>NC_035442.2:21619218-23054263 GCF_002127325.2 Helianthus annuus
TTTTAAGTTTTTATACATATATACATATATTTTTATACGTAATTTTTTTAAGTGGACAAGTTTTGACCGGAATCTGGGAGGTTTTGGCCGGAATATGTGTTTTTTCCGATTTTTTCTGATTTTTTCCGATTTTTTCCCGATTTTTTCCGATTTTTCCCGACCGACTAGTCGCGATTAGGGCCGACTAGGGCCGATTAGGGCCGACTAGGCCGACTAGCGATTTTTTTACTGATTAACTGAAAATTACTCAGTTGATGGGCGACTACCGACTAGTCAGCGATTAATCGCCGGCTAGTCGCGATTTTTGCAACCATGATAAAAATAATTGACTCAAATGTGTATTTAATACACTTATCCTTTATAAAGTTTATTTAAAGATCAAATTATAGTGTTAATATTATAATATCTTTAAACAAATTACTATTATCATTGTTTGAGATATAAATGTACATACCTAGCATATTTAGAATCAATTTTAGAAACGTCAAACTTTGTATCGCTTACTATACTACTTCTTTAAATAAATAATATAAGGGTCAAGTTATTCTACAAAGTCTTCTAATTGTAAGAAGTGTAAGAAGGATTTATAGAGTGACAAGTGTCTAATAACCTAAAACTAAACCCACTACATCACCACCAAAAACCTAAACACCCACCCCCCCCCCACCACCACCCAAAAACCTAACCCCCCCCCAACCAAAAAACCTAAACCCCCCCCCCCCCGGCAAAAAAAAAAAAAAAAACAAAAAAAAACTATACCTCACAAAAAAACCCCCAAAAAACCTAAACCCCCCCCCCACCCCACCCCCCAAAAACCTAAAAAAAACCTAACCCCCCTCCCCCCAAAAAACCTAAAAAAACCTAACCCCCCACCCCCCCCCCAAAAAAAAAAACCTAAAAAAAAATCTAAAAAAAAACTAAACACCCACACCCACCCCCCACCCCCTCGGCAAAAAAAAAAAAATTTTTTTTTTTTTAGGGTGGGTGATGTGGGTGGGGGGGGGGTTTAGGTTTTTGGTGGTGGTGGATGTTTAAGGTTTTTTTTTTTTTTTTTGTAGTGGGTTTTTTTGTGTAGTGGGTTATTTTAGGTTATTGGACACTTGTCACTCTATAAATCCTTCTTACACTTCTTACAATTAGGATCTTTTGTATTTGATCCTAATCCAATAATATAATATACCATAAATTAAGAGTTAAGGTTCTAATATTTTAACCCAATATGGTCCAACCCACTAGTTAAAAATGAAATTGTTCCCATAAGTCCAGAAAGTTTATATTTTGACTAAACTATCTCTTTAAACTTTTATTTATCCATCCTTTAATATTAAATTCAATAAATTTAAACAGAAGTTTATTTCAATATATTACTTTTATAAAAGTGTAAATAAAGTTAGGGGAATAAGCTTGATAATTGATACCATCGGATATATATAAATTAAATATATTACAAAATAATTTAATATTATATATATATATGTGTGTGTGTGTGTATGTATATGTATTATGTAAGTTTTGATATTAACAAGAGATTTGAAATTTTATGTTTCTAAATAATAAATATATATACATATATGCTTATACATAATAGAATTTCTTTATGGTATACATAATATAATAATCCAATATCTTCTTTAAGATAAGAGTAAATTACAAGTTTTGTCCTTTATGTTTGTCCCAAATTTCAGGCGCTGTCTTTTACCTTTATAATTGATGAGTTTTGTCCTTAACGTTTCAGAATCATGTACGGTTTGTCCTTTAGCCAAACCTAGTTAGATTTTTTTGTTTAAATTTGATTATCCAAGGGTATTTTTGTCATTTCATTATCCAAGGGCTATTGTGTAAAACAATTTATATTAGAGGGACTATTGTGTCAAATTTAAAAGTATATGAAATAAAAATATGCTCTCTCTCTAAATTAACTCCTGCACATTCTCTCTCTCTCTAAACTAAACTCTCCCTCTCTCTCTTCTAAGATGGCAACAGTGATGGTGGTGATCCGGCGTGACGGAGTTGGTGGTGATCCGGCGGACGGAGGTGGTGTGGTTGTTTTAGGGGCGACGGTGGAGGTGGTGTCGTGATCCGATGACGTCATCTCCTCCACCTCCACTTCCATTTCCACCGCCATCGTCACCATCGACAAGTTCTGATCTCCTTTCAGATCTCCTCTTTCCGGTACTAACAATGTCGCGACGTTGGCAGTTGATTTGTCAGTTGGTGGGTTAGTTCGACGGCGCTCTTGGTGGTTGTCCGGTGTGACGGTGATGGTGGTGCTTCGCGGATGGAGGGCAGTCACACTTTCAGGTAAGAGAACCTAGCCCCTTTATCATTTCCTCTCTCTTTCCCTTTCTAAAACCAGTCACCGGAGATGAAATTCCGGCGATGTGGTGACGATGAAAGTCCTTCTCTCTCTAAACTCTGGTTCACGGTCATAACAGTGGCTTTTATTTATGAACGAGTTGTTTGATTAGAACAATGGTTGAAGATTGGATGATGTTTTAATTTGGGGGTGGTGATGTGGGGGTTTTGTTTATGAACGATGGTTGAAGATTGGATGATGTTTTAATTTAGGGGTGGTGATTCAGATCTTAGATTCAAAAAGGTTCAACAAGTGATTTTGAGATGGGTTTTCGATTAGGATTGGATGGGGTTTTGACAAGGGTGTTTGGTGGAGGGTGATGATGATGTCAGTGAAGGGTGGAGGGTGGTGGTGATGGTGGCCGTAGTAACGGTGGCGATGGAGGGTGGTGGTGACGGTATGGTATATATATACACACTTATAATAATAAATAATAATGATAATAATAATAATATTTTTTTAAAATTATTTTGTTTTATTTTTTAATAATACCAAGTAAACTGGGTAAAAAGACTAAAATACCCCTGGGTGATTAGATTTAACCAAAAAATCTAACTGGGTTTGGCCTAAAGGACAAACCGTGCATGATTCTGAAACGTTAAGGACAAAACTCCTCAATTTTAAAGGTAAAGAATAGTGCCTGAAATTTGGGACAAACATAAAGGACAAAACTTATAATTTACTCTTAAGATAAACATAAGAGAAAATATCCCTGACAATTCATATAAAAACATGAAGTCATTATAAAGATGAGTCATGAAACGTGTTACGTTTTGAAAATGTCATCTGTCTCAATAAAACATTCCTTACGAAGGAATCTAATGTTGTACAAGCATGAATAGAATTAGCTAGAAACATACTCATCACATTGAACCTAGCCCTAGAGTCAATGGAGACAATGATATTTTTGTCAAAACTCCACTTTCCAAACAAAAGAAAGCCATAACCATAATAATATCTATGCTTAAACAAAAGAGTTAGGATATTGATAATTACTGATAACACCTCGGGTTGTATTTAGACTTGAACCTAAGAAAAATGCCTTAGTATAAGCTTAGAGATAAGCTAAATTACTTGTGTAGATAAAGTGTGATGGATGTTGGTATGCCGTGAGAATGATGACTAGAACAGTGCAAGTATGATAAATAAGCATTAACACATGGCCAATGTTATTTCTTGTTTATTAGTACTACTCGGTTCTAGAATATGATCCATCATGAGAATACTAATTTCCTTATTTCCTGATATAAGTCATAATAAATGATGCACTTCTAAAATCACGATTTAAGAAAAAAAATCTATTTATGGGAAATACAATGATAATTACCTCTCTGGCAAGACTAGGTATGATGTGGTAAGACACTCCAGCTTGTCCGGGTAAGATGGGGGTACCTCTCCGGCAAGACAGGGTAAGATGGGGTATATGTTAATGAAATTCCCTGAATAGTATCATGATCTGATGTCTGACCTGTTTTTGGAAATATGAATCTGTTAAATACATTGACCTTATGAATGGTATGTATATTACGGTATGTGAAATATATGATTATATAGATATGTATATCTATAAGGAAATCCAAAGACCATAATGATTGACAATTAAGGATAAAACACGAACAGGTATGTCAATGATAATTTTAGATTTATTTATTAGGAATCTCTCGTACTATAATTCCGATATCAAACATTATTTCGTTTGATCATCCATCTCGACAAACGACGAGAACCCTTTTGGGGCGCCATTGAAATTTTAAGAATTCCCCTTGCGATTATTAACACGTTAGGAAACATGTAACTAAAAGTTGTGCGAAAACACAAAACATCTAAAAAACTTACGCTAATAGTAATTTTGCTTTCATTAAGAACTCTTGAGAAGATAAGAATCTCCAAACATAGAGAATAGTTCTGGTCAAAGTAAAGTGGAATTCAAAGCAAGGACCAGAATATACTTAGGAACTGGGATCAGTGACGAACTAAAGGTATTCCTCTGTATTTTAGTAAATCTCGAGGATGAGATTTAAAACAAGGTGGGGAGGATGTACCATTTCCATTTTATACATTAAAATAAAATATATGAAACTTATGAGTAGGTTTCAACTCTATACTCATAATTTTACAAAATATCTATGTATATTTAATATATATATATATATATATATATATATATATATCCCTTTCTTTATAAATAAAATATTAATCATTTTGTTACATTATATCCCAAGTATATTTAAATGAGCATTTAATAGGTGGAATGATTGTTTGAGTTGTGAGATGTTTAAACAAGTATACATTATAATCAAAAACATCGTTTATGAAGCAAGACAAATAAACAATTATAATGTATACGTATATTTTATAGATAGTATAATATAATCTTTATCCTTACCTTAGACAAATACATATATAATTAAAGCTAAAATGTAAAGTAAATATTATACGTATGTGAACATTATGTTTCCAGAAGTTGGGTACATTTAAGTGCCACACCAATATTCTATACATGCACACATAGGTGCATGAAAACTTACTGGGTAAGAAAGGATGCCACGTTTTACATTAATGACATCAATAGAATGACAGATGTTGAACTAAGAGGCTGATTATGTGGAAGTAAGTTTCACTCAATCTTTGAACTTCAATATAAATAGACTACACAATTGCCCAGTCTTTCACTTTCGCCTATGTCTCGTCTCTCTCTCTTATTTCTATAATTCTATTTTTATTAAACCTAAATCCTACAAAGCTCTGCCCCGTTTTAAGTATTGTAACCCCTGATCACTGAGTCAATACCCTGTCCAATTGATTTAGAACCCACCAACGCATGTCAAGGCTCTGCCCGACTAAGTACGTTGGGGTTCTGTCTCGTGACATATTGATAAAGTTGAATTGGGTTACTATACGTAATACGAGTGCATTATATATTTTATTAAACAGTTCAGAAGTTATACCCAAGATATAATAACCCTCATTAAAATATTTTAGACACCCCTAAATGTCCCAAATACATCTCGTATATGAGAAAAAGACCCGAAATACCTTTGTACTTATAAAAATCAAATAAAAACAAAACCACATGTCGCTCGCGAGCCACGAACGAGATCACTAAGGTCTTCACGGGGCGTGAGGCCCCATTACTTGTTGCACACCTGAGCCACCACGTGTCCCGACAAGCTTCAAAACCACCGATGACTCAGCACACCTCCTGCCGCCTTTATGACCCTCACGGGCCGCGAAGCCCTATCTTAATTCTCTCGCGGGGCGCGAGAGCCCCCTGTTCCGGCCTATAAATGAACGAGTTCGGCTTCAGTTTGCAATCATTCTTCTTTCGAAATCCCCTCAAATTTCTGAATAGTAATCATAATTCTCGGGCATTATACCCCCCTAATTAGCGAAGCTCTGCCTCGTTGTAAGTATCATAACCCCCGATTACGTATTAGATACGCTGCCCGATTGATCTAGTGCTCCGTAACGCCTGTCGAGACTCTGCCCGACGTAGTCGTTGGAGTTCTGTCTCGGGGAGGGTATAACTAATGTAAATTGGGTTATTATGCTAACGCATGTGCATTGTTTAATTAATAGCTTATAACCAGGAAATCACAAAGGAAATACCTAAAGTAGCAATGTGAGTAATCTCCTTTTTGTAAACTGTTTTTACAAAACCTCAAATGTTTTACAATATATTAAACAGTGATTGAGTATTTGTATTCTATAATTATCGTTGGTATGTTGGGGTTTTGTATACAAAATTTGTTACTATACTGTGAGTAGTAACATGACCACAAGTCGGATTGACCGTACCGTGGGTGGTAATTAAAGTAGATGGAAAAAAATGTAATTGCGATATCGCCCTCAATGCTGTACAATGATAAAACCTGTTTTGATTAAACTGGGATTCACTTGCCAGTATTTCTTACTGATAAAATGTTTTAAACACGTGTTTCAGGTAACTTAGTGTGAAGCCCATAAAAGCCAGCTGGAGAGCACTGAAGGCTTAGAAAAATGGCTATAAAAGTTACCTAAATAAAAAGGAGATTTAGTTTTCAATAATTAGGGTTTATCCCTATAAATGTATTGTAAGGAAAATATGGGTTTTATCCCATTTATCTATTTTAAACATTTTGGTGTTTAACTCTGATAAAAATATTTCCTAACTACGGTCCTGATGAAAATTTCCGACTGCCAAATTAATAAACACCGATACGATCTGACTGGTTCGCGGCTCCCGCTCCCAGGGTGGGGTCGGGGGCTGTGACATCATAGTTGTGAAAAGGATATTCAGATACATAAAAAGTGCTAGGTTTCTCAGACAGTGACTTTGCTGGATGTAACACAACAAGGAAGTCCACATCAGGAAGGTGCCAATTTCTAGGTGATTGATTAGTGTTAGGATCTAAGTTTCTTATATTGTGTAGTTTAAATGTAAAAGAAGATAAAAAGAGAATTTAAAGTGCAGCGGAATTATGGAAATAAACATTGATTACACAATCAAGGAAGAATAGTTATAAGCAAACATGTTTTCCATTGAATCGAATGATTGTATCAAATTACAATAAACAAAACAACTTGCATGCATGCACTAGACTCCCCCTCAGCCTGAGCTCAGTGATTTGTTCGTACAGAATGACTTGTGAAGAAAGAGCTAATGGAACAGTACAGAGTACTGTTCTATTTATAGTACAACCCAAACCACTTAGCATCTTTGCTGACATCACCATGAAAGTGACATCTAACCTCCTAACAGACTATAAACATTGTTCTATATAAACACTTATTACATTAAACTACTGATTCTTCATTCCACTGTTGTAACCTAAGCACTGATGATGAGCATCAGTGCTTTATTCATTGAGTCTTCAGTTCTTTGGTCTTCAACGGCACTTAGGAGAGAACAGTAGATAGAGCTTCAGTCTTTAAACAGATCAGGTCTTTGGCTAACAGATGTTGTGCTGATCAGTGCTTTGGAGTCTATCAGTTGCTAGATAATCGTTGTCAAGGGGAGAATCTCGTACAAGCACTGCTTATGAAGATCAATTGTTCTGAACCTGTTTTGGCTTTCCTTATCATCTGTTCTTTATTAGTTTGAGTATAAGGACCAACAATCCCCCCCAGAACAGATGCTGCCAAAACTCTTCATTATTCATGATCTTTATTGTCTCATCAACATTTCCCTAACTTGTCCCTTGAATTGTAATTCAAAGTTCAGGGAATCTTCATCATCCTCATCCCTGCAAAGTTGAAGTTCTAAGAGATCTTGGAGGTCATCTACACTCAGACCTAGTGCATCCTCCCTTATAATGTGTTCAACTACTCCACTGGATTTGAGCAAGGTCAATACGTGGGTCTTTTGATCAGACTTCCACTTTAGTATTCTTGAGTTCAGTGGGTTTATTGGGAGAGTTTTTATTGTTGATGAGTTTGGTGATGGAGGCCTATTCATGAATCTTTTGGCTTGATGGCCGCTTTCATGATGTCAGCTTCTCTTTCTGCATCTTCTTCTTCATCATTCTGCTTTTGCCTTTTTCTTTGATTTAAGGCAATGATGGAAGTGTCAGATGATGCGAACAAAGTTTTTAAAGAGAGGGTCTGCTGCTGTGACTCATCAGGATTTTTGTCTCTGTATGCTAGTTTCTTTGGCACTGTAGGATCTGTCTCTCTTCTTTTTTTCAAGCTTCTCATACACCATGTCAGTGTACTGCTTAGACCATTTTGATATGGACTTTGCTGAACCATATTTGGCTGCAACCAACTCTTGCTTCTTTCTTTTGTATTCCAAGGTAAGATCTGTAATAGCCTTTCAATCTGGTGCAGATCTTTTCATACCTGGATCATTTCTGACTCTTTCAATTCTGCTTGCTTCAGCTTTAAATGCAATGAGTGGCCAGTCTTTGAATTGTTCAACCTTGGCAGGATAGAACTTGTCTCTCATGATCAGCTCTAAGAGATCTTTTCTCATCTCCTTTTGTTGGTGAGGATTTGCTTGTAAGTTAGACATCTCTTTGCTTAAGTCTCTTGCATAATCTTCTAATTTCTTGACTTTGCTCAGTAAAAGTTGCATTCAACTTGAGATGATATTATCACTTTCTCCCTGACCTTCATACTTGGCTTGTAATTCTGCTTGCTTTGCTTTGAGTTTTAAGTACTCATCCAAGTTCTTTGGAGGTCTAAAACCACAGAGAGAAGTGAATTTTCTTTTGGCAGGATCATCACTGTATAGAATTGCGCCATTTCATTTTTAACTGCAGGCAATTCTAGTGGGTAGTTTGCTGCTAATGGAACAACCCTTGTAGGATCATGTCCTTCAAGTGTTTTTGGATCAGTGATTGGGTTTGCTAATTTTGGAGGAATGAATGATGGAGGTTTGGTTTGATTGAAGGGTGCAGATGAAATAGGAATAGGTGCAGGAATGTCATCATCATTCACCTGGAACTTTCTTTTTCTTGTATATACCTTTTTAGGAGAAGGGATTTTTGTTTAAGGTTTTGGAACAGAAAGGGTTATGGCTTGGGAAGGAGTGTTTGAAGTGGTGGATAACTGACTAACAGCTGCTGAAACAACTGGTGTCTTAACCACTGTTGTCATTACATCTGTTGCAGTGTCAACTGTTGTCTTCTGCTTTTTGGTAGGTGGTTCTTGTGGTGAAGATGTAGGTTTGGGTGTGTCAGTGGTTGATTTTTCTGATTCACTAGTGGTTTTGAGACCAGCAGTGTTTTGCTTTTTGGATGTTTGTTTTTGTGGTGGTGGTTTTAAGAATTTGGCAAGTGGTGGTTTAATGCATTTCTTTCTGGTGGAAGTGCCAATATTCTGAGTCTTTATTTCCCATTCCTTTCTTTCCTTTTGTTCCCTTTTCCATTGCCTTTCCTTTGTTTCATTCTGATTTTGAACTGTCTTTCTGTTTTTCTCCACTTCATCTGCAAGTTTATTTAGGGTTTCATCAACTCCCTTTTTCTTTTCCTTAACAGGTGTTTCAGCAGTGGTTGTTTCAGAAGACTTCTTTTCAGTTTCTGGATTTTGATTTGGCTTTTGCCTGGGAGTAGGTCTGCCAAACTTTTTCATCTCATGTTTCTCCCCCTTTTTGGCATCATCTTGATCATCATCATCTTTGTAGATAGATGCAGGGGCAGAGCCAGTGATTTGAACCAAGGCCTCTTTGATGGGTTTTATGTCAGCCTGGGTGTCCTTGTATCTTGCATCAACCATATTTCGGAGAATTGCCAATTGATGGTTGTGCTGAGTTTCTGCAAGTTCTCTTTGAGCTTTAATGATTGGTTGAACTGCATTCCAGAGCTCTTGAGAATACTGTTGTAGTGTAGGTTGACTTTTGGAAACTTCTACCAACTGTTTAATCATATCTTGCATGTTATTAACAATGGTTTCTTATTGTATTGAGTCTCCCCGTCAATTCTTGATATCTTAAACCATCACCCAAGTTAATGGGATCATCTGATTTCCCACCAGCAGTGGTTGTACCAGCAGTTGGACCAGGAGAAGTCTCCAATGGTTCATCCACTGATGCCCCTTTGTCTTGGTACTGGGGACTTCCCTCTGCAGTAGATATCTTAGTAAGCACACCAGTGGTTAGTTTAAACACACAAGTGGATACCTTGATAGCATCAGCAGTGGTTGCCTTCAAGGGAGTCTTATTGATGTAACTACTATCCAAGTGTAGATCAGTGGATCCAACACCTGTAGTAGCTGCTCCACTTGAAACTCCTGTAGTGTAACCTCCTCAACTATTTATGGGATAACCAATTGAGGTATTTCAGACACAGCCAAAGTTGTGTTTGTAATCTCAGTAATGTGTTGGTGAGAGGGGCTATTTTGGGTCTGAAGCTCAATGGCATCAAACAGAGGTATTATTGATGGTGGTAATTGTGAAGAAGGGATGGGAGTTGAAAGAGAATTTGGCCAGGGAGAGGGGCTATTAAACATATTCTCAAGTGAGGTATATGCTTCATTGTGTGGTGTCCCTGTGCTTACAACCTGTTCCTTCTGTGAGGAAGCAGGAGGAGTTGAGGTTTTGGGTGGAGATCTGACAAACTGTTGTGAGGAAGTAGCAACAGTGCTTGTTGGTGACTTTTGTGTTGTCACTAGAGTCACTTCTGGGATCTCATCTTCCAGAAGGTCCTTTTTAGAGGGTTTGGTGGGCTTTTTGGGAATTTTCTTCTTGGTCTTTTTGGGAAGGGTTGGTGGGGGTTGCACAGCAGTGGTTTGGCTACTGTGGTCACCAAGAGTAGTGGGCTCAATAACAGAAACCTGAGGAGTAGATGTGGACTCATCCAAATTTTGTTCAGGCTCCTCTGTTTGTGTTTTTGAAGGTATTGAATCTGACAACCTTGTAAAATACAACCTTGTAAAAGTTTCAACAGATAAACTATTAATTTGAAAAGAAGCACATTGGACAAGCACTTGTGCATCGTCTGTTGGTACTTTCTGCTGTAAATAATAGCTCAAAAACCTTGGAAACAACAGAAATGGTTTCTTCTTATCTTTTATATTATTAACATTTTTAACCAAATCATTGAAAATTTCTTGGGAGTAATTAAAATCCTTTTCAGCCATAATAGCATAGCCCAAGTATTGAATTTTCAGTGGAATTTCATTGAAAGCTGTTGTTTTGTTTGAAACACAGATGAGCAGGGTATGGAATAAAAAAATTCATGGGAGGTGGATAATCTCCCTTTTGTAAAGTAGCTTTTGTCATTTGACCTTCATACCCTCTTTCGATCAAGTCAGTTTGATACTCATCTTTAGGGAAAGAAGTTTTACATGTATGATCATTCATCTCAAAAACTTCTGATATGGTTTGTGGTGTGATTGAAACAAGAATTTTTCCTACTTTTGAAGTAATAGCCCAAGGCTTTTTGTCCTGAACTTCAACTTTTGCATTTTTCCAAAAATCGTGTAGGGTTTCTTGATAGATGGGTGCGTTGTAGGTCAACAAAGTTTTGTACTTTGAAGATGAGAGAGTATCAATGATTGAGTGGAAATCTTTGTTTTTGCTTGTTTTCTCAAGTGTACAAAGGTAATTATGGGGGTTTTTGAGTGCGAGTGCCATGGTGATTCGAAGAAATTTGTGAATGGAAGAAGATGAATGAAGAAGATGAAAACCGCTTTTAAAGGAATTTTGAATTCGATTCGGTAGTGAAACCTCTGATTGGAGTTTTAATCGGGGTTTTATAAGGGTGAAAAGTGAATGCTGATGTGGCAGCGGTTACAAAGATCGGACGGCTAACAACTGTCCACGTGACAACCTCTGATGAAAATGGATGACAGTTGTTTAGGAAACCAATGATGAACAATATTAGTGGTTTATAGTGGTGAAAATGAAAACAGTGGCTGATTTTAACTATCAGTGGATAGCCATCAGTGATTAAAAACACTGATTGTAACACCCCCAAAATTCCACCTGCGGAAGCCCCGCGTGGCGTGTTACGCATCAGAGTGCGAGCCACCAATCACATTGAACCAATGATAAATATTTAGATAAGTCATGACATTAATTACCAAATAAGATGTCTACATGATATCAATTCAAAAGTTGTGTAGCGGAAGCATGTAATCGTTTAGAAATCGTTTCATAATAATAATCAAATCAATGTATTGTTTATAAGTGAATCCAAGAGTCTCGATCCATGACCACTCCAGCACTCCCAGATAGCAAGTCCATGTTCCAAGGTTAACGACCTACAAGCATGCAAACAAGTGTGTCAGACTACGCTGGTGAGTTCAAAGTGTTGCTTACGTGTTGTGTTACCAGATATATGTTAATGCGATTCAATGATGCGTTACGATGTTGCTCAAGTTAGTTACCCTAGGGACTACGCCCTTACGTAACCGAGGAGTGTGCCTCTTAGCAACCCACTATGTTGTTCAGTTAGTTACCCTAGGGGAACCGCCCTTACGTAACCGAGGAGTGTGCCTCTAAACAACCATAGTGAAACCCAGATAATTAGTTCACCCCCGTCCTTACGGCCCGGTGTGAGGTTTCCCACCTAATAGCGCTATCAACTAATTACCCCCATTGCCCTCCAGGCAATAACCAAAACCGATTAAGTTGTTTACCCAATGTTTCCCTTCCAAATGTTTACCAGTTGTCCCAAACCACCGGGACGCATGCTTGAGAAAATGCATTGAACTCACCTGGGGTTGCTCGGTATGATACACGAAAAGGTTCAGTTAAGCTACAATGTGATCAACCACGTCCTAGCAGGTTTATCATACAGGTCAGGTTTGTATTCAAGTATTGCACGTACAGTTACACAGAGTTAACACGTTACAAACACATAGAGATCATGTCAACAGTTTAGCAGTCAAGCAACACATTCAACTTATGCAATTTATATGTCTAATGGTGATCGGCCCAAATAGATAAACAGTCCAAACATATACGGCCCAACAATCGATAAACAAATGACAGTCTTGTGCGATCCCAACACCTTGTACGACTGGGTTAGGTGGTGCGATCAGGTTTGGGAATTGAGGCCCAACCGCTAAGAACATTACCCACTTGTGCGATTGGTTATGCCTTGTGCGGTCCGTACCAGTCCAGTCCAATAGGTATGTTCGGCCCAACAGGTTAAGTAATTTATCCAACATATACAGCCCAAGCAACAAGTCAACAAATATCTTGTACAACCCGACCAAACTTGTGCGACCCGAACAATTGTGTGCTTCAAATAAGTTGTGCGATTGATAGTTTGGGCCATTCGGCCCAACAGTGTATCAACACTAAATGAGAGTGTGTGGCCCAACCCCTTGTGCGATCGACACTTACTTGTGCGATCCACAGGGTGTTGTGCGATCACGCAATACTAAGCTGTACCATGTGTTTTGTGCGATTGGGCCACCTTGTACGATTAGATCAGATCGTGTAGGATTTGATCTTGTGCGGTTCGGAAATCTCGTGCGATTGATTAAGTATTTCCGGATATTATGCAATCGGTTACAACTTAATAGTTTCCAACTTTTACACAATCAATCAACAGTTACTCGGTTTCCATATTTATCATTTACCAATCAACAATTAATCTCTTTCAAATCATGCCCACATTCGATCAAATGAGGGTTTTAACGTTTAAATTTTCGTGAACCCTAATTACACAAAGACATGAACGACTCATCATAACACTTAAACATAACCGACTAGGGTTTCAAGCCATCACGTAACACTTCATGATCGACCCTACATCTAAACCGATTTGCAAACACACAGCCGATTAATGAACATCGAACCAAGGTGAAATCCGATTAGTATGATCATTGTCTAGAACACGTATACAATCCGGTTATCATGCATATACTAAATTAATGATCTAGATTACATTCAAACACAAGACATCATTAACTCATCATGTATTCAATCCGAAAACAATACCTCATGGCCGATTAACACTATTATACATATCATTCACACACACACACGGTATCATAGCAATCATAGAATCAATAATCATACAAGCAAGGTGATACACTAACCGGATGAAAGAGAGGGGCCAAGGATTGAACCGAACACCACAATTTCCAATGAAAGGGATGTTTGGCAGCCGTCAAGTTCGTGAGAGGGAGAGAGGAAGCACTAGGGTTTTTGTGTGTCTTATGTTTTGCCACAAGTGTGAAGTATGACCCTCAATCATGAGGTTATGCGTAGGAGAAGTAGGCCGAACCCATCATGGGCTGCCTATGTGTTCCGATTTCAAGGAGAAGTGGGCCGAGGATTGTATGAGTCAAAGCCCACCGGCTTGTGCGATCCGGGTTTCAACCAAACATGTATAACACACATTCACATATAATAAAACACAACATTCAATCATAGTTCACGTAAGCACGTAACGTTACACAAAGTAGGTTCGAATTACGAGTTGTCACAGTATCCCCAACTAAAAAGAAATTTCGTCCCGAAATTTGGTACGCACTCACTGAGAAAGCTAGATAAGTTAAAGCTAGGTAAGTTACATCGTTTGCTGGTTTTTTCCTGGGGTGTCACATCCTCCCCAACTTGAAAGAAATTTCGTCTCGAAATTTACCAGTGACATCAAGAGTTGGTTCAATCCCTTGAACAATTGAGAACATTGAAGTTTTAACATATCCTTCCGTTCCTATGTGAACTTCAGTCCACGTATTGAAGTTTAACAAGTCCTCACGATTGTCATATGACTCATGCTAGCGAACCTAGACTTCTTAGCCCGTGCTTTCGATAGATTCCCTGATATATACAACTGATCCGATGACCTCAAATTCCGGTAAGGGTATCACCAGGGTTTCATCGGGCAACCACTGCCCTAAACCTAGGGCATACATAACATTACGATACTTATCCCGTTTCATCAGTTAGCCTGAGTTTGTGAGCCAAGTCACCGTTTGTTCCAGTAATCTGAATGTCTCACGCGTCGTAAAGTAAGCTTGCCATGTTTTCTATAGCATACCGCACCCCCCCACCCGGGCGATGCTTTCGATAATGACACGTTTGCCTACAGCAAACTCCCAGTGTTTCCTAAGCTAATCAGCTTTCCTAGCGCTCATGCGCTGCCATCAAACAATTTCCGATCTAAGCAATGTTCGAGAGTTTTGAGCTCAGGTCCTGGACCCGCGATTACGTTGTCAACTACATTAGTCCAACAAGGAGATTAGAGTTACTGTCCAGGTTATGCCTCAGCATGGGCTGTATGCATACTATCATGGTGCAGCTGCATTAGAGCTTCTTCCCAAGATAAGTGTCCTTCCCAAACGTTTACTAAAGTCAGTTATGCACATACTTACAACATGCCTTCGTGTACTCAGATGGTTCGTCATTTTGCTCGATTGTCCTACAGTAATAAGCAGTGTTCATGTCAAGACGTGAGTCAAAGGTGTGCGCCATGCCCGCCTTAAATTAGGTATAGTCCAATAGGTAATAGGAGTTGGCATCTCATGCCTATAATCCGTCTCTTCCAGAGAAATTTTCACAAGCTGAGAAGACTCATCAGTTCCCTTGTCTGCAAGGAGGTGTGCTGATCACATTCAGCGATCAATGATTGTTACTGTTTGTGTTTCCATTTCGAGTTGTAAATAGGCTAGTGGCAGCATTCATAGCAGTCTGCTCCCATCTTCCACATTGGTGTTGCCAGTTTCTTATACTTCGCCTTGACTTTTCCCAAAGTCAAAAGTCATACCCATACATTGTTAGACGGGTTTTCATGCCCAATCATCAGTACAAGATTTACATGTCCAAACATCTTTCTTTAAAATCCAGTTGAATAGAATTTTCGAAGCCAGTGCGTTTTGCTAACCACAACTTCCCTACCGTTGCTGTGAAGTGAGATTTATAGTCGTTCTATGAGTTAATGAATATCGTTCGTTTCACCCAGGTTGCTCTACCATGCCCCGCATGGGCTCAACTTGAAAATTCTCTCCCGTTAGTTCCCTAGTTTGTACGGAACGAGTTGTGTCAGGTGGGTTAGAGTCGATGGCGAGCTGCAAAGTCCATACACGTTCAGGTTCCACAGTCGTACTCCACTCAGAAGTTCCATCCAACGATGCCATTTACTGACTTAGCTCTTCCGACACCAGAGTACACAGAAGGCCCTTGTGATCGGTCTAGTAACGCATTTGGTACCGTCCAAGTAATGCCTCCGTGTAACTCCAAAGACCACGATTTCCACCACTAGTTGTGTGTCATGCAGTTCTTCGTAAGTCGTTACACTCTCGTGTTGCGTCGTCGTGTAACTGGGACTCTGATTCAAAACATAATGATATACCACTGTATTACCCACGCCCTTGGGTAAAAATGAGGCTCAGTACCTTACTGAATTAGGATTCGAAAGCTGAAGAGACGTCCTCATGTTCTGTCTTTCGTGAACACGGCACCCCGCTGTGCTAAAGGGATCTAAGCTATGCGACCTTCGAAATTCCTGTGATAAATCAAGCGGAACCAAGAATCGGAGCTCCCTCTAATCGTGAGATCACTAAGTTTCTGACTAATAGTTGCGGTAGTAGGCCTGAAAGTTCCTCGAATTGCACGTTGAGATGAGTCACAACAATTGGTGGATCCCAGATCCCATCTTACTAGGTCTGATCATTAGAAATAGTTGCTACTACAGCGGGGTCATCCTTCCATAGACGCTTTCGAGGCTTCCATTACTGACATGATGCTAATCTTTTCACCAATCTGGTACCTTAGAGCATATAGTGACGCTAAATTTCTTCTCACAGGGTACGTCCGGGCGATATGTCCTAATAACCCACCAACACTAACTATTGCGCCGTAACTGCCAAGGATAGCAGAGGTAACACCGGTGTCGAATGTCTGTCCCTCGCAATATCGAGTTTGCATCCCAACTAACATATGCGGTTTCCGCTGACCTGCCATCAGCCGGTTTCATAACAGGTTTGGTTTCAAGAAGCATCAGGGTTAAACGGAATCGAGCCGAAGCGATTTGCTATCCATCCAAACTATCATGTTGTTATTGTCCTGTTGTCGCCCACGTCAATCCTAAATACCCTTTCGCGAGCACCACTGCTGGTGTTATTGTTACAAACACACAGATTTCTACCATACTGTCATCGCTCCCTTGGTTGTTGTCGTCTTGAATTATCAACTGCCATTATAGGCCGCATGAACCTTCATTTCCATACTGTAAGCTACTATTACAAGTACCTTGATGTCACGATAGTTGTTGCTTCTAATGTTGTTGCTCGAAACAGGACTCTACGATCCTTCACCAACGATGTCCATCTCTTCATATTTCGTGCTAAGTTCCAGGGTGCTACTCGTTGGGTTGGAAGTTACACAGTCCACATCCTGGTCGATTGTCATCGTTTATGTTTCGATTGATTCATAAAAGTCGGCTCCCATAAGTTGCTGACTAGAATTAAGGATTCGTTTGGAGTCAAATCGTTGATGTTCATCGTCAATAATTGGAGTCGTTCAAATGCTGAAGTCGGTAGAGTACTAAATTTACCCTTATGCCCATCGTTCTTATAAGTTGACTGGGTAAAACACGGTAGGTTTCCAGAGTGTTGTAGGTGTGACCGCCCTTCAGGGTCTGAGATGTGAGTATATTGAGTTCCAACAACAAAGAGGGGTGAGGGGGAAAGAAAAGGGGTATAAACCAATCATGGACGCTGCAACATCCACTCAGGGACGTTCGTACAAGCACCTAGCAGTCTACTTAGTTCGCTAGGCGTTCAAAGGGACGTTCAAGTAATACTCGATAACATTGCGATTCAAAAGGATTCAGAGAGAGGTGAGAAAGTCACATTCGAGTAGGAGACGATCACTGTTATGACTCCTATTAGTTTGTTACGTTTCACACTGATCAATTAACAGGGCGGAACCCCTCCTTCACTTGTTAAGCCTCACTGGGACTCGCATGCACCCCACATTATTATTATGTGTGCACCCACAATAATATTGTGATTTGCATGCTCATCTCAGCTCCTCCTAACTCATGTCGAATGGTTCCCCCAACTCGAATAGCAAACAGAGAGCATCACATAACATAAGTCACGAATGTTTAGGGAATTACCACCCTATCAGTCATATAACACGTGCAAGGGATACGTAAGTTCATACTATCGTGTTTAACGTGCACCAGCATGCAATATCATATGTAAGTGTCCACTAGTTACGTAGTACAATGAGTATACGAAAGACGAACCTTGCAATCTGGAGCTGAGTGTCATGATCGATTTTCGAAGGTGTTCGGTTATAGTCTGGTTTTACAAAAACGTTTTAAAACCTAGTTCACTATAACCAGTGGCTCTGATACCAACTGTAACACCCCCAAAATTCCACCTGCGGAAGCCCTGCGTGGCGTGTTACGCATCAGAGTTCGAGCCACCAATCACATTGAACCAATGATAAATATTTAGATAAGTCATGACATTATTTACCAAATAAGATGTCTACATGATATCAATTCAAAAGTTGTGTAGCGGAAGCATGTAATCGTTTAGAAATCGTTTCATAATAATAATCAAATCAATGTATTGTTTATAAGTGAATCCAAGAGTCTCGATCCATGACCACTCCAGCACTCCCAGATAGCAAGTCCATGTTCCAAGGTTAACGACCTACAAGCATGCAAACAAGTGTGTCAGACTACGCTGGTGAGTTCAAAGTGTTGCTTACGTGTTGTGTTACCAGATATATGTTAATGCGATTCAATGATGCGTTACGATGTTGCTCAAGTTAGTTACCCTAGGGACTACGCCCTTACGTAACCGAGGAGTGTGCCTCTTAGCAACCCACTATGTTGTTCAGTTAGTTACCCTAGGGGAACCGCCCTTACGTAACCGAGGAGTGTGCCTCTAAACAACCATAGTGAAACCCAGATAATTAGTTCACCCCCGTCCTTACGGCCCGGTGTGAGGTTTCCCACCTAATAGCGCTATCAACTAATTACCCCCATTGCCCTCCAGGCAATAACCAAAACCGATTAAGTTGTTTACCCAATGTTTCCCTTCCAAATGTTTACCAGTTGTCCCAAACCACCGGGACGCATGCTTGAGAAAATGCATTGAACTCACCTGGGGTTGCTCGGTATGATACACGAAAAGGTTCAGTTAAGCTACAATGTGATCAACCACGTCCTAGCAGGTTTATCATACAGGTCAGGTTTGTATTCAAGTATTGCACGTACAGTTACACAGAGTTAACACGTTACAAACACATAGAGATCATGTCAACAGTTTAGCAGTCAAGCAACACATTCAACTTATGCAATTTATATGTCTAATGGTGATCGGCCCAAATAGATAAACAGTCCAAACATATACGGCCCAACAATCGATAAACAAATGACAGTCTTGTGCGATCCCAACACCTTGTACGACTGGGTTGGGTTGTGCGATCAGGTTTGGGCCTTGAGGCCCAACCGCTAAGAACATTACCCACTTGTGCGATTGGTTATGCCTTGTGCGGTCCGTACCAGTCCAGTCCAATAGGTATGCCCGGCCCAACAGGTTAAGTAATTTATCCAACATATACAGCCCAAGCAACAAGTCAACAAATATCTTGTACAACCCGACCAAACTTGTGCGACCCGAACAATTGTGTGCTTCAAATAAGTTGTGCGATTGATAGTTTGGGCCATTCGGCCCAACAGTGTATCAACACTAAATGAGAGTGTGTGGCCCAACCCCTTGTGCGATCGACACTTACTTGTGCAATCCACAGGGTGTTGTGCGATCACGCAATACTAAGCTGTACCATGTGTTTTGTGCGATTGGGCCACCTTGTACGATTAGATCAGATCGTGTAGGATTTGATCTTGTGCGGTTCGGAAATCTCGTGCGATTGATTAAGTATTTCCGGATATTATGCAATCGGTTACAACTTAATAGTTTCCAACTTTTACACAATCAATCAACAGTTACTCGGTTTCCATATTTATCATTTACCAATCAACAATTAATCTCTTTCAAATCATGCCCACATTCGATCAAATGAGGGTTTTAACGTTTAAATTTTCATGAACCCTAATTACACAAAGACATGAACGACTCATCATAACACTTAAACATAACCGACTAGGGTTTCAAGCCATCACGTAACACTTCATGATCGACCCTACATCTAAACCGATTTGCAAACACACAGCCGATTAATGAACATCGAACCAAGGTGAAATCCGATTAGTATGATCATTGTCTAGAACACGTATACAATCCGGTTATCATGCATATACTAAATTAATGATCTAGATTACATTCAAACACAAGACATCATTAAGTCATCATGTATTCAATCTGAAAACAATACCTCATGGCCGATTAACACTATTATACATATCATTCACACACACACACACGGTATCATAGCAATCATAGAATCAATAATCATACAAGCAAGGTGATACACTAACCGGATGAAAGAGAGGGGCCAAGGATTGAACCGAACACCACAATTTCCGATGAAAGGGATGTTTGGCAGCCGTCAAGTTCGTGAGAGGGAGAGAGGAAACACTAGGGTTTTTGTGTGTCCTATGTTTTGCCACAAGTGTGAAGTATGACCCTCAATCATGAGGTTATGCGTAGGAGAAGTAGGCCGAACCCATCATGGGCTGCCTATGTGTTCCGATTTCAAGGAGAAGTGGGCCGAGGATTGTATGAGTCAAAGCCCACCGGCTTGTGCGATCCGGGTTTCAACCAAACATGTATAACACACATTCACATATAATAAAACACAACATTCAATCATAGTTCACGTAAGCACGTAACGTTACACAAAGTAAGTTCGAATTACGAGTTGTCACACTGATGTTTGAGCAACAGTGATTAACAAGGAAAATTGATAAACAGAGGTTGTCTTTCAGCAGTGGATAATCTTTAACAAGCAGTTATTTGAACAAAAAAGTGGTTGTAACAGACTTTGAAGGATTAGTGAAAATTATCATTTTTTAACTATTTTTAAGGATGGATTTTTTATTTTCTGAAAACATTTTGATGCTTTATTCATAGAAAAACAGGATTTTGCCTGTTATTCCATGTTAAGCATGCCAATTCTAGAGATCAAGCTTTCAAAGGTGGATGTGTCTAATGCCTTTGTTAGCACATCTGCCAGCTGATCCTTAGTTGGAACATAATGTAGAGAAATCAAACCTTTTTCATAGGAATCCCTCACAAAGTGATGTCTGATGTCAATGTGTTTGGTGGTTGAATGTGAAACTGGATTTTTGATGATATTTTCTGTTGCTTGACTATCCAACAAGAGGGGTGTCTTTAAAGCAGTGATACCAAAATCCAGCAATTGATTTTGAACCCATAACAGTTGGGCTGTGCAGCTTGCAGCAGCAATATATTCTGCCTCAGCAGTGGATGTTGAAACAGTTGCTTGCTTTTTGCTTTGCCAAGATACAAAGCAATCACCTAGAAATTGGCACCCTCCTGATGTGGACTTCCTTGTTGCATTGCATCCAGTAAAGTCACTATCTGAGAAACCTGAAAGCTTAACGTTCCCATTAGCAGGGTACCAGATACCAAGTGTGGGAGCACTTTTATGTATCTGAGTATCCTTTTCACAGCTATGAGGTTAGACTTCCTAGGGGCTGATTGGGATCTTGCACAAACACATGTTGCAAAATGATGTCTAGCCTAGATGCAGTTAGGTACAATAAAGACCCAATCATGCTTCTATATAATGTTTGATCAACCAAATCATCCTTTTCATCAGTCATGACTAGCTTGGTGGTTGCCATAGGTGTACTACATGGTTTACAATCATTCATCTCAAATTTGTTTAAGAGTTCTTTAGCATATTTGCTTTTATGAATGAAAGTACCATTTTGCAGTTGCTTTACTTGGAGACCAAGAAAGCACTGTAGTTCACCCATTGCACTCATCTCAAACTCAGTTGTCGTGAGTTTTCTGAACTCTTCACACATTTTGTTACAGGTGCTTCCAAAAATGATGTCATCCACATAAATCTGGACAATCATCAGATCTTTCCCTCTCCATTTTAAAAACAGTGTTTTGTCAATTTTGCCTCTAGTGAATCCAATAGAGAGAAGAAAGGTGGAAAGAGTTTCATACCAAGCTCTAGGTGCTTGTTTCAAGCCATACAAAACTTTATTTAGCTTGTAGACATGATTTGGATTAAATGGATCCTCAAAACCAGGAGGTTGACAAACATATACCTCTTCTTGAATCTTACCATAGAGGAATGCACATTTGATATCCATTTGGAACACCTTTATGTTGTGGTTGACAGCAAAGGCCAAGAACAGTCTGATAGCTTCCAATCTTGCTACAGGGGCAAAAGTTTCATCATAGTCAATGCCCTCTTCCTGTCTGAAACCTTGAACCACAATCCTTGCTTTATTCTTGACAACAATGCCCCTTTCATCAGTTTTATTTTTGAAGACCCACTTTGTGCCAATAGGACTCACACCCTCTGGCAGTGGTACAAGTTCCCATACTTGTTGTCTTTTAAATTGTTGGAGCTCTTCTTGCATAGCTTCTACCCAACCGTTGTCTTTTAGTGCCTCTTGGTACTTGACTGGTTGATAAAGTGATTGAAAGCCAACAAAAAGACAGATGTTTTGGGATTGAATTCTGGTGAGAACCCCTTCACTAATGTTGCCAATGATTTGGTCTGGTGGATGAGACTTCAAAAAGATTAAATCTCCCTTGTATGGAACAATGGCATTAAAGGGTGAGGGCTACAGATGTGAATCATCTAAGCTAACAACTGTTGGTGACTTTGGTAATCCAACAACTGTTTGAAATGGAGGTGGAGGGATAGGAGGTATTTGTGTGACACCATGTTGATTTTTATCCACTGTTGGCAAATCTTTATCAATAGTGGTTGAGGATATGGAAACAGAGGTTGAAGGGCTACTTTGACCAACAACAGTTGATGTAGCAGTGGCTGAGCTTTAACAACTGTTTTGAACATCTGCTGCTCTGGCAATGGATGTGAATTTATGTTGTGGAATTATAATTTCATATCCATTGTTTGGTGGAGGAGTTTGAGGTGAACCTGCACTGTTAGTCTTGACAGAAACATTTTCAAAAGTAAATTTCTCAAGATCAAATAACTCAGCAGGGTTTGCAGGGATTTTCAGTGAAGAAAGTTCATTGAACTTTACATTCAAAGTCTTTTCCACACACCTAGTCCTAGTTTTAATCACTTTGTAGGCCTTGGCAGTGGTTGAGTATCCCAAATGATAACCACAATCTGCTTTGGCTGCAAATTTTGAAATTGAGTCTTTTAAGTTTAAAATGAAGCATGGGCTGCCAAATACTTTAAAGTATGAGATTATTGGTTTGATTTTATACAGAATTTCATAGGCAGTCTTTTGATGCCTAGGGTTTATCAAAACTCTGTTCTGGTCATAGCATGCAGTGTTTACAGCCTCTGCCCAAAAAGTTAATGGCAAACCTGAATCTACAAGCATGGTTCTGGTTGCTTCAATCAATGTTCCGTTCTTCCTTTCAACAATCCCCATTTTGTTCTAGTGTCCTTGGGATGTTGTACTGCCTTACAATCCCTTTTGACACACAAAACTCATCCAACTCCTTATTTCTGAAGTCTGCGCCATTGTCACTCCTAAAGACTTTTACTGGCAAGTCAAATTGCTTTTCAACTTGTTTAACAAAGTCTTGCAAAATGTCTGCAGTCTCATCTTTAGAATGTAAGAAATAAGTCCGTGTAAACCTAGAAAAGTCATCTACAATTACCAAACGAAATCTTTTCTTTTTAAGGCTCGTGATTTTTACTGGGCCAAACAAATCCATGTGCAACATTTGCAAACACTTGATTGTTTTGGACTCTTCAATGGACTTAAATGAGCTTTTATGTTGTTGCCTTTTAAACAGGAAACACAATGCTCAGGACAGGTGAACAATTTTTGTGGAAGGCCTCTACAAGGCCTTGTTTTGACAAAGCAGTGATTGTCTTGAGATTTGTGTGCCCTAATCTTCTGTGCCATAGTTCTGTCTCTTTGTTAGAGGCAGCTGAGAATAGAAATGCATCAATCATAAGGCTCTCTTTTGACAAATCAACTACATAAACATTGCCACTTCTTTGAGCAACAGGTTGAGTTTTTCCAGTTTTTATTATTTCTTCAATCTTTTTGACCATTTCTGGTCCAACAATCTTGCAACTCTCCTTAGTAAAGAATGACCCATAGCCTTTGTCACTCATTTGTAAGACACTAAGGAGGTTGAATTTTAATTTGTCAATAAGATTGACATTTTCAAACTTGACTTTTCCTGACTGAACTGTTCCAGTCCCCAACATTTTTCCTTTACTATTATTACCAAAAGATATATCACCCCCTCCATGACTTTTGAATTCTTTGAGAAGGGCTCTACGTCCAGTCATGTGCCTGGAGCCTCTACTATCTACATACCAAAGACTATCTAAGCATGCAAAAGCTCCCTGCACATCAAGTAAATAATTAGTTCAGGAGGGTCTCCAAAGCCAATAAGGCTTTGGATGGGGTTACAACAGTGTCAGAGTCAAGTCCAGGAACATGGACAGTGGTTAGCTCTGGGGTTTGAACAGCTTTTGTAGCATTTCTCTCTAACCACTGTTGTGTGCCATTTCCTATCAGATGTTGATATCCAAAGGGATGTCTGTTCACTTTTGGTTTAGAAGGCTTTTTTGTAAACCTCATAAACATGTGGGACCCTTTGGTATGGAGGTTGACCTTTTCCTCTTTGGAATTGGTTGGCAGGTGGTGCATCTGTCACTTGCACATCTCTTGGAACAGTGTTTTTATTCAGCTGTTTTGTAACAGTTGTTTGGACAGATACAAATGGTTGTTTCTTGATTGGTTGATTTGATGAACTCATGGGTGTTTTTGCAGTGTATTCTTTCTTTTTAACCTCAAAGGTTTGAAGGTACACACACTCATGAGTGAGATGGTTTGATTTTCCACAGATGGTGTAGCTTTTTGAAGGCACAATGATACTTGTTTTGTTAATGTCATAGGCTTTTAAGTGAAAGCAATCTTTTGTTAAATGATTTTTCTTTTCACAAAAGTCACAAAACAAATTTTTTACTTTTTCTCTCTTTTTCCTCTTTTCAGACTCCTTTGCAACAGAGTTGTCAATCACTGTTGGGATGTCCTTGAGAGGAATCACCTTGGCCTTTGGTGCTTTCACACCATCCACTGTGGAAAAATCCATTGGTTTGAAATTCTCAAGGATGTCACACTCATCTGACCAAGTGGGTTTAAATTGGTATTTCTCAATCTCCTCAAAGGTTGAGGACCCCTCTAGTTTTTCAAGAGTGATTTTGTTACCATTTTTATCAGTTATTTTTATTTCTTGACCATCCTTGTTTGTTGGTGTTATCTCAACAGTGTTTAGAACAGACTCATTTGCAGCAGTGTTTTCAACTTGGTCATTTTTCCTGAAACCTATGCCAAATTTTACATTACTTTTGATCTGTTTCTCAAGCATAACCTCATAACCTTTGCAGAATTCCACCCATTTTTCACATGTGATTTAGGTGGATTCCAACTCCTTTTTACAGGTTTGATATTTTTCTATCATGGCCTGGAGTTGGTCCTTGGTTATGCTATGCTCATGCTTGAGGCTGCAAATTTCATTTTCTTTTTTAGACAATTTGATTTTCAGTTCTTTAACAGACCTTTCAAATTGTATTTCATCCTTTAAGATTTTGTCTCTAAGGTTTTCATTCACCTCTTTAACATTAGCAAATGTTATGATGCATTTGTCTGAACATAGGTTTTTGAGGACCTGAGGTGATACCTTAGCTGCAACCATCATGGCACAGTCACAGACACTCTCACTTTCTTTGGACTTCTACTCCTTTTCTTCAACAGACCATAGTGTAAGACCCTAATCATGATTTGACTCAAAACGACGCAGCGGAAAATGAACCGTAAAATTTCTTTCTTTTAACTACTCTAACATACTTGAATACACTTTAGGTCAACCCTTTTAACATAAATACATCATTCATCATTTATTTAATGTAACTATGTTAACAAATAATTACAAACAATGTGACCACTTTCCCGTACAATCCATGATCTTCAACTTGACCCTCGTTCACTTGTCCATCATGAATATCTGACTAACCTGCGATCACCATATAAAACCAACACGTTAGTACATGGTGACATCATATATAATTTAATACATACAGTTAAAAGGCTATATCACATTCTAACTACGTAAAGTATTCCATTGAAACATCCTCTCAAATTTTATTTACTCGAGTCTGACATCAATTCCTCGAGAGTCTGGCGTTCCCATACCTGCACTCCATTTCATTCTCAATAGTAACACAGTTAGGGATACGTAATCTCAAACATATTGAAAACCCACATCTTCACATATACGTATACTAGTTATCTACAATCATTAGATTACAACACGTGTATACACTTTCATATATCTAAGTACATTCATACGTATCCCATTCATATGTGCATACATACAAGTTCACACTACTTACACACGCTACAGTTCCATATCTACATACATATAAGTCACATTCACTTCTTTGTAAATGGAGCCTTAGCTAACAAACATATCAACACAAATCAATGCAATAGCAATTAAACATAACCGACTAACTTCCAACAAACATGATGAACATTCCATTAACATGATGAACATTCTAGTAACATGATGAACATTACATTAACATGATGAACATTTCAGTAACATGATGAACATTCGATTAACATGGTGAACATTTCAGTAAAATGATGAACATTTCAGTAACATGATGAACATTCCATTAACATGCTGAACATTTCAGTAAAATGATGAACATTTCAGTAACATGATGAACATTCCATTAACATGGTGAACATTTTAGTAAAATGATGAAAATTTTAGTAACATGATGAACATTCCATTAACATGATGAACATTCCAGTAATATGATGAACATTACATTAACATGATGAACATTTCAGTAAAATGATGAACATTTTAGTAACATGATGAACATTTTAGTAACATGATGAACATTCCATTAACATGATGAACATTCCAGTAACATGATGAACATTACATTAACATGATGAACATTTCAGTAACATGATGAATATTCCATTAACATGATGAACACTTCAGTAACATGATGAACATTCCATTAACATGATGAACATTTCAGTAACATGATGAGACTATCAACCTAATTTACATTAAAGATAGACAAAGTTCATATGAACTTACCTTGGTACTTACCCTTACCCGTAACTTCTTACATGGTTCTCTATATACAACATACCAAACTTCATTTATAAATAAGAAGTGATTCCGGAAATCACTTACCTTAAATGTCTGTATTCGCATCTGTTTCCTCGCCTCCTTTTGACCCGTTAGCCTTCCATGCTTCCATCCATCTTGACATGATCCATATATTGTTGCTTAGGAGATGATGAACACATTCAAACCCATAGATTACACATGCAGATTTGCGGATTCCTCCTCTTCTTCTTCTCCTTTGATTCATATAAGAACACACACACACTAGGTGTGTGTGTCTACACATGCTCCTGCCCAAAAATGGGATCTTCCACTTTCCCCATTCTTTTAATTAATAGACTTTCAAAATTACCTCTTTTAGCCCCTTTAGTTTAGTTTGTTATTTTTATTTAGCCACAATATTTCATTCTTAGTTATTGAACTTATAAGTTAGCTAACTTAAGTAACTTAGTTACCTCAAAGAACCTAAATAATTTACTTCGTGTTATATCGTATAGAAACATATAGCGAACATAAATATCCGAGTTTTGGGGTGTTACAAGTCTACCCCCATTCAAGGATGTTTCGTCTTCGAAACCTTGTTCATTTCTATCAAACGATAATTATCTCTAGTTTCTGACTATTAATGTCATTCCTTCGTTTATCTTGAACAAACCACTACATTCTATTACTAACGTCACTCCTAATTTCTTTCATATCCACATGAGAGGTGAGCACACGATTGTACGCATATCGTAATCATTTATTTATCTATTAATATTACAACATAACTACCATTTTCATACATACTTACTTATCCGTACTCGACAGAAGAATTAAGCATCATTCTACATTTACTATCGTTACTTGTACTACGTATACCCTGAAGTCTAGCCTCAAATCAACTCATTCATTTCACTTTATTAGCTCTCTTCACGCACTACTTATTCTACTAAACAAGTATGTCGTGCAAGTGCATTGTACGAGAGTTTAACCAATTAGCTCAAATTTTCACTTAAGGCTTTTGAAATTTCCTCTTAATGATATAAATTTCTTTTTAAGTTGACCGGTAAAAGTCAAACATTCCATACCATACCATATTTATCCTACCATTCATTTCGTTCATAAGTACTATTCAATCTACAAATTCTTACTTATCAATCATTACCTAAACATTTTACGAACCTTAATTTCATTGCATAAACCAATGATCCGCGATTCGGATCGGCCCATTCCTTCACGAGTCCAAACCGTACCAGATTGATTTCATTCATCCGTGTGATAAGCTTCCACTCGTGCACAACCTTTCCCAACTCTACTAGCTTTATCACACCAAGAGTTCTACCGCTCTCATCTACAAAATTAAGGATTAACACATTTCGTTCAAATTCCTTCAAGTATGGCGTTTATCAAATCATCCTGTTTACATACTAGCCCTTTCTAGATTCTTTTAAAACATTAGTTCGTTCTACCCATTCACAACGGGTCAATACATGACCATTCCTTATCACAACAATTTCATTCGTTTGACCCGTTCATAACGGGTCAATACATGACCATTCCTTATCACATCAATTTCATTCGTTTGACCCGTTCATAACGGGTCAATACATGACCATTCCTTATCACATCAATTTCATTCGTTTGACCCATTCATAACGGGTCAATACATGACCACTCCTTAACATATCATTTTCATTCGATTATTCATTTCATTCAATGTTAATTCACCTATATTCTTCCACAAATTTCTTACATGTATGTTATAACATATCACACATACCATATCTTACATACAATTCTTTCATTTTGTTAATTATTTCACCAACTTTTTGCAGTTTGACTTGGCACTTCTACTTATTGTGCATGTTTTGAGGTATACGTTTGTACTCCTTTCCAAATCAAGCATTCTTTCAAAACATTGTTTTAACGCTTCTTGTAAAAGTCTTCCTTCCTTGTAATTTACGTAAGTCATTCGTCCGGGTCCTAGTTCATCATTCATTTTGACCCTCATGCGTTAATTCTTAATATGCATAACATGTATCTTATTCGGTATTTCTTTTCTTTGACTAAATTTTCTTAATACAACAATAATTTTCAAAGGGTTATACTTACTTCATTCACCAAACCTTTCAAGCTATTTTACTATTACTTACTTTATAATTAATCAACTCAACCTCGTTGATTTTTCAGGAATTCAAACTATAAATACATTCTTATCTACGCTTTTATTAATTACCACTACCTATCCCACACGTGTTTTTATATGCACTGCATATACATATACATTTCTTTAGTCGAGCGACATACCTAACCCGACAAGGCTACCGGCAACACTTACTAGATTTTATACCTGCCTTAGTCGAGGAAAGAAGGGCATTCCCTCCTTTATTCTCCTCCGATCCTTATCTGTTTTTGGATCCAACCTTTCATTTTTACTTATTTGATTCATACTTACTTATGAATTTAAGCCCTTTCCATTCTTACTTTTCATTCCTATATGTTTGATCCGTATTCTCCTACGGATTTAACTTTTCATTCATGCTTTTCATTCTTACAAGTTTGATTCGTACTCAAGTACGGATTCAAACCTTTCATTCATACTATTCATTCTTTTATGTTTGAATCCATCTAGTGGGTTCAAACCTATTATTCATACTTTTCATTCATTTCCATCGTTTGACCCGTTCATAACGTGTCAACTTCCTTATCATACTTTTTCATCCATTGTGGCCCCTTCATAACGGGTCAATTCTTTAACATACTTAATTTTATGTATTACTATAATCACAATTTATAACAATGAGCACTACTACAAGTGAAACTTGAAATATAACAGGTAACATATAGATTCAAACATTTTATTCTTACTTTGTTGGTCCATACTTACTTATGGATTCATACTTTTCCTTCAAAAATTTTCATTCAACATAAAATTCTCCCAAGTTACTTGGGAATATTTCCTTTATATTCACACACACCACCACTTACTTCTCAATTCTATCAGACATACCTGTGATGATTATCATGGCCTCACGAGCATCATATGTTTCTTACGCACTGGTCGGGCGCGCAATCCACATACTAGCCTCGTGCCTTCATGTAAGCATCACCTTATGTCCGTAGAAGTGGATTTCAGTTCATGCATCATTTATAAATCTTATCAAGGCAAACACCGGTACCCATATTTATTTAAAATGTGTACCTGGGGTCCAACGGTTCAATCACATACTTTGGCATTTGCCTTAGATCGCATCCATGGACCATCCTTATCAATAATCCAAGCTTACCTTACATAAATATCACAGTCAGTTTCTTCATATGAACGTACGTATACATGTTCCCATGCAAACCATACCTTCAGATCTTGATCGAGTTCTTGGATTGTACGGTTTTCAAGTCACAAGAGCACACGGGTTTGAGTTCAAATACTTACCTTCTAATACTTAGTTTCACTCAAACCAGGGCTCTGATACTAACTTGTAAGACCCTAATCATGATTTGACTCAAAACGACGCAGCAGAAAATGAACCGTAAAATTTCTTTCTTTTAACTACTCTAACATACTTGAATACAGTTTAGGTCAACCCTTTTAACATAAATACATAATTCATCATTCATTTAATGTAACTATATTAATAAATAATTACAAACAACGTGACCACTTTCCCGTACAATCCATGATCTTCAACTCGACCCTCGTTCACTTGTCCATCATGAATATCTAACTAATCTGCGATCACCATATAAAACCAACACGTTATTACATGGTGACATCATATATAATTTAATACATATACTTAAAAGGCTATATCACGTTCTAACTATGTAAGGTATTCCATTGAAACATCCTCTCAAATTTTATTTACTCGAGTCCGACATCAATTCCTCGAGAGTCCGGCGTTCCCATACCTGCACTCCATTTCATTCTCAATAGTAACATGGTTAGGGATACGTAATATCAAACATATTGAAAACCCACATCTTCACATATACGTATACAAGTGATCTAAAATCATTATATTACAACATGTGTATACACTTTCATATATCTAAGTACATTCATACGTATCCCATTCATATGTGCGTACATACAAGTTCAAACTACTTACACACGCTACAGTTCCATATCTACATATATACATACAAGTCACATTCACTTATTTGTAAATGGAGCCTTACCTAACAAACATATCAACACAAATCAATGCAATAGCAATTAAACATAACCGACCTAACTTCCAACAAACATGATGAACATTCCATTAACATGATGAACATTCCAGTAACATGATGAACATTACATTAACATGATGAACATTTCAGTAACATGATGAACATTCCATTAACATGATGAACATTCCATTAACATGATGAACGCTTCAGTAACATGATGAACATTCCATTAACATGATGAACATTTCAGTAACATGATGAGACTATCAACCTAATTTACATTAAGGATAGACAAAGTTCATATGAACTTACCTTGGTACTTACCCTTACCCGTAACTTCTTACATGGTTCTCTATATACAACATACCAAACTTCATTTATAAATAAGAAGTGATTCCGGAAATCACTTACTTTAAATGTCCGTATTCGCATCCGTTTCCTCGCCTCCTTTTGACCCGTTAGCTTTCCATGCTTCCATCCATCTTGACATGATCCATATATGTTGCTTAGGAGATGATGAACACATTCAAACCCATAGATTACACATGCAGATTTTCGGATTCCTCCTCTTCTTCTTCTTCTCCTTTGATTCATATAAGAACACACACACTAGGTGTGTGTGTCTACACATGCTCCTGCCCAAAAATGGGCTCTTCCACTTTCCCCATTCTTTTAATTAATAGACTTTCAAATTGACCTCTTTTAGCCCCTTTAGTTTAGTTTGTTATTTTTATTTAGCCACAAGATTTCATTCTTAGTTATTGAACTTATAAGTTAGCTAACTTAAGTAACTTAGTTACCTCAAAGAACCTAAATAATTTACTTCGTGTTATATCGTATAGAAACATATAGCGAACATAAATATCCGAGTTTTGGGGCGTTACAATGGGTCAGACAGTGGCTCTGTCAGTGGTTCAGGTTTGTCTTCCAACAGTTGTTCACCAACAACAACAATAACCACTGCTTCAGCAATTGCATCCACAGTTTCAGCACTGGATCCTCCTTCTTCAGTTTCCAGCCCTTCTGGGATAGACTCTAATGCTGAAAAACAGAATTCATCACTAGAAACATCATTCTTAGCATATAGAGCAAAGTTTTCATCAGCCAAATCTTCAGGTAAACTACTCCAATCAACAAAGCCTTGGGTGAAGAAGCTTTGCTGATCTGCTTGAGCAGATGTTTGGGTAGTTTGTTGAGGTGCAGCTTGTTGCACCTGGACCTGAGGAGTTGGGGCCTGGACATACTGTATCTATGGAACAGGGGTTTGGACATAGTGCACAGGAACAGGTGTTATAGTGTGTGCATAATGAGCAGTGTTTACATGAGCAACAGGGGCATATTGGGAATAATGCACAGTATTTTGGTTATTTTGAGGTCTAGGACTAGGATGTGTGATGATTGGTCCGTTATTTTGACTCCTACACTCTCTAGCAAAATGATCTAGCCTATTACATTTGTAACATATTATCTTTGATTTATCCAACCCTACTTTCAAGTTCCCATGTAACCCTGGAAATTTTCTCCCTGTTCTCTTATAAAACTTGCTGGTTCTAACACTCGGCAGTGCAAGTTGGTGCAAAATATCCATTTCCTCCAGATCAGTTGGATCAAAGTGCTGGAGATCATTGAGTTCAAAGGATAAGTTGTCTGAATTCTGGTTTTTACTACTAGCTGTGAAAGCATAGTTAGTTGAGTAAGACTCAGAGTTATTAAAAGCTCCACCAGCAGTTATGTCAATATAATGATCATAACTCTGCTCCTTACTACTACCAGAATCCTCTTGACCAAGAAGTGGTGTGCTACCAAATGTATAGTCATTAGCAACCTTCCCAGACTCTTGTAACTTCTTTTTTTGGTTCAACTCTCTCTCATAAGTGAGGAGTCTACCATGAAGTTGAGTCAAACTTAGTTCTTTGAACCCAACTGAATTTGTGGTTACAAAAGCAATTGTGTCCCATTTTTCAGGAAGTGACTTTAGAAACCTACTATTTAGAGTTAATTTTGCAAATTCAACATTAACAAGTTTCAATTCACTAATGAGACAACTAAAACGTTCAAATTGTTGTATTAGTGATTCTCCTTTCACATGGCAGAATGTTTCATACTGTTAATTCAGAACTTCCCTGTTATTTTCTATCACCTCTTATGTACCACCGAACTGTTCCTTTAAGGCATCCCACAGCTCTTTGGCACTGTTACAGTGTAACAATCCAGCATAGATGTCATTAGGGAGCTGAAGATACTATGCTAAAATCCTTTGCATCTAGTTCAATTTTTTGAAAATCTTGTTCTGAATAGTTTTCAGGGCTTTTAGGCACAAAGCCTTTGGGATCTTCAGCACTAGGCACCTATGGAACATGTGGTCCATAGATGACTGACTTCCAATAGCCAGTATTTTGTTGTGCCATGACATGTCCCATCCGACGTTGCTAGATATTGTACTCGGATCTGACAAGCATCGGTGGTTTGAAAAGAGTCTCGGTGTTGTCAGTGTCATGTGAATGTGACGTCATTCTGATTGTTTTACAGATCTTGAATAATCAACTTTTATACATGATTATACCTTACTCTGTTTTTCAACTAAATACGAACAACTGAAAATATCAATGAATTCGAGCTGAACTTTTACGTCAAAATGATTGTTAGATCAAATTTGACTGTCCAAAGTTCTGATACCAATTGTTAGGATCTGAGTTTCTTAGATTATGTAGTTTAAATGTAAATGAAGATGAAAAGAGAATTTAAAGTGCAACGGAATTATGGAAATAAACTTTGATTACACAATCAAGGAAGAATAGTTATAAGCAAACATGTTTTCCATTGAATCGAATGATTGTATCAAATTACAATAAACAAAACAACTTGCATGCATGCACTAGACTCCCCCTCAGCCTGAGCTCAGTGATTTGTTCGTACAGAATGACTTGTGAAGAAAGAGCTAATGGAACAGTACAGAGTACTGTTCTATTTATAGTATAGCCCAAACCACTGAGCATCTTTCTTGACGTCACCATGAAAGTGACATCTAACCTCCTAACAGACTATAAACATTGTTCTATACAAACATTGATTACATTAAACTATTGATTCTTCATTCCACTGTTGTAACCTAAGCAATGATGATGAGCATCAGTGCTTTCTTCATTGTGTTTTCAGTTCTTTGGTCTTCAACAGCACTTAGGAGAAAACAGTAGATAGAGCTTCAGTCTTTAAACAGATCAGGTCTTTGGCTAACAGATGTTGTGCTGATCGGTGCTTTGGAGTCTATCAGTTGCTAGATAACCACTGTCAAAGGGAGAATCTTATTGTGACAACCCGGACTTGAATGGTTAGTATCTTAGTCTCATGATTCTGTTTTTCTTATTTATTCTTGTGCACGTCCCTTGCAATGATAATATAAATAAGAAAACGCTCGTAACTGGAATAAACTTTCTAAACTTGAAACGGATGGAAAATGTTGAGTCTGTATTTGGGCTAGGTATTTGGGCCGCATGTATCACCTATGCGGATTAGCACACACATTTAAATCACCTAATAATCTGCCTTGGCCCACTACTTAGGCTAAACCCAAATTGCATAAACTATTCCTTGGCCCATAACAGGAAGACTAATTTGAGTCCACTTCGGTTGTTGATATAAACCGCCCTAACTTGAAAGGATTTTATAAATACGTAACATGATTGTTGATTAGGCTAAACTTAAAACACAAGTTAAGAACCCTAAAGTTTTCCTCCTGATCGCACGGAATTAGAAGCAGACCCCCCCACCTTCGAGACTTCAGCCTACTGATCAAACCTTTCCGGGTTAGTAAATTCATGTCACGTTAGTTTTAATTGCTGGATACTGATCTTGCTCGTTCTTATCGGTCGATCTTGTTATGTGTGATTAAGTGGATGTATATATATATATATGTAGCCTATTGAAACGTAACAGGATGCTATGCTTAAGATAGTTAATTGATTTCTTGATGATTAATTCTGAGTTATAAACTATATGGGTATCATAAGATATGATTTCAGTTTTTATGTCAATCGTTTATAATCTGGTGGGTTGGATGAATTGTTAAGAAAGTCGCTATGGCTTAAATTGATAAACATATTTTTGAAAAGAATTATGTGGTGGGTTATGATATTAAACCATGTGCGAATGTTGTTACTGTTGATCATTGCTTGCATCGATTTATTTGTTTGGGCCACAACTGGAACTGGGCTCGGTTACAAGCAGCCGGAATCAGTCGGTTCGGCTGGGCTGTACATGTGTTAGGAAAGTGGGCCGGGGGTAATCAATGGACTGTTGACTGATGGCTGGTAATCATCAACTGGGAACCTTGAGCTTGGGTATTAGTTAATAGTTATTACACAACAAATAAATCACATATATATATATATACACATTCAGTGGGCCGAGATGTATGTTAAATGGATTACGTGAATTAGTATGATCAGAATGATTATTGGTGTTGTTTGGAGTGGCATTGATTGTTTTGCATGATCATAGTTGTTTGTTTGTTATGTGATAGTCGAACAGGAATTCATAAACTCAAGACTATATGATATAATTAGGTGTTTATATTAACAGGTCATGGACTAGATTATTTGTGATAAAAAAAAAATATTGGGTCAATGATAAAACAATCACTATGGGTTAATGAAGTGGGCTGATAATTTAATATTAGGTTGGGCTACTCGATACTATGTACTATTGGATCAACTGTTTGAATAATCATTGTTCTTGTTTGAATTGTTGCTTAACTGTTATACGTGCCATACGTGACAACCACTGATGTGATCTATGTGTAAACAAACTGTAAAACTGATCATTACCAAACACTCTTCTAGGTCGTGAGTATTGAACTTATTTAACGAGTAACTTGTCTAACCGAGCAAACCTAAGGTGAGTTCATTGCATTTTTTCAAGCATGCGTCCCGGTGGTTTGGGACAACTGGTAAACATTTGGAAGGGAAACATTGGGTAAACAACTTAATCGGTTTTGGTTATTGCCTGGAGGGCAATGGGGGTAATTAGTTGATAGCGCTATTAGGTGGGAAACCTCACACCGGGCCGTAAGGACGGGCGTGAACTAATTATCTGGGTATGGCTATGGTTGTTAGAGGCACACTCCTCGGATACATATGGGCACTCTCCCTAGGGTATCTAACGAAGGCAACATAGCAAACGGTCGTTAAGGGGTACCCACTCCCCGGATACATATGGGCACATTCCCTAGGGTATCTAGCATGAGCAACATTGTATCGCAGTGTTAAATCGTATTAACATACATATGGTAACATAACTTGTTAACAAAACCTTGAACTCACCAGCGTAGTCTGACACACTTGTTTACATGCTTGTAGGTAATTATTGAAGGAACTTGGGAGCTTGCCGTCTGATGCCGCTGGAGTGGTTATGGTCATAATAAACAGTTATTTTGATTTGGTTTTGATACATTTACACACTTATACATTTATGCTTCCGCTCAGTACTTTGGTTTGGTTTAACTTTTCAAACGATACATTTCTTTCAATTGGGTATTTTATACATTATAACTTGTGTTTGATATGATTGGTGGCTCTTTGTGGGATCGTTGCATCTCCAATAGGGACATACCCTAGGTGGTAATTTGGGGGTGTGACACTTATACAAGCACTGCCCATGAAGATCAACTGTTTTGAACCTGTTTTGGCTTTCCTTATCATCTGTTCTTTATGGGTTTGAGTATGGGTTTGAGTATAAGGACCAACACTTAGTATCTTGGCAAAGCAAAAAGCAAGAAGCTGTTTCAACATCCACTGCTGAGGCAGAATATATTGCTGCTGCAAGCTGCACAGCCCAACTGTTATGGCTTCAAAATCAACTGTTGGATTTTGGTATCACTGCTTTAAAGACACCTCTCATGTTGGATAGTCAAGAAGCAGAAAATATCATCAAAAATCCAGTTTCACATTCAACCACCAAGCACATTGACATCCGACATCACTTTGTGAGGGATTGCTATGAAAAACTTTGATTTTTCTGCATGATGTGCCAACTAAGGATCAGCTGGCAGATGTGCTAACAAAAGCATTAGACACATCTACCTTTGAAAGCTTAATCTCTAGAATTGGAATGCTTCACTTGGAATAACAGGCAAAATCATGTTTTTCTATGAATAAAGCATTTGATAGGCTCTCTTTCAAATGTCAAGAGCTTTCCATGAATTTGAGTCAGGGTCATATCCTAAAAACTGGGGTTGTTCTCATCACTATGGTTATTGTGTCCCACTTCTCAGGAAGTGATCTTAAAAATCTGTAACTTAAAGGTGATTTTAACAACTCTTTGTTTATTAACTCTAATTCACTGATTGTTATGGGTCATTTTCTGCTCATATATCCCGATTAATATTCTGACTCTGTTTGTTTTATTGTGACCAGGCTACCGGATCAGGATATTGGTAACCTCTTGGCACAATATCCTGGTAATAACTAATTAACCCACGTGCAGATTAGAAGGTGCAAGTCTCCAACGTTCAAGTGGACTTCTTCTCCTCAAGACTCGGGCAAATCAGTTGGGTTATAGACGTTGAAGCCGGATATAACAACCCTAAAGAAAATCGACACCCTCATAATTTTTCCGACACCCTAATATATTTTAAAATATCCCCAATATGTCCTAAAATACACCCCATACGTGAAAACGGGCCCCGAATACCTTAAATATTAATCAAAATAATTAAAAATAATGTTTTTGGGTTTGTCGCGGGCCGCGTAGAACCTTTAAGGATCTTACGCGGGCCGCTAGAAATCAAAAGTGTGGCGCAGCCAGGTGATGACACGTGTCTGACTCGTGTTGAACCTATAAGCTGACCCGGATCACCTACGCCTTTGATCGGGTTTGATGCGGGCCGCGTAGCCCTTTGTTAACATTTACGCGGGTCGCGTAAAAGTTGAGATGTGGCACTATAAATAGCAGGCATCGGGTTTCAGCAAAACACGTTCAAATCTTTCTTTCTAAACGAAATTCTCTCACAATAGGCATTATACACGGGTATAATACCCCCCTAAATAGCGAGGTTCTGCTCCGATGTTAGTATCATAACCCTTGGAGACGTATTAGATACTCTGCCCGATTCATCTAGGGTTCCGTAACGGCTGTCGTGGTTCTGCCCGACGTAGTCATTGGAATGCCGTCTCGGGGAGGGTATTACTAATGTTAAAATGAGTTATTATACTAACACGCGTGCATTTGTGTAATTTATAGATTATCACCAGGAAACCCTAAAGGATAATCTAAGACAGCAATGTGAGTTTATCCGTTTTTTTTTTTTTTTTTGTAAACCTTTTGTTAACTGTTTTTACAAAACCTCACATGAATAATTATATATTAAGCAGTTATTGAGTATTTGTAAGAATACAATTATTGTGGGTATGTGTTGGAACCTGAAGGTTTATTCATGTAGGTTAGCAATGTCTAGGGATTGATCTTGTAATACTTTATGTTTTGGGTTAACTAATGTGGTTTGGGCTAGATAGAGGTGTCGCATGGGCTTAGGGATTTCGGCCCTATGTGTTTTGTATTTAAACAACCTTAATCACTTGATTAAGGGTTGTTGATTGTGGTTAGAAGTTTGGGCGACACAAGCATAAGGAACCGAGTTCCTCTCGAATACTTGTATCAGTCATTGGTAAACATTGAATGCAAGTTTCGGTTTGTTTATTGTTCTTATTCATCGTTTGATCTTTATATTTGTTCTTGAATCAACTTGTGTTTGAATTCCGCGCTTTCACAAGTTAAGATTGATATCATTGAGAGATCCTCACGGGTTTTACAATTGGTATCAGAGCCATTGAAGCCATTCAAGGGCTCGGTTTTGATATCATTCGGATTCAAGAATTTTCATATATTACTGATCCGGTTTTTGTTGAGTGTTTTTGCAGAAATATTTATTATATGTTCTTGACAGAATCATTGAAAAAAAACCACTGATTTTGGTTTGTTGATTTCAGTCTTGGTGTTTGCTGATTTTTCGGGAATTCGGTGGTCAACAGATTCAAAGATTACAATATCTTTGAATTTTGGAAATTGCTGAAAAGTAGGGATTGCGAGTAAACAGATCTTATCACTTATTGTTTTGAAGGTTACGACTCGCAATCACTCAGTTGCGGCTCATCACGCTCAGTTACGACTCGCAATCATTGCTGGTTTCGGTTCATCTTGCCTCAGTTACGACTCGCAACCAGCAGTTTGATCTTCACTCGCAACCGTGGTTTCGGCTCATCCTGTCTTGTTACGACTCGCAACCTCTTCGGTTACGACTCGCATCCACAGTTGACTTGACTCGCAACCATCTCCATTACGACTCGCAATCAACAGAAATTTGACTCGCAACCCCGTTTCGACTCGCAACGACAGTGTGTTACGGACATTTGGACTGTTGACTTTGGACTTAATAAAATCAATTAATTAATTAACTGATTCATTAACCATGTCATCGAACAACAGTGAACTGTCTGCCCTAACTCAACAACAAGAACTGGACTCAAAGCTTGGAACTACAACACGTATTCCGAGATTAACTGATGCTAATGACTTTCCCGAGTGGAAGTGGCGCTTTGAACAGCATCTGAAGGTTAAAGATTACAAGCTATGGCGCAGTATCTTGAGAGGACCTAGGGAGATTATGATGGAAAGTCCTACAGAACCAGATGTCAAAATTAAAAAGCCTCGAGATAAATACACTGAAGATGATTTGCTCATTGTTGAAGAAGATGATCGTGCTCTTTCCTACTTAACTATGGGTTTAGGTCCTGATATTGCTATTGGCTTTCGCTCCTGCAAATCTGCCAAAGAATTGTGGGATTCTCTGATTGAAGTGTATGAAGGAAACGAAGACATGAAAGAGAGCCGAAGAAACTTGCTGCAACAAAACTTCAACAATTTCAACCATATTTATGGTGAAACAATAGATAATCAGATTCAGAGATTCGTGAAGCTGGTCACTCAAATGCAAATGGAAGAGATTCATACAACTAATGCATCCTCCAATCGACAACTTCTCAATGCACTGCCTAAAAGTTGGGATCATCATGTTGCAATGATCAAGAAGACAAAAGACTTAGCTAGATGTACTCTGTCTGAGATGATCTCTCACATCAAGGCATGCGAACTGGATGATAAGCAGAGAGAAACGAATTACAAGAACAGCATGCTAGCTGCCGGTTTCTCCATTGCTCCCGCCTCTTCCAACAACAACAACACAGCCTTACTGTCTCAAGGAGGTTTTCAGATGTTTCGCAATAATTCATCCGCTCCTCAAATTTCAGCAAAGGTGCACTCACCTGGATCCTCAAATCAAGTTGTTTCTTCAGCGTCTACTGTTACTTCTGCTGGAAATGCTGGAAATGTCTCTACTGTCGCTCCTACTTCTGCCTTCGCTGCAAACAACGAAATGATAGCCTTCTTCGCCAGTCAATCAAAGGAAAAACTGGAAATAGCAGCTTCAGTGATCAACTGTTTGAATGCTTTCATTGCAGGAAAGCTTGATCCACCAAAGTGGAGTCCTAATGATCTGTCTCAGATTCATCCAGATGATGTTGAAGAAATGGATATCACTTGGCAGATGGCAATGGCTGCCTTCAGAGCTCAAAAGTTTGTGAGAAAAACAGGTAAAAACAGGTGGGGAAATGCATGGAATGGAGCTACTAAAGTGCCCTTTAATCTTCGTTGTTTCAACTGTCATGAGGAAGGACACTATGCTCGTAACTGCCCGAAGCCACTTGTAAACAGAGATCAAGCTTCTGCAGAATTAGCACAACCAGCAACACCTGGTCAACCTGCAACTCCTAATCGAGAAAGGGCTCTTGTGACCACTACCAGTATAGCAGATGCTGAAACTTCTGGAAGTCCACAGCCGCAAGGATTAGCACAAGCACTGGTGGTACAGCCCAACATTCATTTTGATTGGTCTTCAGAAATTGAGCGTTTGAACATATCAGCTCCAGAGAATCAAACTGCTACATCCAACATTGCTTTCATGACCTCAAGCGAACATAGCTCTAAGCCAGAGGAAGAGACTGCAGCTGATGATTTTGCATTCATGACTCAAATCCTGTCAGCACCTGTCAAAGGTCTCACGAAAGAAGAGGTAATTTCTGTTTTCTGCACTCCTGAATGTAGAGAACGAGTTGAGTCTTATCGAATTCACAACGCTGAGCTAATCGAAGACTATAATGAAATTAAACGTAAAAATTTTACTTTAACGAAAAACGAAAAACTTTTCAAAGAGAAAATCGAAGCTCAGCGTAAGGACATCGTTCAACTCAAGGACGATGTCAGTGTAGCCGAAGCCCAACTCATGATAGTCAAAGAAAAATTGTGTGAGGTGACTAAAGAACTGGAAAATGTTAGAGATAAATACCAAATAAATGAATTGAACATTAAGAAATTCGATTCCTCCAGTAAATTAGTCAAAAAATCTGTGCGATCAACAATTGGCATATTCCAAAAAGAAAGGGTCAGGTTTGGGCTATAATCAGACTCCTCCTCCGTACAATAATAATTACACTTATTTACCAATGACAGAGGAGGAGATACTGAACGAAAGTAAAATGACATATGGTTCAAATAACTACAAATCGTCTGTTCATAACAAACATGTTGAGCCACAAAAGTCCTCACCATTGAATTTTGTTCCTAAAGGCACAATTGATCCTAACGTTTCCTTGTCATGTGCAGATGATAGCTCTGAAGTAAAATGTGGTGATGTTCATGGGAGTGAACCAGTCGTTATTTCAAACGTGTCTGAACCTTATTTTGAACATTATTCTGAACCTACTGAGTCTGACATTGCTTTTACTGATTCTTTGTTTGCGTCGTTTTCTGCTTTTGTTTCGTCTTGTGAGCCTGTTGTTTTGGGCAAAACTGATAATGTTTGTGTGGATGATTTGAACAATAAGTGTGGTGATGAATGTTTTTCTTCAAATGCTTGTGATACTAACATACCAAATGTTTCAGTTTGTGAAAATGTTACAGGTGAGGTCCCTCAGGATGCATTCAGTGAAACCACTGAAACGCCTTCTCAAGAAAATCAAGTGTATCCTGATTCTTCTTCTGAATCTGTGTCAGTGGGCGTCCCTAATGTTGAATCTAGTGGGACCCCATTGGAAACTGTGTTAAACAATGAATCTGAATCTATGTCACAAGATAAATGCTTTGAGGAAATGCATATTGATGTAAATTTTTCAGGATCAGAAAAGAAATCTGAATCAGTTTCACATGATAAATGCATCAAGGAAGAGCATATTGTTGAGACTTCTTCTTGTTCAGGAAGTGAACCTGAATCAGCTTCAGATGATAAATGTGTTGATAAAACGCATTTGGATGAAACTCATACATGTTCAAATTTGGAATCAAGATTAAGTGAAAATGAAAAGAATGTTGGTCAAAACGAGAAATCATCAGAAGAAAATCAGTTAAAAGAAAAACCACAAGTCAAACATATTCAGAAAACTAAAACGTTGAATCACACGAAATCAAGCAAACAGAGTCCAAATGTCAAAAATATTCAAAGTGTGAAACGTCAAACATGTTTTAACTGTGGCATTGCTGGTCACATTGCCAGAAATTGTGGTAAAATCCCAAGGACACCGAACAAGAAACCATCAGGGTGAAATCAGAAGGTCACGTCTAATCGATATCACTGTTCGGAGTCCATGAAGTCTGCAAGGACTAAGACGATGAAGAACAACAATCATCATAGGACTAGACCTTCTGATCAGGATTGGAATGCAGCCAAACGCCATAATCAATATCAGAATAGACAAACAAATTTTTGGCGTAATCGAAGTAATTCTTTTGGTAACGTATTTGAAAGTTTTAATTCTAACTGGTCAAGACAGTTTTGGAAACCTAAAGTCAATGGCATGCAATCCAATCCAATGAAATCATATCATCAAAAGGTCGCCAACAAAAATGTTTCAAAATTTCTGAATAAAGATAACTTAGTTTGGCAGAGGGTAACGTATTTCGATGCTCAAGGAAAACCCAGATCCACTATGGGCTGGGTTCCTAAATCTAACTAATCCCGCTACTCGTGCAGGAACAGCTGTGGAGGACTACCGTGCGCCTCTGGTACATGGATAGTGGCTGTTCCAGGCACATGACAGGAGACTTATCCCAACTTGTGAATGTCAAAGAATTTAATGGTGGATATGTCTCATTTGCGGGAGGTGAATCTGGCAGAATCACTTTGAAAGGAACTGTTCAAAACGGTGTTCTCAGCTTTGAAAATGTCAATTATGTTCCAGAACTGAAACACAATCTGTTAAGTATTTCGCAGATTTGTGATCGAGGGAATTCAGTTCATTTTACGAAGAAGGGATGTCATGTTCTTAAGCCTGGGATTGTTATTCCAGAAGACTGGTTCTTGATGACAGCTGAAAGAAAGGGAAATGCTTACGTCATTGATATGAACAAGAAACCGTGTGAAGAGATCACTTGTTTATTTTCAAAGATTTCAGAGCATGATGGTCTACTGTGGCATCGTCGACTTGGGCACGTGAATATGAAAAATCTAAACCGTCTAGCGAAAGGTCAATTGGTACGAGATCTTCCGATCAAGGATTTCATGTTGGTGGAAAAATGTGTTGCTTGTGCGAAAGGGAAAGCTCATCGAAAACCTCATAAGACTAAACCAGCACCTTCGACAAAAGCTGTACTCGAACTACTTCACATGGATCTTTTTGGTCCAGTAAATGTGCTAAGCATTGGGAAGAAAGCTTACTGTTTGGTAATCGTCGATGATTATTCTCGCTACACTTGGGTGTATTTTCTCAGTCACAAAAATGAAACTGCTGTCTTGGTAAAGCAATTCATCACTTTGGCTGAAAATCAAGCGAGCACTAAGGTGAAGGTTATTCGATCAGACAATGGGACAGAATTCAAGAACGTGATTTTAGATACGTTCTGTGTTGATAAGGGAATCGATCGTCAGTTCAGTGCGCCACGAACTCCACAACAAAATGGAGTGGCTGAAAGAAGGAATCGTACTCTCATTGAAGTTGCGCGTACTATGCTGGCTGATTCAAAGCTTCCTAGCTTCTTTTGGGCCGAGGCTGTTAGCACGGCTTGTTACGTCCAGAATCATGCTTTAGTAAACAAACGTCACATGAAAACCCCTTATGAGATTCTGGAAGGACGTAAACCTTCGGTTTCACACTTTCGCATCTTTGGTTGTCCATGCGTATTATTACTAATGGACTCCAACGGAAAGTTTGAAGTCAAAGGTGACGAGTGTTACTTTATTGGATATGCTAAAGGCTCTGCTTATAGGGTATACAACAAAGTAACTAAAAAGGTCGTCGAGTCGTGCAACATTGAGTGGCTTGAAGAGAATGCTACGGACGCTAGAGTTGGTCCAGATTGGTTGTACGATTATTCTGCTCTGTTTAAATCATTTAACATTTTGTCAAGTGATGTTTCAGTTGCAGGTGTGTCTATTCCCAAACAACCATTGTCATTTGAAGATACAGAAGACGAAGCCCAGATGCAAGACAATGTGAAGCATCATACCATTGATCCACCGGGAATGGTGTTTACGCAACATCCTACACCGACACCGATGGTCAATCAATCCCCTGAGGGTGCAGCAACTAGTGACTCTGCATTGTTTCCTGATCCAATTCCTGAGGATTGTACTGTCACTTCTCCTGTAGTTCATACTACAACCGCACCTAATGAGGGGGAGTCTAGCAACACCACCACTGAAGAGGAGACTGTACCTGATTTGGCCATACCGACGAGCGTTCAACGCAATCACCCAATCGAGAATGTGATTGGTCCTGTAAATGCAGGAATTTTGACCAGGAGTCAATCAGGAACCATTAACACTTGCTTATATTCTTGTTATCTTTCTCAAATCGAACCTAAAACCATTGATATAGCTTTGCAGGAACCTGGCTGGGTAGATGCTATGCACGAAGAGCTGAACCAGTTTGAAAAACTTGGAGTATGGAAGCTTGTCAAGTTGCCAGCAGGAAAGCGTAAGCTTGGAACTCGATGGGTATTTCGAAACAAGCAGGATTCTGCGGGTGTCATCGTTCGAAACAAAGCAAGGCTGGTGGTTCAGGGATTTAGACAAATCGAAGGTCTGGATTATGATGAAGTATATGCTCCGGTTGCGCGACTTGAAGCCATTCGGATCTTTTTGGCTTACGCGTCATACATAGGATTCACTGTTTATCAGATGGATGTCAAGACCGCGTTTCTCTATGGAGATGTGAAGGAAGAAATTTTTGTCGAGCAACCGCCAGGGTTTGTGCATCCAGATCATCCTGAGTACGCTTACAAGCTAGACAAGGCACTGTACGGGTTACACCAGGCTCCTAGAGCTTGGTATGCCACACTAACTGAGCATCTGTTGGCTCATGGATATACGCGTGGCACCATAGACCAGACTCTGTTTATCAAGAGGGTAGGACGTGATCAAATTTTGGTTCAAATCTACGTTGATGATATCATTTTCGGATCTACAAGCGAGGATCTGTGCAAGGAGTTCGAGAGAGTTATGAAGAAAAAGTTTGAAATGAGTGCTCTGGGGGAGATGACACTGTTTTTGGGTCTACAAGTCAAGCAGAGTTCACAAGGAATTCTGATTCATCAAGGGAAGTATGTGGATGATGTGCTGGCAAAGTTCAAATTCACGAACGCAAAGCCTGCTGAAACACCTATGGCTGAGAGACCATTATTGACTGAAGATGAAGAAGGAGAGTCTGTAAATCAACGTCAATATAGGTCCATGATCGGGTCATTGATGTATCTCACAGCTAGCCGTCCGGACATCATGTTCGCTGTTTGCAACTGTGCTCGCTATCAGGCTAATCCTAAAACTTCTCATCTTATTGCTGTTAAACGGATCTTTCGGTATCTTAAAGGCCGCCCTCGGTTTGGCCTATGGTATCCGAGAGATTCCAATTTTGACTTGTTTGCTTTCTCTGACAGCAATTTTGGAGGTACTGACAGTGACAGGAAATCCACTTCTGCGGGATGTCAATTTTTGGGTGATCGGCTCATTTCTTGGCAGTGCAAGAAACAACAAACAGTGGCGATATCCACAGCTGAAGCTGAGTATGTTGCTGCTTCTGCTTCTTGCTCTCAAGTGGTGTGGATGCAACATCAATTGCAGGATTATGGTTTGACTTATCTTAACACTACTATTTACTGCGATAATGATGCTGCAATACAAATTGTTCGAAATCCTGTTTTTCACTCCAAAACCAAGCACATTGATATTAAAGTTCATTTCATTCGAGACTGTTTTGACAGAGGTCTGATTACTCTTGAACAAATCGACACAGATGCAAATGCTGCCGATTTGTTCACCAAACCTATCAACAGCTCGAAATTCAGAGTGCTTGTGGATTTTCTAAAAATGATCCGTTTTACTGATTGAGCATGTTTTGTTTTTTCGTAGGTAAATTTGTTCATAAAGTTTTCTATTCTTAGGTAGTTTTTATTTATGCACAAATTTAGGGGGAGAAAAATTCGAAAAATACAAAAACATTAAAAAAATGAAAAATACAAAAAGAGTTTTAAAAAGGAAGTGTGGCTGGACTGGGAAATGAAATAAATTTTCACATTATGGTCGAGGGCTGACTCATGTAAGACCAGTGTCGAAATAGTTTGACTCTAGTATGAGGTGTTGGTAGGCTCTATCCTTAAGATTGGAAACAATAGCTGTTTCTGTTCAGAACTAAACTAGTACATGACCTCAGAAAAGAAAATCACTTGGAATTAGCTCATGTCTATTTGAATGTTTGTATGTTTTTCCCGATACACACAATTTTGATCTGATTCTGAAATCTTATCTGAAAAAGTCGTGTACCTCCTCTGCTGCATCCAGATACATGCTGACCTGGAGGTGCTAGGCAACGTCAGCTTCTGCTGCATCCAGATACATGCTGACCTAGCTGTACGTTGTCGATCTGTAGATCAATTAACACCCGAAAGAGGCCCTCTAGTGCCCAAAAGAAACCCAATAAACCTATATCAAATTGAGATAACTCATTTGATCTGTATATTATATCATCTCAATCTAAGATCTATTCTGTTCTCTTCTCAACCTATTCCCAGTTAAGATTTCAGAAATTTGGATTGGACTTGTGAAATATGTGGTAGGGAAACTGCTTGCATGATAGAGTGAGCTGTGCATAATTCCAGGATTTGATTAGTATTTGTTTGGGTGCTCATTATTAAAAATATCAAAACATGATAAAAAGAGATACAGGCAGTTATATGGAAAAGATCTGGGGAGATGAGTTTAAGAGGACAAATATACTGGCAATCGTCTAGATCATCATCTAGTAGATCAGTGTTGATAAGTGAAGTCAAGCCCGAAACCTTGTGATTTGATCCCTGAGCATCTCTGCAAATTTCCTGTTTTATTTTGTAAATAATATTTTATTATTTAATTTTGTTTTAGGTTTTATTTTGCAAATAAATGCTCAAAAGGTTTAATGGGTAATTTTTGTTAAATCAGATTTTTAAATTGGGTTTGTTTAAATTATCTCTTGAAAATCATTTTTGAACCCAAGTCCATAAGGCCCAAGCCCAACAGATTTGGGCCCATGAGAAACAGTGGAAGTATAAATGGTGATTACGAGTCATTTTTCTTCATTCACTCGCAATCTAGTTTCAAGACTCTCTCAAAATTCCGGCATATATCTACGGTTCCGACTGACTTCCGATTGCGACTCGCAATCCGATTTGACATTCATCAAGGTATAATGACGTCATTGATCAAGTTTTGCAGGAATTTTGAATATCGTTTGAAGATTCCGATGAATTTTTGAAGATTCCGGCGAATATTTGATGATTCCGATGAAGTTTCCGATGAATTCTTGAAGTTTCCGATGAAGTTTCAAGTCGCAATCAAGAACAATAGGACTCGAAACCAGTGATTACGACTCGCAACCTCAAGGTTGCGACTCATGGTTGCGACTCATCTTGGTTTGTTGCGACTCATGATTGCGACTCGCAATCTTCTGGTTGCGACTCAGATTTCCTGGTTGCGAATCATGGTTTCGAGTGAACAGTGACAGTGTTTGTTTTGAATTTTAATTTTTATCACTGTTATATTTGGAAACTTATATGTTTTTGTGATTGTGTGCAGAAAAATGGACTTAAAGTTTATTGCATCTCATAATCAAGTAGCATATTTGGCACCTCCACCAGTGAAGCACAAGCAGCTGTTCACGTCATTGATAAAAGGCCTAAATACATGCCGTATTGTTCATGCTCTTCGTGAAAATCCGGTCGTTTATGAAAGCCTAATTCGAGAATTTTGGAAGACTGCTGCAGTTGAAATCATTGAAGGAAAGGGAGCTATAGCTGCTGAGATCGACGGGACGAAGATTATAGTGACGGAGCAGATTATCAGAGATGTGTTGAAGTTCAATGATCAGGAAACGGATCCAATCGAGCTTGCTGCTGGAACCATTGAAGCAATTTTGCCACGACTGAGTTATGAAGGAAAGTTTCCTCCCTTGGTTAAGAAGTTTGTTCATCCATACTGGCGTCTATTACTGCACATGTTCTTGTTGTGCATGACAGAAAATCGAGGGGGAATTGATCAGTTAAAACACCACACAGACGGCTGCATTGATTTGCGTGATTACAAACGAGTCGTTCAACTATTCAAGATATGTTCTGGAAGCGATGAAGAGAAATGCTATTGGGCTTCGAAAGGATAAGTTTCTTATGTATCCTAGATTTGTGCAGATGATTCTAAATGAGCGTTATCCTGAATTAAAGAGATCTGGTGACACTTTGGAGTTAAAGCCTATGGGCCCTTCATGTTTTGGTGCTCTCACTACGAAGAAGGGAACAGAGAAAAAGTTTGAAGGTTTGATCGAGTTGGAGAAGTTTGGTCAGTTTGCAGAGACCGAAGACATTGGTGAGAATCCAGTGATGGCACAAGCTGTACCTGCACGTGCTATCGTTGCTGAAGAACATGATATTCAAAGGAGAGCTGAAAATGAGCCTGAGTCAGAGCGTATCACTATTAACTCTGACGATGAAGGTGTTGAGATTACGTGTGATTCAGATGATGATAACATAGAACTTCCTCCTGAAGTTAATGCTGATGCTGTTTCTACAGTTAATCCAGTGATTTCTGCTGAGAGTTTGGCAATGCTGATAAAGAAAGTGACTGACACGATGGGAAATCCTCCTCCTAATCTGTCAGTATCTACTGAAGAGCCAGAAGAAAGCCCAAGGGATTCTGATTCTATTCCGTTAAAAAGGAAAAGGAGGGATCCTAGACCCGGAATGTTTATCGAACAAGGAAAAGATCAATCCGTGACTGTTGCTGATGATACCGAAGGTTTGTATGACTTTGATTTTGAAAGTATGTTGACGATGCTACCACCACCACTACAGAGAATATCTTTGAGTCTGGTGTTCATACTCAAAGAGATGTATAGCTACAATGGAAGTTGAAGTTCAGAATGAAGCTAGGCCCAATGTTGAAGTTCACAATGAAGCTGGTGCTGGACCTTCTGGTACTATTCATGAAGAACCGAGCAGTTCAAGTGGTAAAAGGCCTGTAGAACCACTTAGAATGCCTTTTGACAGTGATTCTAGTGATGATGATGAGTTTATAAGCATGAGGGAAATGAAGAAACGTTTGGTTGTGCTTGAACAAGATTCAATTCATAAAGATGCAAAGATCATTCAGCTTGAAGACACTATTGTGAAGAAAGATCAACAAATTGAGCAACTGCAAGGAGACGTTAGCCTATTGTTCAATATTGTTTATGATCTACGAGGAAAGCTTGAAAAGAAGTTTGGACAAGAATTTTCTGATCCAACAGATGTCGAGAACAGAAAGAAAGCTTTTGAAAAGGATAATGCTGAAAGGAATGCTGCTATGGAAAAATACTTTGAAAGAATTACTGATCCAGAAGCAGAGAAAGCTAAAGCAGAGAGGTTGAAGAAGAAAAGAGAGTTTGTGATTCTGAAGAACAAGAATGCAAATCCAGATGATGAAGATGCACGTGCTACACATCATTTAATGGATGTTGGTGAAACTCTCTACGATAAGAAAGGAAATCGATCTGGTGTAGTTAGCTGGGGTTATGATCATGATCGTAACAGATGGTGGATCAGGAGGAAAGTTGGACCGGTCGAATGGTACAAACATTCAGGACAATTTCAGTCTTTCACTAAGGTAGATTTGACAGACTTGACAAATAAACCTTATGTGGATGATAAGCCTAATGGTCCTGGTTATGCATTCTTCGAGAGATTAAAAAGGGAAGTTGCTAAAGGTTTTCCCTCAATGCGTACAGCGGATTCTATTGTTAAACCAGCGAAAGGGATTAGGGATCCGTATACAAACAAACGAATGAAGATTGTGCACTGGCCCGCTACTGATAAAGAGAAGACGATTCCGTTGGTGAGAAAGATTCCAAAAGGGGCACTGAAGACATTGCACTTTTGGGCGTATGATGAACGTCTTGGTCAGGCGGTGATTGTTTGTGATGGAGATGCTAGCTACTGTTTGGTAGATCAGATCGACTTATTGAATCTTGCAGTTGAAGATCTTGAAGTATTAGCAAGCAACCAAATCAGAGCTACTGAAAAATATGAGGAAATTGCTAAGGGTTGGACGTCTGCAGTAGCTTCTGTGATGCATATTCATAAGAAGGGTTTTGGTGGATATAAAGACAACATAAGTGGTGGTAATCAAGGCAACTGAAGTCGGAAGAACCTGCATGCATAAACCTAGGGGGAGATTGTTGGAACCTGAAGGTTTATTCATGTAGGTTAGCAATGTCTAGGGATTGATCTTGTAATTATCTAGTTCTTTATGTTTTGGGTTAACTAATGTGGTTTGGGCTAGATAGAGGTGTCGCATGGGCTTAGGGATTTCGGCCCTATGTGTTTTGTATTTAAACAACCTTAATCACTTGATTAAGGGTTGTTGATTGTGGTTAGAAGTTTGGGCGACACAAGCATAAGGAACCGAGTTCCTCTCGAATACTTGTATCAGTCATTGGTAAACATTGAATGCAAGTTTCGGTTTGTTTATTGTTCTTATTCATCGTTTGATCTTTATATTTGTTCTTGAATCAACTTGTGTTTGAATTCCGCGCTTTCACAAGTTAAGATTGATATCATTGAGAGATCCTCACGGGTTTTACAGTATGTTGGGGTTTTGTATACAAAATTTGTTATTGGAGGGGTAACATTTCCACAAGTCGGGTCTAACAGTACCACGGGTGATAATTGGTATAACTTGGAAACAAATGTAATTACGAGACCGAACAAAAAAGGAAGTGAGTTAGACAAAAAAATAAGCAACTTGGACAAAGACATAAAAAAGTAGCTATCATCCCCTTTTCTGACGAATCATATGGTTTTATGATTTCATTGCCCAATAAGGTTATCAAATGAAGTACTGTACAATGGTTTTTATTAAAACTTGATTAAACTGGGATTCACTCACCAGTATTTCCCACTGACAAAATATTTTTTAAAACGCGTTTCAGGTAACAAAATGTGAAAGCCAATTAGAAGCTAGCTGGACAGCACTAAAGGCTTGGAAAAGTGGCAATAAAGATTACCTAAAAATAAATAGATGTTTTATTAAATAAAATAGGGTGTATCCCTATGAAAATATGTGTACTGAAAACTTGGGTTTTATCCCATGTGTTTACTATTATGGAAGTATGGTATTTTACGCTGATAAAATATTTCCTAACTACGGTCCTGATGAAAATTCCGCTGCCAAATTAGACAAAAACAAGATACCACCAGAACTGGCCGCGGCCGCCCGTTCCCGGGTTTGTACTAGGGGGACGGGGGTTGCGACACCGAAAGACGTGGACTACAACGTTCACCTGAGGAATATTCGTTGAATCCCGCAAAAGTAGGCTAGTTTGTTAGTTTATTTTACTATAAATGGACTGATCGGATCAGGTAGAAACACACACAATCTTTCGCACACTCTTTCTCTCTAGTTGTAAACAAACACTACACACTAACACTTGTACTCAAATTACATTGTAACACCTAGTTGATCCGCATCATATCCTGCACTGTATTCTGGTATTTGAAGTAATAGAAGAACAAGGCAGCTGCGATTGTCAGCTCCCGAGATTTTGTGCCGGCGGCTTTCCTCGTACATCCTGTGTCACCCTTTACATTTTCGCTCATTGTTTGATCATAAATACAGCTCTATATCCTGAGCCATATCCTTTTTGAAACTGTTTTTGCAAACAACTCAATCAACATATTTTTAACACATTTTTTCAGCACACTACCTCACTTAACTAATTTGATCACTTAATTGCTTCGGTAATTTTTGACCAAAACAATTTGGCGCCCACCGTGGGGCAAGTGGTGCTATTTCTACTAAAAGCTTTTGCAAAATCATTACTTGGTTTTCTATTTTCAAAACTTTTTGCTACACTATTTCCAATGGCCTCAAGATCAAACATGAGCTCTTCCACCGTGTCTGCCACAACCTCTACAACAACTGGTTCGGTGCTTCCACCACCTCCTCCAAGATCGCAAGCCTCTTCTCAAGGAATTGAAATTCATGTGGCTCGGGATGTTATCCCCGCTCGTAATATTCAGGGATCCGGTCCTGTTTTGGCCTCTAATGAAGAAATTCTAAATTTATTTGGTAGTGTACATGAACAGATGAAGCAGCAGCAGGAGACCAACCAGATGCTGATGAGAGAGATACAACTCTTGAAATCCGGCTCAAGCAGACCTGCTGAGGATATTGTCACTCCCTTGCATCCCAGAACTTTGAACTTCAGTTCTGCAGTATATACTGAAGATAATAGGGGGAATATTGTGCGTAGCCATTCCCAGAATCATACTCCTGAGATACCCTCTTCGGTCAGGGTGTCAACCGTGAGAAGCTCAGGATATGCTTCAGGATATGGCCAAAATCCTCAGACTGGTAACATGTCTAATAATAATACTTTTACTACTAATGGTGTTGTATCTTTGCAGGATGCAGGTATGACATCGGCATTTTCTAGGGAGCTTCAGAAATTGAAGGACATGATATCCAGTGTACCTGTGGTGGTCCAGCCAATTCCAGAAGTATCCCAAGACAGCCACAGGATATCTCGTTTCGCATATCCCATTTGTGATGCTAAAATCCCAAAAAGATTTCAGACCCCTAACATGAAGCTCTATGACAGAACTACGGATCCTGAAGAGCATATTGCCCAATATAGGGAAAGGATGGAGATCAACCCTATCCCTCCGGATCTCAAGGAAGCATGCCTATGCAAGGGTTTTGGTTCTACTTTAAGAGGATCAGCCTTGAAATGGCTCTTAAACGTTCCTCCCCACTCAATTACTTCATTTGCTCATTTGGTTAATTTATTTAATAGTCAATTTTCTTGCAGCCGAAGTTTTGAGAAACTAACTAGTGATCTTTACAGGATAACTCAAGGACCTCAGGAATCCTTGAGGGATTATGTGAACAAATTTAGTCGGGAATCCATAGATATCCCACATCTTGACGTTGCAACAGCTGTGTAGGCTTTCAAGATGGGGTTGCAAAAGGATTCTCAATTTTAGCAGGATCTTGTAATGAATCCCTGCAGGAATCTGGATGAAGCTCGTAATAGGACTCTGAGATATATTCGGTTGGAGGATGATAAAAAGATGCAAGAGAGGATGAATTCATCTACAACCTATGAGTCGACCAACAGGAAATCAGAATCCTCGTATAAACCATATCGCTCTAAGCCATATGGCAGAAATGACAGCAAAAAAGTGAATGCTGTTGAAGACGAGGATCCTGAGGAGTATCCTGAGTTATCTGAATATTGTTTTTCTGCTAATATACCTGAGCTGATGTATGCTATGCAGGTTTTGGGAGACAAAGCAAGATGGCCCCGGAAGAATCAACAAAAAGCTGATTGGAAGGATAAGTCCAAGTGGTGTGCCTTCCACGAAGATTTCGGACATGTTACTGAGGATTGCATTGCTCTAAGGAAAGAAATAAGCTATCTCTTAAGTAAGGGATATCTGAAGGATCTCCTGGGAAGGAAGAAGAATAAGGGACAGGATACTGAGAAGGATCCTAAACGAGCAGCATCACCTCCTGCAGATGCAAAAATAATTAACTTTATTTCAGGAGGATCTGACATTTGCGGGACTTCATATTCTGCGGCCAAGAGACATGCAAAGGAAGCCAAGGCAGAAAGAGGAGATAAGCCAACCAGTATGACAACCCTCAAAACTGATAAAGTGATCACTTTCGATAGTGATGACAGGGATACGGTCCAGGATCCTCACCATGATGCTCTAGTAATAACATTATATGTGGCTAACCATTTTGTACGCAGGATACTGGTAGATAATGGCAGCTCCGTCAACATAATTCAGCTGGAGACATTGAAGAGGATGAATGTATCCCCAATGGATATTACTTAAATCCACTGTGCTTGTCGGTTTCAGTGGAGAGGCTAGAAACACTGTGGGGGAGATAAAATTGCCTGTATATGTTGAAGGGGTCAACTCAATGCAGCGCTTTTGTGTCATGGGCTCCCTATCCTGCTATAATATTATATTAGCTAGGCCTTGGATCCATGGTATGAAAGTTGTGCCGTCAACCTATCATCAATGCATCAAGATACCTACCCCTTGGGGAGTAGTAAAGGTGGAAAGTGATCAACAGGAAGCAAAAGAGTGTTATTCTTCTTCAATGAAGTCCTCGACAAAGCCTAGTGCAGCATAGCAATTAAAGATGCAGGCCCAGGATATTGTAGAGGCTTCCGAGCAGGATGTAAAGAAAATTATCCTGGATCAGGATAATCCAGATATCTCGGTGCTCGTGGGAACCAATATCCCCCATAATATTGAAAATCAATTGACTAACTTTTTGAAATGCAGGATGTCAACATTCGCGTGGAAACACGAGGATATGACAGGAATTTCCAAGGATATTATAACTCACAAGCTCGGAATTGATAGGTCTTTCAAGCGTGTCCAGCAGAAACGAAGAAAATTTGCTCCAGGACAGAACACTATCAGGAGGAAGGTGAAAGATTATTAAAGAGCAAGATGATTAAAGAAGTGAAGTTTTCTAAATGGTTGGCAAATGTAGTTGTGGTGAAAAAGAAAAACGGGAAATGGAGAGTCTGTGTAGATTACACAGAATTGAACAAAGTTTGTCCCAAAGACCCGTTTCCTCTACCTCATATCGATTCAATGGCGGATGCTACTGCTGGCCACGAGATGCTAACTTTCATGGATGCCTCCTCAGGATTTCAACAGATCCAGATGGAACCCTCGGATCAGGAGGATACTGCCTTCATGACACCAACAGGTATTTATTGTTATACTGCTATGCCTTTTGGTTTGAAAAATGCAGGTGCAACATACCAGAGATTGGTAAACATGATGTTTAAAGACAAACTGGGGGACACCATGGAGGTGTACATCGATGATATGGTAGTAAAATCCAAGAAGGCTGAGGATCACCTCCAGGATATTAAGGGAGCATTTGATATCCTGGACCAATACAACATGAAGCTAAACCCTGCCAAATGCCATTTTGGAGTAGGAGCAGGAAAGTTTCTGGGATACATGGTGACCAAAAGGGGGATAGAAGCGAGCCCGGAGCAAATAAAAGCTATCTTGGATATTAAGTCACCTTCAAATATGAAAGATGTTCAAAGGTTAACAGGGCGAGTAGCGGCATTAAACAGATTTATCTCAAGATCCTCGGAGAAGTGCAAGGAGTTTTATGATATCCTGAAGAAGAATAAAAAATCTGAATGGGGAGAGAAGCATGAAGCAGCCTTGCAGGATTTGAAGCAGTATCTTTCAACCGCACCTCTATTGATGAAGCCTGAGGATGGTGAACCATTATCCCTGTATCTTGCTGTTTTGGTCAAAAATCACACAAGGATAATGCAACCAAATCTGATTTTGTGAGGTATGATGCTTGGTTAATTGTATGAACAACAAGTATATGAAATCAACAATGAACACCGAGATTTATACGAGGAAAAAGCCCTTGATCTTTAGAAGATCTCCGGCATAAAAAACCTCGGGTGATGGAAACTATATATTGCAAAAACAATAGTGATCCTTGTACAACTTCGGAAGAAAACAAGCTCGATACAATGAATTTCTAGTGTAAGTGTGTGTTTTTTGCTAAGTGTTTGCAGAGAATTCGTGTTTTGTGTGTTTTTTCTGTGGTGTGCACGACTTGTGTCTCTAATGAGCTTGTTTCCCCTTAAAAAGATAAGGAAAAATCAACTAACTAACTTCCCGAAAAAGGTGGAAGTCACCCATGACCACCACTAACGGTTATTTATTCAATATGCACGTGCCTAAAAGCATATTCCACGAGATTCCAGCAAAGAAGTGGTCCACTACGTCCATTACCTGCATTTACACATTAAAAACGTGCAAAACATAAGTTCTGTTAAGGATCCTGATCCTCAGACTCGTGATCCTCAGACGCGTGATCCTCAGACTCTGGATCCTCAGACTCTGGATCCTTAGACTGTCTGCATCATCCATTAAGGATCCGTGATCCATGCCCAGACTCAGGATAGATGATCCTTAGCATAAAATTCATGCCCTAACAATTGCCCCCAATATGGCAGTTGTGATAAGGATTCACAGCTGTCATATTTCTGTCAGAAGCGGACTAGCCGTTGCTGCTGTAACTAGTTGTTACACTGCCTGTCGTCACTGATAAGACCTGCTACAATCATCATTGCAGAATATAGAGTTAGAGATAACTCCTCAAGTGCCTTTACAGACAAGAAGATCCTTCTATTTGTGGAGAATGAATCCTTCTTCATAGTTCGCTATTAACCTTCCTGCACTTTAATTTCTGTATAGACACTTTAACTGTTAGATAGCCTTATCCGGCCTGGGTGGATGGTCCACGGTTTTGCTGGTGAAATCCAGGCCAGATGATTTTGATACATAATGAATAGGTAATAACATTAAACTTTTTTAGCTACATCTATAGTTGTTTCTTCCCTTTTTATTTTTCATGTATGCTTTCTATTTTCAAAAATATCATCACCAAAACAACTGGAAAGTTATTGAAAATCTGATGATAATGTTACACTTTTAACAGAAAACTTGAAGTGTTCATATAAATGTGGATTAATGATCCTTAACCAAAAAGGATAAGAGACAACTTACAGCTTCGAAAAAGTTAGAATATAACATACCAGAGAATCCAAGTTAGGATTCTATATCCTTGTAAATTATTGCTGAATAAGCAAATTATGAAAAGTAAAGCTTCTAGGATCAAGGATCCTTATCATCAGAACTTGTATAACTTTAGACAGTAGTTTCTAGGGTGAAGGATCATGGATCCTTGAACAATAGGCAGGATAATGGGTGGTGGATGGATCCTCTGTTTGGGGGATGAAGCCACTCGTTATCCTTCTGTCTTTTATTTTCTGCACTACAAAGACCCGTAAACAATGGACACCCTTTGCCAACCCATGTGGACGGGCCACGTTTTGCTGGTAGAAACGTGGGTTGGCAATTTTGACAACCTTAAAAGGTTTAATGTTTTGTGAATAAAATAACTTTAACTTTTTTGTGACATTTGTGCCTCCACGGCCATCAAACAAATACCAAATGAATGAAATATTGTATTTCTTACTTGGGTTTGTATAAATATGTGTATCATTTGCACATATCAATTCTCGTTCGATTTCAAGCTCTAAATCGCTTTCTGGAAAGTTATACGCGAACTGATGCGCAAACGTAATCTGTTTAGCGCAACAAACACTCCGGAATAGTGACATGGGCTTAACATACCTTAAATAACCTTTACATAACTTAGAAATAAGTTTTGGATGGTTTGGTATGCCGAAATCAAGTCTATTCGCTTACAGGGGCTAAATTCGATAAACTACGAAAGTATGTCAATTTGAACTATAACGAACACTCCGGAACTTTATCATAAGTTAAACATACCCTAAATAACCTTTACATAGCTTAGAAATAGGCTTTGAGGGGTTCGGTATGCTAAAATAAACTGTATTGATCAATAGGGACTAAAAGCGTCAAAAGTGCACAAGTTTGCATTTTCGCGCATATCTTACGTTCTGAATACATCCGGATATCCAAAAACTTATGTAAGCATTAAAATATTATGTTTTAGTGTCCGGCATAATAAAAATCCATTCGTCGCGTAATTTGGATCGTTTTTGCGTTCGTTACGACTTCCGTCGTAATTAACCGAACAACGCAACCGTACGACCAAACGGACCGACATACGAGATATTTTTGAGCATGTTTTGAGTTCCCTATACTTTAACTTCATTTTAGAGCCTTGAAATGAGGTTAACGGGGCTTAAACGTGTCAAAAATGAGCTTAAATGCAAGTTTTACAAGTTCAGGGGCTAAACTGTCATTTTATGAAAGTGCTGGTCTGCAGGTCCCATACGGACCGTATGGGCATGTGCTTACGGTCCGTAAGCAGTCCCTAGATCAGCAGAATTGCAGAAACATTGAATCTGGCCTGTTCCAGCTGTTTTGATGGTTTTAATCCCTTGTTTTCAATGCCATTTGATGGTTTTCATGTTCCTATTGTATTCTAATACCTTGGGCCCAAGTGTAAGGTTGAGATTCAAGCTCGATTTACGAGGAACGATCCTAACGGTTGTGGATTTCCTATAAATACCCAACCCCCACTTCATTCATTCCCACATTTGATCTGAGTTTTTCTCTAAGTGGTTGTGTTTGTGCACTTCCTACCTGAGATTACTTGGAATCAAACCTTGCGGGGACCTTCTGTAAGTATTCTTTCGCGTTTATCGTTCGTTTTAGTGTTAAAGTCAAACTGTGTTTGACTTTCTGCTTTGACCAGTTTATGGTCAACGCGAAGTTCGTTTGAACTTCATAACATGAGCGTAATCACGATGGTTATAGTCTCTAGTAACTATACCTACTGATTACCGCGTTATCTAGGCTCAGTGACGAGTCGTAGCTTCAGCCAGAATGTGTTTTCTCGCGTATTTTGTAACCAAGCTACTTTTAGGTATCAAAACCGTTTGTTTTGATACCAAACCTGTTTTCTAACTTAACTAAACATGTTTTGACATGTTTAGCTCGTCACTTTTTAGTTTAGTGCTTGTGTAGAGTCGTAAGTCAAGCGGACTAAACACCCTCTTAGACTTTCGAACACGACCCGTTTGGTCGATCATTAGGATCCGACCAAACATGTTTTGTGACCATAGTAGAGTAGGGAATAACCTTCCGAGGTTATACCTTATGGTCACTTAGGTTTAATAAGTCGCATGATAGGTAGTTATATGCCTTTAGTAAATTACCAAAATACCCTTTTCATACATAATTGGTAATTAAGTATATGTAACCTAAACTTTTGACACATAACTAATTATGTAACATAATTAAACATGTATGGGCATATAATACTTGTCACAGGACTAGTTAGACATCTCGAACGCGCTTTTGCGTGCACGACACGTTAAAGTAGCGTAAGCTACCTTAATGGGTCGCGATGGGTCGAAAGCACTTAGGTTAGGTTTCAATTTAGTATGTAGGCATTGTTAAATCATGTCATATGAGTTCCAATAACTCATTTGGTTTACAAGACCTCATCCTATCCGATCCTCCGACTTAGGACCAGTTTATTTATATAGTTATTAGGTTGCTGATTGGTTCCGTGCTCCCTCTAGCTTTGCTTGGTTGTTGTTCAAAGACCGCTAAGCATTCTCAGGCGAGTACATAGTTCCCCTATTTTACTGTTTTCGATTGTTTTGGGGTGATCCATATGTGTTAAATGATTTCAATATTTAAACGATGTTTTTCAAAAAAACGATTAAGATGGTTTATATTAAAACTAATAACGATTTTGATAATATGAACAAGCTTGTTGGTTGTAATTACATAACGAATAATATCCATTAATTTTGGCCAAACCGACCAGTATTAGGTTATGGTACCATAGGATCTGACAAATCCCGCTATCAAACTGCACCCATGGTTATGTGTGGGTTAGGTGGGTAGCGACCGAATCTGTAATTGTTAACTTACCCTTTGGTGGTTAGTTAATGCGAGATGATTGTTAACTTACCCGTTGGTGGTTAGTTAATGCGAGATTGGCGATAGGCGAGTCACGAAGGTTTGGATATTATTAGCGAGGCGACGAAAAGTAGTTTTCACAAATTAAAACGAGGATGATTTAAACGAGTTAACGATTTTGAAACGATCTTAACAAGTTAAACGATTTGGGTAAACGATTGGTTATTGGTTAGTGTTTAGATAACGAGACAGGTGTAATAAGTTGAAAGCATGGTGGATACGCCGCTGGTACTTCCTATATATAAGTGTTTTCAACATATTTCATACCGTGGCGTTATTTAGTTCACTTGGGTAAACGATTTTGAGACAATGTCACACAAACGAGGTTTTTGAATTGATATAAACCATACGAGTTTTATTAACGAGTTTTTACTAGATGTTTTTCTAAAACAAAATGTTTTTGGGTTAAGAATCATGGCTATGAGATTTTATAACAAACTATAACCAATTTGATTTGAGTTGGTTAATTATGTTGTAATACACTTTTCAAAACAAGGTAAGTATTTTGACTCTTTGAGTCTAACAAGGTACTACAACATATAAACTAGCCATGAATCCGACACTCTCATAAAACCTATATACTCGCCAGCATTTCTTTGCTGACTTTGTTTTCACATATGTTTCAGGTATTGTTGATTGATGTTGATTGATAGGATGCACACTCATATAGGACTGGACAAGGCCTTAGTGACTTAATAACAATGATAGACTATGTTTAACTTGTTTGTTAGACTTCGAGACGATGTAAATGTTTAATGTTTAATAAAACGAAACTTCAAATTTCCGTGTGTTTTGAAACAATGATTCTGTTGCAACACTCCCCGATGTTTCCGCCACGTTTTGTTGTTTTATCGTGGTCGAGGTGTGACAGAAAAGTTGGTATCAGAGCTCATGGTTATAGGGAATTAGGTTATTAGTAATGCTTTGACCTAGTTTATAACCTTCCTAGGACCCTAACACAAGATTCTTGTGTTTAGATTTTAAAACAATACCGTCACCTATCCTTAGGTGACAACCACAATAAGAACATAACTTTCTAATCCGCTTCGAAAATTAATCATCTGTTCTAGGATGATTGATTACTAGGTTTTGAACCCTCTGTTATACGGTTTTGAACCCTTCCGGTTTGATTCATCTTTGGCTTTATGCCTTTTGAGTTTTCAAAATCTCGTCAAAGTTCGGGTCTAAATAATGTGAACACGTGCAAACTGGAAGAGTGAATGCCTGTACCCTGAGTTTTCTGTCTAAGGCTAGAGTGTTCGTACAAATCCGCAGTATCGGACCAGTCACTCTTACCTGGGAACTCTTGGGGTGAGTGTTCACTTATAGGCGAGCATGTCTTCAGTGATACATTAATATGACCCATTTACTTTGATTAGTCACCGTCTCATTTGTTTGCCTTAGGTAACAAACAAATGATCGCAATTTTTATGCATTGCCATTCTATTTTGATTACCCGGTAGCCTTTCATTCATTTCCCCCTTTGTCTTTCCTTTCCTTCAGAATGTCACTTCATCGCAACGACGCTTAGATGTCCGAACAGGCTACTAAAGTTGCCCAACGAATAGGCGAAGTAATCTTGAAGACTGCTGAATTAGCTATTGCCATGTCCCGTCTCCAAGATGAAACCACCCGAGAAGCATCAAAGGAAGCAAAATCCAAGCCTTCAAAAAGGTCAAAGAAGCGTAAGACCTTAAAGAATCCTCCATGCACCAAATCAAGCAGGACCTGGTCAGATGGCAACACCACCAGCCAAGAAGCGGTACTTGGGAACTGCTCCTTTCTGCAATCAATGCAATGGCCATCATCCGAATCAAGCACCTTGTTTCAAATGTACCCACTGCGGGCGATGGGGACATTTGGTTAACATGTGCCGTTTTGTCATCCAAAACAAAGCTGTTGCAGGTCCTACTGTTACTCGAGCACCATACGAAGGAACAGCCCCTTTGTGCCATCAGTGTAACCTCCATCACCATGCTAGTGTCAAATGCCAAATATGCTTCAAGTGTGGACTTGTTGGTCATTTGGCAAGAGACTGTCGTTCAGTCGCTAGGTTAAACCAAACTATTCAGAACCCTGTTCAACTTCAAGCAAATCCAGCACAAGCTCGTTTTCCTCTTGGAACCTGCTACTTCTATGACAAGGCAAGTCATTTCAGGGACGAATACCCAAAGTTTGTCAATGCAAATCTGACCCACGGATGAGCATTGGGCTGATTAGAAGAAGCTGCTGCTAGAAATTATTGGAAACTTATGCTTTTGTTGAACTCTGAAACAACCTGTTTGGTTTATAAATAAATCGTTATTTACAATTTTGATGTACAACTGTAGTTACATGTGTGTATGGCATACCCCTATAATATCTACACCAAAGAACTATGTTCTTTACAAACTACTCTTGTAAGTTCTCCCATTCATGTGATCGCCCATGATTTCCTCAAAATTCTAAGTACTCGTTTCAAGAAACGAAATACCGAATATAAGTGACATTTTGAGTAATCACTTTAAATCCTTGGTTAGATAACTAAGAGTATTTTTCGATCTTATACCCAAACTCCAAATTCTGCTTCATACGTCGCCTTGGCATAGCTAGCACCTCAACTTCATGAGGATTCTACCTCATGTATCAACTTAAGCACGTCTAGTGCAAGGTTTCGAAGCATCCCCTGCTATTCGAATTTTGAAATCCATATAGGATCTTTTAGATCCATGTGAATGATTATCGCTCAAATCGGAAACCTTGATTGGATTCTTTGTACGCCTTAATACGTACAATTCAATAAGGACGAGCCGAATTCCTATCAAGATCTCTCTATCTTCATAGTTAGATTTTTGAAGATGTTTAAAGCGCCAAATGAAATCCACGGATTGGATTCCTGGTGTGCTTTAAATACCCGTGTCCAAAGATAACAAATTAAAGGTCAAGTTAAACGATTATGTGATTATGTGTTTCTTTTATGTTTTTGTGTAATCCGAGTTATTCAAATCCTCGTAGAACCTTCCATATCTTCATATGAGGGATTCATAGTAGGATATCCAAAGGTACTACCTTAAATCCTTAATGGGCTTCTACGTGGTAGTTAAGACCCTTGGATTTTGTAGTACCATTCCTTAATTCGAAAAGAGACCCTTTGGGTGGTCTAGTAAAAAGATTGATTCAAATCTGGTTAGGAATGACATGTGATGATATAGTTGGAAAGACTCCTTGGGGGTCTGTTTTAAAAGATCATTAATTGATCTAGAGGACTCTATGGTGGTCTAGTCACACTCATCACAGGTTTGTTTATCGGGTTTTCCCCTACACATTATAGAATACATTGTGTGGACTATGCAAGGAATTACATAATTATGGACGCATACATAATTATGAAATTCAGTGCACAAAAAAAAAACCACAGTAAGATTTATCATGTGTAAGAACCGATAGTGACAACAATAACGGAATGTGAACAATGTAATGGAGGTATGGTGGACGCACCAATGACGCTTCATATACTTGTATATAAGTGTCCCTCTTACATTGCAAGCATAATGATATTAAAGTTACTAGAAGTTCATAACCCTAACCGGTGCTGTCTTATCTTTTCGACTTCATATTTCGAAATGCCTAACTTGTCTCAAAGTCAAGGCTGAACATCAACGACCTTCTGGTTTGTTTGTACAACCAGAGATACCGGTTTGGAAGAGGGAGATCGTTGCTATGTATCTCATCACTAAATTACCGCGTACATCTAAAGGTCACGATGCTATATGAGTTGTTATCGATCGATTAACGAAGACAATTCATTTTGTTTCGACTCACGAAGATCTATCTGCTGATAATCTTGCAAAGATTTATGTTGATGAGATTGTATCTCGGCATGGTGTTCCTTTGGACATCATATCTAATAGTGATGCTCAATCGTTCTCACAAATTTCCTCTAGTTAAAATTTCGGGACGAAATTTCCTGAAGTAGGGGAGACTGTGACATCTGTGCCTCCACGGCCATCAAACAAATACCAAATCAATGAAATATTGTATTTCTTACTTGGGATTTGTATAAATATGTGTATCATTTGCACATATCAATTCTCGTTCGATTTCAAGCTCTAAATCGCTTTCTTGAAAGTTATACGCGAACTGATGCGCAAACGTAATTAGTTTAGCGCAACAAACACTCCGGAATAGTGACATGGGCTTAACATACCTTAAATAACCTTTACATAACTTAGAAATAAGTTTTGGATGGTTTGGTATGCCGAAATCAAGTCTATTCGCTTACAGGGACTAAATTCGACAAACTACGAAAGTATGTCAATTTGAACTGTAACGAACACTCCGGAACTTGATCATAAGTTAAACATACCCTAAATAACCTTTACATAGCTTAGAAATAGGCTTTGAGGGGGTTCGGTATGCTAAAATAAACTGTATTGATCAATAGGGACTAAAAGCGTCAAAAGTGCACAAGTTTGCATTTTCGCGCATATCTTACGTTCTGAATACATCCGGACATCCAAAAATTTATGTAAGCATTAAAATATTATGTTTTAGTGTTTGGCATAATAAAAATCCATTCGTCGCGTAATTTGGATCGTTTTTGCGTTCGTTACGACTTCCGTCGTAATTAACCGAACAACGCAACCGTACGACCAAACGAACCGACATACGAGATATTTTTTAGCATGTTTTGAGTTCCCTATACTTTAACTTCATTTTAGAGCCTTGAAATGAGGTTAACGGGGCTTAAACGTGTCAAAAATGAGCTGAAATGCAAGTTTTACAAGTTCAGGGGCTAAACTGTCATTTTATGAAAGTGCTGGTCTACAGGTCCCTTACGGACCGTATGGGCATGTGCTTACGGTCCGTAAGCAGTCCCCATATCAGCAGAATTGCAGAAACATTGAATCTGGCCTGTTCCAGCTGTTTTGATGGTTTTAATCCCTTGTTTTCAATACCATTTGATGGTTTTCATGTTCCCATTGTATTCTAATACCTTGGGCCCAAGTGTAAGGTTGAGATTCAAGCTCGATTTACGAGGAACGATCCTAACGGTTGTGGATTTCCTATAAATACCCAACCCCCACTTCATTCATTCCCACATTTGATCTGAGTTTTTCTCTAAGTGGTTGTGTTTGTGCACTTCCTACCTGAGATTACTTGGAATCAAACCTTGCGGGGACCTTCTGTAAGTATTCTTTCGCGTTTATCGTTCGTTTTAGCGTTAAAGTCAAACTGTGTTTGACTTTCTGCTTTGACCAGTTTATGGTCAACGCGAAGTTCGTTTGAACTTCATAACGTGAGCGTAATCACGATGGTTATAGTCTCTAGTAACTATACCTACTGATTACCGCGTTATCTAGGCTCAGTGACGAGTCGTAGCTTCAGCCAGAATGCGTTTTCTCGCGTATTTTGTAACCAAGCTACTTTTAGGTATCAAAACCGTATGTTTTGATACCAAACCTGTTTTCTAACTTAACTAAACATGTTTTGACATGTTTAGCTCGTCACTTTTTAGTTTAGTGCTTGTGTAGAGTCGTAAGTCAAGCGGACTAAACACCCTCTTAGACTTTCGAACACGACCCGTTTGGTCGATCATTAGGATCCGACCAAACATGTTTTGTGACCATAGTAGAGTAGGGAATAACCTTCCGAGGTTATACCTTATGGTCACTTAGGTTTAATAAGTCGCATGATAGGTAGTTATATGCCTTTAGTAAATTACCAAAATACCCTTTTCATACATAATTGGTAATTAAGTATATGTAACCTAAACTTTTGACACATAACTAATTATGTAACATAATTAAACATGTATGGGCATATAATACTTGTCACAGGACTAGTTAGACATCTCGAACGCGCTTTTGCGTGCACGACACGTTAAAGTAGCGTAAGCTACCTTAATGGGTCGTGATGGGTCGAAAGCACTTAGGTTAGGTTTCAATTTAGTATGTAGGCATTGTTAAATCATGTCATATGAGTTCCAATAACTCATTTGGTTTACAAGACCTCATCCTATCCGATCCTCCGACTTAGGACCGGTTTATTTATATAGTTATTAGGTTGCTGATTGGTTCCGTGCTCCCTCTAGCTTTGCTTGGTTGTTGTTCAAAGACCGCTAAGCATTCTCAGGCGAGTACATAGTTCCCCTATTTTACTGTTTTCGATTGTTTTGGGGTGATCCATATGTGTTAAATGATTTCAATATTTAAACGATGTTTTTCAAAAAAACGATTAAGATGGTTTATATTAAAACTAATAACGATTTTGATAATAAGAACAAGCTTGTTGGTTGTAATTACATAACGAATAATATCCATTAATTTTGGCCAAACCGACCAGTATTAGGTTATGGTACCATAGGATCTGAGAAATCCCGCTATCAAACTGCACCCATGGTTATGTGTGGGTTAGGTGGGTAGCGACCGAATCTGTAATTGTTAACTTACCCTTTGGTGGTTAGTTAATGCGAGATGATTGTTAACTTACCCGTTGGTGGTTAGTTAATGCGAGATTGGCGATAGGCGAGTCACGAAGGTTTGGATATTATTAGCGAGGCGACGAAAAGTAGTTTTCACAAATTAAAACGAGGATGATTTAAACGAGTTAACGATTTTGAAACGATCTTAACAAGTTAAACGATTTGGGTAAACGATTGGTTATTGGTTAGTGTTTAGATAACGAGACAGGTGTAATAAGTTGAAAGCATGGTGGATACGCCGCTGGTACTTCCTATATATAAGTGTTTTCAACATATTTCATACCGTGGCGTTATTTAGTTCACTTGGGTAAACGATTTTGAGACAATGTCACACAAACGAGGTTTTTGAATTGATATAAACCATACGAGTTTTATTAACGAGTTTTTACTAGATGTTTTTCTAAAACAAAATGTTTTTGGGTTAAGAATCATGGCTATGAGATTTTATAACAAACTATAACCAATTTGATTTGAGTTGGTTAATTATGTTGTAATACACTTTTCAAAACAAGGTAAGTATTTTGACTCTTTGAGTCTAACAAGGTACTACAACATATAAACTAGCCATGAATCCGACACTCTCATAAAACCTATATACTCGCCAGCATTTCTTTGCTGACTTTGTTTTCACATATGTTTCAGGTATTGTTGATTGATGTTGATTGATAGGATGCACACTCATATAGGACTGGACAAGGCCTTAGTGACTTAATAACAATGATAAACTATGTTTAACTTGTTTGTTAGACTTCGAGACGATGTAAATGTTTAATGTTTAATAAAACGAAACTTCAAATTTCCGTGTGTTTTGAAACAATGATTCTGTTGCAACACTCCCCGATGTTTCCGCCACGTTTTGTTGTTTTATCGTGGTCGGGGTGTGACATTTTTGGCTATCTCCCGTGTTGCTATCCTTATGTATCCTTTAGTTTTCAATTGTTGTGATATACATTTGTTTGAATAAGAAAAGTTAAACAAATTAAGTTTAAGAATTTTAGGATATGATCCAGGATCAAATATCATATAGTTGAAAAGTTCCGAAAAGTAGTATATTTTAAGGATCATAAGTTCAGTTGTCAAAGTATAAGGGTTATTCAAATGAATAATGAATAAAATCAAAATAGTTAAGGATCATACCTGAGAATCCAAGTTAGGATCCTAACCTTTATCATTATAAACAGGATAACCATAAGACAAACCTTAATGGAAGGTAAGGATCAAGGATCCTTGGTCGTTTGTTTCCAAAAACCTGAAATAGGATACAACTTGGGACTAAGCCAATATAAGATAAGAGTTAGTAACTGGGGACAAGCCCAACAAACTGGGGACAAGCCCAAATAAACTGATGTAAACTGGGGTCAAGCCCATATAAATGGATGTAAACTGGGGTCAAGCCCATATAAACGGATGTAAACTGGGGTCAAGCCCATATAAACGGATGTAAACTGGAGTATGGCCCTCACTGGCGACTATCCAAACTTGAGCGACATGAAAATGCCGAAACCTTAGCTAACGTGAAAACGTTAGAAACCTTAGGAACGGATGTATGGTACGTCTACCATTATACGTAGGATCCTAGGTATAGCCAGTACAATGGAATTATCAGCCCCTAAAGCGAGTACTGGTCCCACTGCCATGAACTATACCAGGATCATCGTGCGCTACTGGCGAAACTGGGGACAGGCCCAAACTTGGGACAAGCCCAAAACTTTGGAGAGTTGGCCAACCACTTTGATCTTCTGTAAAATGATAACAACTCTGCAAAAGCTTAAACTTTGTGAAAATAGATGTTAACTGATTAACATCTTTAACTTATGATAAGTAATAAGTATAAAATGAATGAAAATGAAAATAAAAATGAAAGTAATGTGTTACCAAATGTAGAATCATATATCCTTTGAGGATCCTGGATCCTTAATCAGAATACCGATATCGCTGAGGATCCCTGATCCTTCTTACTTAAAGTATTTTTTGAGATGAACAGCATTCCAAGCTCTTGGTAGGAGATCACCATCCATTGTTAACAAACGATATGCCCCCTTTCCTGATTCACCTTTAATTAGATAGGGGTCTTCCCACTTTGGTGCTAGCTTGCAATCAGAAGGATTCGTAGTGTTCTGGAATGCTTTCCTTAGCGCAACATCACCAACTTGATATCTTATGATCCTGACATTCTTGTTGTATGCTCCAGCTATTCTTTGTTGATAACTGGCCATCACTTCCTTTTCTCTGACTTGAGCAAAAGCTTCTACTTCTATGCATAGGATGCAGAGGCTCCGCTGGGTGTTGAAGGATATTGCTATGTCTTTGACAAGCATCACATTTCTTTGTGTATTCCACAGCATACTTCTTCCTCATAGGCCAATAGCATCCTGTTCTGAGGATCCTTAAGAATAGTGCTCTGCCCCCAGTGTGGTTTCCACAGTCTCCTTGACTTTGAAAGCTTTAGGATTTTGTCCTTTGACAATGTAAGAACTGCTATCAAGGCCTCATACTCTGCCTCTTGATTAGTGGTTTGGAATTCACATGCAATGGATTGGGGTATAATGTCCCCCTGTGGCGATTTTAGTAGTGTGCTTTGTCCAGTTCCTTTAACATTTGAAGCTCCATCCGTGAAGAGTGTCCAAGGATCCTTGGTCTTCTCAAGTTGTTGAACTTCTAATTCAGCTTCCCTTTGTAGATCACTACTGAAATCAGCCACAAAGTCAGCTAAACCTTCGGACTTGATGACAGTCCTAGGTTCATACTTAATGTCATATGCATTAAGCTTGACTATCCACTTTGCCATTCTACCTGCCATTTCAGTTTTCCTGAGAACATTCTTGATAGAAAGGTTAGTTTTCACAATAATGGTGTGAGTTTCTAAATAATGTCTATGTTTAGCAGAAGCCATAATTAAATCAAGAATTAATTTCTCTAAATGAGAATACATGGCCTTAGCATCAAGTAGAATTTTACTTACATAGTATACCGGATGTTGAGAACCTTCATGATCCTTAACTAGGATCGCACTTACTGCTTTAGCTGAAATAGCTAAGTATAAGGATAACAATTCTCCATTTTCTGGTTTCATCAGGGCTGGTGCTGAGGATAGATAATACTTAAGAACCTTAAGTGCAGCTTCATGCTTATCAGTCCACTCAAACTTGCCTTGAGCAATTTGTCTACCTCTTCTTGGATAATGGCATTCCTTTCAAGTGCAAACTTTCTCCTGTCATATCTTCATGTTTCTAAGCGAAGGTAGATTTTCTTCTTTCCAAGAAGGATACTAAATCCTGCTCAATACTGTCTAGGATCCCGGATCCTATAAAAATTTTGGATTCAGGATCCTCTGGGTTCAACATAATATCCTTGACGTCTTGCTCTCTTGCCTCCATGATGTCTTGCTCCTTGGAGGCTGGCTTCATTGAAGAAGTGTAACAGTTCTTTGCCTCCTGCTGATCACTTTCTATCTTCACCATATCTCATAGAGTTGGGACCTTGACACATTGATGATATGTTGAGGGGGACTGCCTTCATATCGTGTATCCATAGCCTGCCAAAGATAACATTACAGCAAGATAAGCAATCAATAACATAGAATTTTTTTAACCTAATTCACTCCCTCTATGTAGATAGGAAGTTTGGTGTCCCCCAATGTAATCTTTGTCTCTCCACTGAATCCCACAAGGACAGGTGATCTTTGGACAATATCGGATTCAAGGATGTCCATTCTATTGAGGACATCCAACTGGATTATGTTCACTGAGCTTTTCCCATCAATGAGAATCTTGCGAACAAAATGGTTAGATATAAATAATGTAATAACTACACCTCATGATGAGGATCCTGAATGTCCGCACAGTTATCCTCATCATATGATATCACTTTCTGCTGGGTAAGGATGGAGGTCCGAACATGTCTGCCCCAATTCTCCATCTTTGTTTCCTTTGCATGTCTCTTAGCTACTGAGAACCTCCGGAGATGAAATGGATAATTTAAGCATCAGCTGGTGGAGGAGGAGCTTTTTCAGGAACTTTCTCAGGATACTTGATCCTTGACTTTTTCCTTCCGAGCAATTCCTTCAAGTATCCTTTGCTCAAAAGATAACCTATCTCCTTCCTTAATGTTATGCACTCATATGTGAGATGACCAAAATACCCATGGTAAGCACACCATTTCGATTCGTCTTTGGTGGCAGGCGGTTTGTCATTCTTCCTTGGCCACCTAACCTTGTCACCTAAACTCTGCATAGAAAGGATTAGTTCATTATTATCAGCAGGAAAACAATATTCAGAAATAGGAGGATAATCCTCATCATCTTCCTCTTGTTCTACAACATGCACATTCTGGTTGTCATGCTTGGAGTATTGCTTGGATAAGTTATCCTTGAGATAGGATCCTTATTTGTCTTGCTTTGAGGATCCTGACAATCTCTCGTGGGTCCTTTTGTCATCCTCTAAACGGATGAACCTAAGGGCCCTGTTTCTTTCCTCATCTAAGTTCCTGCAAGGGGTTATGACAAGATCATCATTGAATCCCTATGCAAATCCATTTTAAAGGCTTCTAGAGCTGTAGCAATATCTAAGTTAGGGATTTCTAAGGATTCTTTACTGAATTTAAATATGTAATCTCTAAGTGATTCATTATGACCTTGAGTTACCCTATATAAATCACTAGTTAATCGTTCAAATCTCCTACTGCATGAGGATTGGCTATTAAACAAATTAACTAGATTAGCAAATGAAGTAATAGAGTAAGGAGGAAGACTTAGCAGCCATTTTAACGTTGATCCGGTAAGTGTGGATCCAAAGCCCTTGCACAAGCAACCAGATTTGGTGTCTAAAACCTCTTCGGCATCTCTCCTGAATGATTCAAGTTTGGAATTCCAGATGTGAATCCATGTTGGCGGGATTCTGGCATAACCAAGGGACTAGAGGAAGCACCTGCATTGGTATGAAGTCTCCTAGATAAACATCTGAACTTCCGGGTTGCACACTCCTTAAGTATCCTTGATCCTGGAAGATGTCGGATCCTTGAAGTGCTGTGAATGTAGGTCTTGGAGGATAATCCATGGATCCGGAAACCTGAGATGAGGATCCTTGAACCTGGAAGGAGGATCCTTGAACCTGAGAGGATCCTTGAACCTGAGAGGATCCTTGAACCTGAGAGGATCCTTGAACCTGAGAGGATCCTTGAACCTGAGAGGATCCCTGAACCTGAGAGGATCCCTGAACCTGAGAGGATCCTTGAACCTGAGAGGATCCTTGAATTGGCTGCGTCCCCATGCATTCTCCTAAACTGGTGAAGAATCCCTGATGCTGAAATGAGGATCCTGAAGGCTGGAAAGAGGATCCTTGAGCCTGAGACATTGCCGATGATCCAGAACGTATTCATGTTGATCCACCCTGGTATTAGACATGTGGAGCTACAAAGTGCTGGGAAGTTATGACCGGAGTGTCGAAATTCAGCGACCTCGACATCAAAGGGGAGTGATCCTCTGCTAATTTTATCAATTCCGTGAAGGATCCTGCCATTAGTTTTGACCTGCTGCATGTGATCCTTCATCTGCACAATCAAAGCATAAAAATCACTGTTAGTAAGTGTAGAGGAAGAAACAACAGTTGGTTTTGTGAAAACGGGGGTTGTCTTTTTCGGAGAATTCTCAGCATTCTTCTGGAATGCAAAGGGGGGAGATGATGCAAAGGCGGAATGCCCTGTGAAAAAGTGACCGCCGTCATAGAACTTGGAGAAGTTTTCCCTGAGAAGCCATGTGGTTGAAGGTAATGAACCGAAATGAATGAAATGAACAAAATTTCTCAGAATTGAAGCACCAATTGCCCCACGGTGGGCGCCAAACTGTTTTGGTCAAAAATCACACAAGGATAATGCAACCAAATCTGATTTTGTGAAGTATGATGCTTGGTTAATTGTATGAACAACAAGTATATGAAATCAACAATGAACACCGAGATTTATACGAGGAAAAAGCCCTTGGTCTTTAGAAGATCTCCGGCATAAAAAACCTCGGGTGATGGAAACTACCGATCACCAAATATATTGCAAAAACAATAGTGATCCTTGTACAACTTCGGAAGAAAACAAGCTCGATACAATGAATTTCTAGTGTAAGTGTGTGTTTTTTTGCTAAGTGTTTGCAGAGAATTCGTGTTTTGTGTGTTTTTTCTGTGGTGTGCACGACTTGTGTCTCTAATGAGCTTGTTTCCCCTTAAAAAGATAAGGAAAAATCAACTAACTAACTTCCCGAAAAAGGTGGAAGTCACCCATGACCACCACTAACGGTTATTTCTTCAATATGCACGTGCCTAAAAGCATATTCCACGAGATTCCAGCAAAGAAGTGGTCCACTACGTCCATTACCTGCATTTACACATTAAAAACGTGCAAAACATAAGTTCTGTTAAGGATCCTGATCCTCAGACTCGTGATCCTCAGACTCTGGATCCTCAGACTGTCTGCATCATCCATTAAGGATCTGTGATCCATGCCCAGACTCAGGATAGATGATCCTTAGCATAAAATTCATGCCCTAACACTTGCAGTGTCAGGGAATGTAGTAAGTGATGTCCTTGTAAAGGATCATGAAGGTCAGCAGTATCCTGTTTATTATGTTAGTAAAAGTTTATTAGATGCTGAAACTAGATATTCTCATTTAGAGAAATTGATATTAGCCCTAGTTATGGCATCAACGAAACTTAGACATTATTTTGAAACACATAGGATTCATGTTAAAACTAACTATCCTGTTAAAAATGTGCTTAGGAAACCCGAGATGTCAGGTAGGATGGCTAAGTGGTCAGTGAAATTAAGTGCATATGATCTAGTGTATGAACCGAGAAATGCCATAAAGTATCAGGCTTTAGCTGACTTTGTGGCTGATTTCAGTAGTGATATTCAAAATGAAGTAGACCTAGAAGTGCAACAACTAGGAGAAAACATAGAATCCTGGACACTATATACTGATGGTGCATCTAATGTAAGAGGTGTAGGTTTAGGTATACTACTAAAATCGCCACAGGGGGACATATTACCCCAGGCTATTAAATGTGAATTTCCTGCTACTAATAATGAAGCAGAATATGAAGCTTTAATTGCAGGATTAGAATTGGCTAAGAGTATGAATATCAAGAATTTACAAGTATTTGTTGATTCTTTGTTAATTACTAATCATTTTAATGGGACCTATGCAGTCAAAGGTGAGAAGTTAATCGAATATCTCAAAATCCTCAAAAAATTAGCAGGATATTTCGATGTTTTTACACTTGAACAGGTACCCAGAGAAGATAATGCTGAAGCTGATGCGTTGGCAAATCTAGGATCATCAGTCAGGATACCGGAAGAAACCCGAATACCAATATTACATGTCCTGTATCCTACGACGGATTCTCAGGATAAGGAGGTAGTAAGTGTTCAGGATCCTAATGATGAATATCCTGAGGAGGATCCTAAGTCCCGGATGGCTCCGATCATGAGATATCTCAAGGAAGGGCACATTCCAAAGGATGAAAATCCTAAGGCCTTTAGAATGAAGGTATCGCGATTCACTCTTATAAATAATGTTTTGTATAAGAAATCTCTTGCAGGACCATATCTGAGGTGCTTGGAGGATCCTGAAACCAAAGAAGTGCTTCAGGATATACACGAAGGGATTGTGGTAACCATACTGGGGGCAGGTCGTTATTCACGAAAGTATTAAGAACAGGATATTATTGGCCAACGATGAGGAAAGATGCTGCAAATATGCTCGAAGGTGTGATGCATGTCAAAGACATAGTAATATATTAAATCAGCCTGCTGAACCACTGTATCCTATTGTTTCCCCTTGGCCATTCATGAAGTGGGGAATGGATATAGTAGGAAAATTGCCAAAGGCTCCAGGAGGGAAAGTCTTCATGCTGGCAATGACTAATTATTTCTCTAAATGGGTTGAAGCTGAAGCATTTGTCCTAGTTAGACACCACGAAGTAGTATCCTTCAAAGGAATATCCTGACCAGGTTTGGAGTACCAGCCAAGATAATCTGTGACAATGGTTCTCAGTTTATAAGTAAGAGGACTACTGACTTTTGCAAAAGTTGGGGAATTAGAATGATCACATCCACACCGGTACATCCTTAAGCAAATGGACAAGCAGAATCCTCAAACAAGATAATTGTCAACAATTTGAAGAAAAGGCTTGGAGCTATGAAGGGAAGATGGGCAGAAGAATTACCCTTTGTCCTATGGGCTGTGTTTTGGTCAAAATTTACCAAAGCAATTAAGTGATCAAATTAGTTTAAGTGAGGTAGTGTGCTGAAGAATTGTGTTAAAAATATGTTGGTTAAGTTGTTTGCGAAAACAGTTTCAGGATACGGCTCAGGATATAGAGTTGTATCTATGATCAAACAACAAGCGAAAATGTAAAAGGTGACACAGGATGTACGAGGAAAGTCCTTGATTAATCTAGATCGCCGGCACAAAACCTCGGGAGCTGACAATCGCAGCTGCCTTGTTCTTCTATTGCTTCAAATATCAGGATACAGTGCAGGATATGATGCGGATCAACTAAGTGATACAATGTAATTCGAGTACAAGTGTTAGTGTGTAGTGATTGTTTGTAGCTAGAAAGAAAGAGTGTGTGAAAAGTTGTGTCCCTAATCTGATCCGATCAATCCCCTTTTATAGTAAAAAGAAAGAAACTAATTATCCTACTATTCCGGGATCCGGCGAATATTCCATATGTGAACGTTGTAGTCCACATCTTCCAGCTTCAACATATCTTATATAACTGGTTTGCCCGAGTCTTAAGGAGAAGAGGTCCACCTGACCGTTAGAGACTGATTTCAATAACCTGCACGTGGGTTAATTGGTTACTACTAGGATATCACATCAGGATGTTACCGATACCCTGATCCAGTATCCTGGTCACAAACAAAAGAAACACAGTCAGTATATTAGCCAGGATATATGAGCAGAAAATCACCCATAACAATTGTCCCCAAAATAAATCTGTTGGTATACCAATTCCAACGGATATATTTTAAATTTTATCCCTCGAAAATCGAGGCTTATTAAACTGAAACGACGGTTGATGTGACACGCTACAACTTCCCATACGATATTTACTCAACGCCCTCTATATTCAGCCTATAATTAGCCGAAACACTTTGCATTATGATCATCACTTCTCGAGCAAATCTCAGGTATTTTCCTCCTTTCTTCTTCTCTGTTTTTCTTTTCTTGAACTTCTTCTTTCTAAATCAATACCTCGCATGGCATCATGACAAGATCTCGTTCGAACGAGCCGGTCCCAACCCTCATGAGTCAAAACCTCAACCGAGAACCAGAAAAAGAGATGTGTTCTTTCAACAATGTTGATATCGCCGCTTTGAAGGATTCCGGTGCCTTTCCCGCCGGAATAGTCATTTGCCCTTTCAATCGGGAGGTCCGGTCAGATGCGTCATCAGACGAGTGGGTCTGCTTTTTTGCCTACCCCTTCTCTTTGGGACTCCGGTATCCATTTCCACCCTTCATTTCTCGTTTCTTCGAGCTTACCGGCCTTAGCTATGCTCAAACCATGCCAATGGTGTGGCGAGTTTTAATGGTGTTAAACGAAATTAAATCTCGTCATTGCTCTGACCTGTGCATCGAAGACCTTCCCATAGCATATCGACTGAGATCCCATGGCAACAGTTGCATTCTTTTGTTCTCCACTTCCAAGAACCCCCTAATTCTCAAGGCCATCAAGAATGAAGACCTGTGGCAACGAAAGTACTTTTTCGTTAAAAGGGACTCTATTGACAAGGGTTTTGACCTGCCAGTTAGATGGCTAACCAAGGGTAGGACTTAGGATTTTAGGAATATCCCCAAATACATCCTTAAGCTATATTCTTGACCGATATCCTAATATTTTGTGCAGTAAATTTCAGAGACCTAACACCCTCAAGCGCAGAATCGCAGCCCAGGATCAAAGAGATTTACCGACTTCCTGCCAGTGAAAGAACTTTCTACCTGTCTCTCACAAACTCAAGTCAAAAATTAAGTTCAGAAATGTCTGGTAAGTATATGATTAAATTGATTATAGAATATAAATGACAAGAATCAAACATTTCTCCCTTTGCACAGTGCCGGTCATCAACCTTGAAGGCTTCCAACTCGATGAGTTGGATAGTTATTCCAGCCTCGCACCTGTCAAGCAAGAGATCAATCCGAAGCCAGCTGATACTCCAAAGCCTACCAGTTAGAAGACTGCTACCGCTCCCAAAGCTCCTCCTGCATCCAGGAACCGGGCCTCTAGCTCCCGGAAGAGGAAGGAAGCAGACCATCCTGCTACACCTCATGTATTCCCATTTGAGAATCACGGGTTTACTGAATCCAGCAAATTCATGACAGGCTTCCTCAACCAGGTTAGTATCCTTGACCTATATCCTGCACCATATGCTAATTACAAACGTTAATTAACGCTGATACCTGTTTCCTTATTTTGTAGGGTCTTGAACGCCTGGTGTTCCTCTATGAAGACGCATGTGGCTCGAATGTCATGCTAGAAAGTAAGCTGAAAAAGGCCGAAGCCACTATTGCGGACCAAGCAGCAATTGCCACTGCCAAATCAAAACACTACGAAGCCAAATACAAGGAAATGGTCCAAGAGCATCAGTCTGTCATCCAAAAGATCACCCACGAAGCTCAGGCTAGGTTCGACGCCGCCCAAGTTCAACACGAGAAGGCTATGGCTTCATACCGTGAGAGCCTCAAGAATTCTGTTTTCATCTCCCTTCTTCAGGCCAGACTGAGAATGGCCTATGAGGCGATGGCCTTGGGCTTTGAATGCCCTTCTTGGAACATCAAGGCCTGGGAGGTGAAATTGAAAGATCTTGGGGGTAATCCTGTGGAGCCTCCTGTAAGTTTGCTACAGAAGAGCCTGCCAAGGTGGTCGAGAAGGTGCATGATGCTAGTGCTTCAAAGGATGCTGGTGGTGATGCTGGGACAAACGCTGGAGAGGATGTTGCTGGTCATGCTGGGACAAATGCCGGAGAGGATGCTGCTAATGAGGTCATGATGGAGGAGGGAGCTGCCCCTTAAGTGCAGCGATGTGGGCGATGATGGATGTATGTGCCAAGGCCGGAGCCCACTTTTTAAATTTGATGGTTGTGGTTTGTTGAACAATTTACATTTCCTGCATTAGAACGATTTGATAACCAAAGGTGGATGGGTCCTGGGTTTCAGGATGAAGCCCTTGGTTATCAATTAGTATAACCTGTTTTGAACAATACAACGGTTGGAGGCGGATGGGTCTCGGTTTGAGACGAAACCTTCAATTGTTGTGTAAATATGGTAAGGAACTTATCGTGCTTTTGGTGGATGGGCCTCGGTTTGAGGTGAAACCAAAAGCACAACTTTTGACATGTTAATAATATAACCTACTTTTGACTTACTTGCCTTTGTTATTGCCTTAGTTTAAATTTCAATTTTCCACAAATTAGTGTAATAATTCCCAATGTCTTGTAAAAATATCTTGATCAATATATTTGGCAACATCCTATAAAGACTTCCGTCTAATAGGGTTTTCAAAATTCAAACAATTCGGATAACATTTTCATTTTACAATGTTTGTTTTGATAATATTTGTTTAAATTAGAAAGTGGTTTTAGCTTTTAACCCAAGTGTTATATCTCGAATATTTCAACCAAATATCCTGAGACATATCCTATAAATATACTTTGAAAATATATTTTAAGAATATATCCTAATCAGGATATTTAAGTTTTTGTCAAACACAGTTCCAAAAATTCAAATAACTTAGACAGGGTTTATAAAGGAACGATCATACCAGGAATAGGGTGTAACCCTATTACCAAACTCCAATCCTTTTGCAACTTTTTCCACTTAGGTGTCCCCAGTCTGAAATATTTAGTATATGAGGCCCGAACTTGATCCTTTGAGCCTTACACGATCACCTCAGAAGGAATGTCCCCTGTGCACAAAGTCCTTAAACACTTAGGAATTTTTCGAACGCTGGTTCCAACTGTTTGAACATTTCTCGTGTTACAGGGGGTAAACCCAAAAATGTACTGGAGATAAATCCTTAGTATCCTGGGGATGAACCCATAAGTATCCTGGGGAAAATCCCAAATTTTCATGCGCTACAGGCGGGAGTGTATAAACTCCAAGACTTAGAAAGGTGAAGACCTTTAAACCTTAGAGAGTATGAAAATACCCTTTCGCGAGAGAGGGTGATCAATCCGCATATACCTTTAGGATCTAGGATATAGCCAACAATAACGAAATTGTCAGCCACTTTTACATGGACTGGTCCCGCTATCTTGAACTATCCCTAGATAACTTGCGCTCCAGGCGGGGTGTTTAAACCCAATTCGAGAGAAAGGTGAATACCTTTAAACCAGTGAAGGGATCAGGATCCCTTAAACGTGAGAGAGGGGGCCAATCCTCTAATCTTTCGAAGTATCCTGAATGTATATCCTGGAGCTATATCCCGAAGCATATCCTGCAAAACAACCCTAAACTAAGGTGGGTGTCAGCCTGGCTAACACCCCTCCGATGCTTAAGTCAGTATTGAGTTCAAAAGAATAAATAATATTAAACATATTAAAAGAGATAGAATTCATACCACCCTGAGTTAGAAATTGAATTCCAAACTCACTTGACATAGAGCTTTAGATGTATAGCATTCCAGGATTTTTGTAGCATATCCCCCTCCATATTCTTGAGTCGGTATGCTCCTTTCCCTAATTCTGATTCAATCTCATAAGGTCCTTCCCACTTAGGAGCCAACTTTCCATCAGCAGGATTCGTAGTATTTTGAAAAGCTTTTCTTAACACCCAATCTCCAACTTGAAACCTCCTAGTTCTTATATTCTTGTTATATGCTCTGGATATCCTTTGTTGATATGTTTCCATCCTTAGCTTTGCCGCATCTCTTGTTTCATCAATAGTATCTAATTCCTGGCAAAGGGCTTTAGGATTCTGCTCAGGATCCCTGAGGCTGGATCTTGCTGTAGGTATCACCATTTCTGTCGGGATTACGGCTTCTGTTCCAAATACTAAGGAGAATGGGGTTTGACCAGTCGCACTTTTCACTGTCGTTCTATCTGCCCATAGGACAAAGGGTAATTCTTCTGCCCATCTTCCCTTCTTAGCTCCAAGCCTTTTCTTCAAATTGTTGACAATTATCTTGTTTGAGGATTCTGCTTGTCCATTTGCTTGAGGATGTACCGGTGTGGATGTGATCATTTTAATTCCCAAACTTTTGCAAAAGTCAGTAGTCCTCTTGCTTATAAACTGAGAACCATTGTCATAGATTATCTCGGTTGGTACTCCTAACCTGGTCAGGATATTCCTTTCTTATGAAGGATACTACTTCTTGGTCTCTAACTTGGACAAATGCTTCAGCTTCAACCCATTTAGAGAAATAATCGGTCATTGCCAGCATGAAGACTTTCCCTCCTGGAGCCTTTGGCAATTTTCCCACTATATCCATTCCCCACTTCATGAATGGCCAAGGGGAAACAATAGGATACAGTGGTTCAGCATGCTGATGTAATATATTACTATGTCTTTGACATGCGTCACACCTTCGAGCATATTCTGCAGCATCTTTCCTCATGATTGGCCAATAATATCCTGTTCTTAATACTTTTGAGAATAAGGACATGCCCCCAGTATGGTTACCACAATCCCCTTCGTGTATATCCTGAAGCAGTTTTTGGTTTCAGGATCCTCCAAGCACCTCAGATATGGACCTGCAAGAGATTTCTTATACAAAACATTATTTATAATAGTGAATTGTGATACCTTCATTCTAAAGGCCTTAGGATTCTCATCCTTTGGGATGTATCCTTCCTTATGATATCTTATGATCGGAGCCGTCCAGGACTTAGGATCCTCCTCGGGATACTCATCATTAGGGTCCTGAACACTTATTACCTCCTTATCCTGAGAATCCGTCACAGGATACAGGACATGCAATATTGGTATTTGGGTTCCTTCCGGTATTCTGACCGATGATCCTAGATTTGCCAACACATCAGCTTCAGCGTTATCTTCTCTGGGTACTTGTTCAAGTGTAAAAACATCGAAATATCCTGCTAATTTTTTGACAATTTTCAAGATATTCAGCTAATTTTTCACCTTTTACTGCATAAGATCCATTAAAATGATTAGTAATTAACAAAGAATCAACATATACTTGCAAATTCTTAATATTCATACTCTTAGCCAATTCTAATCCTGCAATTAAAGCTTCATATTCTGCTTCATTATTAGTGGCAGGAAATTCACATTTAATAGCCTGGGGTAATATGTCCCCCTGTGGCAATTTTAGTAGTATACCTAAACCTACACCTCTTACATTAGATGCACCATCAGTATATAGTGTCCAGGATTCTGTATTTTCTCCTAGTTGTTGCACTTCTAGGTCTACTTCATTTTGAATATCACTACTGAAATCAGCCACAAAGTCAGCTAAAGCCTGAGACTTTATGGCATTTCTACATATATCAGATCATAGGCACTTAATTTCACTGACCATTTAGCCATTCTACCTGACATCTCGGGTTTCCTAAGCACATTTTTAACAGGATAGTTAGTTTTAACATAAATCCTATGTGTTTCAAAATAATGTGTAAGTTTTGTTGATGCTATAACTAGGGCTAATATCAATTTCTCTAAATGAGAATATCTAGTTTCAGCATCTAATAAACTTTTACTAACGTAATAAACAGGATACTGCTGACCTTCATGATCCTTTACAAGGACAGCACTTACCGCATTCCCTGATACAACAAGATACAGGGATAGTGGTTCACCATCCTCAGGTTTCATCAACAGAGGTGCAGTTGAGAGATACTGCTTCAAATCCTGCAAGGCTGTCTCATGCTTCTCTCCCCCATTCGAATTTCTTTTTCTTCTTCAGGATATCATAAAATTCCTTGCACTTTTCCGAGGATCTTGAGATAAATCTGTTTAATGCTGCTACTCGCCCTGTTAATCGTTGAACATCCTTCATATTTGAAGGTGACTTGATATCCAAGATAGCTTTAATCTGCTCCGGGCTTGCCTCTATCCCCCTTTTCATCACCATGTATCCTAGAAACTTTCCTGCCCCCACTCCAAAATGGCATTTAGCAGGATTCAATTTCATGTTGTACTGGTCCAGGATATCAAATGCTCCCTTAATATCCTGGAGGTGATCCTCAACCTTCTTGGATTTTACAACCATATCATCGATGTACACCTCCATGGTGTCCCCCAGTTTGTCTTTAAACATCATGTTTACCAATCTCTGGTATGTTGCACCTGCATTCTTCAAACCAAAAGGCATAGCAGTATAATAATAAATACATGTTGGTGTCATGAAGGCAGTATCCTCCTGATCCGAGGGTCCCATCTGGATTTGTTGGAATCCTGAGGAGGCATCCATGAAGGTTAGCATCTCGTGGCCAGCAGTAACATCCACCATTGAATCGATATGAGGTAGAGGAAACGGGTCTTTGGGACAAGCTTTGTTCAAGTCTGTGTAATCCACACAGACTCTCCATTTCCCATTTTTCTTTTGCACCACAACTACATTTGCCAGCCATTTAGGAAACTTCACTTCCCTAATCATCTTGCTTTTTAACAATCTTTCAACTTCCTCCTAAATGATAGCGTTCCTTTCTGGAGCAAACTTTCTTCGTTTCTGTTGGATAGGCATGAAAGACCTATCAATTCCGAGCTTGTGAGTTATAATATTCTTGGAAATACCTATCATATCCTCGTGTTTCCACGCAAATGTTGACATCCTGCATTTCAAAAAGCTAATTAATTGATTTTCAATATCCTGAGGGATATAGGTTCCTACGAGCACCGAGATATCTGGATTATCCTGATCCAGGATAACTTTCTTTACATCCTGCTCGGAAGCCTCTGCAATATCTTGGTCCAGCATCTTTAATTGCTATGTTGCACTAGGCTTTGTCGAGGATTTCATTGAAGAAGAATAACACTCTTTTGCTTCTTGTTAATCACTTTCCACCTTTAGTACTCCCCAAGGGGTAGGTATCTTGATGCATTGATGATAGGTTGACGGCACAGCTTTCATATCATGGATCCAAGGTCTACCTAATATAATATTATAGCAGGATAGGGAGTACATGACACAAAAGCGCTGCATTAAGTTGACCCCTTCAACATATACAGGCAATTTTATCTCCCCCACAGTGTTTCTAGCCTCTCCACTGAAACCGACAAGCACAGTGGATTTCGAAGTAATATCCATCGGGGATACATTCATTCTCTTCAATGTCTCCAGCTGAATTATGTTGACGGAGCTGCCATTATCTACTAATATCCTGCGCACAAAATGGTTAACAACATATAACGTTATTACCAAAGCATCATGGTGAGGATCCTGGACCGTATCCCTGTCATCACTATCGAAAGTGATCACATTATCAGTTGTGAGGGTCGTCATCCTGGTTGGCTTTTCTCCGCTTTCGGCCTTAGCCTCCTTTGCATGTCTCTTGGCCGCAGAATATGAAGTCCCACAAATGTCGAATCCTCCTGAGATAAAATTAATTATTTTGGCATCTGCTGGAGGTGATGCTGCTCGTTCGGGATCCTTCTCAGGATCCTGTCCTTTATTCTTCTTTCTTCCCAGGAGATCCTTCAGATATCCCTTGCTCAAGAGATAGCTTATTTCTTTCCTTAGAGCAATGCAATCCTCAGTGACATGTCCGAAATCCTCGTGGAAGTCACACCACTTGGACTTATCCTTCCAATCAGCCTTTTGTTGGTTTTTCCGGGGCCATCTTGCTTTGCCTCCTAAACCCTGCATAGCATACATTAGTTCAGGTATATTAACGGAAAAACAATATTCAGACAACTCAGGATACTCCTCAGGATCCTCGTCTTCAACAGCATTCACTATTTTGCTGTCATTTCTGCCATATGGCTTAGAGCGATATGGTTTACACGAGAATTCAGATTTCCTATTGGTCGACTCATAGGTTGTAGACGAATTCATCCTCTCTTGCATCTTTTTGTCATCCTCCAACCAGATATATCTTAGAGACCTGTTACGAGCTTCATCCAGATTCCTGCAGGGATTCATTACAAGATCCTGGTAAAATTGAGAATCCTTTTGCAACCCCATCTTGAAAGCCTGCACAGCTGTTACAACGTCAAGATGCGAGATATCTAAGGATTCCCGGCTAAATTTGTTCACATAATCCCTCAAGGATTCCTGAGGTCCTTGAGTTATCCTGTAAAGATCACTAGTTAGTTTCTCAAAACTTTGGCTGCAAGAAAATTGACTATTAAATAAATTAACCAAATGAGCAAATGAAGTAATTGAGTAAGAAGGAACATTTAAGAGCCATTTTAAGGCTGATCCTGTTAAGGTAGAACCAAAACCCTTCCACAGGCATGCTTCCTTGAGATCCGGAGGGATAGGATTGATTTCCATCCTTTCCCTATACTGGGCAATATGCTCTTCAGGATCCATAGTTCCGTCATAGAGCTTCATGTTAGGGGTCTGAAATCGTTTTGGGATTTCAGCATCACAAATGGGATATGCGAACCGAGATATCCTGTGACTATCCTGGGATACTTCCGGAATCGGCTGGACCACCCCAGGTACACTGGATATCATGTCCTTCAATTTCTGAAGCTCCCTGGAAAATGCTGATGTCACACCTGCATCCTGCAAAGATCCAACACCATTAGTAGCAAGAGTATTATTAGATACATTACCAATCTGAGGATTCTGGCCATATCCCGAAGCATATCCTGAGCTTCTCACAGTTGACACTCTAACTGAAGAGGGTATCTCAGGAGTATGGTTCTAGGAATGGCTAGGTACAATATTTCCCCGGTTATCCTCAGTATAAACTGCAGAACTGAAGTTCAAAGCCCTGGGTTGCAAGGGAGTGACAGTATCTTCAGCAGGCCTGCTCGAGCCGGATTTCAAGAGTTGTATCTCTCTCATCAGCATCTGATTAGTTTCCTGCTGCTGCCTCATATGTTCCTGTACACTACCAAACAAATTTAGAATTTCCTCATTAGAAGCTAAAACAGGACCAGATCCCTGGATATTGCGAGCGGGGATAACATCACGAGCCACATGAATTTCAGTTCCTTGAGAAGAGGCTTGCGATCTCGGAGGAGGTGGTGGAAGCACCGAACCAATTGTTGCAGAGGTGGTAGCAGACACGGTGGAAGAGCTCGTGTTTGATCTCGAGGCCATTGAAAATAGTATAGCAAAAAGTTTTGAAAATAGAAAACCAAGTAATGATTTTGCAAAAACCTTTATAGAAATAGCACCACTTGCCCCACGGTGGGCGCCAAATTGTTTTGGTCAAAAATTACCGAATTAATTAAGTGATCAAATTAGTTTAAGTGAGGTAGTGTGCTGAAGAATTGTGTTAAAAATATGTTGGTTAAGTTGTTTGCTAAAACAGTTTCAGGATACGGCTCAGGATATAGAGTTGTATCTATGATCAAACAATGAGTGAAAATGTAAAAGGTGACACAGGATGTACGAGGAAAGCCCTTGATCAATCTAGATCGCCGGCACAAAACCTCGGGAGCTAACAATCGCAGATGCCTTGTTCTTCTATTGCTTCAAATATCAGGATACAGTGCAGGATATGATGCTGATCAACTAAGTGATACAATGTAATTCGAGTACAAGTGTTAGTGTGTAGTGATTGTTTGTAGCTAGAGAGAAAGAGTGTGCGAAAAGTTGTGTCCCTAATCTGATCCGATCAAACCCCTTTTATAGTAAAAAGAAAGCAACTAACTATCCTACTATTCTGGGATCCGGCGAATATTCCATATGTGAACGTTGTAGTCCACATCTTCCGGCTTCAACGTCTCTTATATAATTGGTTTGCCCGAGTCTTAAGGAGAAGAGGTCCACCTGACCGTTAGAGACTGATTTCAATAACCTGCACGTGGGTTAATTGGTTACTACCAGGATATCACATCAGGATGTTACCAATACCCTGATCCGGTATCCTGGTCACAAACAAAAGAAACACAGTCATTATATTAGCCAGGATATATGAGCAGAAAATCACCCATAACAGGCTGATAGAACGACAGTGAAAAGTGCGACTGGTTAAACCCCATTTTCCTTAGTATTTGGAGCAGAAGCCGTGATCCCGACAGAAATGGTGATACCTACAACGAGATCCAACCTCAGGGATCCCGAGCAGAATCCTGAAGCCCTTTGCCAGGAATTAGATACTATTGATGAAACAAGAGATGCGGCAAAGCTAAGGATGGCAGCATATCAACAGAGGATATCCACAGCATATAACAAGAATATAAGAACTAGGAGGTTTCAAGTTGGAGATTGGGTGTTAAGAAAAGCTTTCCAGAATACTACGAATCATGCTGATGGAAAGTTGGTTCCAAAGTGGGAAGGACCCTATGAGATTGAATCAGAATCAGGGAAAGGAGCATACCGACTCAAGAATATGGAGGGGGATATGTTACCAAGATCCTGGAATGCTATACATCTAAAGCTCTATTTCAAGTGAGTTTGGAATTTAGTTTCTAACTCAGGATGGTATGAATTCTATCTTTTTTGATATATTTGATATTGTTTATTCTTTTGAACCCAATACTGACTTAAGCATCGAAGGGGTGTTAGCCAGGCTAACACCCACCTTAGCTTATGGTTGTTTTGCAGTATATGCTTCGGGATATAGCTCCAGGATACACACTCAGGATACTTCGAAAGACTAGAGGATTGGCCCCATCTCTCACGTTTAAGGGATCCTGATCCCTTCACTGGTTTAAAGGTATTCACCTTTCTCTCGAATTGGGTTTAAACACCCCGCCTGGAGCGCAAGTTATCCAGGGATAGTTCAAGATAGCGGGACCAGTCCATGTAAAAGTGGCTGACAATTTCGTTATTGTTGGCTATATCCTGGATCCTAAAGGTATATGAGAATTGATCACCCTCTCTCACGGAAGGGTATTTTCATACTCTCTAAGGTTTAAAGGTTACCACATTTCTAAGTCTTGGAGTTTATACACTCCCGCCTGTAGCGCATGAAAATTCGGGATTTTCCCCAGGATACTTATGGGTTTATCCCTAGGATACTAAGGATTTATCTCCAGTATATTTTAGGGTTTACCCCCTGTAACACAAGAACTCTTCAGACGGTTGGAACCAATGTTCAAAAAATTTCTAAGTGTTCAAAGATTTTATGCACAGGGGACATTCCTTCTGAGGCGATTGTGTAAAGCTCAAAGGATCAAGTTTGGACCTAGTGTACTAAGTGTTAGGGCTGGATTTTTACTATAAGTGATCCTTATACGTGATCCTAACCAGTGATCCTTGTTTCTTTGGCAGGCAGTGATCCTCAGCCGGACTTCAGGATCAGGATCATGGGACGTTATGGTGATCCTTATACTAACGGTCACCTTCGCTTACTACAATATTATTTTGCAGGAACATCTAGCAGGATATGCTCTAGGCATCATGATCAAGGAACGCGTTTTCACAATTATGGCAAGAGCTAAATTGAAGATGGACGTTGTACCGGATATGGAAACTTGGCTTGATCTAAGAGCAGCAATTTAGGCTAGATTATCTTTATTTCTAAAGGGGTAATGAGCTGATATTTAGTCATTTTACCTAAAATAGGTCACCTACACATGTATAAGTACCACTCTTCTTCATTCGGAAGAGGACACACAACATACGACACAACTCTCAAACGCTTAGACACTCAGTGATCCTTGTACTCAGCTCATTACTATCCAAAGTTGTAACTACATTTTTGTTATATTGAAATTGGTGATCGGTAGTTGCCATCACCCGAGGTTTTTTATGCCGGAGATCATACATTGATCAAGGGCTTTTTCCTCGTATAAATCATTGTGTCTTTGCATATTCATCACAGAAGTGATCCTTTACTTTTATAATTAACCAAGCATCATACCCCGATTACATAAAGTTTGGTTACATTATCCTTGTGTGATTTTTGACCAAAACAGTTTGGCGCCCACCGTGGGGCAATTGGTGCTTCATTCATAAGAAATTCTTTTGTTCGAAATATTTTCAAAGAACTACATGGCTTCATCACTGAAGAACACCTCCACGGCGATGTCTGCAGTCACCTCAGCACAAACCACTCTACCTCCTCCACCGGCAGGATCCCAGAGAAATGCTGAGAAGAGACCAACCCCTTCTTCCTCTAAACCTCCATCTTCTTCTGCTATGAATTCTTCTATTCCCAGTACTAGTGATGTGTTTGCTTTAATTTTGCAGATGAAGGATCGTATGCAGCGGCAGGATGAAACTAATGACAGGATCCTCAGGGAGATTGGAGATCTCAAAAGACAAAAGAAAGCGGCAGAGGATCATTCCCCACTGATGCCAAAATCCTTGAGTTTTGAGACTCCAATGGTCACCTCTCAGCCATCAGGGATCCCAGACGTACAGATCACAGGGGAGACGAGAGGATTACATCTCAAGTCAGCAGCAATGACTCAGACATCGGGCTCGTATTTTCAGCCAGCAGGATCCTATCCTCAGTATATGGGATCCTTTATGAATTCAGGAGTATATCCGGGTGCACAGCAATTTCAAGGATCCTACTTCGTTCCGGGCTTATCCCAGGTTCAAGGATCCTCCTTCGTTCCAGGATCATCCCAGATACCAGGATCCTTACAGATGCCAGGATCCCTAAAAAGTTTGCAAACAGGAAGTCTAGATGTCCATCAAGGGGACTTCATTCCAATGCAGACCATTGCTTCCACTGGTCCCTCCGTTGTTCCAGAATCCCAGCAATATGGATTCCCTAACTTGAACCCAATGGGAGGTAACACTTTAAATAATTATCCTATCACTAACCATGGATTCATGCAGGATACAGGTACCAATCACGCTATGGCCAGGGAATTACAGAAACTAAAGGACATGATCTCAAGTGTTCCAGGGGTAGTCAAGCCTATCCCAGAGATTGCAGATGGAAGCCACAAGGTATCTCGCTTTGCACCGCCAATTTGTGATGCAGAGGTGCCCAAAAGGTTCCATATCCCTACCATGAAGCTGTATGATGGCACAACGGATCCAGAGGAGCATATAGCACAATACAGGGAAAGGATGGAAATCAATCCTATCCCAGAAAAGTTGAAGGAAGCATGCCTATGTAAAGGATTTGGATCCACTCTTACTGGATCAGCTCTTAAGTGGCTGCTAAGTCTTCCCCCTTACTCTATTACTTCATTTGCTAATTTAGTTAATTTATTCAATAACCAATTCTCTTGTAGTAGAAAATTTGAAAAATTAACTAGTGATTTGTACAGGATAACTCAAAATAATAATGAATCATTAAGGGATTATATAACTAAATTTAGTAAAGAATCCTTGGACATTCCCAACTTGGATATGGCTACGGCTGTTGAAGCCTTCAAAATGGGACTCCTTAAGGATTCATTATTCTATGATGATCTTGTTATGACACCATGCAGGAATTTAGATGAAGTAAGAACTCGAGCACTCAGGTTTATCCGGCTAGAGGATGACAAGAGGATCCAGGAGAGACAAGTAGGATCCTCAAAACAAGATAAGCAAGGATCCTCCTTCAAAAACAACAAGTTCAAATCCTACCATAGAAACGAGAACAAGAATGTGCATGTTGTCGACCAAGAAGAGGATGATGAAGAATATCCTCCAATCTCAGAATATTGTTTTTCCGTTGATAATCATGAACTAATCCTTGCAATGCAGAATCTAGGTGAAAAGGCTAGGTGGCCCAGGAAGAATGATAAACCATCCGGGACTAAAGACAAGTCCAAATGGTGTGCATACCATGAGGATTTCGGGCATCTAACTGAAGATTGCATAGCCTTAAGAAAAGAAATTGGATACCTGCTAAGCAAGGGGCATCTAAAAGAATTGTTGGGGAGAAAAAAGCAAAGGACCCAGGATCCTGAAAGGATCCCTGAAAAGGCTCCAGCACCTCCGGCAAACGCACAAGTGATTAACTTCATATCCGGAGGATCAGACATTTGTGGTACATCCTTTTCAGCAGCCAAAAGACGTGCAAAAGAATCAAAAATGGATAATGGAGAAAGGCCTATTAGAACCTCAAGTGTCTCAGAAGGGAAGATGATAACATTTGATGAGGATGATCGCATTAACATTCAGGATCCTCACCATGATAGCTTAGTTATCACTCTCTTTATCTCTAACCATTTTGTCCGCGGGATCCTTATCGACGGAGGGAGCTCAGTGAACATTATCCAGCTTGATGTCCTAAAGAAGATGGGTATCCCAGAATCAGACATCATACCAAGATCCTCCGTGCTTGTAGGATTCAGTGGGGAAACGAAGAAAACTCTGGGGGACATCAAACTCCCAATCTACGTGGAAGGATTACATAATTATCAAAAATTTTGTGTTATTGACTGTTTATCTTGTTGCAACGTTATCCTTGGCAGGCCTTGGATACATGACATGAAAGCAGTTCCATCTACCTACCATCAATGTGTGAAGCTCCCTAGCCCATGGGGGATAATCAAGATCGACAGTGACCAGCAGGAGGCTAAGGATTGTTATACCTCATCTATGAAGCCAACCTCGAAGCCAAGGGAGCAATAGCAATTACAGTATCCTCCGAGGAACGTCTTGGAGGCAAGGGAACAAGATGTAGATGAAATCCTCTTGGATCCTAGTGATCCTGAATCAAAAATCTATATCGGATCAGGGATCCTTGGCAAGATGAAAGAAGACATGATATCCTTCCTCAAAAGAAGAAAATCTACCTTTGCTTGGAAACATGAAGATATGACAGGTATATCTAAGGATATTATTACTCACAAACTTGGCATTGACAGGTCTATCAAGCCAATCCATCAAAAAAGGAGGAAGTTTGCACCAGAAAGGAATGCCATTATCCAAGAAGAAGTAGAGAGACTACTTCGAGCAGGTATGATCAGAGAGGTAAAGTATCCTAAATGGTTAGCCAATGTGGTTGTTGTCCAAAAGAAAAACGGAAAGTGGAGGGTATGTGTCGATTTCACTGATTTGAATAAGGCATGTCCCAAGGATCCTTTCCCATTACCCCACATTGACTCCATGGTGGATGCAACAGCGGGGCATGAACTGTTAACTTTTATGGATGCATCATCTGGATTCCAACAAATCCAGATGGAACCATCTGACCAAGAGGATACAGCCTTTATGACCCCAACCGGTTTATATTGTTATATTGCCATGCCTTTTGGACTAAGAAATGCAGGTGCAACATATCAAAGGCTGGTAAATATGATGTTCAAAGATCAAATTGGAAAAACTATGGAGGTGTACATAGATGATATGGTGGTCAAGTCAAAGAAAGCTGAGGATCACCTAAGGGACTTGGAAGAAGCATTCGATATCCTTGATAGTTACAACATGAAACTTAATCCTTCAAAATGCCATTTTGGTGTTAAGGCAGGAAAGTTCTTAGGATACATGGTAACCCAGAGGGGCATTGAAGCAAGCCCGGAACAAATCAAAGCATTAATAAATATCAAATCTCCTGCCAATGCCAAGGATGTTCAAAGACTAACAGGCAGGATAGCAGCTTTGAACAGGTTCATATCGAAATCCTCAGAAAAGTGCAAAGAATTCTACGATATCCTAAGGAAGAATAAGAAGTTCGAATGGACTGAGAAGCATGAGAATGCTTTACAAGCCCTAAAAGAGTATATGTCCTCAGCACCAGCATTAGCAAAACCGGAAAAAGGAGATGTGTTATCCTTATATCTGGCGGTATCCTCAACCGCTGTAAGTGCTGTCCTTGTTAAGGATCACGAAGGTACACAATATCCTATCTACTATGTAAGTAAAAGTCTACTTGATGCCGAATCCAGGTACTCACACCTCGAAAAACTCATCCTTGCATTAATCATGGCATCCACGAAGTTAAGGCATTATTTTGAAACCCATACTATTATTGTTAAAACTAATTTTCCAATTAAGAATGTCCTCAGGAAACCGGATATGTCAGGGAGAATGGCTAAGTGGGCAGTGAAGCTTAGTGCCCATGATATAAGATACGAACCGAGAACAGCCATTAAATCTCAAGCACTAGCAGATTTTGTGGCTGATTTCAGTAGTGATCTGCAAAAGGAAGCAAAATTGGAGGTCCAGCAGCTGGATGAAACTAAGGATCCTTGGATACTACATACTGACGGATCCTCAAATATCAAAGGCACAGGGCTAGGGATCCTACTAAAATCGCCACAGGGGGACATAATACCCCACTCCATAGCTTGTGAGTTCCAGGCAACTAACAATGAGGCTGAGTATGAAGCCTTAATTGCTGGCTTACAAATTGCTAAGGATATGGGGGTAAAGTATCTTAAAGTATATGTAGATTCATTATTGATCACTAATCACTTTAATGGATCCTACACTGTTAAAGGCGAGAAATTAACCAAATATTTAGAGATAGTCAAAGAATTGGCACTCTCTTTTGTCTCTTTCAGCTTGACACAGGTACCAAGGGAGGAGAACACAGAAGCTGATGCATTGGCCAACCTAGGATCATCCTTGAAGATTCCAGAAGATATAAGTATCCCTATCATCCATATCCTGGCTCCTGCCATTGAAAAACAGGTGGCCATGGAAATAGAAGAGGATACTGCAATGATCCCTAGTGCAGAAGCCCAATCTCATTCAGGATCATGGATCTCACCGATCATGGGATACTTGCAACATGGGGAGATCCCGATGGGAGAAAATCCTAGAGCTTTCAGGATTAAGGTATCTCAATTCACAATTCTGAATAATGTATTATATAAGCGATCTCTTGCAGGACCATATTTGAGATGTATCGAGGATCCTGAAATTGAAGAGGTGTTGAAGGATTTCCATGAAGGAGATTGTGGAAACCATACTGGGGGCAGAGCTTTGTTCTCAAGGATCCTTAGAACAGGATACTACTGGCCAACCATGAGAAGGGATGCTGTAGAATATGCTAAAAAGTGTGATCCTTGCCAAAGACATAGCAATATCCTCCATCAACCAGCTGAATTCTTACACCCAATACCATCCTCTTGGCCGTTCATGAGATGGGGAATGGATATAGTTGGCAAGCTTCCTAAAGCACCTGGTGGAAAAGTATTTATGCTTGCTATGACTGACTATTTTTCCAAGTGGATAGAAGCTGAAGCCTTTGCTCAAGTCAGAGAGAAGGAAGTTATATCCTTTATCAAAAGAAACATTATAACCAGATTTGGCATTCCCTCTGAAATTGTATGTGATAATGGTTCTCAATTCATTGGAAGGAGAACCACTAACTTTTGTGACAGTTGGGGAATCAAGATGATAACATCAACACCAGTTCATCCACAAGCCAATGGTCAAGCAGAATCATCCAATAAGATCATCATCAACAATCTGAAGAAAAAGCTAGGATCCAAGAAAGGGAAATGGGCAGAAGAATTGCCTTATGTGCTATGGGCTGATAGGACAACTCCCAAAAACGCCACTGGTCAAACACCTTTCTCTTTAGTATTTGGGGCAGAAGCAGTGATCCCAACAGAAATGGTGATCCCAACTGCTAGAACAAGTGCTCGTGATCCCGAAGAGAATGCTGCAATTCTAGCTCAGGATTTGGATACTATTGAGGAAATCAGGGATCTAGCCAGAATAAGGATGGCAAGCTACCAACAAAGAATGGCTGGTGCCTACAACAAAAATGTCAGGATAAGGAAGTTCCAAGTTGGAGATATGGTATTAAGAAAAGCATTTCAAAATACTATTAATCCTGCTGACGGGAAGCTAGCACCAAAATGGGAAGGTCCCTACTTAATTGAAGCCGAAGCAGGAAAGGGGGCATACAGGCTGCTAACCATGGAAGGGAACTTGTTGCCAAGAGCATGGAATGCTGTTCACTTAAAGAAATATTTCATGTGAACATGATCCTTCATGCATGTGATCCTTACATTGGAGTATCCTTGAAGGATCCCGGTGCCATCGATGATCCTCATTCTGTCCAGGTATCCTCCGCATCTCGTCAAGATCCTCGAGGGCACCACAAGTCTTTGGGTACAACCCCAGTTATCCTTGGGATTATCCCCAGTTTCCGCCAGCAGCGCACGATGATCCTGGTATAGTTCACGTCTTTGGGACCAGTACCCACTTTCGGGGCTGACAACCTCATCGTACTGGCTATATTTGGGATCCTACGTATAATGGTGGACGCACCATACATCCGTTCCTAAGGTTTCTAACGTTTTCACGTTAGCTAAGGTTTTGACATTTTCATGTCACTAAGTTTGGATAGTTGCCAGAAAGGGCCATACTCCAGTTTACATACGATCCTTTGGGCTTGTCCCCAGTGATCCTCCGGGATCATCCCCAGTGATCCTTTGGGCTTGTCCCCAGTTATCTTTTTGGGCTTGTCCCCAGTGATCCTCTGGGATCATTCTCAGTTATACTTTGGGCATGTCCCCAGTTACTAATTTATCTTTTACATTGGCTTAGTCCCAAGTTATATCTCACTTTTCAGGTTTTGGAAGTCTAAACATATAAGGGTCCTTAATCCTTATTAATTATCAAAGTCTTATCTATGTTTGTCTTGATTGAAGGGTAGGATCCTAACGTGGATCCTCAGGTATGATCCTTGACTATTTTTGATTATACTCTTTATCCTAACCAACCCTTATACTTTGACAACCGAACCAATGATCCTTGAACTAAAACACTTTGAGAATTTTCAATATGAGGATATTTGATCCAGGATCATATCCTAAGTTTATTAAACACTTTGTCAACTCTTGTTATTTTAACAAATATAGCAATTGAGAAATAAGAGGATTATTGAAGGATAACAACACAAGATAAGCCAGAAAGATTAAAGTTATATTATTAAACAAAAGGATCATCAACCCTTTCAAAAAGTTGTCAAAATTGCCAACCCACATTTCTACCAGCAAAACGTGGCCCGTCCACATGGGTTGGCAAAGGGTGTCCATTGTCTATGCGGTCTTAGCATTTTTGCAGGAAAGTAAAAGCGGCAGGATCACAAAGGCTTCATCCCCCAAACAGAGGATCCCCCCACCTTTTGTAATCCTACCTATTGTCTAAAAGGATCCAGGATCCTTAACCCTAAGAAACTATTGTTTAAGTTACAGACCATAAATTGTTCCAAATACCACAACCACAACCACTAACAAACCTAAAAAATTGGGCTCCGGCCTAGTCAACAATATCCATCATCGCCCAATCATGCAGCCTACTCCTTCGCTGCTCCATCTCCACCAGCTTCTCCATCCTGATCCTTATCAGCATCACCTCCCTCCAGCCTTGGGATATCCTCAGCATCCTCCTCGTCATCCAAGTCCGCCAGCCTTGCCTTCCAACCTTCAACGTCCCATGAGCTTTTGTCAAAGGTGGGATCCTGAGCCTCCTCAGCCATCTGAAGTTGTATCTTGTACATAGCGATCGCCGCCGAGACCTTGGCATCTTGGGTGATCTCCTGCTTCTCGTTATCCATATCAGTCAGCCTCTGAGCAGCTTCATCCTTGGTGGCCTGGAGTTCCTTCTCAAGATCCGCTATCTTGAGATCCTTTAACACACCCATTTGCTGAAGATCGGCAATCTGGCTCTCCTGGTCCTCAACATTGCCAAGATAAGTTTCAATCTCAGCAAGTTTCTGCAACAGGAGAAGAAAAAGATAAGCATAGGATCAGATGATCCTCAAGAAAAGCAGGATATGCTAGGCGGATAACCTACAGGGGCAGTGATCCTTACCTCATTCACATAGTCAAGGAATTGCTGACGGAGGAGGGGAAATCCTTGTAGATCTTCAGTAGTCTTCCTCTTCTTCCCCTTGCCCCGGATAGACGCTTTGGGAGCCGAGACTGAAGGACTGGCAGCAGGAGCCTTCTTCTTTGAAGACGTGACATTGGCAAGATCACTGATCCCAAATTTGGAGGCTGATTTAACAGACCTGGCAGATTTTCCAGCACCTACACAATTCAAAAACAAGATAAGTTCCCTAGTTAAAATTAAATACTTTTACATAAAACTTACTTTCTATAAGGATACTTACTTGACATTGTGGCAGATGCAGAGGATATCTCTTGAGAGTCTTGAATGGTGACTTGGAAGCTTCTGACTTCAGGTTCAAGCTTTTTAAAAGCTAACACTCTTTCTCTGGCAGCAGGGGTCAACTTTAAGTGAGCAACGGAGATAGCTGCATAAAAAAGACAAAAGAGAAAAGACATCAGTGATCCTCATCATATGAGAACAGGACTGATAGTGATCCTTCGAGGATCCTCTACCCTACCATGAGTGGCCCATTCCTTGGGCAGATCCTTCCCATCCGGGATGGAATCCCTCTTAACAAAGAAAAACCGACGTTTCCAGTTTGTATCATTCTTGGTAACTTTGAAGATAGGGTGATCCTCCCCAGCTTTCCGTTTCAGCAGATACCGATGTGATCCAAACGTAGTAAGATCATAGAGCTCAGCTAGCTCCGCCATCCCCAGATCAATTCCTTCCTGCTCAATGATCCTCTCGAAGGTATAAAGAACCCTCCAGATCATCGGCATAGCTTGGATGTAAGAGATGCCGGTTAAGGAAAAGAAAGACTGGGTAAAGTCTGGAAAAGGATATGAGTAACCTATAGCAAACGGAGTAGCAGGAAAAGCCACCCAGACATCTGAGACAGAGTCGCTCAAAGCAGTAGGATCAAAGGATTTAAAAACAACATTCGCCGGAAAGCAATGGTGAATCTTGTCTATGTGGACATCAGTAAAGCAGCACCTCTCCGTAGGAGAATCCTTGATAATCCCCTGGCTTTTTAAAGGACTATCCTTCTTGGAATCCTTGTGTGGGGAGTTCCGGAGCAGCATGATTGTGATCGAGTAAAAAGAAACAGAGCAAAGAAGAATAGAGAGAAGAAGAAAGAGAAGAGGAGAATACCTGATCGATCTTCGGTGTAGAATATGAAGGGAGTGTATCTCGAATTTAAATACAAACTGATCCTCACCCTATCTCCTATTTATAATCATGATCTGCAGGATTGTCACATCTCTGACGTAATGATCATAACGGCTAGTCCGAGCATAACGGCTAGTTTCTTGGAGTCGCCCGTTAGAGATAAGATCGAAACAAAATATAACTCGTCTATTTACAATTAACTCCTTATATTTTGGGGGCAATTGTTAGGGCTGGATTTTTACTATAAGTGATCCTTATACGTGATCCTAACCAGTGATCCTTGTTTCTTTGGCAGGCAGTGATCCTCAGCCGGACTTCAGGATCAGGATCATGGGACGTTATGGTGATCCTTATACTAACGGTCACCTTCGCTTACTACAATATTATTTTGCAGGAACATCTAGCAGGATATGCTCTAGGCATCATGATCAAGGAACGCGTTTTCACAATTATGGCAAGAGCTAAATTGAAGATGGACGTTGTACCGGATATGGAAACTTGGCTTGATCTAAGAGCAGCAATTTAGGCTAGATTATCTTTATTTCTAAAGGGGTAATGAGCTGATATTTAGTCATTTTACCTAAAATAGGTCACCTACACATGTATAAGTACCACTCTTCTTCATTCGGAAGAGGACACACAACATACGACACAACTCTCAAACGCTTAGACACTCAGTGATCCTTGTACTCAGCTCATTACTATCCAAAGTTGTAACTACATTTTTGTTATATTGAAATTGGTGATCGGTAGTTGCCATCACCCGAGGTTTTTTATGCCGGAGATCATACATTGATCAAGGGCTTTTTCCTCGTATAAATCATTGTGTCTTTGCATATTCATCACAGAAGTGATCCTTTACTTTTATAATTAACCAAGCATCATACCCCGATTACATAAAGTTTGGTTACATTATCCTTGTGTGATTTTTGACCAAAACACTAAGTATCTCGGACTGGGGACATCTTAGTGGAAAAAATTGCAAAGGGATTGAAGCTCGATAATAGGGTTACACTCTATTCCTGTTATGGTCTTTCCTTTGTAAACCTTATATAAGTCATTTGAACTTTTGAAACTATGTTTAAAAAAAGGCTTAAATATCCTGATTAGGATATATTCTTAGGATATATTTTTGGAATATGTTTTAGGATATTAGGTTGGAATATTTGGGATATAATGCTTGGGCTGAAAACTAAAATTGTGTTCTAGTCAAACAAGTATTATCAAAACAAACTTAGTAAAATAAGAATGAACTCTCCTTTTTTCTTTTCTGAGACTTTAATTGAATTGTTTGGGTTATAAAAACCCTATTTGATGCACGTCTTTATAGGATATTTGCGAGTATACCGATCAAGATATTTTCAAAAAATAATGGCACTAACTTTGGGAAGCTGAAATTTAAACTAAACAATGCATAACAAAAAAAAATTAAAAGGCAACAGCAAGTAAGTCAAAAAGAGATTATATTATTAACATGTCAAAAGTTGTGCTTTTGGTTTCACCTCAAACCGAGGCCCATCCACCAAAAGCACGATAAGTTCCTTATCATATTTACACAACGGTTGAAGGTTTCATCTCAAACCGAGACCCATCCGCCTCCAACCATTGTATTGTTCAAAACAGATTATACTAATTGATGACCAAGGGCTTCATCCTGAAACCCAGGACCCATCCACCTTTGGCCATCATATTGTTTTAGTGCAGGAAATATAAATTGTTCAAAGATAGGAAAAGTAAATTGTTTAACAGACCACAATCATCAAATTTAAAAAAGTGGGCTCCGGCCTTGGCACATACATCCATCATCGCCCACTTCGCTGCCTCTAAGTGGCAGCTCCTTCTTCCATCATAACCTTGTCAGCAGCATCCTTCCTAGCATTCTCTCCAGCATCACCCCCAGCATCGCTCGGAACATCAGCACCATCCACCTTTTCGGCCACCTCAGCAGGCTCCTCCGATGTGGGCTTCACAGGAGGCTCCACAGGATTACCACCAAGATCTTTCAGCTTCATCTTCCAAGCCTTGATATTCCATGAAGGGCATTCAAAGCCCAAAGTTATAGCCTCATAAGCCATTTTCAACCTGGCCTGGAGGAGGGAGATGACAACAGAATTCTTGAGGCTCTCCCGGTATGAATCCATAACCTGCTCATGTTGAACTTGGGTGGCATCGGACTTGGCTTCAGCTTCGTGGGTGATCTTCTGGATGGCAGACTGATGCTCTTGGACCATTGCCTTGTATTTGGCTTCATAGTGTTCTGATTTGGCGGTGGCAATCGCTGTTTGGTCCGCAATGGTGGCTTCGGCCTTTTTCAGCTTACTTTCTAGCATGACGTTTGAGCCACATGCGTCTTCATAAAGCAGCACCAGGCGTTCAAGACCCTGCAAAATAAGGAAACAGATATTAGCCTTAATTAATATTCATAATCAGCATATGGTGCAGGATATAGGTTAAGGATACTGACCTAGTTGAGGAAGCCTGTCATGAATCTGCTGGATTCCGTAAACCTGTGGTTCTCGAATGGGAATACATGAGGTGTAGCAGGATGGTCTGCTTCCTTCCTCTTTCGGGAGCTGGAGGCCCGGGTCCTGGATGCTGGAGGAGCTTTGGGAGCGGTAGCAGTCTTCGAACTACTAGGCTTTGGCATGGCAGCTGGCTACGGATTGGATTCTTACTTGAGAGGTGCAAGGCTGGAGTAACTGTCCAACTCATCGAGTTGGAAGCCTTCAAGGTTGATGACCGGCACTGTACAAAGGGAGAAATGTTTAATTCTTAATACTTATGCTCTATAATCAATCTAATCATATACTTACCAGACATTTCTGAACTTGATTTTTGACTTGAGCTTGTGAGAGACAGGGAGAAGGTTCTTTCACTGGCAGGAAGTCGGTAGATCTCTTAGATCCTAGGCTCCGATTCCGCGCTTGGGGGTGCTAGGTCTCTGAAATTCGCTGCACAAAATATTAGGATATCAGTCAAGGATATAGTTTAAGGATATATTTGGGGATATTCCTAAAACCCTAAATCCTACCCTTGGTTAACCAACTAACTGGCAGGTCAAGGCCCTTGTCAATAGACTCCCTTTTAATGGAAAGGAATTTTCGTTGCCATTGATCTTCGTTCTTAGTGGCCTTGAGAATTAGGGGGTTCTTGGAGGTGGAGAACAAAAGAAAGCGGCTGTTGCCATGGGATCTCAGTCGATGTGCTATGGGAAGGTCTTCGATACATAGGTCAGGGCAATGACGAGATTTAATTTGGTTTAACACCACTAAAACTCGCCACACCATTGGCATGGTTTGAGCATAATTGAGGCCGGTAAGTTCGAAGAAACGGGAGATGAAGGGTGGAAATGGATACCGGAGTCCCAAGGAAAAGGGATAGGCGAAAAAGCAGACCCACTCGTTTGATGTCGCGTCTGATCGGACCTCCCGATCGAAAGGGCGAATGACCACTCCGGCGGGAAAGGCGTCGGAATCCTTCAAAGCGACGATATCAGCATTGTTGAAGGAACAAATCTTCTTTTCCGGCTCTCGGATAAGGTTTTGACTCGCAAGGCTTGGGACCGGCTCGTTTGAATGTGATCTTGTTCGTGATGCCATAAGAGGTGTCGACCAAGAAACAAGAAATTCAAGAAAAGAAAAACAGAGAAGAGAGAAAGGAAATACCTGGAAAATGGCTTGGAAAGTGATGATCATGATGTTGATTAAATAAGCTAAATAAGGAGCTGGGTTCAGGGGGTAAAGAGTAAATATCGCGTTGGAAGTTACACCAAGTCACATCAAGCGTTGTTTTGGTTTATTAGCCTCGATTTAAGAGATAAGATTGAAAATATATCCGTTGGAATTGGTATACCAACAGATATATTTTGGGGACAATTGTTATGGATCATTTTCTGCTCATATATCCCGATTAATATTCTGACTCTGTTTGTTTTATTGTGACCAGGATACCGGATCAGGATATTGGTAACTTCTTGGCACAATATCCTGGTAATAACTAATTAACCCACGTGCAGATTAGAAGGTGCAAGTCTCCAACGTTCAAGTGGACTTCTTCTCCTCAAGACTCGGGCAATCAGTTGGGTTATAGACGTTGAAGCCGGAAGACGTGGACTACAACGTTCACCTGAGGAATATTCGTTGAATCTCGCAAAAATAGGCTAGTTTGTTGGTTTATTTTACTATAAATGGATTGACCAGATCAGACAGAAACACACACAATCTTTCGCACACTCTTTCTCTCTAGTTGCAAACAATCACTACACGCTAACACTTGTACTTGAATTACATTGTAACACCTAGTTGATCTGCATCATATCCTGCATTATATCCTTGTATTTGAAGTAATAGAAGAACAAGGCAGCTGCGATTGTCAGCTCCCGAGGTTTTGTGTTGGCGATCTAGATTGATCAAGGGCTTTCCTCGTACATCCTGTGTCACCCTTTACATTTTCACTCATTGTTTGATCATAAATACAGCTCTATATCCTGAGCCGTATCCTGAAACTATTTTTGCAAACAACTCAATCAACATATTTTTAACACATTTTTTCAGCACACTACCTCACTTAACTAATTTGATCACTTAATTGCTTCGGTAATTTTTGACCAAAACACTGATTAAGCAAGAAAATCTCTCAAACTGTTGTGTAAGGTTTTCTCCCTTGACGTGTGTGAAAGTCTCATATTGTTAGTTAAGGATTTCTTGAGTGTTCTCGATCACATCATCCGTCCCACCAAATTGGTGGAAATACTACTGTTTATTTCTGACCAGTTAGGTCATGTTTTGACTTTTGATAACCATCTGTTATAAATTACATCCCATGACATTATAGTCTAGTGGCATTTTGGGGTTGGTATAAAGCTTAGGAACCATGATGTCCTCGGTTCGATTCCCAAAAGGGGGTTTTTCCTAGATTTATTGGGTTTCCTCCTGAATTGGTGTATAGGCATTATAGCCTAGTGGAGATGGATATGATCGGGTTGTTCCGCTGGTAGCATGATGATGCTCCAGTAGTCCATTAGTGATCCAAATTTTCCGTGCAAAAAAAAAGTTGTAAATTGCCACTGAATTAATCTTAACTATTAAACTAATTTGATCAAAGGATTTTTTTTTCCTTCTTTTTTATAGGCAAAACCATTTTGTAGTCTTAAGTGTTCACCTAAGGGTAACACATTTTGGTTCTTTTTCATTACCAGATATTAACTACTCTATTAAATCTTTGTGAAATTACTAATATAGACTTATTATTGGAAAAACAAAAAAAATCACAAAAAACCCTAAAAGAATAAGATAATAAAATCACTACTGTAAAAACACATATGCAATATACATTAAATATAATTAATATTTGCATCAATGATCACTTCAAATATAATTAGTAATACACATAGTGTAATCATTAATGATACAAATTGTGTGTGCTACAATGACCCCATTTAAGTATTATTATTAACACATGTTGTGTATACACCAATGATTACACTAAAGTATTATCAATAACACATTTTAGTGTAATCATTATGGATGGATTATACCTTTTGACATTTTTTTGGAAAGATCGATATTATTAAACCAAGCGAGAAGCTAGGATACAGGAACCAAACAAAAAACAAAGTTGAGATACACTATACAAAACTGAAAGCGCACCAATTGCTCTAGTCCGGTTCACCCAGTTCACCTAACTTCTCCCCGTTTGCTCAAAAAAACCACTTCATTCATGTGTTTCCAAATTAGCTAGCAAGCTAAGAGAACCACAGAATGGATCGCTTGCCTCTTCTTATCCGATCCTTCAATATACTTATGAATCTGAAACAAGTCAGCAACACTAAAGGCGAAAATCATAGGTATCGATATCCAAGCAAAGTCCATTTGCCATACCACTATACTGATCATGCATGAAGTGAATGATGTTCTGTTGTTTCATCTCTCTCCCCACAAAGAGGACAAAGTATTGTGTTTAACGGGATGTTTCTGTGTTGAAGGGCAATTCTCGTTGGGATCCTGTTCATGTTTAGCCTCCAGCCGAAGATGTTGACCGTATGTGGCATCCACCGGTTTTTTTCGAATGTTACGTTTGAAGATGTTGCGTTAGTAGTTGTGGTGCAATGTTTTGTAAGTCTCTTCCGAATCGACTTTACCGTGAAGCTTCCCCTAAGTCTGCTGCCCATTCCCATTTATCCATGGAGAGCGAGAGGGTGTACTTTGATAGCATGGATACACAAGAGTGCATTAGAATGTTCCTAAGAAGTTGCAGGTGGTCTGATCCAGTCCCAGTTTAACCCTAGAGAACTGTTTGGTCCGTCAAGTCTTTCTCAGACTATGCAACCTTTTTTCTCTCATTTGTTCCTTCCCAAAAGAAATTTTCCTCATCTCTTCAAGTTTACTATTTACCTTTGCGGGTGCATGGTATAAGGAGAAATAGTATGTAGGTAGTGAATCAAGAACCGACTTAATGAGAGTCGTCCTACCTCGAATTGATAAGGTTGAGGCCTTCCAAAGAGATAACCTTGACTCGAGCTTCTCAATGACCGGAGACCAATTATTGAATCAGTTCATGTTTCCCCCAACTTTGAGGCCCAAGTAGGTGAACAAAAGCAGGCTTGGTTTGCATATAAGGATATAGACCATATTGTTAGCATTTAAGGCATGATTTTTGGAGATTTATTTTTAATCCGAAAACCAAGAAGAAGCATCCCATGAATATTCGGATGTTGGTTATATTGTGCACCGACCAATTACACAAAAGCATAATGTCATCCGCAAAAATAAGGTGGGAGATGGTTGGGCCCCCGTTAGGAAGTGATAATCCGTTGTTAAAACCCGAGGAGATGCTAGTAATGATACTAGAAAAGGCCTCCATTCCCAATATGAAGATAAAGGGCGAGAGTGGGTCACTTTGTCTTACCCCGTGGTGACATTGAAATTCGGATGTGGGTGAGCCATTCACAAGGACAGAGGATCTGGATGATGAGAAGATGCCTTTGATCCGCAACCGCCACCTTGGTGGAAAATTCATTTGTTGGAATACAGAGTTGGCAAAATCCCAACTAATTGTGCCGAAGACCTTTTCAAAATCCACTTTAAACAAGAAAGCTTATAATTTGGGGCGTTTAACCCACAAGATAATTTGGTTAATAATGAAGGGCCCATCCAAGATGTTTCTATCTGATAAGAAGGTTGATTGCTCCTCCGAGATTACCGACCCACTTACCTTTTTGAGCCTATTAGAAAGAACCTTAGAGATAACCTTACTAATAAACCTAATGAGGTTAATTGGCCGAAAATCGTTAAGGCCCGTGGGGTTTTCTTACTTTGGGTATCATAGATATAAATGAGGAGCTAGATCCGTTTGAGATGGTTACAGCTTCATGGAAGTGCACCAGTATATTGTGGAAATCCACCCTCAAAATGTCCCAAAAGTGCTTTATGAAAGTAAAGTTAAAACCGTCGGGCCCCGGCGCTTTGTCGCCACCGCAATCCCAACCTAGAGTTTTGACTTCCTAAAAGTAAATAAAGCAGTGAGATCAAACCTTGCTTATCAGAGAGTTTCTTCAGGTGATGGCAAGTGAAGGCACGTCTATGGAGGATCAGTTCTTAAATTTGTTTTAAAAAAATATCTTTATTTTCGATTTCACCACAGATGCAAGATTGCACCATTCCATGTTCACCATCAGCTTATGCAACTCTTTGATACCCTATTGTTTATGCATCCGTGGAAAAGTGTGGTGTTTTCGTCGCCTTCGGAAGACCATTTGACTCGGGAATTCTGTTTTAAATCTCTCAGTCTTCTGTCATTAATTTCATAAACTTTCCTCTTGTGCTCCAAACAATTAGCCAGTTCTGGCTCTGAGAGGTTCCGGGTTTCACTAAGGGCATCGAAACCCTCCAAAGCCTTCGTGGCTGCCTGAAGTTCAGCGTCAACTACCCATTTGTTGTCTGCATTCCATTGCTTTACTGCGTTCGAGTTTTACAGCCAAAAAAACATTAGGTGGGCCTGAAAAAATAAAATCATTCACTTTTTCACGAACCAATAAGTCAAACCCAGGTTTGTCGAGCTAGAAGTTGAAAAACTTGAAAGGGATGTGGCCATAGTTGTGAGAGGACGTGTTGAGAAGCAAGGGACTGTGGTCGGAGTAGCTTCTCAGAAGTGCTCTGAAGGCAGCATGGGACCATAAGTTGAGAAACTTGTCGCATACGAGTATGCGATCAATTTTGCTCAACTTGTTTCCGTGATCCCCTTGAAGGTGTATTTTCTCCAGTTCAAAATATATTCCAAAAGGTTTTCCTGGTAAATGAACTCACTAAACTCTTCGGCCGAGGCTGGGTCAAACAGTGAGTTGCACCATTCCTCCGCAGTTCTTACTTTGTTGAAGTCACCAAATTTTTCCAGTATTTGCTTTCATGTATTTAACTTTAATCCTACATCTCCAAAAACCTATATCGTAGACCATGTCTTAGAGAGGTGCACTTTAGAAACTCCTGCTTAACCCGCTAATCCCAAGTAATTTTGGGTCTGCCTGTACTCCTCCTCTCCTCCACTTGTTAAGGGTTCCATTGTTTTAAGTGGCATTGCATCTACCTCCTATTCACATGATTAATCTGTAACATATTTAGTGTAATCTTCAGATGAATACCCTATGATGTTAATTGAGATTCCAGGATCCGACAGGTTTGACGGAGTTTTGGCCCCGAGATAACCGGTTCGATGGAGTTTTATTGATAAGAAATGAGTAGAAGTAGAATCGACACCGAACAAGTTAATTTCAATTGGTTTCTATTCAATGATTGGAAGTTACATACCCGTGAAACCAATTGGACAACATCTCCCCTCAGGGAACCAAAGCATGTCCAAATGAGAAACCCCTCATCCATATATATAGGCATTGTCCATTCGCACGAGCCCACTTAGCACGAATGGACCTTAATAAAGAACGAACCTAGGGACGAATGGGCTTTTACGGACGGATCAGGTATGTCCATTCGCACGGATGGACTCCATTCGTGCGAATGGACTTTTCTTCACAAAATCTTGTCCGTTTTCACACTATTCTATACAATATTCAAGACACGCTCTATCTAGCCTATTCGCACGGTGGCGGACATACGAAATATGCGCCAACATTATTAAAACCTTATTAAAAAGCAACTGCTTTATGCATATGTTAGTTGTACTATTGGCTTTGGGAGTTTTTCAAAAAAAAAATTGGATTTTTTCTTTTTAACCCTAAAGTTTCAATCTTTAGCAATTTAAGTCTAAAGTTTCATTCTTTGGTAATTTAAACTTCTATCTTTTGCAATTTAACCCCTTTTATTCTTTTTACTTTTAACCCAAAGGTTTTCATCATTTGCAATTTAACCCTAACACTTTTAACTTTCAACTTTCGTCACTTATACTTTTCATCTTTCGCAAGTTTTCCGTTTAACGTTTCGTTTTAAATTTTCTGAGTTAACACGCCACAATGTGCGTGTGGGGTTCAACGTTTTTTCATCTATTTTTTCCCGTTTTACATGCCTGTCGCAGCACGTCTATTTTCCCCCATTTGATAAGTCTGTCGCAACGCGCAGGTCAGAGATCAACTTAGTTATTTTTTTCTATGTTTTACACATAGGTTCGCGATAATGTAAGAAATATTCGACTTTCATCTAATATAATATATAACTAACGAATCCCCCCCGCATTGCGGCGGGTGATAATTCTAGTTAATAATATTAGGGATGACAATGAGACGGGTTTAAGACGAGTTTAGGTAATCCCAACCCTTACCCAATTGTAAAAGCTTGTTGCAAGCCTAGTCTAAAACCCGTTGGATTTCTATTGGGTAATTACTCGTCAGGTATTAGGATACCAGCGGGTTTCGGGTAAACCTGTTGGTTTTCTAAAATTACCTAGCTTGTTTTAACTTGTTCAGAATGTAGTTGTTTAGTTATATTTAGCGAAATAAATATGTTGTTTCAACTACAATTAGATTTAAGCCCTAAATTCAGTAACAAAAGGCTAAACTAGTAGATTAAATGAAGTATATTTGCAAAAGTAAAATAATATGTAAATATGAAAGAATGAAACAAAGACCCCTCTTAGTTTTAAGACAATATTTACCGGGCCTTTGGGATGAAGATTTAGTTAGCTTCATGTGTTTTAATTTTTAGGTATGAAAAACTTTAAAACTTTTAAAATGTATTGTGTTTCTAGTTTTAGGCATGATGTTTTGGATTTTTTGACATAGTATCAGGGGCAGACCCAAGCCCAGCTTAAGGTGGGCGGGCGCACCCCGGGGGAAAAAAATTAGTGCTAAGTTCTGTTGAAAATCTCGTCCGCACCCCTTGGAATTTTTCGTCCGCACCCCTTGAAATTTTTTGTCCGCACCCCTTAGGTAAAAAGTGTTATCAATTTATATTTTAAATTTTTTTTAGTAAACTCTTATTTAAAAAAAAAATACTACCTAAATTATATAACCTTTAATACCTAACTAACTAAACTCAAATACCCATACCTTTACCCACTTATAATTCCTAACTAGCTAGCCCACTAAGTCTTAACTCATTAACCAAACCCAATAATATTTCAAACTATAATAAAATAATTAAAGCCCAAAACCTTTAGAAATTATCTCCCGCTCTCTCTCTCTCTCTCTCTCTTGCGTCCCTGCACTGCCAACGAACAACATCACCCAGCGACAACAGTCCAGCAGCCGGCGACCACCGTAATCAGCCACCATACCATCGTCGTTCGACACCAAATCTAACCGGAATCCGAACACGGGTAAGTTTCTTTGTTATTTTGGTGATTTTGGTTGATATTATAGGAGAAAAAAGGGTAATAAAGTTGTTAAATAGGTTTGAAATTTTGTGCGTTTTGACGTTGTTTATGGTTGTTTAGATGATATTTAGGGTAATTATGTTGTTTATATATTTTTAGGGTGATTACAACTTACGTTATGATTTCTAGGGCTTGAATAGTTGAAAATTAAAATTGAAACATTATGTTATGGAGCGATGAATTTATGTTATATAGAGAAAGAATTGCTTAAGAAATTAGCTTTAGATGATGTTTTGAATAAATTTCAAAAAATGAAAACCCGTAGCGCGTCGACGTTTTAATTATGTTTGTAACAAGGTTTGACATGTTTTTGAAGATTATATAAATTTAGTTTGATGTTCGTTTGTTTTACATGACCCGACCCGACCCGATAAGAACCGATTTTTTTACTTAAATACCTAGGGGCCTAAAATTTTTAAAAATGATCCGCACCCCCATGGAAAAATTCCTGGGTCCGCCACTGCATAGTATTATATAGAAAAACACTAAACGTAACAATTTAAAACACAATGGAATATAGACATGAAATTAAAAACACATTGCTTAACTTTCTTAGCATGATGTTTTAAAATTCATGTCTAAAATACATTTAATTATGTTTTAAATTGTTACTTTTGGTGTTTTTCGATACAATATAATGCACAGAAAATTTAAAATATCATACCTAAAATTTAAAACACAATACCTACGTAGACTTCTCACACTTTTAAGAAGTTTTTGACTTTGTTTCCAAATCCTAACCCATCTAGTACACATTTAAAAAATAAAAAAATAATAAATTACGAGTTGGGTAAATGAATATATCACTAAATCTCGTACTTGTCTTAAACCCGTGAACGAAATAAAAAAAAAAATAATTCCATACCCGATTACTCTTCCCATTACCCGTTCCAAATATTTCGAGCTTCGAGTTTACTCATCAGGTTGAAGTTAATACTCACTTATTTAAAAATATCACTACGTTTATATTATTCACAAGCAGAAGAACAAACAATGCATATATTATTCTCAAATGTTGTCAAATCTATGATTGTTCTCATTCTATCCTTATTTAACACCATAAAACATCATGAATTTTTTTGTATACATATGCCTGGGACAGTGGTAACATGAAGTCCATTGTGAAATCACAAACCCTTTAGATTCTCTTTTACATTTTCTTAGAAATACAATACTTCATACCATTTCTTCCATATAAATGTCACCACGATTCACCTATTTTATTTATCTATCATTTAAATATTCATAAATGATCTCACAATATTAATAAATCTATACTTTTTAAGACTTTAGAATGTTACAAAAAAGGGGTCATTTTATGACCGGAAAAAATAGTTATTGATTAATAAAATGTGGCCAATTTTTTTAACATCCTTAAGAGCCAAAATTGTAGTTGTCAACATTTAAAAATGTTGGTTTTTAAGATTCTATTTTATAAATAAACAAACGTACATAGTACCCGTAGCAAGGATATTTGTACACTCTGTAGAGGGTGGGATAATGGCAAACATTACCCTCATCCTTACGAACAGAGAGGTTCCTCCTGCTGAGACCCCCGTCTAGAATAACCTTTTAGGATTCTATCTAATTGCCGAAAGTAAATAAAAAACAACGCTTAAAAATATAACTTATTGCTATAAGGTGAGTGATCTTTATTAATAAATTAATTTCTCCTTCGTGCTTAATAGAATATTTGTCTTTCGGTTTGTGGTCAATCATTTTTTTAAGATACAACGAAACAACGAGTAGTATAATTTAAATCAGTTGAACTTTCTAAGACTCCCTAAGAGTTTTTAAGTAACTAGAAACCATGTTTGGTTTAAAAATTGTTTAGCTAGTAATCCGGCATAAGAGAAACAAAACATACATATGTAAATGATAATCCAGTAACCAAAAATATAGATTACATCGACGATTTGTCATATACAGAGAGAATATAGTGACGGTTCTGAACAATCACTATACCCTTCACATGTTGCAGTTTGCAATATGTGTCTACAACTTTACTCGTTGCTACATGCAACCACTCAAAAAGACATACCGAATGACAATGACACTTTAAACTTCGTCGCTAGAGCAAACGCCTCTAAAACATTTCGTTGCTAACAGATGTTGCTACACATAAACTATGGTCTGATGGTTTAATTTTTAGGATTTAAATATTTATTTTTACAACTTCTCAATCATTTGAATTTGAGTTTTCTTATGGCCCCTCTTACCCAGTTTCTGGTCTTTGGGCTTTAATAGTGACCAATGAAGAAAATAATAAGCCTGTTAGAAGTCAAGGGGATCATACCCATTTAAAAGTTGAAAGGACAAATAAGAATTTTAACAATTTCTATTATCTATACATATTTTGTTCATAGTTGATATATTTTATATAATTTTAGGTATATACTGCGATTACGCTCATTGTTCATAGTCGGTTTCTTGGAATAACAACCGGCTAAACCGAGTCAAATTACCAAATGCTACTCTTCACGATAAATCAGGAGCTTATAAGACTCACGAGTACGCTGCTAACCAGTATGTTGGGTTAAACGTGGCTTATGCTCGACACGTGGCTTTCAAAAGGGTTTAAAATGAGACGAGGTGGCTTTCACTGAGATTCGCTTACTAAGACAAGTTGGCTAACGTTTTAAAAATGATTTGAGTCCGCCTCTTATCATAAAACGAGTTTATATAATAATCATAAAAATTTGAAAGATGTTTGAATATTTATAAACTCACTTGTGATGCAGTTAAATCAAGTAGTCAAGATTTAAGTGCTCAACTTCTAGAAAAGTTTGTAGTTTTCTCTCTTTTTGATAGTGATCTTACGTTGCTATCCATACCAAATGTTGGCAGAAAGTATATCTTAATTAAAAGTGAAACGGGCCGATGAATTGTTAGGGTTGATAGTAATAATCCGTGGCGTATTCTATGCATTAAAATCTCATAAATCGTTCGATTAACATCCTAATCTGTGATTAATATAGTTGTCGTGGTGTATTCAAATGCATTAAAATCCCTGTGGTGTACAAATAAATGCATTAAGAAAGTCTTTAGCTTATTTAATTTACACATGGGACTATGTATGATGCAACTTTATATTATAGATTAAATAATAGAAAAAAAAACTAAGAAAATATCCAGTCGCGCTTAAGTTAACATATTACAACAACTAATCATGTTAGTGAAATGTATAAAAAAATGATCAATGAGGTACAAATGGATGAATAAAAACAACATTTGGAAAGCTAAAAAAATCATTAAAAAAATACTACAAATTTTGATCAATGAGCATTCTACTTGCAGAATGCAAATAAATAAGCAGGCAAGAATAAGATCTTAGCATCTTACCGTATTTTGAGAGACTAAATTGCTTTCAGCCCGGCAAGCTCACGCAGTTTCTCACATAGTACGAATGTGATTGTAGTTTGTGGACCTAGTCGTGCAAAAATAGTAAAGCCACTGCAATATATATGTATTTTAGTCAAACCTTGGTAACAGAAAATAAATATGGGCTGGAAGTCAGGTTAGGGAACGGGTCAAAATGGGTAATTTTTGTGCGGGTTGAATTGGGTCGGCCGGGTCGGGTTGGTTGACCAAAATACATTTTTGTCCAATTTCTCTTGTAACGAACTGGTTTATAAAAAGATAAAATCAAAGGAATTATATTAGTTACAAATTTCAACAATAATGTATTTTTGAATAAGATGATTTATGACGTTTTCTGCAATAAAAAAAAAAAAAAGACGATTTATGACGTTTTCTACAATAAAAATACACTTTTGGGCAACTTTCAACTAATTCAACCAATCTGACACCTTTCTGGTTAGTGATAAAACATCTACCTAATCGACCCATTTATTAGAAAAAAGATCAAAATTTCCACCTCTAAATATATTAATAAAATGTGAACGGGTATTGTTGGTTCTCACCCTTTGTAGAGTCCTCGAGGTCCCTCTGTGATCAAAACCTAGATTTCAACCATATAAAAAATCAGTCAATTCGAACCCACGAACCGTTATAATAAAAAAGGAGTAAAATGCCATTTTCGTCCCTGAGGTGTGGCCAGTTTTTGCGACTTTCGTCCAAAGGTTTGTTTTTCCGCATCTGGATCTAAAAGGTTTAAAATCTTGCCATTTTCATCCGGCTCGTTAACTTCATTCTTTTTTCGCCGTTAAGTCAGGGGTATTTTTGTCTTTTTACCTACTAGGTATTGTTTTTGTGTAGTAAGGGTATTTTGAATACTTGTACATTATGCTAAATGCTTGTACGTAAAGTGAAAAAGACCGAATTGCCCTTTGAGTTAACAAAAAGGACGAAAACACCCCTGACTTAACGGAGAAAAATGGATGGAGTTAAGCTGGATGAAAATGGCAAGATTTCAAATTTTTGGATCCAGATGCGCAGAAAAACAAACCTTTGGACGAAAGTCGCAAAACTGACCAATCCTCATAGACAAAAAAATGGCATTTTACTCTAAACATCAAAACAGAAATTAACTAGTTACCTTATATGCACAATGGAACCCATTTTTATAAGCGCCATCTCTCTTAGATTCTCTTTGTAACATGAGACGGGTTTTAACCATGTCCATAGGTGCAGTTATGAGGGTGCTCATTAATCCCGCTATTGTACTCGAGCTTCATAAGATACAATAAATAGTAAGAAACATTTGGCATCTTATACAAAATAAAAGAAAGATCAATTTTCAAACTTGTATATAAATTTTATTTTTTATACTTTTTCACTCTAGGTATATTTCTATATGTGACAAGTAATGTTTTGAAATAGAGTAAAATGCCATTTTCGTCCCTGAGGTTTGGCCAGTTTTGCGACTTTCTTCCAAAGATTTGTATTTTCACATTTGGATCCAAAAGGTTTGAAATCTTGCCATTTTCATCTGACTCGTTAACTCCATCCATTTTTCTCTGTTTAATCAGGGTTTTTTTTTTTTTTTTTTTTTTGTTAACTCAAGGGGATATAGTCTTTTGAACACTTGTACATTATGCTAGATGCTTGTACATAAAATGAAAAAGACCAAATTGCCCTTTAAGTTAACAAAAAAAAAGATGGAAATACCCCTGAAAATGGCAAAGATTTCAAACCTTTTGGATCCAGATACAAAAAAACAAACCTTTGGATGAAAGTCGCAAAACTGGCCAAACCTCAGGGACAAAAATGGCATTTTACTCTTTGAAATATTATTGGAAGACTGCAGGTAGAGATGCCTACGCAAGATGAAGATAGAATCCTTCTTCTAAAGGTGTCCATTTTAACAACACCTGCATTATAGTCAGTCACATAAACGAAAATGACAACGGGAATTATAAATAAAAGATCCTACGCAATATAATTTTGAAAATATAAAATTTAGGACATAAGTTTTAGCATTTAACCCGTTTGAACTCATCATACGTAGCCATCTGTGATGCCGTTAAAGCCCCTGCACGGGCCATGGCGGGCCCGACCCCCTTCCATAGAGCTGTTACTCCCTCTTTTGCAGCAATCTTTTGCAGCTCACCAATTGCTCCTATATGCACATTACGGTTCATTTGCAGACGTACCTAAATAACAACCACCTTTCCATTTATTAGCAGTAGGAAGATGCTAAAGATCACAAATTTTTGGCATTATAACATGCAATGTAGTGTTTGTGTGGTACAAGTATCAAATCGTTTAAATGTGTACGAGCCAGATAAACAGGTGAGTTTATGTGATCTTGTGGCACTTCATTGAGAAGGACATGTAGACGTGACATTTTCGAGTTTCGATTCATGTATGTAAAATGGGTCACTTTGGGTTATATCCTACTGAAACGGGTCAAATGGTTTGAGACAGAAGTTTAGCTAAAAGTTGCGCGGGGTGTAATTTTGTATAATTTTTTTTTTTTGTTATTATTTAAAGAGAATATTTTTGGCACTGCTTAAAAATGTCTTGAGTTTAATGGTTTATATCTCTTCTCTTACCTTAATAAAGCAAAATGCAAATGACATCATCTTTTTTCAGATCAAATAGGTGATACATTTGATACACTTTTATTACTTAATTTAACACAAGTGAAAATTTATTTTTATAACTGATGTGATCATTTTAATAAATTTTGATATGGTTATGAAGTAAGTATAAAGTATTTAACCAAAAAGTTACCCCCTAATCTATTTTCATATCACATTGAAAAGTTAATTAAATTTGAATATATTTAATTATGTAACGAGTATATATTAACATAATGCATTTTTTAACAAGTTACATTGTCTAATATATTAACATATTGTCATATTACTGACGTTTTATCTTTTTATAACTTTATTTGAAAAAATAACAAATATTGTTAAAAATAATACATATTCTTTTAGAACTCTATTTTAAAAAACTTCTTTTTAAATATACATCATTTTATATCATCAGATAATCACAATATTTACATCCATCCAAAGTTCAAATTAATATATACATATTTTTGTAGTGTAAAATTATACATCGGTTTTTACTAAAATAGACAAAGGCACTAAACTAGCTATTCATCAAATCATGTAATATCATGATATATAAAGGATCTCAAAATTATGTTATGACTATTTTATATTAAATTACTTGATACACAAAAAGTAAATATATAAAGAACGAAACTTGGTTTTAAATTGCATGATGTGCTCCGATGCGTTTGGTCCAAAAATCTGATGCGCGATGCAACGTATTCGATGCACTCTTTATAAAAAAATACTAAAAAAATTGTTTATACTTAACAACCTATAAAAACATACTTAAACTAAAACAACTGACGTAATAAGACGATAAGAGTTGTGTTTTTTTGTTCAAATCAAGCATACTAAAATGTTTCTAGAACCACAAAAACGTGTTAAGGAACATAATGCTCCAAATCAAGCATACTAAGATATTAATTATTGAAAAAACCCAACCCAACCCAACCCATTTCATAAAATCTGAAAAAAAAAATGACAAACAATGTTGTGTGCACCGGAGCGCATTATGCAAAATCAGCGCAATATTCTTGCATCACGTAAACGCAACGCATCAGCTGTGGCGATGCGCTTTCATCAGCGCATCACGCATTTTAAAATCAAGGAACGAAAGACCCAGGCCCAGTTTGGAACGTTAAGGCCTATGGTACGAATCCAAACTCAATTCAGGAGGGAATTTAGGAAAGGGATAGTGGGTGAGCGGGGCTAAAAAACAGGAAGTAACTGTTGTTTAGTTTACGTTTAAATGTGTTTCTTTGTGTTTAGTTTAGGGGTCTGGTTTTAGTATTTTTAGAGTTTCAGAATTGTACTCTGTTTTGGAGGCTTAATCCTTCTCGAAATGGATTAAAATTTGTAGCTGATTAGTTTAATTTTCTGGGTTTTATCCGCCTATTTGTCTGTATTAAGACCGGACTTTTTGAGTCACGGTCCGGGCCCGGTTAGACCCAGGCTTTGCGCACCTCTACGCTATCCAACCCACCCATGTCACCACCTTAAACATATAACAATGCGTAGAAGATTCAACAATTATTTAGATGTTTTCACCTTAACAACTTCCATAGGGTTGGTGAGCAAAGTGGCAAAAGCACCAGAAACAACTCCAGATGCAATCTTCATGAAGATGTTAGTGGACTCAAAGGCCAGTTCACATAAATTTTTAGAAGGTTCATACAAACCTAAACGTAGACCTCCGTAAACAACTGACCTAGTCAACGCTGGGGTCAAACCAAGATATAAGGCCCGAGGTCCTTCTTTTTTCACAACTTGAACAAAAGTTTGTCCCTGTAAATACCAAAATACGACAATTAATTATCAGTCGACTCGAGTATTCCTGTTCATTAATAACTATGATAAATAACGGAGATGGTTATACCATTCCGGTTAGCGGGCCTATTTGTCCAACAAGTTGCATTTGTAGTCTAACTTTGAGTACATCTGCATATCATAACAAATTTCCTTGCCTTATAATATATATCTAGAGGGGAAATTTCTAACCCGTCATGTAAAATGGGTCGATTTGGGCTCTCTTTTTTTTGTTATGCATTAAATTAATTAATCTAGCTAAAAAAAGTGATCAGACCTATGTTGTCAAAAGCACTTCGGGCGCGCGCCTAGGCCCTCAGGCGAGGTGAAGCGAGATGCAGGGAAAACGCCTCGCTGCCATCCAAAAGCCGCGGTGGCCTTCGGGGGGGGGGGGGGGGGGGGGGGAATTTGGACCAGATTTTTGTCGAATTTCAGTCAGATTCTGGCGAGAATCTGGCCAAATTCTGCAAATTCTGGGCAAACCTGTCTGAAACATCCAAAAATAGCCTAAACTAGCCCTAAACAAGCCTAAATCATGTCTAAAACCCCAAAAGATGGTATGTTTATGCTATGCGCCTTTGAAAACTATGGATATCAGACCAATTGAACTGTTAAAAATTCTCCCAAATCATACCTAAGTATCCACAGTCCTAAGTAGTTAAAGGCTCAAGGCGCAAAGGGTGAGCATGTCGCCTAGGTGCACAAAAATCACACACCCGAGACAAGCAAGGGGCATGTCCAGTCTAGGGCATTTTTGGCTGGTTCGGACGTTTGAAACTAGTTTCGGCAGGTTTAGGCAGGTTTTTCCGTTTATGCGCTTCTCGCACCTCGCTTGGGTCCGCGCCTTTGACTACATAGCCACAATCTACTAAATTGTTTCACTAAAACAACTGGATCATTTTGAGTAAAAGGCTTTGTACTTGTGCATCCAAACAGAACAAAACAATTAAGGCCTACACAAACAGATGAAAACCACAAATGAAAATAAAACTTTTATGAAACCGAAAGACGACGAAACCTAATGGATGTGTAATGCCAGTAGCTGTAGCAACAGCAACACCACTTGTTCCAAAGTGAGATGCAACATTTGAAGGTGAAGCCCACCAACTCTGTTCATCATTCTTCACTCCCACTCCCATCTCACCTGAAACTTCCAAATTCACCAATCAAAACCCTCAATTTCTTCATTCAAACACCAGCATCATATTATTCTAAGTTTCTAACAGCTAAATTTCACTCTTATAACATCAAACCTATGCACAAACTAGTCAAAACATATTAATTATGAACACAACATGAACCCTAGGTTTCCAATTATATATAATTGAAAAGAAAAACAAGAGTTTAAAGGCATAAAACAACTAAATTGATTACAAATTTTAGCGAGGTTGATAATGTTTAACAGGATTTGTAACGACTAATACGATTAAGCGTTGAAATTTACAGGATTTAGAGAGAGAACCTGAAGCATTTTTTGTTCGTTCAGGCATATGTTAATTTACGTTTGATGGATTGCGTTGCGTTTCTCCCCTACCTTTTCATAGATTGCTACTATTGGGATTCTTACAAACTAGTCTTAGCCCCCGCGTTGCGGCACCAGGACAGAAAATACCGAGGATCAAATGTGACAATTAAACACTTTATCAAGTATTACAAACTAGTCTTAGGCCCTCCGTGTTGTGGCACGAGGACAGAAATACCAAAGATCAAATGTGACAATCAAACACCGTATCAAGTATTACAAACTAGTCTTAGGCCCCCGCATTGCGGCACGAGGACAGAACATATCGAGGATCAAACGTGACAATCAAACACCGTATCAAGTAACAACTAAACGGAAAATAAAGAATTTTGGGGGACCAAATGTGATCATCTAACATTGTGCTAGGTAGCAACCGATCATCTAACATTGTGCTAAGTAGCAACTAAACGACATCCAGAAAAAAAAATATAGAACAAAAACTAATAAAAAGAATAAAAAACTAAACATTAAATGTTGGTGACAAAATTATAAACGCTACAAAAATAAAGAACCCTAAAGTTTACTATAAAAAAATCTTAAAAAAGACAATCACAAAAGACAAAAAGGTTACTATTCCTAAATGGATTTGTAAAGATAAATATGACACTTTAGTTTATACTACTTTTTGAAAACCTATACGACCACCCGTAGTGGGAACTAATTTAGGCGTTTTTTTGCCCCATCCACGCTTGAACATGCCGGTGCACCTCTCCCTTGGGTGTTTTTTTTTGCAATTTTTTTGTTGGGCGTTTAGATTAAAACGTCAGATTGTTCAAATGTTTTAAACTTTGACCAATTGGACCGTTGGCCAACGGATAAAAACGGCTATTTCCTTTTTTTAATCCAATAAACATTCACAGCTACAATATCACAAAAAAACAAACACAACTTTCACATTCCATTTTCTATAAACCATAAACCAAAACCTACAATAACAAACCCAAACTACACATCATTTTCTACAAAAATTGGATTATCCCACGTCCTCGTCGTCGGTTGACAATTTTTATTACAAAGAGTTTTTAGCAAATGAGGGTGAGTCGACCGACGAGGAGGTCGAGCAAGAGGCGGTTACGAGTGTGTGCGAACTCACGGCGCGGTATATGAAACATTCTAGTCGGCCTCAACGTGAAATTCTGCCACGAGAATGTGTTGAACAAGACCGAAGTTCGGCAAACGATCGATTGATGAAAGATTACTTCGATGAAGCACCTACTTACCCAAACCCAAACGATTTGGGGCATCGTTTTCGGATGAGTAAACGTTTATTTCTACGCATTGCTGGAGACATGGAAAACAAGTTTGATTATTTTAAACAAAAAGCGGATGCGAGTGGGATGCTTGGATTTACCGCTATTCAAAAGTGTACTTCAGCGCTACAAGTCCTTGCGTACGGAAACACCATCGACATCACCGACGAGTATTTAAAGATGGCCAACAAAAAAACGCGCGATATCTTGGAGCATTTTTGTCACGGTACACTACAATACTATAAATATTACATCCATTCAGATTTTTTTTAGTTAGCTTAAAATTATATATGTTTGTTTTTTAAAGGTATAATAAATTTGTACGATGCCCGTTATCTGAGAAAGCCTACATGGTAAATTCTTCAACAAATTTACGAGGTCCATTCTAATCAACATGGTTTACCGAGCATGCAATGATATAAACGTTTTCGAACAATCTCCATTTGTAGATGATTTCATTTCTGGTAGAGCTGCAAAAGCATCTTTTATGCAAACGGAAACTACTACCTGCACGGATACTATTTGTGTGATGGAATTTATCCTAGGTATTCGATTGTCGTGAAGACGTTTAGGGACCCATACGATGAAAAAAGAGCTCATTTAAAAAAAAAAGTTCAAGAGTCTTCGTGGTAGGACATTGAGAGATGCTTTGGGGTTCTTCAACAACGGTGTCATTATTTGAGAAATCCTTGTCGTGCATGGACCAAAGAAAATATGAGAGATGCTATGTACGCTTGTATAATCATGCATAATATGATATTGGAAGACGAAGGAAAAGCAATATGCCAAAACTATGTACCGGAAGCTGTTCAGGAATATCCGCAAGCAACAATAAAGAAAGAGTGAACAATGCACATGAAATGCGGTTTGAAGCCGCACATTCCGCGTTAGCAGTTGATTTGGTCCAACACCCATGGTCGGTTCGGTATATTCCAAACGAAGGTGAAGAAGAAGTTGATGACGAGGAAGATGAAGATGGCGAGTACGGCGAAAACGAATATGACATTTGAGATGAGTAGTATTATTTGTGTGTGTTTTATTATTTATGTAATTTTTATTTATTTAATGAAATATTATTAGTTTTAATTTTAAAAAAAAAAGAAGAAAATAATTGGGCATTCATTGGATGGGGCATTTACCACTACACTTATTTTAAACTAATACCCCAATGCTAACTAGACTGTTATGTGTCCTTCATACCAAAAAAAATAGGTATTAGTTTCAAACCCTACTACATATGATACAAACTATATGCTTTGCACCCGGTTTCAGAAAAAAATATACTTTGCGCCCTCGTAATTAATTTCTAGAAATAATAATATGCTACATAGTGTATAGGCTATTCAAAGTGTGTGTATATGAGAATTTACGTAATATAAATTTACAACAACTTAATGCATTGGGTATTGTATCCTATGTTTTGTGGGTTTTTTAAAAAAATAAATAAATAAATAAATAAATAAATAAATAAAATTGATGTTTCACTTTAAACCCAAAACTTGTAGTTTTAACCCAAAAGTTTTTAGTTTTTCCAAACTAACCTCACAACCTTTTTACTTTCAACTTTGATCCCTTATGTTTTTCATTATTTGCAAAAAAAAATTGTTTTACGTTTAGATCTAAATTTTGCGACTTAACACGGCACAATGTGTGTGTGTGGTTCAACGATTTTACGTTTTGTTATACGCTTCGTTCTAAATTTTGCGAGTTAACATGGGGCTACGTACGTGTGTGGTTCAGTGTGTTTAAGTCGTCTATTTTTTTCTTGTTTAATAAGTTCGTCACAACGCGCGAGTCCTAAATTGAGTTAATTATTATTTTCTATGTTTTATATGTCGGTCTAATTTTTCCACGTTAAGACGCGGCAACTTCAATGTTGGTGGTCGTTGGCTATAGTGTGGCATTAGTGTTATTTGTCACGGTTTTATGCCCCCGCCGCAATGCGGGGAGCTTAATACGATAGGTTATTTATATGGATACAAGTCATGTAACGTAGTAATTATGATACCATTAATTGTATTGAGATTATTTGGGGAATTACTTATTTGTATAAGATAGTGATACAGACTTAACCGACAAAAACATCTTTAACACATTGTAAATGTGAATCTGATCAACAACATGTCAACTTCGTTGACCATGGCGCAACGCGCACGTGTCAATCTTATAGTTGCATATAATAGCTATCTAATTAAGTTTTTTACTTTAAAAAATTATTCATTTTACTGTTGAAAATGATTACATAAAAGTATAATTCATGAGAATATTACATGTAATAGCTATCTAGATAAGTTTTTTTCTTTAAAAAATTGCTCTTTTTATTGTTAAAAATGATTACACAAAAGTATAACTCAATCACGTATACATAAAAGTCTTCATTGGTTTCTTCGAAGCTTAAAAAGCATTATGAAACTGTCACATGTCAATCTTATAATATGGTAAAAGGAATTGGTGCTCCTAGGAGCTCAAAATGAGTCATGATATATACTACCTCAAGTTATCTTTTCATTGGGCAAACGGGGTGACATTTTCGAAGCTTAAAAATTGTCATGGCGTTGCCTCTTGTAATCACTAAGAGGATGAAGGCCTTGAAAATTGTTAATGGAACTATCATATCGGTTTGGCACCTTAAAATCATATTTTTTAGATCATCTCGTTAAAGTGACATGTTTATATTGAAAATTGTTAATAGAACTGCCATATGGGTTTGACAGCAGCCTTTACTTAATGCTTATATTGACTTGCGGTGTGCCACTTATGCGAGTTTGGTAAATGGTAAGAACATTCAGTTTTGGTTAGATCTTTGGGTTGACCCAACACCATTTTATATAAAATTCCCTGATTTATTCAAAGTTGAAAGGCAAAAGGATTGCTTGGTGGAGGATAGATTGGGTATTGATGTATCTGGGCCGATGTTTTATTGGGCCTGGGCTCGACCGAACCTTAGTGATAGCGAACATGTGCAATTGCAGCAGCTGGAACAACTGGTTAGTGGGCTAAATATGGGATCGGGTAAGGATCTTTAGACCTGGAAGTATGATTCTAATGGCACCTTCAATGTTGCTGGAATTAAAAGGATTTTAAGCACGGTAAATCGAGTAAGTCCGGTACGGGTTTTTGAGTGGAATAATTGGATCCCGAAGAAGGTTGCTATCGTGGCTTGGAGGGCAGAAATGGATAGATTACCGACTAAATGTGCTTTGGCATTTCGGAATATTTCGGTACAAAATAATCTTTGTGTTCTTTGTGGTGACTGTGCCGAAACTTGTGAACATATCTTTGTAATATGTCAGTTTGCTCAAATGGTTTGGCAAAACATTGCGGATTGGTGTAAGATCCCACCTATAATTGCGTTCGACATCAATGATTTGCTTAGTTTACACGAATTAAGTTCGCGAGCGAGGAAGAAGAGGAAAGTTTTACATGCCTTAATATTGGTGACTTTTTGGAGCCTGTGGAAATTGAGAAACGAGAGTGCTTTCAAACAAGCGAGTCCAAACACTACGAAGATCTTAGACGAGATAAAAGCAATGACGTATCTTTGGGTTAGGAATCGGTCAAAGATGATGTCATTAACATGGGAGAATTGGTGTCGATTTGAAATTCTTGGATAGTTATGTATAATTATATGTAATTTTCCTTTGTATTGGTGTCGAGAACTCTTGTAAGTTTGGCAGGTAGCATCTTGCTATAATTAATAAAATTTCTGTCGGCCGTTAAAAAAAATTATGGGTTTGACAGCTACTAGATTGGAAACATCTTTTTCAGTGACATGTTTTTTTGGCATACATGTAATAATTCAATTTTGATCAAATAACTAATAATTTTTGTTAAATTTAATTAAGAGTTAAATATCATTTTAGTTTATATGGTTTAGACCATTTTGTCACTTCATCTATTTTCTGTTAACGAGAAGGGCAATTCAGTCATTTTATATGGCAGAATTTCCCTTCTAGTTAACAGAATTACATATAAAATGACCGAATTGCGCTTCTCATTAACAGAAAAAATTGATGAAGTTAACCCAGTGGACGAAAATAGCAACGGTGAAACCTTTTTGGATCCACATGCGAAAAATGAAACCTTTAGACTAGATTTGGCAAAATGGCCCAAACTACAGAGACTAAAATCGCATTTAACTCTTTAATTCTCCTACATACTAATAAATGAAGTAAATGAAGAGTAAACTACACTATAATGAAATATTATATCATTTTTTATAGTTTTATTATCTTAATATTATAATAATTGTTATCTTCTTTACTTTTTAAGTCTAATAAGTTTGGTGTTAACCAATACTTGTATCAAAAATACCGGTTCGTTATCAGTACATGAAGGTAAAAACCAGCACCAGCCTGGTACATAAAACGCCAAAAGTCGGTACCGGATTGAGTTTGATAATCTTTTAGTTCGAGAAATTTGGTACAGCTACCCAGTACCATTTGCTCATCCCTGATCACGGGTACCGTACGAACACCAACGGTATCGTACAACTTTTTTTTTAGTTTCAGGGGTACGGATGAGCTCGGTACCAACTGATACCGAATCGGTATTGGTATCGAAAATATTGGTTAGGGTATCGGTATATATGAAGATAAAAACCGGTAGCGAACCGGTACTAGGAACGCCAAACGTCAGTACCGAACTTGTACTTAGGATGTTTCGATTCAGGAAATTCGGTACCAGTACACATTACTATATGTTCATCTCTGAGTACGGGCTTCTACCGAACAACACCATTACCAAACAACTTTTTTAGTTGATTTTCTTTCGGTTATTTTTTTAGTGTTTGTTTCTACATTTTCTTTTTATTTTTGTAAGCGATTCCGTGTGCAACGCGCTCGTAGTAATTTCAAACACATATAAACGCTAAATAAAAAAAGAAGTTCGCCGCAACGCGACGACGGTTTTTATAACTAGTTAAATTGATTTCTTTTATATTAGATATATAGCTAAGGATCCATTGGGAATAGCCCAATGGTGTTGGTGAGTTAGATAAGGTGTAGGATAGTAAAATGTCATGGGTTCAATCCCCATAGTGTACAAGTTTAGCCATTCAAAAAAAGACATATAGCTAAGGAAAAATTACAAAACACAAACTTTAAGTTGTCATCCCTTTAACTCTGCGCCAATTTCAAAACGTGTATTTGTGCGTGTACACTGTGAGTGGCTTAGTTATTTAAGGTTTTTACTTTATAATCTTTTATCAATCTTTTGTTCTAGTTAGTACAAATAAAACTATTCATGGAGTTTTGTGATAGTTGATGCTATGTTGATCAAAGTTAAAGACCAAAGAAAACATGCAAATAATTGGTGTTGATACTTAAACTAAACAAACTAGCCGGGGCCCAGGGGTAATGTGATAACCGGGGAAACCTGAAGGGCCAAATTAGAAACTTTAAGGTAAAAAGCTCGTTTTCACATCCTTTTAATTTTCACTTGACAACAATTTTATGCATCCATGAAGTAAACATCATATCACTAGAACACTAGGTCATGGGTTCACATTATTTTAATTATATGGAACACCAGACATCCGCCTTAGTAGGGTTTTATTTTTATAACAGGTTTCAAGAGTTTGCACTCTTCATATTACACAAATATGTGACTATAAATCACACGAGTGCTTTATTTACGACTAACATAGATTTATTGTGAGTATTGTTTTTGTTATAGAACGAGTTGGCGCTAACTCGCGCGTTGCGGCGAGATGTTGATTATGATTTCTTATTTGCTAACGTGAAACCAAATTTTAGTGATCGCAGAACCAAATTAACAATTTTGAGTGGTGCACTGTCATATCCAAATCTATAACACTATGTAGGATAAAAATTAATTGTCGTTAGAGAACAATGTTAATAAAGAAAAAATAGTGTTTCAAAGAAGATCTTGAACATTATGAGTGATGAACCATAAACATACTTAGTTACTTACAGATTAACATGATTCAATCTGCATCTGTATTATTCGGACACTACAAACAAAAAATCCACTTACAAATTGTAAATGTTGTTTATACTTTACAGCCGAGTCGTGAAAAAAAGGATTCAAGTAATTGACTCCCAGAGAAAACACACTGATAATAACAAAAAGTCAGATGCAATTTGTGTTTTTAATAACAAACAAACAGAGAACCATAAGCATACATATAGATCGATTAACATGAATATGCAATTGTATTCTTCAGATTCTACTCTACAAACAAAAGGTCCACACACAAATTGTAAACATTGTTTTTAACTTTATACAATGATACCATATAAATAGGGAATCGAGCGATGAAAAAGAACCGAAGTAACTGACACCAGAAAGCGCACTTTCAATAACAATTTCAACAAACAAAAATCGACATACAAATTGTAAACACATGTTGTTTATACAATACAAACAGAGAACCAAATACAAAAAGAACCAAAGTCATAAAAAACGTAAAAGAACACCGATAATAACAATTCGAGGATTACTATCATGTAAACATAAAACGGTGGGAGTGAAAACATAACGGAATCGAAACTTTAAATAGCATAAGTAAAGTGTATGGCGTCAAATCTGGGAAGAACATGATTAGCGATCCGATAAATAGGAAAAACGAAGGGGAAAGAGAATTCAAATGGTTTCGATTAATCAATAGTTGATCGTGTTCTTCTGAATCGATTTAGAAACAATCAATAACCTTTAGTTGTTATACATAACTGAACAATTATCAATCGTGTTTGTGCTGATTAAAGTTACAAAGAATTGAAGAATAATGGATAATTGACGCTGACCAATGTGAACGATTACGGTGGTGAAAGTGGAGATGTATGCGGTGAATGTTAACATACGGAGATGTAAGGATTCTAATATTAATTAAAAATTTTGGGAAGACATTAATATTTAATTGTTAGAGGAAATGTCAAGTAACCGTTTTCTAAACGGCGCCTCTTTTTCTTTTTTTAAAGGTGTATTCGTTTATGTTTATGCAAAGGGTGTAACCTCAAGGTGGTACCCCAAGTTACTAATTGTGCATATACTAAGTTGCTAATTAATTAAATAATATATAATAAAAAGGTGTGAGTAAAATGAATTAAAGGGTGTGACCTTTAAACAAATGGGACATAACCCATGTTGCTAATTGTATAAGGGTATAATTTTAAAACCATTTTCTTCATAGCAGTTTTCATTATCTCATAGTTTTGGTCTTTCCAACTCTATCATCTTCTAAATTAATGTTTTTGACCCCGAGTTCTTTTGGATTAGAGAGCGATAGTGACTTAAATATTTAGATTCTTTTATAGAAGTTTGACAAACCCAATTATTTGTCATTATCTATATTACTGTTGATTACAAGTGTCGGTTTCAATATTTGTAATTGTCTTAATTTAACTTGAAAAATACCTGTATTTTCGTCTTAATTTAACTTGAAAAATATCTGTATTTTCAAAAGGTTATTTTTTGTTCTGATGAATTTAACTTACGAAGAGGCTTGTGTCATAAAATAAGTATTACTGGAATTTAGTAGAAAAATAGATAAATGACGGTATATTGGCAATTCTTATTCTATTTATGTTTCATAATTGTATTAACTTCATATTCTTTGTTCAGTTTTACCCAAATTGTCTAGAATATAAATCATGAATAGTCAACATGTATTCTATTTATAAAATTATAAGCATTAAAATCAAATTAAGAAAATGTAAATTGTTGATCACAAATTTCTTGACTGATAATATTTTTCAAACAGTTGCAGCAGTAATATAGAGGATGCACGCGTCATACAGCGTTATAGAGCCAAACAGTCATTGCTTCTTCTCTGAATTTCATACTTATATGTACAAACGGAACAACGGAACGGGTTGTTTGTTTAGTAATCTTGGGTCAACTGTTTGATAAGAATCAAAATGGCATCTGGCATTTGTAACAAAATATTAACAAAAACCATGTTTCAAAACTGGCCATTTTGACAACTAACTCACAAAAATATAAGCACAGATATACAAAAGATTTGTAACTATCCACCATGAAGATGCTGGATCCCATTTCTCCTTCTTTTTCTGGCATACTGCTTCATTTTTACATGCCCATTGAAGAGTCGGTGCCTGTGGAAAACGAAAATAGTCAACCATTTATGCGTAATAATCTAAGATGTTAATTACCATACTACTTCATTCTTTACCATATTAGGAGGAGTTAATTACTGTTTTCGTCCCTGAGGTTTGTCAAAAATAACGGTTTCAGTCCATTAGTTTAAAAATTGCGATTTCAGTCCATTAGTTTCATTTTCGTAACCATTTCAGTCCACTTTTCAAACGGCGTTTGTTTTATGCAGTTAATGGAAGCATGTGCTTGTCACATGATGGGCAATTTAGAGATGAATTGGGGGTCAGGGTTTGGATGAATAAGGGGTAGGTGGTGTTTAATACAACTGGGTTTGTGAGAATTGGAATGGAAATGACCAAATTGCCCATCACGTGACAAGCACGTGCTTCCATTAACTGCATAAAACAAACGCCGTTTGAAAAGTGGAGTGAAATGGTTACGAAAATGAAACTAATGGACTGAAATCGCAATTTTTAAACTAATGGACTGAAACCGTTATTTTTGACAAACCTCAGGGACGAAAACAGTAATTAACTCTATTAGGAGGGTAGGGGTGGTCATCACTTGTACAAATTCCATCACTCACAACATCCAATCAAGTTTCGCCATGTCATCAACCATTATTCCATCACTCACAACCTTTTTTAGTGGAAATGGTCATCACTCACCACCACACCCAACAATTTCCCTCACATCAATCAAAAGATAACGCGTCAAAAATATAACGGGATTTAAGTTCCACGCGTGATGGCAAGAGGGTGGCGGTGGTATTTGGCCAAGTTCCACACGTGGTATTTATTCATCACGCACAAATTAGTTGCTACCCCGGGTGGCCTTAATCTTTTAAATTTTGTATGTGCCAAATATAATTCCAAAACTATATTATTTTAACAAATTTCTAAGTTTATAATCGATTTAGGAGGTTTTATGCTAAAAAAAATATCATCATTTGCGCTACTTTAAACCGCATTTTTTATACTATAATTTATATTTCACATATTTGACCTGTTACCGATAATAAAGAACTCAATCGACCAATTCAAAAGAAAAATGGTCGAAATTTCCACCTCTAATTTATAAAATTTTCCTAAGTTTTATATTATGTCACTCTCATTTTTTCTTTTCGAAAAGTAAATGGAACCCACGATATAACGATGTTGAATTTGCACGAATAGGACCGTTAATATGAGTAGTATTTACTTTAGGGTACACAAACTGTATAAAAAGTGCTAAGAAGCATAAACCAACAATTTGTAAATTCCGCCCATTTGATGTTTTTCAATTACCTTGCATAATCCAGTTTCTGAACAATGATCCCGTTTAGTAAGAGTTCTGCACTGTAAACCGCTGCACCTGCAAGTACACATACATAGTTACATACCATATGTTTTTTGTATGTAAATTTTAAGGGTAAGGACTTGTGTATGCATAATGAAATAAGTATGTATCTATACCTTTTTCTAAAAATGGAACACATTCTTCATAATCTTTTTCACAAGACAATATTAAAAGACTATTTGAGATCTTGTACTCCGTGCTAGCTTGCTGAACACCTTCAATAACCTGAGGAGCATCTCATTATAACTAAGTTTCCATAAGCCTAATTATAAAGCATACAACCTCCTAGCTCTCATAATATATATATATTTTTTTGAACAGCAAATTTGGAGCACTGACGGACCACTGGAGTATCATTGTGCCACCAGCGGAACCACCCGATCATATCCATCTCCACTAGGCATAATGCCTATACACCAATTCAGGAGGAAACCCAATAAATATGAGAACCCCCCCCCCCCCCCTCTGTAGGAATCGAACCCAGGACCTTTTGGTCTTAAAGTCTTGTCCCACCCCCAAGATGCCACTAGGCTATAAAGCCATGGGCTCCTAGCTCTCATAATATTCTTTTTGTATCCTAACATTATTAATTTATATAAAAAATAATAGATGGACAAAAATAATGTCTCAACACAATATATTGAGCCATTTTGACCCAAACCAATAATGACTTATTTCAAACCAAAATCTGTTTGACTCGCTCATATTTTCGGCTTTAGGCATTTTGTATAGTACTTAACGATGATCGTAGTGAAATGTAAAAACATTTTAAATCATCTACATTGCTTTACTCAAAGATTTAGTTTGATACAGTAGATTATGATTATTGTTATTTAACGTAGAACAAAAAAGGGAGCAGGATAGCACCTGGCCTTGACCTGCTTCGACTAATTTTTTAATCATTTCTCTGTCAGGTTCTACATTTGACGTAATGAAGACTCTCTGATCCTGGTAATCAAAACCAAACAGATTCATAAGGGCATGGAAAGGATGTTTGAATATGTATGTTGAATAATTAAAACAATACGGTCAACTGTAATAACACGTGGTGTATGCAATAGTGTTTGGATGTAACCAGCTGGGGTAGCCCAGTTGGCCACCGACACCCACCTCTTACCAAGAGGTACCGGGTTCGATTCTTGGGGCGAACATAGTACCCTCAAGCGTCGGCTCGGCAAGGGTATTTACTGCCAGGCTCAGGCTTGTCGGGTGGCGGCCTGGGAGGGGTTATCCCCTCCGCGGTCAGGGGTACCGTGCATTACCCTTTTTTTTAGTGTTTGGATGTGCTTATGCTGCTTAAAATCATAACAAATCACTATTGACGGTGAAGAAAATATATTTAAGAAAGTAATAGGTGAACTAATCGTATAATTAAATGCAAAAGCAGGTTACCCAAACACTAGAAATTAATTCTTCAACGCACGTCCAAACTTGTTACCTTCAGAAGCGGATGCGATCTTGCACGAGACAATGAAACAGGCATATTAAAGCCGATTTCTTTTTCCTTTTTAGCGTCCCTGAGTATGTAATTATTTTCATCAATTATACATGTTGCTTGCTCACAGCCGTCAAGCCACAAGGGTGTCACAATTGGTTTGCCAAACGCCATTGCTTCTAACATTTTCTTTGTTCTTGCAAATCTATCGGCCACAAAATGTGTCGCATCTGAGCAATCTTTTGCTGTTGAAATTCCCAACTTTTTCATTATCTGCGTAGAAAAAGTTAGGAAATTTATGAGTCGTAATAACTTACAAAGAGTTTAAACAAGAATGGTATGATTAGAGGTGGCAAAATGGGCGGGTTTTGGTAACGGGTCAAAAGTCAAAACTAGTAGTTCGTTGATGCTTGACTCCGAACATTTTTATCAAACAGTTCCATATTCATATAAACAATGAGCATGCCAAAAAAATTTAATGAAGAGTAAATTTTCATTTTAGTCCCTGAGGTTTGACCATTTTTGCGACTTTCATCAAAAGATTTACTTTTACGCATCTAGGTCCTCGTGGTTTCAAAATCCTGTCATTTTCATCCCTCAGAACCAAACCTCAAGGGACGAAAGTTGCAATAAATTGACAAACCTCAGGGACAAAAATGGCAAGATTTTGAAACCACGAGGACCTAGATGCGTAAAAACAAACCTTTGGATAAAAGTCGCAAAAGTAGCAAAACCTCAAGGGCTAGAATGACAATTTACTCTATAATAAATTATACTATCATGTAATACTGAATTATTTAAATATTGATTTAGGAGATTGTATGCATTAAAAATGCATTTTGACCTATATAAACACTTGGACCCGTTCCCTTTCTATCTATTTTATTTTTATTTTTTACTGTTTGACCCGTTGAAGATCAAACACAACCCAAATCGACCCATTCATTAGTACATGGATCTAAATTTCCCACATCTAGCTACGATGATAAATGAAAATGAGACAAGTAAAGCTATAGAAAACCTTTCTCTGCTGTTTAACCACGGCATCATCAAGATTTTGGCTGAACAATACACGAACTTCCACTTTCTGCATCAACGATCCTTTCCAAGAGTTAATCCCAGCCGTTGATCTAAACCTGGAACCGGATCGTGCTTTCCTCTTTACACTTGACATCAAAAACGCTTCCCTAAAGTTCCCGTCTGTCCCACTGGGACCCACAACTGAAACTGTATTGCCACTTAACGCTGCATTTTGCCTCATATTTCTACGTGTTCTTTTCTTTTTGGGCCAGTTCCATGCTTCAAACTTTATATTACCAGATATTGTATCTAAATCGCCTGTTTTTCTTTCATGTGTAATATATTCAAGATCACATAAATTCCGAGTCCTCTTTGGAATTTTTACTGTTGACCCGCGCCTCGTTCTACTAGCCACAGGTGAAAACGTTTTAACCTTTTGGTTTTCACCGAGGGACCCACGTCGTTTATAAACAAATCGGATATTTTCCTTTTCCAAATCTTGATTTTGCTTCCTTTTGGTAACAACTTTCGAAGATTTATCACGCACCTTCAAATTTCCAGTCGATGATTCTACATTCAACTCTTTTTGTTTTTTAGTATCCCCGTTTTCGTTCAAATTTATTACATCTCTTAACGGCGAAGAAAACTGTTTCAGCGTTTTCTTGTTCGTATCTTCGTTTTCATTAGCATAGATAGCGGGAGGTGGGGCACACAGAAAAGATTCCATAACTTCAGCCGCCATTTGAGTGTTGAAACTAACATCAAACGTATCCTTTTCCGGGGGGCATTTTGGTAATTCTTCCTCAACGTGTTGATCAAATAATCTTTCATCCGAATCAGGCTGATTACCATCCCAATCGAAGGTTGAGATGCCGATTCGGTTCATACGATTGGCTTTTTTCGCCAACTCGTGGGACCCTTTTGCAAATGAAGTAAAAGGTGATTGTAGCCCAATAGTTTTCGGAATCTTGACTTCTGGAGACGAATTTTCGACACTAACTGAAAGATAATGATCCACAAATTTTAACGCATCAGCTTGTGTTGACTCCCCGGGTTCTGGAGATTCGTTAACTGCTTCATTTGCGTTCTCAAAATTGTTACTATAGGTCTTCTGGTCTTGATCAACGTTTGCTACATTTTCGTTATTCGATATTATATTTTTCTCACTTGACATCCCAGTTAGTGTTTCTTGATATCGCGTGTGTTGAAGAGAGTTGGGACCGTTACCGGTTACTTTGTCGGTCAAATTGCTTCCTGCGGATGACTTAACCTCAAATGATTGTACACCAACTGCACTAACGCGTCGCCACAAAGATCCTGATAAGAAATGCAGTTACGAAATTGTTACTAAAATCATCCGGCTTTTAAAAATCAGTATGACTTCAAATGAAATTCTTAAATCATGGCTTTAAATTACTGTTTTGTATACCTCTAACTTTTCCGTCTTTCGGCTCAGATATCACTTCATCATCTTCACTATCCAACGCGATTACATCGTCGCTGTCTTCTACCATTAGCGCTCGCAAATCACCAGCAAAATTAGTAATATCCAGTTCCTCAGTTTCTTCATCCATATTCACAATTTGGGTTTCCTCTTCTTCGGTGTAATCAAAAGCCGTAGCAATCATATGACCATCCTCAACGCTTACATCAACCTTATTCCCTGTAAATTCATAAAAATATACCTTTCATAAGACCTTAAAAATATTAAAACTACATACCACTTCAAACAATTACATGTAACTTCTGCAAAAAATAAATAAATAAATAAATAAAAATTATATAAACTCTCTTCTACAAGTATGAAACAACAACCGTACCCTGTAAACTAAGCTTGTTAATGCGGTAAAAAATCGGATATCGGTTATCGTGGTGGGATATCGTCATATCGGTAATTTTAATATAATGCTGAATTTATATATATATATATATATATATAGCAATTTAACACCAATAGTTCAGTATACTTTCCTACCATTAACAAATTAACCTTTTGCAACTTGCAAAACACTTACAATTGTAGCAAGTAGGAACAGATTAAGACTTAAAACACTAACATTTAAAATTTAAGACATAAAACACTAATAGCAGCAATAAGAAGAAGGACGAATGGTAGAACTAAAAATACAGGTATTGATACTAGGAAAATCGGTGATATATCGGCCAATATCACCGATAATATCGGTAACGATATTTTGCACCGATATCTCACCAGGGCCCAATAACCGATATATCAGTGATATATCGGTGATATTAACTGCATAGCCAGTAAAATATCACTCATAGCCAAGCTACTGGTAGGGTCTGGGGAGGGTGAGATGTATGCAAGCCTTACCTCTATCCACGGGATAAAGAGACTGCTTCCAGGAGACCCATAGCTCCAAAGCTATATCCAGACGTCAAAGTCCCATAAAAACATACATACGCACATAGTAACTAAAAAAACAAAAAACAACAACAACAACAACCGTACCTAGTAAATTCCACATATCACAAAGCTATTGGTAGGGTCTGGGGAGGGTGGGATGTAGGCAAACTTTACCTCTATCCACATGTATAAGAGTGGCGAAAGAGTAACATAGAAATGATTGAAGCAGATATAATAACATCATAACACGACACGTATGCATAAGTACAAGAATACAATCACATGCATAAGTACAGAAAAAACACAGTGTACTAAAAACATGCTTAGTAAGCTACCAAACTGGAAATTAGTGATAACGTATAATAGAGACATAAAAACACACAGACAAGGGCGTAGCTTTCAAGGGGCCAGGAGGGGCGCCTGACCCCCCGAACTTTTCGCTAAGTAGTGTTATGTATGTACGTTTCGTGTAGAATTTTTTAGGTATATACGTTTTCAGCCCCCGGTTTTATAAAAAAAATACTTGTATAGAATTTTTAGGTTCGGTGACTTCCGACCCCCCGGTGGAAATTTTCAAGCTTCGCCACTGCACACAGACAAGCAATAACATGCAAAGGCCATTGAAACAAACCCACACGCTAAGCGCCTAAGGAAAGCTCGACACGCTAAGCTCCTAAAGAAAGAGTCTAATACTAAACGGTACCATCAACCTTAATCCTACGTCACCACAAACTCCTGACAAAGTCTAATCTCTACAAGTATGAAACTAAGCATTTAACTTTATTTGAAATTCCAAAATGAATATACACATCATAAAAGGTAAATAGAACGTACCAGCTTCATGATCACTAAATCCAGCCATAAAGTAACCCCTTTTGCACGAAACCAAAACCCTAAATTAGTTTTTTCAACTCACATCAAAACAACTGATATGAGTTTCTTTTTTTTTTTTTAAGGAAGAATAAAGTGGAAGCTTGTTTGAGAAGATGATGATGATCACGAATGAGTATGAAAATGAAACCCTAATTGTAAATCGGAGAAGATGTGTTTTTAGGTCATGTTACGTCTAAATGGCACAAAATTGATTGTGAAATTTGGGTTTTGAGAGAGAGTATGATGAAATTGAGAGTGGAATTTGGGGAAATGAAGTATATAATGGTGGATTTTGGAGGGAAAATTAGGATTGATATTTGTGAAAAAAAAAAGTGGGGCATTCCGAGAATCGAACTCGGGACCTCTCGCACCCAAAGCGAGAATCATACCACTAGACCAAATGCCCTTATATGTTGTTAAGTGGGGTAAATGTTTAATTTTGTAATTCTGGTTTGAACATTGATAATTGATTATGTGAAATGATATTTGGGATTGAATGAATGTATTTGTAGTTTTAGCGGACAATTTTTTATTTTTAAATATTTGTAAACTTTTTGATAAATTATGTAAGTAAAATAAATAAAGTAATATGAGTAAGAAAATATTTGTTGTCAAATGAGGATAAAAATATCTTTTCTTGTTTAAAAAGTGAAGTGGTAATGTAAATATACAGTTTTAATTCCTCACATGACTCAAGAATATATACGTTTTAAGAAGTTTTTAAATAAATTTGTTAAGATACTTATGTTGTGTTTAATTTTTTTTTTTCTGAAGATTTGTAGACTTAATCTTAAAGATTGTAAAGCGTAACAAAAAACTATCCTCAACCTTCTTTAGGTCGTCCTTTCTTATAACTAGGACGACTCCACCATCACAAGAAACAAGTTACTTTCTCTCCATTTCATTTTTTTTTTTTGAATTAATTTCAATCTTTTTGATTTTTCTAACCAGCTTTAAACCATAACCTAATATTTATAGTTTTGTTTGTTATACGATGAAGGAAGTGCGCCTAATGAATTACAATCCATGATAAGTTTTCCTCTCTCATTGATGATTCTTCCATTCTCAACCATAAGCCAACGACTTCTTTTACGAGAATGTGGTCTATCATAATGACAATGCTAGCATGATATCACCATGCTTACCATTAGATCTATTCTATAAGCTGTCTCGTTAGTGAAGGGGAATGATGTATTGCAAAATACATCTATTTCATGTGTATAGTTTGTACAATTTTCGATAGTTTTGTGTCGTTTTGTTATTGATTTTTCAAGATACTTAGTCATTTGTGTTTTGCAGGGGTCCAGGGGAAAAAGGAAATGAAAATGAGCAAAAAAGAGAAAATTGAGCTTCCGGACGAGTCACAAAGGATTGGGAAATAAACGAAACGGAAAAATGGTGAAATTTAGCCTTGCCACGTCGCGCGATAGGGTATGGAGAAGCCCCTCGCGTGACGCAAGGGGGCAAATGTCCCCGCATGTTTTTGAAGACGTGGCGCTACGCGACAAAAAGACCCAATGCCCGTCGCGTGACACGACGGGCTCAAAAATTGGGAAAAATTCGTTTGTCGTCCAAGTTTGATATATAAACCCTAACACGGCTTTTATTCATTATTCTACGAACTAGAGCTGCTATAGGGAGATTTTGAAGCACAACAAGCATAGGAATTGAGGTTTCAAGCGAACAGGAACAAGAACTCTCGGGTTTTAACATTCAGTTTTATGTTTCCTTTGTTTCCTTTGTTTTCTTTGCTTTCCACCATGTGTTGCTGAACTTGTTATGACTATTGTTCATGTTTCAAAGATGATTGTTGGATAAAACTAGGGATGAGCAAAGGGTATAGAATACCGTCCCGATCCCGAAATCCCGATCCCGATCCGTTTTCGGTACCGGAAATGGTATCCACTTTTGTGATTTTTTGGTATCGGTACGGTACGGTACGGTATCGGTAAAATACCGACTTTTACCCTTAAACTACCGATACCGTACCGATACCGTCCCGAACCGACGTATTTCGGTACCGGTATCGGTACCAAGTTTACACAAAATTCGGGATCGGTATTGGTCGGGATCGGGACGGTATCGGTATTTACTCATCCCTAGATAAAACTTTGTAGCTACATAGGTTTTGTGATGAATATTTGTTTATGATTGGGTTTCAAACGGTTTTAGTAATAAATTGATGGATTAATACTTTAGTAATTTATATTGTTCATGAATTCAGTTGTGTATGCATGCTTAATAAGTTATTATGCTTAAAATATGTCATGATATCAGTAGGATATCAGCAAGTATGCCCATAAAGATTTTAAAAACGAATTTAGTCTCATAAGGGCATTTTGGTCATTTTAAGGTTTATAAAAGGGGTTTATATGAAAACTGAGGTTCTGGTCATAAAATTTCTGTAAAAATATTTAAATTTATGTTATTATTACAGTAGGATATCATATATATGTGTGGTTTATGATTTATGGCCAAACTATGCACCAAAGGGGCATTTTGGTCATTTCACACATAGTTTTAAGGACTTATTTGGGATTCTGAGTTCATAACTTATACCTACTGTAAAAATATTAAAAATGGTTTATAATTTCAGTAGGTAACAAGTATTGGGTGCTAAGTATGGTTTAAAACCATACTATGCACCTATTTTGCGCAAAAGTCGACAAATGACGATTATTTCGATGTTTAGTCAATTATGAGGTTATGACCAGATTTGAATGATCACAATATTTTATTTATCAAAACAAATCAGTAACAAAAGGTTTTTGCATGCTAATTATATTTAAAACCCAATTTTTGTGTGAAAAGTGTATTATCGTCATTTATTAACTTCATGTAAGAACTCTAAGTTAAACTCGGAACATAATCTGTTTAAATATCCCAAATAATTCCAAATATGATATCATATCAGTAGGTGATGAGTTTTTATGTTAAATTATGTTAAGAACTCATTTTATGTGAAAAGGGTATTTTAGTCCTTTTTTAAAGCTTATATTTTGATTAATTAAGCAAACTTAGTTTATGACCAATTTATAAATGTTAAAATATACTAAACATGTTAACATATCAGAATGTAATTCATTTGCATGCTTAGTTATGTTTAAAATCTCACTTTTGAATAAAAGGGCATGATAGTCAAGTTTCAGCATAATAACAGAATCAAGTAAATAAACTCAAATTACTAGGTGACCATGTAATATAACCTCAGAGGGTTATACTACTACATAATATGGTCACAAAGGAACCTTAACACATAATTACATAAAGGAATTAAGCTAAATCGGGTCAGAACTGAAAGTCAAATCAAAAGTTAAGCTTTTGCGACTTTCGGTTGTGAACCGAGCCTAAACTTAGAATTGTCAGGTCGAACATGTTTAGACATGTTCTAATGATGTTTACCAAGTTATTAAAGTGATAAAACATATTTTATAACTTCTACATTATCAAATTTGAATTTATTTAAAAACTGACCGTTTGACTTTTTATGTTAATTACTTTGACCCGACAATTAACTAAGTAAACGTGGTAATTAGGAGGTGCCCTTTTGAGGGATTAACACCTACCTAATTACGATCACGTAGCCATATTCGCCTCGAACAATGGCTGGACCGTTTAGATCTAAACCGAAAGTCAAAGCCGATTTGCGGTAACTTTGACTTTCGGTTTTTAAAAGCATAAAAACCGGACTAGAGTGGCTAAGGACACTTACAACAGGTCCTAGCTCGAAATCTTGACTAAGGAGGAGCTTCCTTTTGATCAGGAACCTCAGAGAAGAAGTATATAAGTGATTTTTGAAAGGTGCAAGCATGAATGGAGGATGAAGGCACCTATTTATAGTAAATCATGGTGTCTTAGGATCAATCCAGGTGTTTTTTGATCATCCTCAGATCATTCCAAGTGTCTTAGTGTTAGTAAATACCATCAAACAAGTCCTGGTTTTGAGTTTCAGGCATGCAATGACGGTTTGTGTGGGCTGCAAGGCTGCAACATGCAGCTGTCCAGTTTTTGCTTACTGGGCAGTCTCTCGCGGGCCGCGTAAGATAAGGCCTTGGTTCTTTGCGGGCCGCGACTCTCCTTCAATTCCGGTAAAACAAGTTTCAATATTGGCAGTTTTAGTCCCTGGTCCTTATTAACTTCATATAACTTTCATTTAGCACTATTGGCCCCTACAGTTAGTTTTTAATGATCTTGGGACTTATAACAAACATCGTTAGGCTTCCGTTCAGTTAAGAGATCACCCGAAAGGACTAGTTTATCTCTTGACGCTTTTAACCCTTTTTTCTCGAGATCTTGCACAACTTATTATATAACGATACCGAAACTCTATGTAATTAATATCTAGCATTCTCGGAAGTATAATTGGACATTACGAAGCTCCGGGTTTGTTAAAAGGTCACTCAGAGGTAAGAATTAACATGCTGACACGTTTAACCCCTTCGTCTTATAACTTTCACTTGTTTTTTCACAAATGGCTTCTCACGCCTAATAATTTACTCGCTTAAGAATACAAACTTCATGTAAGGTCATTCAGAGGCATAGTTTTAGCATGTTGACACCTTTCGTCCCTCTGCATACATCTTTTCACTGTTTGTCAACTTTGGTCCTTCAAAGTCAATTTATTACACGTTTAGGGTTTAGGACACGTGTCTTCACATAATTGGACACGATTTTACGAGGTGTTACAGCGGATCTTTCTTAATTGTCTTATGATATTTACCTATCTAAATCTGAATAATTGTTCATAGATTACCCCTTTACACTCTAGGGTGCATTGAGATTGTCGCACTGTGAGGTAGACCGTCTTTTGGGTACTTTAGTATTGTTAAATTTGATGTGAGGCAATCCGACCAACCAGTGAGTTTAACAGCTTTTAGGGTTCTTTCCGAACACCTGGAGAAGGATCGAGGGTTCTTTAGGATTTACTATTAGTTTAGTATCATAGATCCAGTTCCATCTTAGTTACCACTTACCATTACCGATAGAAAACCATGATTCACGAATAGGATTCCAAACCTAGGTAGTGCCTTTTATCATCATCTGATTTCACCTACAGTTAGAGTTCGTGTTAGTCAATCTTTTAATTAATAGCATTAGAATTGTTAGAAACCCCCTCAAAACATGAAAACAATAAAAATCAGTAGTGTAGATAAGTAATTGAGTCTAGTTCACGTTTTCAATAGGAGTCTCGTGGATTCGATATTCGGACTTACCTTAGCTTTACTAGAGTCGATAGGTTCACTTGCATATCAGTAGTTTTGTTTTTAAAGAGACTAGAGTATTACTTAGTGTCTAATTTAAGGTTAATTTAGTTAAACTACTTTTAGCACATCAGGGAACATCAATTATAGGGTAGCATTGATAAAAAGGGGGGCATAGATTAAGGTGGTGTTTGTTTTTCTAAAAGATACCTGCGCAGGTTATTCTGTCTGTGCCGCACAGACCACGCGTAGACATTGCCATCAGTAGACTGTTTGTTTTTCTGAAGACGTTTCATTAAAAACGCATGCACGAGCTCTTCTTGGTGCAGACTTGGCCCAACCACTTCTAAGATCTTCTAAGGTTTGCATAGGGTTAAACACCACCACCGTCCACCACTACCACCGTCCACCACCCACCACCGTCCATCATCCACCACCCACCACCATCGTCTACCACCATCGTCCACCACCACCGCTCATCACCACCACCACCACCACCGTCCACCAACACCACACACCATCCACGTCCACCACCCCCACACACCGTCCACGTCCACCACCCACCGTCCACGTCCACCACCCACCACCATTTTCCACCACCACCATCTGTACACCACCACTAGTTTGTTTTATAAGTCTATAATACATACGTTAAAAAACAAACAACCTTCTTCTTCTAGACCGCAGAGGTTTGTTGCACCTCTTGTTTTACAGATGTCTGCAGATGTGGTCCGCAGACTGCAGACATTTTACCTCTTAAAAAACAAACAACACCTAAGTGAGAGTGTCTATCGAAAGGGGGCATCTATTAAGGGGTAGCATAATCTTTTCCGGCAAAAATGAACATATAGGGAATTGAAAGTCAAAGAAATCCTTTTTTACTCCGACAAGAGGGTAAGGTGTAGGTATGCAATATTGTAAATATGTAATCATATCTAGCAATTCCACTGCATTTGACATATTATTGCATTCATATGAAAATGGGGAGATTTTTGGTGCGTACATGATCACAAATTGTGAAACACGCTCCTTTTGATGAAAACAAAAAATATGAACGTATAATACAAATACAAAATATAATTATTTAGATTTTCGAATCTAACTGTAATCAATCGTATGATCTCCATTGTGAATATTACAAACAATATATAGAAGATACAGAGAGCTATACAAGGAAACTAGCAATCCTAATCAAGAGGGAATATGCACAATAATATAGGAGATATACATCATCAATCTATAATAAATATATATCGCTAACACTAACATCTTCTAATCAATGTTGAAATCATAAATTAACCAAACTAATTGATAAATATTTAACAAATGCAAGAGTTCAAATAACCATGAAAAAGGTTGATACATGAGTTGAAGTTACCTTTGTATCCTCAAAGTTATAGAAGTTGATTTTTAAATAAATCAAGATATAAAATTCACTAATGAACTTATATTGAAGTCACCAACTCCATTAATGTGTAAATCCAAGACACATGACTCCATCCCTTGTGTGCATCGTCTATATATATACATACATAAAAGATCAAGCCTTACACTTTTCCCTTCCGTTCTAAGTTGGGTGCCCCCCCCCCCCCCCCCCCACCACCACACACACACACACACAATCTCTTATCTCTATAGCACTTTGTAGATGTATGTCGATGGTCTAATCAATATCAATGATGCTAAGATCAATCAAACCCACTTGGTTAGTTATTTCTTCCACTTCATCTATATATATAATATATGTATATGTACATATGTGTATATATATGTGTGTACCAATTATATGTATGCATAAAAATCTTCTTGACTTTTTTTTTTGATAAAGCATCTCCATTTCAAGAGGTGTGGTTGCTTCAACTTTCCAGTTTGGCAGGTTCTCTTCCAAGACTTCAAGGTTTGTTTCTCATCATTCTTGATAAAAATGTCAATTTTTAATTATTGTACTTGATTTTGTATCTTAAAAGTTGTGATCATACTCATAGTACATATAATACATGATAATTTTTAATCACTGTATTTAAATTCAGTTTTAAAATGTATATATTTTCATATAAACTTAGAAATTGGATGAGGTTGCATGTGAGATTGTGGGTCACTTGGGGACTTCAATTATTTCAATTAAAGAATCTTCTTTCACATGGTACTCCTTGAGTCACGACGGATCACAAAATCCAAAAACTATTATGATAACATTACTTTTAATAAACTTTTTTACTGTATATTTGGGAAAAATTATAAGAAATAATAGCCTATTTTGATTTAAGAAAAAAGATTGAAAATGTATAGAAAATTTTAAATTTAGGATATGTACTCAAAAAGAAAAATGATTGAAAATGTATACAAAATTTTAAATTTAGGGTATGTACTCAAAAGTAAAAATTTAGGGATTAAAATGATTATTATAAGATGTGAAAGTTAATTTTTTAATAAATTTAGGGATTAAAATAAATGATTTTGGTTAATCAAAATGTCTCTATATTATATAAACTAGTGATTTTTAATGACGCGCGTTGCGCGAAAGATATTGGTGTTTTCGATCGACGTCATTCTTCAAACGATTCGAGATAAACGATGCGTAATCAGCCATATCCGGCATCGTGGAGTGTATTAAAAAGGGAGCAATTGGACGATTGGATGCTGGGCTAGGTGTTTCTTGGAATGCCCACGGATTGTTTGGGTCAAAACCAAGATTATGAGGATTCATTTTTCGTATTGTGGTTGGATGATATTTAAAAAAAAAAAAAATAAGATAGAGATGATTATAGAAGAGGTGGAGTAGTTGTGGTAAAAAAATGAATAGAAGTGTGAGTATTTATAGTGAATAATTTTTTTTTAAACACATAGCCGTTGGCCAACGACTACTTGTCTTGGCCAATGAGATCCCACCATGTCATCTTGATAGCCCCGTCCAACGCTCGGGCTGAAACCCCCGCCCAAGGGGCTACGCCGAAACCCAAGCCCACCCGGGGTGGTGACTTGGGCGTTTGTACCCAACCCACGCCACAACCCCCGTCCCCGGGCTGAAACCCTCGCCCAAGGGGCCACGCCGAAACCCAAATCCACCCGGGGTGGTGACTTCGACGTTTGTACCCAACCTACGCCACAACCCCGCCCCATACCCCATATTTTAATATACCCTAAATTCACTGTTCATTTAGTTTGATTTTTATCATATATGAATTTTAGGTTTCGTTTCCCTTTTAACGAGAAACAAAGTACTCGTACCTCACATTGTTAAATTCATGCTCTCAACATGCCAATCACTTGTAATTAGTTCTGAGTAAAATTCGTTTGTAATTCAGTCAGAGTTGTTGAGTCGTATAGATATTAAACTAGTTATATAATTAAACTAGTTCGAGCTGAAAGTATATTAAACTAGTTATATAATTATCATATATATTGACCAAATCATAAAAGCGAAAATGAACGTTGATGACGTCTGGGATTAAGGATCAGAATACATGTAACGTCTAATCTTAGACGTTACCATTAAAGCAGATTAGGCTAGTGTCTCATCCTAGGTGTTACCATTATAGTAGTTTAGGGTAGCGTCTAATCCTAGTCGTAAGCGTACCATATACACCATAAATATCTTAGTATCTAAGTAATTAACTTGCTTGAGTAAGACATTGGTTTTTCTTGTATTTCAATAATCTAATACTTTGATTTTAAGGCTACGTATAGATTAACATTGTTATTAACTTGTTATTTAAGATTAGTATAGAGTCAAAAAGATTTGAAAATTTAAATGAACAAAAAGTTGAATACGTGCTCAAGTTAACGAAGACTCGAAAGACAATCCACTCACTTAAATCCGTATGTATCAACTCAGCTAACAGATTTACTTTTGAACAAACAAAACAATTTTAGAAAGAATTTTATTCCAAATATCCATTTTCATTTATTTAACAAAAACCATGTTTTGACATGACAAAAATTTGGTACAAAGTATTTTTTTTAAGAGTAAACTGTTAAAATGGTCCCTGAGGTTTGGTCATTTTTGTTACTTTAGTCCAAAACTCAAACTTTTTGAATCTGAGTCCATGTGGTTTCAATTTTGTTGTCATTTTCACCCAAAAGCAAAACCTGGTTAGATTTTTCAATTAACATCATTTTTTTTGTCTTTTTCCTCCCTTTTAATGAAAAGGGCAAAATTGTTAGATTTTTTAATTTGGTATAATAGAACCTTAAAAGACCATTTTACCCTTCATTAAAAGGGAGGAAAAAGACAGAAAAGTTAGATGTTAACTGAAAATTTTGACCAGATTTTGATTTTGGATGAAAATGACAACAAAATTGAAACCACGGGATCCAGATTCAAAAGGTTTGAGTTTTGGACTAATATGACAAAAGTGACCAAACCTCAGGGACCATTTTGGCAGTTTACTCTTTTTTGAATGATGGGAAACAAACACCATATGATGCTTCTTTATAAAATTTGTGACATATCACAGCAAACTAGAAGGCAAAGTAGCATTGATAACCGGAGCAGCTAGCGGCATTGGCAAAGAAACCGCAACCAAATTCATCGACCACGGGGCTAAGGTGGTGATAGCCGACATCCACCACCACCTTGGTCACACCACCGTGGCACAACTCGGCCCAAACGCCTCATTCGTAGCGTGCAATGTCACTCACGAGCCTGATATCGCCAATGCAGTCGACTTCACAGTAACTAAACATGGAAAACTCGACATCATGTATAACAACGCGGGGATACCATGCCGGACCGCACAATCCATAGTTGACCTCGACCTCGATACTTTTGACCGTGTCATGTCAGTCAACGTCCGGGGCGTACTAGCAGGGATAAAACACGCATCACGAGTAATGATCCCCCGTGAAAGTGGGTCCATATTATGCACTGCCAGTGTGACAGGAATATTAGGCGGTTTGTCCCAACACACTTATTCGATATCAAAGTTTGCGGTTATCGGCATTGTGAAATCGTTAGCGTCCGAGTTGTCTCGACATGGTATTCGGATCAACTGTATATCGCCTTTTGCGATCCCTACAGCGTTTGTTATGGACGAAATGAAAGAGTATTTCCCGGAAGTTGAAGATGAACAAATAGTGAAAATGGTGCATGATGCAGGGGAATTCAAGGGGGGTTATTGTGAGCCTGTTGATGTGGCGAATGCTGCTGTTTATCTTGCTTCTGATGAAGCTAAGTTTGTTAACGGTCATAATCTTGTGGTGGATGGAGGTTTTACATCTAAGAAAACCATAAAGTTTAGTGTACCAGATCATCATTGATTTGTGATTACAACAATAATTTGTAAATCTAATACTATGTTTAACAAGGTTAAGCGAAGTTGTTTATGAACAATCTCTAGCCATTGGTCACTATACCAATGGCTGATCCAAGTTTTTTTTTTTTTGGTGTCCCTAATTTTAATGCTTAATATCTATTAACTTAATTACGTAATTTTCAAGTTGTGTTTAGACTATTTTTGAAACTCAAAACATAATATTATTAAAATTCAAGATCCTAACCAATTGTTCCATGACTTCAACTATGTAAATAAGTTATGATTTATAGTTTTATAACAATGTTTAAACAAATTGTTAAAAGGGTTTCGTATATGTTTTTGTTTTTTGTCTTCTTTTGTAAAAGCATCTCATTTAAAAAGAGTAAACTATAATTTGTCTTCTTGTGCTTTGGGTACACGAGAGGGGTAGGGGTGGTAATCATTTGTACAAATTCCATCACTCACAACATTCAATTAAGTTTCGCAATAACCATTATTTCATCACTCACAACTTTTTTTAGTGGAAATGGTCATCACTTGTGATGAAATTCCATCACTCACAACATTTTTTATTTTATTTTTTTAAATTATAAACCAACAATAAAACACTAAAATTATAAGTTATAAATTTCATTTAAATTAAAACATACTAGTTCACTATTTTAGACTACAATTAAAAAAAAACATACATAAAGAAACTCTACTCCTCGTCTGAATTAGGAAATTCCAAACCTAAAGAATCTACTAGTTCGATTAAATCGTATCTCAACCGAAAGCGAGTTTCTTCATCACGCAGACCATGATGGGTAGATACCATCCACAAGAAGAAAGCCATGATGGGTAGATTCTTGCAACTTTTTGAACGCCTTTTCTTTAGCCTCAACAGGAAACGGAGGAGCTTTCACAAAAATAGACCATGATGGGTAGATACCATCCACAAGAAGAAAGCCTCGTCTGTAGACCATGATGGGTAGATACCATCCACAAGAAGAAAACCTCGTCTGTAATATCGTCCATTAACATAGAATGGACAGAAGGATGCGGTACCATCCGTTACGGTTTGGAACAACGACGACGTGTGCAAAACAATGATGTCGTTGTTTGAACCCGGAACACCAAAATATGAATGCCAAAACCATAAATCATTCGACGCCACCGCTTCAAGTATGATGGTTGGTCTTTTGATGTCACCCCTAACATACACCCCTCGCAACTCTCTTGGACAATTTCTCCCCTCGATATGTGTACAATCGATGCTATCGAGCATCCTAGGAAAATGCCATCTAGCCTCATGTGCAACGTAAATACGTGAGATGTCGTGTATCGTCGGTTTACGTAAAAACTCTTTACCATACAATCTAATGACCGCGCTACAAAAAAAATTGCAGACATTCACGCGAAGTTCTGTCCGACATAGCTAGGTATTCATCAAATTGATCGGGAGGGTTACCTGTCGCTAGTTGGCGAATGGCGGACGTGCATTTTTGTATCGGCGTGAAACTTGGTTTGCCCCTCGCGTCGTAAACTTCTTGAAACCATTCTTCAGTTGCTTCGATGTCTCCAACAATTTTTAAAAATAATTCTTTTGGTAAACGGAACCGATCTCTAAACGTTTTGGCATTGTAGACCGGATTCTCCACAAAATAATTGTTCATCAACACTTCGTTGGCATGTAACCGATCATGATCCACCATTTTCTTCTTTGGACAGTTTGAACTTCCTTCAAGATCGTTATACACCGACACGAAAATTTTAAATGTCTCATTGCCGGAAGACGATTGGCTATCGTTGTTGCTGTCCATCGGAAACGTCGAATCCTTAGGAAAATCCATTTGTGAAATGGTATAAAAATTGTAGAATGTATGATATGTGTTTGTGTTTTGGTGTGGGTGAAATGGTTAAAAATTGTAAAGTACATATAGATTGTTTATAGGATTTTTTTTATTTATTAAACTAACGTTAAAAAAACGGTCAACTGTTGGTGCATATGTCTGTCGACTTCATCTTGTATCGAGTCTTGTAACTAGATAGGATAAACCAGTGCTCAGAAGTCAAGAAAATAGGGTTTTAATGCTGTTTGACCAGTGCGAAGTGGCCAATTCTCATGAAGTGGTAATGTCAGGTTCATGGGGACTGGCCTCTCCTATAAATACCTGAGCTTGGTCATTCATTTGTAACTTTGGATTCTGGAAGCAAAGCTCTGCCAAAGTGTTGCCAAGGCTGTAAAACATTGTTATATCAATACAAGTGTCCGTTAAAGTGATTCTTATTGCATATCAAGCTGATTCAACATCAATACGTCTGTTTCCGCCTCTCGTATTGATCAAGAACTCTTCTGATCGACTTGTTTAGGTCGTACAATGATCCTACAAGTGGTATCAGAGCTCAGAAGGAAGAGTTCTTACCATTTCAGCTTGTTTTCACCGAAAATTCTCATTTCTACTCATTTTCTTCACATTTTCTCAAAATTAACAGAGTTTTTACGGTTAAAATGGACTGATTTTCACATATAACAAGCGAAACACAGTTTTAATCAATCCTTGAAAGAATCAGAACTAAAATCGACCTAAAACGTGATCAAATTTGTCAAAAACATATCCGATTGTGTGACATCAGCATCAGTTCGTGTGGAAATACAGCTCAGTTCGTACGAATTGAGGTCAGTTCGTGTGAAAGTGTCATTTAGTTCACAAGAAGTGGCCCAGTTCACTTGAAAGGTGTCCACTTCGCTTGAATATTCATCCAGTTCGCACGAATTGGACTTTGATTGGATCAATTCGCTTGAAAACATGCCAGTTCGTGTGAAATTTACTTCCAGTTCGCTTGAAAGTGTCCAATTCATTTGAAACTTCTTCAGTTCGCGTGGATTGAGGTTTGGGCCAGTTCGTATCAAATCAGTTCGTTCGATTTTGAATTAGGGTTCCAGGTCGTTTGAGTTCAAATCGTTTGAACCTGATCGTTTGAGAATTAGGTCCAGTTCACTCGAAGTGAACTAGGTTGTGTGAAATTGATCCAGTTCGTTTGAATCTGATTCAGATCGTTTGAAACATCCAGTATTCTAAAATGGGGGATGATTTTCTGAACACGTTTAGTGATGTATTTGCTTACACTAGCAGCACAGGAGAGAACACACCAGACAACACGAACACCTCAGCACCAAACCCGAACCATAGGAAAACCATTGCTGATTCTCTGACTGTTGATAACGCCTATGGCACCTACAACAAACTGCCCAAGCTAATGGCCATAGAGGAATACAACAGACGGGCAAGTAGGTTTGAGGAATGGCTGAAGGCATTCGCATACCTAAGTTGGAAGAGTTTGAGAAGTGGTTTTGACATTGGAAGAACTGACTATGAAAATTTAACTGATACTGCACAAGAAAGTTTCATTGCAAAACAGAAGTGCATCGCCTTATTACATCAATCAGTGAGGGATGATATTATATCATTAATTGACTACAAAGATTCCAGAGATTTATGGGAGAAATTAAAGATGAAGTGTGTGGGTGGTGCAGAAATTGTTAAAAACAAGAAAAAATTGTTGAAAAAGGAATTTGATCTGTTTGGGTGTATGAAAAATGAGTCTGTGTCAAAGATGATAGAAAGATTTTGTCACTTAAAGATGGAGCTCGTAAGATATGGGATTACGTTTACACAGGAAGAATTGGTTGATAAGTTGTTTGACTCACTGCCCGATGAGAAAGATTGGCAGTATTTTGCACTAATGTTGAAGAACACAGTAAGTTCGACTGATCTGATAGTTGATTTGCTAATTGAGAGGTTGGAAAGCCACGAGCTGGAGATCAGGAAAACGAATAAAGTCAACAGTACTCAGTATCAGCAGAACGTTGATTTGTATTATCGAGGAAGTATGATTCCAAAAACGGTATCACCAAAGACTGCAATCTCAGCAGAAAATCTAAGAGTGCCAATTCAAGAAAATCAAAACAGCAGTCCTGCTTCAAGCAGCGGATATCATGGAGGAGCGTCTTCATCGACTCCAAGTCAACAGCAACAATCTGTTCCGAAAAACATTTTCCAGTGCAACATTGCTGTAGATCTTAACAATGCTCAAAATTTCAGTGAAGAAGCAGCCAAACAGCAGATGGTATTTCTAGCATCCATCTTGGAGTCTTACAAAAGTCTCTTAGCAAGAAAAATCGGAAACACTAACCTCACCAAGGAAGACTATGATCAAATTGACCCCGAAGAAATGGAGTTGATTGACATCAAATGGTGTATGGCGAGTGCGGTCAGAAGGGCTCAGAGATTCATGGAGATAACAGGCATACACTCCATTGGTGGACCTTCAACCAAGTTAGGATTTGATAAAATAAAGGTTACATGTTTTAAGTGCAAGCAAAAGGGGCACTTTAAACGAGAATGTCGAAATGCAGCTACTGATGAAATGGCCAATCCATTCCGTGAGGACTATTATAAAAGGGCCATCTATCATCAAAACAAAGCAGAATCCCCCAGAATGAAGCAGTTAGAAGATGCTCCCAAAGAAAAGTCGAGAGCATTAGCCGTTATACATGATGATGAGGGATTTGATTGGAGTGATTTGTTACCGGAAGAAGATGCAATGGGTTATGCCTTTATGGCAAAAATTGTTCCTTTCAAAGATACCCGAACAGAAGAAGTAAAATATGTCAACAGGAAGATGTTAGCCCAATGCATGAAAGATAAAATCTATCGAACATGGAAAGAGGCAAAAAGCACAAAAAGATGAGATGCTGATCGGGAATGCTATTTGGATCCAAAAGGAAACATAGTTGTTGAACCATCATCAATCAGTGTTGAAACTCTTATCGAGCAAATAACAGAAGAAGAAGAAGCAAGACAGAGAATGTGGTGGGCAAAAGAAGCTGAAGAAAAGGAGTTGCGGTCGAAGAAGGTCGATGATGGGATAATCGACACAACCAAAGAAATGACTGTAGAAAATCTAAAGAAAATGGCAGACAAGGTGCTCGCAGCGAAAGAGTTAGAGGTAGATTCTAAGTCTGGAACTGAGTCAAAGAGCAAGGTCAGTTCTAATGATTCAACAAATGGGTCAGGTAAGACTGATAAAGCCAAAATTGAAAGCGACTGCAAAAATTGCATGAAAAACTACAAGGTTTGTAGTACACATGCTTATCTCAATGGTAAGAAGACTGAAGAACTGACTGATAGAGTCAGAGAAGTTGAAAATCAGATCTTAAGTCGTGACAAATTGGTAAAAGCTTCAAATGATTGAATAAAAGAATTAACTGATAAACTTGAAAAAGATAAAATTGACGTAGAACGAATCAAGAAAGAAAACGAAAAGTTAATTCATGAAAACCGTCAACTTTCAGAAAATCATGAGAAGCTAAAAAGAACGATAAAAGATTCTGATGAAAGAAACGATAAAACAACCAAAGAAAACCTTCAATTGTCGGGGGTTCTTTAGTCGAAAGAAAAGCAAATCAACCAATAATTGGATGAGATTGCAAATTTGAAGCTTCAGTTTCAGGAAGCTAAGATTGAAAATGAACGAATCAATCTGAAACTCAACAGTTACAACTCCGCAAGTTTTGTTCTTCAACATATCGTTCCTAAACCAATTGGGAAGAACAAAGCTGGTGAAGATGTATATTCGGATGGAACTGGGGTTGGGTATCATCAGGTTCCACCGCCAGTATTGAATAATTTTTCAAAGAAAAAGTCCGGGTTGGCTAATGATGAAGAAACAAATGAGGTTAAAATTCCAGAAACGATTGATATCACATTCTCTTCATCATCTGATGAAGACAGTGTTCAGTCTGAAGTTGTTAAAAACGTGGTAGAAAATGTTTTGAAATCTGACAGTGACTCAACTGAGGATGAAGAATGCTTTTTGGATAAATACATTCCGAAATCAAAATCCAAAAACAACTTAAGTGAAGAACCTACTATTGTAATGTACAAGATGTCGGGCTCAGATAAGTTGTATTCGGATTTTGAATTTCCATTGGAGAATGTAAATATTGACAAATTGAAAAATGTGTTTAAACTTGTTGAGATTGATGTTTGTGAAATCGAAGGTTTGAAACATTCCAAGAGGCAATTAAACTTTGAAAAGGATAAATCTTACTATAAAAAACCTGTTGTACCACCGCGTTTTTCTAGCAACAACCAAAACAGATGGTCGGGTGGGTATCAGGGTGGTAAGAACAATCAAAGAAGGAACTTTCAAAACAAGAAGTTTGTTGAGAAAAAGGGTGTTTGTGAAAAGATCGAGTTTTCATTCCGAGCAAGAATCTGAGATTTTTTCAAAAACCAATGAAGAATTCTTTGGGAAGAAAGTCTCACAGCCTCAGACCGAAGGCACAAGTCAGGTAGTTGACACCCGAACATGCTTTAAATGCAATCAAGTTGGACACATTGCACGAAAGTGCACCAACTCGAAGCCTAAGTCTGTGGTTGTCGAGAATCCGAAAAGAAAAGATGATGTAAAGGGAAAAGCTCCAATGTTTGTTGAGAAAAAGTTTTTAAAGAAGGAAAATGTCAAAGTTAAAACTGAATCTGTTAAAGAGTCAGTTAAGAAAACCGAACCCATAAAGAAGCGGTTACTAAAAATGATAAATTTTACAAGCGGGTTGCGTCATCTCAACAAGCATGGAAGCCAAAATCTGTTGAAAAGAAAGCAAGTTCTCCAAAACCAAAGGTTTCAGAGTCTTCAAAACAATCATCTTCTACCACACCGGTAAAGATGAATGTTGCTTTGGATTATTATGAGAAAATTGAGAAAAAAACTTCTATCCCACCAGGGAAGAAGAATGTTCCGAAGAAAGACCAACCATCTGGTCAACCTCAAAAAGACGAATTTTTCTTGTACAAAGAGGTTGAGGTTGGGACTGAAGAAAGTTTAAAGATGAATGACAAAAATTTCCCGCCATTGTACACCAAAACCACAATTCTAAACGTCAAGCTACCTGAGTCGAAAGAGGCTTGCGAAGCTTCAAAATCTCACTAAAATGTTTGTAATATGTGCAGAAGCTTCCGAGATCCATCTCACGCTGGATTATGGATAGTGGAGCTTCTCGGCACATGACGGGGAAGAAAACCCTACTGTACGATGTTCGAGGATTTAATGGAGGTTATGTGGGATTTGCAGGGAATCAAGGTGGTCGTATAGTTGGTGAGGGAACTTTATCAAACGACATTGTTACATTCGAGAGAGTCAATTACATCACTGAGTTGGAAAACAATCTGCTGAGTATTTCGCAAATTTGTGATTGTATGTATTCGGCGCACTTCACAGACAAAGAATGTTTGATATTGAAGCCGGGGTTTGTTGTCCCCGAAGAGTGGATCATCATGAGAGCACCAAGAGTCGACGATCTATACGTGTTGGACATGAGTGTATCAACTACTACCACGGGTCAGGCTCACTGCTTCATGTCAAGAGCAACGGAAAAAGAATCGCAATTGTGGCATCGAAAAATGGGCCACATTCACCTGTGAAAAATGAACCACCTGGTGCACAACGACTTAGTAACTGGTGTTCATCTGAAGGGTTTCCATCTTGAGGGGGAGTGCATTAGTTGTGTCAAAGGAAAACAGCAAAAGAAATCTCACCCTGGGAAGAAGGAAAACTCAATCTCGAGGCCGTTGGAGAGACTTCACATGGATCTTTTTGGTCCTGTGAATGTCAAAAGTATAACTGGTGATTTCTACTGTTTAGTAGTCACAGACGACTTTTCGAGATTTTCGTGGGTAACATTTCTGAAGACAAAAGATGAGACATTCGAGAGTTTGATGACACTTTTCAGAAAGATTGAAAATTTGTACCGTACCCGCATCAGAAGATTAAGAACTGACAACGGTACAAAGTTTAAGAATAACAGAATGGAAGAGTATTGTGATGAAAGAGGTATACTGCAAGAATTCAGCGCACCTTATACTCCGCAGCAAAATGAAGTAGCAGAAAGGAAAAATAGGACGCTGATAGAAACGGCCAGGACGATGCTTGCTGATTCCAAACTACCTGTTAATTTCTGGGCAGAAGTAGTGTCAGCCGCTTGCTATACGCTCAATCGGGTTCTTACGGTGAAGAAATTCAACAAGACATGTTTTGAGCTGATCAACAACCGCAAACCTAACCTGAAGTATCTGGAACCGTTCGGGTCTCCTTGCACAGTTCTAGAACCTTATGGAAAATTTGGTCCAAAGAGCATCGAAGGAATATTCGTGGGTTACACAAGTCCACTAAAACGAGTCTTTGTTCCAAGCTTAAAGCGGATCATCGAAGCACATCATGTTGAGTGCCAAGGTTATACAATGCCACCTCAGAATCCCGGTGACTCATGGCGCTTCAATTATGACACTCTGTGGGATTCATTCAACATGGAGGAAGAACCAGAGTTCTTTGACGAGTTGGATATTCTAAGAGAATATGAATCATCACAAGAAAGGTTCCCAGCTGAGTCTTCTAGACGTCAATATCAAACTTCCAATGACGATGAAGCTGGTCCAAGTAATGGTGGAGAACATGATGATATTCAGCAAACTCCATCATCTTCAGAACGTGAACATGCTCCTGACAATCAGACGACGGTCAACGATAATCTAGAATCTGATGATAGGCCAATATTCGATTGTTGTGATTCAGAGTCTGAGGGGGAGCAAATCTAGATTTCAAATCAAACAATTCTAGTCAGCGAACAAGGTGCAAATCAGAATGTCACAAATTTGGAAGGCGAGGTAGATGTTCTAGGCGAGGTGATGCCAAGAACTCTTTCGTACTATCCAAAGGAGCTGATTATTGGAGAATTGCAATCAGGCATCCGCACCAGACGACAAATTGACCAAGGCCTTACTTGTTTTTATTCTACATTTGCTCCTTTACAAAAGGAGTTTTCACTTAGTTGTTTCATTTTGCAGATTGAGCCGAGAACATATAAGGAAGCAATAACCGAAGATTCTTGGGTCAACGCGATGCAGGAGGAGCTGAGTCAGTTTGAGAAGTTGGGAGTGTGGAAATTGGTAGACTTGCCTGATGGTCACAGGAAGATAAACACCAAGTGGGTGTTTAAGTGCAAAAGAGACGACCGAGGGATTATTATTCGCAACAAAGCTCGACTCGTAGTTCAGGGCTTTAATCAGCAGGAGGGTATATATTTCACCGAAGTATATGCTCCCGTTGCTAGACTTGAAGCGATTAGAATCTTCCTAGCATTTGCATCTTGGAAAGGATTTAAAGTATATCAGCTAGATGTTAAATCGGCTTTTCTCTACAGGAAGGTAAAAGAGGAGGTATATGTTGGACAGCCACCGGGCTTCACCGACCCAATTCACAAAGACAAGGTCTATTTATGGGATAAAGCGCTGTATGGTTTACACCAGGCCCCGAGAGCCTGGTACAAGACATTGTCTCAACATCTGCTTGCCAACAGCTTCATCCGAGGAAAAGTGGACGCCACTCTCTTCACCAAAGAAGTCGACAGACATCTTCTGATAGTTCAGATATACGTGGATGACATCATATTTGGGTCAACAAATGAAGATCTGTGCAAAGATTTTGAAAGAGTTATGAAGCAAAAATTTGAAATGTCATCAATGGGTGAGATGAAATTCTTCTAGGGGCTTCAGGTTGATCAACTGCCTGAGGGAATTTTCATACATCAGACGAAGTATGTTCATGATATCTTAGAGAAATTTGGGATGTCCGGGACTGCTCCAGCTTCCACCCCGTTAGAACCGAACCATGGGATAAATGCTGATCTCCCGGAGAGAAGGTGGATGAAACGATGTATCGTTCCATGATCGGATCGCTGATGTATTTGACAGCTAAAAGACCCGATATCATGTATCCAACCTGCCTCGCAGCACGGTTTCTGTCAAGCCCGAGATCTTCACATATGGTGATTGTGAAACGGATATTGCGCTACCTGAAAGGAACTCCAAGCTTGGGGTTGTGGTATCCAAAAGAAGGCGACTTCACGCTCGAAGGGTATTCTGATTCCGACTTCGGATGCTGCAAAGTTAACGCTAAGTCAACAACTGCGGGATGCTAGTTTTTCGGACCACGATTGGTCACCTGGCAATGTAAGAAGTAGACCTCTGTCGCTTTATCCACATGTGAAGCCGAATATGTATCTGCTAGCAGCTGCTGCTCTCAAATCTTGTGGATCCAGCAACAAATGCGCGACTACGGTTTGCAATTTCTTACCACCCCTATCTTTGTTGATAATGAGGCAGCTATAAACATAACAAAAAATCCTGTTCATCACGCTAAAGCGAAACACATTGAAATTCGTCATCACTTCATCCGAGATTGTTTCGAGAAGAAGTTGATACGAATTGAGAAAATCCACACTGACGAACAAAAAGCTGATTTACATACCAAAGCGTTTAATAAAACTCGTTTTCAATATCTTTTAAAACTGAATGGTATGAAGCTTTTATCGGTGTCGGAGGGGATTCTTGGCGTAGATGAAGGTACCACTGTAGATGATGTTGAAAAGCAATCTACAATGGTTTGTCGATTTTTTACTTGTTTTGGTATTTAGGGGGAGATAGGTTATATTTTCAGAAAATACAAAAACAATAAAAAATTCAAAAACCCAAAAATATGAAATATTTCAAAAATCCAAAAAACAATAGAAAACTGAAAAAGAGCTTGTGTAAAAAGGGAAAATGATAGTACATCGGCTTGACAGTTGCAGTATGCTAAAGAAATGTATAGTTTAAAAGTGTTAAGCAGTCTCGCTGATGATATGCTGGTAGATTTTTACACATTTAGTAGGTTTGTTTGGGATATAAATATAAATCACAACTTACTTTTACGTGGGGAACATCTCTCGGATATATAGGTAACCCCTAAAATCCTGTTTGAAAGGCTCTATTTCTGACATACTAGGTCTTTGTACGTGATGATATATGGGGTATTATACTAGGACTTCTAATTTTGCGGAAGCAATAGCCTAGTCCTCGTATAATACTCTGCACTGCTTTATTCTTAAAGCTCACCCTCAGCATAAAAAATGATGAAACATTGAAAAATGCTAATCATGTGTTGTTGAAAAGAAGATCCCCAAGGGGGACCCACCTAAAGTCGAGCCATCATCTCTCTGATTGAATGGAAGTTCTAGCCTGAGCTCTCATGGCCTCACATTTACCCCTTACAGATATCATTAGTGTGCACTCACCTGTAAGACTGAATATAGTAGTCTGGATACGGGAGTATATTCTGAGGTGGTACACGCGTATAAGTTAAGATCTTAAAACACTAAATTCGTATCTTGAACAGATTGAAATTTATGTGAAAACTTAAGAGGATCAGTATATTGGCAATCTGAGCGAATTGTTTAATTCTGAATATGAAATCAAAGCTTAACGTTACTAGTAACTTGTCGGTAGCTGATATGATTCCCTAACATGCTCACCAAAAATATGTTTGTAAATAGTTTACATTTACTGCATTTCATTTCTGTTTAGCATTCTAGTCTAGAAACTTTATTCAAAATCCAAAAAGATTTTACATTTCTGCTTTATTTTGTCGTCAAACCAAAGTGGAAAGCTGATTTTCAGATTCACAGTTTGAGGCAGATGCAAGAAGTTTCTGAGCTGGACAAAAGAGTTGGGAGCTTATTATGTTAAACCTATGAAAATGAAAAGTCAAAACAAGTTCATTAAGTTGAAACTTGTAATTTTCAGAAAAATGTTTTAAAAATATTGAACAAAAGTCAGTTTTGCTTTGTCTCGGGTCAACCAAGGTCATTAAGTTGGACTTGGTAGGAAAATTAAGTACCCAGGGTCATTAACTTGGATCTGGATACTTAAGTGGATTATTAAAAACTGATAAAAACAACAGTGGGTTGGGAGATTTTGTTTGAAATGAAAAGTGAATATAAAGCTTGAAAAATGTCATAATTTAACAAGTGATGTTTTGAGATTGTTCTAACAAGTGGTAAGCAGTAATTAAAATTGTTATATATAAAAAATCTCATGTTTAGGTAGAGTTTGTGCAGGTAAACAGTTATGCAAAAGCCAAGTTTCGATGCCTAAGGATATGCAGATTCTAGCCAGGTTCCAGATCCTGTGGCTACGAAGAGCCATGCAACAGTCCTGAACCTGTGAAAGCTGCAAAGCGAGATCCCCGTGGCTAAGCCTGAGCAAAGTTTGAGCCAGGATATGATTCTAGAACGAGAGCTATTCAAGACTGCGACCCCAGCTTATTGAAAGGGGGAGTCTGAAGACGTAAGAGCCAGATACAGATTCTAGATCAACATTCAAGGGGGAGTTTGAAGATTGTAAAAGTCAGGTTTGAATCCTGTGGTTCATGCTAGCTGCTGATGCTGTTAAACTTAAGGAATCAAGAGATCTGATCAAGAGAATTAGAAGAGTCAGATTGCGATTCAGGAAGAGTAAGAGAAATAGGAGAGAAGAAAAAGAGATTGAGGATGCTTACAGTGTCAGATACTTTGGAAAGAGTGAGAAGACTGATCAAGACTGAAGTCTTGTCATACTAAAGACTCGACACCGAAGACTTCGTCAACATCCAAGGGGGAGTCTGATGGTGCATATGTCTGTTGACTTCGTCTTGTATCGAGTCTTGTAACTAGATAGGATAAACCAGTGCTCAGAAGTCAAGAAAATAGGGTTTTAATGCTGTTTGACCAGTTCACACGAACTGGCAAAGCCAGTTCATGCGAAGTGGCCACTTCGCATGAAGTGGTAATGTCAGGTTCATGAGGACTGGCCTCTCCTATAAATACCTGAGCTTGGTCATTCATTTGTAACTTTAGATTCTAGAAGCAAAGCTCTGCCAAAGTGTCGCCAAGGCTGTAAAACATTGTTATATCAATACAAGTGACCGTTAAAGTGATTCTTATTGCATATCAAGCTGATTCAACATCAATACGTCTGTTTCCGCCTCTCGTATTGATCAAGAACTCTTCTGATCGACTTGTTTAGGTCGTACAACGATCCTACATCAACACACATGTGCCAACGGTCGGAAATTTGAAAGATCAACGCGTCAAAAATATGACGCGATTTAATGTCCACGCGGGATGGAGAGGGGCTGGCGGTGGTGTTTGGGCTTCTTCCACGCGTGAAGTTCATTCATCACGCTGCCACCCCGAGTGGCCTAATGCCTCCGCAAACTTTTTCTCTTTTGCAATCTGCCTCCGGATGGTTTCAATACCTCACACAGTGCCTTGCTTCGTCAGAAGACCGTTAGTTTGACAATTTGTTTCAGAGGTGTAATGATAATCTCCCCTCCCAACTTCTACACCACTCTTCTGTTGGAAATTTTGTGAAAAATAGGGATTTTTCACAAATATAGGAAATGCATTTTTCCTATTTTGGACTAGAAATAAATATAAGAAACTGAGGTGTTCTTATATATTTATTTGTGGGTTTGTGTTCTATGTTGGAAGAGCTTAGCAACGAACTAAACCGCATCCAGAACGAAGCTAAGATGAATGAGATATCGATGCTCAAAGTTCGGTGTTTGAAACATTGAATGCTGAACAAAAATGGGAAAGTGACACCTTATCCCACATAGGAGGGAGATGAAACTTAAAGGGGTATTTAAGTGGGAACACTTCATCCTTATTGTTTCATGGAAGCACACACTAAGTGTACTCGCGAAGGGTGCAGACCCTAACCAGTACTTGCACTCGCAACGCCGCGAGCCGCTTGAGAGCCGCCTTTGTATTTTTGACCGTGCGCGAGTGGTGAAGCACATGGGCTGCAAGGACCAGGTGGTAGGTTGATCTTGGATGGTGACGTAGCAGGCAGGTGCGCGGGTACGCGCAGTAGCGCATGGCGGGCGCGCGTACTGGTGCATGGAACAGGGCTAGGCGGGTCTGCGCGCATGAGCGTGCAGACATGCTCGTGCATGAAATTGAGCCAAAATGGCTCGCGCGCACCAATCTATTTTGCGAGCGCGCACAGAAGCTTCCAGACATTAATGACAGAACAATTTCATTTTAGCATTTGAAACAGATGAGTCAACAGTTTTGACTGAGAACAAAATGACGAATTAAAGTGCATTGAAGACATTTAATGCAATTTAATTTATTTTTCTGTTTCAACTCGGACTTGTAGTGTAAATAGGGAAGACCCCTGCAGCAGAAAATACACCAGTAACAACAACTACATGCAAATAATTCTCTACTCAGTTGGGATCTTCTTCTTGCTTCTTTCAAGTTAAACTTCGGGTCCTCGTGCCAGCTCCGACAACACACACTGCTTCGGCTGTTGTACCTTGGGAAACAAAACGAGTTCTCCTGGAAGACTCAGAATTTGTTTTAAGAGGCCTGTGTTAAACACAACCCCCAGCCACTGTTTCTTTCTGTTTCATCTTTATTTCTTGTATTTTTGATTATTTCAGTTGTAAAAATACTATAGTATTTTGATTATTTAGGTTTATGTTGTTGAACATGCTTTATTTTTATTGGTATCAACATTGATGTGCAATGTTGGTTTTAATATTTGTATTAAAATTTGTACAACATTTTTAGTGGAAATCATATGTTTGATCAATGGTTTTTGTTACGATCGGAGGCTGTCATGATTGTGCTCGTTTGTATAATTCTGACAGAACAATGAAAATAAAATGAGATTAAGTGCAGCGGAAATGAAAAACAAACTTTGTGAACACAATCAGAAGAGAAAATAGTTTGGTAAACAAATGCTTTCCATTGAGTTGAATGATTGAAATACAAAGCAAATGATTACAAGCATGCTTACAGAACTAAGCTCCCCCTCAGCCTGATACCCCAAGGTTGGTTGCACAAGATGAAAGGATTGGACTGACGAAGAAGAATCCACTCAGTCAATCAAATGTAACAGTACAGGGTACTGCTCCATTTATAGGCAAACCAAACCACTGAAGCATCTCAGCTGACGTCACCATGATAGTGACATCTAACAACCTAACAACCTATAAACATTGTTCTATACAAACTACTGATGTGTAACAACTGATTATAAATACAATACAAAACAAGAGATAACAACTGCTTCACGTTCCGCTGTTGTAGCCTGAGCACTGATGTTGAGCATCAGTGCTTTCTTCAAAGGTGATCAGTCCTTGAATGGGCAGTGCTTGTGTCTTCAGCAGTACTTAGGAAATGATAGTAGATAGAGCAACAGTGTTTGTCTTCAGCAGTCTTTAACGTTTCATCAGTGTTTGGTTCATCAGTTGTTATAGTGAGCAGTACTTAAGATCTATCAGCTGTTAGATTACCACCGTCAAGGGGAAAACCAAGTGTAAACAGCTGTTTATTATGAGTCCACTGATGTGATCCGGTTTTGGCTTTCATTATCTGTTCCTCTGGTAGGGTTCAATCCAAACAATCTCCCCCTGGAACAGATAATGCCAAAACCCTTCATTATTCTGGACCTTTATTCCTCATCAGAAGTTCCTTTGCTTGTTCTTTAAATTCTTTTCAAAATTCTTGGAACTTGTGTCATCTTCATCCCTACACGGTGTAAGTTCAAGGAGATCGGTGTCAGCCCAATGGCCACCAGCCCGCATTCTAACCCGGAGGTGGCGGGTTCGAGTCTTGCCCGTTCCCAATGCCCCTACGGTAGCGGATTTACCCCCAGAATCAGGCTTGCTGGGTGGCGGTCTGCGAGGTGGGATCACCTCGGCGGTTGGGAGGACCGTGGAATATCCCCCCCCACGGTGTAAGTTTATGGAGATCCTGCAAATCTTCAACACTAAGGCCTAGTGCTTCTTTCCTTGATATGTACTTCACTTCGCCGTTGGATCTGAACAAGGTCAGTACGTGGGTCTTTTGATCAGACATCCACTTTAGTACTTTTAATCCAGACGGGTTTCTTGGGAGAGAGTTATTTGAGGAGGAGTTTGGTGATGCTGGCCTATTCATGACTGGCTGAGCAGTACTTGCAGATTGTTTCAGTTCAGATTCTTCTTTCATCATTAACATAATGCCCTTTTTCAAAATGTCATTTCCAGCAATTAGATCTTGAACTGTTTCAGCACCCAACTGGTTTTGACTCCTTCTTTTGTAGATGGCAGCACTAGTAGGAGCAGTGGTTCTTTTGACTTGCAGCTTTGGTGGTCTTTTTGAGACCTCTGCTTTGGAGTAGTCAGGTTTTTGTGGAGCTGTCGGATCTTTCTTCCTAAGTTCCTCCAACCTTTTGTAGGTGGCCCTGACCCTCGCTTCTCCCCACTTTGACACAGAGTTCCTTGACCCATATTCAGCAACTATCAGCTCCTCTTTCATTCTCTTCAACTCTAAGGCTTTGTCAGCTTCAAACTGTTTGAATTTTTCAGGGGGAGACTGCTGGACATTATCTTTGATCATTTCATGAATCCTGGATACTTCCTTTTCAAGCTCAGGAATGGTCCAGTTTTTGTACATGTGTTTCTCCCCCTTGTATTTCTTGTAGGTCATGATATTTTCAATGTAGTCTTTTCTTAGGGTCTCATCTGCCCTTTCTGAAATTTGTTGACTAACATTTTTGGCAAACTGTTCCATTGATCTGACCTGTGTAAGAAGAAACTGATAGTTTTGCTGAAATTCCCTATCAGATTTCCCTTGTTTGTTTTTGTTAGCGATATCCTCTACATGCTTGGCTTTGATTTCTAAATATTCTTCAATGTTGTTTGGCCTGGGATATCCTCTAACTGAAGGCAAGCTCCTTTTGGCAGGGTTATCCTCATAGTAGAAAGATTTGATTTCATCTCTAACTGCTATGAGTTCTAAAGGAAACACAACACCTGCAGGAGGTAATGGTTTTTGGATTTGAGCTGAAGAGAGAGGAATTGGTTTTGGAATTGTGACAAGTGTTTGGGATTTTGAAGCTGTTGATGGTGGTGATGGAGAATCATCATCTGGTATGATAACCCTTCTCCTTTTCATTCTAGGAGAGGCAGATGATGTTTTGGATGGAACAGTGGAGGTGGTTTGAGTGGCAGTAGTTTGTGATTGACCAACAGCTGTTGAAACAACTGGTGTTTCAACCATTGTGGTCATTACAACAGATGTTGTAACAACTGCTGTCTTCTGCTTTATGGCAGGAAGTGATGGTGGAGATGTTGTTTTTGGTGGTGATAAGGTAGTGGTAGTGGTGTGTCACACCCCCAAAATCCACCTGCGGAGTATCACCGCTTGGGAGCGTGACATGACCAGGATCCTAACCACCAGTCATATTGAACATGCAATATAGTTAAGTATAGCGGAAGCATTTAAGTAAACCCAAACATAAAGTATTAATGTGTGAAAACATCATAAGTATTCAAATAGCATTCACGATCCTTTGCCCACAACGACCTGCTCCTCCCTGTGCAAGCTCCATAATGTACCTAAGGTCCTGCAAGGCATGCAGCAAATAATCAACTAGTTGAGCGAGTTCACAGAAAGTAAGTTCGTAATAGTAATGCGTAAGTTCATCTAGTGGGGGCTTCCCATACAAGTATATACTATTTGTGAGGGATTCTCACGTTTATCCTTAACAATGGGGGATTCCCATTATAGTACTTACTAGACTAGTGCAACCATGTGTTCTTCTTAAACCGAGAACAGGAATACGTACTGGGTCACGTAGGCTTTATGTGACGTGCCCTTCCCCGAGGACAGTGGTACGCGTGGGGGCTACGTAGGCTTTACGCAGCGTGTCCTTCCGACCCGGAAGACAGTAGAAGGTATTGGGTTACGTAGGCTTTACGTAACGTGTCCTCCCGACCCGGGAGACAAATGGAAATTACTGGGTTACGTAGGCTTTACGTAACGTGTCCTGACTATCCTGAGGACGATGGTCTATAGTCTAGTGATTGCGTAAGTATGAGTAATCATATCATATCAACATTCCAACCCAATTCCCAACCCGGGAATCCCATGCCTTGGCTGTGTGAACTCACCTTGGTTTGCTCGGCAGATACACAATAAAAGGTTCTTGAACTAAGATGGTCAACCTCGTCCGGATTAGAGAAGAAGCAAGAGTGATCCGAATACAATGATCTTGCCGTCGGTTCCGAGCAAAACGAGAGAGATAGAGAGGAAATCGCCTAGGGTTTGTGTGTGATAGTGTTTTGTGTAACCCACTAACAATACCAATCCCCAACTATGGGATTTACACGGTTAAGGGAAGTGGGCCGAACCCACTTGGGCTGCCCTAATGGTCCGCATGCAAGTGTAAGCCCAAATGACTTGTGCGGTCGAGTGGATGTGTGTTGTTGTGCGATCGGGTTAATACATACATACATACATTACATCATGCACTCAATAACAAAATATTCATTAAATCCAATCATATAGACACGTAACGTTACATCAACGCAAGCCTAAAGTCCGAGTTGTCACATTATCCCCAACTAATTGGAAATTTCGTCCCGAAATTTGGTATGCACTCACTGAGGAAGCTAGGTAAGTCGTAACGTTCACTGATTTTCCTGGGGTGTCACATCCTCCCCCCGTTGATCTGGAATTTCGTCCCGAAATTCCGAAGTAGTAGCTTCAGTCTCGGCGGTGGTTGCATTGGTTCCGAATAATTGAGGGTACTTTTCTGTCATCCTGTCTTCGCGTTCCCAGGTGTACTCTGGGCCACGTCTGGAGTTCCAACGAACTCGAACAAGAGGGATTCTCCTGTGTTTGAGGACCTTCACATCCCGGTCTGTGATTTCTACAGGCTCCTCGACGAACTGCAACCGCTCGTCGATAGTGAGTTCCTTAAAAGGAATGATGAGGGTTTCATCTGATAGGCACTTCTTTAGGTTCGACACGTGAAATACATTGTGAACTGCCCCGAGTTCAGCTGGTAGGTTCAACTTGTAGGCTACTTTGCCGATTTTCTCAATGATTTCGAATGGTCCGACGTACCGCGGATTGAGTTTGCCCCGTTTGCCAAAACGAACTACACCCTTCCAGGGTGAGACTTTTAGTAAAACCCGGTCCCCGACCTGAAATTCCAATGGCTTTCTACGCTTATCCGCGTAGGCTTTCTGACGGTCGCGTGCTGCCGCCATGCGTTGTTGTATTTGTGCAATCTTTTCTGTGGCGTCCACTACAATCTCTGGACCCGTAATCTGACTATCCCCCACCTCTGCCCAACAGAGAGGTGACCGGCATTTACGTCCGTACAATGCCTCGAATGGAGCGGCTTGTATGCTGGTGTGATAACTGTTATTGTATGAGAACTCCACCAAAGGGAGATGCTTTTCCCAGCCGTTGCCGAAATCGATAACGCATGCCCGAAGCATGTCTTCAAGGGTTTGAATCGTCCGCTCAGACTGCCCATCCGTCTGAGGATGATATGCTGGGCTCATGTCTAATCGTGAGCCAAAAGATTTGTGCATCGCTTGCCATAGTTCTGACGTGAGTCGTGCATCGCGATCCGAAATGATGGATGTGGGCACCCCGTGCCTCGAAACAACTTCCTTAAGATAGACGTCTGCGAGAGTGGAGAACTTATCCGTTTCCTTTATAGCTAGGAAGTGTGCAGACTTGGTGAGTCGATCCACGATCACCCATATGGTATCATTCCCACGCTGGGATCTAGGTAAGCCCGTGACAAAATCCATGGAAATTTCTTCCCATTTCCATTGAGGTATCCTAGGCTGCTGAAGTAGGCCAGCTGGTTTCTGGTATTCGACCTTGACTCTCGCACAGGTCAAACATTTTCCAACGTACGTAGCGATGTGGGCCTTCATGCTAGGCCACCAATAAGTAGTTTTGATGTCGTGGTACATGTTGTCCGATCCTGGATGTACCGAGTAACGAGACTTGTGAGCTTCGTCCATCACAAGCTCGCGTAGACCGCCATAAAGTGGGACCCAAATACGCCCCGTTACATAGTAGGCGCCGTCTGCCTTCTGTTCTAATCGTTGCCTTGAGCCGCGTAGGGCTTCAGCCCTGACGTTTTCTGGTTTCAACGCTTCTGCCTGAGCATTTCGTATCTGTGCTGGAAGACTGGACTGAATTGTAAGCTGTAGCGCTCGCACGCGCCGAGGTAAAGTGTCTTTCCGACTGAGGGCATCGGCCACAACGTTGGCCTTGCCTGGATGGTACTTGATGGCGCATTCGTAATCGTTCAGTAGTTCAACCCATCTTCGTTGACGCATGTTCAAATCCTTCTGCTTAAGGATATGCTCGAGACTCCTGTGATCGGTGTAAATCGTGCACCTGGTACCGTACAGGTAGTGTCGCCATATCTTAAGCGCGAAGACAACAGCTCCCAGCTCTAAATCGTGCGTCGTGTAGTTCCGTTCGTGAACCTTGAGTTGACGTGAAGCGTAAGCAATAACCTTGTCGCGCTGCATTAACACACATCCAAGTCCCCGAATTGATGCATCACAATAAACCACGAAGTCATCTGTGCCCTCTGGCAGAGAGAGGATAGGTGCACTGCAAAGCCTATCCTTTAGGTGCTGAAAAGCAGTCTCCTGGGGATCTCCCCAACGGTAGGTGACACCCTTCTATGTCAGTAGCGTAAGCGGCTGAGCAATCTTTGAAAAATCTTTAATAAACCGTCTGTAGTAACCTGCCAAACCCAAAAATTGGCGTATTTCCGTTGGTGTACGTGGTGCAGGCCAGTTTCTGATCGAGTCTACCTTGGATGGATCGACATGGATCCCATCCTTGTTTACTACGTGGCCTAGAGAGTGGACTTCACGAAGCCAGAAGTCGCGTTTCGAAAACTTGGCGTACAGTTGCTCCTTCCGAAGGATTTCCAAAATGAGGCGTAGATGCTGCTCGTGCTCCTCCTGACTCTTGGAGTAAATTAGAATGTCGTCGATGAAAACAATGACGAACTTGTCTAGGTAGGGTTTGCACACCCTGTTCATAAGGTCCATAAATACGGCAGGTGCGTTCAATAATATCAAACCATCCATCATATCAAACATAAGGTATAGCAGTTAAAATAATTCATAAAACCCAATACGATTGATGTTCAAACCAAACTTTGTTTGAGTAGCAGAAACATAATAATGAAAACCCAAAATAAGTTATAAGTTCAAATATCGTTCATTGCGTCTCCTCGTCCTAACACGAAAGCTCGACCTCTTGCCTCGTTGCCATTGTTGTTGTTGTTCCCGTTGCCCTGGTTATTGTTGTGGTTCTGGTTCTGGTTCAATTGAGGACAATCGCGTTTGTAATGACCTTCTACTCCACACTGGAAACATCCCCGGTTTCCACGATGTGGCTGCTGCTGCTGTGGGTTCTGTGGAGCTGGTTGTTGCGGTTGCTGGTCCTGATTTGCAGGCCGTGGGCTCCTACAGTCTTTGGCCTCGTGACCCATCTTGAGACATCTTTGACAACGACCCTTGTTGCACTGGCCGCTGTGATGTCTGTTGCAGTTGTGACACTTGGGGTGAAATCCCTGATATCTTCCCCGTCTATGACCACCAGAGGATTGCTGACTGGGACTCTGGTAGTGGTCAGTCTTCTGTTGCTGAGCTTGAGACTGAACGGATGCTGAACCTTTACTAGAATCTCCATCCCACTTGCTTTTGCTGTCACTAGTAGTAGCAGGAGTAGCTGAAGGAGTGACTGTAGCAGTAGCGCTGACACGTTTAGGCAGTTTATTCTGATCCACTGCCTGGTCGGTGATACGATGAGCGAGGCGTTGAATTTCCTGGATGTTGTCAAGATTAGCCGAGGTAACATGGCTCTGGATTTCTGGTGCCAACCCCTTGAGATACATCTCGATGCGCTTGTATGGAGGGTCCACCATAGTTGGACATAGCACGGCCAGCTCATTCGACCGTTTAGTATACGCTTCGATCTCTGACCCAACCATTTTCAAATTATACAGCTCGTCTTCCAACTTGTGAATATCTTCACGCGTACAATACTCCCTCTTGATAAGTTCCTTAAAATCGTTCCGGGGTGTGGCGTTAGCAGCTGCCAACCCAAGAATTTTCACCTGCGCATTCCACCAAGTTAGCGCGATTCCTTCCAAGGTGCCAGTTGCATACTTGACCCTGCGAGCCTCAGGGCACTCGCACATTTCGAATACTGATTCTAGCTTTTCAAACCAATGGAGGAGTCCCACTGCCCCCTCGGTGCCACTGAAAGAATTTGGACGACAGTCCATGAAGTTCTTGAATGTGCAGACAGGCTGCTGCGCGTGTTGACCTATTGTGTACGAATAGGACGAGATTAAATACGAGAGTTAATGCAGGATCTAAGGGTCCTAGTATGAATCTATACTGCAGGGTATACTACCTGCTTGAGCAGCTGCAAGTGCCGCAACAACTTGAGCTTGAACGAGAGCCTCTAGCTGGGCTTGAGTCATGTTGATTCGTCCAGACATGATCTTCATAGTAAAAAGTAACGTGAGTGAGAGTGGTTCGCGAGTAGGGCGATGACAGAAAAGTGTAAGCACGTAGGGATTCTCATGCTATAGTGTCATGTGTATCTAAGCGTAATGCGAGCAAAGTTCTACATAGTTCTATCAAACAGGCAATAAACATAAACCTTATTACCTAGGATGTCGAGTCTTGCACGTGGAGCGAAGCGTCGTTGTGGATCGTTGAGAGCACTGTTCTGGTTATAGTCTGGTTTTAATAAAAACATTTTCCCCATATTAAAACCAAGTTCTCTATAACCAATGGCTCTGATACCAATCTGTCACACCCCCAAAATCCACCTGCGGAGTATCACCGCTTGGGAGCGTGACATGACCAGGATCCTAACCACCAGTCATATTGAACATGCAATATAGTTAAGTATAGCGGAAGCATTTAAGTAAACCCAAACATAAAGTATTAATGTGTGAAAACATCATAAGTATTCAAATAGCATTCACGATCCTTTGCCCACAACGACCTGCTCCTCCCTGTGCAAGCTCCATAATGTACCTAAGGTCCTGCAAGTCATGCAGCAAATAATCAACAAACTAGTTGAGCGAGTTCACAGAAAGTAAGTTCGTAATAGTAATGCGTAAGTTCATCTAGTGGGGGCTTCCCATACAAGTATATACTATTTGTGAGGGATTCTCACGTTTATCCTTAACAATGGGGGATTCCCATTATAGTACTTACTAGACTAGTGCAACCATGTGTTCTTCTTAAACCGAGAACAGGAATACGTACTGGGTCACGTAGGCTTTACGTGACGTGCCCTTCCCCGAGGACAGTGGTACGCGTGGGGGCTACGTAGGCTTTACGCAGCGTGTCCTTCCGACCCGGAAGACAGTAGAAGGTATTGGGTTACGTAGGCTTTACGTAACGTGTCCTCCCGACCCGGGAGACAAATGGAAATTACTGGGTTACGTAGGCTTTACGTAACGTGTCCTGACTATCCTGAGGACGATGGTCTATAGTCTAGTGATTGCGTAAGTACGAGTAATCATATCATATCAACATTCCAACCCAATTCCCAACCCGGGAATCCCATGCCTTGGCTGTGTGAACTCACCTTGGTTTGCTCGGCAGATACACAATAAAAGGTTCTTGAACTAAGATGGTCAACCTCGTCCGGATTAGAGAAGAAGCAAGAGTGATCCGAATACAATGATCTTGCCGTCGGTTCCGAGCAAAACGAGAGAGATAGAGAGGAAATCGCCTAGGGTTTGTGTGTGATAGTGTTTTGTGTAACCCACTAACAATACCAATCCCCAACTATGGGATTTACACGGTTAAGGGAAGTGGGCCGAACCCACTTGGGCTGCCCTAATGGTCCGCATGCAAGTGTAAGCCCAAATGACTTGTGCGGTCGAGTGGATGTGTGTTGTTGTGCGATCGGGTTAATACATACATACATACATTACATCATGCACTCAATAACAAAATATTCATTAAATCCAATCATATAGACACGTAACGTTACATCAACGCAAGCCTAAAGTCCGAGTTGTCACATGGTGTGTGATGGAGTGGTGTGTGTTGAAGTGAGAGCAGTTGTTGTAACAACTGAAGTACCAGCAGATGTTGGTACAGCAGAAGTTGCAACAGCTGTTTGGGTGGAGGTTTGATGTTGGTGGCTTTTGGACAGTGGTTTTGAAGTATGCTTTGGGAGACTGGATGGTGTGGATTTGGGTTTCCTTACTTTTCTAGTAAGATTTCTTTTTGGAACAGGATTTTGATCATCCTTTTCACCCGAACAACCCTGCGCATTCAGCTCCATGAAAGCTCTCTTCTCCTCATTCCACCTTGATAAATCCTTTGCCGCTCTATCCTTTTTTACACTTATGACACCATCATCAAGTGCATTTTGGGTAACATCAACCTTCTTGCTACCATCTGGCAAGGGAATTTTTCTAAGCATTGCATCTTTTTCTGGTTCAAGATACACCCCATTATCAATCCCTTTCTTTATCCACTCCTTCATTTTCTCCCCCTTTTGGCATTATCTAAGGGGATATCATCAATGAACAGAACTGTTGGAGGAGCAGTGCCAGTGGTTGCCAACAGATGCGTGTTCAGAGCCTTGATGTCTGCTTGTGTGGTTTTGAAACTGGACTCCATTGCTTCTCTGAGCTTTTGAACATGTTTCTCATGCTGCTGCTCAGCCATCTGTTGTTGTTGGTGGAGAAATGGTTGAAAAAGATTCCAGAGCTCATTTGTAACATCTGCTGATGGTGGAGCAGGTGTTTGAGGTGGAACAGCAGTGGATGGTACCATTTGAACTGTTAACAACTGTTGCAACATTTCTTTGATTTCTACAACAGATGTATCCAGTTTTTCAACTCTTTCCATCAATTCCTGGTATTTTAAACCATCACCCAATTTAATGGGATCATCTGATTTCCCACTAGCAGTGGTTTTATCAGATGTTGAGGTAGGGAGTGTACTCCAAACATCAACAACTGATGCCCCTTTTTCTTGGTACTGGGGTCTTCTTCCTTCAACACTTGATAATCTTTTGATGGAACTAGTGGTTAATACAAACTCACTAGCAGATAACAGAGGTGTTATGGAAGGAATTGCCTCCAAGGAAGTCTTATTGATGTAACCACTGTCCAGGTGTAAACTTGTAGGTTCAACACTTGTAGTGGCTACTTCACTTGGATTACCACCAAGAGTTACTTGTAACTCAAGGGGTGTAACCTCCTCAGGTTGTGTTGGTGGGTTAGCAAAGATTGATACATCAAGCCCAGTCTCATGTTGAGGTATTTTCTCATGAACAGGTGAGTGAGAAGGACTGGTTTGTGCTAGGTTCAAATCAATTGCATCCAACAGTAGTTTGGTGTTTGGGGGAATTGGGGATGTGAAGGTAGGTTTAGAAAGCGGAATTGCCCCGGGCATTGGGCTGTGGATGATGGAAACGAGTGCTTCCAGAGCATCATGATGTGGTGACCCTATTTGTACAACCTGTTCTTTTTGTGAAGAGAGAGGAGGAGTTTCAGGTATGGGTTGAGATATTTTTACCAACTGCTGTGAGGAAGTAGCAGTAGTGGTTTGTTGTGACTTTTGTGCTGTCACAGGCAGTTGCTCTGGTATCTCATCCTCCAGAGTTGCCTTTTTGGTAGGTTTTGGGGGTTTTTGATTTTTCTTTTTCTTTGGCTTTTTGGTGATTGTAGGTGTGGGTTTCAAGGCAGTTGTTTTGCTACCTTGATCACCTTGAGCAGTGGGCTCAGCAGCAGATGCCTGAGGAGCAGTGTTTACTGCTAAAGTCTGCTCAGGCACCTCTGCTTGTGTTTTGCAAGGTGTTGACATTCTTGTAAATGTTTCAGCAGTTAAGCTGTTTATCTGAAAAGAGTCACCTTGGTTTATTACCGCAATATCATCCTTACTGAATTTTTTCTCAAAATAATAACTTAAAAATCTTGGAAACAGTAAAAATGATTTTGTTTCAACATTTTTAACCAAATCATTGAAGATTACCTGGGAATAATTAAAATTTTCTTCCTAAAGAATAGCATATCCCAGATTTTGAATCTTCAATGGTATTTCATTAAAAGAAGTGGTTTTATTTGAAACACACATGAGAAGGGTATGAAATAAAAATCTTGTTGCTGGAGGGAAGAAACCTTTTTGTAAGGTATCCCTCTTCATCATTGTGTCTGCATACCCTCTCTTAATGAAGTCAATTATTAACTCGTTTTTAGGGAAAGAATCTTTACCTTCTTGATCAGCGAGCTGAAAGACCTCAGATATGGATTGCGGTGTTATTTGAACTGCCTTTTTCTGCAGAGTGGAGTTAATGGCTATGACATTTTCACCTTGTTTTTCAAGGGTACAATTTTTCCAAAACTCTCTCTGAGTTTGCAAGTAAATGGGTGCATCAGCGATTAACAAAGTTTTGTACTTTGATGCGTTGAGCATATCGAGGATGGAATCAAATGTATCAATGTTGCCGGGTTTTGTGAGAAGACTCAGAAGATTATGAGATGGTTTGTGTGGGATTTCTGTGGAGGTAGCCTTTTGAGAGGCCCCTTTTGAAGATTTTGCGGATGATTTCGATTTTGTCATTTTGAAGATGAGAATCGAAGATGAGATTGTGGGGAAATTTGATGAAATGTGATGGAAACTGCTTTGAGAAGAGAACTTTTAAGAATTCAATTCGACAGTGAAACCCTGTTTGGGTTTTGAAAGGGGGTTTTATTGATGAAAAGTGAATGCTAACGTGGCAGTGGTTACAAAAGGTCTGACCACTAAGTACTGTCCGCATGCCATCCCCTGGTGAAGTGAAGGACAATACTTTTGAACAGTACTTTTTGTGAAAACAACTGGTGAAGACAGTAGTTGTAATGGTAATGGAGAACAGTGGATGCTTTTAGCTATCAGTAGATAGCACAGCAGTGGATACAACACTGATTTTGAACATCAGTGCTTATCAAGAAAATGGAAGAGCAGGGGTTGACTTTCAGCAGTGGACAGACTTTAGAAAGCAGATGTTTGAAACACGGCAGCAGTTAGGGGAACAACAGTGGTAGAAAATAAAATGAAGACCATCAGTACAACAACTGTTAGTGCAGTAGTGTTTTAACTTTTGACAAATAATGTTAGCATCTGCTTGTTCAGATGTAGGAATTAATTTTGTCTTGTGTAAACACAATATCATGTCCAACATCTGTTGAGCTCCAGAAATGCTATGCTTAACAAAATACATTTTAGATGTAGATTATCAAGTTTAAATTGCCAGCAGTTATCTCAGAAATCTTTGTTCAAGGTTTTACCACATGTTCATTATTCCTGACAGTGGTTTAGCATCCCAGATGATGAAGACTTTTCTACTAAGGCTACTCATTTTGTGTCTAATTATTTGAACTAGAACATGAGTATCTCAGTAGTTCTCAAAATCAATTTGCAATCAATTTTTGATCTGTGATAAACTAACTTGAGCTTAACATGACCTTGACATGTGTACCATTTCCATTTGATCAGTTTTAGGAATAGCAATTTCACACAAAAATAAGGAAATTACATCCTGACCAGATATGAACTTTTTACTACCAAAAATGAGTAAAAGTACAAAATATATTATATAAAAAAATAATATATCTGGTTTTATTCAGAGAAGAAAAAAAATATTTGAAAATAACATCCAAAAGGATCTGGTAACTTTCCAAATAAGCTCATGATCATATCATTCTCAAGTTATTTTGGCCACTGTTTAGGATCATTTTCTTGTCAATTGATTGTAAATTCTTCTTTTAAGGTCAATCACTGGAGATGCCATTGTTACCTGAACAATTTCTGTATTGATGAATGCACACAGTTGCATGATGACCATTGTTTACCCAACTTTGGACTCATAAGTGTTTTATGTTTATACTTTTTTTTGGCTTCAAAAGTTTTGTGATAAACACACTTTTGAGTTTTGTTCATTTTCTTCTTCCCTTTTTACCCTTTCCATTCATAAGTAATAAAATACTTACTGGGAGGTTTTTAATGAAAGAATACTCAATCCAAAATCATTTTCAGCAATGTTTTGAGAGATCTGGCCACATTTGTACATGTTTTATTACCGATTCTCACATTACGTATGATTTGGACTGTTTTGACCCCATATTTTCTTCATGTGTTTTGACAGTGTTGATTTGGTCCTTTTGAGGATTCTCAACCTGCCTTTTAACACATAAGATTTCATGACTAAAGCTTTATTTCCATCTTTCTAAGTTAGCAAAACACTAATGTTTATTATGAACATAGGTTTTGTTAATCCGAGGTTCATACTTTAGCATAAAATATGATGAAATCATCACAAATTCCAAAACAACAGTTGAAATCAATTTTGAATAAAGATAATCATATCATAGTTACCAGATAAGTTTCCAGATCTGAAGACTATGGGTGATTTGTGGATGACATCACTAGTTGTTTGAGATTTGTGAATCTTATGACATCTTGGTTGTTTTACAGAGTATCTGATTCATCATTTTGAACATGATTTCTCGTTGCTCTGTTTTTCAACTAAATACAATCAACCTTAGTATCAATGAATTTTGAGCTGAACTGTTATGTCAAATTGATTGTTAGATCGAATTTGACTGACCGGGCTCTGATACAAATTGTTAGGATTGGAGGTTGTCATGATTGTGCTCGTTTGTATAATTTTGACAGAACAATGAATATAAAATGAGATTAAGTGCAGCGGAAATGAAAAACAAACTTTGTGAACACAATCAGAAGAGAAAATAGTTTGGTAAACAAATGCTTTCCATTGAGTTGAATGATTGAAATACAAAGCAAATGATTACAAGCATGCTTGCAGAACTAAGCTCCCCCTCAGCGTGATACCCCAAGGTTGGTTGCACAAGATGAAAGGATTGGACTGAAGAAGAAGAATCCACTCAGTCAATCAAATGTAACAGTACAGGGTACTGCTCCATTTATAGGCAAACCAAACCACTGAAGCATCTCAGCTGACGTCACCATGATAGTGACATCTAACAACCTAACAACCTAAAAACATTGTTCTATACAAACTACTGATGTGTAACAACTGATTATAAGTACAATACAAAACAAGAGATAACAACTGCTTCACGTTCTGCTGCTGTAGCCTGAGCACTGATGTTGAGCATCAGTGCTTTCTTCAAAGGTGACCAGTCCTTGAATGGGCAGTGCTTGTGTCTTCAGCAGTACTTAGGAAACGACAGTAGATAGAGCAACAGTGTTTGTCTTCAGCAGTCTTTAACGTTTCATCAGTATTTGGTTCATCAGTTGTTATAGTGAGTAGTACTTAAGATCTATCAGCTGTTAGATTACCACTGTCAAGGGGAAAGCCAAGTGTAAACAGCTGTTTATTATGAGTCCACTGATGTGATCCGGTTTTGGCTTTCATTATCTGTTCCTCTGGTAGGGTTCAATCCCAACAGTTTTATTTGGGTAGTTTTCTTTGTATTCAAAACCTATTCCTTATCTCACCAAAATCAGTTCTATTTCTCGTTCTCTCTAAATTGTGAGACGCTCTTTTTGTCTCTCTTAAAAAGCCGCACCACCCCATCTCTGCTGTCGTGGCCGGTTTAACAAGCATCACGTCATCGTTTTGTTATTCACCGATTGCGTGGTGGTAGAGGCCTTCGGTAGGAGGTGAAGTACCGGTGCACTGGTGTTTGTTGGAGCGTTGGTATGTTAGTTTGGAGGCTTTCAGAGGGTGGTAATGAACCGGTGTAGTATAAAGCATTTAGCGATATTGTTGTGCAATGTTTATTGTACTCTTTGTTTTACATGTTATACGTTGGTTTTCTTGGAAATCATTCCTAGATGCGTGGTTTTGTTTGTGTGTTTAAAGTTGATTACTTATTTCATTTTATCAAGGCTCTCTAGCAGATTTGGATGATGATGAAGCCGTCGACTGTTGGTGATGAACCCGGTTTGGAACGTTGTTGTATGTGAGTGTTCTAGCCGGTGATGATAGTTGCCGCTACTTGACATCACGAATTCGGTTGCAGTCGCAGCGGCACGAGTCGTGCTATCTTGATGACGAGGAGGATGTTGAATCTAGGCCTCTTTTTTTTTTGTAACGCCTCGTGTTTTGTAACTTTCTTTATTTAGCAAGTCCCTTGTGTTGGACCGTGTTCCGACCCTGAATAGTCAGTAGAGAACGTTCATCTTCACGTACGAAGGTGGAATCAACGTAAATGAAGTAACAACAGCTTTCCTATTCAATTCCTTTCCTTTTTATTGCTTTCTGATGTAATTTTGACAGAGTTTTAGTAACAAAGCAATCACGCAGGTCCGCTTCAATGTACATGCATGAATGATCAGGTTTCGCTTCTGAGTCCTATTTATAGTCCCTATGGTTTCGCTTGAATGGCAAGCCAAATAAGCGAAACCTCATTTAACCTAATAAGCGAAACCTTATCTTGACTAATAAGCGGAACCTCTACTAACATGTTCATACAAGCGAAACTACTATAATATACATGAATTTTACTTTCTAGCTTCTAATTTGACCAATCTTGACCTAAGACTTAATGTAGATGAAGTCAACAGACATTCCATGCATCAACAAACTCCCCCTTGGATGTTGACGTAGTCTTCAGCTCCTGAGTCTTCAGTCTTGGTCTTTCCTCCAACTCTCTGTCTTCTCATCAAAAGCATTCTTCACAGGTTTAGAATCACAACCTGACTCCATCTTCAGACTCCCTTTTAGCTGTTGATCCAGACTCCCTCTTTCACAGACTCCCCCTCTCAGTATGCTAGAATCTAAGAAATCTGGTTCAAGCTCTGACAGTTAGCTTCCATTGGGAATAATGAAGTTCACACCTGTTACTAAACCAATAACATTACAATTCTATCTTTTCAACAATAAATCACAAACACAATCAGCTCTAGAAATCCACTCAAGTATTCAGGTCCAAGTTAATGACCCTGATTACTCAATTAATCTACCAAGTTCAATTTAATGACCTTGGTTGATCATTTGACGAATCAAATTGATTTTGTAAAAACATTTTCACATTCTCTAAAACAATGTAACAAGCATCAACTTAATGAACTTGTTTTAACTTTGAAAACATCTCAAACTCCAACAAAGTAAGCTCTCCTCATTTTTCAACTCAGAACTTTCCTGCATCTGCTTCAATCTTCTGAGAATCCAACAATCAACTCTCTACTTTGGTTTGTCAAAAATAAAGTAGAAATGTAAAATCTTTTTGGATTTTATAATGTGTTCTAAACTACTATATGAAATACAGAAAACTTAAATTGCAGAATATAAAGAAATTGAACTATATACAAACTTATTTTTGGCAAGCGTGTCAGGGAATCATATCAGCTTTTCAGACAAATTACTAGTACCGTTAAGCTTAATTACATGCTCAGACTTAAATAATTCACCTCGATTGTCGATATACTGATCCATCTTAAATTCTCACACAGATTTCAATCTATTCGGATATGGTTTAGATGTCTTATGAACTTAGCTCAATTCATGTGTCCCACCTCTTGAATATACTCCCGCATCCAGAATCCCAATATTCAGTCTTACAGGTGAGTATACTATAATGATATCTGTACATAAATTAGGTATGCGAGGGCCGAGGGATCTCAGGTCGATACTTCCGTATACGCAGAGAGATATCAGCTTCGACTTTTCAGTATGTCCCCTTTAGAGGATCTTTTAATTACAACAGCAGCGACTATCAATTTTATTGTTTCATCTGCATGCTGAGGGTTTATGCTATGTTTCAAGCATTTGGTGAAAGTATTAGCCAAGGACTAGGTCAGAACTTCCGTTCAGCAGAAGTCCTGGAATAATACCCCAGACATTATTGAGTATAAAAACCTAGTATATCAGAATACGAGACCTTTCAAACGAGATTTCAGGGGTTACCTATATATCCAAGTAGTGTTCCCCACGAATTTCGCAAGTTTGAAACTTTAGGTTTATATCCCGAATAAATCTACTAAATGTGCGAAAACCTATCGACACATCATCAGTGAGACTATTTAACTCATTTAGTCTTTATAAATCTTTAGCATACTGTAATTGTCTAGCCGATGTACTATCATTTTCCCTATATACACAAGCTCTTTTTCAATTTTATCATGTTTTTGTATTTTTGCATTTTTTACTTTTTTTTGTATTTTCTGAAAATATACTATTTACAACTATCTATACTCCCCCCTAAATACCAAAACACGTAAAAAATCGACAAACCAATGCAGATTGGTTCTCGTCTTCATCCGCAACAGTACTCTCATCAACGCTCACAATTCCATCCAACGAAAGCAATTTCATACCATTAAGTTTTAACAAATATTGAAACCGATTTTTATCAAAAGCTTTGGTATGCAAATCAGCTTTTTGTTCGTCAGTGTGGATTTTCTCAATTCGTATCAACTTTTTCTCGAAGCAATCGCGAATAAAGTGATGACGAATTTCTATATGTTTAGTTTTAGCGTGATGTACTATATTTTTAGTTATATTTATTGCTGCCTCATTATCAACAAACAGAGGTGTGTTAAGAAACTGCAAACCGTAGTCGTGCATCTGTTGCTGTATCCACAAGATCTGAGAGCAGCAACTGCTAGCAGAAACATACCCCGCTTCACATGTAGATAACGCCACAGACGTTTGTTTCTTACACTGCCAGGTAACCAATCTAGGTCTAAAGAACTGGCATCCTGCAGTTGTTGATTTCGTGTTGACTTTGCAGCATCCGAAATCCGAATCGGAATACCCTTCGAGCGTAAAGTCGCCTTTTCTAGGATACCACAACCCCAATGTGGGTGTTCTTTTCAAGTAACGGAATATCCTCTTGACAATGATCATGTGCGAAGCTCTCGGGTTAGATTGATATCTTGCTGCGAGGCACGTTGGGTACATGATATCAGGACGTGAAGCAGTTAGATACATCAAAGAACCTATCATGGAACGGTAGAATGTTTCATCAGCCCTGTCTCCGGTGAGATCTGGGTGAATCCCATGATAGTCGCAAGTTGGGTAGCAGCTGGAGTAGAACTTGACATTCCAAATTTCTCTAGAATATCATGCACGTACTTCATCTGGTGAATGAAAATTCCCTCAGGTAATTGTTCAACTTGTAAACCCAGACAGAAGTTCATCTCCCCCATTGATGACATTTCGAATTTTTGCTTCATCACCTGTTCGAAATCTTTGCACAATTTCTCATTCGTTGACCCAAAAATTATATCATCTACATAAATCTGAACGATCAGAAGATGTCCGTCGACCTCTTTAGTGAAGAGAGTGGCATCCACTTTTCCACGTATGAACTTGTTAGCGAGTAGGTGTTGAGACAAAGTCTCGTACCAAGCTCTCGGTGCCTAATGTAGACCATACAATGCTTTGTCCAATAGGTAAACTTTGTTCTTGTTGATTGGGTCAGTAAAGCCCGGCGGCTGACCGACATAAACCTCCTCTTTAACCTTCCCATAAAGAAACGCCGATTTAACATCCAACTGATAAACTTTAAAGTTCTTCCAAGACGCAAATGCTAGGAAAATTCTGATTGCCTCTAGTCGTGCTACAGGAGCATAGACTTCTGTAAAATCAATCCCCTCCTGTTGACTAAAGCCCTGAACAACGAGTCGAGCTTTGTTCCTTACAACCACTCCTCTGTCGTCTCTCTTACACTTGAATACCCATTTCGTATTGATTTTCCTTTGACCATCCGGTAAATCCACTAACTTCCACACTCCTAACTTTTCAAACTGACTTAATTTTTCTTGCATCGCTATGACCCAAGAGTCTTCAGTAAGCGCCTCTTTGTAAGTTCTTGGTTCGATCTGCGAAATAAAACAACTTAATGAAAATTCAGTTTGTAAAGGTGCTACTGTAGAATAAAAACATGTTAAGCCCTGGTCTATTTGACGTCTTGTGCGAACGCCTGAATGCAGTTCTCCTATGGTCAACTCCTCTGGATGATAAGAAAGAGTTCGCGGCATCACTTCGCTCGGAACATCTACATTTCCTTCCAGATTAGTAACATTTTGTTCTGTATCTTGTTCACCAACTTGGTTTGTTTGACTTGATAACTGGATCTGCTCCCCCTCAGAGTCTGAATCACCATGATAAAAAACTGGCATATTTTCAGCTTCTTGATTATCATTCACCTCCGACTGATTACCAGGAGCAACTTCATCATCATTTTCACCAGCATTGCTAGGACCTGCTTCATCATCATTTGAAGTTTCCCAAGGTCTTCTAGAATACTCCGCTGGGAACCTGAGCTGCAACTCATACTCTCGCAAAATATCCAGCTCATCAAAGAAATCTTCATCTTCCTCTGATTCTTCTCTCATGTCAAACGAATCCCAAAGTTTATCATAATGATATTTCCATGAATCACCAAGATTCTGTGGCGGCATAGTGTAACCTTGACATTCAACATTCGCTGCTTCAATAATCCGCTTCTCACTTGGAACGAAGACACGTCGCATTGGATTGGCATAACCAACAAATATTCCCTCAATGCACTTCGAACCAAACTTTCCATTAGTCTCTATAACTGTACAAGGTGACCCGAACGGTTCTAGATACTTCAAATTCGGTTTGCAGTTATTGATTAGCTCAAAGCATGTCTTGTTGAACTTCTTGACAGTAAGAACCCTGTTGAGCGTATAACATGCAGCAGAAACAGCTTCAACCCATAAATTAATTGGTAACTTAGAGTCTGCGAGCATAGTTCTGGCTGTTTTGATTAGCGTCCGATTTTTCCGTTCTGCTACTCCATTCTGTTACGGAGTGTACGGAGCACTAAACTCATGCAGTATACCTCTTTCATCACAAAATTCTTCCATCTTACTGTTTTTGAATTCAGTACCATTATCACTTCTAATTCTACTGATAGGCCTCTGGTACAGATTCTCAATTCTTTTAAACAACGCCATTAAACTATCAAACGTTTCGTCTTTCGATTTCAAGAATGAAACCCACGAAAATCTGGAATAATCATCAGTCACGACCAAACAGTAGTAATCTCCTGTTATACTTTTGACATTCACCGGACTAAACAAATCCATGTGAAGTCTTTCCAAAGGTCTTGAAACTGAATTGACTTGCTTTGTAGGGTGTGACTTTTTCTTCGGTTTGCCTTTGACACAACTTATGCACTCCCCTTCCAGATGAAAACCTTTGACATAAACTCCTGTGACCAAATCATTATGCACCAAATGATTCATTTTCCTTAGGTGAATATGCCCCATCTTTCGGTGCCACAATCTTGATTCTTTCTCAGTTGCTTTGGACACAAAACAATGAGCCTGACCCGTGGTTGTAGTAGCTACACTCATGTCCAACACGTACAGATCATTGACTCTTGGTGCCCTCATGATGATCCATTCCTCAGGTATCACAAATCCCGGTTTCAAGATCAAACATTCTTTGTCAGTGAAATGAGTAGTATACATCCTGTCACAGATCTGGGAGATACTCAGCAGATTATTCTCCAGCTTAGCGATACTCTCTCAAACGTTACGATCTCATTGGATAACGTTCCTTCACCTATAATCTTTCCTCCTTGATTACCCGCAAAACCTACGTAACCACCATTAATGTTTCTCACATCATACAGTAACGCGGTCTTCCCTGTCATATGTCTCGACGCTCCACTATCCATGATCCATCTGGATACAAGTTTTGGAAGATCCTGAACATAACAAACTATGACTTAAACAACTTCAAGAAAGATGCCGATTCATGCTTCGCTATCCAGGAAGCTCCGGCAATTCAAACTACTTAGTCAAACATCGAGTCCACCCAGGCCTCATCAGCCTTAGGTGTAACCTTGACTCTCGCAATTTGAATTTTGAAATTTTCAGCCTTGAGAGGTGGAAAATTTGCATCATAATCAACCGTAATTGATTCTTCAGCCTTTTTCACTTCAGAAGTTGAATTTTTCTTCTCAATTTTTGGCTTCCAAACTTGTTGAGATAATGCAACCCTTTTGTAAAATTTGTCGTTTTTAGTTACCAACTTCTTTACGGGTTCATTTTTCACACTCTTTTTCTCAACCATGATTGGTTTTTTACCCTTCACATCAACTTTCTTCTGTTGAGTCTTCACAGTTTCAGTCTTAGGCTTCACATTGGTACACTTTCGTGCAATGTGACCAACTTGATTACATCTGAAGCATATTCGAGTATCAGCCACTCGACTATTACCTTCAGACTGAGACTGAGAAGCTCTTTTCTCAAAGAACTCTTTGTTTGATTTTGAAAAAAATTCTTTTTCTTCATCAGGAAGTGAATTTGAACTGTTCACAAACTTTTTCTTCTCAACAAACCTCTTGTTTGGAACATTTCTTTTCTGATACGATTTACCCCCCTGATAACCACCCGACCAGTTGTTTCTGTTGTTATTATAAACACGTGGTGGATTAACAGATTTCTTGTTGTAAACCTTTTCTTTCTCAAACTTCATTTTACTTTTCTTTTGACTCAGATTGTTAACTGCTGACAGCTCAACTTCGACCAGTTTGAAAACATTTGTCAATTTGTTCATGTTTACATTCTCAATCGAAAACTCTGAATCCGAAAACAACTTATCCGATCCGACATCTTGTACCTGACAAGAGTAGGTTCATCATTTAAGTTGTTCTTGGACTTTTGTTTCGGAATGTATTTGTCCAAGAAACACCCATCTTCCTCAGTAGTGTCACTATCTGTTTTAAGCACATTTTCAACAACACCTTTTACAATATCATTTTGAACACTATCGTCATTGGAAGATGTGAATGTGACATCAATGTTCTCCGAAAGTTTAACTTCACTTTCTTCCTCAAATTCAACCAACCCAGATTGTTTTTTCGTGTAGTTATCAAGAACAGGTGGTGGAACTCTATGAAAACCCACCTCGGTTCCATCAGAATACACGTCTTCGCCAGCTTTGTTTTTCCCGATGGGTTTGGGAACAATGTGCTGCAACACAAAGCTTGCGGAGCTATAGCTGTTAAGCTTCAACTGGATTCGCTCGTTTTCAATTTCAACCTCTTGAACTTTAAGTTTCAAATTAGCGATTTCATCCAGTTGTTTGTTGATTGATTCTTCTTTTACTCTCAGCACTGCTTTTAAATATTCGTTTTCTTTAAAAGTTTTACCATTTCGATCATCACTATCTTTCACTGTGCTTTTGAGTTTTTCAAATTTTTCAGAAATCTGACGGTTTTCAAGAATTAACTTTTCATTTTCTCGTTTAACTTTTTCATGTTCAATTTTATCAGTTTCAATTTGAGCAGTTAATTCTTTAATCCGTTCAGTTGAAGCTTTCACTGTTTTGTCACGCGCAAGAATCTGATTCTCAACGCTTCTGACCTTTGCTGTCAGATCTTTAACTTTCTCACCGTTGAGATACGTGACAGTGTTACAAAATTTGCACTCTTTGTTGCAATTTTTGCAATCAGCATTTCCTTCGATCTTTTTACCTGACGCATTTGTTGACGAGTTTGGACTGATCTGGCCTTTTGACTCAGACACGGAGTTAGAGTCTACCTCAAGTACTTTAGCAGCTAGCACTTTGTCAGCCATTTTTCCCAGATTCTCTGCAGTCAACTGCTGCGTTGTATCGATAATGCCGGTATCAATCTGCTTTGCTTTCTCGATCTCTTCTTTCTCCTTTTTCTCTTTCTCTTCTTTCTCTTTCTCTTCTTCTTTCATTTTCTCGGTTGGAGTTCCCCACCATTTGTGTTGCCAATACTCATCATCTTCTTTTATCTCCTTGATGATGGCTTCCAGATCAAGCGTTTTGTCATCGATCGCAATATTTCCATACTCATCAAGATAACACTCCCTGTCCGGATCCCATCTTCTTGCTCTTCTAGCTTCCAGATAGATACGAGAAATTCTGATGATTCTGTTTTCAGCAATCATTTTCCGATAGCTATACTTCTGCTCTTCAGTACGATCATCTTTCCACGGAATAGGTTCATCGTTTTTTGCCATGAATGCGTAACCAACCGCATCTTCTTTCGGTAAAACCTCTTTGCTCCAATCATACCCCTCATCATCGTAGATCACCGCAAGAGCTCTAGATTTGTCTCTGTTATCTTCAGACTGCTTCAATCCAGGCGGCTCAGATTTATTCTGGTGATAAATCGCCTTCTTGTAATAATCATCTCTGAAAGGGTTCTCCGACTCATCAGCATAAGCATTTCTGCATTCTCGCTTGAAGTGACCTTTCTGCTTACACTTGAAGCATGTCACCTTCGATTTATCGAACCCCAGCTTAGTAGATGGACCACCAATCGTCTTTCTGCCCGTTATTTCCATAAAACGTTGTGCTCTACGAACAACACTTGCCATAGCCCAACGAATATCGATTAGCTCCATTTCTTCAGGATCTATTTGGTCATAGTCCTGTTTCGTTAGGTTTGTGTTGCCGATCTTCCCAGCTACTAACCTTCATATGATTCCAACACTGACGCCAAGAAAACCATTTGTTGCTTAGCTGACTCCTCGTCAAAATTCTGTGCATTCTTCAAATCTATTGCAATGTTGCATTGAAACTTCGCATCAGAATGACTTGCAGATGATGAAGATCCACCGTGATAACCACTGTGATTTCCACTTCTTTGACTGCTTTGACATTCTTTGCTTGCTGTCGACACATTCTCAGCAGAAAACGCAGTTTTTGGAGAAGTTGCTTTTGGCATCATGCTTTTCGGATAATAAAGATCAAAATTTTGCTGGTAAGATGAGTGATTGACTTTGTACGTCTTCTTCAACTCTAACTCGTGACTTTCAAGTCTCTCAATCACCAGATCTGGAGTCAACTTTGCAGGCTCAATAGTGTTTTTCAGCATAAGCGCATAATATCTCCAATCCACCTCATCTGGTAATGAATCGAACAGTTTGTCAACAAGTTCTTCATCAGAATACTTGATTTCATGTCTTGCTAATTCCAGCTTCAGATGACCGAACCTTTTTATCATTTTACAAACTGACTCATTCTTGAGACAACCAAACATATCAAACTCTTTCCTAAGAAGTTTCTTTTTACTTTTTACAATTTCAGTACTTCCTAGACATTTCTTTTCTAGCTTTTGCCAAAGATCTTTTGCATTTGAATAATCGATCAAAGATATTATGTCCTCCCGAACCGACTGAAATAACAAAGCCACACATTTTTGCTCGGCTACAAATGCATCAATCTCTTCAGCCGATCTTAACGCTTCACCATTTTTGTTTCCATTTGCATAACCGTTCTTCAAACTTTTCCAACTGGGAAATGCGAATGCCATAAGCCAATCTTCAAACTTCCTAGACCACCGACTGTACTCCTCGATAACCATAAGCTTCGGGGGTTTATTGAATGTTCCGCAGGCACTTTCCGATTCCCAAGCTTCCTTTTTCTTTTCTTTCGGCGGATTTTCATTTTCTTTGCTTGATGAAGTATCATCGTTTCCGGAATTTCCCGTGAATACGTACATGTCGCTGAACGGGTTCAAGAAAATATCATCCATTTTGAATATACCTGCAAAATCAGCAAACACTTAGACAAATTTTCGAGATTTTGAAAAATGTGACAAATAAGTGAAACAGGGTATGACTGATAAGCGAAACCAGCTTGTGACAGATAAGCGAAAGTATCACTTGAACAAATAAGCGAAAGTGTATAATGTTCAAATAAGCGAAAGTCACAGATTCGTATAAGCGGAACTATCAAAGTGTCACTATAAGCAAAACCAACTATGTTCCTTCAAGAGAAACTTATGAGCGAAAGGTCCGAATAAGCGAAACTATATGTCCTTTCGAGCGAAACCTACAAGCGAAACTTTCAAACAAGCGGAACTACTTGTCTGAATAAGCGAGACTATCAGTTTGTTTCAAGCGGAACTATGTATTTTCAAGCGGAACCTCGATGTCCGGATAAGCGGAACCTAGTTCTAACCAGTTTTCACCATGTTTTATTCCGAATTTTAACTTGAAACTTTCTAGGGTTTGTTATAACTGTATTTCACACGTAATAGTCAAAATTCAGATAATTTCATCCGTAGGAACCACTTCAAATCGAAAAAGTATGAGAGAAAGTGAGTAGAAATGAGAGATTTCTGCAGATTCAAGCTGTAGTAGTATGAACTCCTCGTCCTGAGCTCTGATACCACTTGTTGGACCGTGTTCCGACCCTGAATAGTCAGTAGAGAACGTTCATCTTCACGTACGAAGGCGGAATCAACGTAAATGAAGTAACAACAGCTTTCCTATTCAATTCCTTTCCTTTTTATTGCTTTCTGATGTAATTTTGACAGAGTTTTAGTAACAAAGCAATCACGCAGGTCCGCTTCAATGTACATGCATGAATGATCAGGTTTCGCTTCTGAGTCCTATTTATAGTCCCTATGGTTTCGCTTGAATGAAAAGCCAAATAAGCGAAACCTCATTTAACCTAATAAGTGAAACCTTATCTTGACTAATAAGCGGAACCTCTACTAACATGTTCATACAAGCGAAACTACTACAATATACATGAATTTTACTTTCTAGCTTCTAATTTGACCAATCTTGACCTAAGACTTGATGTAGACGAAGTCAACAGACATTCCATGCATCAACCCCGCTTCAATGTACATGCATGAATGATCAGGTTTCGCTTTTGAGTCCTATTTATAGTCCCTATGGTTTCGCTTGAATGACAAGCCAAATAAGCGAAACCTGATTTAACCTAATAAGCGAAACCTTATCTTGACTAATAAGCGGAACCTCTACTAACATGTTCATACAAGCGAAACTACTATAATATACATGAATTTTACTTTCTAGCTTCTAATTTGACCAATCTTGACCTAAGACTTGATGTAGACGAAGTCAACAGACATTCCATGCATCAACACCTTGTACTTTCCTTTTATAGAAACTTGTGATCCTTTATATTCGTATTCCATTTCATACTTTTTAATCCGAGACTTAAATCATAATGAAAAATGTTATCTTTTATATACTTATATGTTATGCTTTATTCATAAATATTTGGTAATTATTCATGTTTCATCTATACTTAATACTTGTTTCTATGCATATTCATACGTCCTTATACTTGTTTTACACATAAAATACATTTTTACACTCTTTTATACTTGCCCGACACTTGTACATTGCATAAATACCCTTGAAATGGCTTAAAATCAGCTAAACACAAGAAAATTGCAACATTTGGGCTTAAGCCCAGCAGCTTCGTACGAAGCTGGCCCAGCCCACTTCGTACGAAGGCCCACTTCGTACCAGCCCAGCCCAAAACTCATTTAAGCCCATTTCACCCTAAAATCCTAATTCTTTCCTATAAATACAACCCATTCTCATTCATTCCAACTTCCACTCCCACTACTTCCACTCTCAAGCTCCTGATTCAAAAACTCACTTCAAGATCTTCAAAAGTGAGATTTTCTTCCATCTTCTTCTACCTCTCTTTAATTTTTAAAAACTTTTCTCAAACATAGATTCTTCCCGAAGTTGTTGGTACATCAGCCTTGCCTTGGTAGCTGATACAAACTCTCAATGGGATTGAGGACCAACATAAGTGGAGAAAATCTATCAAAAACCTTCCTTTTCACAAACTTTTAATCATGAACGGAACCAAAACCGAGCCTCACTGAGTTCACAGCTGAGAAGGTAGCTGTGGATTTATGTTAGGACTGATTTCAGTTGATTAGAGGGTCAGTTCGAGCAAAACCAAGCTGATTTCACCTCAAGAACAGCCCCTTCATATGAAGCCACCAGTGCCTTCGTATGAAGCTGCCAGTGTGTTCGTACGAAGCCACTGATTTCAAACAACTCCTGACGATTTTCATCATCAACTATTGCTATATTTGATGCTGATGATTCTGGACACAACTAATATTTACTTATTCCTGTAATTTCCTTTCTGTAAACATGACCAACCGATTAGTTCCACTGATTTGTGCTTTGGTGTTAAATAACGAGGTGAAATAACCTCCATGCATGACTTCTGTGATACGTATGACTATTAATATACGTATAACTTCCATAACAGACTAACAAAACACTCGAACATAACTAACAGATAGTTAAAAGATTCAGAATAGAAGTTGGTCGACGAACAGTCAGTTCGTACGAAGGCACTCCCTTCGTACGAACCCACCATACTGCCTTCGTACGAACCCAACTCCCTGCCTTCGTACGAACCCACCCTTCTGCGTTCGTACGAATGCACTGTTTATGAACTGTTTGAGATTTCCGTTTCGTATTCTGACTCAGTGTTATTCATCGCTGTTAGTTAGGGTATGCTTCTGTTTTCCACTGTAACTTTTGCTTATACTCTGTCCATAAATTCTGTACAATCTCCAACTCCAACTCACACCTTCATTCCCCTGACCTAAAATAACTCGCCACTCGCGGATAATCGGAAAACACATGCAAATTTGTGAGTACACTTGACCCATTTTCATTTTAACACTTTTTAGGTGCAATATGTTAACCTTAACAAAAATCACGACACTTTATGCTTTATGCAAATTCACGAAACAATCCAAATACATGGAAACTACTTGTTATGCTTGATACATATACTTGGGTGATTCTTATGTGATTCCATAGTCATTAGCTTTGTACGAGCCTCCATTTAACATGTATAGCGCTATAGGATTAACGCACCACCCGTGAACCAGAGGTCATGTTAAATTTCATTCTTTATTGCATAAACAGAGGGTTGACTAGAGATATTGCATGCCATGATATGCTGATCTTGAATAACTTAGGTTGCCATGTGGATTCGTTTTAAACTTTTTATACTTATACTTATTTACTTAAACTTGTGTACTCGTCAATGCATTTTTGTGTTGAACTATACTTTGTTAACATGTTGCAGGTTGATGATGTTGAAACTAGAGTAGTGATGATACCTTAGATACACATTTAGAAATCGTAGGATTGAATATGTTGTATCAAATTTTGTACTTGTTGTTGTATCGATTTCTTGTACTTGAACATGTCGTATTTTGTGTTTCATTGTATTGTAACCTACTTTGAATGAAATGAAATCCGTTTATCTTAATTCTGTTGTCACTTTAGTGTTATGATGCAATGAGCAATCTATTTCGTCTCACTCCGATGATTCCGCCATCGGTTGGGGTGTGACGTTTTTTTTTCTTTTTTTCGACTTTAATTATGTTGTTTTCTTGATGGTGGTGGTGGCTGGGTTGTTTGATGATGTTGGTGGTTGTGTTTTTTACGGTGTTATTAGTGACAATTGTGGTTGTTGTTGTGATGGTGTTGGTGGTTGTATTAGCGGCAGTTGTGGTGGTTGCTGTGATGGTGTTGGTGGTTGTGGACTGAGATGGTAGAACATATGAATGGACATTTGAGAGATGATTTAGTTAAAATGAGTACATAAGCTTTCCGAAATGAGGTATACATTAATATGTTTATTTTAAGATAATGATGATTCTACCATAAGTAACCAATTTGGTAGCGTTACCTTTTACACAGATACTATATGAGTAACAAAGATTAAATCAAAATAAACCAATTTTTAGAACATGTTGAATTGCCATGTAAATATATCGATTTATAGCTAAGAATGACTATCGATAAGTTAAAGAATTCATGGTTATGCTATTTGGTACCGTTTAACGGAACCCGTCGCACTGTGTGCCTCGCCGCATCGCAGCGGGGTACTCATCTAGTTATATATAAATTATAAAATATTTTTAAAGTTATAATTATATCATAAAAGACGCACCCGACTTATTTTATTGCATAAAACATATTGTAAAAAAATATAATATGATATAATTGGGTTAAAGGGTCAACCTGCCAACTTGACCGGGTTGACCCGAACCTGACCCATTTAGCTAAACGGGTTCGCGGGTTCAACCTGAAACTGACCCGAACCCATTTAGACTTAACCCAAACCTGCGAATTTCGTGTTTGGTTCGTGTCATGTTTTCAGGTCATGTCAGAAACTCACACCCTTAGTTTAAAGATTTGTGTCATATCCGAGTATTTTTGGTAACTTAATTATATGTATCGTTATGTTGTTTTATGTTTTTTATCGGCAAATTTAGATCACTGGCATACTACTCGTGCAACCAGCGCAACCACCCGATCATATTCATCTCCACTAGGCTATAATGCCTATTAATACACCAATTCCGGAGAAACCTAATAAATCTGAGAAAACCCCTTTCTGGGAATCGAACTCAATAGCTCATGGTCCCTAAGCCTCATTACATCCATAAGACACCACTAGGTTATAATGCCATATGCATTATGTTATTTTATGTGATGTCCTATTGTGTGGGGGATGGCTATTTTGTTGTCACCTCAACATCATGTTTTATTTTACTTATAAATCAACATTTATTATATATATATATATATATATATATATATATATATATATATATATATACTATTAATTTTAACATTATGGTGTATTAGAAGTTGTACTTTGAGCATATATTCTTGGACAATGATTTTTTATAAAACAACTGGCTGGTGTGGGTTATTGTTTTGGGCCAACTGTCTTTAATTGTGACTCATGTTTTAATTGTGCATGCCAGGTGTTTTAATTGTGACTTATGTTTTAATAATTTTATCTTCTCATTTGAAACCATGTTTTCTCACTCTTACCATTTTCTCTAAAATCTCTCCATGTCTCTCTCTAATCTGACTTTCGAGTCAGCATTGTTGGTTGTTGTTTCGGGCCATGATTGTGGTTGATGTCACCTGAGCTTTTCCCGTGATGGTGAATCACGGTTTTTTCCGATGGTGAGGTTTGGGGTTTTGCTGTTGCCGACGGTTTATGTACTGTCTATGGCGACGGCTGTAACCGTAGTTACATGCGACTACATCGACTATGATTGTTGGTTTTTACAAGGGCTGTCGATGTTTTCAACTATGTTGATGTTTTTATGGTGTTTTTGGTGGTATGATATAACGATGGTTAAATGGCTATGATGGTTTTCTGACCCTCCGATAAGCGTTTTTGTTAACCTTTGTGTGCACTATGTTGTTTTGTTTTCGTTACTGGGTTGTACCCACATCATGGTTGTATCGACTTAAGATTGGGCGATGATGATTATGATTTATTCTTGGCGTGGCAGCTGTGATGCTTTAAATCAAGCAACCAGATTTGCAGCAATGAAATTTGAGTCTGAGCCTAAAATCTTGAGATTGAACATGTGAGGAAGAGGATTGGCTTAATGAAGAAGGCATGAAGGCTAAAAGGACGGAACGTTTAGTGATAGAAAAAGAGTAAATGTGTGACATACAACAAAATTGAAATGCAGATGAAATTACATTGGGATGTGTATGCTGTTTGGTAGAAGATAACTTGGAAAGGACTTGAGGTTTTATAAATTGAAATTTGATTTTGGGGTTCAAGTCTGTAGAAATAAAGGTATCTAATTATGGGATATGAAATGTAAAATAACAGATGTGAGAGAAGTATAAATCAGATTGAATTCAAACAATGAAATTATGGAAGGTAGTAGGTGATGTCATGACATCTAAAGATTGAAATGAAACATTGGAAAAAAAAGGTATCACGTGATGTTCTCGCATCTAAAGTGCTTTTTAAATTGAGTATTAATAATCACACATGGTAAAATCTTATTCTCACATGGTGTATACGGGCCGTATAAAGTTATACGGCAGTTTGCTTATCGGTGTAGCTAAGTTTATGGATGTGTTTAAGAACAAATAATAACCATGTAATGCATGTTTACAACATATAATAAATGAATTGGGTTGTTTTGGTTGATTTGTCATGTTAGCAATTAATATGCAAACAGGTGTACTTGGCTACACTTAATAAATCATGTTTCTGGCAAATGGCTCTATTTAGCTGTTCTTGGTGACTCATGTTGATAATCATCTTGATGTACAGAATTCATTTAAAAACAAAAACCATGAAGCAAGGCGCAACGCGCGCACAGGTAAACTCCTGGTTTATATAATTTTACAACTCCTTAACTATAAGTAACTTTGAATATTTTTGTTTTGGCCACAAAGTTTCTATATGTTTTAGTTTGAGGACCAAATTCTATTAGCTACATTGAAACTTTTATTTTGTTTTTAGTGGATAATTTTCATTTGCACCCTCTCATCTTTCGGTTTGTTAGTTTTTTTCTTTCTAGTTTTTAGTGAATAATTTTCATTTGCACCCCTCTTTAGGTTTGTTAGTATTTTTTTCTTTTTCTTTAACGATTAACAGAGTTTTTAAACGAGTTTTACGTAAAGTGAGTTATTTTTATCTACGTTTCGACGACGAGAATTTTCGTAACGGTGTTTTTAAACCAAGCGGTTGTTTTAAACATTATTTAAACCATTTGGTTTTTTAAACTGCCCGACGCTCATCTCTAAATACACAATTGCAACGTGTTTTTTTATCAACATATAAACCGACCCACTGTAATGCACGGTCGTTGTGTTTATCTAATTTATATGTGTTTTAGTGTAAAGTTGTTCGACTATCTTGACTTTCATGTACAATATAACGTAGCTTTTCCATAACTTTGAATATATCGTCGCCCATAATTTTTGTATCATCACGTTCACGATTTGCTTATTTTGATGTGTGTTTCAAACTCGCCGCAGAGGGGCGGTGGTAACCCACTAGTTATCATAAATTTACAAAGAACAATTACCCAGTTTTAGGGTTGACTAAATTAACTATAAAATTGTTATTAGGGTTGATTAAATTAACTATAAAATTGTTAAACTGAAATTTAGGTATCAAATACATAATTTATATCTTGTTTTCAACACACACACAAATAGACACATATTTACGTTGAAATTAGATTAAAAATGTCATCAGCTATCTTTTGGGCATCCATGGCAGCTCCAATGAGTCCTGTTCCTGCAAGTCCAGCACAGTAAAACCCATTCTCTCCTTTCCAGTTATTTGGAAACATTGCCTTTGATGTTCCATCTTTATTAAAATAGCAATCATTTCCCTGCACATTTGAAATGAACAAAACAAAATATAAATCATATATATCTATATTATTACAACTATACCAAAAGAATAAAAGTTACTTGAAGCCACAAAAGGGTTGATGTCTTGAATCCAGTAGCAAATATAATTGTATGAAACTGGTAACACTTCCCGTTCTCGAAAACAACTTCATCTCCTCCGCTATTTATACTTTTCAGTGCTGGCAAAACCTGTAGTCCAAGATGGTCTTAGAGTGAAACCATATGTGGCTTATATGCTCTACATGTTGCCCCTATGATCAACAAACATGTACATATATAAAACATGTTGTAAAGGTTTAGAAAACTAGACCTGAATCTTTCCAGACTTGATATTCTCGAATACACCCATATCGATGACCGGGTACTTGTTGGTTCTTACTTTGATTAAAAACGGACCTTCTTTGGGTCTTTGCATCCCATACTTGGTTATATCTCCGTACATTAGCTTGCTAGACCACACCAAGAGTGAATCCACCACATTTAGTGATAACTTTTTTAATAAAAGCAATCCGATTGTTACTGACCATTTTGATATGATATGAATCTACAATACCAACATAAACTTGTAGTTAAGTGTCATGGTCCAACACATGCAACATGAGTTGAAAGACAAAAAAAAAAAGTTAGTTATAAATCTTTTGGTTGTGGTGTCTCATTTAAAAAAGTTCATTTTTTTTTCAAGAGTTTCTTCATTAGCAACATGAGAAGGGGGATCTGTTATAGATAATTTATTTGACATTACTTTTCTTTTTTCATCAATATGGGATGGTAGGTCTTTTTACTTTCTCATCTGAAGTTAATTACTGATTTGTAGGGCTGTTCACGAGCTGAGCCGAGCCGAACCGAACCGAGCGGACCTTTGCTCATGCTTGGCTCGTTTTCAAATCGAACCGAGCGGAGCGGCTCATTTAAAATCAAGCATCAAATCAAGCGAGCATTTTTCGAGCACTAAAAATTCCGAGCGAGCGGCGAGCGAAGTTCGAGCGATTTGGACAACCATGTCGCCCAATTTAAATTTGCTGAAAGAGATAGTGACAATGTTGGGTCTCAAGTTTTTATATCTTTAAAAACATGCACATTTCATGGCATAATATTTTTCTTATAAATAACAATGCTGTGGCTGACGAGACGATGATCATATTGCACGAACATTTCGTTGAGAGCAGGAGACAATCAACTTAGGGTAACGACATGAAACATTGAGGCGATAAATAGACTATCGTTTATTGGTTTAGGGTTTAACTTTTAGTTTTGATTTTAATTTTTTATTAGTGTGGTTGGGCTAGTACGTATAGATATAGTTGTAAATTTGTATATAGTTGACCAAAATCTAATAGATTGGTACATATGAAACTATAAATTTAATTTATATTTATATATATGTATGTGTGTGTATGTGTATAGGTGTATGTGTGTATATATATGTATAATTTATATTTGTGTATATATATGTGTATATACATGTTTATAGATGTATGCGTATATGTATATGTATATGTATATATATCTAATTAAAATAATAATTCGAGCCGAACCGAGCCGAGCGGACCTTTGCTCATGCTTGGCTCGTTTACAAACCAAACCGAGCAGAGCGGCTCGTTTACAACCGAGCGTCAAACCGAACGAGTATTTTCCGAGCAATTTCCGAACGAGCGTCGAGCGAGCGACGAGCGACGAGCGATTTGAATGGCCCTACTGATTTGGGACCATAAGTTTTAGGTTTAATTAAAAAGATTTTTAAAAATATTCTGAATTAAAATCTTAAAAGGTAATTTTAAGATGTACGTGTATCTAGAGTTGTAAACGAACTGAACACGAACTTATTCCCGAACACTTACGAAATGAGATTTTATGTTCGTGTTTGTTCATTAAGGAAATGAAAATGTTCACAAACTGTTCATGAATACAAATGACCACATAAGAAATCGACGAAAGCGGTGGAGGCTAGAGGTGGATGGCGGGAGAGGTGCACAAATCGAGTTAGGGTTTCAATCCGAATCGGTTTCAAACCGGTATCTTATGATGAAAATATTCAAACAGGGTTGGCACTCAAACCGTGTTGGGTTCTAACCGATTTGGAGACAGGAGAACGGAACCCTATGAAACTGATTCGGGTTGGGTTGGGACCGGGTTAGGTTATCAAATCAGGTTCAACCCTATTGTCCAACCCTATTAATATAAATTCTCAAAAACAAATAATATACATAAATAACTTAAAATTTATACTTTATTTGTTGTATATAAGTAAGCTAAAACATAATATTATGAAAAAAAACATTACGACACCAAATACATTTTTCGCGGTCTTCGGTAGGTTCGATAAAGGAATAACCCATATTAACGGATGAATGTCATCCTTTTGATTCCATAGCGCTTTAAGAGCGTTTTTTTTTTCTTGTGTTTTTGTGCGTTTGATTTAACCAACACGTTTAAAACAGATGCATATAAACGTTTTGGATGAAAAAAGTCAGCATTTAATGTACTACATAATGGTCACAAAGCCGTTAAATAGTCATTGGGTAATAGGTACTTCCATGTATATGGACGAGTTCGTGATATCGGGTTCAAACCGGGTTGAGTGATCGTGTTGTCAACTGTCGGGTTGAAACCGGTTTGACTGTGAAATACCCAAACGAGTCCTACCCTACGGGTTGAAACTGTTCCAAACCGGGTTGGCTATAGATTGGGTTCAAACCGGGTTCGGGTAGGGTAGAGTTGTCGGGTTCAGTTTTAATCCGTTTTAGGGTTGCACCTCTAGGCGGGAGGGAGCAATTCCAGACCTTGACAAGGTGTGATGAGGGTTTCCTATTTTATTTTTAGGGTAATAAAATAGTTAGAAATTAAATAATATAATAGTAACAAATAGGGTGGTGATTAATTGGCAAAAGCAGAGTCTTTAAACACCTTTGGGATGGGAGGTTTTGGGTTTAAGTCCCACAGACGACAGGAATTAAAAAAAAATTGCGTTAAAAAATATAATAGTTATGATAAAAAAATAAATGCACAAAAATATTTATTGAACAACATAAACAAACGAACATAAACTAATGTTCACGAACACATTACTAAACATTCATGAACACAATTGAACGAGCGAGACATCTGTTCGTGTTCGTTCATTTAACTAATCGAACAAAATTTCTTGTTCATATCCGTTCATTTATTAAACGAACTTCCCACCGAACGGTTAACGAAGTATTCGCTGAACGGTCGGTTCGTTTACAACCCTATATGTACCTATCTACCTATCTTACTATTTTAAGCATTTAACCAATAATTAATTATAAGTTTAAGCTAATCAACACAAAAGAATATATCACTATGGGCACGTATTAAATGGGCAATGAAAGGCGATGAAAACTCAGCCTTTTTTCATGGAGTGTTAATAGTAGAAAAGGAAAGAACCATATACCGAGTCTGTTGGTGAATGGAGAGTGGGAGACGAAACCTACGATTGTGAAAAGGTAGGTTCTTAGTTTATATAGAAAACATTTCTCAGAAAATGTTATGGCAAGAGCAGTTTTGATATGCTCTAACATCAAAAAGATTAGTGAGGAAGCTGGTACTGAGCTCATAACTCTGTTTTCAAGAATAGAGATCAAAGAAGCTGTGTTTAGTTGTGGGTTGGACTAGGACCCGGGCCCGAATGGATGTAAATTTTGATTTATTAAGTGTTTTGGCAGTTTTTTGAGCAGGATTTCAGCAATATTATTATTATGGAGCATATTCATGGTTATGGTATTATTAGCAAAGGTTGTAGCTCATCTTTTATCACTTTAATATCGAAGAAAAGAGACCTGGTGGACCTTAGAGATTATAGACTGATTAACTTAATCGGGGCCATTAGTAAGGTAATTTCAAAATTCCTTGCTAATAGGCTAAGAAAAGTTATCGGTTTGGTAATCTCGAAAAATCAACCGACTTTTATTTAAGACAGGCTCATTCCTGATAGTCCTATGATTATGCATGAGCTTTTAGCATGGATGAAAAAAAGACAACAAAGTGTGTTCCTGCTGAAAATTGATTTTGAAAAAGCTTACGATAATGTAAGTTGAAATTTCCTTTTAGACATTATGAACCAAATGGGTTTTCCATTGGTGTGGTGCATATGGATTAAAGGAATTCTTCTTTTGGCTTAGTCATCTATTCTCATTAACGGAAGCCCTATCTTCGAGTTTCAATGCCAAAAAGGGATTCAGTAAGGAGATCCCATATCTCCGTTTCTTTTTCTTATAGTGATGGAAGCGTTTTCTGGTATGTTTCACAAGGCTGTGGAGGTAGGTGCTTTTATGGGAATCAAAATACCATTTGAGGGCCCATCGGTATCAAATCTTCTATATGCGGACGATGCTCTTATTCTTAGGGAGTGGTCTGGTGGTAACATATTGAATGTGGCTAGGCTTCTTCGCATTTTCCACCTTTGCTCGGGCCTCAAAATCAATATTAAATGTCACACCCCGCTTTCCCGGTGGGCCCGGATGTGGGGTTTAAGCGTGACGATTGTATATTAGTTTCACACGCAACGAAAATAAAGAGTTTATGTATTAAAATACAAGTATCTAAAACGTTAAATTATAATAAAACTTTATAATGCCAAATATTCGATACAAGTATCCCAAAGGTATGATCTAAAATAAAATAGACTTGAGACATCATAGGTCTTTTGCCATGGAGTCATAAATTCCAAAGCTTTTGACCGAGTCTTATCCAGCCTACTATTAAGGTTCATCACCTGTATATTAATCTTTAAAACTACGTCAGCTTCGCTGATAAATACAATTAACCGACTCATTTTGTAAAACATTTAAAATCATTTATGATTCATTGGGATTTCCTTCTTACCAAATTTACATGCTTGTCATATTTGGGATCCAGTGTTCAAAACCGGCTTATGATTAATATGCACACCATATATTTTTGTGTCTGTCAGGTGTATGTCTACACCCCGCACATAATGGTCATTACAATAAATAAATCGAGACGCCCGGATACGATACTATTAACCCTCAAAGGTTTTATGTTAATCAAGCAATACGGATTAAAATCGGGTTATCAACAATCTGAAAGCATTTGCTCATTGCAATACCCGTACCAAGTGATTTTGTACCATATCCACGTTTTTAATATAAAAGTGGTTAAAAATGTTTACTTGTACTGGCTACTCTCACAACGTATTTGGTTCTTTTACACAACCGAATTCAAAGTTATTATCCTACAATGGAAATATTTATCCATTAGAATTGTTTACGGGTCATTATAAGTCCGTTGGACTTGACCGGTTAACATAGATTTGAGCACGGGTCCGCAAGATTAAGCGTTGACCGGATAGAATGTGGTTTATAACCATACGAGTGAAGGATCTCGTGTGTCATGGTTAAATAACCTTACATTCTTATTTGAAAGTTTTTTGAGAAGGTTTTGACTCATTACAACTCGTTCATATGATTTATGCTATTATAATGAGTCGTGCGTGTAAATTCGAGTTTAGATGGTCAAATGGGTTCACGACAAGTTCAACATGTTAAAATATATTTTGTTATGTTTACAAACTATTTTGGTGTCAAAACATTAGATTACATATGTTTTATAATCATTCTTTGATATTTACATAAAGCTGCGTTTTTACCTTTTAGAAATATAAGTTTGACTTGTCATTTGACCTATTAAGACGTGATGATCACGTGATATAATTGCTGGGTATTATACCCTACATTATGATGATCACTTGGATGAATTTAATTTTAAAAGTGACTTGACTATAGTTGTGAGATTCGAAAGTCAATGGAAAAGTCAAACTATTGACAATTCCGGACTTTCGAACAAAACTAAACTATGAAACTGGCTTTTACGGAAAGAGCTAAGGAAGGAAAACTTACTTGCTTTTGAAAATTTCTTAAAACACTCAAGGAAGGCTATTGAAAGCACAAGAGAAGTAGTCTCACACTTTGACTTAGACAGTTTGGAAATGGTGTGAAGGTTACAGAGGATTAAAGGGCTATTTATAGTGAGGAATGAAGCATAGGAGGTTGCCAAGTATCCTAGGGAACTTTAGGAAGCTAATTAGTGGCATAGGAGGTGGCACAACCGGAGTTAAGTGGCAAATGTTGAAGAAAGGTGTAAAAAATGCAGCAAATGTATTTGCCAGGGATTTCTGGGGACCCCTTGCGGACCACAAGGGATTTCCCATATGGTCCGCAAGGACCATCTGCATGCAATAATTTCAAATACCCCTTGCGGACCGCAAGGGGATATTAATACAGCCTGCAAGGACCTCGAATTCTCCCAAAAATTTGCTTTTTAGGAAACCTTAGCCCCTTGACTTGGTATTCTCCTTTTTTGATGATTTTAACCCTTCTACTTCAACATTTTGAATTATATTGAGGGTCTTCAGTGTCACATTAAAAAATCAAGTTTGATGGGGATAGGGGTGGATACGGGAGAAGTGGATAATATGGCGGCTTTGTTAGGATGTTAAAAGGGTGGTAATCCATTTAATTACCTAGGTATCACGGTTGGGGCGAACATGAATAAGATAAGTAATTGGAAACCGGTATATGAAGTTTTTGAGACCTGTCTTACCTCGTGGAAGGCCTGTTCTCTCTCCATTGGGGGAAGAGTCGTCTTCATTAAAGCGGTGCTTGAAAGTCTTCCATTATATTACCTTTCTTTATTCAGAGCTCCATGCAAAGTGATTGAAGATCTAGAAGCGATGATGAGAAGGTTTTTATGGGCGGGAACAAGTAATGAAAGAAAAATTCTTTAGGTGGCCTCGAAAAGAATGGCTTCGCCAAAAGAGGTAGGGGTCTAAGAATTAGTAGATTAAAAGTGGTAAATGACACCCTTCTTGCAAAATGGGTGTCGAGATATAGAGTCCAATAGTCTATGGAAGCGGGTGATAGAGGCTTTGTTGGTTCAGACCCAAGATCACAACATAAAGCTCACTCACGTAAAAGAGAAATAATAAACAAGGTGAGGTTTCTGTAAAAAAAGACCTTTCTCGTGAGAAGTGTGAGAAGGCATAGAAATTGACATGTAGGCATTATGTTTTGGACTTAGGCATAATGTTTTGGTTTGTTTTGGCAAGAAAAACACCAAACATAACAATTTAAAACACAATGCAATGTATTGTGGGCATGAAAATTAAAAAAACAACAAAAACACACTGCTTAACACTTAAAACACATTACTTAACGTTCTTGGCATAATGTTTTAATTTTTAAGCTTATAATTCATTGCATTGTGTCTTATATTTGTTATGTTTGGGGGTTTTCTTGCCAAAACAACCCAAAACATTATGACAAAGTCCAAAATATGATGCCTACATGTCAATTTTTATACCTTCTCACACTTCTCACAAAAAGTGTCCTTTTAACAGGATCCTAAGACTAATAAACAAAATGAAAATGCTTTCTAACTCTTGCTTTATTCAAATGAAAAGTGGGTACACAAAACTTCTGCTACTCTATTATTATAATAAAGAAATACACACATGCATAAACTCAAGCTTTCAACGTGTCGTTTTTCTCAGCTAACTAACGTAAACTTTGCAATTTACTCGGTCAAACATCTAACCACTCCGTTAACTAATATTTAGATCATGTATGAATATACCCACGTTCCCATGATCCATTATTTTCTGACCCGCTAGCTGTTGACTTGACCCGTACCCGATTCGAAACAACCTGAAACATCAAGATTAAACCTAACAGGCTTGTCATAGAAACAAACAGGGATGGTCATTTTTACCCTCTAAAAAGGCTATCTTGGGATGTTGGAATGCGATTGTGCAGACGGAAGAAAAAAGATTGATTGAGGGCCGTAATATACATATATATTAAAGGTATTGTGGGTAATGGTGAGGATTTACATCTTTGAATTGACCAATGGTTGAAGGACGTACCGTTAAAAGAAGCGTGGCCGAATTTATTCTGGTTGGAAACCAATAAAATGTATAGAATTAATGAGTGTATTAACATACAAGCTCAGGATCCGACTTGGGTATGGAAATGGAAGCAAGCTCCGGCTTCATCGCTAAAAGGCTTGATGATAAAGGTGGCAGTTTCAACAAGAATTATCAGGAATGTGTCTATGGGGATGTGGTAGAGTCGATCGTCCACCTGGTTGGGTGATGCGTCTGGTTCTTTTTATGTTTCATTGTCCAAATGCGTGTGTGATATACTTTTTATCTACGTTTCTACGTAAAAACGCAGACCGCCGCAGCATGCGGGTGATTCCACAAATTTTTATTTCATTTTCATATATTTATAACTTTTTTGTATATTATTTTTAAGAAGTTTATATTTTAGGGGCCTGTATTTTATATACGCACATGGTCCACCTATTTTAAAGATTTTCGAAGACGGCCCTGTTGCAACAAAAATTAAATCTAGAACTTTATTAGCTCATGGTGCAAGTTACCGGATTTCATTATCTTTTCCTTCAGGGACCTCATGGAGATTTACAAAACGGCAAGAAGAGGAAAGGCTTAGGCGGAAGTGGTTCATGGCATTAATATTAGGTTTGTTTGTGTTTATGGAAAGCCCGAAACGAGAAGGTTCTCAAAGGAAGAATGGTTCCCACGGATGGTATTTGTAATGATATTAATTCGTTTGGATTTTTTTTTTTGGTTAAAATATAGGTCTAAGTCTGGAGGGTGTGGTTGGAGCACCCTAGGGGCTTTATCAGGCCACGTCAGCGCCACCTAGGATCCACCTCAGCCATTGAGCCCCCTTTAATTTGCATGGGATGGATGAAGCCCCCTATTAAACAAAATTTAAAAACAAAATTATTGGTTTAAATCAAGTGGGCCCCTCCTATAGCGCCCCTTCTGAATCTTTATCATGATGGAGCCCCTCATATAACGCCCCCCTTTAAATCTGAGGGTGTAGAAGGATAGCGCCCCAGGCGCTATAGATAATGAGTTGACGGGGTGGCGGCCCCACACTCTACGGCCTAAATATAAAATGCTTCGATAGAATGAGTGATGTAAATACACGTGGTACATGATGGATTCATAGGTTTTTGGTTTGATGGGTGCCTCTGCCGGATTGTGGTAGGGGCTGGCTGGCTGTTTGTTTCTGTTGGTAAAGCTAAAATCAAGTATGGTCCTCTTCTCACACATGTCACTCTTTAATTATGTCGCTCTTTAATTCGATGTAGACTATATTTGGACGTTATGTATTTCAAAATTACCATTTTAACCTGTTTGTTAAAAAACAAAAATATAAAATAATAAATCACCAACCCTCACCCTATATGTCACCCATATATCTATTATCTTCAATAACTCTTTAATTATGTCGCTCTTTAGTTTTGTTTTTCTAATAACTTCTGTTGTTTGCCATTAAAATAAATTATTACAACTTTTTTCTCGGTACTCCAGAACAGATTTGGAGAACAAAAATCATACTTTATAAGTAGGAGATTGGTTACAAGAACTAAAATCATTATATATCATATATTACCACTTTTTCTCTCCGGCTCAACCAAGTCGTCCTAGTCTAGCACTACTATGGTGTGTATAAAAGATGTCTATCTTCAAGTGATTGAGAATTATAGTCTTACATTATAAAATAGAAACTAATGTAAATTTAAAAGTAAGATTAGATTGTGTGTAAGTTATCATTTTTAGCCGGCCTAATATATATAAAAGGAAGTATATTGAAAGCGTATAGTTACCGGACTTCGAACAACGATGGAGGTTTTCGCACCATACTCGGACAGATCATGAGCAACTTCCATGCCAGAATTACCCGCTCCGACAACCAAAACATTCTTGTTCTCATATTTCTTCCCGGATTTATACCGAGTCGAATGAATAACTTCACCTTTAAACTCACTCAACCCATCAACCTCCGGTATAAACGGCTCACAATTTTCTCCGGTAGCCACCACCAAATACCGCGCCTCATAACACCGAAAACCACCACCATCACCATCAGCAACTATCTTTGTCTCCACCTTCCATATCTTCCTATCTTCATCATACTTTGCAGACTTTACCAAGTTCCCAAATTTCGGTTTAATCTCAAAACGACACGCGTAGTCGTCATAGTACTTCAAGAGCTCGGCTCTCGGGACAAACGTTGGAAGATTAGACGGAAACGGCATGTGTGCAAGCTGACAGAACCGTTTGGGTAAGTGAAGATGAAACCGATCAAATGCTTTCTTGTTGAATAAAGAAGCAATACAATCTTCTCTTTCGAGAAGTATGTATGGGATTGATAATTTGTGGAGGCTTGCGGCGGTGGAGAGGCCGGCTGGGCCGGCTCCGACAATGATCGCCACCGTTTGTTCAACGCCGGTAGTCATGGTTATCGATATTTTGAGCAAAGAGTGTGTGTGTGTGGACTAAAAGAAAGGTTTGGTAACCCTCATTGTAGAAACGTGCATGTCCCGATTTTTTACGTAGCCCTTTTGGTCCACACATTTGTTGCTCAACACGTTTCATGATTCTGGATCTTGTAATAGACAACAAATTTGTACAAACCATTCGTGATAAAGTTGTCCACTGATCTTCAAAAATCATTCGTTTAAAATTAGGTGGTGACATTTTTCTAAATTTCAAGTTCAAATTCTTTCTATGAGATTCTAGGTATAGTTCCTTCCCGCGTCACACTACAAGAAAACTGACCGCCAATAGCGGCAACACTATTAGCGGCGACAGCCAATAAGTCGCCGCTATTGGTCGTATCCGCACCTGGTGTCCCACATTAAACCCTAGCCACACGATTCTATTCATCATCCAACGGCTGGGGTTTGTCCGGGTTAATAGCGGCGATGTATTTAACCAATAGCGGCGATATGTTGTCGCCCCTATTGGTCCGACGAATAAATCAGCAAACGGCGCCAGTTCTTCCCTCCTTTCACTTTCCCAAAACCTTTCGTCTCTCTCGGTTCTTCCACTAATCGGCATCATCTTTTCAAATCGGTTAGTATTATGTTGAATTTGTTATATATGTTGTTAATTTGTTGATTCTTGGTGAATAAACAAATAGAGAAATTATATTGTATTCTAGTCCTTTCTAACTTGAACTCTTTCCTCTTGATTTTCAAACGATTATTACTTTTTCATATGTTAATAATTTTTAAAGAAATTATATTGTATTAGCGGGCATTTAAAATTTACATAATTTTGAATACCCATTAGTCCATTACGTGATTTTGAATACCCATCACACGACTATGTGATTTTAAATACCCATTACGTGATTAGTTGATGTCGTTATAGCATGTGAAACCATACTAAGTGATTACGTAATTATGTAACAATAATTGTCTATGTATTATTACGTGACTACGTGATTTTGAATACCTATTTTGTGATTACGTGATTTTATTATAGTATTATATGTGAAACCACACTGAGTGATTACGTAAAAATAAAAACATGTAATACATAACATTTCATATGGAATACCTAATATTTTAGGTCTAATCACGTATTAAGGATAAATTATATACAAAACATTAGTCAAATCAACCTATAATAACCGCATAATGCCGTGTATAGGAGATTTAATCACATAATAAAGGATAAACAATCAAGTTCTTATTATTAAATGTATAATTATGCAATAAGTATAGTTGTAATAACATCACCAAATCATATTGAATGTGTAATCAAGTAATGGATTTATATTAAATGTGTAATCACATAATGACATATGTTGAATGTGTAATCACGTAATGGATATTCAAAATCACGTAGTCATGAAAAAAGTTATAGTTGTTTAAAAATCATGGGGGGAAGTTGTTCACTTGAGATAAGACTAAATTACCATTCCCTCCAATGACACTTACCCTCCTCTCCTTATCGCGTATGCTTCTTACGAAAATTGTGTCTTGTATAGAATCCAGCCTCCACGTTTCATATATATAGAGATATTATTTCAAAAATTGCGAAGAAAATATAGACAACTTTTTTTGAATGGCAAAGAATCTCACGTGTAAATACTACGTGAAAAAGGGGCTACGACCACATATTTGGCAAAACCGCCCGGCCACACATTTGTAAAAATGTATGGCTAAAGGTCATTCGTAACATTTTAAAACACCTTTAGCCACACATTTTATTATTAATGTGACTATTTATAGCAATTCAAAACCTTCTGCCACATTTTTAGAAAACAAAGTTACATTTATTAGCCACAGCTCAAAATATGTGGCCAAATGTGATCTATGGCCACATATTTTTATTTCATGTGACAAAAAACACAAGTATTTGACACCTTTAGCCATACTTTAAGAAAAAACTGTGACATATATTAGTCACACTAGTAAAGTGTGGGTAAATGTTATCTACAATCACATTATTTGTTTTCATGTGACGAATAACATATCTATTCAAACCTTTAGCCACACTTTTAAGAAAAAAAAACTATGACACTTATTAGCCACACTAGGGATGAGATTGGCATGATACTGGTACTGTACCGGTACCGATACCGTAAATACCGTTACCGAAATTGAGGAAATGTGGATACCGATTACCGTATCGTATTTATAGATTCGGTACCGGTACGGTACCGGTATTGGTACCAGTTTTTCGGTACTTTACCACATTGGTACCGCTTTAGTGTCATCCATTGTTTTACCTAAAAAATATCATGTATGAAAGCATGTTAGAATAAAACTTTACCTAAAAAAATCTTCAAAATAGTATAAACTGAACAAGAACAAACTTTATACTTTATATTAAAATAAGACTCTGCCAAGGTCACAATGGAACATGAGTATAAAGCATATATATATATATATTATATAAATGATATTAGAGATAATAATACATGCAGTTATACTCCAAAGAAATAATTCAAAATTCAAATTATGTTCGTATTTTTGGATAATCTTCAACATAAAAAAATTTCAAAATGTTGTATTTTATACTTATATGAATTCTTTATTGTATTTCTACTATGTCACTAATTTATGTAATTTGTCACTACTATGACACTAATTTATGTAATTGTCACTGTTTGTATTTAATTTTATTTATACACTCATGATTAATGAAAGTCAAATTTTCCGGTCCATGATCTATTTTATTTGTATGATGCTGTTGATAAGAAACCGATGCAAATTGAGGAAAATTTTGGATGTTCAGTGTATAGATGTATGCCAAGTCATCAATCCAAGGAAAGACCAAGATTCCCAAGTCCTGAACCTGTGTGCTTAGTGGGATGTGGATTACAACAAGAAGTCAAGATAGCCAGAGACGGTTAAGAAAATTTAGATTGGTTGATATGGTCATGAGATGGTTTTAATCAAATATTTTACTTTTATGTTGAATATTTAATACTTCTAAAAAGTTACATTTTTAACCTTATATCTGTATACATTTACAACCCATTCGAGATAAAACACACTAACCAATTCATTTTTCAATAAACCATATGCTTATTATGCAGCATAACAATAATAATAATAATGTAATAATAACAATAATAATAATAATAATGTAATAATTAAACTTTCAATTATTGATATATCTTTAATCATTAATATATTATTGGCAAATTGGAAAATAATAATCCCATCTTTCTGAAATTGGCTGATAATAATTCCAAGTCAGTTATTAGCCAATAATAATCCGAACTCGTCCAATCTTTTTGTAAAATAGTCCGTCGTTAAAATAGCTTAAAGGAGTTAAGCTTTTTTCCGAATTACAAAACGATGTTTTAGGGCTTTTGATCCGAACGAGGATACGGGTCGATTGATGTAAAACTTTGTAGGATCGAAGTCTCGACCTAATGAGTCGATCAGAAGAGTTCTAGACCAAACCAAAGGCGGAATTCAATGATTTGGACATGATCGCAGCTTGTTTAACACTAAGAATCACTTTAACTGTCGTTTAGATTGATTTGAAAGTGATTACAGCTTGTTCGACACTTCGGCAGCACTTCGACTCTGGAATCAGAATTTTTACAAATGAAATCCCAAGACCACTATTTATAGGGAATCCAGGTCGCACCAACCATCCCCACACGACCTGGCCAGGTCGCACCAACTTGTCACTTCGTGCGAAGTGGCCAATCCACTTCGTGCGAGGTGGCTGGTCTTGACCTGTTTCTTGATTTTCTCGTAAAACATGTCCTGGTCAGTCTATCTAGTTACAAGACTCGATACAAGACGAAGTCGACAGACATATGCACCAACAAACTCCCCTTGGATGTTGACGAGTCTTCAGTACGAGTCTTCAGTACGTCGAGTCTTCAGTCTTGATCAGTCTTCTCGCTCTCTCCCAAAGTATCTATCTCTGTAAGCATCCTTCAATCTTTCTCTCTTCTTTCTCTCAGAATCCCAATCTGACTCTTCTAATTCTCTTGATCAGATCTCTTGATTCTTTAAAGTCTTCAGCATTAGCAGCTGGCGTGAACGACAGGATTTGAACCTGGCTCTAATGTTTTTGACTCCCCTTTGCTAGCAGACTCCCCCTTAAGTTGTTCCGGGATCGCAATCTGACATAGCTCTCGTTCTTAGATCGTGTCCTGGCTCAAACTCTGCTCAGGTTTAGACACGGGGATCTGCACAAATCTCTACCAAAAAGTAAATTTCATATTATAACAATTTAAATCTCTGCTTAATCACTTGTATTCGTTACATACAATTTTGGTTTCAAATTAATGAACCATTTAATCATTTCAAAATCATTTCTTATTTCAAACAAACTCTCCCAACCCTGTTGTTCATCATGTTTAGCACTCAGAATTTTGAAAATCAGCTTTCCAAACATCAGTTGTCGAAAATAAGATGAAATAAAATCTTTTTGATTTTTCAAAATTTTATGCTAAAAACACATTCTTTATGGATTTTTCTTTAAAAAAAATAGTAAAGAAATATTTACAGACAATATTTTTGTGAGTTTGCGTAAGAGGATCATATCAGTTTTTGAGACAAATCACTAACACCGTTGAGCTTTAAACACTTTGAGTTCTAAACGATTCACTTAGATTGTCAGTATATTTATCCACTTAAATTTTCACACAAAGTTCAATTGTTTCGAGATATGAGATTTAGTGTTTTTAAGCACTTAACTTATTCGCGTGTCCCACCTCTGAATATACGCGTGTCCCACCTCTGAATATACTCCCGTATCCAGACTTCTATATTCAGTCTTACAGGTGAATGCACACTAATGATATCTGTAAACGGGTAATGCGAGACCATGAGAGCTCAGGTTAGAACTTCCGTTCAGACAAAGAGATTATGGCTCGTCTTTAGATCTGTCCCATTTGGGGATCTTTTCTTCAACAGCACATGATTAGCATATTTCATTGTTTCATCATTTTTATGCTGAGGGGGGGCTTTATGATTAAAGCAGTGCAGAGTATTATACGAGGACTAGGCTATTGCTCCCGCAATATCAGAAGAAGTCCTGGTATAATACCCCAGATATCATCACGCACAAAGACCTAGTATGTCAGAAATAGAAAGCCCTTCAAACAAGATTTCGGGGGTTACCCATATATCCGAGAGATGTTCCCCACGAGATAAGTAAGTATTGATATTTAGGTTTATATCTCGAAATCAATCTACTGAATGTATAAAAACCTACTGGCACATCATCAGTGAGACCGTTTATCACATTTTGACTTTCTAATTCTTTAGCGTGTTGTGATTGTCCACTGATGTACTATCATTTCCTCTTTTTCACAACAAAACTCATTTTTAATTTTTCGATGTTTTTGGATTTTTATTTTATCATGTTTTTGGCTTTTTTAAATTTTCAAATTTTTTAATTTTTTACTCCCCCTAAAATGTCACACCCCGATTTCCACGTATCTCACCAGTGGGCCCGGTGGGGGATTACCGTGACGATGTTGGCAACAATATAGTCAAACCACACAATTATATAAATGCACAGCGGAAGCTTAAGATAAATATATAAACTTCAACCTCTGGTTGTAATATCAAATGTATTACAGAAGTTGAATATATCCACAGCGGATCAAAATAATAAATATTTGTTCATTCAGATGCAGCATCGAGTTTGCGAGACTATGTACGATGCTTAGGACGCCTATACCAGCCCATTTCGTATAGTACCTGCACTTAATCTTTTGGGGAAAATACGTCAGTTTACACTGGTAAATACATTCAACTGACACATTTGAAAATGTTTATTAAAATTGATTTGAATGCACAAGGCACAAACTCTTTTATAACTTGGGAAAATTATTGAAATCTTGTGAACGTTTTACATGTTCTTTTATGCGTTCAGTAGCCCGGGTCGTGCCGGGTTAAAGATTTATAGACACACCACATTGCGTAAAACCGTAATATAAAAACCAACGGCTACGTCTTTCAATTTAATGTCGGCAATATATACCGGGTGTACGCCTACACCGGGATGTCGATGGTCGTGGCCATTTCGTAAAATGATGCCAAGGATATCCGGGACAACGGTCATTAAACCCCCCAAAGGCTTTTAAGAAACAAAACTGTTTAAATGAGCCGATCATATTATTTAATTAACCACCTAAGCGATGGAAAAATATAATGCTCAATCAAGCGGTATTAACATACCGTAACCCAAGCCCATATAGGGGAAATAAGTTAAAGTATTTACCTTTGCAAGTATATATCCTTAGTTCGATTAAATCGCCGATAGCTTTTACCGGGGCTCCTAATCTGGAACGAAGGTTTTAATTAACCTCTTAGAATCCTAACGGGTCCTTATATTAGCCGTAGCCTAGACCGGTTGGTTCCGATATATATATATATATGGTTTAATCGCGCGAAAAGGCGAAAACCGAGAATGGAGTGTGATTCTGACCCAACAAGTTCAGAGACTTGTTTTATATGGGTTTATGGTTCACACTCTGGAATTTGGGGTTCAAATAATATAATTTGACCCGTATTGGCTAATTTATGAAAACTAGTTTCATAAGCCGAACCGTGCGCGCAATAGGCGAAACAGTTAACCATGAGAGTCTAACGCTTATTTCCTAAGTCAATATGCCTTAAGAGGTTGTGGTATCAGTAGGATACCTTCCGTGATGCCCGTAACGAGTTTAAGTTAATATCACGCCCCGTAGGGGTTTTTCGGTCATTTTAAAGACTTTTAAAGAGCTTTTCGAGTTCTACAGGAAATCTGAGTTTCCCGAACAGCTTATAAAGCTTAAAATACTTTATTTATTATTTAAAATCAGTAGCAACTGGAATCGGGTCAAAAGACCTTGTAGAACTCAAGTTTTGGCCGAAAAGGGCATATTCGGTATTTACCGAACCGTAGCCATAACCGCAGGTTATGAGCAAGGTAAAAATTATTAAAAATCTTTAAAATTCCCAACATATTATTTTAATACAGTGGGTAAAAGTTTTGGTGACGAAATCTTGGTTTAGATAGGCGTTATGCTAATCGCGCCGTTTATTACAAAAGTTTATTTAAATTACGCTAATTAGCATAACTCTCATTCTAGACCTCGGATTGACGTGAAACTTTAAGGACATGCTTATAATTTAATAAGCAAGGTTATGGTCCGTTCACGTGTCCGAAATACTCGTTTTATTTTCAAAATGGCGTTACGGTCAACTTTTAGGCGATTAACGGAAACACGTAAAAGACTCGGATAACTCATGAACCGATCACAGAGGTTTATACCAACATATGACCTGGTCCTAAGAGGGTCCTAAGGCATATCTATACCTCACTAAAACGGGTCAGAACTGAAGTCAAAGCAAAAGTCAAACTTTTGCGACATTCGGCTCCGAACCGGTTCAATATAGCAAATGGTCGATTCAAACGAGCGCAAACAAGTTTATATACTTATTATCATGTTTTATGATTATCAAAACAGGTTCCATAGCATATACATTACAGATTATGTATAAAATGGCAAAACGACTTTCTGTTGACTTTTTAAGTGCGCGTTTGACTCGATTTTTGACATAGTTAGAGTGGTGATCAGAGGGAACCCTTTTAGGGGTTTATTACCCACAGAAATACCATCTCAAAACTACTTTTGATTCGTCATAAGACTGAACCATCACTGATTTATTTTAAAGTCAAACCGTATTTACGACGGTTTGGTTTTTAGCTATTTACTAAGGAAATGTGAAACCACAAAGGGTTAGATCACTTACAGAAGCTTGAGGGAAGACATAAGAATATAGAGGATTGCTTGAGAGCTCTTGGAATGATCAGATGAGTGTGTTTTGTGTTGTGTGAATTTATGAGCATAATGTGGCTATTTATAGTGAAATTTGGGCTCTAGGATCATTACAACACATGCTACACTGAGTATGGATGATGGGCAGGTGCCCCTAAGTGATATGGGTCGAGCATAGGGTACCCATGCCTCATTTATTGGTTGTTGGTCGTTCAAAGGCTCCAAAAGGCATGTAGTTACAACTTTCTGCATCTGGGCGTTCCACGCGGCCCGCATGGACATTCCATGCCACTTTTACGCGGGCCGCCTGAGTTTAGAACCTCAGGCGCGTAATTGAGGTGGCTCGCGGCCCGCCTCAACTTAAGTCCAAACCTCACGCGGGCCGCGAGAGGTTATGATTTCAGAAATTTTAAATCTTTTGTCATGATTACGAAATCCTGGTAATTAATAACGAAATCTTTCGTAATGATTTACCTGACCTTTCGGGTTTGAAGGGGTAACTTTGCGGTTTGGCCCTCGGTTAATTACAACTAAGGACCTCGTGTTATTTACCCACGTTGTTAAGTCCCCGGTTAGTTTATTAATGATTCAGAAAGCCTTAACTTTCATTATTGACGCTTTTAACCCTTCTCCTACGAATTCGATCGTAACTTTCTCGTTTTATAACGAAACTTCGCGAAATTTACATATTATATTTTAGTGAGTGTATAATACCGTTACAAAGCCTTGGGAACGTTAAAGGGTCACTCAGAGGTATAATTAAACATGTTGACACAGTTAACCCCTGTAGCTTGTAATCTCTCACTTTCTTTCGTGTTTCGCTTTCGTACCATTTATGATACATTCGTTTGAAGGTTCAAGCATTTATTTAGGGTTACTATACAGTATATTTACCCTTGTTGACTTTTATAACCCTCGAATTTATATACTTTCAAGGTTTGTCAAAATTAGTCCTTTATTTAATATCAATGCCACGTGTAAACAAATGACACATGTTAACACATTATTGGACACAAAAATTCGAGGTGTTACATCCTCACCCCCTTAAAATAAATCTCGACCCGAGATTTACTCAAATAAATAGGGGTACTTTTCTTTCATTGTGTCTTCAACTTCCCACGTATATTCGGGACCTCTACGAGCATCCCATTTGACCTTTACAATCGGTACGTGCTTTCTTCGAAGCTTCTTCACCTGTCGATCTTCAATTGACAAAGGTTTTTCTATAAATTTTAAGCTCTCATCTATATGCACATCTGTGTGTGGAATCACCAATGATTCATCGGCGAAGCACTTTTTGAGATTGCAGATGTGGAACACATTGTGAATTCCATTGAGCTCTTCAGGCAAGTTCAACTTATAGGCAACTGACCCGACCCGTTCAATGACCTCAAAAGGTCCTATGTATCTCGGACTCAGTTTGCCTTTCTTGCCGAAACGCATCACCCCCTTCCAGGGTGATACCTTAAGCAACACTTTTTCACCTACTTCGAAGTGAAGATCCTTATGTTTTGGATCAGCGTAGCTTTTCTGCCTATCGCGGGCAGCCTTGAGACGTTCCCGGATCTGGACAATCTTGTCCGTTGTCTGGAAAACAATCTCTGGTCCTGATAATTGGACCTCTCCTACTTCCGCCCAACAAACAGGCGATCTACATTTCCTACCGTATAATGCCTCGAAAGGCGTAGCCTTTATGCTGGTGTGGTAGCTATTATTGTAGGAGAATTCGATTAGGGGTAGGTTCTTATCCCAGTTACCGCCTAAATCGATTGCACATGCACGAAGCATGTCTTCTAGCGTTTGGATAGTACGCTCACTTTGACCGTCCGTCTGTGGATGGTAAGCCGTACTAAAGTTTAAACGCGTGCCCAAAGATTGCTGGAAACTCTTCCAGAAGTGAGACGTGTACCTGGTATCCCTGTCGGAGATAATAGTCACAGGTATGCCGTGTAAAGCTACAATCTTATCAACATAAAGTTGGGCTAACATATCGGAGCTATATGTCTCCTTGATGGGTAGAAAATGAGCTGATTTAGTCAGCCTATCGACTATGACCCATATTGTATCGTTTCCTTTCCTGGTTTTGGGTAACTTGGTTATGAAGTCCATAGTTACGCATTCCCACTTCCACTCGGGAAGCTCAGGCTGTTGTAGCAAGCCAGACGGCTTTTGGTGCTCGGCTTTGACTTGAGCACAAGTCAAGCACTTTGCTACGTGGGCGGCCACAGACTTTTTCAAGCCTATCCACCAATAATTTGCCTTTAAATCTTGATACATCTTGTCAGCACCAGGATGGACCGAATATTTGGAACTATGGGCTTCCTGGAGGATAACATCTCGTAGTCCTCCATAAATCGGAACCCATATTCGTCCGTTTAATCTAAGGATTCCATCCTTGCTAAGAGTCAACTGCTCCTCAGTTACTCCTAACTTTTCATTAGGATAATTAGCTTCCAACACAGCCTCTCGCTTAAGGCATTGATTCGAATAGGTTTTACCCTTTCTTTCCTGCTTAAGGCATCAGCGACCACATTCGCTTTGCCGGGATGGTACCTGATCTCGCAATCATAGTCATTCAAGGTTTCCATCCAACGACGCTGCCTCATGTTCAACTCCTTCTGGTTGAACAGGTGCTGGAGGCTTTTGTGATCAGAATAAATCACAAATTTAATACCATAAAGGTAATGCCTCCACAATTTTAGTGCAAATACAACGGCACCCAACTCCAAATCATGGGTGGTGTAATTCTTTTCGTGCACCTTTAATTGCCGTGAAGCGTAGGCAATAACCTTGCCCTTCTGCATAAGCACACACCCCATGCCTGTGTGTGATGCATCGCAGTAAACTACGAATTCTTCTGTACCCTCAGGTAAGGTCAACACAGGTGCGTTGCTTAGCTTTTGCTTCAGTATTTCGAAGGACTCTTGCTGCTTTGGGCCCCAAATAAACTTTTCTTTCTTCTTGGTTAGGGAAGTCAAGGGCGCAGCAATCCTCGAAAATTTTTCAATAAACCTCCTGTAGTATCCTGCTAACCCCAGGAAACTACGGATTTCGGTAGGCGTCTTTGGTTCTTGCCAGTTCATGACCACCTCTACCTTAGCGGGATCCACTTGGATACCACGCTCACTTACAACGTGACCTAAAAACTGAACCTCTCGTAGCCAGAATTCACATTTCGAGAATTTGGCGTAGAGTTTCTCACGCTGTAGTAATTCGAGAATGCAACGGAGGTGCTTCTCGTGGTCAGCTTGGTTCTTGGAATATATAAGGATATCGTCGATGAAGACTATGACAAATTTGTCCAAATACGGCTTGCAGACGCGATTCATGAGATCCATGAACGCAGCCGGTGCATTTGTGAGCCCAAAAGGCATCACTAGGAACTCGTAATGACCATAGCGAGTCCTAAATGCTGTCTTATGTACATCCTCATCTCTGACCCTTAGCTGATGATAGCCCGACCTCAAGTCGATCTTCGAGAAATAGCTTGCTCCTTGCAGCTGATCGAATAGATCATCGATCCTCGGCAAAGGATATCTATTCTTTATGGTCACTTTATTTAGCTCTCGATAGTCGATGCACAACCGCATCGATCCGTCCTTCTTCTTTACAAATAGGACTGGTGCTCCCCAGGGAGATGAACTAGGTCTGATAAAACCTTTCGCCAGTAGTTCATCCAACTGGGTCCTCAGTTCTTTCATTTCCGTTGGAGCTAGCCTGTAAGGTGCTCTAGCTATCGGAGCCGCTCCAGGAATGATGTCTATTCTGAACTCCACTTGTCTATCTGGTGGCAAACCAGGTAGTTCTTCAGGAAAAACTTCGGGGTATTCAGAAATGACAGGAAGATCCTCGATCTTCGGCTTAGGTTCTTCTATTATCACCTGAGCCATGTAAATTACACAGCCTCTGTTTAAACACCTTGAAGCTTTGAGCATAGATACGTCCTCGGGTAACCCGTACTGCGTATCTCCTTGAATGGTAAGAGATTCACCACTCGGAGTCTTTAAAACTATATGCCTTTTGCCGCAAATGATTTGGGCCTGATTACGGGATAACCAGTCCATGCCTAGGACTATGTCGAAACCCGCTAGTTTGAAGGGAAGTAGAGATAGAGGAAAAGAATGGTTCCTAATGGACATTTCACATCCTTCTAGAACAGTTGAGACGGTTTCTATCGTGCCGTCTGCTAACTCTACTTCGTATTTCATATCAAGGGGTTTGATAGGCATATTAAGTAGTTGGCAAAATTTCTGGTCTACAAAGGATTTATCGGCGCCAGAATCGAATAGTACTCTTGCAAATATATTATTTACGAGAAAAGTACCTGTAAGCACGTTGTCGTTCTGGACCGCTTCCTTTGCATCCATGCGGAAAACTCTCGCATTTGACTTCTTGGTCTCCTCCGCCTTCTTGGCATACTTAGGGCAGTTACTCTTGATGTGCCCCTTTTCATTACAACCATAGCAGGTTGCATCCTTGATCTTTTTGCACTCCACAGTCTTATGATCCTTGGACTTGCATAGTCCACAGGAAGGAGTCTTTGATTGCGACTGTGAGTTCGATGCAAATCTGCATTTCCCAGAGTGGAGTTTCTTGCAGATTTTGCAGTTGGGCCTTTCACCAGTTTGCCCATCTTTCTTTGTCTCAGCCCCTTTCTTGCCGTCACCGTTTCCACGGTGCTTCTTTCCAGATCTTCGTGAGGTATCATCCTCACGTTTTCTCTTCTCAGCCTCCTTGCTCCTTAGTGTCCTCAGACGGACAGCATCTAAAGTTAGAGACAAGGAGAGGTCAGTAACTGACCTGAAGGTAGTCGGCCGAGAGGCCTTTACGCTAGCCTTTATTGCAGGCTCTAATCCCCCAATGAAACGGGCGATTCTTCTGGGTTCTGGTGTCACAAGGTATGGGACCAGGCGAGACATCGTATTGAAGCTCGTCAAATATGCCTGGCTGTCCAGGTTCGTCATCACCAGTGACACAGAGTCAGCCTCGATCTTCTCAACCTCATGCTGAGGGCAGTAGTTTTCCTTAATGAGAGCAATAAATTCCTCCCACGTCATTTTGTATAAAGCAGACTTACCAGATGCCTGCACCAACGCCCTCCACCATGCCAGGGCCTCGCCCTTAAATGACTGGGACACATACTTCACCACATCCCTCTCTGCACACCCGCTGATGTCCACAATAGTGTCCATCTCATCTAGCCAGGTGATACAATCAACAGCACCTTTCTCCCCTGTAAATTCCCGGGGCTTACAAGATACAAAGTATTTGTAGGTGCAACCCTTAGCATTTGATGCATCAGTATATTCTCTATCGCGATGAACGATGTTCTCAGTGGACGAGTGTTTGTCGTCATCTTTCTTGGGTTGAGAGGGTGGTTTGGAGTGTGTCTTTGGTTTAGAGGGTGGTTTTGATACGGTTCTGCCTTGGGACTCAGTATATTGACGATCAAGAGCTGCCTGAACAGCATTGTCAATCAGAGCCTTTAGCTGTGCGCCTGTCAGATGCACTGGCGCATTGTCGTAGTCATCTTCATTTGTATGGCTGTTCTCTCCATTGGGATCCGCCATTGTAACTTGAATCTGTTACAGAAGATAACAAAATTTTATTCAGGAGATTATTATATAATTGTCTTTTATGACAATTTGTCAACCATGGTAACAGAGACCATATTTGGTTAACTTATTACTCATTAAATCTTAGGATTTGAATATATCCTATTTTAGCTATATCAATAACATTGGCGGCATAAAGCCTAATTACGAGGATGTTTTATATTATTAGCCGAGATTTCAGAGAATCAAAGGCATAGAGATTTGAACCGTAGTTCTTTTATCTCTTTCTGACAGAGAGTCATAGACTACCACTGCCTTTTGTCTTTATAAGACAATTATTATGGCCCATAGGCACTACACCTCTAATGGATGTTTCAATATGGTTGGCCCGTAGGCACTACATCACTAATGGATGTTTCAATATGATTGGCCCGTAGGCACTACATCACTAATGGATGTTTTAATAAGATTGGCTCGTAGGCACTGCATCACTAATGGATGTTTTAATAAGATTGGCCCGTAGGCACTACATCACTAATGGATGTTTTAATATAATTGATCACCTTCATTGGTGATTTAACCCACGATTTATAAATCATTTAGTTGGGTTTTGAAATCCTTAAAGGATTATTGTGTAAGAATGACGTGCGTGATTTTAACGAATCACATCTGCCATGAATGTCAACGTGCTTGCAGCGGTTAACAGGGAATCTGAATCTTTTAATTAAGTCCTACCATCTTGACCGGATCTTAAAAGACACCAGGCTAGGTTTCACTCGTAAGATTCTTTATCTAGGCAGATCAATTTAAAAGGAATGGTTTTGATTTATTTCATACATATTAAAACAAAACTCATAACATACATTCCAAAATCTCAAATACAATTACATATTGCCCTAAACGGGTCTTTCAAATAGTACATACCTCCATAGAGGTTTAAAATAAGTGACAAGTCCACGCAGGGACTAATACAAGATAGGTGTCCATGCAAGGACTAAAAGATAAGTCCACGTAGGGACTGAAATACGATAAGTGTCCACGCAGGGACTTATTTCAAAATAGAAATTACATTAGTACAACTATTAAGGGCTAATGGTCACGCTTCTTCTTCTTGCCCTTTAGTAGGTTCGCCAAGCCTTTGAGAAATCCTCGGTGGCTCTTTTTCTCTTCTTCGAACTCCCTCTCCACATGATCTAGTCGATGGAGTATCTCTTCTTGTTCAGGAGGAGAAAATCGTGGTTGTGGCGCGTGTTGCGGAGCTGGGGGTCTGGGAGGTATTGGATACCCATGAGCTGAGTAGTCCGGTGGTCCCATGTTCCCATGAGCTCCGTCAGGGTAGCGCGCATTATATCTAGCCGACACCACATATGGGTCGCGTTCATAATTGTAGTTGTATTGTGCTTGTGACGGTTCGAACGGGTTGTAAGTCGTTGGACCCGTGTAAGCAGGTATGGGTTGGTCGTACCCAAATGGTGGCGAATTTGGTGTAGCTGGTGCGGAGTTCGCCTCCTGTATAGGACTTGAAGGTCCTTCTTCTTGTAGTGGCGGATAGTGGCTACTACTAGAGTGTCGAGGGGTGCTGAAGTGGATACCCCCTCCTCCTCGTGTGGACATACGAGCATTTGTCCTCCTACGCCTTGGCGGATCAGGCATTACTGGTTGCGCCGGTGGCGGAGGTGGTGGCGTAACTGCCTCAAAGCGTGAATCCTCAGAGGGATCCTGTGGATGTCGCGGTTGTTGTGATGTCTGTTGAGGTGGCGTGTAGTACCACTCATGTCGGTCGAACAACGCTTGGAAACTATCTGGTCCCTGATAGGGTGTGCCATGGAAGGATGACCCATCAGAGACTTCTATCGGATGCGTGGGCGTACCACGAGCAGGTTCAGTTGGATCAGTATCTTCATCCATATGGTCCTCGGAGAAGTGATCTTGTGGCCCTAATGGAACAAAGCCTGAAGGTTCCTGTATGTAGTCAGCCGGATTAAACTGACCTATGAAGTATGGAGTAGGGTCGTCGTAATTTCGGTGCGATACCGAACGTTGTAGAGGTATGAAGGAAGGTTGTGGGTTGTTGGGATCATTTTCTGAGTTTGGCCCAAAGGAGTGCCGATAAGATGGCGTCGAGCTGTGCGAGGTGGAATGCCTCGCGGGTTCGTAGAGATCTCTTCGTCGTTGCGGTTCTTCGCTCCTTGTCATTGAAGGATGTCTTGTACCTGATGGTCCAGCTTCGTTGTCGTGATGCGTCACGATATCTCCTCTGCCTCTTCTTCCCCTTCCTCTTCCTCGGAATATAACAGGTGGCATTTCCTGCTCCAAAACTTATTAAATTCCAATAATAAAAGAAAAGACAAAATTGGAATAACAAATTCGAATTTGTCCTAAGTTCTTGTCTAGACTCAAGTATGTGCAATTGTGTCATTGAGATTAAACACAATAGGATAGTGTTTAATTCACTCAACGTTGGCTCTGATACCAACCTGTCACACCCCGATTTCCACGTATCTCACCAGTGGGCCCGGTGGGGGATTACCGTGACGATGTTGGCAACAATATAGTCAAACCACACAATTATATAAATGCACAGCGGAAGCTTAAGATAAATATATAAACTCCAACCTCTGGTTGTAATATCAAATGTATTACAGAAGTTGAATATATCCACAGCGGATCAAAATAATAAATATTTGTTCATTCAGATGCAGCATCGAGTTTGCGAGACAATGTACGATGCTTAGGACGCCTATACCAGCCCATTTCGTATAGTACCTGCACTTAATCTTTTGGGGAAAATACGTCAGTTTACACTGGTAAATACATTCAACTGACACATTTGAAAATGTTTATTAAAATTGATTTGAATACACAAGGCACAAACTCTTTTATAACTTGGGAAAATTATTGAAATCTTGTGAACGTTTTACATGTTCTTTTATGCGTTCAGTAGCCCGGGTCGTGCCGGGTTAAAGATTTATAGACACACCACATTGCGTAAAACCGTAATATAAAAACCAACGGCTACGTCTTTCAATTTAATGTTGACAATATATACCGGGTGTACGCCTACACCGGGATGTCGATGGTCGTGGCCATTTCGTAAAATGATGCCAAGGATATCCGGGACAACGGTCATTAAACCCCCCAAAGGCTTTTAAGAAACAAAACTGTTTAAATGAGCCGATCATATTATTTAATTAACCACCTAAGCGATGGAAAAATATAATGCTCAATCAAGCGGTATTAACATACCGTAACCCAAGCCCATATAGGGGAAATAAGTTAAAGTATTTACCTTTGCAAGTATATATCCTTAGTTCGATTAAATCGCCGATAGCTTTTACCGGGGCTCCTAATCTGGAACGAAGGTTTTAATTAACCTCTTAGAATCCTAACGGGTCCTTATATTAGCCGTAGCCTAGACCGGTTGGTTCCGATATATATATATATGGTTTAATCGCGCGAAAAGGCGAAAACCAAGAATGGAGTGTGATTCTGACCCAACAAGTTCAGAGACTTGTTTTATATGGGTTTATGGTTCACACTCTGGAATTTGGGGTTCAAATAATATAATTTGACCCGTATTGGCTAATTTATGAAAACTAGTTTCATAAGCCGAACCGTGCGCGCAATAGGCGAAACGGTTAACCATGAGAGTCTTACGCTTATTTCCTAAGTCAATATGCCTTAAGAGGTGGTGGTATCAGTAGGATACCTTCCGTGATGCCCGTAACGAGTTTAAGTTAATATCACGCCCCGTAGGGGTTTTTCGGTCATTTTAAAGACTTTTAAAGAGCTTTTCGAGTTCTACAGGAAATCTGAGTTTCCCGAACAGCTTATAAAGCTTAAAATACTTTATTTATTATTTAAAATCAATAGCAACTGGAATCGGGTCAAAAGACCTTGTAGAACTCAAGTTTTGGCCGAAAAAGGCATATTCGGTATTTACCGAACCGTAGCCATAACCGCAGGTTATGAGCAAGGTTAAAATTATTAAAAATCTTTAAAATTCCCAACATATTATTTTACTACAGTGGGTAAAAGTTTTGGTGACGAAATCTTGGTTTAGATAGGCGTTATGCTAATCGCGCCGTTTATTACAAAAGTTTATTTAAATTACGCTAATTAGCATAACTCTCATTCTAGACCTCGGATTGACGTGAAACTTTAAGGACATGCTTATAATTTAATAAGCAAGGTTATGGTCCGTTCACGTGTCCGAAATACTCGTTTTATTTTCAAAATGGCGTTACGATCAACTTTTAGGCGATTAACGGAAACACGTAAAAGACTCGGATAACTCATGAACCGATCACAGAGGTTTATACCAACATGTGACCTGGTCCTAAGAGGGTCCTAAGGCATATCTATACCTCACTAAAACGGGTCAGAACTGAAGTCAAAGCAAAAGTCAAACTTTTGCGACATTCGGCTCCGAACCGGTTCAATATAGCAAATGGTCGATTCAAACGAGCGCAAACAAGTTTATATACTTATTATCATGTTTTATGATTATCAAAACAGGTTCCATAGCATATACATTACAGATTATGTATAAAATGGCAAAACGACTTTCTGTTGACTTTTTAAGTGCGCGTTTGACTCGATTTTTGACATAGTTAGAGTGGTGATCAGAGGGAACCCTTTTAGGGGTTTATTACCCACATAAATACCATCTCAAAACTACTTTTGATTCGTCATAAGACTGAACCATCACTGATTTATTTTAAAGTCAAACCGTATTTACGACGGTTTGGTTTTTAGCTATTTACTAAGGAAATGTGAAACCACAAAGGGTTAGATCACTTACAGAAGCTTGAGGGAAGACTTAAGAATACAGAGGATTGCTTGAGAGCTCTTGGAATGATCAGATGAGTGTGTTTTGTGTTGTGTGAATTTATGAGCATAATGTGGCTATTTATAGTGAAATTTGGGCTCTAGGATCATTACAACACATGCTACACTGAGTATGGATGATGGGCAGGTGCCCCTAAGTGATATGGGTCGAGCATAGGGTACCCATGCCTCATTTATTGGTTGTTGGTCGTTCAAAGGCTCCAAAAGGCATGTAGTTACAACTTTCTGCATCTGGGCGTTCCACGCGGCCCGCATGGACATTCCATGCCACTTTTACGCGGGCCGCCTGAGTTTAGAACCTCAGGCGCGTAATTGAGGTGGCTCGCGGCCCGCCTCAACTTAAGTCCAAACCTCACGCGGGCCGCGAGAGGTTATGATTTCAGAAATTTTAAATCTTTTGTCATGATTACGAAATCCTGGTAATTAATAACGAAATCTTTCGTAATGATTTACCTGACCTTTCGGGTTTGAAGGGGTAACTTTGCGGTTTGGCCCTCGGTTAATTACAACTAAGGACCTCGTGTTATTTACCCACGTTGTTAAGTCCCCGGTTAGTTTATTAATGATTCAGAAAGCCTTAACTTTCATTATTGACGCTTTTAACCCTTCTCCTACGAATTCGATCGTAACTTTCTCGTTTTATAACGAAACTTCGCGAAATTTATATATTATATTTTAGTGAGTGTATAATACCGTTACAAAGCCTTGGGAACGTTAAAGGGTCACTCAGAGGTATAATTAAACATGTTGACACAGTTAACCCCTGTAGCTTGTAATCTCTCACTTTCTTTCGTGTTTCGCTTTCGTACCATCTATGATACATTCGTTTGAAGGTTCAAGCATTTATTTAGGGTTACTATACAGTATATTTACCCTTGTTGACTTTTATAACCCTCGAATTTATATACTTTCAAGGTTTGTCAAAATTAGTCCTTTATTTAATATCAATGCCACGTGTAAACAAATGACACGTGTTAACACATTATTGGACACAAAAATTCGAGGTGTTACATAAAATCAAAAATATGTTTCAATTTTTGATTTTACTGGAAAATTTGAAAACAATAAACTGTACAAACATAATGAGAAACTGATGTGAATTACTTCAATTCTCCATTCTCTTGACTTAAACAATCAGAACTCCCCCTGACAACAAACTATTTTCCCATTATGATTTCAAAACACTTAAGTTTGTTTTAATTAAAATGGTTTTTCCAGAAAATTAGTTTTTTGTTATATCACAAACATGGGGTTTCATCACATTGTTTTCAAATTACCACTTGTAAGTTCACTTTTCCTTTTCTTTAATCACTTTAAATCAACAAAACTAATTTTCAAGAATGATGCCGATTCATGCTCCACGATGACCAACTTGGGAGCTCCGGCAAGTCAGGATTTTATTTTTTAAAGAATCTCACCCATGCCTGAGGAATCATGGGTGAACCATCCTCATTTGGTTTAACAATTTTTTATTCATAAAATTCTTTCACTCCTTTCACCTTCCCATCAGTCATCTTTCCAAAAATATATAACACTTTACCATTAAAAGCCTTTTCAGCATCAAATTCTTCCTTTTCAGAGAAGAATTGGTCTGAAATCTCAATTTTACCAACCTTTGATTTCAAGTTTCCATTTGACAATGGTGGAAAATTTTCATCATCCATTGTTGGAACGGAATTTTCAGTTTTTAGCACAACATGTGACTCCTCTGACTTTGACGAGTCAGATTCATTGCCAGAACTATCTTCAGATTTCTTAACTACCCATTTTTGGTTGTTAAGATTTGCTCTTCTTTTGTAAAAATGATTCGAACTTTCACCAACTTCGAAAGTCGAATTTTTGAACTCTTCAAACTTCTCTGTTGGTTATTCCTTTCTATCAACACATTTTTCTTTCAATTTAGGGTTAGAAGAAACTCCCTGTTTTGTGTTGGTGAACTTTGGGCAATTCCAAGCAATATGTCCAACCTCTTGACATTTGAAACAAGTTCTTCTTTCAACTCTCTGTTCAAATTCCTTTAACAGATTCTTTTGTTTTTCGGCGAGAAACTCCTTGTTTGACTGTCTCCAGAAAGGTTTCTCCTTCTCCTCTTTAGAACTTGTTCCTGAAACAAATTTAGTTTTTAGTTTATAAGTTTTCTCATTTTTATGATTTTCTGGTGGAATAAAACCTAATCCTTTCTTTTTGAAATTACTATTATGGTTTGGTTTCTTTCGATAACCCGAACCAGAACTGTAACCCTTTTTCTTGTTCAATCTCTGTTGATCTCTTGAAGTGTATTTTTTAGGTTTTTCCGTAAGATTTACATCTTTTATTTTAGAAATATTAATTTCTGTTAATTTGAAAACGTTGTTAATCATTTCAGTTTTAACACTTCTTATTGGAAATTCTTCATCAGAATATAATTTGTCAGAATCATTCAAAGTATATGCTACTTTGAATGTTTCGTCATTCAAATTATTTTGTGACATTAGAAAATCTTTATTATAAACCCTTTTGACCGGTGAACTCGAACTTCTGTCTGATGAACTCGATTTTTCAGATTTAGACTCTGACTTTGACTCTTCATCTTTATCCAACACCTGATCGACCACTTTCTTAATTAACTCGGACTCATGATCAGTGTCAGACGCTGTGAAGGTGACATCAATATCATCTGGTAATCCATTGATAGACTCGGATTTCAGATTCAGATTGAGTGCTTTAGCCACCTTTTCAAAGTCTCGGGGGGTATAGCCATCCCACATTGGATTTGGTACTCTGTTATAACTCAAACCAGTTTTCTTACCAGAATTTCCTTCATCATCTGCAAACTTATGAGCTGCAACGGCAGGATAGATTCGATTAATAACATACTCTGAACTTTGATAACTTCGAAGTAAATTGTTCACTCTTTCGGTTTCAATCTTCATTGCTGCCAATTCTTGTTTCAGCTCAGCATTCATCTCAATATATCCATTGATTGCAGTTTTCTTTTGAAGAACTGTTGCTTTCATAAGATTTTTCATCTGAATATCCTCATCACAAGCTCCTTTGTACAAGTTCACTTTGCTGCTTAGGAGATCATATGACTCCTTTATGCTCCTCACATTGTGCAGTAGGTTCTCTTTGAGCTTTTCCAATTCAACTAACTTTGTATCTTTCTCAGCACAATCTTTGCAAGATACTAAACACTTTGCACAAGGTTTTTCAACCTCTATGATGTGCACAAAATGCAACATATAAATTACATCAACTGTGGCATAAATCTAACCCTTTTTTAGTACTAATGTTGGGAAAAGTGTGCTTTTGTCTTCCTTTTGTATTTTCAGGATTAAATGAGCCCAAATGAACAAAAGAAGCAAAAAGACAGCTAAATCTAACATAAATACAAGAAAAGGAACAAAAGTGGCATACCCGACCTCCCGACAGCATCTTCCCAAGCAAAATAAAGAAGACAGAAGACTGAACACGCCCCGTGCTCAGTGAGCACGGGGCCGTACCCAAGTGTCAGCAGAAACGACAAAGTCATAGAAGCTTCTGTTGCCCACCACGGGGCCGTGCCCAGCGGATACGGGGGCGTGGTCAACTTCCTGCAGACGCATTTAATGAAATTGTGAATTGCAATTAATGAAGAGAGAGACGCGGATGGACACGGGGCCGTGCCCAGCGGACACGGGGCCGTGCCCGAGCTTCTGTTCAGCCTATAAATAGGAGTGTTTGGATCACTTGCAACTCATCCCTTGACACACCACCTCTCTCACACTTCACCCACCACCCACCACCATCACAACACCATCATCCATCACCATCATCCATTGTCCATCATAGAGTGTGTGAGTCGTCTCGGGATCCAAGATTGATCGTAAGAGATCTTGACAATCAAAGGCCATGTTTGCCTAAGTCTCTTACATCACTTGGTGAAGACAAGTGTTTAGTGTAATACTTTTTATTTTTAATCTTTTGCACTTTTTAATTGGTTTTGTATTAATGACTTTAATTACTAGTTTCTTATGTTGAAGGTGATTCTTCCTTATCGTTTATCCGTGGTGTCTTGGCATTATTTTACTATCTATATAAAATAAAAGATTTTCACCATTCATATCTCCACAGTCTATATGGAGGTATGTTGGCTACCTGGTCGGGGGTTAAGGGAACAGTTTGGTAAGAGTCTTGCCATTGTTCAGTGTATAGATCCTGCAAAGCACATGGGTCAAATTTAGTAGGACCTCCTTCAATACCCAAAGGTATTGGATGGCGGGGGTCCAAACTCTTTGATCCCCTCATAAGTTAAACTACTATTAAAAATTTAACCCGGCTACTTAGGACTGTATCCCTGCTGACTCAGACTACTTAGCCGAGGGTAACGTCGCCTTCAAAAGAGGGGTCTACCACATTATGCATTAATAACATAATTAATTATCTTTCAATAATCCGACCCTTTCGGATTGTATCCTTGCTGACTCAAACTACTGGGTTGAGGGTAACGTCGCCTTCAAAAGAGGGGCCTACTAAAATAACTAAGATAATCTCTTAAACAAGTGCAAAAGTGCAAAAATAATCAAAGGTTACACTACACACGAGTCGGATCCAAGTGATTCATCTTGTCTATCTGTTTTATTTTTATTTTATTTTTCAGCATTTTACTTAGTTTTATTTTCTTAGTTTAAAAACCTTTTTCTAACATTTTGATTGATTAGACGTTGAGGATAAACCGATACTAAAAGCTCTTGTGTCCTTGGACGACCTCGGTATCTTACCAACACTATACTACGTCCATGATGGGTGCACTTGCCCATATGTGTGTTTGGTGTTAGTAAATATCGTGTTTTATAAATTTAAAACTTGGCTAAAAAGTGTAAAAAGGGCTTAAAATATATACCTAAAACATATACACACTAACACGCATCAAGTTTTTGGTGCCGTTGCCGGGGACACAAGGATTTTAAGAAAGCTTAAAATCGACAGCCTAATCAGTTTTTCAAAACTTTTTCAAAACGCGCGCACATTTTTCTGCATTTTTGTTTAGTTTGCATTTACAGTAGCCTGAACACGGGGCCGTATTCACTGAACACGGGGCCGTGTTGCATATTTTCAGTTAAACACCCAGATACAGAGTCTGAACACAGGGCCGTGCTCACTAAACACGCCCCCGTGCTCAACGAGACCAGTAACTTTTATTAAAACGCCCAGATACAGACCCTGAACACGGGGCCATGTCCACCAAACATGGGGCTGTGTCCAGCCTCTGTTTCCATCTTTATCTTTGTTTTCTAGTCCCGAGACTCAGTTGTGGTCTGTTGAGTGTTCCCTATGGATCAATACTCAGGAGGCTACAACTACACCTATGAGGAGGATGATTACATGAGAGACTATTGCACTAATTGTGGTAACCCGCACTCGGTACAATGTTGTAACTTATTTCAACCATCCAATTCATACAACTATTATGAGGAGCCCAGGTACGAGCCATCGTCTTCATACACATCCTATGAAGACCAAAGGTATGAACCTTCCCCCTCATACTCATATTTTGATGAACCAAGGTATGAACCTTCATACTCATACTTTGAGGAGTCAAGATATGGGCCACCACCTTCATACTCTTATTATGATGAACCATGGCGTGAACAACCCACCTCATATGAGTACTATGAAGAACAAAATTACGACCCTTATCCGTCATATACTTACAATGAAGAACAATGGTATGAACCATCTACTTCATATGAGTACTATAAGGAACCAAGGATCGAACAACCGGATTCAAGCTTTGAGGATCCCGATCCTTTCTCTATCACCGAAGTGGCCGATAGGATAATAGAAAAACTTAAAACTATCGAACGATACATAAAAGAATCTCGCGCAAAGGAAGAGGAGTCCCGCGTGAGAGAAGAATTAAATAAAGAAACGATAGTTGAAAAGTTAAAAATGGAAGAACAAATAAATGAAAAACCGACACATGAGTTAAACAACAAAAGAGGTGAGGCCGATAATGTTAAACTTCAAGAAGAGTCTAATTTTGAAGAAATTAATCTCTTGTCACCTTCTTTTGGAAATCATTGTTTAGTATCAACTCATGCTAAGTTTTTAAAAGAGTTAAACACTAACGCAAAAATTGAGGAAATGGTAAGTGTTAAGTTAACTAATGATCAAACTTCGCTAATAAAAGAAGACCCTTTTGAAATCAACATTACACCGGTTCCATGTTTTTTTCAAAATTCATTTATTAGTAACGTCACCATTGATAAGGATCTTTATGTTAACATAATGCCTAACTACATTTTCGAAAAATTGAGTATTAGTGACTTTGCTCCACTTCAAATACCCATTTTTCTATCCAATCGGAGAGTAATAAAATCAATCAGTGTAGTTGAGGATGTCTTGGTTCAAACATATCAAATGGTAATCCCAACCGACTTTGTCATCCTCGATGACGCTCCTCTAGTGTTGGGAAGACCCTTTGTAAAAACTCACGAAGCTTTGAAAAACCGAAAGTTTAATAATCTACCTCTTCAATTAGGGGCATTCAAAAGGAGCATAGATCTTGAGTGTTCAATGAAATATCCTTTTGGCAACAATGACCCCCTAATTGAAGATGAAGATGAGCCACCCGATACAAGTGAAAAGATTGACCACTTTGTTGAAGAAGAGGTCGCCATAGAACAAACCTTTAAAGTTCTTGATCAAAATGAGCCCCAACATAAGGAGTCTCCTAAAGACCCGCCCCTTGAGCCCAAAGAACTTCCGAAAGGTTTGGAATACGCTCTTCTAGAAAAAGATGGTAATTCACCTGTAATTATTTCGTCTAAATTAAGTAGTGTAGAAAAAGAAAAATTAATTAAACTTTTGAAAAAACATAAAAATGCGATCGCTTGGAAGCTTGTAGATATAAAAGGAATAAGCCCTTCCATGTGCACGCACAAAATTCTAATGAACGATGACTACAAATCAGTAATACAACCACAATGAAGAGTAAATCCAAATGTCCAAGAAGTGGTTAAAAATGAGGTCATCAAACTACTTAACGCCGGACTTATTTATCCTATCTCCGATAGTCCTTGGGTGAGTCCCGTCCAAGTAGTTCCAAAGAAAGGAGGTATGGCGGTAATAACTAATGAAAAGAATGAATTAATACCAACAAGAACCGTGACAGGATGGAGAGTATGTATAGACTATAAACGATTAAATGAAGCAACAAGGTTACTTTCAAATTCCGATAGCGCCTGAAGACCAAGAAAAGACAACTTTCACATGTCCCTACGGAACTTTAGCTTATCGACGAATGCCATTCGGTCTATGTAATGCCCCCGTAACATTCCAACGTTGCATGGTGGCCATCTTCCATGACATGATAGAAAAGACAATGGAAGTCTTCATGGACGACTTTTCTATCTTTGGAGATTCATATGACCAATGCCTCGATAACCTTGAACGAATGCTATCCTAATGTGAGGAAACTAACCTCGCCCTTAACTGGGAAAAATGCCATTTCATGGTAACAGAGGGAATAGTACTCGGTCACAACATCTCGAGCGAAGGAATGGAAGTTGATCGAGCAAAAATAGACACAATTTCTCGATTACCTCCACCATCCTCCGTTAGAGCAATCAGGAGTTTCTTATGGCATGCCAGATTTTATAGACGATTTATCAAAGACTTTTCGAAAATTTCAAGACCTCTAACAAAATTACTTGAAAAAGATGCGCCTTTCATCTTTGACAAGGATTGCAATCAAGCATTTCTAACCCTCAAGGAAATGCTAGTCAATGCACCTATCATGATAGCGCCTGATTGGAAATTACCTTTCGAAATCATGTGTGATGCAAGTGACTTTGCCGTTGGAGCAGTCTTGGGACAAAGAAAAGAAAAGCATTTCCACCCAATTTATTATGCTAGTAAAACACTTAACGACGCAAAAGAGAATTACACAACCACTGAAAAAGAATTACTAGCTGTGGTATTTGCTTTTGATAAATTTCGTTCTTACCTTGTTCTTTCTAAAACTATAGTCTATACAGATCATGCAGCCATCCGATACCTCTTCAAGAAACAAGACGCAAAACCCCCTTTGATCAGGTGGATTCTACTCCTACAAGAATTTGATATTGAAATCAAAGACAAAAGAGGAGCCGAAAACACAGCAGCAGATCATCTTTCACGTTTAGAAGACCCAGCTTTGGAGGCAACCAGGGACGAGAAAATCAACGAAAAATTTCCAACAGAATCCCTGGAAATGGCGGAATATAGACAAGAGCAATGGTATGCCGACTATGCTAACTACTTAGCTAGCGGTATAGTCACAAAGGGATGGCCACATCACCAAAGAAAGAAATTCTTTGCTGATGTAAAGCATTACTTTTGGGAAGATCCTTATCTTTTCAAAATGTGTGCCGAGCAACTCATCCGAAGATGTGTACATGGCTACAAAGCACAAAGGATTCTCCGCCATTGTCATGAAGGTCCATATGGAGGACATCATGGTGCTGCTAGTACCGCACGAAAGGTATTTGATTCAGGATTTTATTGGCCAACCATTTACAAAGATGCGCAAAGTCTTGTCAAGACATGTGATGCTTGCCAAAGATCAGGTAATATTTCTTCCAAAAATGAAATGCCACAAAATGGCATTCTCGTTTGTGAAATTTTTGATGTGTGGGGACTCGATTTCATGGGACTTTTCCCACCGTCAAAAGGAAACAAATATATACTTGTGGCAGTCGATTACTTGTCTAAATGGGCCGAGGCCGAGGCACTTCCAACAAATAATGGAAGAGTCGTGGTAAGATTTCTGAAAAAATTATTCTCTCGTTTTGGAACACCTAAAGCATTAATAAGTGATAGAGGTACCCATTTTTGTAATCATCAACTCGAAAAATCTTAACAAGGTATGGGGTCTATCACCGGGTCTCAACAGCATATCACCCTCAAACAAACGGACAAGCCGAAGTGACTAATAGAGGTTTAAAACGAATACTTGAAAAAACCATAGGTTTAAATAAAAAGGAATGGGCCGATAAATTAGATGATGCTTTATGGGCTTTTCGAACAACTTATAAAACAACTATAGGCACAACCCCATATAAGCTCGTCTATGGAAAAAGTTGTCATTTGCTGGTAGAAATAGCTCATAAGGCCTATTGGGCAATAAAAAATGTAAACTTGGATTTAGAAATTGCAGGTAAAAATCGATTTTGTCAAATAAATGAATTAGATGAATTAAGGAATTATGCATACTCTAACTCTGAAATTTATAAGGAAAGAATGAAAAATTTACACGACAAACACATTAAACCTAATGAATTTCGAGTAGGAGATCAAGTTCTATTGTTTAATTCACGACTTCGATTATTTCCGGGTAAACTAAAATCTAGGTGGTCAGGACCTTTTTCCATCACCCATATTTTTCCTCACGGTGCAGTAGAAATTAAATCTCGGAATGGAATACCATTCAAAGTCAATGGCCAACGGCTGAAACTCTATCAAGGATCCATTGAGGATGAGGAGGAAGAGATCTCGCTTCAAACGGTCGACGAGTAAAGGCATCAACATCATACCTGGTACGTTACGAACAAGCGGGTAAACATCAAAACCGGTAAGTCTTCTAACCAAGTTTTTGGGAAAACAGGGCACTCACACGAGCACTGAAAAAAAAATTTCAAAACTTTGCTCGGCACGGAACCGTGTCCGCTGGACACGGGGCCGTGTCCGCTGGACACGAGGTCGTGTCCGCGCAACTGTCAGGATAAAACCCCTTTTTCATATCAGTTACATCATTCCATACGCCCCGTTTCCCCGAAAAACGCTCTGGTCCAGGCGATTTTCCGCAGATTTTCGACGTCTCTTCTCATTCTAACAACATCAAGGTATGATTCTATCATCATTAGTAGTTAGATTGTTTACTTGCATGTAGTTAAAACATCAAAAATTTGGGGAAAATCTAGGGTTCTTGAAGTTCATCCGGATCAAACCTCAAATTTTGCTTAAATCTATTAGCATTAGTTTAGATTAGTGTTATGGGAAGTAAACCCACTTGTATTGTTGATAGATTTGCCTGATTTCTCACAAAAAACCCAAACCCTTGTTTTTGAACCGAAAAAGATAAAATTGAAGGGGTAAACGGTTTGTTTTGGGAAAAACGGCACTTGGGGTTTCATTTTCGGGGGAAACCGCACCCACTTGGCCAAAAATTTTGAGATTTTCGGGACCGGGTCGAAAAATGGAATTTTTGAGTAACAGACGCCTGGACACGGGGTCGTGCCCGCTGAGCACGGGGCCGTGTCCAGCCCACTGTTTGCAGTTTTTCTCCGAAAATCTCATTGTTTCGTGCTAACTTTTGGTGTATTCTTTCAGATGTCGAAGAAGTTCACAAGATTCAACGCAAATGAGCTCAATGCTAGGGCCAGATATGATACACTTCAAACAAGACCCGAAGAATACCCAAGACAAGCATGCACGGACCTCTTAGCCATGGTGAACCAACTTGACCGGTTTAACAACCTCGTTACCGGCCCACTACGGGTTGCCCTAACCACTCGACTTCGATCGGTACACGAGTGCACTATGGAGTTCTACAACACCTTCACTTTCAATTCAAGGTGCGACCCTTTCGACAATAATGGGGTTGCATTTCGGTGTGGTGGAACTAGGTACTCGATCTCTATGGCACAATTCGGGGCAATAGTTGGGCTGTATATGGAGGAGGATTCGGGAAGTGAAGAGAACACTGGAGGAATGCGAGAGTTGGATGAGAACGAACGCCAAGCCGCATGGGCTCAGATTGGTGATAGGTTCTACAATCCGAGCAGCACTAAGAGCACTAAGCTGAGGGATCCGCTTTACCGCTACATTCATAGGCTCCTCGCTTACTCTCTTAGTCAAAGACATGACAGCAGCGACGTTGTTGGGTTGAGAGATTTGGTAGTCCTTCACTGCATTCACACCCGAAGACCCCTCGTTGTTCCATTTCTCCTACTCCGGAACATGCATCTGAACCGGCTTGCTCATGCACTAACCCCTATTTTCTTCGGGGGATGGGTGTACCGCCTCTTCAAGCACTTCACGAACATACCTAGGTCTTTCGAAAGGAGCCCGTGGTCAGGACGGGTCGATGTACACATTTGTCGCTCCATGAACCTAATCTATGAGGCGGAAGATGGGTCGGTAAGCTTTCAGAGGATGCAAGGTCATGCATGGAACCCGCAAGAGGCGCTAGTCCTTCACGCTCCACCTCCCCAATACCAGTACCAACCCCACGGTGAACCGGGCCCGTCCTCCTCACAAGGAGGTGGTTTTCCTAACTTTCAGAGTTTACATGATCTTTTGTAGAAAAACCTTATGTGCACCAGGAACACCTACAACCTCGCCAACAACACATACCACCGGGTCGGAGCCATTGAAAGAAACATCTCCGATATCTAAGATGACATCGGAAGCATCCGGGAGTACATGGCGGGGCATGGGGGAGGAGGTGATGACAGTGATGAAGACATGGACTAGGCGGGTGGAGTAGGAGTAGGAGCGGATGGTTGGTGATCCCACAGGTTAAATTCCGTTTTCTATCGAACAATTTCCGGCCTGCGTGTCGAAGTGTTGAACAATTTACTTTCCCTAACTTATTTTTATTTTCTGCTTTTGTTTTTATCTTTAACTTGATGGTTTGGATGTTGAACGTTGTAATCTAGGACGTTTGGTATTGTTTGGTGTGGTATTTATTGATAAAACAGGTACATACGAGGCTTAGAGTGCTAAACATTAGTACTACTAAAGCCGGGGTAGGAAAACCGGAGAAAGAAACCTGTTTTTCAACCTTGCAGACTGCCCACACGGGGCCGTGTCCGGCCGACACGCCCCCGTGCCCACCTCCCAGACCTGCTGTTTATCTAATTTATGCAGATTTTTGCCAGACACAGGGTCGTGCCCAGCCAACACGCCCCCGTATCCACCTTCTGTAAGTTTTCGTTACTGGCTGTTGAACACGGGGTCGTGTCCATCCGACACGGGGACATGTCCAGAGTGCCAGTAACATAAAATTTTGCTTTTAACACCCTTTTACACATTTAATCAACCTAAAAACTTATTTTTGGGACATATTGAGGACAATGTGTAATTTAAGTGTGGGGGGATGCTAAAACCTTGAATCATGCAAGTCCTAATAACAAGCCTTACACAAAACTCTATTGGAACTGCTAATCACCCCAAATTTTTTCAAAAATTTTCATTTTCTTTTTACTTGTCTAAGTTTAAGTTGGGAATTCAAGTTCTAACAAGGTTATATTTTTACAAGTTTACAACCGACAGCGTCGTGATAAAAAGAACCAACATAAGAAAATTATGAAACGGCATGACAAGCTTAGTTAAAATTTGATTATATATACTTGATCACATAAAAACCCTTTCCCACAAAAGTGAGTTTTGAGCCTTTATCGAGCATACAAATACATATCTTTACACTAAATGCTCATTTTTCGTTTCTTGTGTGAATAGCCACTTGGTTCGTACTACTCTAGAACTTGCCACGACAATACATTCCCGGTCCTTACCAACTTAAACCCAAGTAAGTAAATGATGGAGGCATTAGGACTAACCCTTTTTCTTTCTACACCATTATTTTTAATTTTTTTTACCACATACCCAAAATCCCCCTAGTTAATCCCTTTGAGCCTAAACCTTTTCATTTCTTAACCCAAAACAAATCACCCTTTTTACCCACCTAAAACTTTTTATTTTATCCCCTTCTTTTAGTAACAACGTTCGGTTTTCTTATGACTTGAAAAAAAAATTACATTTTGATGAAATCAAATAAACAAACAAGTTCATAAAAAATAACTTTGTTTGAAAAAGAATGGTTCATCAAAATAAAATGAAATAAAAAAATTTGAAAATATAAAAAGTCTTTCAAAAACCGACATTTTGTTACGCTTTTCGCCCTTTTACTAACCACTAACCCAACCACCCACCTTTAGCCCAAGCCTAACCCTTCACCCAAAAAGTCCTCTTGATATTTACAAAGTATATAGTTAAAAAGGAGGAGGATTGATTGCTTGGTAAGCTTATGGTAGGAGTAAGTTCCATGCCGCTCTCGAGTGATTTACTAAAAAATACACCTTCGGCCGAGTGTTGAGTGATTCCCCGTGAGGTATGTGAACTTGTATATAAATGAAATTTTAAAAAGGTATGTTATGCCCAAATAAGTAATTTCTCTTATGAAACGTTCTAAATAAATCATGACTAATATGATTGTAAATAAATAAAAAAAATAAAACCTAAATAAAGAATCTTGGAAATCCCGACACTCTATGACAAGCCCAAAAAAAACCTTCTCTTCTACCCATTCCATTTGGGAGTGAAAAAAAAGCCACATTATAAAGAGTTTTGCTTGAGGACAAGCAAAGATTCAAGTGTGGGGGTATTTGATGTGCACAAAATGCAACATATAAATTACATCTTGTGGCATAAATCTAACCCTTTTTTAGTACTAATGTTGGAAAAAGTGTGCTTTTGTCTTTCTTTTGTATTTTCAGGATTAAATGAGCTCAAATGAACAAAAGAAGCAAAAAAACAGCTAAATCTAACATAAATACAAGAAAATGAACAAAAGTGGCATGCCCGACCTCCCGACAGCATCTTCCCAAGCAAAACAAAGAAGACAGAAGACTGAACACGCCCCGTGCTCAGTGAGCACGGGGCCGTGCCCAAGTGTTAGCAGAAAAGACAAAGTCATAGAAGCTTTTGTTGCCCACCACGGGGCCGTGCCCAGCGGACACGAGGGTGTGGTCAACTTCCTGCAGACGCATTTAATGAAATTGTGAATTGCAACTAAGGAAGAGAGAGACGCAGATGGACTTGGGGCCGTGCCCAGCGGACACGGGGCCGTGCCCGAGCTTCTATTCAGCCTATAAATAGGAGTGTTTGGAGCTCTTGCAACTCATCCCTTGGCACACCACCTCTCTCGCACTTCACCCACCACCCACCACCCACCACCATCACAACACCATCATCCATCACCATCATCCATTGTCCATCATAGAGTGTGTGAGTCGTCTCGGGATCCAAGATTGATCGTAAGAGTTCTTGACAATCAAAGGCCATGTTTGCCTAAGTCTCTTACATCACTTGGTGAAGACAAGTGTTTAGTGTAATACTTTTTATTTTTAATCTTTTGCACTTTTTAATTGGTTTTGTATTAATGACTTTAATTACTAGTTTCTTATGTTGAAGGTGATTCTTCCTTATCGTTTGTCCGTGGTGTCTTGGCATTATTTTACTATCTATATAAAATAAAATATTTTCGCCATTCACATCTCCACAGTCTATATGGAGGTATGTTGGCTACCTGGTCGGGGGTTAAGGGAACGGTTTGGTAAGAGTCTTGCCATTGTTCAGTGTATAGATCCTGCAAAGGACATGGGTCAAATTTAGTAGGAGCTCCTTCAATACCCAAAGGTATTGGATGGCGGGGGTCCAAACTCTTTGATCCCCTCATAAGTTAAACTACTATTAAAACTTTAACCCGGCTACTTAGGACTGTATCCCTGCTGACTCAGACTACTTAGCCGAGGGTAACGTCACCTTCAAAAGAGGGGCCTACCACATTATGCATTAATAACTTAATTAATTATCTTTCAATAATCCGACCCTTTAGGATTGTATCCTTGCTGACTCAAACTACTGGGTTGAGGGTAACGTCGCCTTCAAAAGAGGGGCCTACTAAAATAACTAAGATAATCTCTTAAACAAGTGCAAAAGTGCAAAAATAATCAAAGGTTACACTACACACGAGTTGGATCCAAGTGATTCATCTTGTCTATCTGTTTTATTTTTATTTTATTTTTCAGCAATTTAGTTAGTTTTATTTTCTTAGTTTAAAAACCTTTTTCTAACATTTTGATTGATTAGACGTTGAGGATAAACCGGTACTAAAAGCTCTTGTGTCTTTGGACGACCTCGGTATCTTACCAACACTATACTACGTCCACGATGGGTGCACTTGCCCATATGTGTGTTTAGTGTTAGTAAATATCATGTTTTATAAATTTAAAACTTGGCTAAAAAGTGTAAAAAGGGCTTAAAATATATACCTAAAACATATACACACTAACACGCATCACTCTACAATCTTTTCAACTTCAACTATTTTCTCGACTTCATTCAACTATTTTCTCCAACACCTTTTCAATCACAATCGGTTCTTTATCAAATTCTACCTTTACTTCATTCTCTTCAACCTCGACCTTCTCTGTTGGTTTTTCTTCAACTTTTGCTTTATCAGCTTCCATCTGAACTTTAGTCTGTTCTTCAGCAACCCTTCTTGCTTCCATTTCTCTCTTTAGTCTAGCAGCCCTTTTCTCTTTCAACATTTCGATTTTATCTGCAAAAAAACAAATTAAAACTATAAGAATCCAATTGTCTTCTAGCTTTATTAATATAATCTTCCTCATCATCAGTGTCTGCATCACTTCCTAATGACTTAAAAATCAGTATTCTTCTCGGACTGTTCTTAGATTTGACTGATTCTTCTTCAAACATTCGAGCAATAAATGCTTTAGAAACTGAAGGTCTAGAAGGATCATAATCATCCCAGTTGAAATCTTTCGGAATCCTTTCATCTTCTTGGTCTATCAGACCATAACAAGCTCTCTTCTTTCCATCTTCAATTGGAATAGTATTTGAGTGTGAAGATTGTTGTTGATATGGTTGTTGAGCAACCTGATGATAAATTGCTTTTCGATGATAATCGTTGTTTCCAAAGGATCTTGTCTTCCGGTTGCTTCTCTGTTTATACACTCTCGTTTAAAATGTCCTTTTTCTCTGCAACGAAAACAAGTAACCTTTGATTTGTCAAAACCTAGCTGAGATGTAGCAGCTTCACGAAGATCATCTCTTCCTGTGATCTGTTTGAATTTCTCTGCTCTTCTCAAAACACTAGCTAAACACCACTTGATATCCATCATCTCAAGTTCTTCAGAATCAATCTGGTCATAATCCTCTTTAGTGAGCATCAGATTGCCAATTCGTCCAGCAACCAAGCTCTCGTACGACTCTAACATGGTAACAAGTGATGCCATGTGTTGCTTCGCAATATCTGGAGAGAAATTTGGACCATTTTGAATATTTAATGTAACATTGCATTGCAAAACTTGACCATTTGAGCTTTGTGATTGAGAACTTGGTGTTGAGAAATTTGGTTCAAAACTTGAATAACCATTGCTCTGATTTGTATTGTTAGCATTTGTTCCGGAAGTAACATCAGCACTGAACGCAGTCTGAATCTTCGGACTTGGAGTAGTCTCAACTTTGCTTCCTCGATAGTATAGACTAATATCTTGTTGAGCACCCGGACTTCTCATTGTAGCAGTTTTTCGCATTGCTAGCTCATGTTCTTCCAGCTTCTGGATAAACTTACTCAAATTCATATCTTCAAATTGTCGGTTATGCTTTAAAATCAACAGATATGTTCCCTATTCATTCTGTGGTAACGCATCGGCTAGCTTATCAACCCATTCATCATCTTCTTTCTTGATGTCCAATATTTTCATTTCCAGGACAAGATGACAATATCTCTCAATAATCGTTCTTGTTATTTCACCTTCAAGAGCTGTAAACATATCAAAAGATTTCTTTAGTAATGCACGTTTATTTTTATCATATCAACACTACCCTTAAACTTTTTAATCAACGCTCTCCAAATTGATCTAGCAGTTCCCTCATGTTGAAGCAAAACGAAAATATCTTCTTTTACCGCTTATTGGAGAATGTTAATCATCATCTTTTCACTGGTGTATCTTAATTTTTCTTCCGGTCTAAATTGACTTAATGGTTTTTCATTTTCAAGATCATCTTTCGGTAAAGTATAATCTTTCTCTAACGAAACCCATGCATCAAACTTATTTGCTTGCACCCAGTTTTCAAAACGATCTTATAATCCTTTAAAGTCCTCAATGTACATAAGCTTTGGAGGCTTTTGGAAAGTTCCCGTTTCATTCTCGATACCAACAGTTTCTACAACGGTAACTGGAGTAGCTGGGGCAGTAGCAAAAGCGTTGTAAAACTTGTTATCCATGTTTTGGTAAAAGATTTACAAAATCACAAAGTTCAAGCGAGCTGGAGTTTCAAACGAACTGAGTTCACACGATCTGGTTCAAACGAACTGGTTAAACTTTAAAACAACCTGATGATTTCACACGGTCTGGATTACTTCGTGCGAACTGATCAGTCTCACACGACCTGAACCTAATTTTCAAACGACCTGATGAAATTTCAAGCGAACTGAACACCTCGTGCGACTTGGATGTTCACACCGTGCGATCTGATGTTGTTTCAAGCGACCTGATCAACTCGTGCGAACTGGTTCACTAACTGATCAAACCGTGCAACTTGGCTTGTTCAACTCGTACGATCTGGACGATTCTCGAACGAACTGATATGATTTTCACGCAGTCTGGTCCATTTTACCAAGTTTTAGGTTGATTTAGGTCCTGATTTTTTCAAGGATTGATTAACACTCAATTTTACGCATTATATGTGAAATTCAGATCATTTTGACCGTAAATTCGTTAAAAATTTGAGAAAAATGTGTAGAAGAATGAGTAGAAATGAGAAGAAATCAGTTTTTTCAATGAAAACAAGCTGAAATGGTAAGAACTCCTCCTCCTGAGCTCTGATACCACTTGTAGGATCGAAGTTTCAACCTAATGAGTTGATCAGAAGAGTTCTAGACCAAACCAAAGGCGGAATTCAACGATTTGGACATGATTGCAGCTTGTTTAACACTAAGAATCACTTTAACTGTCGTTTAGATTGATTTGAAAGTGATTACAGCTTGTTCGACACTTCGGCAGCAATTCGACTCCGGAATCAGAATTTTTACAAATGAAATCCCAAGACCACTATTTATAGGGAATCCAGGTCGCACCAACCATTCCCACACGACCTGGTCCAGGTCGCACCAACTTGTCACTTCGTGCGAAGTGGCCAATCCACTTCGTGCGAGGTGGCTGGTCTTGACCTGTTTCCTGATTTTCTCGTAAAACGTGTCCTGGTCTATCTATCTAGTTACAAGACTCGATACAAGACGAAGTCAACAAACATATGAACCAACAAACTTACCTCAAAATACTGCCCCCAGCCCACGAAAACGGTGCTTCAATTCGGGTGTTTAACTTCCAATTAACAAAATTCAAGCCATTTCGAACACAATTTCCAGCTAAGTTTTACATCAATCGACTCGTATCATCGTTCTGATCAAAAGCACTAAAACATCGGTTTGTAATTCAGAAAAAAACTTAACTCCGTTAAGCTTATTTTAACGGCGGTCTATTTTACAAAAAAAATTGGACGAGGTCGGATTATTATTGGCTAATAACTGACTTGGGATCGGCCAATTTCAGAAAGATGGGATTATTATTTTCCAATTTGCCAATATTATTTCCCAACACATGCTAGATTTGAAATAAAATTTCATATTTCTTTATTCAAAAATTTAAATGTTCAACCCGTGAGTATTCACGGGTGATAATCTAGTATTATATAAATGATATTAGAGATAATAATACATGCAGTTACACTCCAAAGAAATAATTCAAAATTCAAATTATGTTCGTATTTTTGGATACTCTTTTAATAGGTTTATTGTAGCTTATTTGTAGTGATAGGATTCCAAATTTTTCATCTCTTATTTTTTCTATATATATTTGTCAGTATAAATCAAGTTTATATACCAGACACAAAACTTTTAGTATGTATATAGAAAGCTAAATCTATATTAACGTGAATGCATAAATCTTGATAATAAAGTCATTATTAAGTTCGGTATTAATACCGATATTTACCGAAAAATACCGGTACCGATACCGTTATTTACCGACATCGAATTTCGAAAAATCTATTATCGATACCGGTACCGTTTATGATCGGTACGATACGGCATTGGTATGGTACCGATATGGTACCAGTACCAATATTTCGGTAAAAAATCTCATCCATAAGCCACACTAAAAAAGTGTGGCGAAATGTGATCCACGAACACATTATTTTGATATGTTTTCAAATATTACAATTAGGTTTGAGAAAAAGATTTAAGTGACATGGTTATTGTTGTCTGTAACATGAGGCTTAGATATAGTGATTTTATACTATGCTATTTTGATATGCATTTTCAATCCATGAACGATTATTTGATCATTTGATCAGTTTTCTTAAAAATATTGGAACTAAGTGTGCTAATAAGCATTTCATGGAATACATACGGACACTAGCTTGCAATAGCTTCTTAAGTCTTAAGGTATTATTTTATTGTGGTATCTGTTTGTGTTAATTTTTGCAATCACTTAAAGGTTTTTAACGAGTACCTTACACGTTTTTTACATCAAAACGACCCTAAGGTCTTTCTTTACTAAGATCGTAAACAATCCTATATATAGGGTTAAGTTCATTTATGAACAACCTCTTTGATAATGAATTGTGTGTCTGTGTGAACTAATCCTACATGTCATGTCAGATCTGAGTAGTTGTTTAGGCATTCACTTCAAGAAGTTTCACACGTTAGCCAAAGAAATCTCCTAAATTTAAGTATTATAATATTAACAAACCTATTTTTTATATAAATATTGATGTAATGATTAATTTAATGATGTGTTTACATTATCTTATTCTAACAATGCGTTTAACATAGTTACAATAGTGTGTATATAATTATAAAATGTTGCTCCAAGTAATAGTGATAAAGATTACGAGTGTTATTAATGATTAAGACTTTTTCTTGGTTGGTTGTCCAAAAACAAGAAAATGTCTAAAATACTTCCCTTTGTGGGATACTAAAATGAATGAAATAAGAATAAGGGAAGAGTGGAGTGAGTTGAGAGAAGATCTGTCTGATCTGATGTGTCTAACAACGAACCCTTGCACCTATTTATATAGCGGGTTCTCACTCTTCCTTCGTGTGGTTGATTTGAACGTTGTGTCTATATTAGGCATGCTGCATATACCTTTACACTGCTTCAGGACTAGGAGCCTTCTTCAGGCCTAGGAGCCTTCATCTTTTCCTAACTGGGCAAAGGTTTAACATTTAACCCTACTTTATTTAGCAAACAGTAACGCCCTTTGTCTTCATCTTTTGTCCTCTTGCCCCTAACACCTTTTGGGCTGTAGACTCTGAGCTACCTCGAATGTCCTCTTGGGTTTCATTACCTTACCAAATTCAATCTGTTTTGTATGCATGTATGGTTGTAAATTGTGCTTAAGTGGTTGTACCCTAATCAAATAACGGTTTCATTATCTTACCATATTCAATCGGTTTGATCCATTCAAAGTTGTGTTGTTTTATTTGTAAATTATTATTATTATTTATAATAATCTAATTAATTTAGCCAAAATCTTGTATAAATATAATTTGCAATATATTGATGCAATGGTTATTATAATGTATGCATTATGATTTGTATAGTGGTTCGAGTCCTAGATCAACTTAGTTATTTTATTCTATGTGTTACGTTTCGGTTTAATTTCTTCGCATTAACACCGCAACTTCAGTGTCGGTGGTCGCTGACAGTAGTGTGGCATTAGTGCTCGCCCCCGCCGCAACGCAGGGGGTGTTTAGTACTAGTTAATCAACAAATGTGAAGTAACTACTTGATTAATCCCAATACCATGTTTCCTAATAATTGTTTGATAGCTCATGCGTGTTTTTAGTGCACATATATAATTATAAAATTCAGGATATATTTACAAAATGCAGAATTTTGAATATTATTTGTGAGAAAACCTACATTACACCAAGTAATGAAACTAAATCTAAGTTTGATTATTTGGTTTCTTCTCATTATGGAGGGTAATGATAACACCATATTCGCCATTGGCCAGAGGGGCCAATTGATTCTTTATCGTGTTAGGCCGGTATGGCGATACAACTGACCCAACTAACCCAATAGGTTTGGTTTATCTTTATCCAAAATTATGGTTATTGTTTCATGAATATGCTCCGGTTTCAGAGTTCGTTTTAGCCCTTTAATAGGGTTACACCTCTATTTATTTATTTTTTTTACAATACAAGATGCTTGGTGTTCTTCATACTTAGCTTAAGATAGAATATATTGAATTATAATTCTAGATTAGTTGGCCTTCAAGTTAGCAGCTTAGGTTCTCCAAGTTAACTTTAGCCTTTATAGACAGAGTTTTTCCTTGAAACTTCTCGTGCAAGACTTATGGTTGTAACATATATCAAGGTAACTGTTTAGGACACTGAAGCTCTTGCTAAATATTTATCTTCCTCACCAAATCAAAATCAAACTCCAAAACCGAAGACGAAGGGAAATGAGAGGTCGTCGTATAATACTTTGGGGCAGATACACCCACGGGCGGATCTTCTTGGTTGCCCGTGGGTGCCCCGACCTCCGCTAATTTTTCGCTCATAGTGTTATTTTTACCAAAAAAAAATTCAAAGTTTAATATTGGATAATTTTAAGTTTTCAGCCCCCACTGTATTTCCGTTCAAACTCCGCCACTAGATACACCTTCTTCTCAAAATAAAATAAAATAAAATTACAAAGAATTCAAAACAACATGATTTTCATTGTTCTTTATTTAAACAATCATAAATGTAAACATTATTCAATCATTATCCAATATCATACTGATATCATACTGTAACACATTTAGTGATATTCTTTTATATAATTAGATTAGTTTGAAAATGTGTTGGGCTATGTTTTGGGCATCCATTCCAGCTCCATATAGGCCCCTTCTTGCAAGCCCAGCACAATAAAGCCCATTTTCTCCTTTCCAATGATTTGGATACATTGGTTTCGGTAGTCCATCATTGTTTAAAAGGCAATCACCACCCTACATATTTAAATACAAAGGGTACCTATTTAATACACCTTGTAAACGAAAGAAATTAAAAATAATAAAAAATAAAAAATAACCTGAAGCCACAAATGAGTTGATCTTTTAAAACCAGTCGCAAACAAAATCACATCAAACTGATAAAATCTTCCATTTTCGAAAACAACTTCATATCCTCCACCATTAATACTTTTCAATGCCGGCAAAACCTGGTTACATGTTAAAAATATTAACAAATGTATCTTTATTTAACAAACACGTATATTATGTTGTGAAGGTTGAGAACATCGATCATACTCGTATCTCGCTAGACTTTATCTTTTCGGTTGTACCCATATCGACGATCGGATACTTGCCATATCTTACCTTGCCCGCAATCGGACCTCCTTGGGGCCTTTGAATCCCGTACCTAGTAAGATCTCCAAATATTATGTTGTTAACCAACACTAAGAATGAATCCACCAAATGCATTGGTATAATCTTTTGCAACTTCAGTCCAAGATTAAACGACCACCTTGAAAGTATATGAACCTACGTCACAAACGTAGACAACATGTATGATCATTATTGTAAATTTGTATTCATTGTGAAAAAGCGTATATTGGAATATATATATATATATATATATGTGTGAGAAAACTAAAAAAAGATTAAAAAACACACTAGATATTTTTTAACATTTTTCTAATGCAAGTCATTTTAAGATAAAAAAAATTAAAGAAAAAACAAATTAGCATTGAGTTTAGTTTTTTGATTTAATTTAGCTTTTAGAGTTAGGTTTTTGGAGGGGTTTAGAGTTTAGTTTTTAGGTGTGTGTGTGTGTGTGTGGTGGGGGGGGGGGGGGGGGTGGGGGGGAGGTTTAGGTCATTGGGGGTGTGGGTGGGGATATTAGGTTTTTTGAAGGTTTAAGGCTAAAGCTTACCGGACTTCGGACAACAATGGATGTGGTTGCACCATAGTTAGACAAATCAAGTGCAATTTCCATGCCGGAATTACCAGATCCAACCACTAAAACCTTCTTGTTCTCATACCCTTCGCCGGATTTATACTCAGTGGAATGAATAACTTCACCTTTAAACTCACTCAACCCATCAACCTCCGGTATAAACACATCACTAGTTTCTCCGGTAGCCACCACCAAAAACCTCCCTTCATATCTTTTCACCCCACCACCAACAACCTCAGCCTCCGCCTTCCATTTCTCCTCATCTTCTTCATACTTTGCAAACTTTACGCGGTTGCAAAACCTCGGATTAATCTTGAAACAAGATGCATAATCATCCAAGTATTCCAAGAATTGGGCTATTGGAGCATACGTAGGAAAACTCGCCGGAAAAGGAAGGTGAGGAAGATGACAGAAGTTTTTGGCTAAGTGGAGGTGAAGCCGGTTATATGTTTTTTTGTTGAATAATGAGGCGATGCAATCTTCTCGCTCTAGAATTATGTATGGAATTGATAGTTGATGGAGGCATGCGGCGGTGGCAAGCCCGGATGGGCCGGCTCCGACTATGATCACCACTGTTTCTTCAACGCCGGTGGTCATCTCCGGCAGAGATTAGTCGGTGACTGTTTATATGTATGTATCTTGGTATTGCAAGTGGCCGAGTGTATATATGTACATTGCACGCCACTGGAGTAAAAAGGACAACTTATTGTTGTTTTATTATTAGGTTTTGGATGAATTATACATAACATATAAACGTGATTTTGGTGGTAATATTTTATTATTATAATTGTTTTAAGCATATTATAGTTTTCGTTTATAGTTATCATAAGTATACCCTTTATAAAATTTTGAGTAAGTTTTTATGAAGTGTTTATCTTTATTTATGTTTAGATCTAACTTTTATTCAAGATCGAGTTATGAATAATAATGTTGAAAAACAAGTGTACATGACATCTAAACTAAGTAACGGTTTAGTTTTTTTCTTTTATATAATAGTGGAGGGTTCAAATGAGAAGAATTTTTTTATACGAAGAAAAAAGAAGAAGTTTCAACCAATAAGAATGCTTCATTTTACTTCATTTAATATTTGCATTTAATTTTAATATAAGGGTATATTGGTAAACTTACATTAATTGTTAATTTGTATTCTTCCCCTTTAATAACTAACTAAATTAAATTTGTAACTTCTTTTCAAAATATATATTTTTTCCAAACCAAAAAAGCAACTTAATTTAAAGTGTTGAATAAATTACTAATTGTGTAGGATAAATTACGAGTTGTGTAGGATATATTTCGAGGTGTGTAGGATAAATTTCGACTGTATAGGATAAAATTCTATAATGTGTAGGGTATATGTAGGAAAATTTTGATATGTGTAGGTTTTGTAGATTATATGTAGGATAATTAATAATTAGTTGACTAATTAATTAAAGAGATAAAAATTAATGATATGAGTTATAAATGAAATAGTATTTTACTAATATGTCCTTTCTTCTTTTTCTTCTCATATTAAATTTCTTCTCAAATGAACCTTCCCCTTATATAATAATGTGTTTATCCTTTTTGTTATTTTAGTAATATAATATAACGTCTTATAGATTTCGAATATACCATCTTGACGTGCTATTTTTTCTATGATAATGGTCAAATATAGTTGATTTATTTATTCTTTGTCGTGAAAATGGACTGATACCTCCCGAAGAACGTTAATATTGGTATTGTATTTGTTTTTTATGGTCTTCTCGGCATGGCGTATTTTAGTAATATAATATAACGTTTCATAATTCCAAATATACTGTTGCGACATACTTATTTTTTATCCACGATTCGGAACATGGTTGATTTAATTCTTTACCGTCAAAACAACACCATCACCGGCGCTATATTCATTTTTATGGTTCTCTCAACATTGCAGTATATAAACTATAGTGAGTGCCGGTACTTGAAGAAAAGTGACGAATCGAAGTGATACCGGCGAAACAACATTGATGTCGGTACCGATATTTTTTTTTGGTCAATGTAAAAACGTGTTGATATCTTGTTGGACATATCCATTTTGGTTGCTATACCTAGCGCATGCATGATACCGACATCGTAACAAATTGAACTAATAACATAATGAACCTAACCGATACATACCGAAAACCTATCGTGAAGCACGAAAAATCCCATTACTTATAACATATAATATAGCTAACTTGTTTTTCATATTTTTGACCTTACAATCCTTATTAATAAAACTATTTTAGTTGTCAGACCTTACAATCCTTATTAATAAAACTAGAAGGAAACTCGTGTGTTACGGCGGAGTTAAAAATACAAGGAGGGAACATAATTCAAGCTTGGTTTAAAAAAGCGCGAAGCACACAAAAGCGCTGAGGTCTAAAAGCGAGGCGCAAAGCGCAAAAGTGATGAGTTATTCGTATGCAAGGCGCAAAGTGATTATACAATTTATTTTATATATCTCATAGGTTTTTAGCATCCCCTACCTGTAATTTAGCTATAATCAAGTTTTATATATGTTTTAAAATGAAAAGAAAAACATAAATGTACAACATAAAACGGCTGTTGTACAACACTCGAATGCGCAAAAACAAACCATGTTTTAAGGGCGGGCGCCTCACCTGCGCCTCATGTCAATTTTTACCTTAAAAAGCGGGCCTCTCCTGCGCATTTGGACACTATGCGCCTTAGGTCGCCTCGCGCCTATGCACGCTTTTTTAACCAAGAATTCAAACATTAAAAAGATAGAAAAATCATATATAAATCGTGTGTGTATATAAATAAGGACCCGTGCTTCGCGGCGGAGTAAGTTTTTAACGACTCTAGGGAATAGTTAAATGATAGCATGCTACGTTGTATATTTGTTATGGGGTGTTTAGTTTACATTAAATATAGGAAGTGGAAATTGTAATAAAAAATGAAAAGGCATAGTCTCATTTAATTTATAAGCTTCGTCTACAAGTGTTGGTTACCTGAGACTTGTTTCCAAAGAGCACTTCTATTCAAAGACGAAAGAATAAATATATATTTATAAATACTACAACAAAAGTAATTAGAACAAATTATAGAAACCTCTTGTAAGAAAGTTGCATTCAAGCATCCAAGTACAACCAAAGGATCATCAGATGTAACAAGTTTTGTAGCTCCAAAACCACCTTTTCATTGATAAACATCATATAAAACCACTGCATGTCAAAAAAATAGCCTGATATTAGTTGATACAACAAGCATGGATAGCATACTCCCATTTGTAAAATTAAAATTTTACCTATGCATTTGTTTTATTTTTTATTTTTTTAGTTAGATTAAATAAATGCATAGACCAAAAAAGAAAAGAATGTTGTCAGAGATGTACTACAGTGCACCATATATAATTTGATTAAAGAAAAAGTTAGATTTGACATTCAAAATCAACTATAAAAACACAAGTTATCTGTTGTAAAGACACAGTCACACAAGTCAATAGCATGGAGATCAGGACACCATAAGGTAAACTCATCAATCCAGCATCACCGACTCCCTCACACCAACCAAGGTTCAAAATCTTCAACTGTCTACAATAACTACTAAGAAACTCGATACCATATTGGTCGCTAAAATCCGAGCAGCCACAGATGTTGAGCTTAGTAAGTTTCAGACAACCTCAAGCCACAGCAAAAACGGATCGATCACTCGTAACTTTGGGAGCAAGAGAAAGCACCAAGTTGTTCATGTTGTTTGTACACCTATTTATACATGACGGCCAACTTTTATAAATGTAACTAAGATGGTATGTAATAAAATATGAGTTATGTGGTGGGATGTATAGAAAGGATCCTAGCACAACCCAACCTCAACAGTATTGTCAAACAATCTCTTCAAAAACTCCTAATATATTGGATGAAATGTTTTAAGAATGGCAGATCCCTGGTGTGCAAACAGGTCTCCTACCAGTTTCAATGCCTATAAACGAATGTCTACTTTATCTGTCTATAAATGCCAAAACTTTAATCAAGTAAACTTAAATAGAGAGACTATTGATATAGTGATGCCAAATGTAAATTATGAGTGTTTGCATTTGCATTTGGAGACTGATTATTGTGACTCAATTCGAAACATGAAAAAGAGAAGATGCTCTGTGTTAACTGGTTAATTATGCGTAAAATAGCCGAGTTTGAATAATCAATTTCATACCAACTACACCAAAACTGATTATGCGTAAAATAGCCGAGTAAGATAGCACTACTTAAACTAAACAAACCGTAATGACCTGATCAATAAAATTGATGATTAATCTCTTTTCAATAATAACAAAATTAGAAGTTACATATGCCTGGAGAGTGTGGTACACAGATCGGATCCGACAGACTCCTACAATGACTGTTTCTTCCTTCCTGATATCGGCTCCAACACAGACGATTCTTTTAGAGATGCAAATTCACTTCTTTATCTTCCGTTTACGTTGGAAGCAAGCTGCCTTCAACTCAATCATACATGATATCAAGAGATCATAAAACCAAATGAATATGGATCGATTTGACACCGTAAGTTTAATAATCTGAACGAGGAAGACAATTAAGGTCACTTGAAAAGGAGAGACAAGGCGACGATCATCCAAATTCTCCATTGAGTATCACTGTGACCATGGGTACAATTCCTATACTGCCCTATAGCGTCTTAAAAGGTAGGAGGCGGTGGTCATTGGAGAGGAAATGGTAATGGTTGATTGTGGTGAACCATTTGCCTTTTGAAGAGTTACATTGATGGCTCCCTTTGAAGAGTCACATTGATGGCTAAGAAGATCCCGAATTTGGTGTAGGTATTCAATAAGTATAGTATAGATAAAAGGGAAGAGGGGTAGGAATGGAAGAAAATGGTAAAAAGTTATACATTTTAACTTGACTCTTTGTATGCCATCTTAAAAATTTGTATGGAAATGACAATTATATCCATGGAAAATGCTTTATATAGTATTATAGATTATAGATAGATTATAGATATAGATATAGATTATTTTAGTTGTCAAAATAACTATGCTGGTTTATTTTGTATGTTATTACATTTTAACAAATTTGAATTGTTATTACTACAATTTCTTGGAAGTTAAATGCTTTTTAGAAGTGTTTTAAATAGTTAATAATTTTAGTTGTTAAAATTAAATTATCAAAGTGGAAAACGAATGAAAATGCACTAATATTTGTGGTGATGTGCACAAAATGCAACATATAAATTACATTAATAATGGCATAAAACTAACCCTTTTTTAGTACTAATGTTGGAAAAAGTGTATTTTTGTCTTCCTTTTGTATTTTCAGGATTAAATGAGCTCAAATGAACAAAAGAAGCAAAAAGGCAGCTAAATCTAACATAAATACAAGAAAAGGAACAAACGTGGCATGTCCGGCCTCCCGACAGCATCTTCCCAAGCAAAAAAACAGAACAGAAGGCTGAACACGCCCCGTGCTCAGTGCGCACGGGGGCGTGCCCAAGTGTCAGCAGAAAAGACAAAGCTGTAGAAGCTTCTATCACCCACCACGGGGGCGTGCCCAGCGGACACGGGGCCGTGGTCAACTCTAAGATTCGCAGGATCTAGGGAAATCTTGATAGTACAGATACGCTTCTGCACACGGGGTCGTGCCCAGCGGACACGGGGGCGTGGTCAACTAATGCAGACAAACTGCAATTAATGAAGAAAGAGAAGGAGGATGGACACGGGGCCGTGCCCAATGGACACGGAGCCGTGCCCAAGCTTCTGTTCAGCCTATAAATAGGAGTGTTTGGATCACTTGCAACTCATCCCTTGACACACCACCTCTCTCACACTTCACCCACCACCCACCACCATCACAACACCATCATCCACCACCATCATCCATTGTCCATCATAGAGTGTGTGAGTCGTCTCGGGATCTAAGATTGATCGTAAGAGTTCTTGACAATCATAGGCCATGTTTGCCTAAGTCTCTTACATCACTTGGTGAAGAAAAGTGTTTAGTGTAATAATTTTTATTTTTAATCTTTTCGCACTTTTTATTTGGTTATGTATTAATGATTTTAATAACTAGTTTCTTATGTTGAAGGTGATTCTTCCTTATCTTTTGTCCGTGGTGTCTTGGCATTATTTTACTGTCTAGATAAAATAAAAGATTTTCACCATTCATATCTCCACAGTCTATATGGAGATATGTTGGCTACCTGGTCGGGGGTTAAGGGAACAGTTTGGTAAGAGTCTTGCCATTGTTCAGTGTATAGATCCTACAAAGGACCTGGGTCAAATTTAGTAGGACCTCCTTCAATACCCACCGGTATTGGATGGTGGGGGTCCAAACTCTTTGATCCCCTCATAAGTTAAACTACTATTAAAACTTTAACCCGACTACTTAGGACTGTATCACTGCTGACTCAGACTACTTAGCCGATGGTAACGTCACCTTCATAAGAGGGGCTTACCACATTATGTATTAATAACTTAATTAATTATCTTTCAATAATCCGACCCTTTAGGATTGTATCCTTGCTGACTCAAACTACTGGGTTGAGGGTAACGTCACCTTCAAAAGAGGGGCCTACTACAATAACTAAGATAATCTCTTGAAAAGTGCAAAAGTGCGGAAATAATCAAAGGTTACACTACACACGAGTCGGATCCAAGTGATTCATCTTGTCTATCTGTTTTTACTTTTATTTTATTTTTCAGCATTTTAGTTAGTTTTATTTTTCTAGTTTAAAAACCTTTTTCTAACTTTTTGATTTGATTAGACGTTAAGGATAAACCGGTACTAAAAGCTCTTGTGTCCTTGGACGACCTCGGTATCTTACCAAGACTATACTACGTCCACGATGGGTGCACTTGCCCATATGTGTGTTTAGTGTTAGTAAATATCGTGTTTTATAAATTTAAAACTTGGCTAAAAAGTGTAAACGGGCTTAAAATATATATAAAAACCTATAACACACGACACGCATCAAGTTTTTAGCGCCGTTGCCAGGGACACAAGGATTTTAAGAAAGCTTAAAATCGACAACCTAATCAGTTTTTCAAAACCTTTTCAAAATGCGCGCACATTTTTCTGCATTTTAGTTTAGTTTGCATTTACAGTAGCCTGAACACGGGCCGTGTTCACTAAACACAGGGTCGTGCTGCATATTTTTCATAAAACACCCAGATACAGAGTCTGAACACGGGGTCGTGCTCACTGAACACATCCCCGTGCTCAACAAAACCAGTAACTTTTATTCAAACGCCCAGATACAGACCCTGAATACGGGCCGTGTCCACTGAACACGGGCCGTGTCCAGCCTCTGTTTTCGTTTTTATTTCTATTTTCTGGTCTCGAGACTCTATTGTGGTCTATTGATTGATTCTTATGGATCAATACTCAGGAGGCTACAACTACACCTATGAGGAAGATGATTATAGGTGAGACTATTGCACTAATTGTGGTGACCCGCACTCGGTACAATATTGTAACTTATTTCAACCATCCACTTCATACACCTACTATGAGGAGCCCAGGTACGAACCATCAACTTCATACACATCCTATGAAGACAAACGTATGAACCTTCTCACTCATACTCATATTTTGATGAACCAAGGTATGAGCCTTCATACTCGTACTTTGAGGAACCAAGATATGAGCCACCACCTTCGTATGCTTATTATGAGGAACCATGGCGTGAACAACCCACCTCATATGAGTATTATGAAGAACAAAATTACGACCCTTATCCATCATATACTTACAATGAAGAACAATGGTATGAACCATCTACTTCATATGAGTACTATGAGGAACCAAGGATCGAACAACCGGATTCAAGCTTTGAAAATCCTGATCCTTACTCTATGACCGAAGTGACCAATAGGATATTAGAACACCTTAAAACTATCGAGCGCTACATAAAAGAATCTCGCGCAAGGGAAGAGGAATCCCGTGCAAGAGAAGAATTAAATAAAAAAGAGATAGTTGAAGAGGTAAAAATTGAAGAACAAATAAGTGAAAAACCGACACATGAGTTAAACAACGAAAAAGGTGAGACCGTCAACGTTGAAATTCAAGAAGAGTCTAATTTCGAAGAAATTAATCTCTTGTCACCTTCTTTCGAAAATCATTGTTTAGTACCCACTCATGCTAAGTTTTTAAAAGAGTTAAACACTAATACTAAAATTGACGAAACAGTAAGTATTAAGTTAACTAAATATCAAACTTCGCTAATAAAAGAAGACCCATTTGAAATCAACATTACACCGGTTCCATGTTTTTTTCAAAATTCCTTTATTAGTAATATCACGATTGATAAAGATCTTTGTTAACATAATGCCTAATTACATTTTCGAAAAATTAAGTATTAGTGATTTTTCTCCACTTCAAATACCCATTTTTCTATCCGATCAGAAAATAATAAAGTCAATCGGCGTACTTGAGGATGTTTTGGTTCAAACCAATCAAATGGTAATCCCAACCAACTTTGTCATCCTAGATGACGCTCCTCTAGTGTTGGGACGACCTTTTGTAAAAACCCACGAAGCTTTGAAAAACCGGAAGTACAACAATCTATCAATTCAATTAAGGGCATTTAAAAGGAGCATTGACCTCGAGCGTTCAATGAAATATCCTTTCGGCAATGACGACCCTCTAATTGAAGATGAGCCAGAACCACCCGATAAGAAGGGTCTAGCCAAGGACCCTTATAAACGTGGCTCACCACGGAGGCATTCCGCGGAACTATCCTTAGTTTTAGATTAGTTTAACTTTTATGTTTTCTAGTTTAGTTTTAATTTTCAGGAATAAAGCACACTCGAAATGGTGAAGGTTACTAAGGGAAACTTGAACCCACACCCCATGCACAAAAACAGAGCCTCCTGACAATTTTTCTTCATTACAGCAAGTTTAGCACGGGGCCGTGCTCACCCCAACACGGCCCCGTGCACGAGGTTCTGCAGAAAATGCCCAGTTCAGGTAACTGGACACGGGGCCGTGCTCACTGAACACGCCCCCGTGCCCAGCCTTCTGTTTAAATTTGATACTGGCAGTCTGACCACGGGGCCGTGCTCAGCCCAACACATCTCGTGTTCAGCTACCCAGTAACATAAAATTTTGTTTTTAACCCACTTTTACACATTTTAATCAACCAAAAAACTTATTTATAGGACACATTGAGGACAATGTGTAATTTAAGTATGGGGTGATGCTAAAACCTTGAATCTTGCAAGTCCTAATTACAAGCCTTACACAAAACTCTATTGGAACCGCTATTTTTTTTTTACTTGTCTAGGTTTAACTTGGGAATTTCAAGTTCTAAAAAGGTTATATTTTACAAATTTACAACCGATATCGTCGTGATAAAAAGAACCAACATAAGAAAATTATGAAACGACATGACAAGTTTAGTTAAAATTTAATTATATATACTTGATCACATACAAAAACCCATTCCTACAAAAAGTGAGTTTTGAGCCTTTATTGAGCATACAAATACATATCTTTAAACTAAATGCTCATTTTTCGTTTCTTGTGTGAATAGCCGCTTGGTTCTTAAGACTCTAGAACTTGCCACGATGATACATTCGGTGTCCTTACCAACTTAAACCCAAGTAAGTAAATGATGGAGGCATTAGAACTAACCCTTTTTATTTCTACACCATTATTTTTCTTTTTTTTACCACCTACCCAAAATCCCCCTAGTTAACCCTTTTGAGACTAAACCTTTTCATTTCTTAACCCAAACCAAACACCCTTTTTACCCACCTAAACCCTTTTTCATTTCAAACCCTTTATTTTAGTAACAAAGCTCGGTTTTTCTTATGACTTGGTTATGAAAAAAAAATGATGATGAAGCCAAAAGAAATAAACAAACAAGTTTATCAAAAATAAATTTGTTTGAAAGAAATGCTTCATCAAAATAAAAAGCTACGAAAAATAAAAACTCTTCCAAAAATCAACGTTTTTTACGCTTTTCGCCCTTTTACTAACCACTAACCCAACCACCCACCTTTAGCCCAAGCCTAACCCTTCACCCAAAAGTCCTCTTGATATTTACAAAGGTGTATAGTTAAAAAGGAGGAGGATTGATTGCTTGGCAAGCTTATGGTAGGAGTAAGTTCCATGCCGCTCTCGAGTGATTCACTAAAAATACATCTTCGGCCGAGTGTTGAATGATCCTCCGTGAGGTATGTGAATTTGTATATAAATGGAATTTAAAAAAGGCATGTTTATGCCCTAATAAGTAATTTATCTTATGTAACGTTTTTAATAAATCATGACAAATAGGATTGTAAATAAATAAAAATAAAACTCAATAAAGAATCTTGGAAATCCCAACACTCTATGACAAGCCCAAAAACCTTCTCTTCTACCCATTCCATTTGGGTGTGTAAAGCCACATTATAAAGAGTTTTGCTTGAGGACAAGCAAAGATTCAAGTGTGGGGGTATTTGATGTGTACAAAATGCAACATATAAATTACATCAATTATGGCATAAAACTAACCCTTTTTTAGTACTAATGTTGGAAAAAGTGTGTTTTTGTCTTCCTTTTGTATTTTCAGGATTAAATGAGCTTAAATGAAAAAAAGAAACAAAAAGACAGCTAAATCTCACATAAATACAAGAAAATGAACAAACGTGGCATGCCCGGCCTCCCGACAACATCTTCCCAAGCAAAACAAGAGAACAGAAGGCTGAACACGCCCCGTGCTCCGTGAGCACGGGGGCGTGTCCAAGTGTCAGCAGAAAAGACAAAGCTGTAGAAGCTTCTATCACCCACCACAGGGGCGTGCCGAGCGGACACGGGGCCGTGGTCAACTCTAAGATTCGCAGGATCTAGGAAAATCTTGATAGTACAGATACGTTTCTGCACACGGGGTCGTGCCCAGCGGACACGGGGGTGTGGTCAACTAATGCAGACAAACTGCAATTATTGAAGAAAGAGAAGGAGGATGGACACGGGGTCGTGCCCAATGGACACGGGGCCGTGCCCGAGCTTCTGTTCAGCCTATAAATAGGAGTGCTTGGATCACTTGCAACTCATCCCTCTATCATTAACATGTTTAACGTACAAACAATTAATCGAAAATACGTGATTTGAACATTCTACGCATACATATACTTGACTAATCATTACAATACATCACTTATGCCTTACAACACTAAATTCATGTTTAAATACTTGACAACATTTGATTTCATGTTCCTTTTTGCATATAATTATGATAATTACACCCTTAAATATCATGTAACACCTTAAGTTATGTTAAATACATTACAAAGTGCCAAATATATAACTTATATTGTCAAAAAAAAAAGAAAATTTAAATGTTGCCTAACAACTTACGGCCGCAAGTTGTATGGTTTGTTTGGTTCCTTTCTTTTTGTTGTTTAACTCCCAACTACTCCTATTTATTACACAACTAACTAAACCCTAATATCCCCAACTATAAATACATCACTTCCCCATTTGTTTTTCACTTTCCAAGCTTTCTAAACACCTTAAAAACACTCCCAATCTCATCTAATTTCCAGCAAGTTTGAGCAGAAAGTTTCAGTGAATCTAAGTGAGTTCTAACTCACTTCTTCATCTATTTCCTTCTTGTTTATTCTTCTAAAACACTTGGATAACCTATAGTAAGGTTTTCACAAGTTTGCTTGGGCAAACTAAGGTGAAACCTCACCATATTTGAGGTCCAAAGTGCACTTTATTTTCTGCTTGTTTTTATCTTCTTGTATGTTCATATTTTTGCTAATAACTTGGTGGAATCTTGTACCCACCAAGCTCACAATCAAGTCTATGGTTGTGGGTTTGTTGAGGTGATTACCATCAAAGTTATGAGTTCAAACACTCATTTTATTTCTGTTTATACATGGTAATCGAATGATGAAAGCAAACACAAGTCATTATTTTCCATATGATGAACTTGTGACTTGTGAAGTGTAAACAAATGGAAGCTTTGGCTTTCCAAACTATGTTCCACTCCTTCATTTTGAACTTGTGTATGGACATTCAAAGTGACTTACTAGAATCAACCTATGATCCACTCCTTCATTTTGGCTTCTAGACCCACTTGTTCATTTGTTTTATGCTATTGTAACGGGTCGTGCACGTAAATTTGGGTTCAAATGGTCAAATGGGTTCACGACAAGTTCAACATGTTAATATATATTTTATTATGTTTTACAAACTGTTTTGGTGTCAAAACATTAGATTACATATGTTTTAAAATCATTCTTTGATATTTACATAAAGCTGCGTTTTGACTTTTTAGAAATATAAGTTTGACTTGTTATTTGACCCATTAAGACGTGATGATCACGTGATATAATTGCAGGGTATTATGCCCTACATTCTGATGATCACTTGACTTGACTAAAGTGGTCAGAATTGAAAGTCAACAGAAACGTCAAACTCTTGACAATTCCGGACTTTTGAACAAAACTAAACTATGAAACTAGCTTCTATGGAAATAATTAAGGAAGGACAACTTACTTGCTTTAGAAAACTTCTTAAAACACTCCAGGAAGGCTATTCACACTTTGACTTAGTCTGTTTGGAAATGGTGTGAAGATTATGGAGGATTAAAGGGCTATTTATAGGGAAGAATGAAGCATAGGAGGTTGCCAAGTGTCATAGGGAACTTTAGGAAGCTGATTAGTGGCATAGGAGGTGGCATTATCAAGTCAACGGAAACGTCAAACTCTTGCCTAAACATGTTCTTATATTATTTACCAATTTGTTTAAGTGATAAAATATAATTTTTATCTTCTACATTATCATTTATGATTTATTTTGCAAAAACTGACTCGTTTGACTTTTCTGTTAAGTAGTTTGACCCGACAATTGACCAAGTAAATGTGATAATTAAGAGGTGCCCTTTTAAGGGTTTAACACCTACATAATTACCAACACAAAGCCACTTTCAATTCGAATAATGGCTGGACCGTTAGTGTCTAATCACAAAGTCAAAGCGTAATTACGACATCTTTGACTTTCGGTCATTACACAGATGAAAACTTAATTACAGAGGCTAAGGACACCATAAGGTAAACTCATTATTCCAGCATCACCAACTCCCTCACACCAACCAAGGTTCAAAATCTTCAACTGTCTACAATTACTACTAAGAAACTCGATACCATATTGGTCACTAAAATCCGAGCAGCCACAGATGTTGAGCTTAGTAAGTTTCAGACAACCTCGAGCCACAGCAAAAACGGATCGATCACTCGTAACTTTGGGAGCAAGAGAAAGCACCAAGTTGTTCATGTTGTTTGTACACCTATTTATACACGAGGGCCAACTTTTATAAATGTAACTAAGATGGTATGATAATAAAATATGAGTTATGTGGTGGGATGTATAGAAAGGATCCTAGCACAGCCCAACCTCAACAGTATTGTCAGACAATCTCTTCAAAAACTCCTAATATATTGGATGAAATGTCTTAAGAATGGCAGATCCCTGGTGTGCAAACAGGTCTCCTACCAGTTTCACTGCCTATAAATGAATGTCTACTTTATCTGTCTATAAATGCCAAAACTTTAATCAAGTAAACTTAAATAGAGAGACTATTGATATAGTGATGCCAAATGTAAATTATGAGTGTTTGGATTTACATTTGGAGACTGATTATTGTGACTTAATTCGAAACATGAAAAAGAGAAGATGCTATGTGTTAACTGGTTAATTATGCGTAAAATAGCCGAGTTTGAATAATCAATTTCATACCAACTACACCAAAACTGATTATGTTGGGTAAGATAGCACTACCTGTTTACCTTTTATTTAACCTAAATTAAGGGGATTTTAAGTCCTGTTTCACAAAAAAACATGTATCCTTTTATCAGAAAATTGTTCTTTCTGCTCGTTTTATCGACTGATTGTGCAAATAACCAGAATCTTCCAAACATCTGATCATCAAACCTTCTCAAACAAACAGTGATATTAAATAAAATCAAATCACAACAAATTGCAATTTAGGGTTTTTTTATTTTAAACAAATTAGGGTTAGTAAAACAAACCGTCACGATGGAACCCCCAATCTTAAACAAAACAAACCGTAATGACCTAATCAATAAAATTGATGATTAATCTCTTTTCAATAATAACGAATTAGAAGTTACATATGCCTGGAGAGTGTGGTACACAGATCGGATCCGACAGACTCCTACGATGACTGTTTCTTCCTTCCTGATATCGGCTCCAACACAGACGATTCTTTTAGAGATGCAAATTCACTTCTTTATCTTCCGTTTCCGTTGGAAGCAAGCTGGCTTCAACTCAATCAGATATGATATGAAGAGATCATAAAACCAAATGAATATGGATCGATTTGACACCGTAAGTTGAATAATCTGAATGAGGAAGACAATTAAGGTCACTTGAAAAGGGGAGACAAGGCGACGATCATCCAAATTCTCCATTGAGTATCACTGTGACCATGGGTACAATTCCTATACTGCCCTATAGCGTCTTAAAAGGTAGGAGGCAGTGGTCATTGAAGAGGAAATGGTAATGATTGATGGTGAACCATTTGCCTTTTGAAGAGTTACATTGATGGCTTCCTTTGAAGAGTCACATTGATGGCTAAGAAGATCCTGAATTTAGTGTAGGTATTCAATAAGTATAGTATAGATAAAAGGGAAGAGGGGTAGGAATGGAAGAAAATGGTAAAAAGATATACATTTTAACTTGACTCTTTGTATGCCATCTTAAAAATTTGTATGGAAATGACAATTATATCCATGGAAAATGCTTTATATAGTATTATAGATTATAGATAGATTATAGATATAGATATAGATTATTTTAGTTGTCAAAATAACTATGCTGGTTTGTTTTGTATGTTATTACATTTTAACGAAATTGAATTGTTATTACTACAATTTCTTGGAAGTTAAATGCTTTTTAGAAGTGTTTTAAATAGTTAATAATATTAGTTGTTAAAATTAAATTATCAAAGTGGAAAACGAATGAAAATGCACTAATATTTGTGGTGATGTGCACAAAATGCAACATATAAATTACATTAATTATGGCATAAAACTAACCCTTTTTTAGTACTAATGTTGGAAAACATGTGTTTTTGCCTTCCTTTTGTATTTTCAGGATTAAATTAGCTCAAATGAACAAAAGAAGCAAAAAGGCAGCTAAATCTAACATAAATACAAGAAAAGGAACAAACGTGGCATGTCCGGCCTCCCGACAACATCTTCCCAAGCAAAACAAGAGAACAGAAGGCTGAACACGCCCCGTGCTCAGTGAGTACGGGGGCGTGCCCAAGTGTCAGCAGAAAAGACAAATCTTTAAAAGCTTCTATCACCCACCACGAGGGCGTGTCCAGCGGACACGGGGCCGTGGTCAACTCTAAGATTCGCAGGATCTAGGGAAATCTTGATAGTACATATACGCTTCTGCACACGGGGTCGTGCCCAGCGGACACGGGGGCGTGGTCAACTAATGTAGACAAACTGCAATTAATGAAGAAAGAGAATGAGGATGGACACGGGGCCGTGCCTAATGGACACGGGGCCGTGCCTGAGCTCCTGTTCAGCCTATAAATAGGAGTGCTTGGATCACTTGCAACTCATCCACCACCATCATCCATTGTCCATCATAGAGTGTGTGAGTCGTCTCGAGATCCAAGATTGATCATAAGAGTTCTTGACAATCAAAGGCCATGTTTGCCTAAGTCTCTTACATCACTTGGTGAAGACAAGTGTTTAGTGTAATACTTTTTATTTTTAATCTTTTCGCACTTTTTATTTGGTTATGTATTAATGACTTTAATAGCTTGTTTCTTATGTTGAAGGTGATTCTTCCTTATCGTTTGTCTGTGGTGTCTTGGCATTATTTTACTGTCTATATAAAATAAAAGATTTTCACCATTCATATCTCCACAGTCTATATGGAGATATGTTGGCTACCTGGTCGGGGGTTAAGGGAACGGTTTGGTAAGAGTCTTGCCATTGTTCAGTGTATAGATCCTGCAAAGGACCTGGGTTAAATTTAGTAGGACCTCCTTCAATACCCACCGGTATTGGATAGCGGGGGTCCAAACTCTTTGATCCCCTCATAAGTTAAACTACTATTAAAACTTTAACCCGACTACTTAGGACTGTATCCCTGCTGACTCAGACTACTTAGCTGAGGGTAACGTCACCTTCAAAAGAGGGGCCTACCACATTATGCATTAATAACTTAATTAATTATCTTTCAATAATCCGACCCTTTAGGATTGTACCCTTGCTGACTCAAACTACTGGGTTGAGGGTAACGTCACCTTCAAAAGAGGGGCCTACTACAATAACTAAGATAATCTCTTGAAAAGTGCAAAAGTGCGGAAATAATCAAAGGTTACACTACACACGAGTCGGATCCAAGTGATTCATCTTGTGTATCTGTTTTTACTTTTATTTTATTTTTCAGCATTTTAGTTAGTTTTATTTTTCTAGTTTAAAAACCTTTTTCTAACTTTTTGATTTGATTAGACGTTGAGGATAAACCGGTACTAAAAGCTCTTGTGTCCATGGACGACCTCGGTATCTTACCAACACTATACTACGTCCACGATGGGTGCACTTGCCCATATGTGTGTTTAGTGTTAGTAAATATCGTGTTTTATAAATTTAAAACTTGGCTAAAAAGTGTAAACGGGCTTAAAATATATATAAAAACCTATAACACACGACACACATCAAGTTTTTAGCGCCGTTGCCGGGGACACAAGGATTTTAAGAAAGCTTAAAATCGACGGCCTAATCAGTTTTTCAAAACCTTTTCAAAACGTGAGCACATTGTTCTGCATTTTAGTTTAGTTTGCATTTACAGTAGCCTGAACACGGGTCGTGCTCATTGAACACACCCCGTGCTCAACAAAACCAATAACTTTTATTCAAACGCTCAGATACTGACCCTGAACACGGGCCGTGTCCACTGAACACGGGCCCGTCTCCAGCCTCTGTTTTCGTTTTTATTTCTGTTTTCTGGTCTCGAGACTCTGTTGTGGTCTATTGAGTGATTCTTATGGATCAATACTCAGGAGGCTACAACTACACCTATGAGGAGGATGATTATAGAGGAGACTATTGCACTAATTGTGGTGACCCGCACTCGGTACAATATTGTAACTTATTTCAACCGTCCACTTCATACACCTACTATGAGGAGCCCAGGTACGAACCATCAACTTCATACACATCCTATGAAGAACAAAGGTATGAACCTTCTCCCTCATACTCATATTTTGATGAACCAAGGTATGAGCCTTCATACTCGTACTTTGAGGAACCAAGATATGAGCCACCACCTTCGTATGCTTATTATGAGGAACCATGGCGTGAACAACCCACCTCATATGAGTATTATGAAGAACAAAATTACGACCCTTATCCATCATATACTTACAATGAAGAACAATGGTATGAACCATCTACTTCATATGAGTACTATGAGGAACCAAGGATCGAACAACCGGATTCAAGCTTTGAAAATCCCGATCCTTACTCTATGACCGAAGTGATCAATAGGATATTAGAACACCTTAAAACTATCGAGCGCTACATAAAAGAATCTCGCGCAAGGGAAGAGGAATCCCGCGTAAGAGAAGAATTAAATAAAAAAGAGATAGTTGAAGAGGTAAAAATTGAAGAACAAATAAGTGAAAAACCGACACATGAGTTAAACAACGAAAAAGGTGAGACCGTCAACGTTGAAAATCAAGAAGAGTCTAATTTCGAAGAAATTAATCTCTTGTCACCTTCTTTTTCTTTTGAAAATCATTGTTTAGTACCCACTCAGGCTAAGTTTTTAAAAGAGTTAAACACTAACACTAAAATTGACGAAACGGTAAGTATTAAGTTAACTAACTATGACATTTGTGCTTGTAATCATTGTGAACAATTCAGTTATCAATGAAATAAAGTTATTTAATCCCAATGTTTGTTTGTTTTTGTTTGATGTTTTTCATGTTTTGACTTTTATCCAATTTCAAACTCTATATCGCTTTCTGGAGGATTATACGTAAACTGGTGCGTAAACGTACTCAGTTTAACGCGACAAATACTCCGGAACATCAATTTATTCTTAACATACCTTAAATAACCTTTACATAACTTAGAAATAAGTTTTGAAGGCTTTGGTATAGCAAAATCAAGTTATTTCGCTTACAGGGACTAAAATTGACAAACTGCGAAAGTATGCCAAGTTGAACTGTAACAAACATTCCGGAACATGTTCATAAGTTAAACACACCCTAAATATCCTTTACATAGCTTAGAAATAGGCTTTGAGGGGTTCGGTGTGCAAAAATAAACTTTATGCCCATTCAGGGACTAAAAGCGTCAAAAAGTGCATAAGTTTGCATTTTCGTGCATAACTTAAGTTCTGAATACATCAGGACATCTAAAAATTTATATAATCATTAAAATATTATGTTTTAGTGATTGGCTTGTCAAAAATCCATTCGTCGCGCAATTTGGACCGTTTTTGCGTCTGTTACGACTTCCGTCGTAATTAACCGAACAACGCAATCGTACGGCCAAACGAACCGACATCCGACATATTTTTGAGCCCATTTTAAGTTCCCTATACTTTAACTTCATATTTGAGCCTTAAAATGAGGTTAACGGGGCTTACACGTGTCAAAACGCATCAAAAACCAAGTTTGGAGGTGCAGGGGCCTGTTATGCCAATTGCTGAAAGTTACTGCCAGCAAATAGGGTCCTTACGGACCGTATGGAGTTGCTTATGGTCCGTAAGCCACTCCTAGGTCAGAAAACTTCATTTTATTAAAACCCAGCTGCTCCCATGGTTTTGCAAATGGTTTTAAGGTTTCTATGGGCTGGTTTTGAGTGCCCCTAGTTTACCAAATCGGTGTGCCCACTTGGATGGTTGAGATTAAAGCTCGGTTTACGAGAAACGATCTTAACGGTTCAAGGAAATCTATAAATACCCCCCACCCATTTCATTCTTTCCCCACTTGAATTCTGAGATTTTCTCTAAGTTGAAGTGTAGAACACTTCAAACCTGAGAAATACTTGGAATATCAATCTTGCGGGGACCTTCTGTAAGTATTCTTTCGCGTTTTTCGTTCGTTTTAGCATTAAAGTCAAACTGCGTTTGACTTTCTGCATTGACCAGTTTATGGTCAACGCGAAGTTTGTTTGAACTTCATAACGTGAGCGTAATCACGATGGTTATAGTCCCTAGTGACTATACCTACTGATTACCACGTTATCAAGGCTCAGTGATGAGTCGTGGTTTCGGCCAAAATGCGTTTTCTCGCGTATTTTGTAACCAAACTACTCTAGGGTATTAAGACCGTTTGTTTTAATACCAAACCTGTTTTCTAACTTAACTAAACATGTTCTAGCATGTTTAGCTCGTCGCTTTTTAGAATTGTGCTTGTCTAGGGTCGTAAAGGTAACCGATCTAATCAATCGCTTATACTTTCGAACCCGACCCATTTGGTCGATCATTAGGATCTGACCAAATACTTTAGGTGACCATAGTTGTATAGGGAATAACCTTCTGAGGTTATACCTTATGGTCACATCGTTTAAGTAGTTGTATGATAAGTAGTTCTTATGCCTTAGGAAAATTACCAAAATACCCTTTTTGCGCCAAAATTCATTTTAAGCCTATGTAACATAACTTTTGACATATAAACTGATTTGGCAATAATATTAAACATGTTAAGGCATATCTTGCTTGTCATAGGACTAGTTAGGCATTCCGAACCCGTTTTACGCGGACGACGCGTTAAAGTAGCATAATGTCACACCCCAACCGATGGCGGAATCATCGGGGCGCGACACTGAGCGAAACAGATTGTTCAGAAGTTTCCACAACAACTATCATACAATTCAGTTAAATAACACGTCCCATACCGTGTCCCAAATAATAACAAGTTATCATAGAAATCAACTAAACAATATGGGAACTGTTCCGACAACTCGGATTCTTAATTATTACAAACCAAAAGTAAATATTGTTTTTAGACTTCTAGACGACTACTGTGGATCTTACTGACTACAGGTGCCAGTGCAAGATCTACAGATAATTATGGCCCTGGAACAGGTACGTGGACACTGTCCTATGGTCACAGGCTCCTAGAAGTTTATTATTGCCTCGCTTCCCTAGCACGCTAGTAGCTTAAACACCTGTCACATACGTTAAAATAAAAGTCAATACATATAATGTAAAGGTGAGTACACAAGTTTGATATAGCTTATAGAGTTCGAATAGTTTACGCATAACCAAGCACGTACACAAGGGCAAACGATGCATGTAAATTATCAACATGGGACCATCGATACCAACGACTTCGGGTTGACTGTCCGAGACAGTTCGCAATACATGATTACCACCGTAATCCATGCAAGTAATTGTCCTTAGCAACCCCCGTGTGAACGGGTGCTGAGTCCAAACTATAGTACTACGTTGCTAAAGCAGGCAGATAGCACTCCACGTGTAAACATAATAACCAGCAATCATTTAGACAAGTAATACATGCAGGTAGGTTAGCGTTCAAATAGTTTGTGCTGTTTGTGGATTTGATAGATTACGTATGTAACACCCAAAAGTGCTGAAAGCAAAAAGGGGATCGAGTATACTCACAGTGGTTGATCGTGGATTGAAGGGAGCACTGAGAATAGGTTAGCCTGAATAGTTCGATAACACAACGATGAGTAACGCGGGAAAAGTAAAACAATGTACTTGGATCGAGTAGGCCATTCGATCGGACAGCAGTTCGATCGAGTGGGCTGTTCGATTGGTTTGAAAGTCCGTTCAAACATCCATTCGATCGGCCGGCTGGCTCGATCGGCTGGTTCTTTCAAGTGGATTGTTTCTTCCTTTGATGTGAAGGATGTGTTTGTGTATGATGGTTTGTACTACCTTTCAAGTTGGTCGATCGAACAGCTGTTCGATCGGTTAACCCAACCGATCGGTTAGCATTGCAGACTCGGCATGATGTCACTCGATCGGTTAGCATGCTCGATCGGGTGACATTCCAATGTTTCAAGAGTCTAAGTGTTTTAAAGTATAGTATCTCATGATCCGAGCAGTAATGATTACAATCGAGTGGCGTAGTCGATCGAACAGTACCTCGTCAATACTACACTTTGTGAGTTGGTGGGTCTAAGTGCTAGTCGATCGGTTAGCCTAACCGATCGGCTGACATAGTCGTTCGGTTGGGCTGTTCGATCGAACAGCCTAGCCGTTCGGCCAGCTTCTCGATTTGGTTAACTTATCACCTAACACTTGGTTATTCCCGTTACTTGGTGTGATTTGGAGATATTTTGACTACGAGTTGAACCACAAAACTGAAGTCCCTACTTAGTCTACTGACTCGAGCAGGAATCACCCAAACCCGGTCAGAGACGGTTTGGAACCCAAGTTTAACGTTTAACCCGGAATCGGTATATCTCTCGGTAGAACCCGAATCTTGAACCATGTGTTTGTTTAGGTTGATTTGTAAATCGGTTCAAGTCTCGTTTTCACCCTTTTTGAGTGTAAAAGAGTTGAAAGATAGATGAAAACCCATCTTCCAATCCTTTCCCACCGTGAAATGTTAAGATCTTTGGAAGATTTTAAGTTATTGGTGTGGAAGTCGGTTAGATCTAGCTTGTTCATGGTTGAATGAAGTCAAAAACATGAAGTTCTTGATGAACACCAAGAACACCATGATGACATCACTCAAGAACACCTAGATCTTGGTGATTTCATGGATGAAATTCAGATTTTGAAAGATAGAAAGATGGAGAATCGATTAATGAACAAAATCGTACAAGGATTAGGGCGAAATACTTACCGGTTTGAGAGAAATCTTGGATTTAGTGAGAAGAAGAGGCTGTTCGGTCAGAGCTTTTCCAAAAGTGGAAAGTTTGACAAGGACAGCCCTATTTATAGGCTTCCAAAAGAGGAAAGGGTCAGCTGATCGAACAGCATCCCTGATCGAGCAGCTGTCCGATCGATCAGTCCTGTTCGATCGGCTAGCCTGTTCGATCAGGTTGCCCTGTTCGATCGGCTAGCCTGTTCGATCAGGTGGCCCTGTTCGAACGGCTTGCCTAGTTTTGAGTGTTTCGCGACGATTTGTGATATTTCGAGTTCGATGAACGATGATTTGAGAATGATAGAATTCCTAATCAAATTACTTTTAGTCCCAACTACTATATCTAACATACAAGCATCCTTACAACCATTTCGGGTTCGATTTCCATCGAGTTTGATTCACCTTTGAGTCTTGATTGATTCGATTGATTCACCACACACTTTATCATAAAAGTAAACATGCACAAGTAACACATAAGGCACACACACACGTATAAAAGCATTAAAATTCCCCATACTTGAGTTCGATGATTGATTTGATTAGCTTGATTGTTGATTGACTAGCTTTATTGCGTTGTTACTTCCTATCATTCACAGTCGATCGTTGATTCACAGTTCGATTATCGGTCGATTAGTTTGATTATACAACACTTACTCCAAATAATACGAAAATCAAAATGAAACTAAAGTGAAATTAATCTTTATTAATCTTTAATTCCAATAACAGTCAACACTTGACTTTGACTTTGACTTTGGAAAACACGGGGTGTTACAGTCTCCCCACCTTTAGGGAATTTCGTCCCGAAATTAGGCCGAGAACCGTACATCGCCGTGTGATTTTACCAATTTGATGCTTCAGATCTATCTGAACAACTGCGGGTACTTGGCCTTCATGTCACTTTCGAGTTCCCAAGTGAACTCCGCGCCTCGTTTGCCTTCCCATCGTACTTTTACAATAGGGATGCGAGAGCGTCTGAGTTGCTTGGTCTGTCGGTCCATGATTTCGACAGGCTTTTCCACGAAGTGTAGCGTCTCATTGACCTGAAGATCGTCGAGTGGTATTATTGCGTCGTGGTCGGCTACACATTTTCGAAGGTTTGAAATATGGAAAGTCGGATGGACATTGCTGAGTTCCTCCGGTAATTCGAGTTTGTAGGCAACCTTACCGATCCTTTCCAGAATCTTGAAAGGTCCAACAAATCGAGGCGCAAGTTTCCCTCTTTTGCCGAATCGGACTACTCCCTCCAAGGTGATACCTTTAGGAGCACGTAGTCGCCAACTGCAAATTCGCGGGGCCTGCGTCGTTTATCGGCGTACATCTTTTGTCTGTCCCGTGCCTTTACCAAATTTTCCCTTATCTGGTGGATCTTGTCAGTCGTTTCTTGCAGAATCTCGGGCCCAGTCAATTGTGAATGACCGACCTCGTGCCATACAATAGGCGAGCGACATCTCCTACCATATAAGGCTTCGAAAGGTGCCATTTCGACGCTGGAGTGATAGCTATTATTGTACGAAAATTCGACTAACGGTAGGTGTTTGCTCCAACTACCACCAAAATCGATAACACACGCACGGAGCATGTCTTCAATAGTACGAATCGTTCTTTCAGTCTGCCCGTCGGTTTGCGGGTGGAATGCGGTACTCAAATTCAGCGTCGTACCTAGAGCTGCTTGAAAAGTTTCCCACAATCTCGATGTAAACCGAGCATCGCGATCCGAAATGATGTCTCGAGGCGTACCATGATTCTTAATGATCTCGTCGGTGTAGATTTGGGCTAGTTTGGCTACCTTATAGTCTTCTCGTATTGGCAAAAAGTGGGCTGATTTGGTTAGACGGTCGATTATAACCCAAATACTGTCGTGACCTGACGGCGTGGTCGGAAGCTTAGTTATGAAATCCATAGCTATGCTTTCCCACTTCCATACGGGTATCGGCGGTTGTTCGAGTAAGCCTGAAGGTCTTTGGTGTTCAGCCTTGACTCTTGCGCAAGTTAAACAGCTACCAACATATAAAGCAATATCCCTTTTCATCCCAGGCCACCAGTACTTGTAGCGAAGGTCCTGGTACATTTTGTCCGCACCGGGATGGATGGAATATCGGGATTTGTGGGCTTCGTTCATGATGATCTTTCGCAAGTCTGTCCTCCTCGGAACCCAGATTCGGTCCAGATAATAGAATATCCCGTTGGCTTTGCTCACGAGCTGAGTTCCATCGTGATAGATTCGTTCTTTCTTCAACGTACGCTCGTTAAAGCAAGCGTGTTGTGCTTCGCGGATGAGAGCTTCGAGGTTATACTGAGCCTGGATGTTTCGAACACCTATCACGTAATTCTTTCTGCTGAGGGCGTCCGCAACTACATTCGCCTTGCCTGGGTGATAACGGATCTCACAGTCGTAATCGTTGAGAAGTTCTATCCATCGGCGTTGACGCATATTGAGTTCTCTCTGGTTAAAGATATGTTGTAGGCTCTTGTGATCGGTGAAGATCGTACACTTTGTACCATACAGATAGTGTCGCCAAATCTTTAAGGCAAAGACAACTGCGCCTAGCTCGAGGTCATGGGTTGTATAGTTCTTCTCGTGGATTTTGAGCTGTCGAGATGCGTAAGCTATAACCTTGTCTCGTTGCATGAGAACACAGCCAAGTCCAAGGTTTGAAGCATCACAATAGACAACGAAGTCATCGCTTCCGTCCGGCAGTGTAAGAACTGGTGCATGGCACAGCATGTGTTTGAGGGTTTGGAAAGCAGTCTCCTGCGCGGTTCCCCACACAAAAGGCTTGTCTTTATGAGTAAGGGAGGTAAGCGGTACAGCAATCTTTGAGAATCCTTCGATGAATCGCCGGTAGTAACCAGCTAATCCGAGAAAAGAGCGAACTTCTGACGGATTCTTTGGCGTAACCCATCCCTTGACTGCCTCAATCTTTGCAGGATCGACGTGTATACCCCGACTATTCACAATATGACCCAGAAATTGAACCTCCTCCAACCAGAACTCACACTTGGAGAATTTGGCGTAGAGTTGATTTCCCTGAAGCAACTCGAGAACCAATCGCAAATGCTGCGCATGTTCGGCCCTCGATCTGGAATAGATCAGGACATCGTCGATAATTACAATGACAAAACGGTCTAAGAACGGTTTACACACGCGATTCATCAGATCCATAAAGACCGCGGGTGCGTTGGTCAAACCAAAAGGCATGACAACAAATTCGTAGTGACCGTATCGTGTTCGAAAAGCGGTTTTGGGTATATCTTCCTCTTGAATCCGCAACTGATGGTAGCCTGAACGTAGATCAATCTTGGAGAAACACTGAGCACCTTGTAGTTGGTCAAACAGATCATCGATCCTTGGTAAGGGGTATCGGTTCTTGATGGTCAGTTTGTTCAATTCCCGGTAATCGATGCACATTCGGAACGACCCGTCCTTCTTTTTAACGAAAAGGACTGGTGCGCCCCATGGAGAAGTGCTCGGGCGAATGAAGCTTTTTTCAAGTAACTCTTGGAGTTGGTTCGAGAGTTCTCGCATCTCGGATGGAGCTAGTCGGTAAGGGGCTTTGGCTACGGGATTGGCTCCAGGAATAAGGTCGATTCGAAAGTCGATATCACGACTTGGAGGTAATCCAGGAAGATCATCAGGGAACACCTGAGGAAATTCTCGGACAACAGGAACATCCTTGACTTCAACTTTCTTTTTCTTGTCCGTCTCTGCTACAACAATGTTGGCCAAGAAGGCTCGATATTCCTTGCGGAGATATTTGCGAGCTTGAAGACAGGACATGAGCTTGAGATCTTTTGCAGTAGTTTCACCATAAACACATAGAATATCACCACTAGCTAGCACAAAACGAATCATCTTATCGGCACACACAACTTCAGCATGGTTTTCACGAAGAAAGTCCATGCCTACTATGACATCGAAACTTCCGAGCTGCATTGGAATGAGATTAATCGGGAATATATGATTGTTGAGCTCGAGAGTACAATCACGGAGCACAGAATTGACAGCAATGGTTCTTCCGGTCGCGATTTCTACTTCGAAGGGTGTCGAAAGATAAGAGCGCTTACGTCTAAGAAGCTTCTCAAATTCAAATGACACAAAGCAGTTATCGGCTCCAGTATCAAACAAACATGATGCATATATACCATTCACAAGGAACGTACCATTGACCACGTTGTTGTCAGCTTGAGCCTGACGTGCATTGATGTTGAAGGTTCTGGCGTGAGCTGCTTGCTGTTGAGGCTGTTGTTGTTGTTGCTGGGGTTGTTGAGCTTCTTGTTTCACCACTCTATTCGGGCACCGGTTTGCGAAGTGGTTAGGGTCACCACATGCAAAGCAGGTCCGAACATTGTTTGCCGGGGCCTGTGCAGCTTGAGGAGCTTGGGGAGCAGGGAGTAGAGCCTGGTTGACAGCGGCTTGAGCTTGAGCTTGACGGGGACCATAGCGACAACTCGCAGTGAAATGCCCGTAGACGTTACAGTGAGCGCAGAATCGGCAAGCCACACCCACCGGGTGATGGTAAGAACATGTAGCACAGAGTGGGTGGGGGCCGGTGTACGCACGCTTCGCTGGCGGCGCATTGATCACTAGCGCAGATCGCTGTGGCTGTTGCTGTTGTGGCGGTACTGACTGAAGAGGAGCAGCATTGGTTGCGGCAGCACAATTCTTGTTCTTCTTTCTTCTCCTCGAGGACTTGGAGGCTTGAGCAGTAGGGTTGTCGGTTGATGCGGCAGTAACTTGATGCAACGACTTGGATGGCTTATCCCAGACACCAGCCTTAACTCGCTTGTCGTTAATCTCAGCGGCGAGTAGGTAGGTTTCCTCGATCGTTGCGGGTTTGGCGGCGTGAACAAAATCTGCGACACAATCCGGAAGAGCACGGATGTATTTCTTGATGGTCATGTCAGAAGTCTTGACCTGGTCTGGACAGATAATGCTCAGTTGTTTGAAACGGGCAGTGAGACCAGCATTGTCTCCCTCCTTTTGCTTGATACTCCAGAACTCATCCTCCAACTTTTGGCGTTCGTGGGGAGGACAAAACTCGTCCATCATGATCGCTTTCAATTCCTTCCACGTCAGCTCGTATGCAGCGTCGTTCCCGCGCTTGTTCCTTTCTGCGGTCCACCAGTCCAAAGCTCGCGACTGGAAGACACCGGTAGCATTGAGAGTACGGAGGTGATCTGGGCATCCGCTTTGACGAAGGGTGACTTCTACCGAGTCAAACCAATGAAATAGAGCCGTAGGGCCATCTTCACCGGTAAACTCTTTTGGCCCACATGCCTTGAATTGTTTGAAGCTAAAAGTAGCTTTGTTGGGATCTTTGGGCGTGAGGGTTCGGGATTCCTCAGATGACTTGCTTGCGTTCTCGAATACTTCACTCACAGCCTTTGCTACTGTTTTAGAGAGGATAGCAGCAAGACGACGATCTCTCTTCTCCCGACGAGTAAGACGTTGACGAGGCCTTGATGATGACGACATGGTCTGCAATAGACATCGCCATAGGGCTCAACACAACGAATTCGAATCTCGCACGTCTTAGTTTACTAAAGCTTAGAATCACGTCGCATCTCACGTCACGTAACACATATAAACACATAAACACATAATCACAGAGGCACATAAGCACAGAAGCAATTAGAGCACATAAACAATTAAGTAAGTAGAGCACTTAATTTCCTAAACACGTACGCACTTTTATCACAGAGGTAGTCAGAAAACAGAAACCTATAACCACAAGTCGAGTGTCGTTCGTTTTGCGTATCGGATAGCATCACATTGTATCGTCTAACTTAGTCGTGTAGCATAGCATACTGGTTTCGTTTAGGTCACATCAACAGGGATTTGAATCAAGATAGGATAACAACAAAGGTCACGCAGTTTGATAATAAATGAAGTAACCAACAAATCTTAAAACACGTAACCAGGTAAATCACATAAAATCAACATAGCAACACTCAAAATCGGAAAATTGGATTGTCTGCGGCTACTAGACTGTGACTAACCATGGCAATTTAACTATTCACAGTTAACTTGTCGTAACTTTCGACTCTAGGGGACATGTTTCTGCCTCGATTCCTGGGCATTATGCATGCACATTCTAGGCCATACTCGTGAGTTCAGGTCGTTGGAGTCCGTCAATTGCCTTGGCGAGATAAAATAAAGTTGGAAAACTGTCAAGGTTAGGGTTTCACCCCTAGCTTAGCAATTTCTTCCTTGTTTTAAGAAAATTTGGAGGAAAGTTTTCATCAAATTATGGGTTTCAGCCCTGATTTGGTATAATTCTCCCCCGTTTGTTGATAGGAATCACACACAAAATGATTGGCAAAAATTTGTAATTTAGGCAGGAATTTGCGGGTTTCACTCCTAATCCCGTCCAAATTACAAAATTTGGCTCGGAGTTCGGATGTAATGATAGAATAGAAGGAAATAATCATAAAATAAGCACATAAACTTGGTCTCTTGGTTCCTAACTATAGTCTAGGTCTCTAAGACAGCGATCCGGACTAGATCGTGTCTAACCTAACTCCCTATAGTTATGGCTCTGATACCAATCTGTCACACCCCAACCGATGGCGGAATCATCGGGGCGCGGCACTGAGCGAAACAGATTGTTCAGAAGTTTCCACAACAACTATCATACAATTCAGTTAAATAACACGTCCCATACCGTGTCCCAAATAATAACAAGTTATCATAGAAATCAACTAAACAATATGGGAACTGTTCCGACAACTCGGATTCTTAATTATTACAAACCAAAAGTAAATATTGTTTTTAGACTTCTAGACGACTACTGTGGATCTTACTGACTACAGGTGCCAGTGCAAGATCTACAGATAATTATGGCCCTGGAACAGGTACGTGGACACTGTCCTATGGTCACAGGCTCCTAGAAGTTTATTATTGCCTCGCTTCCCTAGCACGCTAGTAGCTTAAACACCTGTCACATACGTTAAAATAAAAGTCAATACATATAATGTAAAGGTGAGTACACAAGTTTGATATAGCTTATAGAGTTCGAATAGTTTACGCATAACCAAGCACGTACACAAGGGCAAACGATGCATGTAAATTATCAACATGGGACCATCGATACCAACGACTTCGGGTTGACTGTCCGAGACAGTTCGCAATACATGATTACCACCGTAATCCATGCAAGTAATTGTCCTTAGCAACCCCCGTGTGAACGGGTGCTGAGTCCAAACTATAGTACTACGTTGCTAAAGCAGGCAGATAGCACTCCACGTGTAAACATAATAACCAGCAATCATTTAGACAAGTAATACATGCAGGTAGGTTAGCGTTCAAATAGTTTGTGCTGTTTGTGGATTTGATAGATTACGTATGTAACACCCAAAAGTGCTGAAAGCAAAAAGGGGATCGAGTATACTCACAGTGGTTGATCGTGGATTGAAGGGAGCACTGAGAATAGGTTAGCCTGAATAGTTCGATAACACAACGATGAGTAACGCGGGAAAAGTAAAACAATGTACTTGGATCGAGTAGGCCATTCGATCGGACAGCAGTTCGATCGAGTGGGCTGTTCGATTGGTTTGAAAGTCCGTTCAAACATCCATTCGATCGGCCGGCTGGCTCGATCGGCTGGTTCTTTCAAGTGGATTGTTTCTTCCTTTGATGTGAAGGATGTGTTTGTGTATGATGGTTTGTACTACCTTTCAAGTTGGTCGATCGAACAGCTGTTCGATCGGTTAACCCAACCGATCGGTTAGCATTGCAGACTCGGCATGATGTCACTCGATCGGTTAGCATGCTCGATCGGGTGACATTCCAATGTTTCAAGAGTCTAAGTGTTTTAAAGTATAGTATCTCATGATCCGAGCAGTAATGATTACAATCGAGTGGCGTAGTCGATCGAACAGTACCTCGTCAATACTACACTTTGTGAGTTGGTGGGTCTAAGTGCTAGTCGATCGGTTAGCCTAACCGATCGGCTGACATAGTCGTTCGGTTGGGCTGTTCGATCGAACAGCCTAGCCGTTCGGCCAGCTTCTCGATTTGGTTAACTTATCACCTAACACTTGGTTATTCCCGTTACTTGGTGTGATTTGGAGATATTTTGACTACGAGTTGAACCACAAAACTGAAGTCCCTACTTAGTCTACTGACTCGAGCAGGAATCACCCAAACCCGGTCAGAGACGGTTTGGAACCCAAGTTTAACGTTTAACCCGGAATCGGTATATCTCTCGGTAGAACCCGAATCTTGAACCATGTGTTTGTTTAGGTTGATTTGTAAATCGGTTCAAGTCTCGTTTTCACCCTTTTTGAGTGTAAAAGAGTTGAAAGATAGATGAAAACCCATCTTCCAATCCTTTCCCACCGTGAAATGTTAAGATCTTTGGAAGATTTTAAGTTATTGGTGTGGAAGTCGGTTAGATCTAGCTTGTTCATGGTTGAATGAAGTCAAAAACATGAAGTTCTTGATGAACACCAAGAACACCATGATGACATCACTCAAGAACACCTAGATCTTGGTGATTTCATGGATGAAATTCAGATTTTGAAAGATAGAAAGATGGAGAATCGATTAATGAACAAAATCGTACAAGGATTAGGGCGAAATACTTACCGGTTTGAGAGAAATCTTGGATTTAGTGAGAAGAAGAGGCTGTTCGGTCAGAGCTTTTCCAAAAGTGGAAAGTTTGACAAGGACAGCCCTATTTATAGGCTTCCAAAAGAGGAAAGGGTCAGCTGATCGAACAGCATCCCTGATCGAGCAGCTGTCCGATCGATCAGTCCTGTTCGATCGGCTAGCCTGTTCGATCAGGTTGCCCTGTTCGATCGGCTAGCCTGTTCGATCAGGTGGCCCTGTTCGAACGGCTTGCCTAGTTTTGAGTGTTTCGCGACGATTTGTGATATTTCGAGTTCGATGAACGATGATTTGAGAATGATAGAATTCCTAATCAAATTACTTTTAGTCCCAACTACTATATCTAACATACAAGCATCCTTACAACCATTTCGGGTTCGATTTCCATCGAGTTTGATTCACCTTTGAGTCTTGATTGATTCGATTGATTCACCACACACTTTATCATAAAAGTAAACATGCACAAGTAACACATAAGGCACACACACACGTATAAAAGCATTAAAATTCCCCATACTTGAGTTCGATGATTGATTTGATTAGCTTGATTGTTGATTGACTAGCTTTATTGCGTTGTTACTTCCTATCATTCACAGTCGATCGTTGATTCACAGTTCGATTATCGGTCGATTAGTTTGATTATACAACACTTACTCCAAATAATACGAAAATCAAAATGAAACTAAAGTGAAATTAATCTTTATTAATCTTTAATTCCAATAACAGTCAACACTTGACTTTGACTTTGACTTTGGAAAACACGGGGTGTTACACATAAGCTACCTAAACGGGTCGTAATGGGTCAAAAGCACTCAGGATAAGTTTTATTTTAGTATGTAGGCTTTGTTAAACCATACTACATAAGTTCCCACACTTATTTGGTTTACAAACCCTCGTACTAGCCGATCCTCCGATAGGTCCGTTTATTAATGTAGATACCTATATTAGGTGCCGTTTGATTCCGTAATCTTCTAGCTTGCTTGGTGGATATCTAAAGTCTATTAAGCAATCTCAAGTGAGTACATAGTCCCCTCTTTTACTGTTTTTCAAACATTTTGGGGTGAAACACATGTGCCTACTTGTTACTTTCATGCTTTTCATGTTTTCATATCATATACTTGCTATGTTCACTAGTACACTATTAGTACATGATTTCATTATGTTTTTGCTATGTATGTCCATTGTGTGCATACTTAGTACATCGTTTTACATGACATTTTATGTTACGTATGTTCGTTTAGCGCATACTTAATACATTGTTTTACATTACCTTTTCACGCTATGTATGTTCATCATACTTAGTGCATTTGTTTAGCATGTACATTACATGCTATGTATGTTCATCATACTTAGTACATTTTCATTTCATCACATGCTTACATTTTGGGTATAACATTTGGTTTGTTTAAGTGGGACCATATACATTCATTAACTTTGATCATGCCGCTCGTTAGTAGGTAATGGTACCATAGGAATTGACAACTCCCGTTCCTGACATCCTAGGTATGTTTGGATGGAAGGAATGACCGAATTCGATTAAAACATAACAGATAGACCTTTAATTTGTTTAAGGGTTTATCACCACAGTCGCAAGGCTTGGATGTATGCATTTTCACAATACCGCATAAATGTTCGTATTCAGTATAGCATGCATTTCCACAAAACATAACATTGATTTAAACCACGTTTTACTTCAATACATTGTTTTGTGCATTTTTACCTATGGTTTAAGTTGATACATATTTCACTTGCCATACATGACATTTTGTTTATGTCACACCCCCCAAAATCCACCTGCGGATAACGCCCGCTCCGAGGGCGTGACTGACCAGGATCCAGCCACCAATCATACTGAACAAGCATATAAGTAGTTATAAAAGTTTAACCATCACAATTGGTGTTTCAAAACAAACAAGTTAAGTTGCAAGCGGAAGCATAAGTTCAAAGTTATAACATAAGTTCCAAAAGTTTTCAAGTTTTAACATAACATGTAGCAATCCCTGTCCCACAACGATCCTCCTCCATGCAAGCTCCAGCTAAGTACCTATGGTCCTGCAAAGCATGTAGTAACGAGTCAACAACTAGTTGAGTGAGTTCACGGGTGGGCGTTCGTTTTAGTTGTTTCGAAAACAGTTTACTTTATCTGGCATCCTGCCGTGGGGGTTACCCCATAGTTTTAAAAACGTGACCAGTTCATTCCCAGTTACTCCGGCACTCCGGCCGTGGGGGCTACCCCATGTACATCATCTGGCTCTCCAGCCGTGGGGGCTACCCCATGTGTATCATCTGGCTCTCCAGCCGTGGGGGCTACCCCATGTGTATCATCTGGCTCTCCAGCCGTGGGGGCTACCCCATGTGTATACTAGACTCGTTACCGTATCGATTGCTGACTGTAGTCATGTTTATGTGCCCTGAAAACATCAATGTCTATCATCATTGACGTGCCCCAGATCCATTAGTTCACGCCCGTCCTCTGCGGCACGGTGTGAGGCTTGTCAGACCTAAATAGCGCTATCTAACTAATGACCCGCTCGCCATTGGCCCGACGATTAGTCGATACAAAAAGGAGGGACTTCGTGATAGAGTTTTAGTCTAGTACGTTTATCCGTCCATCCGGACGAGGAATTACATTCCTGAACCACTGACGTCCTACCCAAGGTAGACGAGGAATCCACGTTCCTTAACCCCGTTCCCAACCCAGGGAATCCCATGCTTTGTAAGGGTGTGAACTCACCTTGGTTTGCTCGGCAGTCAAACACAGAAAGTCAATCAAGTCGCAAGTAGTCAATAACGTCCTAACACGGATATCACGTATAATCAGATTCGAACCAAGTAGTGCACAAATGTTCAACACGTTTGACAAGCACGTTTAGCAGTAATAGTTAACAGTCAACAGTAGCACATACGGTTCACAAGTTCAGCCCAACTACTTAGGCCCAAACACGTAAAAGCAGTTAACACAGAAGCCCATCAGTCTGGCCCATTAACTAAGGCCCAAAAGTGTGGTCTCGAGTCGCAACCGGACTCGCAAGCATGGTCTCGAGTCATGCTGTGTGTTGATCATGGATGGTTGCGAGTCGCAACCGGTGTCGCAACCATGGTTTCGGTTCATCATGCTGAGGTCTCGAGTCGCAACGGGACTCGTATCCTGTGGTTTCGGCTTGTCCTGTTATGGTTGCGAGTCGCAACCGCGTGGTCTCGAGTCATCACGCTGTGGTTGCGAGTCGCAACGGGTGATTGCGAGTCGGTAAGCTGTCGTTTTCAAGTTCACGTGTTGATGCAGGTGTAATCAGCCAAATAGTACAATATAATCAGGCCCAAATCCGGAAATGACCAATAGAATTTCACTAACATATTTCCTAATCAGGCTATTAGTCAAATGTGGATCAAAATCACAAGGGTTTTCACATTCTTAACTATCATTCAAAGTGTTCTTCACATATTCAAACTCATATTCATCAAGTTCATAGCATATTTAACACTTATTTCAACCACAACTATGAACAATCATCAAGACATGATTTACTAGCATGCATTCTAACATGACAAACATACTCCTTAGCCGATTTGTTTAGTTTAAACACCCATTTTTTTCGGATCCAAACCCAAGTGTAACCAATATCATTATTCACCTTTTTTTTAACATACAATGAACCCATTTTTAACATCAAGCATTTATGCAAATTTTCAACACATAACAAGAACATTCATGAACCGATTTCTATGTATAACTCAACAACTTAACATATTGTCACATAATCTCATACAAACATAACATGAACACACTAACATTCAACAAAACATCAAGAACACTAACCGGTTGGTGATGTGTGTGCGTGTGCCGATCCGAAGTCCAAATCCGAGAGTTTCTTGTGTCAACCGAGTGGATCCGAGAGTCTTGGAAATGTGTTTGTGTTCTTAAGGCTTAGAGAGAAAAGTAGGAGAGTGTGTGGGTGTAATGTTTCAACAAATGGCAAAGTTAACTAAGGGTGGTGTATTTATAGTCAAGTTCCAAATGTGCACCCTTAGTGGGTTTCGAGTGGGGTTCACGGCCCAAAGGCCCAACCGGCCAAAGGTTCTCGGCCCAAGTCCACTCGAGACCTCATGGTCTCGAGTCGGGTTCTTTGTTGTTTCGTGTCGGGTTCTCGGTTCACATATAACACGTACACAAATATATACAATACACACATAACAAAGCACTTATCACATAAAAAGGTTCACGTTATCATTTTAACTAGTCACATAACGTACAAGCAAGTTACAACGAAAGGTTCTAAATTTCGAGTTGTCACATCATCCCCAAGTTGAAAGAAATTTCGTCCCGAAATTTGACGGCACTCACTGAGGAAGCTAGTTAGGTTGCAAGGTTTTCCCGGTTATCCTGGGGTGTCACATCCACCCCCCGTTGATCTGGAATTTCGTCCCGAAATTCCGTAGCTTCAGCCTCAGTAGCGTTTGTACTGTTCTCAAACAGTTGGGGATACTTTTGTTTCATCCGATCTTCGCGCTCCCAGGTAAACTCTGGGCCGCGACGTGAGTTCCAACGAACTCGAACAAGAGGTATTCTAGTGTTCTTGAGGACCTTAACATCCCGGTCCGTGATCTCGACAGGTTCTTCGACGAATTTCAACTGTTCGTCGATCGTAAGTTCCTTCAGAGGAACTACGTGCGTCTCATCTGACAGACACTTCTTCAGATTTGACACATGGAAAACGTTGTGAACTGCCCCGAGTTCTGTTGGTAATTTCAGTCGGTAGGCCACCTTGCCTATTTTCTCAAGAATCTCAAAAGGTCCAACGTACCGTGGGTTGAGTTTCCCTCGTTTACCAAAACGAACCACACCCTTCCAGGGTGAAACTTTGAGTAATACCCGCTCCCCAACATGGAGCTCAAGTGGTTTCCTGCCCTTATCGGCGTATGCCTTCTGACGGTCACGAGCGGCCGCCATGCGTTGTCGTATTTGAGCGATCCGCTCAGTAGTGTCTACCACATGTTCTGGACCAGTGATCTGACTATCCCCCACCTCTGCCCAACAGAGGGGTGACCGGCATTTACGTCCGTACAATGCCTCAAACGGAGCAGCTTTAATGCTGGTGTGGTAGCTGTTATTATACGAGAATTCCACGAGTGGCAGATGCCTTTCCCAGCTGTTGCCAAAGTCGATTACACATGCACGAAGCATGTCTTCTAAGGTCTGAATAGTTCGCTCGGACTGCCCGTCCGTCTGTGGGTGATACGCTGTGCTCATATCTAGACGTGAGCCAAAAGACTTGTGCATTGCCTGCCACAGTTCCGAAGTAAAACGTGCATCTCGATCAGAGATAATAGAAGTGGGCACCCCGTGCCTCGAAACGACTTCCTTGAGGTATATCTCCGCCAGAGTGGAGAACTTATCCGTTTCCTTGATTGCTAAGAAGTGTGCGGATTTTGTGAGTCGATCCACGATCACCCAGATAGTATCGTTTCCGCGCTGTGATCTAGGTAAGCCAGTAACGAAATCCATGGAAATTTGCTCCCATTTCCATTGTGGTATCTCTGGTTGCTGAAGTAGGCCTGAAGGTTTCTGATATTCCGTCTTTACTCGCGCACAAGTCAAACACTTGCTGACATACGTTGCTATGTGGGCCTTCATGCTAGGCCACCAATACGTAGTTTTGATATCGTGGTACATCTTGTCCGAACCAGGGTGTACCGAGTAGCGAGATTTGTGCGCTTCATCCATCACAAGTTCTCGTAAATCGCCATAGTGCGGGACCCAGATGCGCCCTGTTACATAATAAGCACCATCTTCCTTCTGTTCTAAACGTTGCCTTGACCCGCGTAGAGCTTCAGCTCTAATGTTTTCTGGTTTCAGTGCTTCTATCTGAGCAGCTCGTATTTGCGAAGGTAGACTAGAATGGATCGTGAGTTGTAGAGCTCTTACGCGTTTAGGCGTAGTGTCCTTTCGACTGAGGGCGTCCGCCACTACATTGGCCTTGCCCGGGTGATACCTGATAGAGCACTCGTAGTCATTCAGCAGCTCGACCCATCGTCGCTGCCGCATATTCAGTTCCTTCTGCTTGAATATGTGTTCTAAACTTCTGTGGTCGGTGTAGATGGCGCACTTGGTTCCGTACAGGTAATGCCGCCATAACTTGAGTGCGAAAACAACAGCTCCCAGTTCTAAATCATGTGTCGTGTAGTTCTTCTCATGAACTTTAAGTTGTCGCGAGGCGTAAGCTATGACTTTATCTCGTTGCATCAATACACAACCAAGACCTTGAATTGATGCATCACAGTAAACCACAAAATCGTCTGTGCCTTCTGGCAGTGAAAGGATAGGTGCACTGCAAAGTCTATCCTTTAGATGCTGAAAAGCTAACTCTTGTGCATTTCCCCAATGATAAACAACGCCTTTCTACGTTAGTAAGGTGAGAGGCTGCGCGATCTTAGAAAAATCCTTAATGAATCTCCTGTAATATCCTGCCAATCCCAAAAATTGGCGAATTTCCTTTGGTGTGCGAGGCGCAGGCCAGTTCTTAATAGATTCCACTTTGGATGGATCAACGTGAATCCCATCCTTGTTCACCACATGCCCTAGGAAATGGACTTCACGAAGCCAGAAGTCGCATTTCGAGAATTTTGCGTAAAGCTGTTCCTTCCGAAGGAGTTCCAAAATAAGTCGTAGATGCTGTTCGTGCTCTTCTTTACTCTTAGAATAGATCAGGATGTCGTCGATGAAGACTATAACAAACTTGTCCAGGTACGGTTTGCACACTCGATTCATCAAATCCATAAAAACTGCCGGTGCGTTCGTCAGCCCAAACGGCATGACTAGAAACTCATAGTGTCCATATCGAGTCCTAAAGGCCGTCTTAGAGACATCCTCTTCCCGAACTCTCAGCTGGTGATATCCCGATCTCAGATCGATCTTTGAGTAGTAACTCGACCCCTGCAACTGGTCGAACAAGTCGTCAATGCGCGGTAGAGGATAACGATTCTTCACAGTCACCTTGTTGAGTTCGCGATAGTCGACACACATTCTGAAGGTACCATCCTTCTTCTTCACAAAAAGTACTGGAGCTCCCCAAGGCGATGAGCTAGGACGAATAAAACCCTTATCCAAGAGTTCTTGTAGTTGCGTGGAGAGTTCTTCCAACTCTGATGGCGCTAAACGATAAGGTGCACGGGCTACAGGCGCGGCTCCAGGAGCTAAATCAATCTGAAACTCGACTTGGCGATGGGGCGGAAGACCAGGTAATTCCTCAGGGAATACCTCAGGATAGTCGCGTACAACCGGAAAATCCTCTAGCTTCTTCTCCTTCTCTGTGGTATCAGTAACTAAAGCCAAAATCGCAGTGTGGCCCTTTCGTAAGCATTTCTGGGCTTTAAGAAGAGAGATAATGTTCTCAACAGCACTTCTCTTGTCGCCACGAATCATGAGAGGATCACTACCTAAACCAGGAATACGAACGATCTTCTCGTTGCAAAGAATCTCTGCTCGGTGTTGGGATAGCCAATCCATCCCAATGACAACGTCGAAACTACCCAAGACAATAGGAATAAGATCGATAGAGAAAGTCTGGTTAGCGAGAATAAGCTGGCAACCCTTGACTACGTGCGAGGCTTCCAAACTCTTACCATTAGCTAGCTCTACGGTGTGCTTGTCGCTCAGGGGTGTAGGAATACGCTTAAGCATCTTACTAACTTCTAGTGACACATAGCTAGTATCGGCACCCGAATCAAATAAGACTGTAACATAAAAGTCGTCGAGAAGGAACTTACCCGTCACCACGTTGGGATCATTCCTTGCTTCACCTTGACCAATCACGAACACACGTCCCCTAGCACCATTGTTGTTGTTGTTCCCATTGTTACCATTCCCCTGATTGTTGTTGTTCTGGTTCAGTTGGGGACAATCCTTCTTGAAGTGGCCTTCAGCTCCACACTGAAAGCACCCTTTGTTGTTACCCTGCTGCTGTCGCTGGTTCTGCTGAGGTTGCTGACGATTCTGGTTGACGGGGTATGCGCTTCTGCAATCCTTTGCAACATGACCAGGCTTGTTGCATCGATGACAGTTGCCCCTGGTGCATGGCCCACTGTGGTGTAGGCTACAACGATTGCACTTGGGGTGATTCCCCTTGTATCCACCATGACTTTGACCACCAGACGACTGCTGACTGGGGCTCTTGTGATCGTCCGTCTTTCTCTGCTGAGACTGAGTTTGCACTGAAGTTGAACCCCTGCTTGAAGTTCCATCCCATTTCCGTTTATCCCCACTAGAAGTACCAGAAGTAGTTGCAGCACCTATACGCTTCGGTAACTTGTTCTGCTCCACCGCTTGGTCAGTGAGACGGTGAGCCAACTGTACAACCTGCTGGATAGTAGTCAACCTCGCTGAAGTCACATGACTTTGGATCTCTGGCACCAAGCCCTTGAGATAGAGTTCAATTCGCTTGTAGGGAGGATCCACCATAGTAGGACACAACAAAGCAAGCTCATGCGATCTCTTAGTGTATGCCTCAATTTCTGACCCCGACATCTTAAGATTGTAGAACTCATCTTCCAGTTTGTGAATGTCGTCACGACTGCAGTATTCCTCCCTGATCATTTCCTTGAAAGTTTCCCATGGGGTGGCGTTGGCAGCAACCAACCCTAACATCTGCACCTGAGCATTCCACCACGTGAGAGCCAAACCCTCGAGAGTGCCAGTAGCATACTTCACCCTGCGCGCTTCAGGGCATTCACACATTTCGAACACAGACTCCAGTTTCTCAAACCAGTGTAGGAGACCTACTGCTCCTTCAGTGCCGCTAAAAGTTGTGGGTCGACAGTCCATAAAGGTCTTAAAAGTGCACACCGGTGCCTGAGCATACTGACCTAAGGTAGGTGAAAGAAAAGACAGAGATTATCACAAAGGTTGGTTCACGAGAGTAGGATCCAAATGATCCTAGAACCATTTCGGACTGCAGGATATACCTCCTGCGTGTGCAGCTGCGAGCGCTGCGGCAACTCGTTCGTTGATCAAAGCCGTCAACTGGGCTTGTGTCATGTTAACGCGTCCAGACATGGTTCTTCATAACAAGAGTAACACGTGTGAGAGAGGTTCGCGAAAGCACGATAGTAGGACAGAGTAAGCACGCACGTGTTCAAATAACAGTAGTTATACTAATCAAGCATACCATGAGCAATGTACTACGTAACTAACAAGTAGGCAATATACATACATTATATTACCTAGAACGTCGAGCCTTGCATGAGGAGCGAAGTGTCGTTGTGGACCGTCGAGCACTAAACCGGTTATAGTCTGGTTTTAACAAAAACGTTTCTCCTTTATTAAAACCAAGTTCACTATAACCAATGGCTCTGATACCAATCTGTCACACCCCCCAAAATCCCACCTGCGGAGTACTACCGCTTGGAGGCGTGACTGACCAGGATCCAGCCACCAATTATACTGAACAAGCATATAAGTAGTTATAAAAGTTTAACCATCACAATTGGTGTTTCAAAACAAACAAGTTAAGTTGCAAGCGGAAGCATAAGTTCAAAGTTATAACATAAGTTCCAAAAGTTTTCAAGTTTTAACATAACATGTAGCAATCCCTGTCCCACAACGATCCTCCTCCATGCAAGCTCCAGCTAAGTACCTATGGTCCTGCAAAGCATGTAGTAACGAGTCAACAACTAGTTGAGTGAGTTCACGGGTGGGCGTTCGTTTTAGTTGTTTCGAAAACAGTTTACTTTATCTGGCATCCTGCCGTGGGGGTTACCCCATAGTTTTAAAAACGTGACCAGTTCATTCCCAGTTACTCCGGCACTCCGGCCGTGGGGGCTACCCCATGTACATCATCTGGCTCTCCAGCCGTGGGGGCTACCCCATGTGTATCATCTGGCTCTCCAGCCGTGGGGGCTACCCCATGTGTATCATCTGGCTCTCCAGCCGTGGGGGCTACCCCATGTGTATACTAGACTCGTTACCGTATCGATTGCTGACTGTAGTCATGTTTATGTGCCCTGAAAACATCAATGTCTATCATCATTGACGTGCCCCAGATCCATTAGTTCACGCCCGTCCTCTGCGGCACGGTGTGAGGCTTGTCAGACCTAAATAGCGCTATCTAACTAATGACCCGCTCGCCATTGGCCCGGCGATTAGTCGATACAAAAAGGAGGGACTTCGTGATAGAGTTTTAGTCTAGTACGTTTATCCGTCCATCCGGACGAGGAATTACATTCCTGAACCACTGACGTCCTACCCAAGGTAGACGAGGAATCCACGTTCCTTAACCCCGTTCCCAACCCAGGGAATCCCATGCTTTGTAAGGGTGTGAACTCACCTTGGTTTGCTCGGCAGTCAAACACAGAAAGTCAATCAAGTCGCAAGTAGTCAATAACGTCCTAACACGGATATCACGTATAATCAGATTCGAACCAAGTAGTGCACAAATGTTCAACACGTTTGACAAGCACGTTTAGCAGTAATAGTTAACAGTCAACAGTAGCACATACGGTTCACAAGTTCAGCCCAACTACTTAGGCCCAAACACGTAAAAGCAGTTAACACAGAAGCCCATCAGTCTGGCCCATTAACTAAGGCCCAAAAGTGTGGTCTCGAGTCGCAACCGGACTCGCAAGCATGGTCTCGAGTCATGCTGTGTGTTGATCATGGATGGTTGCGAGTCGCAACCGGTGTCGCAACCATGGTTTCGGTTCATCATGCTGAGGTCTCGAGTCGCAACGGGACTCGTATCCTGTGGTTTCGGCTTGTCCTGTTATGGTTGCGAGTCGCAACCGCGTGGTCTCGAGTCATCACGCTGTGGTTGCGAGTCGCAACGGGTGATTGCGAGTCGGTAAGCTGTCGTTTTCAAGTTCACGTGTTGATGCAGGTGTAATCAGCCAAATAGTACAATATAATCAGGCCCAAATCCGGAAATGACCAATAGAATTTCACTAACATATTTCCTAATCAGGCTATTAGTCAAATGTGGATCAAAATCACAAGGGTTTTCACATTCTTAACTATCATTCAAAGTGTTCTTCACATATTCAAACTCATATTCATCAAGTTCATAGCATATTTAACACTTATTTCAACCACAACTATGAACAATCATCAAGACATGATTTACTAGCATGCATTCTAACATGACAAACATACTCCTTAGCCGATTTGTTTAGTTTAAACACCCATTTTTTTCGGATCCAAACCCAAGTGTAACCAATATCATTATTCACCTTTTTTTTAACATACAATGAACCCATTTTTAACATCAAGCATTTATGCAAATTTTCAACACATAACAAGAACATTCATGAACCGATTTCTATGTATAACTCAACAACTTAACATATTGTCACATAATCTCATACAAACATAACATGAACACACTAACATTCAACAAAACATCAAGAACACTAACCGGTTGGTGATGTGTGTGCGTGTGCCGATCCGAAGTCCAAATCCGAGAGTTTCTTGTGTCAACCGAGTGGATCCGAGAGTCTTGGAAATGTGTTTGTGTTCTTAAGGCTTAGAGAGAAAAGTAGGAGAGTGTGTGGGTGTAATGTTTCAACAAATGGCAAAGTTAACTAAGGGTGGTGTATTTATAGTCAAGTTCCAAATGTGCACCCTTAGTGGGTTTCGAGTGGGGTTCACGGCCCAAAGGCCCAACCGGCCAAAGGTTCTCGGCCCAAGTCCACTCGAGACCTCATGGTCTCGAGTCGGGTTCTTTGTTGTTTCGTGTCGGGTTCTCGGTTCACATATAACACGTACACAAATATATACAATACACACATAACAAAGCACTTATCACATAAAAAGGTTCACGTTATCATTTTAACTAGTCACATAACGTACAAGCAAGTTACAACGAAAGGTTCTAAATTTCGAGTTGTCACAGTTTACACATTACATGATTGACATTTGACATAGACATTTTGATATTGATATACACATTTCTTGGACAACATTTTGACATAAATATTTTGACATGGCTTTCACAAGGACATTTGACAAATAGTTTAGACATGGGCAATTTACATTGGTGGGTTGTTTGGGTAAGTGATTTAAGTAACGAGGCGTGTGTAATGTGGTACAAGCATGGTGGATACGCCGCTGGTACTTCCTATATATAAGTGCTTGTATTATATTACATGTCGTAGCGTTATTTAAATCATTCAATTGGATTTATACATTTTTACAAATAACATAATTTTCACAAGACATTGTTTTACAAAACAGTTTATTTTATACAACTTATTTTACTTGGTTATTCATTTAACCATACATTATTCTTTTACTTATACATATCATCTGATTTTATCACTTTTCAAATGATTTACAAAACAAAACAATTTACAAGGTTCATGACTAACTTTTATTAAACATTTTCTTAAACTTAAGTCATGAATCCTATTTTCACAAAACCTATGTATCTCACAGGCATTTTTATGCTAACATACCTATTTTCACATGTGTTTCAGGAGCTAATGCATAGGACGTTCGTGACACGCTAGGGTGGACTTGGGCCTTAGTGACAATAAAATGAAGCTAGACTAGATAAAACTTGTTATGTACTCTTTATTTCATTTTGTTTAAGACAATGTAACTCTTTGGTTTGATAAATAAAATATAACTTTGTATGCCATGGTTGTAAACAATAATTCTGTTACAACACTCCCCGACGTTTCCGCCACGATTTGATGTTTTACGTGGTCGGGGTGTGACAGAAGAGTTGGTATCAGAGCCAATGGTTATAGGGAATTAGGTTATTAGTAATGCTTTGACCTAGACTATAACCTTTCTAGGACCCCAACACAAGTTGTCTTGTGTTTAGATCTTAAAACATGCACTTCACCTATCCTTAGGTGATCACCAAAACAAGAACCCAATTTTCTGAAACGATTTTTGAAAAACAAACTTCTGTTTTTAAATGATTTATTATATGGTTTTGAACCCTTTTTGATTTTTTCAAATTGATTTTGAAATTTTATCATTTGTTTTTGAATGATTCTTTTGGCCTTGTGCCTTCCAATTTTTCAAAATCTCGTCAAAGTTTTGGGTTCTAAATAGTGTGAACACATGCAAACTGGAAGGGTGAATGCCTGTACCCTGGGTTTTCTGTCTAAGGCTAGAGTGTTCGTACAAATCCACATAATCAGACCAGTCACTCTTACCTGGGAACTCTTGGGGTGAGTGTTCGCGAGCATGTCTTCGTTAAGCATTATGTATGGACCCATTTACTTTGATTAGTCACTGTGTGTCATTTGTTTGCTTTGTGATACGGACGAATGACCACCATCATTGCTTTTGTTGATTTTGTTTCATCTCGTTCTTTTCATCTAATCATCTCACTCGTTTCCTCTCATGTTTCCTCTTTTTAGCATGCCTCCTCGACGTGAAAACCCGTTATCTAATGCCGAAATGGCAGATATTCTGGCACAGCTCATGGCTGCCGCACTCCTAAACATTATTGCTCAGGTGAACCAAGCCAACAGCAATCAGAATGCTCCTTGTAACTTCAAAAGTTTCAATTCGGCTAAACCACTCAAGTTCAGTGGTACCGAAGGGGCAACTGGGCTTCTTCAATGGTTCGAGAGCATTGAGAGTACATTTCGTCATGTTCTGTGTCCTGAGAACCGGAAGGTCGAGTTCGCTTCTAGCGTATTTCAGAAGAGGGCTTTGACATGGTGGAACGGGGTTATGAGAGACCGTGGTGCAGAAGTTGCTCTTGCACAAACATGGGCTGAATTGAGAACTCTTATGATGAGGGAGTTTTGTCCTCGTCATGAGCTGCGAAAATTGGAGAGGGAATTTGATGATCTGAAGCAGGAAAGTGGTGAGCACCGAGCGTATACAAACAGGTATGAGGAGTTAAGCTTACTTTGCCCGACAATGGTTACCCCACTCGACAAGGCTATCGAATGGTACATCGATGGTCTACCTGACTCTGTGCAAGACATAGTTACTGGTAGTAATCCTACCACCGTCCGTCAGGCAATCGAGTTATCTGCGACGTTGACTGAGTCGCAGATTCGAAAGGGTAAGTTGCACAGAAAGGGTGACAAGAAGGGTAAGAAGCAGGAGTCTGATAAGAAGGATAGCAGGAAAGGTAAAAACAAGCAGGGTAAAGATTCGGGTTCTGCAAAGGGTTCTAGGAAACGTAAGGCTTCCCAAAATTTTGCCGTCACTGCCCAACAGAAACAGGCAGCTCCCAATCAGACAGTGCAGCCTCCGGCAAAGAAACGATATGACGGAAATGCACCTTTGTGCAATAGGTGCAATAGTCACCATCAATAGCAACTTCCGTGCCGTTTCTGTACCAACTGTGGGAAGTCTAGACATCTTGCAGAAGTTTGTCGTTCTGCTCGAAATCAGGTCGCTCAACAAGTTGCTCAGCCTCCTGCTCAGCAACAAGGTCAAGCTGCACGACCTCACTATCCTCCTGGCTCGTGCTTTAATTGTGGAGACCTGACCCATTATCGAAACCAGTGTCCAAGGCTGGTTAATGCGAATCCAGTTCAGGCTTAGGCTCATGGACGGGCTTTTAACATGAATGCTGTCAAGGCGCAAGCAGACAATGAGGTGGTGAACGGTACGTTCTTTGTTAATAATCAACCTGCGTCTGTTCTTTTTGATTCAGGGGCCGATAAAAGTTTTGTGTCTTTCTCTTTCGAGCCTTTGCTTCGCGTGTCTAGAACAAAACTAGGTAAACCTTTGACAGTCGAAGTTGCGAATGGTGAACCCGTTGTTCTTGATTCTGTTCTTCGCAACTGCCAGTTGAACCTTAACAACCATCTTTTTCCCATTGACCTCAAGCCTATGCAACTTGGAAGCTTCGACATCATTGTGGGTATGGATTGGTTAGCTAAGCATCGCGCAGAGGTAGTTTCTTTTGAGAAGATCATTCGTGTGCCGCTTTCGTCAGGTGAGATACTACAGGTTCGTGGTGAGAAACCTGTTAGTAGCCTCAAGCTTATGTCTTGTTTTCAAGCTCGGAAGTATCTGCGAAAGAATTATGTGGCCTTCTTGGCACATGTTACAACAGATAAGGGCCTAGGTAGGTCTATTTTAGATATCCCAGTTGTTCGGGATTATCCGGAGCTGTTTCCTGAAGAGTTACCTGGTCTACCTCCAGCACGCCAAGTTGAGTTCCGTATTGATCTCGTACCTGGTGCAAATCCTATTGCCAGAGCTCCATATTTCTTCTTGCACCATCTGAGATGCAAGAGTTGTCTAAACAGCTTCAAGAGCTTTCTGACAAAGGTTTTATCCGTCCTAGCTTTTCACCTTGGGGTGCTCCCGTTCTTTTTGTCAAGAAGAAGGATGGATATTTCAGAATGTGCATCGATTATCGTGAGCTGAACAAGCTTACCATCAAAAATCGATATCCCCTACCTCGCATTGATGATCTCTTTGACCAGTTAGAGGGTGCTACTTGCTTTTCGAAGATCGACCTTCGTTCTGGGTATCATCAACTTCGTGTGCATGAAGAGGATATTCCCAAGACAACATTCCGCACCCGTTATGGGCATTATGAGTTCACAGTCATGCCATTCGGTTTGACCAATGCTCCTGCTGTTTTCATGGACTTAATGAATAGGGTCTGCAAGCCTTATTTAGATAAGTTCATCATCGTTTTTATTGATGACATCTTGATTTACTCTAAGACGCAAGCTGATCATGAGCAACATCTTCGTCTTACCCTGAAGCTCCTAAAGAAAGAGCAACTTTTTGCCAAATTCTCCAAGTGCGAATTTTGGCTTAAGGAAGTTCAATTTTTAGGACATATTGTTAACGAACAAGGTATTCATGTAGATCCCTCCAAGATCAGTGCGATTAAGGATTGGGATACGCCTACTACCCCTACTAAGGTTCATTCCTTTCTTGGTCTTGCGGGTTATTACCGCCGCTTCATTGAGAACTTCTCGAAAATTGCAGTTCCTCTAACTGCTCTAACTCAGAAGAACAAACCCTTTAAATGGGGTTCTAAGCAAGAAGAAGCATTTCAGACCTTGAAGCAGAAGCTTTGTGACGCACCTATTCTAACTTTGCCTGAAGGCAATGATGATCTCGTTGTTTATTGTGATGCATCGAAATTGGGTCTTGGCTATGTTCTGATGCAAAGGAACAAAGTCATAGCCTACGCATCAAGGCAATTGAAGGTGCATGAGAAAAACTACACCACTCATGATCTTGAGTTAGGTGCAGTTGTTTTCGCTCTCAAAATCTGGAGACACTATTTGTATGGCACAAAATGTGTGGTTTTCACTGACCACAAAAGTCTTCAGCATATCTTCAATCAGAAAGAACTCAACATGAGGCAAAGACGTTGGGTCGAACTCCTAAACGACTATGATTGCGAAATTAGCTACCATCCTGGAAAAGAGAATGTCGTGGCTGACGCATTGAGTCGTAAGGAACGTACTAAGCTTCATTGTGTTCGTGTTCAATCTGCTATTCAAGCTCAATCCGATATTCAAGCACGCATTTCTCAGGCTCAACATGCTTGTGTTTCACAAGATTTGATGGGTAAGGAATTACCCTATCACATTAAACCTGATCTTGTTCTGAAGGAAGATGGATCCTATTATTTCATGGACCGTTTGTGGGTTCCAAGCCAAGATGATCTTCGTGCCTTACTTATGGATGAAGCCCATAAGTCTCGTTATTCTATTCATCCTGGCTCAGACAAGATGTATAAGGATCTTCGTACTCGGTATTGGTGGCCTGGTATGAAGAAAGACATTGCCTTGTACGTTTCAAAGTGCCTTACTTGTCTAAAGGTTAAGGCTGAACACCAACATCCTTCTGGTCTTTTGGAGCAACCAGAGATTCCAGTTTGGAAGTGGGAAAACATTGCTATGGATCTCATTACTAAACTTCATCACACAAAGAAAGGTCATGATGCCATCTGGGTAGTCGTTGACCGTCTTACTAAGTCAGCGCATTTCCTGCCAATCAGTGAGGATCTATCTGCTGAAAATCTGGCTAAAATCTATGTGGATGAAATCGTATCTCGACATGGTGTTCCTTTGAACATTATTTCTGACAGAGATGCTCGCTTCTCTTCTCGTTTTTGGAGAACCATGCAATCTCCTATGGGGACCCAACTTAATCTAAGCACAGCATATCATCCACAAACAGATGGCCAAACTGAAAGAACAATCCAGACTTTCGAGGATATGCTTAGAGCTTGTGTGATCGACTTTGGTGGTAGTTGGGATTCACATCTTCCCTTGATTGAATTCTCCTACAACAACAGTTATCACTCCAGCATCAACATGGCTCCTTTCGAGGCTCTCTATGGTCGAAAATGTCGTTCACCAGTCTGCTGGAATGAGATAGGTGAGGCTCAGCTTACTGGACCTGACCTCATTCTAGAGACAACTGACAAGGTTAAGAAAGTTCGTGATAACTTACAGACAGCTCGAAGCCGTCAAAAGAGTTACGCGGACCAACGACGCAAGCCCTTGGAATTCCAGGTCGGTGATCGTGTATTACTTAAGGTCTCACCTTGGAAAGGTGTGATCAGATTTGGAAAGAAAGGAAAACTTGCACCTAGGTACGTTGGACCATTCAAGATCGTCGAAAGAATCGGCAAGGTAGCCTACATACTTGAATTACCTCCTGAACTTGGAAATGTTCATCCAACCTTCCACGTATCCAATCTCAAAAAGTGCTTAGCTGATGAGAACCTCCACATACCGCTCGACGAAATTCGTATTGATAAAACACTACATTTTGTTGAGAAACCTGTGGAAATTATGGATCGTGAAGTCAAATGGCTTAAACGCAAGCGCATTCCTTTGGTTAAAGTTCGCTGGGAATCTAAACGCGGACCTGAGTTTACTTGGGAACGTGAAGATCAAATGAAGGCGAAGTACCCACATCTTTTCCCACGAGTTTCCTCTAAACAAATTTCGGGACGAAATTTCCGCAAGTAGGGGAGACTGTGAAATTTGTGCTTGTAATCATTGTGAACAATTCAGTTATCAATGAAATAAAGTTATTTAATCCCAATGTTTGTTTGTTTTTGTTTGATGTTTTTCATGTTTTGACTTTTATCCAATTTCAAACTCTATATCGCTTTCTGGAGGATTATACGTAAACTGGTGCGTAAACGTACTCAGTTTAACGCGAAAAATAATCCGGAACATCAATTTATGCTTAACATACCTTAAATAACCTTTACATAACTTAGAAATAAGTTTTGAAGGCTTTGGTATAGCAAAATCAAGTTATTTCGCTTACAGGGACTAAAATTGACAAACTGCGAAAGTATGCCAATTTGAACTGTAACAAACATTCCGGAACATGGTCATAAGTTAAACACACCCTAAATATCCTTTACATAGCTTAGAAATAGGCTTTGAGGGGTTCGGTGTGCTAAAATAAACTTTATGCCCATTCAGGGACTAAAAGCGTCAAAAAGTGCATAAGTTTGCATTTTCGCGCATAACTTAAGTTCTGAATACATCCGGACATCCAAAAATTTATATAATCATTAAAATATTATGTTTTAGTGATTGGCTTGTCAAAAATCCATTCGTCGCGCAATTTGGACCGTTTTTGCGTCCGTTACGACTTCCGTCGTAATTAACCGAACAACGCAATCGTACGGCCAAACTAACCGACATCCGACATATTTTTGAGCCCATTTTAAGTTCCCTATACTTTAACTTCATATTTGAGCCTTAAAATGAGGTTAACGGGGCTTACACGTGTCAAAACGCATCAAAAACCAAGTTTGGAGGTGCAGGGGCCTGTTCTGCCAATTGCTGAAAGTTACTGCCAGCAAATAGGGTCCGTACGGACCGTATGGAGTTGCTTACGGTCCGTAAGACACTCCCAAGTCAGAAAACTTCATTTTATTAAAACCCAGCTGCTCCCATGGTTTTGCAAATGGTTTTAAGGTTTCTATGGGCTGGTTTTGAGTGCCCCTAGTTTACCAAATCGGTGTGCCCACTTGGATGGTTGAGATTAAAGCTCGGTTTACGAGAAACGATCTTAACGGTTCAAGGAAATCTATAAATACCCCCCACCCATTTCATTCTTTCCCCACTTAAATTCTTAGATTTTATCTAAGTTGAAGTGTAGAACACTTCAAACCTGAGAAATACTTGGAATATCCATCTTGCGGGGACCTTCTATAAATATTCTTTCGCGTTTTTCGTTCGTTTTAGCATTAAAGTCAAATTGCGTTTGACTTTCTGCATTGACCAGTTTATGGTCAACGCGAAGTTTGTTTGAACTTCATAACGTGAGCGTAATCACGATGGTTATAGTCCCTAGTGACTATACCTACTGATTACCACGTTATCAAGGCTCAGTGATGAGTCGTGGTTTCGGCCAGAATGCGTTTTCTCGCGTATTTTGTAACCAAACTACTCTAGGGTATTAAAACCGTTTGTTTTAATACCAAACCTGTTTTCTAACTTAACTAAACATGTTCTAGCATGTTTAGCTCGTCGCTTTTTAGAATTGTGCTTGTCTAGGGTCGTAAAGGTAACCGATCTAATCAATCGCTTATACTTTCAAACCCGACCCATTTGGTCGATCATTAGGATCCGACCAAATACTTTAGGTGACCATAGTTGTATAGGGAATAACCTTCCGAGGTTATACCTTATGGTCACATCGTTTAAGTAGTTGTATGATAAGTAGTTCTTATGCCTTAGGAAAATTACCAAAATACCCTTTTTGTGCCAAAATTCATTTTAAGCCTATGTAACATAACTTTTGACATATAAACTGATTTGGCAACAATATTAAACATGTTAAGGCATATCTTGCTTGTCATAGGACTAGTTAGGCATTCCGAACGCGTTTTACGCGGATGACGCGTTAAAGTAGCATAAGCTACCTAAACGGGTCGTAATGGGTCAAAAGCACTTAGGATAAGTTTTATTTTAGTATGTAGGCTTTTTTAAACCATACTACATAAGTTCCCACACTTATTTGGTTTACAAACCCCCGATAGGTCCGTTTATTAATGTAGATACCTATATTAGGTGCCGTTTGATTCCGTAATCTTCTAGCTTGCTTGGTGGATATCTAAAGTCTATTAAGCAATCTCAAGTGAGTACATAGTCCCCTCTTTTACTGTTTTTCAAACATTTTGGGGTGAAACACATGTGCCTACTTGTTACTTTCATGCTTTTCATGTTTTCACATCATATACTTGCTATGTTCACTAGTACACTATTAGTACATGATTTCATTATGTTTTTGCTATGTATGTCCATTGTGTGCATACTTAGTACATCGTTTTACATGACATTTTATGCTACGTATGTTCGTTTAGCGCATACTTAGTACATTGTTTTACATTACCTTTTCACGCTATGTATGTTCATCATACTTAGTACATTTTCATTTCATCACATGCTTACATTTTGGGTATAACATTTGGTTTGTTTAAGTGGGACCATATACATTCATTAACTTTGATCACGTCGCTCGTTAGTAGGTAATGGTACCATAGGAATTGACAACTCCCGTTCCTGACATCCTAGGTATGTTTGGATGGAAGGAATGACCGAATTCGATTAAAACATAACAGATATACCTTTTTGTTTAAGGGTTTATCACCACAGTCGCAAGGCTTGGATGTCTGCATTTTCACAATACCGCATAAATGGTTGTATTCAGTATAGCATGCATTTCCACAAAACATAACATTGATTTAAACCACGTTTTACTTCAATACATTGTTTTGTGCATTTTTACCTATGGTTTAAGTTGATACATATTTCACTTGCCATACATGACATTTTGTTTACACATTACATGATTGACATTTGACATAGACATTTTGATATTGATATACACATTTCTTGGACAACATTTTGACATGGCTTTCACAAGGACATTTGACAAATAGTTTAGACATGGGCAATTTACATTGGTGGGTTGTTTGGGTAAGTGATTTAAGTAACGAGGCGTGAGTAATGTGGTACAAGCATGGTGGATACGCCGCTGGTACTTCCTATATATAAGTGCTTGTATTATATTACATGTTGTAGCGTTATTTAAATCATTCAATTGGATTTATACATTTTTACAAATAACATAATTTTCACAAGACATTGTTTTACAAAACAGTTTATTTTATACAACTTATTTTACTTGGTTATTCATTTAATCATACATTATTCTTTTACTTATACATATCATCTGATTTTATCATTTTTTCAAACGATTTACAAAACAAAACAATTTACAAGGTTCATGACTAACTTTTATTAAACATTTTCTTAAACTTAAGTCATGAATCCTATTTTCACAAAACCTATGTATCTCACAGGCATTTTTATGCTGACATACCTATTTTCACATGCGTTTCAGGAGCTAATGCATAGGACGTTCGTGACACGCTAGGGTGGACTTGGGCCTTAGTGACAATAAAATGAAGCTAGACTAGATAAAACTTGTTATGTACTCTTTATTTCATTTTGTTTAAGACAATGTAACTCTTTGGTTTGATGAATAAAATATAACTTTGTATGCCATGGTTGTGAAACAATAATTCTGTTACAACACTCCCCGATGTTTCCGCCACGATTTGATGTTTTACGTGGTCGGGGTGTGACACTAACGATCAAACTTCGCTAATAAAAGAAGACCCATTTGAAATCAACATTACACCGGTTCCATGTTTTTTTCAAAATTCCTTTATTAGTAATATCACGATTGATAAAGATCTTTGTGTTAACATAATGCCTAATTACATTTTCGAAAAATTAAGTGTTAGTGATTTTTCTCCACTTCAAATACCCATTTTTCTATCCGATCGGAGAATAATAAAGTCAATCGGCGTAGTTGAGGATGTTTTGGTTCAAACCAATCAAATGGTAATCCCAACCGACTTTGTCATCCTAGATAACGCTCCTCTAGTGTTGGGACGACCTTTTGTAAAAACCCACGAAGCTTTGAAAAACCGGAAGTACAACAATCTATCAATTCAATTAAGTGCATTTAAAAGGAGCATTGACCTCGAGCGTTCAATGAAATACCCTTTCGACAATGACGACCCCCTAATTGAAGATGAGCCAGAACCACCCGATAAGAAGGGTCTAGCCAAGGACCCTTATAAACGTGGCGCACCACGGAGGCATTCTGCGGAACTATCCTCAGTTTTAGATTAGTTTAACTTTTATGTTTTCTTGTCTAGTTTTAATTTTCAGGAATAAAGCACACTCGAAATGGTGAAGGTTACTAAGGGAAACTTGAACCCACACTCCATGCACAAAAACAGAGCCTCCAGACATTTTTTCTTCATTACAGCAAGTTTAGCACGGGGTCGTGCTCACCCCAACACGCCCCGTGCCCGAGGTTCGCAGAAAATGCCCACTTCAGGTAACTGGACACGGGGCCGTGCTCACTGAACACGCCCCCGTGCCCAGCCTTCTGTTTAAATTTGATACTGGCAGTCTGACCACGGGGCCGTGCTCAGCCCAACAAACCCCGTGTTCAGCTACCCAGTAACATAAAATCTTGTTTTTAACCTACTTTTACACATTTTAATCAACCGAAAAACTTATTTTTGGGACACATTGAGGACAATGTGTAATTTAAGTGTGGGGGGAATGCTAAAACCTAGAATCTTGCAAGTCCTAATTACAAGTCTTACACAAAACTCTATTGGAACCGCTAATCACCCCAAATTTTTTCAAAAAAAATTTTCATTTTTTTTACTTGTCTAGGTTTAACTTGGGAATTTCAAGTTCTAAAAAGGTTATATTTTTACAAATTTACAACCGATATCGTCGTGATAAAAAGAACCAGCATAAGAAAATTATGAAACGGCATGACAAGTTTAGTTAAAATTTAATTATATATACTTGATCACATAAAAAACCCATTCCCACAAAAAGTGAGTTTTGAGCCTTTATTGAGCATACAAATACATATCTTTAAACTAAATGCTCATTTTTCGTTTCTTGTGTGAATAGCCGCTTGGTTCTTACGACTCTAGAACTTGCCACGACGATACATTCCTGGTCCTTACCAACTTAAACCCAAGTAAGTAAATGATGGAGGCATTAGGACTAACCCTTTTTATTTCTATACCATTATTTTTCTTTTTTTTTACCACCTACCCAAAATCCCCCTAGTTAACCCCTTTGAGCCTTCTTAACCCAAACCAAACACCCTTTTTACCCACCTAAACCCTTTTTCATTTCAAACCCTTTATTTAAGTAACAAAGCTTGGTTTTTCTTATGACTTGGTTATGAAAAAAAATGATGATGAAGCCAAAAGAAATAAACAAACAAGTTAATCAAAAATAACTTTGTTTGAAAGAATTGCTTCATCAAAATAAAAAGCTATGAAAAATAAAAAGTCTTCCAAAAACCGACGCTTTTTACGCTTTTCGCCCTTTTACTAACCACTAACCCAACCACCCACCTTTAGCCCAAGCCTAACCCTTCACCCAAAAGTCCTCTTGATATTTACAAAGGTGTATAGTTAAAAAGGAAGAGGATTGATTGTTTGGCAAGCTTATGGTAGGAGTAAGTTCCATGCCGATCTTGAGTGATTCACTAAAAATACATCTTCGGCCGAGTGTTGAGTGATCCCCGTGAGGTTTGTGAATTTGTATATAAATGGAATTTTACAAAGGCATGTTATGCCCTAATAAGTAATTTATCTTATGTAACGTTTTTAATAAATCATGACGAATAGGATTGTAAATAAATAGAAATAAAACTCAATAAAGAATCTTGGAAATCCCGACACTCTATGACAAGCCCAAAAACCTTCTCTTCTACCCATTCCATTTGGGTGTGTAAAGCCACATTATAAAGAGTTTTACTTGAGGACAAGCAAAGATTCAAGTGTGGGGGTATTTGATGTGCACAACATGCAACATATAAATTACATCAATTATGGCATAAAACTAACCCTTTTTTAGTACTAATGTTGGAAAAAGTGTGTTTTTGTCTTCCTTTCGTATTTTCAGGATTAAATGAGCTCAAATGAACAAAAGAAGCAAAAAGGCAGCTAAATCTAACATAAATACAAGAAAAGGAACAAACGTGGGATGCCCGGCCTCCCGACAACATCTTCCCAAGCAAAACAAGAGAACAGAAGGCTGAACACGCCCCGTGCTCAGTGAGCACGGGGGCCTGCCCAAGTGTCAGTAGAAAAGACAAAGCTGTAGAAGCTTCTATCACCCACCACGGGGGCGTGCCCAGCGGACACGGGGCCGTGGTCAACTCTAAGATTCGCAGGATCTAGGGAAATCTTGATAGTACAGATACGCTTCTGCACACGGGGTCATGCCCAGCGGACACGGGGGCATGGTCAACTAATGCAGACAAACTGCAATTAATGAAGAAAGAGAAGGAGGATGGACACGGGGCCGTGCCCAATGGACACGGGGCCGTGCCCGAGCTTCTGTTCAGCCTATAAATAGGAGTGCTTGGATCACTTGCAACTCATCCCTTGGCACACCACCTCTCTCACCCACCACCCACCACCATCATCCACCACCATCATCCATTGTCCATCATAGAGTGTGTGAGTCGTCTCGGGATCCAAGATTGATCGTAAGAGTTCTTGACAATCAAAGGCCATGTTTGCCTAAGTCTCTTACATCACTTGGTGAAGACAAGTGTTTAGTGTAATACTTTTTATTTTTAATCTTTTCGCACTTTTTATTTGGTTATGTATTAATGACTTTAATAACTAGTTTCTTATGTTGAAGGTGATTCTTCCTTATCGTTTGTCTGTGGTGTTTTGGCATTATTTTACTGTCTATAAAAAATAAAATATTTTCACCATTCATATCTCCACGGATTATATGGAGATATGTTGGCTACCTGGTCGGGGGTTAAGGAAACGGTTTGGTAAGAGTCTTGCCATTGTTCAGTGTATAGATCCTGCAAAGGACCTGGGTCAAATTTAGTAGGACCTCCTTCAATACCCACCGGTATTGGATGGTGGGGGTCCAAACTCTTTGATCCCCTCATAAGTTAAAATACTATTAAAACTTTAACCCGGCTACTTAGGAATGTATCCCTGCTGACTTAGACTACTTAGCCGAGGGTAACGTCACCTTCAAAAGAGGGGCCTACCACATTGTGCATTAATAACTTAATTAATTATCTTTCAATAATCCGACCCTTTAGGATTGTATCCTTGTTGACTCAAACTACTGGATTGAGGGTAACGTCATCTTCAAAAGAGGGGCCTACTACAATAACTAAGATAATCTCTTGAAAAATGCAAAAGTGCGGAAATAATCAAAGGTTACACAACACACGAGTCGGATCCAAGTGATTCATCTTGTCTATCTGTTTTTACTTTTATTTTATTTTTCAGCATTTTAGTTAGTTTTATTTTTCTAGTTTAAAAACCTTTTTCTAACTTTTTGATTTTATTAGACATTGAGGATAAACCAGTACTAAAAGCTTTTGTGTCCTTGGACGACCTCGATGTCTTACCAACACTATACTACTGTCACACCCCGATTTCCACGTGTATCACCGGTGGGCCCGGTGGGGGATTACCGTGACGTAGTTCGCAACAATATAGTCAAACCACACAATTATATGAATGCACAGCGGAAGCATAAAGATAATATATTTCAACTTTAAGTGTAATATCAATGTATCACCATTGTTGAAATAATAATCCACAGGGGATCAAATAGAAATAACAAAAATATTGTTCAACAGACTTCAGGCATCTTAAGCTTGCGAGACTTTTAAGGATGCTAAGGAGAAATCCCAGCCAATTACGCCTAGTACCTGCATTTAGTCTTTTGGGGAAAATACGTCAGTTTACACTGGTAAATACGTTCAACTGACACTTTTGTAAAAATGTTTAATAAAATTGGTTTAAATGCTCAAGGCACAAACTCTTTATAACTTGGGATAATTTATAATTAAATCTTGTAAAGAATTACATGTTACTATGCGTTCGGTCACCCGAGTCGTGTCGGGTTAAAGTTTAATAGACACACCACATCGTATAAAACCGTGGCGGGTAACCAACAGCTACACTTTTATAATTATAGACATAATTCCGGGTGTACGCCTACACCGGGATGTCAAGGTCGTGGCCATTCGTAAATGCTGCCAAGGATATCCGGGACATGGTCATTAAGCCCCCAAAGGCGTTAAGCCAACAAAACAAGTTTTTAAACGGGTCACATTGATAATACCCAACTACAAATGAGTTGGGTCAATTGCCCGACCAAGCGGTATTTTAGATACCGTAACCCAAGCCCGTATAACGGAAAATAAGTTAAAAGTATTTACCTTTGCAAGTATAATCCTTAATTGAATAAATCACAGATAGCTTTTACTGGTCTCCTATTCTGGAAAGAAGGTTTTAAAATAACCTATTAGAATCCTAACGGGTCTTTATATTTGCCGTAGCTTAGACCGGTCAGTTTCAAAGGATAGTTACGGTTTAATCGCGTGAAAGACGAAAACCGTGAATGGAGTGTGATTTTGACCCAACAAGTTTGAAGACTTGTTTTATTTGGGTATAATAATCATACTCTGGATTTTGGGGTCAAAACAATATGGTTTGACCCGTTTCGGCTAACTTATGTAAACTAGTTACATAAGCCGAACCGTGCGCGCTAAAGGCGCAACGGGTAACCGTAGGAGTCCTACACTTGTTTCCTAAGTCAATATGCCTTAAAGAGGTTGTGGTATCAGTAGGATACCTTCCGTAATGCCCGTAACGAGTTTAAGTTCATATTATGCCCCGTAGGGGTATTCTGGTCTTTTTAAAGATTATAAAAGAGGTTTTAGAGTTCTACAGGAAATCTGAGTTTCCCGAACAGTTTATAAAGTCTAAAATACTTTATTTATTATTTAAAATCAGTAGCAACTGCAATCGGGTCAAAAGACCTTGTAGAACTCAAGTTATGGCCGAAAAGGGTATATTCGGTATTTACCGAACCGTTGCCATAACCGTAGGTGATGAGCAGGTTAAAAATCTTTCAAAATCCCAAAATATTATTTTACATCAGTTTGTAAAAGGTTTGGTGTCGAAATCCGGGTTTAGATAGGCGTTATGCTAGTTGCGCTATTTAATTACTAAAGTTTCGCAATTTGCGCTAATTAGCATAACTCATATTCTGGACCTCGGATTGACATGAAATTTTAGGGACATGCTTAGAAATCAGTAACCAAGGTTATGATCCATTCACGTGTCCGAAATTCTCGTTTTAATTTATAAAGGGCGTTACGGTCAACTTTTAAGCATTTAACGGAAATGTGTAAAAGACTCGGACAAACAACGAACCGGTCACAGAGGGTTATACCATCATGTAACTTGGTCCTAAGAGAGTCCTAAGGCATATCTAAATCAAATTTTAACGGGTCAGAACTGAAGTCAATGCAAAAGTCAAACTTTTGTGACTTTCGGCTCCGAACCGGGTCTAAACAGGAAATGGTCGGATCAAACAAGCTTAGACTAGTTTATATACTTATTATCATGTTTTATGAGTGTTCAAACAGGTTACATATCGTCTACATTACAGATTATGCAAGAAATCGCAAAATGACATTTCTGTTGACTTTTTCTAAGCACGTTTGACTCGATTTTTGAACTAGTTAGAGTGGGAATCAGAGGGTGCCCTTTTAGGGGTTTAATGCCCACATGATTACCATTATATAACTATCTTTGATTCGACAAACCACTAGACCATTCGTGATTTATCGCAAAGTCAATCGTTAGTTACGACGGATTGGCTTTTAGGCTAAAACTATTGAAAAATGAAACCACAAAGGGTTAGGCAACTTACAGAAGCTTAGTGCACGACTTAGAATGATAGAGGAAAGCTTTGGAGCTCCAGAAGTGAGATAGAATGCAGGTTTGAGGTGTGATTCATTAGTGTGCAATGTAGTGCCTTTTATAGTGAATTTCCAAGCACAAGATCACTACAACTCAACCTACAAGGGAGTATGGAAGATCAGCAGGTGGCCCTGGGTGCTAGGAGGCAAGTAGAGGGCGCCCATGCTTCATTTATTGCCCTTTTGATCATTCACAACTTCAAACAACAAGTCTGTCCAAAGTTTCTGCATCTGGGTGGTGCACGCGGCCCGCATTAGATTTCATGCAGCTTGTACGCGGGCCGCATGAATCTTCATGTCAGACGCGTATCCACAGGTGGCTTGCGGCCCGCTTCAACTTGCTTGTTTCACTCAGGCGGGCCGCCTGAGGCCTGTTTTCAAAGATTTTTAAATCTTTTGCAATGATTAACCGAATCTTTGTAATTAATAACCTGACCTTTCGGGTTCGAAGGGGGTAACTTTGCGATTTGGCCCTCGGTTAATTACAATTAAGGGCCTCGTGCCATTTACCCGCACTGTTAAGTCCCCGGTTAGTTTAATTACTATCCGGAAAGCGTTAACTTTCATTGTTGACGCTTTTAACCCTTCTCGTACGAATTTGATCATAAATTTCTCGTTTTTAAAACGGAAATTCGCGAAATTTATATAGTACATTCTAGTGAGCGTATTTTACTATTACAAAGCTTCGGGTTTGTCAAAGGGTCACTCAGAGTTATAATTAAACATGTTGACACAGTTAACCCCTGCAGCTTGTAATCTCTCACTTTCTTTCGCGTTTCGCTTCCGTACGATCTATGATTTATTCGTTTGAAGGTACGAGCATCGTTTAAGGTTACTATACAGTATATTTACCCTTTGTTGACCTTTATAACCCTCGAATTTACATACTTTCAAGGTTTGTCAACTTTAGTCCTTTATTTATTATTTAATGCCACGTGTAAACTAATGACACGTGTTAACACATTATTGGACACAAAATTTCGAGGTGTTACATCCTCACCCCCTTAAAATAAATCTCGACCCGAGATTTACTCAAACAAATAAGGGTATTTCTCTTTCATTGTGGCTTCAACTTCCCACGTGAATTCGGGACCTCTACGGGCATCCCACTTGACCTTTACTATAGGTACATGCTTCCTTCGAAGCTTCTTTACCTGTCGATCTTCAATTGACAAAGGCTTCTCTACAAATTTCAAGCTCTCATCTATATGCACATCTGTGTGTGGGATCACCAATGATTTATCAGCGAAGCACTTCTTTAGATTGCAGATGTGGAACACATTGTGAATTCCATTGAGCTCCTCCAGTAAGTTTAACTTATAGGCAACTGACCCGACCCGTTCGATAACCTCAAAAGGTCCTATGTATCTCGGGCTTCGTTTGCCTTTCTTACCGAAACACATCACCCCCTTCCAGTGTGATACTTTAAGTAACACTTTTTCACCTACTTCGAAGTGAAAATCTTTACGCTTTGGATCCGCGTAACTCTTATGCCTATCTCGGGCAGCTTTGAGACGGTCTCGAATCTGGACAATCTTGTCCGTCGTCTCGAAAACTATCTCTGGTCCTGATAATTGGACATCTCCAACTTCCGCCCAACAAACAGGCGATCTACACTTTCTACCGTATAATGCCTCGAAGGGCGCAGCCTTAATGCTGGTATGGTAGCTATTGTTGTAGGAGAATTCGATTAATGGTAGATTCTTATCCCAACTACCACCTAAATCGCTAGCACATGCACGCAGCATGTCTTCCAACGTTTGAATAGTACGCTCACTCTGACCGTCTGTCTGAGGATGGTAAGCCGTACTAAAATTCAAACGTGTGCCCAAAGATTGCTGGAAGCTTTTCCAGAAATGAGACGTGTATCTAGTATCCCGGTCAGAGATAATAGACACAGGTATGCCATGCAAGGCTACAATCTTATCAACGTATAACTGGGCTAACATGTCGGAGCTATAAGTCTCCTTGATGGGTAAGAAATGAGCTGACTTAGTCAGTCTATCAACGATAACCCATATTGTGTCATTTCCTTTCCTTGTCTTGGGTAACTTGGTAATAAAATCCATAGTTACACATTCCCACTTCCATTCAGGAAGTTCAGGCTGTTGTAGCAAGCCAGATGGCTTTTGATGCTCGGCCTTGACTTGCGCACAAGTTAAGCATTTCGCTACATAAGCGGCTACAGACTTTTTCAAGCCTATCCACCAATAATTTGCCTTTAGATCCTGATACATCTTATCAGCTCCCGGGTGAACAGAATATTTGGAACTATGGGCTTCCTGGAGGATAACATCTCGTAGTCCTCCATAAATCGGAACCCATATCCATCCATTCAATCGTAAAATTCCGTCCTTGCTAAGAGTTAACTGCTCCTCGGTTACTCCTAACTTTTCTTTAGGATAATTAGCTTCCAACACAGCCTCTCGTTGTGCAGCTAATATCCTTTCAATCAAATTATTCTTGACTTCAATGCTCTTGGCATTGATTCGGATGGGTTTTACCCTTTCCTTTCTACTCAGGGCATCAGCGACTACATTCGCCTTGCCGGGATGATATCTGATTTCACAATCATAATCATTTAAAGTCTCCATCCAACGGCGTTGCCTCATGTTTAACTCCTTCTGATTAAACAGATGTTGAAGGCTCTTGTGATCCGAATAGATCACAAACTTGATACCATACAGGTAATGCCTCCACAGATTTAGTGCGAACACAACGGCACCCAGCTCCAAGTCGTGGGTGGTGTAATTCTTCTCGTGCACCTTTAACTGTCTTGAAGCATAGGCAATAACCTTGCCTTTCTGCATGAGCACACATCCCATGCCAGTGTGTGAAGCGTCGCAGTAAACTACGAACTCCTCGGTACCTTCAGGCAGTGTCAGCACGGGAGCGTTGCTCAGCTTTTGCTTTAGAATATCAAAGGACTCTTGCTGCTTAGGACCCCAAACAAACTTTTCCTTCTTCTTGGTCAAGGAAGTTAAGGGCGCAGCAATCCTTGAAAAATTTTCAATGAATCGCCTGTAGTATCCTGCTAACCCCAGGAAACTACGTATCTCAGTAGGCGTCTTTGGCTCTTGCCAATTCATGACAGCCTCTACTTTAGCGGGATCCACCTGGATACCACGCTCGCTGACAACGTGTCCTAGAAATTGGACTGCTCGTAGCCAGAATTCGCACTTAGAGAATTTGGCATAGAGTTTCTCCTGATGTAGCAGCTTGAGAATACAGCGAAGGTGTTTCTCATGGTCAGCTTGGTTCTTCGAGTATATAAGAATGTCGTCGATGAAAACGATGACGAATTTATCTAAGTACGGCTTGCAGACGCGATTCATGAGATCCATGAACACAGCCGGTGCATTAGTGAGCCCAAAAGGCATCACTAGGAACTCGTAGTGACCGTAGCGAGTCCTAAATGCTGTTTTATGTACGTCCTCATCTCTGACTTTCAGTTGATGGTAGCCTGACCTCAAGTCAATCTTTGAAAAATAACTTGCCCCTTGTAACTGATCGAACAAATCGTCGATCCTTGGCAAGGGATATCTATTCTTTATCGTGACCTTATTAAGTTCGCGATAATCGATGCACAGACGCATCGATCCGTCCTTTTTCTTAACAAACAGGACAGGTGCTCCCCAGGGAGATGAACTAGGTTTGATGAAACCTTTAGCCAGTAGTTCATCCAGCTGGGTCCTTAACTCCTTCATCTCGGTTGGTGCTAGCCTGTAAGGTGCTCTAGCAATAGGTGCTGCTCCAGGGATGATATCAATCCTGAATTCCACTTGTCTATCTGGTGGCAACCCAGGTAGATCTTCAGGGAAAACTTCTGGATACTCCGAGATGACGGGAATGTCTTCTATCTTCGGTTTAGGCTCTTCAATAATCACCTGTGCCATGTAGATGACACAACCCTTCTTTAGACATTTAGAAGCTTTAAGCATAGTCACTTGCTCAGGCAATCCGTACTGGGTATCTCCCCGAATGGTAAGCGATTCACCAGCCGGAGTCTTTATCACAATCTGTTTTCTGTTGCAGACGATTTGGGCCTGGTTGTGAGATAACCAGTCCATACCCAATACTAGGTCAAAACCGGCCAATTTAAAGGGAAGTAGAGATAGAGGAAAAGAGTGGTTCTTAATGGATATCACACATCCATCTAACACAGTGGAGACGGTTTCTATGGTTCCATCTGCTAGCTCTTCCTCGTAATTCACATTCAAGGTTTTGACAAGCATATTCAGCGATTTGCAAAATTTATGATCTACGAAAGACTTATCAGCGCCTGAATCAAAAAGTACTCTTGCAAAGATATCATTTACGAGAAAAGTACCTGTGATTACGTTGTCATCCAGCACTGCTTCTTTCGCCTCCATCCTGAAGACTCTAGCATTGTTCTTCTTGGCCTCCTCAGGCTTCTTGGCATATTTAGGGCAGTTGCTTTTAATGTGCCCCTTCTCGTTGCAGTTGTAGCAGGTTGCATCTTTTATCTTCTTGCAGTCCACGGTCTTGTAGTCCTTGACTTGCACAACCCGCAAGCATACGACCTCGACTGGGTCTGCAAGTTTGACTCGAGCCTACACTTTCCAAAGTGATGTCTCTTGCAAGTCTTGCACTTGGGCTTCTCACCAGTCTGTTGCCCATCCTTCCTTGACTCCGACCCTCTCTTGTTATCACCGTTTCCACGGTGTTTCTTGCTCGACCTCCGTGAAGTTTCATCTTCACGCTTTCTCTTTTCAGCTTCTTTGTTCCTTAGCGATCTTTGTCGGACCGCATCCAGAGTAAGGGACAAAGATATATCGGCTACAGATCGAAAGGTCGCTGGCCGAGAGGCCTTCACGCTTGCCTTTATTTCGGGGGCTAACCCACCGATGAAACGAGCGATTCTTTTTGGCTCCGGGGTTTAACAGATATGGAACCAACCGAGACATCGTGTTGAAGCTCGTTAGGTAAGCTTGGCAGTCAAGGTTTGTCATCACTAATGATAGAAAATCGGATTCTATCTTTTCCACCTCATGTTGAGGGCAGTAATTCTCCTTAATGAGAGAAACGAATTCCTCCCATGTCATGCTGTATAGAACAGCCTTTCCCGAGGCCTGAACCAACGACCTCCACCAAGCCAGGGCCTCGCCCTTGAATGATTGAGACACAAACTTTACCACGTCTCTTTCCGCACAGCCGCTGATGTCCACCACGGTGTCCATCTCGTCAAGCCATGTCATGCAATCGACCGCTCCTTTCTCCCCGTTGAAGTCTCGGGGCTTGCATGATACAAAGTATTTGTAGGTGCAGCCTCTGGCACGAGATGCGTCAGTATATACTCTTTCTGGACGGACACTGTTCTCATTGGACGAATGATTATCATCGTCCTTTTTAGGCTTGGACAGCGGTTTGCTGTGAGATTTTGTGTGGGTTCTCGGCTTTGAGTGTGGCTTGGATATAGTTCGGCTCCGAGATTCGGTATATTCCTCATATTGTCGATCCAGAGCTGCCTTGACAGCGTTATCGACAAGAGCTTTCAGCTCTGCGCCCGTCAGATGAACTTGGGCGTTATCATACTCGTCTTCCTTCGAGTGGCTATTTTCTCCACTAGGGTCAGCCATGGTAACTTGAATCTGTTACAGAAGATAATGAAAATCTTATTTAGGAGTTTATTATGGAATTGTCTTTTATGGCAATTCATTAACCATGGTAACAGAGACCATATCTGGTTAATTCGTTACTCACTTTTATTTAGAATTTGAACACACTTATCCTAATTACAATCAATATTGATAGTGGCACAATGCCTAGTCACAAAGACGTTATTATAATATTAGCCGAGATTACAGAGAATCAAGGTATGAAGGTTTGAACCGTAGTCCTTTTACCCTTTCTGACAGGGAGTCATAGACCACCACTGTCTTTTGTCTCATTATGACAACAATTATGGCCCATAGGCACTACATCACTAATGGATGCTTAATAATTCGGTCCGTAGGCACTACATCGCTAATGGATGTTTAACAAGTTTGGCCCGTAGGCACTACATCGCTAATGGATGTTAAATAATTGATCATCTTAATTGATGATTTAACCCATGATTTATTATATCATTAATTTGGGCTTTGGAATCCTTAGAAGGATTCTTATATAAGAATGATGCGTGCGATTTTAACGAATCACATCTGCCATGAACGTTAACATGATTACAGAGGTTAACTGGAATTCTGAATCTTTTAATCAGGTCTTACCATCTTGGCCGGGTCTTTGAAATGACACCTGGCTAGGTTTCACACTTTAAGATTCTTTATATATATTAGGCAGATCAATTTTAAAAGGAATGATTTCGATTTATTTCATACATAGTAATAACAAAATGAAATCTATAACATAACATTCCATAAACTTCAAATACGATTACACGCTGCCCTAAACGGGACTTTTAACAAGTACATACCTACATAGAGGTTAATAAAGAGACAAGTCCACGCAGGGACCAATATAAGATAGGTGTCCACGCAGGGACTAAAGGATAAGTCCACGTAGGGACTGAAATACGATAAACATCCACGCAGGGACTTATTTAAAATAGACATTACATTAGAACATATATAAGGACTAATGGTCACGCTTCTTCTTCTTGCCCTTCAACAGGTTTGCTAGACCCTTAAGGAATCCCCTGTTCTTCTTTCGTTCTTCCTCGAAATCCCGTTCCACACGACTTAACCGGTGGAAGATTTCTTCTTGTTCAGGAGGAGAGAAACGTGGTTGTGGCGCCGGTTGCGGAACTGGGGGTCTAGGAGGTGCTGGATACCCATGAGCTGAGTAGTCCGGTATCCCTAGGTTTCCAAAAGCCCCGTCGGGATAGCGGGCATTATACCTAGCCGCTATCACATATGGGTCGCGCTCATAGTTGTAATTGTAATGCGTATGCGACGGCTGATCGAACGGATTGTATGCCGTTGGACCCGTGTATGCAGGTATTGGGTGGTCATACCCAAATGGTGGCGAAGATGGTGCAACTGGTGCGGAGTTCGCCTCCTGTACTGGACTTGAAGGTCCTTCTTCAGGTACTGACGGATAGTGACTAGCACTCGAGTGGCGAGGGGTGCTAAAATGGAATTCCCCTCCTCGGGTAGACATCCGTGTGCCTGATCTTCTACGCCTTGGCGGATCTGGAATTACTGGTTGAACCGGTGGCGGTGGTGGTGGCGTAACGGTCACAAACCGCGAATCCTCTGAAGGATCCTGTTGTTGCTGCTGCTCGTGTTGCGTTGTCTGATGGGAGGGTGTGAAGTACCACTCGTGCTGGTTGAACAGCGCTTGAAAACTATCTGGCCCTTGATAAGGTGTGCCATGAAAAGAAGATCCATCAGAGATCTCGATAGGATGTGTGGGCGTACCACGAGCAGGTTCTACGGGATCTGTGTCCTCATCCATGTGGTCTTCTGAGAAGTGATCCTGTGGTCCTAACGGGACAAAGCCTGCAGGTTCCTGAATGTAATCTGCTGGGTTAAACTGACCTCTGAAGTAAGGAGTGGGGTCATCAAAAGCACGGTGCGATGCAGATCGCTGTAGAGGTAAAAAGGATGGTTGAGGGTTATTAGGATTATTTTCCGAGTCTGGTCCAAACGAATGGCGGTATGAGGGTGTTGAGCTATGCGAGGTAGAATGTCTCACAGGTTCAAAAAGATTTCTTCGTCTCTGTGGTTCTTCACTCCTTGTACTGGAAGGAGCTCGCGTGTTCGAAGGCCCAGCTTCGTGATCATGGTGAGTAATGATCGTTCCTCTGCCTCTTCCTCCTCTTCCTCGTCTGATTGCAGGTGGCATTTTTCCTGCTTTTAAAACTTTAAATAACAATAAACAATAAAAAGACAAACTGGAATAACAAATTTGAATTTGTCGTATGTTCTTGTCTAGACTCAAGTATGTGCAATTATGTAACTGAGATTAAACACAAAGGCTAGTGTTTAATTCGCTCAGTGTTGGCTCTGATACCAACCTGTCACACCCCGATTTCCACGTGTATCACCGGTGGGCCCGGTGGGGGATTACCGTGACGTAGTTAGCAACAATATAGTAAAACCACACAATTATATGAATGCATAGCGGAAGCATAAAGATAATATATTTCAACATTAAGTGTAATATCAATGTATCACCATTGTTGAAATAATAATCCACAGGGGATCAAATAGAAATAACAAAAATATTGTTCAACAGACTTCAGGCATCTTAAGCTTGCGAGACTTCTAATGATGCTAAGGAGAAATCCCAGCCAATTACGCCTAGTACCTGGATTTAGTCTTTTGGGGAAAATACGTCAGTTTACACTGGTAAATACGTTCAACTGACACTTTTGTAAAAATGTTTATTAAAATTGGTTTAAATGCTCAAGGCACAAACTCTTTATAACTTGGGATAATTTATAATTAAATCTTGTAAAGAATTACATGTTACTATGCGTTCGGTCGCCCGAGTCATGTCCGATTAAAGTTTAATAGACACGCCACATCATATAAAACCGTGGCGGGTAACCAACGGCAACACTTTTATAATTATAGACATAATGCCGGGTCTACGCCTACACCGGGATGTCAAGGTCGTGGCCATTCGTAAATGCTTCCAAGGATATCCGGGACATGGTCATTAAGCCCCCAAAGGCGTTAAGCCAACAAAACAAGTTTTTAAACGGGTCACATTGATAATAATACCCAACTACAAATGAGTTGGGGTCAATTGCCCGACCAAGCAGTATTTTAGATACCGTAACCCAAGCCCGTATAACGGAAAATAAGTTAAAAGTATTTACCTTTGCAAGTATAATCCTTAATTGAATAAATCACAGATAGCTTTTACTGGTCTCCTATTCTGGAAAGAAGGTTTTAAAATAACCTATTAGAATCCTAACGGGTCTTTATATTTGCCGTAGCTTAGACCGGTCAGTTTCAAAGGATAGTTACGGTTTAATCGCGTGAAAGGCGAAAACCGTGAATGGAGTGTGATTTTGACCCAACAAGTTTGAAGACTTGTTTTATTTGGGTATAATAATCATACTCTGGATTTTGGGGTCAAAACAATATGGTTTGACCCGTTTCGGCTAACTTATGTAAACTAGTTACATAAGCCGAACCGTGCGCGCTAAAGGCGCAACGGGTAACCGTAGGAGTCCTACACTTGTTTCCTAAGTCAATATGCCTTAAAGAGGTTGTGGTATCAGTAGGATACCTTCCGTAATGCCCGTAACGAGTTTAAGTTCATATTATGCCCCGTAGGGGTATTCTGGTCTTTTTAAAGATTATAAAAGAGGTTTTAGAGTTCTACAGGAAATCTGAGTTTCCCGAACAGTTTATAAAGTCTAAAATACTTTATTTATTATTTAAAATCAGTAGCAACTGGAATCGGGTCAAAAGACCTTGTAGAACTCAAGTTATGGCCGAAAAGGGTATATTCGGTATTTACCGAACCGTTGCCATAACCGTAGGTTATGAGCAGCTTAAAAATAATTAAAAATCTTTAAAAATCCCAAAATATTATTTTACATCAGTGTGTAAAAGGTTTGGTGTCGAAATCCGGGTTTAGATAGGCGTTATGCTAATTGCGCTATTTAATTACTAAAGTTTCGCAATTTGCGCTAATTAGCATAACTCATATTCTGGACCTCGGATTGACGTGAAATTTTAGGGACATGCTTAGAAATCAGTAACCAAGGTTATGATCCATTCATGTGTCCGAAATTCTCGTTTTAATTTATAAAGGGCGTTACGGTCAACTTTTAAGCATTTAACGGAAATGTGTAAAAGACTCGGACAAACAACGAACCGGTCACAAAGGGTTATACTATCATGTAACCTGGTCCTAAGAGAGTCCTAAGGCATATCTAAATCAAATTTTAACGGGTCAGAACTGAAGTCAATGCAAAAGTCAAACTTTTGCGACTTTCGGCTCCGAACCGGGTCTAAACAGGAAATGGTCGGATCAAACAAGCTTAGACTAGTTTATATACTTATTATCATGTTTTATGAGTGTTCAAACATGTTACATATCGTCTACATTACAGATTATGCAAGAAATCGCAAAATGACATTTCTGTTGACTTTTTCTAAGCACGTTTGACTCGATTTTTGAACTAGTTAGAGTGGGAATCAGGGGGTGCCCTTTTAGGGGTTTAATGCCCACATGATTACCATCATATAACTATCTTTGATTCGACAAACCACTGGACCATTCGTGATTTATCGCAAAGTCAATCGTTAGTTACGGTGGATTGACTTTTAGGCTAAAACTATTGAAAAATGAAACCACAAAGGGTTAGGCAACTTACAGAAGCTTAGTGCACGACTTAGAATGATAGAGGAAAGCTTTGGAGCTCCAGAAGTGAGATAGAATGCAGGTTTGAGGTGTGATTCATTAGTGTGCAATGTAGTGCCTTTTATAGTGAATTTCCAAGCACAAGATCACTACAACTCAACCTACAAGGGAGTATGGATGATCAGCAGGTGGCCCTGGGTGCTAGGAGGCAAGTAGAGGGCGCCCATGCTTCATTTATTGCACTTTTGATCGTTCACAACTTCAAACAACAAGTCTGTCCAAAGTTTCTGCATCTGGGTGGTGCACGCGGCCCGCATTAGATTTCATGCAGCTTGTAGGCGGGCCGCATGAATCTTCATGTCAGACGCGTATCCACAGGTGGCTCGCGGCCCGCTTCAACTTGCTTGTTTCACTCAGGCGGGCCGCCTGAGGCCTGTTTTCAAAGATTTTTAAATCTTTTGCAATGATTAACCGAATCTTTGTAATTAATAACCTGACCTTTCGGGTTCGAAGGGGGTAACTTTGCGATTTGGCCCTCGGTTAATTACAATTAAGGGCCTCGTGCCATTTACCCGCACTGTTAAGTCCCCGGTTAGTTTAATTACTATCCGGAAAGCCTTAACTTTCATTGTTGACGCTTTTAACCCTTCTCGTACGAATTTGATCATAACTTTCTCGTTTTAAAACGGAACTTCGCGAAATTTATATAGTACATTCTAGTGAGCGTATTTTACTATTACAAATCTTCGGGTTTGTCAAAGGGTCACTCAGAGGTATAATTAAACATGTTGACACAGTTAACCCCTGCAGCTTGTAATCTCTCACTTTCTTCCGCGTTTCGCTTCCGTACGATCCATGATTTATTCGTTTGAAGGTACGAGCATCGTTTTGGGTTACTATACAGTATATTTACCCTTTGTTGACCTTTATAACCCTCGAATTTACATACTTTCAAGGTTTGTCAACTTTAGTCCTTTATTTATTATTTAATGCCACGTGTAAACTAATGACACGTGTTAACACATTATTGGACACAAAATTTCGAGGTGTTACAACTACGTCCACGATGGGTGCATCAGTGGTCATTTTCATGCTAAATCGATACTATAACGCCTCCTTTTTTTAGCTTTCCGTTTTTAGAAAAAGTGTATTGTAATTCTATTTTCGGAAACTTGTTTCCTTTGTAATCGTATTTCGTTTCAAACCATTGTAAATCCGAGACTTCGATCTTAATGAAATTGGGAAATATACATTGTTCGTACATTCGTTTATACATTCAAGTCATACACTTATACGTTTGATTCAATCATAAGCTTATTTCATATTCGTATCATGAACATGTTTAACGTACAAACGATTAATCGAAAATACGTGATTTGAACATTCTACGCATACATATACTTGACTAATCATTACAATACATCACTTATGCCTTACAACACTAAATTCATGTTTAAATACTTGACAACATTTGATTTCATGTTCCTTTTTGCATATAATTATGATAATTACACCCTTAAATATCATGTAACACCTTAAGTTATGTTAAATACATTACAAAGTGCCAAATATATAACTTATATTGTCAAAAAAAAAGAAAATTTAAATGTTGCCTAACAGCTTACGGCCGCAAGTTGTATGGTTTGTTTGGTTCCTTTCTTTTTGTTGTTTAACTCCCAACTACTCCTATTTATTACAAAACTAACTAAACCCTAATATCCCCAACTATAAATACATCACTTCCCCATTTATTTTTCACTTTCCAAGCTTTCTAAACACCTTAAAAACACTCTCAATCTCATCTAATTTCTAACAAGTTTGAGCAGAAAGTTTCAGTGAATCTAAGTGAGTTCTAACTCACTTCTTCATCTATTTCCTTCTTGTTTATTCTTCTAAAACACTTGGATAACCTCTAGTAAGGTTTTCACAAGTTTTCTTGTGCAAACTAAGGTGAAACCTCACCATATTTGAGGTCCAAAGTGCACTTTATTTTCTGCTTGTTTTTATCTTCTTGCATGTTCATATTTTTGCTAATAACTTGGTGGAATCTTGTACCCACCAAGCTCACAATCAAGTCTATGGTTGTGGGTTTGTGTTGAGGTGATTACCATCAAAGTTATGAGTCAAACACTCATTTTATTTATGTTTATACATGGTAATCGAATGATGAAAGCAAGCACAAGTCATTATTTTCCATATGATGAACTTGTGACTTGTGAAGTGTAAACAAATGGAAGCTTTGGCTTTCCAAACTATGTTCCACTCCTTCATTTTGAACCTTGTGTATGGACATTCAAAGTGACTTACTAGAATCAAACTATGTTCCACTCCTTCATTTTGGCTTCTAGACCCACTTGTTTATTTGTTTTATGCTATTATAACGGGTCGTGCACGTAAATTTGGGTTCAAATGGTCAAATGGGTTCACGACAAGTTCAACATGTTAAAATATATTTTATTATGTTTTACAAACTATTTTGGTGTCAAAACATTAGATTACATATGTTTTAAAATCATTCTTTGATATTTACATAAAGCTGCGTTTTGACTTTTTAGAAATATAAGTTTGACTTGTCATTTGACCCATTAAGACGTGATGATCACGTGATATAATTGCAGGGTATTATGCCCTACATTCTGATGATCACTTGGATGAATTTAATTTTAAAATTGACTTGACTAAAGTGGTCAGAATTGAAAGCCAACGGAAACGTCAAACTCTTGACAATTCCGGACTTTTGAACAAAACTAAACTATGAAACTAGCTTCTATGGAAAGAATTAAGGAAGGACAACTTACTTGCTTTAGAAAACTTCTTAAAACACTCAAGGAAGGCTATTCACACTTTGACTTAGTCTGTTTGGAAATGGTGTGAAGATTATGGAGGATTAAAGGACTATTTATAGGGAAGAATGAAGCATAGGAGGTTGCCAAGTGTCATAGGGAACTTTAGGAAGCTGATTAGTGGCATAGGAGGTGGCACAACAGGAGTTAAGGTGGAAAATGTTGAAGAAAGGTATAAAAAATACAGCAAATGTAGCTGCCAATGATTTTCTAACAGTCTGGGAACCCCTTGTGGACCGCAAGGGATTTCCCATATGGTTCGCAAGGACCGTCTGCACGCAATAATTTCAAATACCCCTTGCGGACTGCAGGGGATATTAACACGGTCCGCAAGGACCTCGAATTCACCCAAAAATTTGCTTTTTAGGCAACCTTAGCCCCTCGACTTGATATCCTCCTTTTTTTGACGATTTTAACCCTTCACCTTCAACATTGTGAATTATATGGAGGGTCTTCAGACACGTGTCATCTTAGGATTTAATAAAAAATATTGGGGTGTCACATTAAAAAATCAAGTTTGATGGGGATAGGAGTGGATACGAGAAAAGTCGATAATATGGAGGCTTTGTTAGGATGTTAAAAGGGTGGTAATCCATTTAATTACCTAGGTATCACGGTTGGGGCGAACATGAATAAGATAAGTAATAGGAAACCGGTATATGAAGTTTTTGAGACCTGTCTTACCTCATGGAAGGCCTGTTCTCTCTCCTTTGGGGGAAGAGTCGTCCTCATTAAAGCGGTGCTCAAAAGTCTTCCATTATATTACGTTTCTTTATTCAGAGCTCCATGCAAAGTGATTGAAGATCTAGAAGCGATGATGAGAAGGCTTTTGTGGGCGGGAACAAGTAATGGAAGGAAAATTCCTTAGGTGGCCTGGAAAAGAATGGCTTCACCAAAAGAGGGGGGGTCTCAGAATTAGTAGATTAAAAGTGGTAAATGACACCCTTCTTGCAAAATGGGTGTGGAGATATAAGCTCAGGATCTGACTTGGGTGTGGAAATGGAAGCAAGCTCCGACTTCAACGGAGGAGATAGCGGAATGGCATGAGTGCATATCGCTGATACCGCCGGTTTCTTTTTCGGGTTCCAGCGACGCATGGACCTGGTTGGGTGATGAGTCTGGTTGTTTTTCGGTGGCATCGCTAAAAGGCTTGATGATGAAGGAGGCAGTTTCGGATCAGAACTTTGTGATTAATTAGTGCAAATGGACTCCATCAAAATGTAATATTACGGTGTGGAGAGTGGAAATGAATCGACTTTTGACATGTGAGGCGTTAAGGAAGAGGAATGTTAACTTGAACTTGGAGAATTGCGTATTCTGTGGGGATGTGGTAGAGGCGATCAACCACCTCTTTTTCTCATGCATAGTTGCAACAAGAATCTGGAACTTTATTAACTCATGGTGCAAGTGACCGGATTTCATTATCTTTTCCTTCAGGGACCTCATGGAGATTTACAAAACGGCAAGAAGAGGAAAGGCTAAGGCGGAAGTGGTTCATGACATTATTATTACTGTTTGCTTGTGTTTATGGAAAGCCCGGAACGAGATGGTTCTCAGAAGAGGAATGGTTCCCACGGATGGCATTTGTAATGATATTAAGTCGTTTGGATTTTTTTGGTTAAAATATAGGTCTAAATATAAAACGCTTCGATAGAGTGACTAATGTAAATACCCGTTGTAGATGATGGATTCATATTTTTTTGTTTGATGCTCTACCGGATTGTGGTAGGGGCTGGCTGGCTGTTTTTGTTGGTAAAGTTAAAATCAAGTATGGTCCTCTTCTCACACACGTCACTCTTTAATTATGTCTCTCTTTAATTACAATTATATTTGGACGTTATATATTTCAAAATTACCATTTTAACCTGTTTGTTAAAAAACAAAAAATAAAATAAAAATAACCCAACCCTCACCCTATATGCCACCCATATATATATTATCTCCAATCAAAATCTTTCTTGAAACCACCACGAGACCATCTTCTTTTAGTTTTGTTTTTTTTAATAATTTCTGTTATTTGTCATTAAAATAAATTATTTTAACTTTTTTCTCGGTGCTCCAGAACAGATTTGGAGAACAAACTATCATACTTTATAAGTAGGATATTACCACCCATATATCTACTAAAGGAAGTATATTAAAAGCATATTAAAAATAATAGAAACTAAAGATGTTTATCTTCAATTGATTGAGAATCATAATAATAGAAAGGATTATTAGATTTTATCACCTCTAACTATTGGCTATTGGCCGCTACCACTCCCAACTATCACCTTGACGCCTGTCACCCCCAACTTAACACTTAGTGTGTTTTGTCACCACGTCGTTAACTGATCACTAACTTTTGATCCTGTTACTACACTCTTTGGGATGTCATAGGGATCTTGGGAAGGTTTTAGGGATCTTAGGACACCTCCAACAGTATAGTAACATGATCAAAAGTTAGTGATCTGGTGACAAAACACACTAAGTGTTAAGTTGGGGGTGGCAGGCGTCAAAGTGATAGTTGGGGGTGACAGCAGCCAATGACCAATAGTTAAGGGTGATAAAATCCAATAACCCTAGTAGAAACTAATGTAAATTTAAAAGTAAGCTTAGATTGTGTGTGAATTATCATTTCTAGCCGTCCTAATATATATATATATATATATATATATATATATATATATATATAGGCTAATTATAAGGAGAAAACTCACTCCAGTTGACTAAACCCTGAAAACTCACACATGTGGCTAGGATTGATCCACGTATGTATTTAGATTGAGAGTAGAAAAGGGCATAACGGTCTTTTCCTTTCTTTACCTTTTGAATTTTGTTGACCCTTTTTCAAGTGTAAGTACTTTTCTTGTCAACATGTGTGCAGATCTTTCAACATTACTTGTTCTTGTCAAGCTTTTCATTAATTACATTGTACTTGTATCTCTCTCTCACATCACATGTTCTTTTTACATATTCATGGATATAATCTCAAGCCATAATCTCAACTCTCATTTCCAAGTTCCAGATCTCTACTCCATCTCTCTACCAACAACATCACCTCCTCCTTCCACCACCACCATCACCGCCATAACCTACTTCCACCACCACCACCACCGCCGGAAAACTCTTTTTTAGCCCAAATCTCGCCGAGTTACAAGTACGAGTTACAATCAGGAACATAAACCCATCAAACAAACACAAACTATATACGACTCTGGTTGAGTTCGACTTGTTTCTACTTTGGTCTTCCTTCCCTTCAATCCCACCTAAATTCCAAACTCAAATCACAGGTAAATCACCGATCTACCATCCCTTCAAACCCTCAAATCATAATCCTCAACTTTCACTTTCCAAATTCCGATATTGTTAAACTCTTTGTGTTTGTTTCAGATGAGGAAGTTGTCGGCGGCGGTGGTGGTGGCGGCCGTTCTGGTGGTTCTGACGGCGAACATGGGTGTTGTGTTGGGGATCAGGTTTGTTATCGATAGGGAAGAATGTTTCTCGCATAAAGCGGAGTATGGGTCCACTGTCAGATATTCGTTTGTTGTTATTAAGGTTGAAGGTGCCTGGCATTATAATGAAGATGGTGTTGATCTTGTGGTAATTATTCTTTTTCTTTTCATATGATTTCACTTTGAAACCTATTTTCGTTAATTCTGATGATTATGATTACCATGATGTGTTTTTGTTAGATCAAGTTATTGAGGTTTTTATCTTGAAAAAAAGTCAAAATTGGGTTACTAGAATTAGGGATTCAAGGGGGGATTTTTTTTTTATTTTTTTTAAGGGGAATAATCACAGCCAAAGCCAATTTCAGGTGCTCGATTTGATTTTGAAGCCTTTTTTTTAAGCTTATTTGATTCAGGTGCTCGATTTGATTCATTTTTTAGGCTGCATTTTTAGTCTGCATTTTTGTTGTTTTTATGGATCTGCAATTTTTTTTGTTTAAGAAGATAAAGGTTTTTAAGTTCTTGTTTTATGGATCTGCAAATCCGATGTTAAAGATGATGTTTAAGAAAATTACACATCCTTTTTTACGTTTTTTGAGGATGCTGAAGGGTTTTGTTCGAATTTTTTGTTCAAGAAGGTGAATATGTATGTTTTTAAGCTTTTTTTGCAAATCTGCAATTTTTTTACTCTGCATTTTTATTGTTTTATCTATAACTTTTTTTATTTTTTGTTCAAGAAGATGAAGGGTTTAGTAATGTAACAATTCTAATATGTTTTGTTAGTTACATATTTAAAAATTCTAAACAACATAAATAGTTACATTTTATCGTGTTACATAAATAATGCACGTTACTGAAAATAAAGTGTGTTGTGTTTCTGGCATAAATTGATAATTAAAAAATGCATGTTACATTTTTTTCGTGTTACATAAATAATGCACGTTACTGAAAATAAAGTGTGTTGTACACTTTTTTAGACTGTTGTTTTTATTATTGATTACATCATTTTTTGTGTAAAATTTGTTTTAGATCTTGTTCAAGAAGGTGAATAAGTATGTTTTTTCAACTTTGTTTGGAAATCTACACTTTGAAGATGATGTTTCAGATGTTGAAGATGATGTTTCAGATGTTGAAGATGATTCAAAAGATGTTTGATGTTGAACATAGTTACGAAATGTAACAATCAAAGAAAAAATGCCTGTTACATTTTTTTTTTTTTGTGTTAGAAATGTAACAATCAATCAAAGCAAAAATGCCTGAGATTTATGTAGACTTTTGCTGTGTTGAATCTGAGAATTTTATATGTTATGGATTTTTTGGTTTTGTTTTTACCATGTTACATTTTATTTTTGCCTCAGATTTTTGTACATTTTTGCTGTATCCGTGTTACATTTTTTTTTCACTGAGATTTTTGTACATTTTTGCTCTATGTGTGTTTGATCAGTGCTTTTGTTGATGGTTGCTTGAATGTCTTTGTTAATGGGTGATAGAACTTTAATCATCAGAGAGAGAAAACATAAAATAATGAAAGAAAGTACTTTAATCAAGAGAGAGAGAGAAAAAACATAAAATAATAAAAGAAAAGTACTTTAATCAAGAGAGAGAGAGAGAAAACATTTCTTTGTTCCAATATTACCCTTCTATACATTAAATACATTAAAAAATTGAGACAAAGTACACAAAAGCAATTGATGGGGCAAAAGTTAATCCTAGCCATCCATCAACTTTGATCAATGGTGATTATTGGGTTTTCAGGGTTTAATCAACTGGAGTGGGTTTTCGATTTATCCTTGCCCTATATATATATATATATATAGGGAGCCGCTAGAATGAAAACCACCTCGAGTTGTAAGAACCGCGAGAACTACACCCCACGGGTGGGCGTTCACCACGATTTTTTTTTACAACTAGATGTGTAAATTATAAACACAGCCGTAAAAAAAAATTTAAACGCCGCGGCCGGGGGGTAGTTTTTTACACCACAGTTTGGTGAAAAAAAAAAGAAAAAAGAAAAAAAAATTAAAAACACCAAACTTGTGGTGTAAAAAACTACCCCCTCGGCCGCGGCGTTTAAATTTTTTTTTACGGCTGTGTTTATAATTTACACATCTAGTTGTAAAAAAAAATCATGGTGAACGCCCACCCGTGGGGTGTAGTTCTCGCGGTTCTTACAACTCGAGGTGGTTCTCTTTCTAGCAGCCCTATATATATATATATAGGAGTTGGGTAGAAAATGGATTTTTCCTAAAAAGTCTATGAAGCAATAAGAATGTGACACGTGGCATGGAGGGATTTTAACTAAAAGGGCACTTGTGTAATTAGACATTTTATTTTGTTTTTGGAATTTTATCTCTCATTAACTAACAATGCCTATAATTATGGAAACTGTTTCTCCAAGATTTTTTATATTTCGCAACCTTCTCCTTCTTCATCTTCGTTATCATCAAACAATTCTCCATCTCCACCATCTCCGAGTTCATCATCACCATTCAAATACTGTTCGCATTATCTCCGTTTTCTTGACGATGTGTTTTAACAGCAAGCAAATTAATACAGTTGTGTTTTAGCAGCAAGCAGATTCATACACTTGTGTTTTAGCATTCAGATTCATACAGTTGTGTTTTAACAGCAAGCAGATTCATACAGTTGTGTTTTAGCATTCAGATTCATACAGTTGTGTTTTAACAGCAAGCAGATTCATACAGTTGTGTTTTAACAGCAAGCAGATTCATACAGTTGTGTTTTAGCATTCAGATTCATACAATTGTGTTTTAACAGCAAGCAGATTAATACAGTTGTGTTTTAGCATTCAGATTCATACAGTTGTGTTTTAACAGCAAGCAGATTCGTACGCTGTGTTTTACCATCCATGCTGGTAATGATGGAGGATTTCTTGACGCTGTGTTTTAACAACAAGCAGATTAGCAAGCAGATTAATACGACGTGTTTTGTTGATGTGTTTCTTCATGAAGGATAGAAGGAAGAGAGAGAGAGAGAAAGGGAGAGAGAGAGAGAATCGCATGAAATGTGGGGTGGTTATGGAATGACAATTATTTCCATATTTAAAATAAGCTAAATGACATATCTACCCTGATTAATTAAATAATCCTATTTTTAAGAAACACATATTACCAAAATGCCACCATGATGATCTCAACCATTAAACACACCCATTGGATGGTCCAGATCGCTTCCTAGACTTTCTAGGAAAAACACACTTTCCGTAGGATCCCCACTCTCTATATATATATGATTAGGTTCAAGAGTGAACAACTTCTTGAAAGTGAACTGTGTGAACTAATCTTGACCCTTGATCATTTTTTAGATCAAAAAAGTAAGATTGACATTAACCAAGTATGTTTAATTAAAATCTCTTAAATTTCTCCTCTCTTAACTCTCTCTCTCTCTCTCTCTCTCTCTATCTCTCATTTCAAATTATTTCTCTATCATTTCCTTATCCATAGATTTTGTTTTAATTTAGCTTTAATATTGTTTTTCTTTTATTATCTATAGATATGATAATATATTGTTTTTAAGTTTTTATAATTTTCAATAAATATTGAAAATTTTCTCTGAGATTGAAATTGTAATTATTTTTGGGCATTAACTCTTTTTTTTAATATGTGATGAAGTTATTTATTTTTGCATACATGTGATATGTTTCGTTTTCATCAATTTCATAGTTTTTATATGAATCTACTCGTGCGCATGCATAATACACTATATGTTTTTAATATACACATATGTAACCATTTTTTAATATAATACACAGATGTATAAAAGACTGTACACATGTGTATAAACTAACAACTGTGTATCTTATATAATCTGATAGTTAGCGAGACTGTACACATGTGTATAAACTAACAGTTGTGTATCTTGTACAAACTGATAGTTAGCGAGACTGTACAAATGTGTATAAACTAAAATCTGTATATCTTGTATAAACTGTTACTAGTGAGACTGTACATATGTGTATACACTAACAGCTGTGTATCTTGTATATACGGAAACTAGCGAGATTTTAGGGATTTTGATTATATTGTTTAATAAATGCAATTTACAAAAGACGCAAATACCCTTATGTCAATTAATTTAAAGGGAGGTTATAACATTATAATTACAATCTTGCCATTGTTTAAAAATCTTTAGATGATGTAATCCAATGGACCAGATTAGTTCACAGAGTTCACTCTCAACCTAGTGTTCATTCTAGAACCCAACCCTATATATATATAGGATCAAGATCATTTCAGAACCAAAAAAATTTACATAACCTGCAGAACTCTAACCATATATATATATATATATATATAGGTAAAGGGTAGGGTACAAATCTGTAGGATCATGAAACGACCTAACGAGTCAATCAGAAGAGTGCTTAGACAGAATCAGAGGCGGAATTCATTGATTCGGTCTTCGTTTAGCTTGGATTCACTAATAAATGTCTTGTTTATTGATCTTGTAACAATTTACAATCACGTAGACACTTCGACAGCACCTCGGCGTCGGAAACTAGAACGTTACAAATGAAATCGTTTGAAGAGTATTTATAGGGAATGACCCTTCCGTTTGAAGGTGACCCTTCCGTTTGAAACTAACATAACATCTTCAAACGGAATGGCTTCAAACGGACAGGACATCTTCAAACTAAACCCTCTTCAAACTTTCAGCCTTCAAACTTTCAGCACTATTCAAACTTTCAGCACTCTTCAAACTTTCAGCACTATTCAAACTTTCAGCACTCTTCAAACTTTTGTCTTCAAACTAACCCTTTGAAAGTGTCAATTCCAACAAGACTCGATACAAGACGAAGTCGACAGATGCATGCACCAACAGACTCCCCCTCAGATGTTGACGAGTCTTAAGTGTCGAGTCTTCGCATCTTCAGTCTTTATCAGTCTCTTTTCTTTCTTAGCATATACCAAGATCTTCTCTTTGAGTTGAAAATTTTGAAATGTTTAAGATGATTCATTAATTTGAATTAGAATTTGGAATGTTTCAAATTGTTGATAAATTTTAAATATGAAAGATTCTCAAATGATTAGATGATTCATTAATTTGAATCAAAATAGTGTTTGTTATTTGGTTGTTTATAAGTTGTTGAGAATTGTGTAGGTGATGAGCTTAAACAGAGATAAAGCCAGGAATTGATCTCAAGGTAATAGCTAATTCCAGATGGCGATCCCATCATGATGAGAGGGGGAGTCTGACGAGGCTAGAGCCAAAGAAAAGATCTTGGTATATGCTAAGAAAGAAAAGAGACTGATAAAGATTGAAGATGCGAAGACTCGACACTTAAGACTCGTCAACATCTGAGGGGGAGTCTGTTGGTGCATGCATCTGTCGACTTCGTCTTGTATCGAGTCTTGTTGGAATTGACACTTTCAAAGGGTTAGTTTGAAGACAAAAGTTTGAAGAGTGCTGAAAGTTTGAATAGTGCTGAAAGTTTGAAGAGTGCTGAAAGTTTGAAGAGTGCTGAAAGTTTGAAGAGTGCTGAAAGTTTGAAGAGTGCTGAAAGTTTGAAGGCTGAAAGTTTGAAGAGGGTTTAGTTTGAAGATGTCCTGTCCGTTTGAAGCCATTCCGTTTGAAGATGTTATGTTAGTTTCAAACGGAAGGGTCACCTTCAAACGGAAGGGTCATTCCCTATAAATACTCTTCAAACGATTTCATTTGTAACGTTCTAGTTTCCGACGCCGAGGTGCTGTCGAAGTGTCTACGTGATTGTAAATTGTTACAAGATCAATAAACAAGACATTAATAGTGAATCCAAGCTAAACAAAGACCGAATCAATGAATTCCGCCTCTGATTCTGTCTGAGCACTCTTCTGATCAACTCGTTAGGTCGTTTCACGATCCTACAAGACTCCCCCTCAGATGTTGACGAGTCTTAAGTGTCGAGTCTTCGCATCTTCAATCTTTATCAATCTCTTTTCTTTCTTAGCATATACCAAGATCTTCTCTTCTTAGCTGGATTTGGCTTTTGAGCACTGTGGTCAAACCTGCACCACTTATTACCAACTATTTTTGAGTTTTTATTTTCTGATTTTTGTGATTTTTGATTGTGATTGGATGATTGATCTGATGAACTTTTATTCTCTTCTTGAACAATTTTCTCATTTTTAACTTTTTGTTTCTGTTCCGCTTTCTTCTTCAAATGTTTTTGCTTAGAGCATTTTCCTTTTTCAGTTGATTGCAGAACAGTTTCTTGAAATTTTTCTTTTAATTTCAAAAATAATTTTTGTTTTTCATTTTCATCATCAGCTCCTTCATCACAATCTTCAACTTTGACATTGTCAAAGTTTGTGACATTGTCACTTATTGGAACTGAATTGATCGGTTTTGGACAGGGGATATTCAAAAACTCTGAAGAAGTCACAAAACCTTTCAATTTCTTTTCAAGCTCATTAATTTTAGCTTTCGAATTCTCAGCTTCTTTTTCAAGCTGAGATATTCTATCAGAATGAGACTTGATTGTTTTTCCATTTTCTATTTTCATGTTTTCAAGAACAGATTTTTCATTTTCCAAAACTTTTATCTGTTCTTGAAATTTTGTTTCATTTGCTTTCAAGTTCTTGTTCTCAAGCTTTATCCAGAAATCTTCATTTTCTGAAGATTTCTTTTTTGCTTTCATCCTTTTCTTCTAACTCTTTGATTTTCTTTCGAGCACATTCACCTTCTTTTTCAAGTCTAATAATTTTCTGAAGATGAGAATTTATCATTTTTTGCTTTTCGATGTTGTTTTTGCTAAACACATCTCTCCCATCTTCAAGAATTTTTATTTGACATTGAAATTCTTTCTCAGTTTTTAATTTCTCAATTTCAAACCTTTTGATTTTATCTTCAAACATCTTTGCATTTTCTTTCAATTTCTGGTTTTCCAATGTCAAACTGTTCAAGTCACTTAACAGTCTGTCATTTTCAGATTTCAGCTTCGCACAATTTCCCTGCAAAACAAAAATATGTTTATCATCAGTTTCTTTTCATCTTTCAAAACTGAAATTTTTCCAATCTGTTCCTCTCCCACTTGGACACCTATATTCTTGCTCATTTTTAATAACGATTTTCCTTCTTGACTTTTCTTTTTCATAGCATTTTCTCCATCTGTTCTTCAAGCTTGTCAATGAGTTGACAAATTGTCAATCGAGAAAATTCTCCGGAGTGCTTTAACTTCAAAAGATATTCTCCCCATTCTTCTTGAGGTCAAGCTTTGACAAATTTATTGACCCATTCATCTGGATTTTTAGTTATACCTATCCCAGACATCGAACGAACAAGATGGCAATACCTCTCAATGATACTCTTTGTATTCTCTCCTGGACAACCTGAAAACGAGTCAAATTCTTTCTTTAATACATTTATTTTATTAATTGTTTCACTACTCATATTAAAGAAATTTGTATCCATGATCCGGAAATACGTTTATCAAGACAGTCCCGTTAAGCGAAAACCAAGTTCAAACTAGATCCCCTTTTCAAACGGAACCCTTTCAAACGGAACCCTTTTCAAACGGAACCCTTTTCAAACGGAACCCTTTCAAACGAGATAGGCCAGTTTCAAACGACAGCTTCAAATGGAAGGGTCAGTTTCAAACGGACAGATCAGTTTTCAAACGGACAGGTCAATTTTCAAACGGACAGATCAGTTTTTCAAACGGAATGGACAGTTTCAAATGATAGTTCAAAAGAGATGGTCAATTTCAAACGGAAAGGACCAGTTTTCAAACCGAAAGGCCAAGATTCGTTCAAACGGAAGTCAATTTTCAGTCCATTTTTACCACTTTACTTCGAATTTTGAACTGATATTCTCAAGGGTTTGTTAAAATACAATTACGCACACATTGTGAAAGTTTCAGCCGATTTTAACCGTGAAAACTTGTTCAATTTTGAAAGAAGGTGTAGAAAATCAGAATTTGCTAGCGAAACGAGCTAAACGGTATGAACTCTTCCTCCTGAGCTCTGATACCACATGTAGGATCGTGAAACGACCGAACGAGTCGATCAGAAGAGTGCTCAGACAGAATCAGAGGCGGAATTCATTGATTTGGTCTTCGTTTAGCTTGGATTCACTATTAATTGTCTCGTATATTGATATCTGAACAATTTACAAGCTTGAGACACTTCGACAACACCTCGGCGTTGGAATCATGAACGTTAAAAATGAAATCGTTTGAAGAGTATTTATAGGGAATGACCCTTCCGTTTGAAGGTGACCCTTCCGTTTGAAACTAACATAACATCTTCAAACGAAATGGCTTCAAACGGACAAGACACTTTCAAACTAAACCCTCTTCAAACTTTCAGCCTTCAAACTTTCAGCACTCTTCAAACTTTCAGCACTCTTCAAACTTTCAGTCTTCAAACTTTCGGCACTCTTCAAACTTTCAGCACTCTTCAAACATTCAGCACTCTTCAAACTTTCATCATCTTCAAACTTTTGTCATCTTCAAACTTTTGTCTTCTTCAAACTTTTGTCTTCAAACTAACCCTTTGAAAGTGTCAATTCCAACAAGACTCGATACAAGACGAAGTCGACAGATAATGCACCAACAAAATCTCCTTATCGTACATTATGTACTCGCTACCCACAACCATACACGTGTCCTGATTCAATTTAATTAAATAAGGGTATTTCAAACATTCTATTCGAACATCTGAGGGGCTAATCAGGGAATTCCGTCAATTAGGAAGCAGATATGGAGTTTGTAACATCCGTCAAAATAGATTTCCCAAAATCCGACACGTTTTAAAAATTCGGATCCTAACCCTTGAAACTCGAAGTCTTAATTGGGAAGATTTTTTTTGTATAATTTATTTATTCATTTATTTAAAATTAATTAAATTTACAATTTCGAAGCTTAATCTTTTTCTATTTAAACTAGTTAAAGAAGTTATTTCTTTAATTAACTAATTAATTTGATTAATTTAAAGATTTATATATAACCAAGTTAGTTAGAAATTAGTTTTTTAAGGTTATATAACTAACCAAGTTAACATTTCTAAGTTAACCAAGCCTTTAATAGTTAAAGGTGTAGATTGTAACTTTATTAAAACCTCAAATAAAAAAATGGAAACAAAAACGAACCACACCCAGAATCGAACCCAAGATCACTCGTTTCACAAACACACGTACTAACCGACCGGGCTACCGTCATCGCTGTTACAAATCCTAACCGTTTAATTGATATACACACTTTCGATTCAAACTCTTTTGGTTTTGCCGCCTAAAACGAGTGACAGCAACATCACGCGGACTTTCCTTCTTGATCGGCCTTAAATCATTCCTCTTTCGACTTGCCAATCATTTCCTTTTTGCCCGAGAATTACCATGTAACCGTATCAATCATGGTCGGGTTTCCATCCCCGACATGTAATCACTCGAAACCTTCCAAACTAACCCATCAATCAACCCCGTTACCATGTTTACAAACTCCTATTTATACCCGAGCCTGTAACCACCTCGACACACTCATCCATCCCCCCTGTTCGATAACACACACGCACCCGTCTTGCCGGAACGACCATACATCACCGGAGTTCACGGTTCGCATCGGAGTTTCGTGGACGTCGTGGGAATATTCTCTTCACGTCGAACTCTCAGAAGCAACGGAAGGCAGTCGCAACACACCTGCACCATTTCGGAGTCACCGGAGACGTCCGAAGTTCACAAGCGGGGTTCCCTCCATTTCGTTTCGGTATACTTTTCCTTCAATCATCCATTTTACTTTGTTTATACAAAAAAAAAACTGCAGAATTTATTACTCAGCTATACTTTGATTTTGCACGAAATCTACCCTCAAGTTAGGAGTGATATCCAAACCTTGATGGGAGTTTTCCATTTCATATTCCAGTGGACCCTTATCTTAGGATAAGTACCAACCACATTAGGGTACGATGTTATCAAGTTAGAGGTGAAACTCGCATCTTGTTTAACTAGTCCCACTCCTCGATTTTCGCTCTCGCCAAAGTTTCGATTTTCCCAATCGATTAAGGACGTGTAGTAACTGGAAGGACAAATATCGTTAATCGCTTCTCGATGAGAGTATTTGTCTATTAGGCCAAAACACGTTTCCTTAATTCGAAAAGGACTTTGATTCACTTTGGAATAGTCATATGTTACGTTCCGTGACAATCCATGTTTTACGTTAAATCTCTTTTATGTTATCTCATTTTCATGTGTTTTACATTTGTACGTTATATCATTTCAATTTAATACATGCATACTAATATGTTATACTGGATTCGTGATTATTAGGTTATTCTTATGTGATGAACTTGTCTTTTAACCCACACCTTAACATGTATAGCACTATGCGTAGTGCTATAGGAGTAGCGCCCGCCCGTATTCTAGTGGTCATGTTAAATCATTCAATTGCGGTACATGATGGGTTGACCTGTTTATTCACATGCCAGTGATACGTTAATCTTGTTAAATAAGTATGTCATGTGGATTGTTCTAAATTTTTATGCTAATACTCTTATCCCAAAAAAAAATGGAAGCTTATCATCAAGATAGGAGTGATTTCCTTACCTTGACAATTAGCTCCACTCACTTTCAACTTCACCAATGAGCTAGGGGTGATTTCCTTACCTCAGAGGTAGTTACCAACATTTATTCATTCTCAATCAAACTTTATATTTGGACGTTACCAAATTCCAAGCTTGGAGACGCGTTGCACACTATCTTCGCAATCTAAAACAAATAATAATAATCTCTTGTGCACAAAGTAAATTTACGATGCTTTCATTATCTACGTGAAATTTATAATTATGCTATGTGAAACAAATTGAACCTTTTGTATGCTATGTGAAACTATGTGCTATGTGGTACATTCACGAAAACAATTTTCCTTAAACAATAAAACATTATAATAAAGTCTCATTCATTCTTATTCTTTCTTCTGAATTTTTAAAAGTCTTACTCTTAGATTTCGAGGACGAAATCTTCTAAAGTAGGGGAGACTGTAACATCCGTCAAAATAGATTTCCCAAAATCCGACACGTTTTAAAAATTCGGATCCTAACCCTTGAAACTCGAAGTCTTAATCGTTGGGAAGATTTTTTTTTGTATAATTTATTTATTTATTTATTTAAAATTAATTAAATTTACAATTTCGAAGCTTAATCTTTTTCTATTTAAACTAGTTAAAGAAGTTATTTCTTTAATTAACTAATTAATTTGATTAATTTAAAGATTTATATATAACCAAGTTACTTAGAAATTAGTTTTTTAAGGTTATATAACTAACCAAGTTAACATTTCTAAGTTAACCAAGCCTTTAATAGTTAAAGGTGTAGATTGTAACTTTATTAAAACCTCAAATAAAAAATGGAAACAAAAACGAACCACACCCAGAATGGAACCCAAGATCACTCGTTTCACAAACACACGTACTAACCGACCGGGCTACCGTCATCGTTCTTACAAATCCTAACCGTTTGATTGATATACACACTTTCGATTCAAATTCTTTTGGTTTTGCCGCCTAAAACGATTGACAGCAACATCACGCGGACTTTCCTTCTTGATCGGCCTTAAATCATTCCTCTTTCGACTTGCCAATCATTTCCTTTTTGCCCGAGAATTACCATGTAACCGTATCAATCATGGTCGGGTTTCCATCCCCGACATGTAATCACTCGAAACCTTCCAAACTAACCCATCAATCAACCCCGTTACCATGTTTACAAACTCCTATTTATACCCGAGCCTGTAACCACCTCGACACACTCATCCATCCCCCCTGTTCGATAACACACACGCACCCGTCTTGCCGGAACGACCATACATCACCGGAGTTCACGGTTCGCATCGGAGTTTCGTGGACGTCGTGGGAATATTCTCTTCACGTCGAACTCTCAGAAGCAACGGAAGGGACCAGTCGCAACACACCTGCACCTTGTCGGAGTCACGGAGACGTCCGAAGTTCACAAGCGGGGTTCCCTCCATTTCGTTTCGGTATACTTTTCCTTCAATCATCCGTTTTACTTTGTTTATACAAAAAAAAACTGCAGAATTTATTAACATATAAGAACAAGTAAAAGTGGGTGGTCCTTGTTCTAATCTTGTTCGGTTTTAAAAGAAATAGTTGACAACAATCTGATGGGGTCTTTTAATAAATGCAATGTATGTGACACTAAACGTAAAACATATTCATGCAAACGAAAACTGTGAATGGTCAATATTCTTTTTGGATTTTTTTTTATTTTCTCTTAAAAAGAAATAACAGTCGAGTTTTTCGTTTATTATTTTGAAGTAGATGTTGAGTTTTACAAATAGTATAAATGATATAATAATTCTTATTCCTTCACAAAATAAATATTACCTTCTTTTTATAATAATAATAATTACCAATTCATTATAATTCTTTTTATAAAATTAAAAGTTGATACTTAGATAAATTATCTAAATAAATTATTTATTTAATTTATAAATAACAAGTTCGTTACATGCCAGTTTAAATCTCTAGGATAATCGCTTCATTCGATCTCTTGGATATCTTTTACTCGTGCGCTATCTTACAAGAATTCGCAACGCAATCAATATGAGTATACTCGATCCCATTTTCGTTTAAACACATTTGGGTGCAACATGTATTCCATATTCAAATTACACAACACTTGAGTCTTGTTTTTATCACACTCTATCCACATTTAAACATGAAACGATTTGATGCTTGTAACCCCACATTCTATGCAACTTGAACGATATTTGAATGCAACTTCAACACTCTTTGAGTGCAACTTCATTTGGATGCAACTTTATTTGAATGCAACTTCAACACTCTTTGAGTGCAACTTCATTTGGATGCAACTTTATTTGAATGCAACTTCAACACTCTTTGAGTGCAACTTCATTTGGATGCAACTTTATTTGAATGCAACTTCAACACTCTTTGAGTGCAACTTCATTTGGATGCAACTTTATATAAATGCAACTTCAACACTCTTTGAGTGCAACTTCATTATATGCAACTTGAACGATATTTGAAAGCAACTTGAACAATGTTGAAAAGTGGTAGCTAGTGTCATCGTCTTCATGTTGGATATTGAGCAACTTCAAAACTTGTTTTATTCTACTATGCTATGTATCAAACTTGTATACTCGCCAACTTTTTGTTGATTTTATTTTAATACATGTTGCAGGTTGATAGACAAGATGATGAAGAAGCAAGTTAGGGTGGACTAGAAACTCACCTAGAAAATAAACTATGTTTGAAATTTGATTTATGTTTTGATCATGTTGAACAATGTATGACATTTTAGGCATTTATGAAATTTGATTTAATCAATATTGTCACAAATAGTGTTATGTTGTTTTGAGCAATTTGTTCGTCTCATCCCGATGTTTCCGCCATCAGTTGGGGTGTGACAGATTGGTATCAGAGCCATAACTATAGGGAATTAGGTAGGATTGCCTTATTTTTTTACCTAGCCTATAGTAGGAGTACTCTGATACCAGATTGGTATCAGAGCCATAACTATAGGGAATTAGGAATGCCTTGCCTAGTCTATAGTTTAAGAGCTTATTCACTATGTGTTGCTTAAAACAACTTCCTTTCTATCTTCTTTGCTTCCCTCTACTTTCTTTTGGACTCTTAATATACATGCCTTTCCTAAGGCTAACACAACACACACTTGGAGGCTTTGAAGACACTCTTACAACACAATCGAAAAGACTCGTCAAGATAGGGGTGATTCCCACACTTGGTGATGATTCTCACTCAGCTATACTTTGATTTTGCACGAAATCTACCCTCAAGTTAGGAGTGATATCCAAACCTTGATGGGAGTTTTCCATTTCATATTCCAGTGGACCCTTATCTTAGGATAAGTACCAACCACATTAGGGTACAATGTTATCAAGTTAGAGGTGAAACTCGCATCTTGTTTAACTAGTCCCACTCCTCGATTTTCGCTCTCGCCAAAGTTTCGATTTTCCCAATCGATTAAGGACGTGTAGTAACTGGAAGGACAAATATCGTTAATCGCTTCTCGATGAGAGTATTTGTCTATTAGGCCAAAGCACGTTTCCTTAATTCGAAAAGGACTTTGATTCACTTTGGAATAGTCATATGTTACGTTCCGTGACAATCCATGTTTTACGTTAAATCTCTTTTATGTTATCTCATTTTCATGTGTTTTACATTTGTACGTTATATCATTTCAATTTAATACATGCATACTAATATGTTATACTGGATTCGTGATTATTAGGTTATTCTTATGTGATGAACTTGTCTTTTAACCCACACCTTAACATGTATAGCACTATGCGTAGTGCTATAGGAGTAGCGCCCGCCCGTATTCTAGTGGTCATGTTAAATCATTCAATTGCGGTACACGATGGGTTGACCTGTTTATTCACATGCCAGTGATACGTTAATCTTGTTAACTAAGTATGTCATGTGGATTGTTCTAAATTTTTATGCTAATACTCTTATCCCAAAAAAAAATGGAAGCTTATCATCAAGATAGGAGTGATTTCCTTACCTTGACAATTAGCTCCACTCACTTTCAACTTCACCAATGAGCTAGGGGTGATTTCCTTACCTCAGAGGTAGTTACCAACATTTATTCATTCTCAATCAAACTTTATATTTGGACGTTACCAAATTCCAAGCTTGGAGACGCGTTGCACACTATCTTCGCAATCTAAAACAAATAATAATAATCTCTTGTGCACAAAGTAAATTTACGATGCTTTCATTATCTACGTGAAATTTATAATTATGCTATGTGAAACAAATTGAACCTTTTGTATGCTATGTGAAACTATGTGCTATGTGGTACATTCACGAAAACAATTTTCCTTAAACAATAAAACATTATAATAAAGTCTCATTCATTCTTATTCTTTCTTCTGAATCTTTAAAAGTCTTACTCTTAGATTTCGAGGACGAAATCTTCTAAAGTAGGGGAGACTGTAACATCCGTCAAAATAGATTTCCCAAAATCCGACACGTTTTAAAAATTCGGATCCTAACCCTTGAAACTCGAAGTCTTAATCTTTGGGAAGATTTTTTTTGTATAATTTATTTATTTATTTATTTAAAATTAATTAAATTTACAATTTCAAAGCTTAATCTTTTTCTATTTAAACTAGTTAAAGAAGTTATTTCTTTAATTAACTAATTAATTTGATTAATTTAAAGATTTATATATAACCAAGTTAGTTAGAAATTAGTTTTTTAAGGTTATATAACTAACCAAGTTAACATTTCTAAGTTTACCAAGCCTTTAATAGTTAAAGGTGTAGATTGTAACTTTATTAAAACCTCAAATAAAAAATGGAAACAAAAACGAACCACACCCAGAATGGAACCCAAGATCACTCGTTTCACAAACACACGTACTAACCGACCGGGCTACCGTCATCGCTGTTACAAATCCTAACCGTTTAATTGATATACACACTTTCGATTCAACCTCTTTTGGTTTTGCCGCCTAAAACGATTGACAGCAACATCACGCGGACTTTCCTTCTTGATCGGCCTTAAATCATTCCTCTTTCGACTTGCCAATCATTTCCTTTTTGCCCGAGAATTACCATGTAACCGTATCAATCATGGTCGGGTTTCCATTCCCGACATGTAATCACTCGAAACCTTCCAAACTAACCCATCAATCAACCCCGTTACCATGTTTACAAACTCCTATTTATACCCGAGCCTGTAACCACCTCGACACACTCATCCATCCCCCCTGTTCGATAACACACACGCACCCGTCTTGCCGGAACGACCATACATCACCGGAGTTCACGGTTCGCATCGGAGTTTCGTGGACGTCGTGGGAATATTCTCTTCACGTCGAACTCTCAGAAGCAACGGAAGGGACCAGTCGCAACACACCTGCACCTTGTCGGAGTCACCGGAGACGTCCGAAGTTCACAAGCGGGGTTCCCTCCATTTCGTTTCGGTATACTTTTCCTTCAATCATCCGTTTTACTTTGTTTATACAAAAAAAACTGCAGAATTTATTAACATATAAGAACAAGTAAAAGTGGGTGGTCCTTGTTCTAATCTTGTTCGGTTTTAAAAGAAAGAGTTGACAGCAATCTGATGGGGTCTTTTAATAAATGTAATGTATGTGACACTAAACGTAAAACATATTCATGCAAACGAAAACTGTGAATGGTCAATATTCTTTTTGGATTTTTTTTATTTTCTCTTAAAAAGAAATAACAGTCGAGTTTTTCGTTTATTATTTTGAAGTAGATGTTGAGTTTTACAAATAGTATAAATGATATAATAATTCTTATTCCTTCACAAAATAAATATTACCTTCTTTTTATAATAATAATAATTACCAATTCATTATAATTCTTTTTATAAAATTAAAAGTTGATACTTAGATAAATTATCTAAATAAATTATTTATTTAATTTATAAATAACAAGTTCGTTACATGCCAGTTTAAATCTCTAGGATAATCGCTTCATTCGATCTCTTGGATATCTTTTACTCGTGCGCTATCTTACAAGAATTCGCAACGCAATCAATGTGAGTATACTCGATCCCATTTTCGTTTAAACACATTTGGGTGCAACATGTATTCCATATTCAAATTACACAACACTTGAGTCTTGTTTTTATCACACTCTATCCACATTTAAACATGAAACGATTTGATGCTTGTAACCCCACATTCTATGCAACTTGAACGATATTTGAATGCAACTTCAACACTCTTTGAGTGCAACTTCATTTGGATGCAACTTTATTTGAATGCAACTTCAACACTCTTTGAGTGCAACTTCATTTGGATGCAACTTTATTTGAATGCAACTTCAACACTCTTTGAGTGCAACTTCATTTGGATGCAACTTTATTTGAATGCAACTTCAACACTCTTTGAGTGCAACTTCATTTGGATGCAACTTTATATAAATGCAACTTCAACACTCTTTGAGTGCAACTTCATTATATGCAACTTGAACGATATTTGAAAGCAACTTGAACAATGTTGAAAAGTGGTAGCTAGTGTCATCGTCTTCATGTTGGATATTGAGCAACTTCAAAACTTGTTTTATTCTACTATGCTATGTATCAAACTTGTATACTCGCCAACTTTTTGTTGATTTTATTTTAATACATGTTGCTGGTTGATAGACAAGATGATGAAGAAGCAAGTTAGGGTGGACTAGAAACTCACCTAGAAAATAAACTATGTTTGAAATTTGATTTATGTTTTGATCATGTTGAACAATGTATGACATTTTAGGCATTTATGAAATTTGATTTAATCAATATTGTCACAAATAGTGTTATGTTGTTTTGAGCAATTTGTTCGTCTCATCCCGATGTTTCCGCCATCGGTTGGGGTGTGACAGATTGTATCAGAGCCATAACTATAGGGAATTAGGTAGGATTGCCTTATTTTTTTACCTAGCCTATAGTAGGAGTACTCTGATACCAGATTGGTATCAGAGCCATAACTATAGGGAATTAGGAATGCCTTGCCTAGTCTATAGTTTAAGAGCTTATTCACTATGTGTTGCTTAAAACAACTTCCTTTCTATCTTCTTTGCTTCCCTCTACTTTCTTTTGGACTCTTAATATACATGCCTTTCCTAAGGCTAACACAACACACACTTGGAGGCTTTGAAGACACTCTTACAACACAATCGAAAAGACTCGTCAAGATAGGGGTGATTCCCACACTTGGTGATGATTCTCACTCAGCTATACTTTGATTTTGCACGAAATCTACCCTCAAGTTAGGAGTGATATCCAAACCTTGATGGGAGTTTTCCATTTCATATTCCAGTGGACCCTTATCTTAGGATAAGTACCAACCACATTAGGGTACGATGTTATCAAGTTAGAGGTGAAACTTGCATCTTGTTTAACTAGTCCCACTCCTCGATTTTCGCTCTCGCCAAAGTTTCGATTTTCCCAATCGATTAAGGACGTGTAGTAACTGGAAGGACAAATATCGTTAATCGCTTCTCGATGAGAGTATTTGTCTATTAGGCCAAAGCACGTTTCCTTAATTCGAAAAGGACTTTGATTCACTTTGGAATAGTCATATGTTACGTTCCGTGACAATCCATGTTTTACGTTAAATCTCTTTTATGTTATCTTATTTTCATGTGTTTTACATTTGTACGTTATATCATTTCAATTTAATACATGCATACTAATATGTTATACTGGATTCGTGATTATTAGGTTATTCTTATGTGATGAACTTGTCTTTTAACCCACACCTTAACATGTATAGCACTATGCGTAGTGCTATAGGAGTAGCGCCCGCCCGTATTCTAGTGGTCATGTTAAATCATTCAATTGCGGTACACGATGGGTTGACTTGTTTATTCACATGCCAGTGATACGTTAATCTTGTTAACTAAGTATGTCATGTGGATTGTTCTAAATTTTTATGCTAATACTCTTATCCCAAAAAAAAAATGGAAGCTTATCATCAAGATAGGAGTGATTTCCTTACCTTGACAATTAGCTCCACTCACTTTCAACTTCACCAATGAGCTAGGGGTGATTTCCTTACCTCAGAGGTAGTTACCAACATTTATTCATTCTCAATGAAACTTTATATTTGGACGTTACCAAATTCCAAGCTTGGAGACGCGTTGCACACTATTTTCGCAATCTAAAACAAATAATAATAATCTCTTGTGCACAAAGTAAATTTACGATGCTTTCATTATCTATGTGAAATTTATAATTATGCTATGTGAAACAAATTGAACCTTTTGTATGCTATGTGAAACTATGTGCTATGTGGTACATTCACGAAAACAATTTTCCTTAAACAATAAAACATTATAATAAAGTCTCATTCATTCTTATTCTTTCTTCTGAATCTTTAAAAGTCTTACTCTTAGATTTTGAGGACGAAATCTTCTAAAGTAGGGGAGACTGTAACATCCGTCAAAATAGATTTCCCAAAATCCGACACGTTTTAAAAATTCGGATCCTAACCCTTGAAACTCGAAGTCTTAATCGTTGGGAAGATTTTTTTTGTATAATTTATTTATTTATTTATTTAAAATTAATTAAATTTACAATTTCAAAGCTTAATCTTTTTCTATTTAAACTAGTTAAAGAAGTTATTTCTTTAATTAACTAATTAATTTGATTAATTTAAAGATTTATATATAACCAAGTTAGTTAGAAATTAGTTTTTTAAGGTTATATAACTAACCAAGTTAACATTTCTAAGTTTACCAAGCCTTTAATAGTTAAAGGTGTAGATTGTAACTTTATTAAAACCTCAAATAAAAAATGGAAACAAAAACGAACCACACCCAGAATGGAACCCAAGATCACTCGTTTCACAAACACACGTACTAACCGACCGGGCTACCGTCATCGCTGTTACAAATCCTAACCGTTTAATTGATATACACACTTTCGATTCAACCTCTTTTGGTTTTGCCGCCTAAAACAATTGACAGCAACATCACGCGGACTTTCCTTCTTGATCGGCCTTAAATCATTCCTCTTTCGACTTGCCAATCATTTCCTTTTTGCCCGAGAATTACCATGTAACCGTATCAATCATGGTCGGGTTTCCATTCCCGACATGTAATCACTCGAAACCTTCCAAACTAACCCATCAATCAACCCTGTTACCATGTTTACAAACTCCTATTTATACCCGAGCCTGTAACCACTCGACACACTCATCCATCCCCCCTGTTCGATAACACACACGCACCCGTCTTGCCGGAACGACCATACATCACCGGAGTTCACGGTTCGCATCGGAGTTTCGTGGACGTCGTGGGAATATTCTCTTCACGTCGAACTCTCAGAAGCAACGGAAGGGACCAGTCGCAACACACCTGCACCTTGTCGGAGTCACCGGAGACGTCCGAAGTTCACAAGCGGGGTTCCCTCCATTTCGTTTCGGTATACTTTTCCATCAATCATCCGTTTTACTTTGTTTATACAAAAAAAAAACTGCAGAATTTATTAACATATAAGAACAAGTAAAAGTGGGTTGTGACAACCCGAACATTCAGGTTGGTATTATGTAATCACTCGCGGAACCATTCATACCGTTCATGCATTTCTTGGCCGTTTGGGCCTCTCCTCCCCTCGGCCCACATAGTGTGACACAAAACCCGTATACGTTTCAATGATGAATAATTAACAACATATTAGCCATATTATTGCATGATAATCGGCCCAACATAGGTATATTATTGTTTGATGATCAACACCTTCATGATTTCATTATTTAGCATCTTATTGGTTTGTTTAGAGAATGTGACCGGCCCAACTTTGAAATCCTTATAGGTTAGGAACATACGAATTATATTCCAAATCAAATTACGTTTAGTTTAAAACGATAACTAACCCTACCTTCCCCAAGAATACGTACGGCAGTAGATATCCCTCCCCCTCTCGTGACCATCTCCTTTATCGACAATTCTGCAATCGGTATGTTCTTTCCATGATGTGATTTATATTAGTTGGTTATCTTAATCATGCGTGATCTATGAATAAAAGTTGTATGTCGATATGATCCAAGGGATTTATATTTTCATGTTGTGTGTCGATATGATCCAAGGGATGGTTGTAAGTTGTATTAATTCTAGACATGTATGATTATACTTGTATGTCGGCCATCATGTCACCTAACAAACAAACAGAACATAATTAATTGATGCAGACCTCATTAATTAACATCAGAAAACATGTGATACATTACCTTTAAATTTGATTTATGATGTGATAGGGTTTTGAGGTGTTAATCGGTTAGAGGACCAAGCAAGGGTCCAATAGGGGGTGGGTTGGTGTATTGTAATAAAAGAGAATGATGGTAGAATTAAGTCAAAAAGGGGCAACTAGAAAAAGGGCGGCCATGTGGGAATTGTGGTTTTCGATGCAATCATATGAGGTTAGGAAATCATGTGAGATGCCATGTTAGTCAAACCCACCAACTTGTATCGGTCCAATAGAATTAAAGCGATTGAATATTAGTATGTGTGTGATGTATGTGGCGGCTACCATATTTGATCATGTGATTCCTTTATGTGCTTGATTGATTGGTTATAAGGGGCGGCTTGGTTATTCCTAATATTGATGAAAAGGAACTGTGCATGTTATTATCATTTATCACTGATAGATATGAAAGATAATTAGGATTTTTAAAAAGTGTAATATGGGCCGGGGGAAAAGGTAACTGGGCTGTGAGCTCGGCTAGAGCTACACAGGCCGCGGATTGATCAGTTGGGCCGAGCCTGTGGGCCGCTGTGAAGTGAGGCTTTGGCCGAACTAGAATTGGTAATGTGGGCTGCAAATAATTGATCGGATTTAATTGGGTTGTGCTGGGCCGAACAGGTTATTTAGTGGGTTACCACATAACAAACACTTTGGTAAATAATAGGATGTATGGATTGGATGTTAACCGGATGGACTTGGGCCATCCGGATCGGTTGTATAGTGTAAGGATAGACCGGTTAGGGTTGATAATCGGATTGGGAATTGCTTTTTAATTCGAACTTTGTAACTTGATTGAGCTATGCAATACTGTGTGCTATCGGACTAACTGTACGCGTAATCATTGATCTTGCCTGAATTGTGGTTTTACTGTTATACGTGCCATACGTGACAACCATTGATGTGATCTATGTGAAAACGAACGGTAAAACTAACCACTATCAAATACTCATCTAGGTCGTGAGTATTGAACGTATTTAACAAGTAATTTGTCTAACCGAGCAAATCTAAGGTGAGTTCACTGCACTTTTCTCAAGCATGCGTCCCAGTGGTTTGGGACAACTGGTAAACATTTGGAAGGGAAAACATTGGGTAAATAACTTAATCGGTTTTGTTATTGCCTGGAGGGCAATGGGGGTGATTAGTTGATAGCGCTATTAGGTGGGAAACCTCACACCGGGCCGTAAGGACGGGCGTGAACTAATTATCTGGGTATGGCTATGGTTGTTAGAGGCACACTCCTCGGATACATATGGGCACTCTCCCTAGGGTATCTAACGAAGGCAACATAGCAATCGGTCGTTAAGGGGTAACCACTCCCCGGATACACATGGGCACACTCCCTAGGGTATCTAACATGAGCAACATCGTAACACAACATTGAATCGCATTAACATATATCTGGTAACACAACACGTTAACGAAACCTTGAACTCACCAGCGTAGTCTGACACACTTGTCTACATGCTTGTAGGTAATTATTGAAGGAGCTTGGGAGCTTGCCGTCTGATGCTGCTGGAGTGGTTATGGTCATGATAAACATTTACATTGATTTGGTTTCGATACATTTATACATTTAAACTTTTATGCTTCCGCTCAGTACACTGGTTTGGTTTGATTTTCAAACGATACATTTCTTTCAATTGGGTATTTCAATACATTATAACTTGTGTTTGATATGGTTGGTGGCTCTTTGTTGGATCGTTGCACTTCCAATAGGGATATGCCCTAGGTGGTTATTTGGGGGTGTGACAGTTTGGTATCAGAGCCACTGGTTATAGAGAACTCGGTTTTAAAAATGTTTTCATAAAACCAGACTATAACCGAATTGATCCAAACGATGACCATGACACTCAGCTCCAGACTGCAAGGTTCGTTTCTCATCTACTAATGCATAGTATATCTAGTGTACACATATGTATAACATTACACGTGAATTCACACTTGGCACAGCAGCATGAGCCCTTATATTACCAACCCTTGTTATGTGATCTGTTAGTGTGACACTATCCATTGATTATTGTAATTCTTAACCCTGTGATACCTTACGTTTGCTGTTTGGATGAGGGGAACCTTTTAGCGCGAGTTAAAAGGCACTGAGATAAGCATGCAAATTGCCTTATTATTATGGGTGCACACATAATAATAATGTGGGGTGCATGTGAGTCCCAGTGAGGTTTAACGAGTGTGAGAGGGGTTCCGCTCTGTTAATTGACGTTATGTTAGAACACAACAGTCCATGGGAGTCATAGCAGTGATTGTCTCCTACTCGAACATGATCTTTTCACTCCTTTCTGAATCCTTACAAATCTCGATGCTATCAAGTATTATCTGAACACACATCTGAACGCCTAGCGAAACGTGTAGAATGTTAGGTGCTTGAACGAACGTCCTTGAGCTGGTCTATACCTTTCTCGCTTCTCTTCGTTTGCTGGGACTCTATGTATTGACGTCTTAGACTCCGAAGTGTGATCACTTCGGCAACACTCTCGCAGCATACCGTGTATTACTCAATCGACTTACTAGATCGATAGACAAAAGGGTGAGCGTAGTATTTTACCGACCTCAGTATTTGGACAACCCTGATTACCGGCAACGAACACCAGCGAATTGGCTTCAAACGGATCATTCACCCTAGTTAGCGACTTATGGGAGTCAACTCTTACAAACCAAACGGGACATACACGATGACAATGGACTGTAGAAAGGAATGGATAACTGCCAGTGCAACGAGCGGCGCCTTAGGACGCGGCACGGAATGTGTTATGATGGACCATGTTGGTGAAAGATCGTAGGGCTCTGTTTCGAGCAACAATAGTAGAGGCAACAGTCACGGCAACATCAAGGCACTCGTAATCGTAGTCTATAGTAGGGAAATGAAGGTGCCTACGGCATGGATCGCCCATTGTTAAATCAAGAAGACAACAACCAAGGGAACGACAGAAGTACTAGAAATCCTCGTAACAATAGCAACAACATTGGAAATGATGCTCGTGGAGGGGCATTTAGGATTGGCGTGAGCGACGCCAGGAATACAACAGCATGGTGGCCTGCACGTTCTTGATAACGAATCGACTGACGGCAAGTCAATTGAAACCTTATATGTTCGTTGGGATGCAAACTTGATCTCGTGGGTCAACTGTTCGACATTGACCTACTTCCCAATACTCTTGTAAGTTTTGACATGGTCGTTGACATGGACTTGGTTATCTATGTATCAAGCAGCAAATTCTCTGCAAAAAGAAAATCGTGCGTTCCCTCTCCCCAGTGGGGAATCCTTATCAGTTTAAGATCATCATGGTGGTGCCATTGTTGGCATTGTCATCGTCCTTGCAGCTTTTGAAACCCAACCCTACAACACGCGGAGCATCGCTTCTATCCGAGGGTACCAATGATCGCTAGATGGAACTTCCGAACGAACACGGGATTAGGAGAACTATACCCACGCATCCCTGTAGACGAACCTTATCACTTTCACTTGTCATCGCCGCTAGAAGTGAAGCAGTCACAGTTACACGCGTTTGTCGTTTTGCAACACTAACCTTTACCCACCAAACTCTGTTTTGGACAAATGATACACTCGCGCGACCGCAATGTGACGAACCTCCCTGTTGTGCCATGCCGCCATGCACCACTACTGGAAATTACTTCTTGACAACAAATTTGCTGGCCAAATCCTTCGGATGTTTAATGGACCCCTGTTTCGCTCGAATCTTTGTACGAACCTCATTAATCCCCTGTTTCATTGATTGGCAACTGATATAACAAAACGCTAGCACCATACCATGATTTCCATCGAAATTTTCGGGACGAAAATTCTTTCAAGTTGGGGATGATGTCACAACTGAGCAGAACCCGCAACAATCCTGATTTCGCACCTCGTTTCTCTCACTTAGCGCTTGCCAAATTTCGGGACGAAATTTCTTTCAAGTTGGGGATGATGTGACAACCCGAACATTCAGGTTGGTATTATGTAATCACTCGCGGAACCATTCATACCGTTCATGCATTTCTTGGCCGTTTGGGCCTCTCCTCCCCTCGGCCCACATAGTGTGACACAAAACCCGTATACGTTTCAATGATGAATAATTAACAACATATTAGCCATATTATTGCATGATAATCGGCCCAACATAGGTATATTATTGTTTGATGATCAACACCTTCATGATTTCATTATTTAGCATCTTATTGGTTTGTTTAGAGAATGTGACCGGCCCAACTTTGAAATCCTTATAGGTTAGGAACATACGAATTATATTCCAAATCAAATTACGTTTAGTTTAAAACGATAACTAACCCTACCTTCCCCAAGAATACGTACGGCAGTAGATATCCCTCCCCCTCTCGTGACCATCTCCTTTATCGACAATTCTGCAATCGGTATGTTCTTTCCATGATGTGATTTATATTAGTTGGTTATCTTAATCATGCGCGATCTATGAATAAAAGTTGTATGTCGATATGATCCAAGGGATTTATATTTTCATGTTGTGTGTCGATATGATCCAAGGGATGGTTGTAAGTTGTATTAATTCTAGACATGTATGATTATACTTGTATGTCGGCCATCATGTCACCTAACAAACAAACAGAACATAATTAATTGATGCAGACCTCATTAATTAACATCAGAAAACATGTGATACATTACCTTTAAATTTGATTTATGATGTGATAGGGTTTTGAGGTGTTAATCGGTTAGAGGACCAAGCAAGGGTCCAATAGGGGGTGGGTTGGTGTATTGTAATAAAAGAGAATGATGGTAGAATTAAGTCAAAAAGGGGCAACTAGAAAAAGGGCGGCCATGTGGGAATTGTGGTTTTCGATGCAATCATATGAGGTTAGGAAATCATGTGAGATGCCATGTTAGTCAAACCCACCAACTTGTATCGGTCCAATAGAATTAAAGCGATTGAATATTAGTATGTGTGTGATGTATGTGGCGGCTACCATATTTGATCATGTGATTCCTTTATGTGCTTGATTGATTGGTTATAAGGGGCGGCTTGGTTATTCCTAATATTGATGAAAAGGAACTGTGCATGTTATTATCATTTATCACTGATAGATATGAAAGATAATTAGGATTTTTAAAAAGTGTAATATGGGCCGGGGGAAAAGGTAACTGGGCTGTGAGCTCGGCTAGAGCTACACAGGCCGCGGATTGATCAGTTGGGCCGAGCCTGTGGGCCGCTGTGAAGTGAGGCTTTGGCCGAACTAGAATTGGTAATGTGGGCTGCAAATAATTGATCGGATTTAATTGGGTTGTGCTGGGCCGAACAGGTTATTTAGTGGGTTACCACATAACAAACACTTTGGTAAATAATAGGATGTATGGATTGGATGTTAACCGGATGGACTTGGGCCATCCGGATCGGTTGTATAGTGTAAGGATAGACCGGTTAGGGTTGATAATCGGATTGGGAATTGCTTTTTAATTCGAACTTTGTAACTTGATTGAGCTATGCAATACTGTGTGCTATCGGACTAACTGTACGCGTAATCATTGATCTTGCCTGAATTGTGGTTTTACTGTTATACGTGCCATACGTGACAACCATTGATGTGATCTATGTGAAAACGAACGGTAAAACTAACCACTATCAAATACTCATCTAGGTCGTGAGTATTGAACGTATTTAACAAGTAATTTGTCTAACCGAGCAAATCTAAGGTGAGTTCACTGCACTTTTCTCAAGCATGCGTCCCAGTGGTTTGGGACAACTGGTAAACATTTGGAAGGGAAAACATTGGGTAAATAACTTAATCGGTTTTGTTATTGCCTGGAGGGCAATGGGGGTGATTAGTTGATAGCGCTATTAGGTGGGAAACCTCACACCGGGCCGTAAGGACGGGCGTGAACTAATTATCTGGGTATGGCTATGGTTGTTAGAGGCACACTCCTCGGATACATATGGGCACTCTCCCTAGGGTATCTAACGAAGGCAACATAGCAATCGGTCGTTAAGGGGTAACCACTCCCCGGATACACATGGGCACACTCCCTAGGGTATCTAACATGAGCAACATCGTAACACAACATTGAATCGCATTAACATATATCTGGTAACACAACACGTTAACGAAACCTTGAACTCACCAGCGTAGTCTGACACACTTGTCTACATGCTTGTAGGTAATTATTGAAGGAGCTTGGGAGCTTGCCATCTGATGCTGCTGGAGTGGTTATGGTCATGATAAACATTTACATTGATTTGGTTTCGATACATTTATACATTTAAACTTTTATGCTTCCGCTCAGTACACTGGTTTGGTTTGATTTTCAAACGATACATTTCTTTCAATTGGGTATTTCAATACATTATAACTTGTGTTTGATATGGTTGGTGGCTCTTTGTTGGATCGTTGCACTTCCAATAGGGATATGCCCTAGGTGGTTATTTGGGGGTGTGACATGGGTGGTCCTTGTTCTAATCTTGTTCGGTTTTAAAAGAAATAGTTGACAGCAATCTGATGGGGTCTTTTAATAAATGTAATGTATGTGACACTAAACGTAAAACATATTCATGCAAACGAAAACTGTGAATGGTCAATATTCTTTTTGGATTTTTTTTTATTTTCTCTTAAAAAGAAATAACAGTCGAGTTTTTCGTTTATTATTTTGAAGTAGATGTTGAGTTTTACAAATAGTATAAATGATATAATAATTCTTATTCCTTCACAAAATAAATATTACCTTCTTTTTATAATAATAATAATTACCAATTCATTATAATTCTTTTTATAAAATTAAAAGTTGATACTTAGATAAATTATCTAAATAAATTATTTATTTAATTTATAAATAACAAGTTCGTTACATGCCAGTTTAAATCTCTAGGATAATCGCTTCATTCGATCTCTTGGATATCTTTTACTCGTGCGCTATCTTACAAGAATTCGCAACGCAATCAATGTGAGTATACTCGATCCCATTTTCGTTTAAACACATTTGGGTGCAACATGTATTCCATATTCAAATTACACAACACTTGAGTCTTGTTTTTATCACACTCTATCCACATTTAAACATGAAACGATTTGATGCTTGTAACCCCACATTCTATGCAACTTGAACGATATTTGAATGCAACTTCAACACTCTTTGAGTGCAACTTCATTTGGATGCAACTTTATTTGAATGCAACTTCAACACTCTTTGAGTGCAACTTCATTTGGATGCAACTTTATTTGAATGCAACTTTAACACTCTTTGAGTGCAACTTCATTTGGATGCAACTTTATTTGAATGCAACTTCAACACTCTTTGAGTGCAACTTCATTTGGATGCAACTTTATATAAATGCAACTTCAACACTCTTTGAGTGCAACTTCATTATATGCAACTTGAACGATATTTGAAAGCAACTTGAACAATGTTGAAAAGTGGTAGCTAGTGTCATCGTCTTCATGTTGGATATTGAGCAACTTCAAAACTTGTTTTATTCTACTATGCTATGTATCAAACTTGTATATTCGCCAACTTTTTATTGATTTTATTTTAATACATGTTGCAGGTTGATAGACAAGATGATGAAGAAGCAAGTTAGGGTGGACTAGAAACTTACCTAGAAAATAAACTATGTTTGAAATTTGATTTATGTTTTGATCATGTTGAACAATGTATGACATTTTAGGCATTTATGAAATTTGATTTAATCAATATTGTCACAAATAGTGTTATGTTGTTTTGAGCAATTTGTTCGTCTCATCCCGATGTTTCCGCCATCGGTTGGGGTGTGGCAGAGTTCGTTTCGTAACCGTCCATTTAATTATTGTTCGTATTAATTCTATTTTGTAGGTTTTTTTATTTGATTCCTGACCGAAGATAGATTGGCGATTTTCGAAAATGCTGGATTCGTCATAATAGGGTTGAGGTTCAAGATAAGTTGTTTCTGGTTTTATTTGTTGAGTTTATGATATCGCGTGTGTTCTTTTGACATATCACATGTGGTGTTTTTAACATAGCCAAGGTAGTTAAGATTGGATCATTTGTATAATTTCGCATGTTTAAGTTAGACATTTCGCACACAATGAAGTTTAATATTTAATTTCTCATGTTTTAGTTCGAGATTTCGCAAACTAGAAAGTATTTAACATATATAGCGATTTATTTCGCATTCTTTAAAAATAATTATATTTATTTTCGCACAATGTGTTTCATAATTCTGTTCAATAATTGATATCAAATAATTCAGTTCAATAATTGATTTCAATAATTCATATCAATATTTTTTCCTTTATTATATATTTTATCTTTTTATCACTATTTCAAACAGCCTATTAAAAATGGCAGATCTACCAACATCCTCTTCTTCTGAATCAAGTATCAAGCAGGCTTTGAGGAAAAGGATTCAAGAACAAATTCAAGAGGATCGATCATGTCAAGAGATGTTGGAGACCAACATTTCTCGTGTAACAGAAAATATGAAGAGAAGACAAGAAATTCTGAACTTGCTATCTCAGATGCAAGTGAGTAGTCTTAAAGAAATTGTTGTTATGTTTATGGTGGATTTGGGTGAGAGCGATGAGAAACAGTTGAAAGAGTTGGCAGATGCAATAACTGTCTTAAGATGCTCGATGAAGATGAAAATGGAGTTTCTTTCATCTTTTGAATGAACTTTTGTTTATTTTAGTGCTTTGTTATAATAAAATATCTAAGTTTTGCATTTTTCAATAAATTCGCATGTTGTGTTATGGAATGGATTTTTTATTTCGCATGTGTATATTCCCCTATTTTGCAAATTTTAAGCAATTCAGTGTTATATATGCGATTTTAAACTTAATATATGCGAAATTAAAAACACTAATTATAACAAGTCTAAATATTTAACATAAATCCAACATCAAACAAGTCTAAATATTTAACATAATTCCAACATCAAACAAGTTTACTTTGGCTTTCCAAAATATCTACTCATCCTATCTGGGATTATCTTCTCCAAATCTCTCATATACCTTTCTTTGTCTGGCCTTTTATCAAAAGAATTTGCCTTTTTTAATTATTAGTGCACGATGCATATTGTGATCGGATAGAATGATTTTACTGAGATATCTGTGCCGTAGGAGATGAAGTTGTGAATTTTGTCTGTTGTTTACTTCATCTTCTTTCACAAATCCAGTCACCCATGGTGTTTTCTCTCTTTTGTATGTTTCCATGTGACGCATTGTAAACACTCCACAATCTACACCGTTATTCTTCGTCCTCCAATCCATCTCTTTTCTTTCTATAACTGAGGTTGCAAGTACTTCTATAGCCGGTGTTGGTTTTAAAGTCTTTTGAAGGTATAAAACCAATACTCTTCTCTGTAACATAGCATCATTGTGTTAGTAGCTTTTACATAATATATAACATGTATATGTATAAGTTTTTGTATTACCAGTGTGTCTGGAAGCCCCTTGTATCTTTCCACAAAGTCTTGTTCAGCGACTGAATTGTCAATCAGCTCAATTTTGCCGGTTTTCAAGTGGAAGCACAAGATATAGAAGTGGTCAACTTGAAGTACCGGAATAAACACCAGATCAACCGAATCAAGTTTTTTTACTTCATATTTTAGTATGATGTCTTCAAAATTTGAGGCAAATATGTTTAGACGTTGGTTGTCTGTGTATTTCTTCTCGTCGTAAAAGATATCCGGTTGTATGTAATTAGAATCAAAGTTAAGTATTGTACTAAAAGGTATCTAAACAATGGAATTTTTCACATGCGAATTGTATCTACACCACATGCGAAATTACAACAGTATGAGAAATGTTGTTTTTTGTTTTCACAGGAAAACTATCTACTATTCTACATGCGATTTAGCTATAACTATTATGCGAAATCATTGAATATGCATTTACTGTTTTAATTTCAAATGCTAAAATGATTATGAAAACATACCCTCATTGTGCTAAACAAGAAGAGTCTGTATGGTGATGATTTTCTATCCTCTTTTTCTCTTCAAGGTTTAGAACATCCAGAAATGCATCTATTCCGTTTGATGCTATGTATTGACCCCTGTAGAAGCTTTCGAATATAGCTTTGAATGTGTAAACCCCAGTTTTTGATCGGTAAAATTCATCTCTGTTAGGCAAAAAATAAATAATTAATATTGTTGTGTGTATATATTTTAGATTTTTGTTAGTTGATATAACTATTTTTACTTACTCTATGCCTGCAAATGTAGAAAATGTATAGCGGATCACAATCAATTCTTGATTCAAGAGTGCTTCGTGCATGTTTACCACTCTGTTGCAGTAAGGGGAACAAAATTTGTCTCCAAGCTCTGCACATCTTTTCTCAGCTCGAATTTTTGCTGCTTCTATTGTCTTATAAAGGAGTTCATTTAACCCCTTTGGTAGAACTTGTCGTGGAACTTGCTTTGGCTTTGTGTTTTTTCTGCCCCTAGCTGGGTCTTTTTTCCTTTATTTTCTCCTAGGCTGGGTCCCAGGCCCAAAAGCAATTCAACTGACTGCAATTCCTCAGCTGTCACCTGAGGGCATTCAACTTCCGGTTCCTTCTCAACTTCGATTTCCGAATCAGGTTGTTGAGGGTCTTTTTGTGTAGTTTCTCCTAAAGAAACTGCTTCCACTTCTGGCACTTTTTCTTGAACTTTTTGTTGAATGTTTTGTGTAGATTCTGCTAAGTTCACTGTTTCTTCGATAACAGTTTCGTTTTCACCACTTTCTGCAGGCGAGAGTAAGTTAAGAAATATAATAAATTGTGCTTTTTAATTTGTTTCCTAATATAAAGTGTTTTTTTACCTTTGGCAGGTCGTCTGTAAGCGTATACACCCGTTTCGACAGTTTAAATGTTTGCAATAAGGGTGTCTGTTACTCCTCCATCATCTTTATTTGTCAGTGCTTCATCATCTGGCTGCAGTACCCCTATAGATACAAATTATTGAATTCTAATACATCAGAATCAAAATCGCAGGGGTATACATGACATTGCATGCGAAATCAAATTTGAAGTGTTTTGGTAGAAATCGCATGTGTTTTTTTAGGTTTCGCATGTGCATAAAAAATAGTGATTTTTTTACATAATTCGCATGTGTTAATATTGAATTCGCATGTTTTACCTTCTGATGCCATTTGTACCAAAACATTGGATATTACTTTTTGAGCTTCTTCATCCTGTCTACCTTCTTCGTTTGTAGTAACTTCATGGTGATCTTCAGAAGCTGGATTTTCAGGATCTTGATGGACATGAGAGGGTGAAGTTTCATGCTCTTGAACCGAATCAGGCGGCATACAAATGGGATTATTCCGAAGCGTCTCATCCCACTGCTTACAGGCCTCCATAATCTTCGGATCCCAAAAACACTTAGTTTTTACTTCAGAAACTAAGTTGTTCATATCTTGAACATCTTGGACCATTTTAATGTATTTTTTGACATTTGCTTTCATTTTTTTCAACAGGTTTTGTAATTTTTTTCGAGTTAAGATACTATCAATTCAAATGTTAAATATAAATAGATTAAGTGAAATTAATATTTTTTTCCGCTTACCTTTTTGTTGATTCTCGAGGCCTCTCGTTCTCGTTCATGGGCTGTGTCGTAGATTACCGACGGTGAAAGTTGAACAGGAGTGTTGCAATAATCCATCAATTTCTGTGTCTGTGTTCTAACTCCCATCTCAAGGTTCAACTGAGACATTTCATGTATTTCAAAACTGAAATCCATGAAATCATCAATGTTCTCGTTATCGTTTGGCTCTTCCCCGGTTTCTATGTTTTGTACTGCACGTGCAGTCCTTCTTTTGTAGCTTATTGTGGTGTCAACCGGTGGTCGTAGTGTATAATCCTCCGTTGAAGGACCCTCTTCTTCTTCTTCATTTTCTTCTTCATTTTCCTCTTCTTCTTCACTCTCACTTGATGTCCACAGAGGTCCGTTATCCGAAATATGCTCTTCGACTTTATCAATCTCCGAAGATGTGATATAACGAATAATTGGTATTTCCACGACTTTCTCAAACAGTTTAAGCTTCTTGTTGTACTCATGCGTGTATAGAAGCTGTATAAATCGCAAGATCATTTAATTATATGACAAAACAAACTAGTATTTTAAATATGTTATGAAATGTATTAATGCATACCGTAAGAAAGGCAATAGGTCACACAAACTGTATTTTATAGTTCTTCCAGCTCGCTCGTGTACGTCGCAAAGTGTCAAGTACAAATGAGCACCAATCTAGATTCTGTATTTCCTCAACAGCCTCTACACCAAGCAAACATCTATCATTTGCAGTTGTTGCCTTTGTAATCTCCGCAAAGAAGGTCATCCAGTACACCAGGAAATTTAATCTAAACAGGCTCCCCCCATCTCTTTGATTTTCCATTGTATTTGCAATTAAGCCATGGGTAATTCTCGTGTTTTCCCCCCACTGGCTGATGAATGTATCCCTCACAGCATTTCCTGGTTCTTTACTCTTTTCAATTTTTTCTTGCTTTTTAACTTTTCTCTTATCGGCTACTATTTCAACCTGCTTTGGCCCCTTTGGTATTCCAAATACCTCATAAACTGTGTCCAATGTTATCTTTATTTGGAGTTTTCCTACGTTTAGCGTATCAAAGTTCTCGTCAAAGTTTCTGGCTAGCCAATATGCCAATCGTGTCGAAATATGGTTGATATTGATATCTAGAATAGCACCAAATCCCATATTCCTCACCTCTTCAACTTGTTTTTTTTTAAATTTCTTCACAGTATCCATGTATGAGTTAGGTTGGCATCTCAGCAGTATTGCTTTGTTGCTGTATTTGAAGAATTCCCTATGTTCTGTTTTAGGTGGTTCCACCTTTTTTGAATGTTTTTTTGTCGGTATCTTAGACTTGCTGTCATCTTTTTTTCTTTTTTGGGAGTGGCTTAACGAAGTCATCCTCTTCAGAACTTTCTTTAACTATTCTTCTTTTTCTATTTTTGTTAACTTTTATCAGTGTTGATATTGGGCCTTCAAAGTCATTATCAGAATCTATTTCTACAAAATCGCATGCTATCAGTGAAAAACCTTTATAAAATCGCATTTATCAGTTAATCATGTACACTAAGTCAGTAAGTGATAAAATCGCATGAATGAGTATCAATTCGCATGTCTTAGTTATGCATTACGAAAAACTAGCCAATCTTTATAAATTGCATGCTTTAAGCAACTAAAAAAATATAAAATCACATGTATAATTTAAACATAATCCCCTAAAACTAACTAATCATATGATATCGCATGCGGTTTTTATCAATTCGCATGTCAACCTAAGCAAAGACAAAAACCTTCTACAAACAAAACTTTACCTATAAAATCAAATTTGTAATTCAAAAACCCTCTCAAAAACCTATATAATATCGCATGTATATTTTAATCATAATCCCCTAAAACCAACTAATCATATGAAATCGCAGGAGGTTTTTATCAATTCGCATGTTCAACATAAGCTAAGACAAAAACCTTTTACAAGCAAAACTTTAGCTATAAAATCGCATTTGTAATACAAAACCCTTACAAAACCCTATATAATATCGCACATATATCAGTTTATCATTTAGAAAACTGCATAATCATGCTAAACCTAATAAATAACCATACTAGTCATAAACCCAAACAAAATTGAAGTTATGAACAATACCTAATCTTTTAAAACTATATGTTTCAGTCTAAAAGCTTAATAAACAAACAAATTCGCATTTGACATTAAAGTCCCTGTATATTCCATTACAAAATCGCAAATGTCAATCGATACCTGGATTCATCTTCTTCGCTTGTGGTCTGTCGTTGTTTGCTTTGCTTCGTTTCTCAAAACTCATGTTAGTTGAATCTCAACGGGGAGAGTACCAGGATGAATCTTAGTTGTTTGCTTTGCTTCGTTGATTTTGGGTTTTACGGTATTTTTGTGAGTTATTGTGCTGATTATCAGGGATTTTGATCTCGCATTGGACGATTTTAACCTTGGCGGTTTCTTTTTATTAATTTTAATTTGATTAATTTAATAGTTAAACACGCGGTTTAAATGAGATGATCTGACGGCCTTGAATGTAGCGTACATAATGTACGATTAGTGTATTTGAATGATAATCGGTCTCTCTCTCTCTCTATATATATATATATATATATATATATATATATATATATATATATGGTTAGATTCACTTGTGAACAACCTCCTTGATAGTGAACTGTGTGAAGTAAATCAGTAATCCTATATATCAAATCTAAGTAGTTGTTTAGTCATCCACTTAAAGAAGTTTTACACATTAGTCACATAAATCTCCTAAATTTGGTTAGTATTATAATATTAACAAACCTATTTTTTATATAAATATTGATGTAATGATTAATTTAATGATGTGTTTACATTATCTAATTCTAACAATGCATTTAACATAGTTACAATAGTGTGTCTATAATTATAAAATGTTGATCCAAGTAATAGTGATAAAGATTATGATTGTTATTAATGATTAAGACTTTTTCTTGGTTGGTTGCCCAAAAACAAGAAAGTATTTAAAATACTTCCCTTTGTGGGATACTAAATAAATAAGAACAAGGGGAGAGTGGAGTGAGTTGAGAGAAGATGTGTCTGATCTGGTGTGTCTAACAACAAACCCTTGCACCTTTTTATATAGCGGGTTCCCACTCTTCCTTCGTGTGGTTGATTTGAATGTCGTGTCTATATCAAGCATGCTGCATATACCTTTACACTGCTTCAGGCCTAGGAGCCTTCATCTTTTCCTAACCGGGCAAAGGTTTAACATTTGACCCTACTTTATTTAGCAAACAGTAACGCCCTTTGTCTTCACCTTTTGTCCTCTTGCCCCTAACACCTTTTGGGCTGCAGACCCTGAGCTACCTCGACGGTCTCGTCATTCCTTGGTACCGAAGTTTGTGTGGAGAGGTTGTATTATCCTTCCCATTGGATATTTGTGATTAGTGTTGTCATGTTTTAAACCTTCACAGAGTGGATGACGATGCATCCTATCCTAGTTAGGGAGATGGTGTTGGGCCTACTCCCATCTTCATAAACGATTACAATAATGTATCAAAAAGCATTTGTAAATTTACATATGTATACACCATATACAAAAATGCAAAATGCAGGTGACGCATCCAATATACTATGCACTCTTCGCATGGAGAAACCACTTTGCATATGATCACCAATATAGTATCATAAATCATGTTAGTAACTAACACGTGTATAAATATACATGCTTTTTCATATCAAATTAAATCCATTTTTTATTGTTTGTTGGAAATGTATTTGAATAGACTTAATTTGGTTTATTTTTTATTTTCAGGAGAAAACGAATCTAAACTGAACAAACAAGCAATTTTGGGCAAAAATCAAAAGATCTGATCTGCTAAAAAGTTATCCAAGCATGCTCTGTGCACCCAAGGCATGTCCCGTGCCCCATTAGAAAATACAATAGCATCTTCTAAAGATCGTTTTCAAAGTCCAACCAAGAAAGAAACTAGACATGCCTCGTACTTCAGCCACAAAATGACAAAAAGATTCTTGGAAGATTTTCAAAGATCCAGTGGGCCCCACAAAGTAAACCACGGTCCGTGTCTCCTAGACACGCCGCGTTCTTGGCTCCCGGCTACTCCTTGTTTTAATATACACAACCAACCACCAATCACGACATTTCACCTCATTTCTTCCTACACTTTCTTGGACTTCTCTAAGGGACGAGGTGGAGTTTCCTTGAGTTCCCTAGACTTTCTTCTTTGAAAAATTAATTTAACAAACAAAAAGTATATTACTTACATTAAAAGCGAGGTTTCATAATTTGATTGAAGGAGAGCTTACAAGAAGTGTGGTCTTGAAGCTCACTAGGACTCCACTCCATGCGCAATGTCCCATGAATACCGCATGGCACTAAAGCTCACTGGGACTCCACTCCATGTGCGGTCTAACTTTCTTCTCTCTTTTTCTTATGACTAAACCGAAAAATTACACTTATAATAATTGTCGGTTTAAAATAGGTACATAGTATTGACAAAATGTTATGTTTTTTTATCTGCTTAATTATGTTAAATTTGTATAAAATAAGATACTAATATGATATTACTTATTGTTAACTCTGACATCAATCTTATGTTTGTTCAAGTTACGTTCTAAGATGATTAACAAAACCTAAAACTATGTTTATGTTGTTTTTGTTACCATTATTAATCAATAAATGTGAAGTAACTACTTGATTAATCCCAATACCATGTTTCATAATAATCGTTTGAAGCTCATGCGTGTTTTTAGTGTACATATATAATTATAAAGTTCGGGATATATTTACAAAATGCAGAGATTTTGAATATTATTTGTGAGAAAACCTACGTTACACCAAGTAATGAAACCAAATCTAAGTTTGATTATTTGGTTTCTCCTCATGTTAGGAGAAGGTTATGGAGGGTAATGACAACACTATATTTGTCATTGGCAGGGAGGCCAATTGATTATTTACCGTGTTAGGCCGATATGGCGATACAACTGACCCAACTAACCTAACAGGTTTGGTTTATCTTTATCTAAAATTATGGTTACTATTTCATGAATATGCTTCAGTTTCAGAGTTCGTTTTAGCCCTTTAATAGGGTTGGGCACATTTCAATTTTTTTTTTACAATACAACATGCTTGGTGGCACGTGGGTGCCCCGACCTCTGCTGACTTTTCGCTCGTAATGTTAGTTTTACTGAAAATTTTCAAAGTTTAATATTGGGTAATTTTAAGTTTTCAGCCCCCACTGTATTTCCGTTCAAACTCCGCCACTGGGTACACATTCTTCCCAAAATAAAATAAAGAGTTAAATGTCATTTTAGTTCCTGTGGTTTGGGACATTTTGCCAATTTAGTCCAATGGTTTCATTTTTCTCCTGTGAGTCCAAAAAGGTTTCACCATTGCTATTTTAGTCCACTGTGGGTTAACTTAATCTATTTTCTCTGTTAACGAGAAGGGCAATTCGGTCATTTTATATAGCCAAATTGCACTTCTAGTTAACAGAATTACATATAAAATAACTGAATTGTCCTCGTTAATAGAAAAACTAGATTAAGTTAACCTAGTGGATTAAATGGCAATGATGAAACTTATTTGGACCCACAGACGAAAAATGAAACCTTTGGACTAAACTGACAAAATAGCCCAAACTACAGGGACTAAAATGGCATTTAACTCTAAAATAAAATAATGACAAAATTGTAGAAAACAACCTTTATGTTTGCCTCAAACTGCACTTTATACCTTTCACTATGAAATCGGCAAAAACCAACCTTTATGTTCATGTTTTATCACACCCTATAACCTTTAGCACTAACCACGTCAAAAAATTTAGTTAAATGGACTCACATACTTGCACATGAGGGCATTTAAGTCTTTTACTTTTAAATTAAAATATCTTTTTATTTATTAATAAAAATCAGTTCTTCTTTACTTCATCTTCATCTTCTCACTTTTCAATGGAGTCCAGATTTTAATCAATCAACAACTGCAACTTTTTTAATTATTCTTCGCAACTGTCACAGATTAACTTATTTAAGGTTTAATCTGGTGCCATTGTTGTGGTGGACCACCATAAGAGTCAACTGTAAATCCATCCCCAATTTCAAAACATTACAAATTACAATCTAATCTAATCTAATCTAATCTGATATGAATATATGATCAAGAATTCAAGATCTTGAATAAAGATTAATCTAAACAACAAAAAGATCAATTATGATCGAAGATTTATGCAAATAACAACATGGGGTTGTGAAAACTGAAAAGTACAAACCTTTAGGTGGTGGTGGAACATAATAACCCACCGGAGTTTTGACTTCTTTTTCTTTTCTTTTTACAGCAAAAAAAACAATATACTCAAAACACCAAGAATCAAAACCCCACAAATAGCAATCCCAACAACAACCCCAGTTGAAATCGCCAGAGAATTATTTTCCGGCGAAGATGGTATCGCCGGAGTACGGGTGGAACCCCTCTTGGCGGCGGCGGAGATTTGCCCGGAGGAGATGGCGGAGTGTTTCTTGAAGTGCGTGGTGCCGGAGGAGACGGTGGGGTAGGAGAGGTGGTCGGAGACGGCGAGGCGGTAGTTTAGATTGATCTGGAAGAAATCTCGAGTCCTTACTGTTTGTTAAACAGCCGTCGTGGCAAAACTAATAGCCACCATCTACCAGACGTAACCGATCGATTATTTGTATGTTAATAATCATGAGTTCATGACTCAACAACCCCAACTCGAAATTTGGGAGTTATTAAATCTCTATCTGGAAGTCGAATTTTGTTTTCCTCTTTTTGACATCTTTTTGTGTCTGGACTCCATTGAAGATTGAGAAGATGAAGATGAAGTGAAGAAGAAGTGGGTTTTTATTAATAAATAACAAATTATTTTAATTTAAAAGTAAAAGACTTAAATGCCCTCATGTGCAATGCATGTGAGTCTATTTAACTGAATTTTTTGATTTGGTTAGTGCTAAAGGTTATAGGGTGTAATAAAACATGAACATAAAGGTTGGTTTTTGCCGATTTCATAGTGAAAGGTATAAAGTGCAGTTTGAGGCAAACATAAAGGTTGTTTTCTACAATTTTGTCTAAAATAAAATTACAAAGAATTCAAAACAACATGATTTTCATTGTTCTTTATTTAAACAATCATAAATGTAAACATTATTCAATCATTATCCAATATCATACCGACATCATACTGTAACACTTTGATCATATTTTGGTGATATTCTTTTATAGAATTTTTAGATTAGTTTGAAAATGTGTTGGGCTATGCTTTGGGCATCCATTCTAGCTCCATATAGGCCCCTTCTTGCGAGCCCAGCACAATAAAGCCCATTTTCTCCTTTCCAATGATTTGGATACATTGGTTTCGGTAGCCCATCATTGTTTAAAAGGCAATCACCACCCTACATATTTAAATACAAAGGTACTTATTTAATACACCTTGTAAACGAAAGAAATTAAAAATAATAAAAAAATAAAAAGTAACCTGAAGCCACAAATGAGTTGATCTTTTAAAACCAGTCGCAAACAAAATCACATCAAACTGATAAAATCTTCCATTCTCAAAAACAACTTCATATCCTCCACCATTAGCACTTTTCAATGCCGGCAAAACCTGATTACATGTTAAAACTATTAACAAATGTATCTTTATTTAACAAACACGTATATTATGTTGTGCAGGTTAAGAACTTCGATCATACTCGTATCTCGCTAGACTTTATCTTTTCAGTTGTACCCATATCGACGACCGGATACTTGCTATGCCTTACCTTACCCGCAATCGGACCTTCTTGGGGCCTTTGAATCCCGTACCTAGTAAGATCTCCAAATATTATGTTGTTAACCAACACCAAGAATGAATCCACCAAATGTATTGGTATAATCTTTTGCAACTTTAGTCCAATATTAAATGACCACCTTGAAAGTATATGAATCTACGTCACAAACGTATACAACATGTATGATCATTATTGTATAATTTTTATTCATTGTGAAAAGCGTATATTGGAATATATATAGAGGGAGTTGGGTTTCGGTACAAATGAGTCTTAACATATAAATTCGCTTAACGTAAGAAGTGAAGGACTGATTTTTTATTTTTATTTTTTTTTAATTTTTTTCTCACCTTATTAAGCACATATTTTAGTCAAAGAATCTAAGAAAAAATTTATCTAAACTACACTAGTATCGTAATTTTACATAATTACTCTACTATAGTAAATACATGGTTTTTGTTAATATTTTGCAACTAAACATCTTGCTTAAAAAGATGAGAAAAAAAATTCATGCTTCACTTCTTATGTTAAGGCCATTTTGTATGTTAGATTCATTTGTATTTGATAATTACAATATACATATATATAGGCAGAAGATCATGAGAAAACTAAATATAAATGAGAAAACTAAAAAACTAACTAAAAAGCCTAAAAACATGCCAAATTTGTTTTTTTACAATTTTTCTAAATTTCGCTATTTTTTATGTATAAAAAACTTTAAAAAAAACTTGTACTGCACATGTGCATTATATATTATATGTGTGCTTATGTGCATTATATGCTTAAAGTTAGCTTTTGAATTTAGTTTAGCTTATAGGGTTAGTTTTTTTGGAGGTTTAGAAATAGGATTAGGGTTTCTTTTCTTTTCTTTTTTTTTTTTTTGGGGGGGGGGGGTTAGGCTTTTGATGGGGGGTGAATTTAGGTTTTTTGAGAGTGGGTTAGGTGGTTTAGCATTTTCCGTATTATTGCACATATGTGGTACAATTTTTGTTTTGAAATTTTTTTTATACATAAAAAGTAGCGTAATTTTATAAAAAAAATTGTAAAAAAATTGGTATGTTTTTTAGGTTTTTTCATTTAGTTTTTTTATTTTCTCATTTAAAGTAGTTTTTTCTTGATCCATCCTTATATATATATATATATATATATATATATATATATATATATATATATATATATATATATATATATATATATATATATATATATATATAGGACAAAGATCCGTTAGAAACCACCCTTTATTGCGAGAACCAGTGTGAACACAAACAGTAATACCTAAAAAAAATCTAAAAAACACCCAAAAATTTTTTTTTTATTTTTTTACTATTTTTTATATAAAAATCGCTACTTTTAGTATCAAAAAAAAAATTTTTTTTTTGGCTACTAAAAGTAGCGATTTGAACATAAAAAATAGTAAAAAAATTTTAGATTTTTTTTTTTATTTTTTTTATTTTTTTAGATTTTTTAGGTTTTTTGGGGGTTTAGTTTTTAGCATTTTAGCTTGAGGGTGGGGGGGGGTGGGGGGGTTTAGGTTTTTTTTTTTTGTGAGGGGGGGGGGGGGTTAGGTTTTTTTAGGTTTTTTGAGGGTTTTAGTTTTTAGCATTTAGCTTGGGGGGGGGGGTTAGGTTTTTTTAGGGTTTTTTTAGGTTTTTTTAGCTATTTTAGGTTGTGTTCACATTGGTTCTCGCGGTTCTCGCAATAAGGTGGTTCTCGCATGAACCTTACCCTATATATATATATATATATATATATATATATATATATATATATATATATATATATATATATATATATATATATATATATATAGGGTGGGGTTCTAGAGTGAACACTAATGTATTTGCGAACTGAGTGAACAAATCTTGACCATTGATTTACACACGTGGATGGCTAGGGTTTCATCATCAAATCGTAAAATACATTAGTGTATTTCATCATCAAATCCTGGCCATTGATCTACACACATGTATGGCCAGGATTAGTTCGCTCAGTTCGCAAACTACACTAGTGTTCACTCTTGAACCTAATCCTATATATATATATATATATATATATATATATATATATATATATATATATATATATATATATATATATATCCTTAATTAGAGGCCTTATTTTTGTAGAAGCCCTAAGCCTAAACATAGGTTAGTTGTACTAAAGATCCGGCCCTATACATCAAACTATGGATCCTTGTTTTTTATCAAGTTCTTGCATCGTAAAAGAGTAGAAAGAACATGATAATTATGATATTACACGTACGTAATAATAATTCTGTTACACATAAATAATTATGTTATTACACTCATGTACTTTTGTTATTACACTCTTAGTTATGCTACTCTCTGTTTTTGGTCAAACTTTATTATTATTATTATTATTATTATTATTATTATTATTATTATTATTATTATTATTATTATTATTATTATTATTATTATTATTATTATTATTATTATTATTATTATACTTGATAGAGCATATCTATACTACTTTGTTATTACACTTTTAGTTATGCATGTACTTGTAATATCATAATTATCATGTTCTTTCTACTTATGCATGTACTTGTAATATCATAATTATCATGTACTTTGGATATGCTTTATAAAGTAGTATATATATATATATATATATATATATATATATATATATATATATATAGAGAGAGAGATACACACTTTACTTATGTGTTAATGTATGCTATAAAGTAGTATAGATATAACAAAGTAGTATAGATATATATATATATACGCACCCCCACTCTCTGTTTTTTGGTCAAACTTTATTATTATGTTAATGTTTGTTTTTGGTTGTTATTTGATAAATGTATGATGAAGGTGTGTTTAGGAGAGCAAATTCTTGAAGTTTTTAGGGTATATGTGGAACCCATATATTATTATGTTAATGTTTGTTTTCGTCTCCATCACCTGCAGTTACATCCCGATTCTTTTCTCTGCTTGGAGAACGACGATGACGACGGGATGGAAAGAGAGTAGGGCGTTAATGATGGCAATGGAGTTTTGCTGAATGATGGGATAAAATTATTGAGAATAATGAACACTCATTAAACAAAAGATCTCTGCAAAATTATACTGCACAAGATGTGTATAAGCCATTTAAGTTAAGCAGCTAATTTTTCTTATTCTCTTTGTCGACCTTGAATAATTTTATTTACCTTTTTATCAGCTACTGAAAATCTCCCAAAAAGATGTCCTTTATTATTTCACAAATTATTAAAGTTATTAAATATCATGTTTACTTGAAACTTGCAGATCAAAGAGTCGCTAGATATTTCTGTATACAGAGGTTAGTCTGCTGTTAACATATCCTTTAATTACGATTCTAATCATTATAGATGGTTTCAGATGTTCAAAAATCTAATTATACCAGACTTGTTTAAGCTTGTTATATGCACATGCATTCTCAAATATAAACTGCAAATAGTTATTTGTTGGTTATCATGGCCCAGATTCACATATTAAAGTCCCAACACCCGGTGGATCAAAAACTCCGGTGAGGCCTGTAGACCATAACATATCGAAGGAGGGTTTGTCCCGCGCACCTATGTCAAGGGATGAAGTAGAGGTAAAAGTTTTGATCTGTTTATATCTACAGCGGGTCGAACTGGTTGAAATTAGCCCGAAGTGCATTAAACTTTTCTGTACTAAATGTTTATAATTGTTTTAGAAAAGTGGATAGAAGGATAAGCAGATTAATCTGATTTGACCCGCTATATGAGGTATCTATTTTTTTTTTTTTTTGAGTTGTCAAAATCAGTGGGTTGGGTAACGGGTCAAAATGAGTTTGGGTTAACCCATATGACAAATTGGATACATGATCTTGTGTAGGGGTGTGCACGGTTTGGTTCGGCTCTAACCGGTGAGTCTCTCCCGGTCACAAAAGGTCCTTGTGACGGTGTCTATTCCGGTTTGACTTGCAAACAGGGTGAAATCGAGGCGGTTGTGATAGCTACCGGGGTCCACACGTTCTTTGGGATAGCTGCTCATCTTGTTGATAGCACAAACCAAGGTGGTCGTTTTCAGAAAGTAAGTACGAAAAGGAGTCGAATTTCACATCCGTGCGTTTGTGTTTTCGAGATTTTGAATTTGTTTGTGATCTTTTTAGGTTTTGACTGCGATCGGGAATGTCTGTATTTGTTCTATCGCTGTTGGAATGGTGATCGAGATAATCATAATGTTTCCGATTCAAGATAGGCAGTATCGGCCTGGGATTGATAATCTTCTTGTTCTTTTGATCAGTGGAATCCCGATCGCTATGCCGACCGTTGTTTCCGTCACGATGGCTATCGGGTCTCATCGATTGGCGCAACAGGTTTATTGACTTGCATCATCTTTCTTTTATTAATTTTATTATATTTTTATATCATTTTTGACAATTTATATGATTAATACAGGGTAGCTGTTCCCAACAGTCAACCGCTTTCCCTTTTAGGAAGGGATCTTAGAAAGGCTCATCTGCAGGTGCCTCTTAGTGGTGGTTACAGGTCATCAAATACCGCCACATCATCATCATCTGCTGCAGCTGTTGCCGCTGATCCTTTTCTTTCTTCTTTGGTTCTTAACTTTCCGGGCTCGAAAACAGAAGAAATCTCCAAGTCCAATCCTCATATCATGAACTCCACCTCGCAACACTTATGGAAAGCGAGGTACACTTACACATGTCTGTTATTCATTTGCGCGTGTTTAATTACGTTCTTTCTCATATTAACGCAATATGCACTGCTTGTACACGGGGCAATTTGGGTTGTGTTTTATCTCAAACGGCTTCTTTTATTTGAGCTACAAGCGAACGGTAAAACATATTGAAACTGCCAAATCACTTTACTCAAAGATTTAGATTAGAGTTAATTACTGTTTCGTCCCTGTGGTTTGTCAAAAATTACTATCAGTCCATTAGTTTAAAAATTGCGATTTCAGTTCCTGTTGTTTCACTTTCGTAACCATTTTAGTCCATCCCGTAACCATTTCAGTCCCTATACTTACATAATAAATGGATTGAAATGGTTATGAAAGTAAAACCACCGGGACTGAAATGGTTACGAAAGTGAAACCACAGGGACTGAAATCACAATTTTTAAACTAATGGACTGAAATAGTGATTTTTGGCAAACCACAAGGACGAAAACAATAATTAACTCATTGGATTATTAATGTAATAATATTGCTTTTGTAATCATAATCAACACAATAGCTGTGTATATGAATATTATTTCGAGTTAAAGTTCATGGTCCCTCTGGTTTACCAAAATTTTGGATTTAGTTCCTAGCTTTTCAAAAGTATACGGATGGTCCTTGTGGTTGCACTCTGTAACGCATTTAGTCCCCAACCAACAAATTAAAGGTTCCAGCAGGTCCAAGTTAGGGACTAAATGCGTTACAAAGTGCAAACCACAGGGACCATCCATGAACTTTTGGAAAAAAAGTTGGGGACTAAATGTGTTATAAACTGCAAACTACATAGACCGTCGATGTACTTTTGAAAAGCTAGGGACGAAATCCAAAATTTTGGTAAACCACAGGGACCATCCGTGTACTTTACTCTTTTTTTTAAATGGACAAAACGTGTGCGTATTTTTAGATGAGCTTGTTTTGAGGTCCCATTTTTGCCTGTGGGTTTTTTTTATCATAGTATACTTAACTGCATGTTTTTGTATTGCAGTTTGATCCTTCCTTGAGTTGTGAAGAACGGGAAAAGAGAATGAAATAGGCGAGAGGACGAGCTGTTTTTCTGCAAGATCTGCTGCTGGTTTCAACATTCTTAGGTGATTAAACCTGACAATGAGAGCAAGAGCCGGTGCTGAATATGTAGTTGACAATTTTAGGTGATTAAACCTGACAATGTAGTTGACATTTTTTAGAAAAGAAATTGTATTGCTACAGTAAAACGTATTCATTCAAAATAATAAAAGGAGGTAAACGTTGATGTAAACTCCTTTGATAACTCATGTTAATTTCGAGCCTCGGAAATTATATAGACTAAAAAGTCAAAGTAAATGACCAGTTAATCTTTTATGGTTGACGTGTTATTTTCTTATTTCAAAAGACAAATTTCGTAATGTGATTTTTCATGGTAGTTGATAATAATTAATGCAAGTACATACATGATATGTTGATGAAACGGCTTTATAAATTGTCATTTAGATCGTATAAATGGATAAAGAAATAACTTAAAACTTACATTCTTTGACATGTTTAACTTGATAGTTACGGAAGACAAGAAAAACAGAAGTTTATTTTTTTACATGAGATTTATGAAAGTTGTTTTTTTTTTTTTACGAAAGGACAACCTGACCCGTACTAAAAGCTGCATGTTGTGAACCGAGCCTGTTGAAACACATTACCAACTATCTATTTTGTTTGTACAGAGAACATCATGGTCGTGAATATTCTACATGTGCATGCCAACTGGAATTGGTGTTGGTTATGCTTATGATAGAATGATATGCATAATCACTCTTTCTTATGCACATTGACATGGAGCCAAATAAAGAATGACTAGAAAAGATCAAACTAATGGCTGGTGTTCTTTATTTTGTAGGTTGGAGGCAGTCTTGGTTGGGGCGTTATATATGCCACTACAAAGTTGCTGAAATAGTCAATGACGGTTGTACAAACTTATTTAGTTAGTTTGTCAAATATGACTAAACTTTAATAGAGTTGGTGGACTTTTTCAAATGGTTGAGAAGATGAAAGAATGAGTATTACGACATCAAAAGATGGTCGGTAAGAAGAAAGAACGATTGATGCTTTTTGTTCAGAGTGCATAAGGCAAGAACCAAATTCACAGTAGCTTTACGTTTTTTTCATTCTCTGATTGAATAAAAGTTAATTGGTTCGATTAGTCAACTTCAACTTCGGTTTGAACTGTTAGCTATTTTTGAACCAAACCGACATGAAAACTCATCATTTTAGATTACAAAAGTAATAATAATGCAGTGTGACTTTGTTTAAACTCTTAGCTTGTTAAGAAAAACAAGTTAGGCGGATTGGTTTGATTAGTTTTGAGCTTATGGTTATGCTTTTGTTGGCTTGGCTTGGCGCAGTTCAGTTTGTTTACATCCTTTTAAAACTCTTTAAATCCCCATGACCGGTTTTGAAGCACCTTAACCGAAAATGTAGATTTTAGTTATGACCCAACTGAACTGAACCTTCTTATGCACACCATTAGAATTACTAACAAGTATTGTGTTTTCCGTTGCATCGCGAATTTGGTTTTGGTTATGGCTCAAAACCGAACCTCCCCGTACATAGCCCTAAACTCACAAACCTAAGTGACATGTTTCCCGCCGCATCGCGCGGGTAAACGACTAGTATATATATATATATATATATATATATATATATAGGGAAAGGTTAACATACAAAAAGGCTTATCCTACATTACATACGCGACAAGCGTAACCGTCGGATCAGGGTATAATCATGCATGGAAGTCAAAAATCACGCATGGGAACACAAAAAACGCATGGGATCAGTTTTTTTTATAATCACGCATGGAAGTTAAAATCACGCACGTTATTTTCGATCAAAATTGTAATTACGCATGTTATACACTTGGTCGCGTACAATAATGTACGATAAGGCCTTTTGTACATTATACTTTCTCTCTATATATATATATTACTCGGTTGTTATAATAATGTATTTTTGTTTTGTGTTATACAACTATATTATTATTACACATGTAGGATTGGGTCTTATGTCACATAACTATAACACACATAAATTCTGAAAAACGTTAGTTTTTGCTATTACATATTTCTCGCTCTGTAATTAAAGATCATTAAACTTTTAATAAAGGAACCGAGAAATTTATAAGTGCTAATAATACTATGATAACGTCTCGCTTTATAATTAAAGATCATTAAACTCTTAATAAAAGAACCGAGAAATTTGTAAGTGTTAATAGTACTATGATAATGTGACGGTCAGTGGCGAAGCTTGAAAATTTCCACCGGGGGGTCGGAAGTCACCGAACCTAAAAATACTATATAAGTAATCGGTTTTTTTAATAAAACCGGGGGGTCGAAAACGTATATACCTAAAAAATTCTACACGAAACGTACATACATAACACTACTAAGCGAAAAGTTCGGGGGGTCGGGCGCCCCTCCCGGCCCCTTAAAAGCTACACCCTTGGTGACGGTTGAATTCTGTAACAGCACCCAAAATGAATTCTGTAGCGGCACCCATGTCGTTTCAGATTTTAAATCAACTTTAGAGTATGTGTAGTGGTAATGTGATTGAATATGAAGTTGTGCATGCATGATAAAGATAACGCCCTATAATGTCCAGCACACCGCCCCCTGATGCGTGATCTTCATAAAACAGGTGTTGGCATGATTGTGAAAACGTCTGGCGTGATCTTGCCATCACCACTTTGGTGGGGCGGTAGAGACATTGTGCCTCTTAGGAAGAGAAGAGGGTTCAATTCCTGACATGGGTAAAACTTGATGTAATTTAGGAATAGTGTTATGTAACTTTTACCGTTCAAAAAAAAGGGGGGACTTGATCTTGAAACGAGAGCTTAATACCAAATGTCACATAACCCTCAAGAAAAGGGCATTATCATAATAAGCGACTACACATAGTCTTAAAAAATTTCATTTTTTTGTTCAACCCTAAACCTCATATGTAACTAGAAGAAGCAAGGGCGGGGGAAAAAAATTTAGTGCTAAATTCCGTCGAAAATCCTATCCGCACCCCTTGGAATTTTTCGTCCGCACCCCTTGGAATTTTTCGACCGCACCCTTGAAATTTTCTGTCCGCACCCCTTAGGTAAAAAGTATTATTAATTTATAATTTAAATTTTTTTAGTAAACTCTTATTTAAAAAAAATACTACCTAAATTATATAACTTTTAATACCTAACCAACTAAACCCAAATACCCATACATTTACCCAGTTATAATTCTTAACTAACTAGCTAGCCCACTAAGTCTTAGCCCATTAACCAAACCCAATAATATTTCAAACTATAATAAAATAATTAAAGCCCCAAACCTTTAGAAATTCTTTTCCGCTCTCTCTCTCTTGCGTCCCTGCACTGCCAACGAACAACATCACCCAGATACAACAGTCCAGCAGCCGGCGACCACCGTAATCAGCCACCATACCACCTTCGTTTGACAACAAATCTAACCAAAATCCGAACACGGGTAAGTTTCTTTGTTATTTTGATGATTTTGGTTGATATTATAGGAGAAAAAGGCTAATAAAGTTGTTAAATAGGTTTGAAATTTTGTGTGTTTTGACGTTGTTTATTGTTGTTTAGATGATTTTTAGGGTGATTATATTGTCTATATATTTTTAGGGTGATTATGTTGTTTATATATTTTTAGGATGATTACAACTTACATTATGATTTCTAGGGCTTGAATAGTTGAAAATTAAAATTGAAACATTATGTTATGGAGCGATAAAACTTATGTTATATAGAGAAATAATTGCTTAAGCAATTAGTTTTAGATGATGTTTTAGATAGATTTCAAAAGATGAAAACCCATAAGGCGTCGACGTTTTAATTATGCTTGTAACAAGGTTTGACATGTTTTTTATGATTATATAAATTTAGTTTGATGTTCGTTTGTTTTACATGACCCGACCCGATACGAACCGATTTTTTTACTTATATACCTAGGGGCCTAAAATTTTTAAAAATGTTCCGTACCCCCATCGAAAAATTCCTGGGTCCGCCACTGAGAAGAAGGCTAAAGCTTACCGGACTTCGGACAACAATGGAGGTTTTTGCACCATAATTCGACAAATCAAGCGCAATTTCCATGCCGGAATTACCAGCTCCGACGACCAAAACCTTCTTGTTCTCATACCCTTTGCCGGATTTATACTCAGTGGAATGAATAACTTCACCTTTAAAGTCACTCAACCCATCAACCTCCGGTATAAACACATCACTAGTTTCTCCAGTAGCCACCACCAAAAACCTCCCTTCATATCTTTTCACCCCACCACCATCAACCTCAGCCTCCACCTTCCATTTCTCCTCATCTTCTTCATACTTTGCAAACTTTACGCGGTTGCAAAACCTCGGATTAATCTTGAAACAAGATGCATAATCATCCAAGTATTCCAAGAATTGGGCTATTGGAGCATACGTCGGAAAACTTGCCGGAAAAGGAAGGTGAGGAAGTTGACAGAAGCTTTTGACTAAGTGGAGGTGAAGCCGGTTATATGTTTTTTTGTTGAATAATGAGGCGATGCAATCTTCTCGTTCGAGTATTATGTATGGGATTGATAGTTTATGGAGGCATGCGGCAGTGGCAAGGCCGGATGGGCCGGCTCCGACGATGATCACCACTGTTTCTTCAACGCCGGTAGTCATCTCCGGCAGAGGTTAGTCGGTGACTATGATATGTTATATACTTATATGTATATGTATGTATCTTGGTATTGCAAGTGGCCGAGTGTATATATGTGTATATTGCACGCCATAGGCTATATATAAAGTTATATGTGAAACCATCCAAAATTCAAAACTATCTAGTTTTGATTATACCCTTATTTAATTTTTATAAAGGATATCAACTACTCTCTATAAAAAAAATCATTCAATGTTCCATTCTAAAATCCTTAATTTATCTGTGATTCCAACTTCCAAACGAAGATCTAACAAAGGCCGTTAATCGAATCAATTTTTCAATCCGAGTTCATTAGGTTCATTCTATCTCGATAATTTTATTACATGTTTCCAGGGGCGGACCCATATGGTACGGGTCGGGATCCACGGACCCCCGATGTTTTTTTTTAAATAGTAGAACTAGTATGTTAAATTTTTAAAGGACCCCATAAAATTAATTAGTTGGACCAAATAGATCCAACAAATAAATAGTATTAAAAACAAAGATGGTGTGCTGGTAAACCCCCTTGTGTTCCAACAAATGGATCTCAATTTCAAGTCTTCCATCTCCTCTTTTTAGTTTATTTTTTTCATCAAAATTAAACTAATGCTTTAAAACAACACAATAATCTATTGACCCTCTAATTTGCTTATTTAAAATGATAAATTTAATATCCCTGAATGGTTTTATTTCACATTTGATTACCAAATAAGACTTCCAACATATAGTTGTGTTCATAAAAAAAAAAAAAGCTTAAACAAAATAAAATAAAAAAACTTTAACAAAATTTTGAAGCTATTGGTTCCAAGCAACTTATTAATCACCACTATTTGATAACTTGATGCTTAAAAATGGTTCTTAATAATATAGTGTTTTCATGTCCACTAAAGGCTTTTACATTATTTCCTAGCCCCGACCCGACTACAATGACCGACCTGAAAATTTTAATGTTGTTTGTGAAAAAATTTTATAAAAAAAATGAACCTCAATGAAAAAAAAAAATCCTAAGTCTGCTGCATGTTTCTATGTATGGATCAAAGATCAATCTCCAATTCTTAATGATATTGAAGCTACACATAAGTTTCCTAATCAATATTTCTTGGTTTCCATGTTATGGCAAACATATGATATTTTTTGAATTTTTAAACAACATTATACTCGTCAATTTTTTATCATCAGTTTAGTTTTTCTTACTCTTTAATTTTTTTTTATCATCAGTTTAGTTTTTTTTTTCTTTTTTTTTTTTTTGAAAAAAAACATGTTTCCATTGAGAATTATGTCCCACTTTTTTTTCGACTTTTTCTTTGTATTTTAGTAATACTTTTGATATGTAATACATGAATGACATCAAAATTCTTCTTTGTTGATATAGACACAACATGATGGGTTTGGAAGTTCAGTTACAAAATGATGCTTCTAAAACAAATCTAATTAATGATATAGATGCATATGGGCATGTGGTCATTAATAGCGGCCCAAATGTTGAAACAGATAAAAAGATAATGATGAAAGAGAGAAATTATGCATTTCTAGGGGATTTGGTGCAGGTACCCTAGGTATCTTCTCCGGGTTGAAATCTTGCATTTCTACTTGATTTTCAAGGTTTTCTATTTCCATGGGTTGATCAGGAATTGGTGGTTGTGGTTAGGGTGCTAGCATTTGCTCCAAGTTTTGGTCAGCTGCAGTGGTTGCTAAAATATGGATATTGGGTATACCCCTATTAAGCATATCCTGGGCATAGGCATCGGTTTCTCTTTTAGCTGCGGCTAACACTCGCTGTTCCTGTAACTTTTTCATACGCTTTCTACGCTCATGTGCTCCCCTACTGAACCATCCCCTCTTTTTCTGAGGAAATGGCTCTTCAGATTGAGCCTTAAACACAAAGATTCCTTCTTCCGTATCAGCAGAGTACCCCGAGAGGGCAGGCTGAGAAGAGGAGGTGCCTTCGCTTCTAGGCGAACCAGACAATTGACGATACGCGTCAGATGGTCCTTGGTCGCTCATACTGTAAACTAACAGATAGTCAGATAACACATAACAAGAAAATACAATTATGCACGTATTCCTGTTATTTATTTCCTAACACTTTGAATTTTGATGTCAGCAGAACACTTCTGTGGAATCAGTGCCAGAGCTCTGATACCACCTTCTGTCGCAACCCTCGATCCCTAATTTCCGGGAACGGGCGGCCGCGAGCCAGTTTTGGTGGTATCACGTTATTGTCTAATTTGGCAGCGGAAATTTTCATCAGGACCGTAGTTAGAAAATATTTAATCAGAGTAAAATGCCACATTTTCATTACATTAAACACATGGGTAAAAACCCAAGTTTTCAGTACACACAATTTCATAGGAATAAATCCTATTTTTATTTCAGAAAAACATCAATTTCTTTTAGGTAACTTTATTGCCACTTTTCCAAGCCTTCAGTATTGTCCAGCTGGCTTCTATTTGGCTTTCACATCTTGTTACCTGAAACGCGTTTTAAAAAAATTTGTCAGTGGGAAATACTGGTGAGTGAATCACAGTTTAATCAAGGTTAAATAAAAAGTCGCATTGAACAGTATTGAGGGCGCATCCGCAATTACATTTGTTTCCAAGTCATATCAATTACCACCACACGGTAATGTCGTTCCGACTTATGGCCATGTTACTCCTTACCAGGTTGTAACAAATTTTGTATACAAAACCCCAAATTTACTGACTGTAATTGTATTCTTACAAATACTCATATAACTGTTATTCGCATGGAAAAGTATTCAAGGTTTTGTAAAAACAGTTAACAAAAAGGTTTACAAAAAGTGGATTAACTCACATTGTTGTCTTAGAGTTATCAGTAAAGATTTCCTGGGAATAATCTATAAATTACACAAATGCACGTGTGTTAGTATAATAACCCATTTTAACATTAGTAATACCCTCCCCGAGACGGCATTCCAACGACTACGTCGGGCAGAACCACGACAGCCGTTACGGAACCCTATATCAATCGGGCAGAGTATCTAATACGTCTCCAGGGGTTATAATACTTACATCGTAGCAGAACCTCGCTATTTAAGGGGTATAGTACCCGGCTATAACTTCTACTATTCAGAATTGAGGGAGAGATTTCGAAATTGAGCGACGGAAACTGAAGGCCCGAGCTCCCATTATATAGGAGCTGATTTTGGGTTTCTCGCGGCCCGCGTAAACATAGGCTAAGGCCTACGCGTCCCTCGTCAAAGGCGGTCAACGGCGTAAGTGATCCGGGTCATCGAGTAGGGTCGACAAGTGTTGGGCCACGTGGCGGCCCAGGGTTTAGCCACCTTTCACTCTCTCGCGGCCCGCGTAAGTGTAAGCTTAAGCTTATGCGGCCCGCCTGAACTAAAGAAAACAAACAAGATCAGGTTCTGACCCTAATACCGCCCGCGTAAGTGTTGGGGTGGGTCTACGCGGCCCGCCTCAACTTAAATAAACTTGTTTTTAATTATTTTTAATGTTATGTTATATTTCGGGCTTGGTTTTCACATACGGGGTATATTTAAAGACATTTTGTGTGACAACCCTCACCAAACCAGGTATCCGTACGAATTAATTAATATTTAATTAATGCTTAATTACTGTGCATGCTTACAGTTGTGAATAAACTGCTACATGATTTCTGAAATATACATATACATGCATCATACTTTATTAACTGTCACTCCATTATGTACATGCAAAATTATAGTGACAAACTTGATGCACAAAAGCACAGTAGCACAATGAACGGATAACCCAGTAAACGCGCTGACATAGCCAGCACCAGACAGACACTGTCTCTAAGGCCAGTATGAGCCGGGAATAGTTTACTACACTAGTAGGAAGTGTAGGGAGGTGAGGATTGTAGAATTGCTTCACTAGGTATTAGTTATAGTGACCGGATGTGCCTAAAACATGTTTTTAAACACAAAATCCTGCACTCTACCACAAAATTCAGCACTTAAGCTAACTAGTAAAGTGCAAAAATATGGGAAAATAATACTAGACACTTTCCAAAGTGTGGGAATTCATTGTGTCACTAAAAATAACATTAAGGACACTTTAAATGCTTATTAAGCACTTTAACGGATCAGTATCTAACCAAACAACCGGACTTTACCCGGGACATAAAAATATTGTCAATGACATTGTTTTTCCTTATCTAAGCCAGTTAGGGTCCCCGAATACCCTAACACCCGTTATAAATTATAACACACATAATAACTAATCTTAATCTCTAACTAACTAACTAAACCTCTAACTATCTAGTTAAATTCCAACCCCTTTACCCCCCCCCCCTCACCGAATCGGTCCCCCAAAGGGGACACACCCTTACAAAATATGATTATTTTATTCCAAGTTGTCTAGTATCTACTAAACACATTACCTAAGGGTTAATGGGAAAAGTTGGTCCATAAATAAGTTTAAGAGTTAAGAGATTACATTCACCTAAACACTTCAAAAATTTCTACATCTCTCTCCCTTCTCTTTGATTCTCGGCCGAGACCTCACCCACATCCATCATCACTTTCGAGTTTCGATCAAGCCATTCTACATACATACAAGTGTGAAAGAGTTCATACGAGGAAGCTCGGTGCTTACGGAATCACAAGGACCTCTCTACGTCGCTATTAACCACCTTGTTTTCGCTTGATTTCTTCCCTAGCCTTGAGCTAGTTGTAAGTGCTTCTAATCACTCCCTTGTTCATGTTTGAAGTGGTTAATAAGAGATTTAACGGATAAAATTCATAAACACTAAAGATCAAAACTTAAAGTCTTGCTAGAATGATGAACTTGGTGGATAAAAAGAAACTAATGGTGTAAAATTTGTAAATCTTGTTTTGTTATGGTTATTTTATGTTGTTTGATGTTAGTAGTAGAACGGATCGTCATCTAACCAGGCTAGGTCATGTTCATGAAACATGAACTAGTGTTATGTAAAGTGTGAAAATGGTAAGATGATGAACTCTACTACTTATGAACATGAACTTGTGTAAAAGTGATTTTTCTTGTAAAATGGAGTTCTAAACTAGTAGATCTAAAGATTTACAAGTGGTGTTTTCGAAGAACCAAGTGTAAGATGCAAATCATGTTTTAAACCCGGATCTTACATAAACTACAAGCTTTTAGTGAAAAAGCAAGTGTGTAAACACTTATGTAACAAAAGGTTTTAACAGAGAAACATTTTCGTAATCCTTGGACGAGAAGTTGTAAACTTGCATTTTCTTTAAAAATAAAGATTTCAAGAAACCGACTTTATTTTTAAAGATAAAAAGATCTACTAAAAATATTGGAAAGTTACTGCATACTTTTACATAACTTACAAGTTCATGTGTTTGCGATTTATGTATATTTTTTACTAGTTTGAATATTGTTTGTTGATATTGGGAAAATTGTTGATTGAATTTTGAAAAGAAAATGATACGCTAGTAAGCGTGGCCACCTCGAGTTACAGAGGAAACTTTGGCGAAATTTTCCAGAAATATAACACTTGGAAATATTTTTACAACAAGTGTTATGAATATATTTTTAACTTATTTTTCCCAAATAAAATTCGCCATGATTTTTATTACAAAACTTCCAAGTGTCGGAGGTGGGATTTTCATAAATAAAAGTTGCTAAAATATATATTTAGAATATATATTTTTCATAATAGCACTTGTGTGAATTTTTAAGATTATTTTGTGAACTACATAAATATTATTTTTAGAGTAAAAATAATATTACTGGAATATACTGAATAGTAACGACCCCAAAATAATACTAACGCCTTCATAATACATATTTAAGTTACACCGGTATTATTATTATCACCCGAACTTTACAACGTAACTTATGTATTTTCGGAAAAATACTCTTGAAAGCATATTCTGATAAAAGTATTATTTTGGAAATTATATGGGATAAAATATAATATTTTTGGGAAAAATATTTATATTTTGGAGATAGAATGTTGTAGACAAATGAATTAAAGTATATTTTATTAAGTGGGACTTAATAATAAAGTCTGGGAATTATATAAACGCACATGTATTAAAACCTTCATCCTTGGGAAGGAATAAAATTACTAGATAATTAAGAAGTGTATACACGAAATAGTTGTCTAACTATTTCCCAAAGACATTTAACCTTAAGCTAAGGCACGACCGTCCGTCTAATAGAAGTTAGTACGTGTAGGTCGTCACACTGGGAGATACTATTTCGAGACACACTTCTGTGAGTTCATGTCCCCCTTTTCTCTTAACTGTTTTCAGTTTTTAAACTGCGGGGGTGAAATACATGTTACTATGATTACGAGTACTTTTACACATGGTATGATTAGCGTAAGGAGGGTTACTACTTAGATCATGTGAGTGAGTAGGCGGGAACTGAAGGCCATTAATCCTCAGTGTAGGACCGAGGGACAATAGCGGTAGTTCTATCTGGGTGTAGCGAGCCCAGCCCCAGGCCCAACAGTACGGACCTCGGGGTGACTTGGTACCCGACGCAAAAATCTGCTAAGTTTGAGTCTTCCTACTGCACTTCACACATATCAATGGCCTTGCAAACCATTGGTGATCTCTTTATTTCCTTATTTGCTACATACCAGGGTTTTATACTTACAAAGGTTTAACATAACTCACTACACATGAACTCGCTCCACAATTTTTGTTGATTTTTCCAACTTACATGTATTTCAGGGAATTAAGGATCTGGCACGGTATGCTACGTTTTCACGCTGCGTAAGAGTTATGGGATCATCCAAGTTTAGGGGTTGTGGCTTTTACCTGGACGAGTCACAGTTCTTAAGCTGCGTCTATTTCATGTGTGTGGTTGTGTCTTTTGAACAAGATTTTATTTAGTTATGTTGTATTATCGTTGCATGTGTCGACATTTTAAAACAATGTTGTGGTATTTTGTTTTTAAGACTTTAATCAATGGATGATCTGCATGGTTTTAATTTCATATAGCTTTGTTGTGATTAAGCTATGGTATTAAGAAGTCACACCGAAATAAACCCACGCTTCTGCAAAGCCAGGGTGTGACATTTTGAGATATTTTAAGATGTATTAGGGTGTCGGAAAAGTTATAAGGGTGTCGGTTTATGTTAGGGTTGTTATATCCTCCTCACCTTGTTTTAGAGCTCGTCCTCGGGGTCTACTGGAATAGGTGTGGATATTTTCTTCGCATTTCAGATTCAAGCTCCCATGTGTATTCAGGTCCTCTTTTGGAGTCCCACTTCACTTTGACCAGAACTAATCTCTTATGTTTAAGATTCTTGGTTTTCCTATCTTCAATTTGTAGAGGCCTCTCTACAAACTTTAGTTTTTCATTTACCTCTATATCCTTAAGAGGTACTACAAGTGATTCATCATCTAGGCACTTTTTGAGATTGGATACATGAAATACATCATGTATTCCTGCCATTTCCTCTGGCAGTTGTAGCTGATAGGCTACAGGTCCTATTCTTCTAATAATCTCGAAAGGTCCAATATACCTGGGACTTAGCTTTCCCCGTTTGATGAATCTTACCACTCCTTTCCAAGGAGAGACTTTTAACAATACCTTATCACCTACCTGGAATTCTAACGGTTTACGTCTGTTATCAGCGTAGCTCTTCTGTCGATCACGTGCCGCTTCCAGTCGTTCCTTGACTTGAATGATCTTATCGGTTGTTTCTTGTACTATCTCAGGTCCAGATAGTTGCTTTTCCCCAATTTCTGCCCAACAGACTGGGGTTCTGCACTTTCGTCCATAAAGTGCTTCGAATGGTGCAGCATTGATACTCGTGTGATAACTGTTGTTGTAAGAAAATTCTATTAAAGGTAAGTGATCGTCCCAATTACCTCCGAAATCAATTACACAAGCTCTAAGCATGTCTTCCATGGTCTGAATTGTCCTTTCACTTTGCCCGTCCATTTGAGGATGGTAAGCTGTGCTTAGATTCAGTTTGGTTCCCATTGCTTTTTGGAAAATTGCTCAAAAATGAGAGGTAAAACGGCTATCCCTATCAGAAATAATTGACAAAGGAATTCCATGTAATGAAACAATTTCATTTACACACAATTTAGCTAACTGTTCCATACTAAAAGTTTCCTTCATTGGTAGGAAATGAGCTGACTTGGTTAGCCTATCTACAATCACCCAGATTGTATCATTACCTTTTCTGGTTTTGGGTAACTTGGTAACAAAATCCATTGTTATCAATTCCCATTTCCACACTGGCATTTTTAATTGTTGCAACAATCCTGAGGGTTTCTGGTGTTCAGCTTTGACTTGTGAACAAGTTAAATATTTAGAAACATAAGCTGCTATATCCTTTTTCATTCCTGTCCACCAGAAATTTTTCCTTAAATCCTGATACATTTTATCACTTCCTGGATGCATCGTATATTTAGACTTATGAGCTTCTTCTAATGTACGGTGACGTAAATTTCCTAATTTAGGTATCCACATTCTCTTTTTATGGAATCTCCAAATTCCATATGTTCCTTGTTCTAACTCTTTAATCATTCCTTTTAATTTTTCAGTATCTTCCTTGATTACTGATTCTTGTGCTCTTTTAATTTGATCGTTTAAATCTACTTGTAGATTTAACTTAAGAGAACGTACCCTTTTTGGCTTTTCGTGATACTTTCGACTTAAAGCATCTGTCACTACATTTGCTTTTCCTGCATGATACTGGATATCACAATCATAATCACTAAGCAATTCCATCCAGCGTCTTTGTCTCATATTTAACTCTTTTTGCCCGAAAACATACCTTAAACTTTTATGATCTGTAAAAACGGTAAACTTACTACCATAGAGATAATGTCTCCAAATCTTAAGGGCAAAAATTATGGCTCCTAATTCCAAATAATGGGTTGAATAATTCTCTTCATGATTCTTAAGCTGTCTAGAGGCGTAAGCTATAACCTTTTCACGTTGCATCAACACACATCCATAACCTAAGTTAGAAGCATCACAAAAGACTACAAAGTCTTCAGTTCCTTCTGGTAACGCTAGTATGGGTGCATGGGTTAATCTTTGCTTAAGGATTCTAAAGGCTTCTTCTTGTTTTGGTCCCCATTCAAACTTAACAGATTTACAGGTTAACTTGGTTAAGGGAATGGTTATTCTAGAAAAATCTCGAATAAATCTTCTATAATAACCGGCCAATCCTAAGAAACTTCTAACCTCAGTTGGCGACTCAGGGGTTTTCCATTTGGTAATCGCCTCGATCTTTGTTGGATCCACATGGATTCCTTCATGGTTAACTAAATGTCCAAGAAATTGTACCTGTTCTAACCAAAACTCGCACTTTGAAAACTTAGCGTAAAGCTTTTCCTTTCTTAACAGACTTAAAATTAAGTGCAAATGCTTTGCATGCTCTTCTTTACTCTTAGAGTAAATTAGAATATCATCTAAGAAGACAATTATGAATTTATCCAAATATGGCTTACATATTCGGTTCATCATGTCCATAAATGCAGCTGGGGCATTGGTTAAACCAAATGGCATGACAGTAAATTCATAATGACCATACCTTGTTCTAAATGCGGTTTTAGGAATGTCCTCTTCCTGTACCTTTAATTGATGATATCGTGATCTTAAATCGATCTTAGAGAAAAATCAAGCTCCTTGAAGTTGATCGAACAGATCATCGATCCTTGGTAATGGATACCGATTCTTAATCGTGACTTTGTTCAATTCATGGTAGTCAATGCACATACGCATTGATCCGTCCTTCCTCTTGACAAATAAAATCGGCGCTCCCCATGGCGATGAGCTTGGCTGTATGAATCCTTTCTCCAACAATTCATCTAATTGGTTCTTTAGTTCCTGCATTTCAGCGGGTGCCAAACGGTAAGGTGCTTTGGCAATCGATGCTGTCCCTGGTAACAGATGGATTCTGAATTCAACTTCCCTGTCTGGCGGCAGTCCTGGCAATTCCTCTGGAAAGACATCTGAAAACTGGGACACTACTGGAATGTCTTTTAATTCTTTTCCTTTAGTGTTAGTGATTATAGAAATCAAATACACTATAGATCATTTTCTTGTATAACTTGCAGTTTTCATCACAGAGATGAATTTAGTGGATCTAGATGGTTTATCTCCTTTAATTGTGATCTTTTCACCCATTGGTGATTTTACTTGAATTGACTTTTGATCACACAAAATACTGGCTTTATTGGCTATTAACCAATCCATTCCTAACACAATATCGAATCCAGCTAGATTCATTGGGTAAAGGTTTGCAAGAAACTCTTGATTAAAAATTTCTATTCTTGCCCCCTGCAAGATTTCAAAAATCCTAACGGTTTCTCCATTTGCTGTCTTTACTAGACATTCTTGTGGTAGTTTAGTTAATGATTGATTTAGAAGTTTGCAAAACTAAGTATTAATAAAACTTTGGTTTGCACCAGAGTCAAATAATACTTTAGCAAAAATATCATTAACTAAAAGCGTACCAGCTATGACGTCTGGAATCATCTTGGCTTCGTCTGCAGTTAGAACAAATGCTCTAGCATTTTTAGGATTCTTGTTGTTTGCAGTTGGAGCCAATTTTGGACAGTTTGGCTTGATGTGACATTTTTTCTCCACAGTTGAAGCACAATCCATTTGTTGGTTTCCTTCTGCAGGTTTCCTCCTTATGTCCTGGTATTTTGCAGAAATTGCAGTAAGTAGAGCATCTTCCTGAATGCTTCTTTCTGCAGGCTTTGCAGTATGGCGCAGAGGTAGAACCTACATTCCTACAGTTGGAATTCTCGGAACGGAATTCTTGGGTAAGCCTTTTGGGTTAGGTTTCTCCTCTGGTCTTCTTCTCTAGTACGGATTAACTCATCTGTCAAGGTATTGGCTAGTTCTACAGCTTCTTCTATGGTTTGGGGTCTAGTTACCTTGACTACATGTCTAATTTCTCCGATTAATCCCCAGATATAACGGGAGATTAACACTGGCTCAGGTGATGCAAGGGTCGGTACTATTCTAGCATATTCAAAGAATGTGGTAGTATAACCCTTACTATCTACCCCGGTCATTCTAAGATTCAGAAACTTGTTTGCAATCTGTTCCTTTTCATTAGGAGGGCAGAACTTCCTTTCTACCATATTTTTGAACTCCTCCTATTCCATGTTATATATCCTATCACTTCATCTTGACTGGAGGATAGTGTTCCACCATTCTACGGTTGAATTCTTAAATAAATTAGAAGCAAACATTATCTTATCTTCTTCAGCACACTTGCTTATTTTCAGAACAGCTTCAGTTTTCTCTATCCAACGTAAAGCTGCAATGGGTCCTTCATTGCCCGAGAATTCTATTGGTTTACAGGACCAGAATTCTTTATAAGAACAACCATATGGCATGGTTCTTCTTCTTTTGGGAATGGGCACCTGAAGTACGGGTCCATTGTTCACGCTATGTTCTGGTTCACTTGGTCGCTTACTGTTATGCTTACTTTCGCTTCTTGAACTGTTTGAATAATAAATGTCATTGCATCTATAATTCCTTGTGCCACTATGTGTTGAATGACACTATTATCCATTTGATTTCCATTGTTATTGTTCGGATTCTCATTATTCAGATTATCATTATTCGAGTGGTTGTCGTTCTGAATATTATCATTCTGGTTTTCTTGATTCACTTCGTTGTCCATCTGAATTTTAAACATTTACCAAATATTAATATCACAAATAATATTTGAATATAGCCAATCACATGACACGCACTTTTTGGTCAAAAGCGTCGAGCATTGCGACTTTTACTCTATTCATATATTATGCATCTATTACAAACCAGTACTGAAATTAAAATTACAATACCGACTGAAATGTAAAGCTACAATACTAGTAATATGCATCCGTAGTTTTTTTTCTAACACGTACACACATATATTATTGTTATATTATATTATATTATTACTACTACCATTCCCACCGTCACATTCATGGATATGGATTCATCCAAAAATCCATATTGCGTTCGTCGTATTTCCATACGAGACGCTCTCCCACCTGTCTCATTCGTTCACTACTTTCTAAAATTTCCTCTCCGAAAGTCCTAAGTTCTTGTACGTTTTCTGCACTCATTGGGGGTGCAGGTTCTAGGACTGGGTTAGGAATCTGGGATGCGGGTTCCTGGTATGAAGGTAAAGGGGCCTGGTATGGGTAAGGGTTCTCTAAAATCTCCCTAATGTATGCATCGTTATCGAAATAGGAATCTAGAGGATCTAGCCCTGGGTAGGCTCCTAGGTTTGGCATTGGCACACTTTCCTGTATCGGGTAACGTTGCACATAGTCCCTAACGTCGTCCCACCAAGGGTCGTAATTTGGGTCTAGGGGATTTGGTGCAGGTACCCTAGGTATCTCCTCTGGGTTGAAATCATGCATTTCTATTTGATTTCCAAGGTTTTCTATTTCCATGGGCTGATCAGGAATTGGTGGTTGTGGTTGGGGTGCTAGCATTTGCTCCAAGTTTGGGTCAGCTGCAGTGGTTGCTAAAATATGGATATTGGCTATGCCCTTATTAAGCATATCCTGGGCATAGGCATCGGTTTCTCTTTTAGCTGCGGCTAACACTCGTTGTTCCTGTAACTTTTTCATACGCTTTCTACGCTCATGTGCTACCCTACTGAACCATCCCCTCTTTTTCTGAGGAAATGGCTCTTCAGATTGAGCCTTAAACACAAAGATTCCTTCTTCCGTATCAGTAGAGTACCCCGAGAGGGCAGGCTGAGAAGAGGAGGTGCCATCGCTTCTAGGCGAACTAGACGATTGATGATACGCATCAGATGGTCCTTGGTCGCTCATACTGTAAACTAACAGATAGTCAGATAACACATAACAAGAAAATACAATTATGCACGTATTCCTGTTATTTATTTCCTAACACTTTGAATTTTGATGTCAGCAAAACACTTATGTGGCTGAATCAATGGCATAGCTCTGATACCACCTTCTGTCGCAACCCTCGATCCCTAATTCCCGGGAACGGGCGGCCGCGAGCCAGTTTCGGTGGTATCACGTTATTGTCTAATTTGGCAGCGGAAATTTTCATCAGGACCGTAGTTAGAAAATATTTAATCAGAGTAAAATACCACATTTTCATTACATTAAACACATGGGTAACACACAATTTCATAGGAATAAATCCTATTTTTATTTCAGAAAAACATCTATTTCTTTTAGGTAACTTTATTGCCACTTTTCCAAGCCTTCAGTGCTGTCCAGCTGGCTTCTATTTGGCTTTCACATTTTGTTACCTGAAACGCATTTTAAAAACATTTTGTCAGTGGGAAATACTGGTGAGTGAATCCTAGTATAATCAAGGTTAAATAAAAAGTCGCATTGAACAGTATTGAGGGCGTATCCGCAATTACATTTGTTTCCAAGTTATATCAATTACCACCACACGGTAATGTCGTTCCGACTTATGGTCATGTTACTCCTTACCACGTTGTAAAAAATTTTGTATACAAAACCCCAAATTTACCTACTGTAATTGTATTCTTACAAATACTCAATAACTGCTATTCGCATGGAAAAGTATTCAAGGTTTTGTAAAAACAGTTAACAAAAAGGTTTACAAAAAGTGGATCAACTCACATTGCTGTCTTAGAGTTATCAGTAAGGATTTCCTGGGAATAATCTATAAATTACACAAATGCACGTGTGTTAGTATAATAACCCATTTTAACATTAATAATACCCTCCCCGAGACGGCATTCCAACGACTACGTCGGGCAGAACCACGACAGCCGTTACGGAACCCTAGATCAATCGGGCAGAGTATCTAATACGTCTCCAGGGGTTATAATACTTACATCGTAGCAGAACCTTGCTATTTAGGGGGTATAGTACCCGGCTATAACTTCTACTATTCGGAATTGAGAGAGAGATTTCGAAATTGAGCGACGGAAACTGAAGGCCCGAGCTCCCATTATATAGGAGCTGATTTTGGGTTTCTCGCGGCCCGCGTAAACATAGGCTAAGGCCTACGCGGCCCGCGTCAAAGGCGGTCAACGGCAAGTGTTGGGCCATGTGGCGGCCCAGGGTTTAGCCACCTTTCATGTCACACCCCAACCGATGGCGGAATCATCGGGGCATGGCACTGAGCAAAACATATTGTCCAGAAGTTTCCATAACAATTATCATCACTATTTAGTTTAAATAACACGTCCCATACCGTGTCCCAAATAACAAACAAATTATTACAGATAACAACGAGGCAAATATTCTGTTCCGACAACTCAGATTTAAATAAAACAAATAAATATTGTTCAAATGCTCCTAAAGACCCAGCCTGACAAGATCTACAGACAACTATGCTCTAGTTGGTCTTTCCTGACAAACAACTATTTTTTGAGGGCCTCTAGAGCTTTATTCTAGCCTCGCTTTCCTAGCAAGCAAACATCTTAAACACCTGTCACATACGTTAAAATAAAGTTAATACATATAATGTAAAGGTGAGCATACAAGTTTGATAATAGCATATAGAGTTCGAAATAGTTTACGCATAACCAACACGTACACAGAGGAAAACGAAGCATGTTAATTATCGACATGGACCTATCGATACCAATGACTGCGGGTTGACCATCCGAGACGATTCGCAATACATGATTACTACCGTAATCCATGCAAGTAATTGTCCTTAACAACCCCCGTGTGAACGGGTGCTGAGTCCAAACTATAGTACTACGTCGTTAAGGCAGGTAGATAGCATTCCACGTGTAAACACAATCAACAATCATTCATTTAGTCACGTAATACATGCAATTCAGTTAGCGTTCAAACATTTGAGTGGTGTGTTCGATAGTGATTTTGATAAGTAACGTATGTAACACCCAAAAGTGCTATAAGCAAAAAGGGATCGAGTATACTCACAGCGGTTGATTGATGGATTGAAGGGAGCGCTTGAGAGTAGGGTTAGCCTGAACAGTTCGATAGCATAACGATGAATACACGTAGAATGGAAACAAGTGTAAGTGGGTTGAACAGCCTGGTCGATCGAACGATAGGTTCGATCGAGCGGGTTGTTCGTTCGGCTGGACGATCCGTTCGGACAGCCTGCTCGATCGGCCGGTAGGCTCGATCGGTTGGACTGTTCGAGTGGATTGTTTCTTCCCTTGAGTAGGATGTGTTTGTGTATGATGGTTTGAACTTTTGAAGTTTTTGTTGTAGCATTTGAGAACACTGAAGTGTTCTTACCTTTCAAGTCGATCGATCGAACGGTCTGTTCGATCGGTCGGCTTAACCGATCGGTTAGGAACTTCTGTAGTAGTCCTCAGCAGGTTGTCACTCGATCGAGCAGCATATTCGATTGAACAACCTGTTCGTTCTGATAGCATGTTCGATCGGGTGGCACCCCAATGCGTCGAACGAGTGGAAAATCGATTAAGTGTTGAAGCATAGTATCTCATGATCCGATGAGTAATGTTACCAAACAGCTCGTTCGATTGGTCATTACTTCGTTCAATACCATACCTCATGAGTTTGTCAAAAGTGTGGGGCCATGTGCTAGCCGATCGGCTGGCCTGGTCGATCGGCTGACATATCCGATCGGTTGGGCTGTTCGTTCGAACAGCGTAACCGTTCGGTCAGCATCCTGACCTGGTCGGCCTGTTCGTCTAACACTTGGTTGTTCTGATTATTTGATGTTATATTGAGGTAGTTTGACAACGAGTTGAAGCATGACACTTTCGTTCTTACTTGTTTCTCCTGCTCGGACAGGAATCACCCAAGTCCGGCCTGTGAACGGTTTGGAACGTCAGTTTAACGTTTAACCCAAGGTCGGTGAACCTCGTAGGTAGAACCCGAATCTTGAATCACACAACCATCGGAATGATTAGTGGGTTAGCTCAAGCTCCGTTTCTGGCGGTTTGAAGGCATTGAGTGTAAAAGAGTTGAAAGAAAGTTGGAAATCCTCCTTTCAATCCTTTACATCATGTAAATCTTTAGATCTCTGATAGATCTTGACTTGTTTATGTGGAAATCGGTTAGATCCGAGCTATTCAGGGTGGATTGAGGTCAAAACATGATGTTCTTGAAGAACACCATAATGACATCATCCTAGAATGCTTAGATCTTGATGATTTCACGGTTAGAAATCAAGATTTGAAAGATAGAAAGGTGTAGGAGCATGTTTTGATCAAGAAAGTACAAGATTTAGGATGAAAACTTACCGAAATCGAAAGAAATCTGAGAAAAGATGAGGAGCACAAGCTGGTCGGTCAGAACTTTCCAAAAGTGGTAAAGAGTGACAATGATAGCCCTATTTATAGGCTCCAAAAGAGGAAAGGGCTGGCCGATCCCGATCGGACAGCCTGCTCGATCGAACAGCCTGTTCGATCGGCTGGGCTGTTCGATCGGCGGATAGCCTGATCGATCAACAGCCTGGTTCGAGGTTTCGGGCGACGATTTTCGATATTTCGGTTTCGATCGAGTACGATGGAGTTTCCTATTCAAATTACTTTCAGTCCCAACTACTATATCTAACATATAATCACCTATAATTCACCTTATCCTAACGTTACCATTCGTCGTAGTTCGAGTTCGATTGTATTCGATTTGAGTTTCAAGTTTCGATTCGAGTTTCGATTGATTCGACTGATTAACACACAAAACATAAAATAAACACGCACAGGTAACACATAAGGCACGCACACACGTATAACAACAACCAAAGTTCGCGTAATTTGAGATTCGAGTTCGATGATAGTTAGATCGGTTTGATTACTGATTAGTTAACTTTATCGCATTGTTACTTCCTACTATTCACAGTCGTAAATCGGTTCGCGTTGGATGAACATTCGATTACTTCGATTCTTCCTGATTACAACATTTACTCCACATAATATAAATAAAACTGAAAATAGACTATTTACAGTCAAAGAAAGTCAAAGTTGACTTGGACTTTGACTTTGACTTTGACATTCGAAAACACGGGGTGTTACATTTCACTCTCTCGCGGCCCGCGTAAGTGTAAGCTTAAGCTTACGCGGCCCGCCTGAACTAAAGAAAACAAACGGGATCAGGTTCTGACCCTAATACCGCCTGCGTAAGTGTTGGGGTGGGTATACGCGGCCTGCCTCAACTTAAATAAACTTGTTTTTAATTATTTTTAATGTTATATTTCGGGCTCGGTTTTCACATACGGGGTATATTTAAAGACATTTTGAGATATTTTAAAATATATTAGGGTGTCGGAAAAGTTATAAGGGTGTCGGTTTACATTAGGGCTGTTATACTTTTCCACATTCTTTGACTCTGCTCTCAGTACCAATTGCCCTGCCACAAACCCATTTTCCCGGAACCATGCTAGGGGGATACACCTGTGAGATCGACACAAGCATGTTTCCCGCCCTCCCAACCAAAAACTAGCACGTCAGTCAGGCGTAGGATGAACCTCCCTTCCGTCGGGTCTGTAAGAAAATTAACCGGTGCTTCTTTCTTTGTCAAGATCCCTGCTCGTCTGAGAATATCCATTAACACATCTTGAACACAGTCATTGTGATACTTAAACCCTGGCAACTCTCTATAGTGTAACGCATGCTCCCCGTATTTATCCAGTCATGCTTTACGGCATACTTGGCAAGTTTCATCATTCGGGAACATGGGGAACATCAGACGGTATTTAAGGATTGACCGGTACTCCACCGCTGACATACGTTGACCCAGACCTTCAATAAGTATAACAGTTAAGAAATCCTGAGCGTGAGGCCTCTGTAGGCAACAAACAAGGTTTTAAAGATTTGAAGTCTAATAGTTTTATAAAAAATATGAAGAAACGTCATAGGAATTTAAGAACTGGATGTGAAGCTTTTCTTCGGATTTCTAAAAGTACAGATGGGAAATGGTCAGTGGATAAATTTAATGATCCACACAACCATGAGCTAACTGTTACTCCGACAAAAGTCATGAAACACCGGTCTCATGGAAAGTTTCATCGTTCACTGACTTGCAAAGCCATATTGTCAGAAGTTGATCAATCCGGGTTGAAACCTTGTCAAATAAAGAAGGTCGTAAATACCATGAAAGGTCCATATGAAAATGATGTTACATCAAAACAGTGTTCGGACATCTTAACCGATCAACGAAGACAATACAAAGGTAAGGAGTTTTATGAGCTTATTAAACATTTCCAAGATAAATTACTAAAAGACCAAAACCTTTATTTGTTGTGGATTTATTTGATGATGGGTCTCCGAGAAATATTTTCTGGGCTGACGGGAGATCTAGAGACTCGTATATAAAGTTTGGAGATGTTGTTGTGTTTGATGTCACATACATAACCAATAAATTTAAGATGCCATTTACTCTATTTGTCAGGGTGAATCATCATGGCCAGTCAATACTTTTTGGTGGTACATCTTAGAGAATGAGAAGCAAGATACTTTTGAATGGTTGTTTCAGAACTTCTTAAAGTGCATGTTTGACAAGTAAACATGATGCCTCAAATTATTGTTCGTGATCCACTAGTTAATACAAATACTAAAGGTCGTCCTAAAAGTGCAAGTAGAATCAAATCTTCCTTAGAAGCACCGAAAAAGAGAAGTTGTTCTTATTGCAACAAAGTGGGTCACTACATCAGCAATTGTCCGCAAAAGAAGGTATGATCTATACTTATGAATAACCACAATTTTTTGCCTAATATAATTATCAAAAAAAAAAAAAAATCAGGCGGATGAGTCAAGAGCAGAAAGAGAAAAATGATATGGACATTGATAGCTTTGACTAACACCTAAATGAAACTAATAGTTGGATTTAGGGATGAGCTCGGTATGGTAACAGTACCAAGTTCCAAATGCTCATCCCTAGTTGGATTTATTTATAACCAAACATGAAATTGGCTGATGATATTTGAGTAACAAGTAAATGAAATTGATAATTTCATAGTCAGAACATATCATTCAGTCATAAAATTTAAGTACAAATTGTACATACAATGAAGATGATAATGATGAATTTTCGAGAAAATAAAAATGTATACAACCAAGTCCATTAAGGGTATGTTTGGCATGGAGCTTTTAGGAGCTTTTAGGAGCTTCTAGCTTTAAGCTTTTAAGAAAAAGCTCATACTCAATAAAAAGTCTTGTTTGGTTAAAGGAGCTTTAAGCTTTTAGGTTAGAAGCTTGAAGCTTTTGGTTGAACGCTACTACTAGTAGCGTTTAGAAGGAGCTACAAGCTTTTAGGGAAAAAATGACTATTTTAACCTCTAAAAATAGGAAACTTTTTAATGTATCAACTTTCTAAATTTTTAGTTATGTCCATTTTGGTCATTTTATACATTTTATTAAATGCTCCAGCTACTCTACCAAACACCAAATATATGTAAAAAGCTACAACTACTAACTACCAGCTATAGCTACCAGCTTCCAGCCACCAGCTACCAGCTTACAGCTTCCAGCTAGCAGCCACCAGCTACTTTTGCCAAACATACCCTAAGTGTTATAGAAAGAGCTGTTAGAATAAAATCAAGAAACCTCCTCAACAAGAGATAAAGAAATCCCTATTTTTATTTCATTCGTATTTGGCAAGAAACATGAATAAAACTACTCCCAAAGTTTGTTTTTTTTCTCAATCCCAAATCCTTAAATAGCAATTTTAAAAGAACTGAAATAGCATATAAGGAATCATACATCTAAGTTATATATGTGAAGCACCAATAGTTCTATATTTTTGTTATATCAAGAAGCATGTTTAAATGACTAAAACAAATAAAAAAAAGATCAATTTTCCCTAATTCCAAAGTTTGTGATTATTTTTTTCTAGCAAGAACAATAACCAAATATACAGCAGTAGTTGTTGGAACATAATCATCATGCAATTCAATTCAATAACACATCAAGACTTAAGAGACTTACTCAATTTAAAGATGTTAAATCAGAAGTAGATGCTTTTGTAGACTATAGTTCTGTTCTAAATAACAAAATCGACATGTGATGTTCCCCTTTCTCTTTGTAAATCGTTAGTTGTCTTCCTATTAAACGTGGAGGAATGAGGATTCGAAAGCATTGTGGTTTGCCCATCTCTCTGTACTCAGCCCTAGATCCCAAAATAAAAATAATTGGCCCAAATTGGGAGAACACAAATTTGATTACGAAATAGAATCTAAAGACGTAGCAAGAAAGGTCGTAGAAGAAAGAGGAAGGAATGCTCTATGGAACAAATTGGATGAATCGACATGGAAGGGAAAAAAGGAAAAAAGAATCTGACGATGAACTCAAATTGCAAAATTGATTCGATTAATGGCCTTTGTTGCAAATCTTCGTTTGGAAGTTGGAATCTCATGAAGAAGGTTGCATAATTGAGGATCTTAGAACGGAACAGTACGTGATTTTTTTTTGTGGAGAGTAGTTGATATCTTTTATAAAAATTAAATAAGGGTATAATCAAAATTACGTAGTTTTGAAGGTTTCACATGTAAGTTACATGCCCTATTGTTATTGTTATTGTTATTATGCTTTGGATGAATTTTATACATCACATATAAACGTGATTTTGGTGGTAACTTTTTTATTTATAGATATTTTAAGCATATTATATTTTTAGGTTATTGGATTTTATTAATCCTAGGTTTTATTCGTTGGCCGATAATAATCTCAACTTCAAAAATTCCCTACAACAATCCAAACTTGTAAGATTTTTGCCCTCATCGATCCTTATCTAACTGGGTTATAACCCAGTTAGTTTTTTGCTGGCGTGGCAGATGATATGGACAAAACTTTGTTATTTGTTTACTTGGCTGCTTATGTGGCAGATCACCACCTCCACCTCCATCTTCAGCCACCACCATCAGCACCAGGGGCGGACCCACATGGTATGGGTTGGGGTCTCCAGACTCCAATGCTTTTTTAAAATTTGATAGAACCGGTATGTTAAATTTTTTAAGGACCCCATAAAAATAATTAGTTGGACCCCATAATGTTAAACGTGAAGTTGTTGCAGTGGGAAATTCCTTGTTTTCTAACAAGTAGGTCATGAGTTCAACTCCTAAATGTCCCATCTTTTGTTTTTTATAACTCTTCTCACATGATTTTTTATATTTTTAACAATCCCAAGAGTTTAATGCTGTCATAATTGCTTATGGTATTGAGAACCCACATATATAGTAATACTATTTAATCCTTGTTTAATTTATACCTTAGAAATGGTATCATTTTGTGGGAAAAAAATAGATTGAAATTCTGGACATGGAATATGAATATGATAACTTAAATATAGAAGAAGAAAAAAGACTAATATTACATGTCGTTATTATTATGAGGTTGAAAATTTTAACACAATGTTAGATATGCAAATACAAGAGCGTGACCAAACATTTTAGTGAGATAAGCACTTAATTACTTATGTGTAGTGTGGTCAAGAGATTTTAAGGTTGGTATAGTTCTATTTGTTTGATTTTCGTAGGGGACAACTTTGAATATTTGTAATCTTTTTCATTTCGTATGAAATCACATTTTTATTGTGTGTTTTCTAATGAGTAATGATCATATAGTTTTATTTGATATTGTATTTTATTATGTTTCGCGTCCGCTCCGTCCTGAATGACGACCGACCCAAAAATTATAATGTTTCGTTGTGAAATATGTTAACACAGAAAAAAGGGACCCCGTTGGAAAAAAATTTGGGTCCGCCACTGATCAGCACCACCATCATCCACCGTCTGCCACCGCCACTAGTTTAACCAATTTTGACCCATCACCAAACAACCTCATATTCGTCTAGGGAGTCTTCAAGCATCATCGATTGCACCACTCAAACAAACACAACCAACAACCACCACCGTCTGAACATGACAACCACCACCATGTGTCATGTGTGCCGTCATTGCTGGAAATCATCGTTTCCATGAACACCGGTAGTGTGACATTCGGAAAATCAGGTATTTTTCCTAATCTAGTTCTCGTTATGGGTTTACGTTATAAGGTTATAAATTAGTTATTTGATCGAACCGACCCTAATCATTGATTATATATATATATATATATATATATATATATATATATATATATATATATATATATATATATATATATTAAGTGGATTAATATATATTAAGGGATTATTATTATTTGTGCTTAGTTGAAAAAAATAATAATAATAGTTTTAATCATAATACATATCATGCACGTATTTGGTCTTAAAGCTAAAAATAGTTTTAATTAGTATTAGTTGTCGCCTCCACTGTTTCTTTCTCTTCCCTTCTTTGGCCGACCCAAAACTTGACCCCAGCCCAACACATCTCCGGCCCATCCCCTTTGAAACCGCCACATCACTTTTTTTATATACATACACTAGGTTAGAACCCCGTGTATTACACGGGTTGAATAAATATAACTTTATATACTAAGTAATAAAATAGTTACATCTTTTAAAAACTCATGTATTTACGATTTGAATAAACACATGTCTTACACGAATAATGTAATCCGTTAACACATTTAGGGTCTGTTTGGTATGAGGTAATGAAATTGACGAGAGAATGGAATGAACGGGGTAATGGAATGGAGAAGAGAAAGAAATGGAACATTACCATTCCACTGTCATGTTTGGTTATACATTCAGGAAAGGAATGAAATATTATAAATATCGAAAATACCCCTGCCTTATATGTATAGGTAATATATAAAATCATTTATATGATTCTAGAAATATTGACTATTTCACATTTTCACTGACATATGACAAGAAAAATACGATCATAATCTTCATATTTATAATCATTTAAATAGATCAATTCAATAATCCCAAGAACTACTTCAACTTCATACTTGTATTCTGCTATTTAATATTTACTTCAAAATCTCAAAACTCAAGAGCAACTTCTGAAATTAGCATATATGGTGGAAGAACCAATTCAACCAACAGCAGAGTATAAAACACAATTAAAACATCAAAAAGCATAAATTCTTCAACAAAAATCGAATTTTTATCAAGTGAAATTAAGCTTTTGAGTAAACACCATAACTAACTTGGTATGAACACATGGATTTCAAAAAAAGACATACAAGATCGCTCTGTTTCAATATATTGTTCAAATGGGGATATAACTTACAAACGTACCGAACACGAATTATGAAAAAATACTATCTTGTTTGATACCGCGAGGACGTTCTTCCGGCACGGCGTCGATTTTGTCCTACTTTTGGCGACGCCGCCACTGGTGGGTGCTAGGGCCTTGATAAGTGCGTCGGTGGGTGTGGTCTTTCCATGGTCCACATAGCCGATAATTCGGATGCTGACATGAGGTTTAGTTCACTCGAATTTCCAAGAGTAATTTGGACGGTGAGAGCACGACGGCGATGAGATGCAGTGGCAGAGTGACAACTGGAGTTAAACCAAAGTTGTGGAGAAATAGGTGGGTGGGGGATTTGGAAACAACAATGGAATAAAATAATAATTTTGAAGACACCAGTAATTTGGAGGAAGAAGACGAACCGAGATGACTAGGAAGGGTTTTTTTTACAGAGGTGAGATTATGATTCGGGGAAGATGGATAGAGTGAAAGGAGGGGATGGCAAAATCGACATATAGATAAAATATGGAACGGAATGAAAAAAAAGAAGGGGGGGGGGGGGGGGGCTCGCAGGAATACTTTAGATGGAATGGAATGACTTAGGTAATGCTTGATTACATTCCATGTGCCAACCAAACAATCTTATTTTCATTACTCTTGAATGGAGTATTCCATTTCTACCCTGATTACCTCATACCAAACACTACCTTAGTCATCAAGATGTGTTTTTTAACAAAATGAACTTTGAGGTACTATTTACTTATTGTAACATCTCACTTTATTTTTTATTAGGTTAGAGAGTTGTGGATTACATGGTTTATAACATTTTACTTTGTTTTTTTATTTATTATTAGGTTAGAAACTTACGTATTACTTGATGTTGGATAATCAGCAGAAAAAAAAAGAAATATTTTAGTAAAGAATATTAAATATACAAGAGCTAAGCTGGATATTATGATGTAATATTATTATTTCATTGGAGTTTAAAACGGGATAATAAGATCCTTTATTAAAAGTAGGATTCTAATTATACCGCATGTATAAAAAAATATATATGTTCTATATGTATTGAATAAATTCTTTTAAAGAAACAATTGATTAAAATAAATATTTTTATTTTAATATGTAATTATCAGTTACCCTTGTTCTTATCATCAAATATAAAAACGATTAAAACTACAAACCAATTAAATAAAATCTTTATTTTTATAAATATTTTAGTTAATTACATAGTTAGTCCCTGTGGTTTGCACAAAGTAACATACTTAGTTACTAATAGTTTAAAATCACATTCTAGGGTATTAACTTTTCATTTTGTAACATTTGGAGGTATTAACGTTATTTGTAGGTTTAAAATCACATTCTATTAGTACCTAAGTATGTTATTTTGTGTAAACCATAGGGACTAACTATGTTAATACCCTAGAAGTTAATACCTCCAAACATTACAAAATGAAAAGTTAATACACTAGAAGGTGATTTTAAACTATTAGTACCTAAGTATGTTATATTATGCAAACCACGGGGACTAACTATGTAATTAACTCTAAATACTTAAAACGCTAATATGTTTTTTTAGATTTTAATAATTAATATATGATTATAGTAATTAATATATTATTATCAGTTATCTTTGTCTTTATTATTATGATTATAATAATTAATATATTATTATCAGTTATCTTTATCTTTATCATTAAAATCTCTTCTACAAAATTTAAATTTTAAATTTAATATTATCAATAATTAACTTTCCATAAGAGTTAATTACGTAGTTAGTCCCTGTGGTTTACACTAAATAACAATCTAAGGTACTAAGAGTTTAAAATCACGTTTTAGGGTACTAACTTTTAATTTTTTGACAAAGTAAGGTATTAACGTTAGGTTGCTGTTAAATGCTAACCCTGACACCCTCACGTGCCATAAGCGTGAGGGTAAATATGTCATTTAAATGAAGGCCTCCAGCTATAATTAAACTCTGTTTCATTCAACATCAGTCTATTCATCTTCACCCCTCTACTCTGTAAACCCAATCGAGTAAACCCTGATTTCTAGGGTTTGAGCAATGGATCTTCTGAGACAAGAAGATGAACCATTTGACTACGTTGCCAAATACGGTAAGTCGCCTACTCAATAATGCTTTATTGGATGCTATTGGCAATAGATTTTGCATAATTTTCATGTTCTAAAAGATGATCAATGTTGATTTCAGGTACACAAACAGGATTATTTTCTCTGAAGATACACTACAATGGGAAATTTGGAATCAAAAATCAAAATCTTTGCTACATAACTGGTAAGGTAATCTATGTTGATTTCATGGATACGGACATGTTTTATATCCATGATGTCATCGACGCTATGAGGTTGTTAGGGTTTTCAGAAGATAAAGTTCATCATTTTTATTTTGTGGTTCCTGGTAGTGAGATACATAGTGGTCTTATGTCTTTAAGCACTGATGATGATGTACGAGTCATGAGTCAATATGTGCTACAAGGTTCCAAAGTTATAAGTGTATATGTAGAGCATGGTTTAGGCATTGCAACTGAAGATGTGATAGTCAATGCTGGTAAAGTAGATGACCCTAAGAATGCACAAGTAGATGAAGATGTGACAGTCAATGCTGGTAATGTAGATGACCCTAAGAATGCACAAGTAGATGAAGATGTAACAGTAATGTAGACTTTGATATGAATGATGTTGAAAATAGGACTGAGAAGTTTAGTAATGAAGATGTTTAGGACAGACTGTTGTTGATGCTTCTTTTAATGAGATGTTTAGTGATCACAACACACTTGCTGATGTTTTAAAACCTTATGTAAGGCCAGCTGAACAGAATGAAAAGGGTAATGAGAATGAAAAGGGTAATGAGAATGAAAAGGGTAATGAGACTGAAAAGGCTAAACAGAGTGAAAAGGTTGAACATGATATTGAGGATAGTGGTGATGAGGACATTGTCGATGAGGAAAATGAGGTGTTTGAGGTAGAAGTTGATATGAGTCAGTTTAATGACAAGTTCCAGGCTAAGCATCAGATGAACAATGAAAAAGAAAATGATAATGCTACTGAAACAAGTGTGGATGATACTGAACATGATCCCTTAGAAGAAGAATATCTTAGCAATGATTCCCTTGGCACATCTGAATCTGAAGGAGAAGTTACCATTGAAAAGCATAGGAAAAAAGCATTTAGGAGGATTAGGAAACAGCAAGAAGCTAGTAAGGAAAAATGTGCATTTTATGTAGGTCAAACATTTGGTGATAATTCACAGGTGAAGACCCTTATCAGAAGACATGCAATAGAAACAAGAAGAGAGATTATTTTCTATAGGAATGATCAGGAAAGGATAAGGGCCCAATGCAAAGGGAGAATTCCTGATTTTGAAAGGGCCCAAGAGAAAGAAGGCCCAAGTGAAAGTCAAAAAGATGGCCCAACTGAAAGTCAAAAAGATGGGGGTAGGTTAACAAAAGAAAACCCTAATAAATATCCTTGGGTTGTGTATGTGGCTAAGCTTAAAGATGAACCTACCTGGGTGGTTAAAACCTATAACCCACAACATAAGTGTTTTCAAACAAGAACTTCAAGGCACTTCACATCTGAATGGATATCCAAGGAGATAATGTTGGATATTGAATCAAACCCCAAGATCCCAATAAAAGCTATCAAGGATCAGTTGCAGAGGAAATTCATGATGGAAGTTTCAACAATGAAGGCATTTAGGGCCAAAAATATGGCTGCAAAGCATGTGATTGGTGATTACACAAAGCAATACAGGCTGCTAAGAGATTATGGCCTTGAACTATAGAGAACAAACCCTAACACAACTTTTAAAATTGACCTTGAACCATCCAGTATTCATGCTTCTTCAAATAACAGGGTTTTCAGAAGGGTGTACATCTGTCTTGGTCCATTGAAGGAGGGATTTAAGGCTTGCAAAAGAGAAATCCTTGGTTGGGATGGAGCTTTTATGAAGGGGCCATTCCCTGGTCAACTGTTGACTGCTGTGGCTATGGATCATAATGGGATCTCCCACAGGCATATGCTATAGCTGAGGCAGAGTCAAAAGATTCCTGGACATGGTTCTTGGATCTTTTAAGGGATGATCTTGAATTACCTGTGAATGCCAATTTCACTTTCATCTCAGATAGGCAGAAAGGAATCATCCCAGCCATTGTTGTTGTCTTCCCTAGTGCAGAACACAGATATTGTGTTAGACACATTCATCAGAATTTCAGGTTACAATGGAGGGGAAAGGCATACAAGGACATGTTGTGGGCCATAGCTACAGCCACTACAGTTCAGCCGTTCCAAGACAAAATGGAGGAAATGAGATTGATGAACCCTGATGCTCATCACTATCTAAGCCAGATTCCAGCAGTTCATTGGACAAGAAGTCACTTTTCAGGTATAATATTTATTGTAATTCAATTGTTTAATCACTATTGGTGGTTGTTTATGATGTGTGTAAAATGCAACATATAAATTACATCAAATGAGGCATAAAACTAATCCTTTTTAAGTACTAATGTTGGAAAAAGTGTGTTTTTGTCTTCCTTTTGTATTTTCAGAATTAAATGAGCTCAAATTAACGAAAGAAGCAAAAAAGACAGCTAAATCTAACACAAATACAAGAAAAGGAACAAAAGTGGATTGCCCACTCCTCGACAGCATCCTCCCAAGCAAAACAAGGAAGACAGAAGGCTGAACACGCCCCGTGCTCAGTGAACACGGGGCCGTGCCCAAGAAGCAGCAGAAAAGACAAACCTGTAGAAGCTTCTATTGCTCACCACGGGGCCGTGCCCAGTGAACACGGGGGCGTGCCCAAAGTACTGCAGGCGCATTAATTGTGATTGCGAATTACAATTAATGAAGAGAGATAGTGTCAGACAGGCACGGGGCCGTGCCCAGCGGACACGGGGCCGTGCCCAGGCCTCTATTCAGCCTATAAATAGGAGTGCTTGGATTCATTGCAACTCATCCCTTGGCACACCACCTCTCTCACACTTCATCCACCACCCATGGTGCGTGTTAGTGTATATATGTTTTAGATATATTCTTAAGCCCTTTTTACACTTTTTAGCCAAGTTTTAAATTTATAAAACACGATATTTACTAACACTAAACACACATATGGGCAAGTGCACCCATCGTGGACGTAGTATAGTGTTGGTAAGATACCGAGGTCGTCCAAGGACACAAGAGCTTTTAGTACCGGTTTATCCTCAACGTCTAACCAAATAAAAATGTTAGAAAAAAGATTTTTAAACTAAGAAAATAAAACTAACTAAATGCTGAAAAATAAAATAAAAATAAAAACAGATAGACAAGATGAATCACTTGGATCCGACTCGTGTATTAGTATAACCTTTGATTATTTTCGCACTTTTGCACTTGTTTAAGAGATTATCTTAGTTATTGTAGCAGACCCCTCTTTTGAAGGCGACATTACCCTCAACCCAGTAGTTTGAGTCAGCAAGGATACAATCCTAAAGGGTCGGATTATTGAAAGATAATGAATTAAGTTATTAATGCAAATTATGGTAGGCCCCTCTTTTGGAGGTGACGTTACCCTCGACTAAGTAGTCTGAGTCAGCAGGGATACAGTCCTAAATAGCCGGGTTATAGTATTAATAGTAGTTAACTTATGAGGGGATCAAAGAGTTTGGACCCCCGCCATCCAATACCTTTTGGGTATTGAAGGAGGTCCTACTAAATTTGACCCAGGTCCCTTGCAGGACCTCTAAACGCTGAACAAGGGCAAGACCCTTACCAAACCGTTCCCTTAACCCCCGACCAGGTAGCCAACATACCTCCATATAGACCGTGGAGATATGAATGGTGAAAATCTTTTATTTTATATAGACAGTAAAATAATGCCAAGACACCACGGACAAACGATAAGGAAAAGTCACCTTCAACATAAGCAACTAGTTATTAAAGTCATTAATACAAAACCAAATAAAAAAAGTGCAAAAGATTAAAAATAAAAAGTATTATACTAAACACTTGTCTTCACCTAGTGATGTAAGAGACTTAGGCAAACATGGCCTTGATTGTCAAGAACTCTTACGATCAATCTTGGATCCCGAGACGACTCACACACTCTACGATGGACAATGGATGATGGTGGTGGATGATGGTGTTGTGATGGTGGTGGGTGGTGGATGAAGTGTGAGAAAGGTGGTGTCCCAAGGGATGAGTTGCAATGAAGCCAAACACTCCTATTTATAGGCTGAACAGAGGCCTGGGCACGGCCCCGTGCCCGTCTGACACTGTCTCTCCTCATTAATTGTAATTCGCAATTACAATTAATGCGCCTGCAGTACTTTGGGCACGCCCCCGTGTTCACTGGGCACGCCCCCGTGGTGAGCAATAGAAGCTTCTACAGGTTTGTCTTTTCTGCTGCTTCTTGGGCACGGCCCCGTGCTCGCTGAGCACGGGGCGTGTTCAGTCTCCTGCCTTCTCTATTTTGCTTGGGAGGAAGTTGTCGAGGGGTCGGGCAATCCACTTTCATTCCTTTTCTTGTATTTATGTTAGTTTTAGCTGCCTTTTTGCTTCTTTTGTTAATTTGAGCTCATTTAATCCTGAAAATACAAAAGGAAGACAAAAACACACTTTTTCCAACATTAGTACTTCAAAAGGGTTAGTTTTATGCCTTATTTGATGAAATTTATATGTTGCATTTTACACACATCAAATACCCCCACACTTGAATTTTTGCTTGTCCTCAAGCAAAACTCCTTAATATGTGGCTTACACTCCCAAATGGAATGGGTAGAAGGGAAGGTTTTGGCTTTTCATAGAGTGTCAGGATTTTCCAAGATTGTTTAGGTTTTATTTTTACTTATTTACAATCCTATTCGTCATGATTTATTAAAAACTTTTCATAAGGTAAATTAGTTATTAAGGCATAACATACCTTTCTAAAATTCCATTTATATACAAGTTCACATACCTCACAGGAGAAATCACTCACACTCGGCCGAATGTGTATTTTTAGTGAATCACTCGAGAGCGGCATGGAACTTATTCCTACCATAAGCTTACCAAGCAATCAATCCTCCTCCTTTTTAAATTTATACCTTTGTAAATATCAAGAGGACTTTTTGGGTGAAGGGTTAGGTTTGGGCTAAAGGTGGGTGGTTGGGTTAGTGGTTAGTAGAAAAGGGCGAAAGTCGTAAAAAGCGTCGGTTTTTGTAAAACATTTTGTTTTTTTTGTGACTTTTTATTTAAAATGAAGTATTTCTTCAAACAAGCTTTTGGTTGAGGAGCTTTGTTTGTTTATTTCTAACTTCATTGTAATATATATATATATATATATATATATATATATATATATATATTGTCACACGAAAACCGGGCTTTTGGGTTAAGAAATGAAAAAGGCTTAGGCTCAAAGGGGCTAACTAGGGGGAGTTTTTGGGTAGGTGAAAAGAAAAATAAAAATAATGGTGTTGAAAGAAAAAGGGTTAGTCCTAATGCCTCCATCATTTACGTACTTGGGTTTAAGTTGGTAAGGACCGGGAATGAATTGTCGTGGCAAGTTCTAGAGTCGTAAGAACCAAGCGGCTATTCACATAAGAAACGAAAAATGAGCATTTAGTGTAAAGATGTATATTTGTATGCTTGATGCGTGTGTATTGTAATATAATTTTTGATGTATATTTAAGCCCTTTTTACACTTTTAGCCAAGTTTTAAATTTATAAAACACGATACTCACTAACACTAAACACACATATGGGCAAGTGCACCCATCGTGGACGTAGTATAGTGTTGGTAAGATACCGAGGTCGTCCAAGGACACAAGAGCTTTTAATACCGGTTTATCCTCAACGTCTAATCAAATCAAAAAGTTAGAAAAATGTTTTAAACTAAGAGAAATAAAAACTAACTAAATGCTGAAAATAAAAATAAAATAAAAACAGATAGACAAGATGAATCACTTGGATCCGACACGTGTATTAGTATAACCTTTGATTATTTTCGCACTTTTGCACTTGTTTAAGAGATTATCTTAGTTATTGTAGTAGGCCCCTCTTTTGAAGGCGACGTTACCCTCAACCCAGTAGTTTGAGTCAGCAAGGATACAATCCTAAAGGGTCGGATTATTGAAAGATAATGAATTAAGTTATTAATGCAAATTGTGGTAGGCCCCGCTTCTGGCGGTGACGTTACCCTCGGCTAAGTAGTCTGAGTCAGCAGGGATACAGTCCTAAATAGCCGGGTTATAGTATTAATAGTAGTTAACTTTTGAGGGGGTCAAAGAGTTTGGATCCCCGCCATCCAATACCTATGGGCATTGAAGGAGATCCTACTAAATTTGACCCAGGTCCCAAGCAGGACCTCTAAACGCTGAACAAGGGCAAGACCCTTACCAAACCGTTCCCTTAACCCCCGACCAGGTAGCCAACATACCTCCATATAGACCGTGGAGATATGAATGGTGAAAATCTTTTATTTTATATAGACAGTAAAATAACGCCAAGACACCACGGACAAACGATAAGGAAAGATCACCTTCAACATAAGTAACTAGTTATTAAAGTCATTAATACAAAACCAAATAAAAAGTGCAAAAGATTAAAAATAAAAAGTATTATACTAAACACTTGTCTTCACCAAGTGATGTAAGAGACTTAGGCAAACATGGCCTTGATTGTCAAGAACTCTTACGATCAATCTTGGATCCCGAGACGACTCACACACTCTACGATGGACAATGGATGATGGTGGTGGATGATGGTGTTATGGTGGTGGTGGGTGGTGGATGAAGTGTGAGAGAGGTGGTGTGCCAAGGGATGAGAGAGAATGAAGCCAAGCTCCTCTATTTATAGGCTGAACAGAAGGCTGGACACGGCCCCGTGTCCGCTGGACACGGCCCCGTGCCCGCCTGACACTCTCTCTCCTCATTAATTGTAATTGCGAATTACAATTAATGCGCCTGCTGTACTTTCACCACGCCCCCGTGCTCGCTGGACACGGCCCCGTGGGGGGCAATGGAAGCTTCTACTGGTTTGTCTTTTCTGCTGCTTCCTGGGCACGCCCCCGTGTTCGCTGGACACGGGGCGTGTTCAAACTCTGTTTCTTCCTTTTTGCTTTGGGAGGTGCCGTTGAGGGTCCGGGCAGTCTACTTTTGTTCCTTTTCTTGTATTTATGGTAGAATTAGTGGTCTTTTTGCTTCTTTTGTGATTTTGAGCTCATTTCATCCTGAAAATACAAAAGGAAGACAAAAACACTCTTTTTCCAACATTAGTACTTAAAAAGGGTTAGTTTTATGCCTTAATTGATGTGTTTTATATGTTGCATTTTACACACATCAAATACCCCCACACTTGAACTTTTGCTTGTCCTCAAGCAAAACTCTTTAAATGTGGCTTACACTCCCAAATGGAATAGGTAGAAGAGAAGTTTTTTTTTAGCTTGTCCTAGAGTGTCGGGAATCCAAGGTTTTTATAGGCTTTATTTTTATTTATTTACAATCCTATTCGTTATGATTTATTTTGAACTTTTCATAAGATAAATTATTTATTTAGGCATAGCATGCCTCATTAAAATTCCATTTATATACAAGTTCACATACCTCACGGGAGATCACTCAACACTCGGCCGAAGGTGTATATTTTAGTGAATCACTCGAGAGCGGCACGGAACTTACGTCTTTCCATAGGCTTGCCAAGCAATCAATCCTCCTCCTTTTTAACTTTTTACCTTTGTAAATATCAAGAGGACTTTTTGGGTGAAGGCTTGGGTTTAAAGGTGGGTGGTTGGTTAGTGGTTAGTAAAAAGGGCGAAAAATCGTAACAAGCGTCGGTTTTCGTGAAGTACCTTATTTTTAGTGACTTTTTATTTTTGAAGTATTTCTCCAAACAAGCTTTTTATAGCTTTTGTTTGTTTTTGACTTCATCATCATCATATATATATATATATATATATATATATATATATATATATATATATATATATATATATATATATTTTTTTTGATGTCACATGAAAGGGCAAGTTGACGAAAAATCGAGCTTGTTACTAAAATAAAGGGTGAAAAAAAAAATGAAAAAGGTTTTTGGTGGGTAAAAATGGTTTTTGGGGTAATGAAATGAATGGTTTAGGCTCAAAGGGGCTATCTAGGGGGATTTTGGGTAGGTAAAAAAATTGAAAAATAATGGTTTTGAAAGAAAAATAGTTAGTCCTAATGCCTCCATCATTTACTTACTTGGGTTTAAGTTGGTAAGGACCGGGAAGGTATCGTCGTGGCAAGTTCTAGATTTGTAAGGACCGAGCGGCTATTCACACAAGAAACGAAAAATGAGCATTTAATCTAAATATGTGTATTTTTATGCTCAATAAAGGCTCAAAACTCACTTTTGTGGGAATGGGTTTTTAATGTGACCAAGCATATATAATCGAATTTTAAACTAGACTTGTTATGCCGTTTCATAATTTTCTTATGTTGGTTCCTTTTTTTTATCACGACGCTATCGGTTGTAAACTTGTAAAAATATAACCTTTTTAGAACTTGTTATTCCCAACTTAAACTAAGACAAGTAAATAAAAAAATGAAAAAGTTTTTGAAAAAATTTGGGGTGTTTAGCGGTTCCAATAGAGTTTTGTGTAAGGCTTGTGTTTAGGATTTTGCAAAATTTCAAGGTTTTAGCATCCCCCCCACACTTAAATTACACATTGTCCTCAATGTGTCCAAAAACAATATTTTTGGTTGATTAGAATGTATAAAAGTGTGTTAAAAAGCAAAGATTTATGTTACTGGCAGTCTGGACACGGCCCCGTGGTGAACTGCCGGTAACGAAAACTTACAGAGGGTGGACGCGGGGGCGTGTCTGGTGAACACGGCTACGTGTCGGGCAAAAAATTGCAGGTCAGTAGCCAAACAGCAGAACTGGGAGATGGACACGGGGGCGTGTCGACTGGACACGTCCCCGTGTGGACAGTCTGTTAGCCTGAAAAATAAGGTTTTCTCCCGGTTTCTTCATCCTAGGGCTGCAAGTGCTAATGTTTAGCACCCTAACCCTTGCATTGCACCTGTTTAATCATTCAATACCAACCAACCAAGCACAACCCATCCTAATTTATCATTGTCAAGCATTATCCAAACATAAACAAAATAAAGATAAAAAGTAGTTCGGGAAAGTAAATTGTTCGACAAATGGCACGCAGGCCATGAATTGTTTGATAGATAAGAAGGGCATTCAAACCTGTGGGCTCATCACCAGCCAGCCCCTTGTTCCTCCCGGCCTCCTACTCCATGTCTTCATCACTACCATCACCTCCACCCCCGTGCCTCGCCATGTACTCCCGGATGCTACCGATATCATCTTGTATATCGTTGACGCTGCGCTCGATAGCTCCAACCCGGTGGTATGTGTTGTTGGCGAGGTTGTAGGTGTTCCTGGTGCACATAAGGTTTTCCTGCAAAAGATCATGTAAACTTTGAAAATTAGGAAAACCGCCTCCTTGAGAGGAGGATTGACCCGGATCGCCTTGGGGTGGGTATTGAAAATGTGGAGGTGGTGCATGAAGAACTAGAGCCTCCTGCGGGTTCCATGCGTAGCCTTGCGTCCTCTGAAAGCTCACCGTCCCGTCCTCCGCTTCATAAAGCAAGTTCATGGCTCGGCAAATATGATAATCGACCCGTCCCGACCATGGACTCCTTTCGAAGGACCTTCGGATATTCGTGAAGTGCTTGAAAAGACGGTACACCCATCCCCCGAAGAAGATTGGTGTAGGAGCAGAGGCAAGGCGGTTCAAGTGCATGTTTCGCAGTAGGAAGTAAGGAACATCGAGGGGCTTCTGGTTGTGAATGCAGTGAAGGACAACCAAATCTTTCAACCCAACAACGCCACTACTGTCATGGCGTTGGTTCAGCGAGTACGAGAGGAGCCTGTGGATGTAGCGGTATAACGGGTCCCTCAGTTTGGTGCTTTTTGTGCTGCTAGGGTTGTAGATTCCCTCACCTATTTGAGCCCATGCGGCTTGGCGTTCGGTTGCATCCAAGTCTCGTAACCCCCCTGTATTCTCTTCATTTCCCGCTTCTTCATCATTGTATAGCCCAATGATGGCTCCAAACTGCGCCATGGAGGTTCTATAGGTGGTCCCTCCACATCGAAATTCAACCGCCTCATGATCAAACGGTTCGCATCTCGAGTTGAAGATGTAGGTGCTATAGAACTCCATCGTGCATTGATGGACCGACCGAAGTCGGGCAGTCAATGCGACGTGCAATGGACCCCTCACAATGTTGTTGAAGCGGTCAAGTTGGTTCACCATGGTTAGCAAATCAGTACACGCCCGCCTTGGGTATTCTTCCGGTCGTGTTTGTAGAACCTCGTACCGTGCCCTAGCATCCAGTTCATTTGCGCCAAACCTTGTGAATTTCGACATCTGAAAAGAATACATAAAAAGTTAGTACGAAACCAGGAAAATTAAAGCGAAACTGCAAACAGTGGGCTGGACACGGCCCCGTGTTCAGCGGACACGGCCCCGTGTCCAGGCGTCTGTAACCCAAAAATTCCATTTTTCGTCCCGGTTTCGAAAACCTGAAAATTTTTAGCCCAATAGTAGCGGTTTCCCCCGAAAATGAAACCCTAAGTGTCATTTTTCCCATAACAAACCGTTTACCCTTTCAATTTCGTGTTTTTCGGTTCAAGAACAAGGGTTTGGGGTTTTATTTGGAAATCGGACAAATCTATCAACAATACTTGGCTAGTTACCTTCTACTACACTAATCTAAACTACTACTAACAAATTTCATCATTTATTTTGAGTTCGATCCGGATGAACATGAAGAACCCTAGATTTTTCCCAATTTTTGATGTTTTAACTACATGCAAGTAACTAATCTAACTACTAATGAAGATAGAATCATACCTTGACGTTGTTAGATTTGGTAGTGACGTAGAAAAACTGCAGAAAATCGCCTTGAACCAGAGAGTTTTCGGCTAAACGGGGCGTGTGGAATGGTGTAACTGATAAGAAAAGAGGGTTTTATCCCGATAGTCGCCTCGACACGGCCCCGTGTCCAGCGGACACGGCCCCGTGCCGGGCGAAGTTTTTGATTTTTTTTTTTTTTTTTTGTGCTCGTGTGCATGCCCCTTATTTCGAAAAATGATTTACCGGTTTTTAAACGTACACTTACCTGTAACATGTCGGGTACGAATTTATTCGTTAACCGTTTGAAGTGAGATCTCCTCTTCCTCATCCTCAATGGATCCTCGGTAGAGTTTCAGCCGTTGGCCATTGACTTTAAATGGTGTCCCATTTCGAGTTTTAATTTCTACTGCACCGTGTGGAAAAACATGGGTGACGGAAAAAGGTCCTGACCACCTAGATTTCAACTTACCAGGAAATAATCGAAGTCGTGAATTAAACAATAGAACTTGGTCTCCAACCCGAAATTCATTAGATTTAATATATTTATCATGCAAATTTTTCATTCTTTCCTTATAAATTTCGGAATTAGAATATGCATAATTCCTAAGTTCGTCTAATTCGTTTATTTGACAAAATCGATTTTTACCGGCATTTTCCAAATCTAAGTTTACGTTTTTTATTGCCCAGTAGGCTTTGTGAGCTATTTCTACTGGCAAGTGACAACTTTTTCCATAGACGAGTTTATATGGGGTTGTGCCTATAGTGGTTTTATAAGCAGTTCGAAAAGCCCATAAAGCGTCGTCTAATTTGTCGGCCCATTCTTTTTTAAACCTCGATTAGTCACTTCGGCTTGCCCATTTGTTTGAGGATGATATGCTGTTGAGACCCGGTGATAGACCCCATACCTTGTTAATATTTTTTCGAGTTGATGATTGCAAAAATGGGTACCTCTATCACTTATCAAAGCCTTTGGTGTCCCGAAACGAGAGAACAGCTTTTTCAGAAATTTTACCACCACTCTTCCATCATTTGTTGGAAGAGCCTCGGCCTCTGCCCATTTAGACAAGTAATCTACTGCCACAAGTATATATTTGTTTCCCCTTGAAGGTGGGAAAGGTCCCATGAAATCGAGTCCCCACACATCAAAGATTTCACAGACGAGAATGCCATTTTGAGGCATTTCGTTTTTGGAAGAAATATTACCTGATCTTTGGCATGCATCACATGTCTTTACAAGGTTTTGTGCATCCTTGTTAATGGTCGGCCAGTAAAATCCTGAATCAAATACCTTTCGTGCGGTACTTGCGGCACCATGATGTCCTCCGTATGGACCTTCATGACAATGATGGAGAATTCTTCGTGCTTCATTACCATAGACGCACCTTCGGATGAGCTGGTCAGCACACATTTTGAAAAGATAGGGTTCTTCCCAAAAGTAATGCTTTACATCAGCAAAGAATTTCTTTCTTTGATGATGTGGCCATCCTTTGGTGACTACACCGCTAGCTAAGAAATTAGCGTAGTCGGCATACCATGGTTCTTGTCTACTCTCTATCATTTCCAAGGATTCCGTGGGAAATTTTTCGTTGATTTGCTTGTCCCTGGTTGTCTCCAAAGCTGGGTCTTCTAAGCGTGAGAGATGATCTGCAGCAGTGTTTTCTGCTCCTCTTTTGTCCTTGATTTCAATGTCGAATTCTTGGAGGAGTAGAATCCATCTTATCAAACGGGGTTTTGCGTCTTGCTTCTTGAAGAGGTACCTGATGGCTGCATGGTCTGTATAAACTACAGTTTTAGAAAGAACAAGGTAAGAACGAAATTTATCAAAAGCAAATACCACCGCTAGTAATTCTTTTTCTGTAGTTGTATAATTTTCTTGCGCATCATTAAGAGTTTTACTAGCATAATAGATTGGGTGGAAATGTTTTTCTTTTCTTTGTCCCAAGACTGCTCCAACAGCGAAGTCACTTGCATCGCACATGATTTCGAAAGGAAATTTCCAATCTGGCGCTATCATGATAGGTGCATTGACTAGCATTTCCTTGAGGGTTAGAAATGCTTGATTGCATTCCTTGTCAAAGATGAAGGGTGCATCTTTTTCAAGTAATTTTGTTAGAGGCCTTGAAATTTTTGAAAAGTCTTTGATAAACCTTCTATAAAATCCGGCATGTCCTAGGAAACTTCTGATTGCTCGCACGGAGGATGGAGGAGGTAATCGAGAAATAGTCTCTATTTTTGCTCGATCAACTTCCATTCCTTCGCTTGAGATTTTGTGACCGAGTACTATTCCCTCTGTTACCATGAAATGGCATTTTTCCCAGTTAAGGGCGAGGTTAGTTTCCTCACATCGGGATAGCATTCGTTCAAGATTATCGAGGCATTGGTCATATGAGTCTCCAAAGATGGAAAAGTCATCCATGAAGACTTCCATTGTTTTTTCGATCATATCATGGAAAATGGCGACCATACAACGTTGGAATGTTGCAGGCGCATTACATAGACCGAATGGCATGCGTCGATATGCAAAAGTTCCGTAGGGACATGTGAAAGTTGTTTTCTCTTGGTCTTCTGGTGCTATCGGTATTTGAAAGTAACCTGAAAAACCATCTAAGAAACAATAAAATTTATGACCGGATAATCTTTCTAACATTTGATCAATGAAGGGTAAAGGAAAGTGGTCTTTCCTAGTTGCTTCATTTAATCGCCTATAATCTATACAGACTCTCCATCCTGTGACGGTTCTCGTTGGTATTAATTCATTTTTCTCGTTAGTTATTACCGTCATACCTCCTTTCTTTGGGACTACTTGGACTGGACTTACCCACGGGCTATCGGAGATAGGGTAGATTAGTCCGGCGTCGAGTAGTTTGATGACTTCATTCTTAACCACTTCTTGAACATTGGGGTTCACTCTTCGTTGTGGTTGAATTACCGTCTTGTAGTCATCATTCATTAAAATTTTGTGCGTGCACATGGAAGGGCTTATTCCTTTAATATCTACAAGCTTCCAAGCGATCGCATTTTTGTGTTTTTTAAGTAAGTTAACTAATTTCTCTTTTTCTATATTACTTAATTTAGATGAAATAATTACGGGTAAACTACCCTCTTTGCCTAGAAAAGCATATTCCAAACCTTTAGGAAGTTCCTTGAGCTCAATGGGTGGGTCTTTAGAAGACACCTTATTTTGTGGCTCATCTAGATCAAGAACCTTAAAAGTTTGTTCTATGGCTATCTCTTCCTCGACAAAGTGGTCCTCTTCGTTGGTTGTATCGGGTGGTTCAGCTTCATCTTCAATTAGGGGGTCATTGTTGCCAAAAGGATATTTCATTGAGCGCTCAAGATCTATGCTCCTTTTGAATGCCCCTAATTGAAGAGGTAGATTGTTGAATTTCCGGTTTTTCAAAGCTCTATGAGTTTGTACAAAAGGTTTTCCCAAGACTAGAGGAGCGTCATCGAGGATGACAAAGTCGGTTGGGATTACCATTTGATTTGCTTGAACCAAGACATCCTCAACTACACCGATTGATTTTATTACTTTCCAATCGGATAGAAAAATGGGTATTTGAAGTGGAGTAAAATCACTAATACTTAATTTTTCAAAAATATAGTTAGGCATTATGTTAACGCAAAGATCCTTATCGATGGTGATATTACTAATAAATGAATTTTGAAAGAAACATGGAACCGGTGTGATGTTAATTTCAAAAGGGTCTTCTTTTATTAGCGAGGTTTGATCATTAGTTAACTTAACACTCACTAAGTCTTTGATTTTAGCACTAGTGTTTAACTCTTTTAAAAACTTAGCATGAGGGGTTATTAAACAATGGTTTTCGAAAGTAGGTGACAAGAGGTTAATTTCTTCAAAATTAGACTCTTCTTGAATTTTAACATTATCGGACTCACCATTTTCGTTGTTTAACTCATGTGTCGGTTTTTCACTTTCTTGTTCTTCCATTTTTACACTTTCAACTATCTCTACGTTATTATCATTTTTTAGCTCTTCTCTTGCACGGGATTCCTCTTCCCTTGCGCGAGATTCTTTTATGCAACGTTCGATAGTTTTAATGTGTTCTAATATCCTATTGGTCACTTCGGTGAGATTGAAAGAATTTGGATCCTCAAAGCTTGAATCCGGTTGTTCGATCCTTGGCTCCTCATAGTACTCATATGAAGTAGATGGTTCACACCATTGTTCTTCATTGTAAGTATATGATGGATAAAGGTCGAAACTTTGTTCTTCATAGTACTCATATGAGGTGGGTTGTTCACGCCATGGTTCCTCATAATAAGAGTATGAAGGTGGTGGCTCATATGTTGAATCTTCAAAGTATGAGTATGAAGGCTCATACCTTGGTTCATCAAAATATGAGTATGAGGGAGTAGGTTCATACCTTTGGTCTTCATAGGATGTGTATGAAGTTGATGGCTCGTACCTGGGCTCCTCATAGTAGTTGTATGAATTGGATGGTTGATATGAGTTATTATATTGAACCGAGCGTGTGTTACGACAATTAGTGCAATAATTACCCCTATAATCATCCTCATCATAGGTGTAGTTGTAACCTCTTGAGTATTGATCCATAAGAATCACTCAACAGACCACAACTGAGTCTCGGGACCAGAAAACAAAAATAAGACGGAAACGGAAGCTGGACACGGCCCCGTGTTGAGTGAACACGGCCCCGTGTTCAGGGACTGTATCTGGGCGTTTTAATTAAAGTTACTGGTCACGTTGAGCACGGGGGCGTGTTCAGCGAGCACGGCCCCGTGTTCAGACTCTGTATCTGGGTATCTACTCTAAAAATATGCAGCACGGGGGCGTGTTCAGTGAGCACGGCCCCGTGTTCAGGCTACTGTAAATGCAAAAACTAAACTAAAATGCAGAAAAATGCGCGCGTTTTAAAAAGGTTTTGAAAAACTGATTAGGCCGTCGATTTTAAGCTTTCTTAAAATCCTTGTGTCCCCGGCAACGGCGCCAAAAACTTGATGCGTGTGTAGTGCAATATAATTTTTGATGTATATTTAAGCCCTTTTTACACTTTTAGCCAAGTTTTAAATTTATAAAACACGATACTCACTAACACTAAACACACATATGGGCAAGTGCACCCATCGTGGACGTAGTATAGTGTTGGTAAGATACCGAGGTCGTCCAAGGACACAAGAGCTTTTAATACCGGTTTATCCTCAACGTCTAATCAAATCAAAAAGTTAGAAAAATGTTTTAAACTAAGAGAAATAAAAACTAACTAAATGCTGAAAATAAAAATAAAATAAAAACAGATAGACAAGATGAATCACTTGGATCCGACACGTGTATTAGTATAACCTTTGATTATTTTCGCACTTTTGCACTTGTTTAAGAGATTATCTTAGTTATTGTAGTAGGCCCCTCTTTTGAAGGCGACGTTACCCTCAACCCAGTAGTTTGAGTCAGCAAGGATACAATCCTAAAGGGTCGGATTATTGAAAGATAATGAATTAAGTTATTAATGCAAATTGTGGTAGGCCCCGCTTCTGGCGGTGACGTTACCCTCGGCTAAGTAGTCTGAGTCAGCAGGGATACAGTCCTAAATAGCCGGGTTATAGTATTAATAGTAGTTAACTTTTGAGGGGGTCAAAGAGTTTGGATCCCCGCCATCCAATACCTATGGGCATTGAAGGAGATCCTACTAAATTTGACCCAGGTCCCAAGCAGGACCTCTAAACGCTGAACAAGGGCAAGACCCTTACCAAACCGTTCCCTTAACCCCCGACCAGGTAGCCAACATACCTCCATATAGACCGTGGAGATATGAATGGTGAAAATCTTTTATTTTATATAGACAGTAAAATAACGCCAAGACACCACGGACAAACGATAAGGAAAGATCACCTTCAACATAAGTAACTAGTTATTAAAGTCATTAATACAAAACCAAATAAAAAGTGCAAAAGATTAAAAATAAAAAGTATTATACTAAACACTTGTCTTCACCAAGTGATGTAAGAGACTTAGGCAAACATGGCCTTGATTGTCAAGAACTCTTACGATCAATCTTGGATCCCGAGACGACTCACACACTCTACGATGGACAATGGATGATGGTGGTGGATGATGGTGTTATGGTGGTGGTGGGTGGTGGATGAAGTGTGAGAGAGGTGGTGTGCCAAGGGATGAGAGAGAATGAAGCCAAGCTCCTCTATTTATAGGCTGAACAGAAGGCTGGACACGGCCCCGTGTCCGCTGGACACGGCCCCGTGCCCGCCTGACACTCTCTCTCCTCATTAATTGTAATTGCGAATTACAATTAATGCGCCTGCTGTACTTTCACCACGCCCCCGTGCTTGCTGGACACGGCCCCGTGGGGGGCAATGGAAGCTTCTACTGGTTTGTCTTTTCTGCTGCTTCCTGGGCACGCCCCCGTGTTCGCTGGACACGGGGCGTGTTCAGACTCTGTTTCTTCCTTTTTGCTTTGGGAGGTGCCGTTGAGGGTCCGGGCAGTCTACTTTTGTTCCTTTTCTTGTATTTATGGTAGAATTAGTGGTCTTTTTGCTTCTTTTGTGATTTTGAGCTCATTTCATCCTGAAAATACAAAAGGAAGACAAAAACACTCTTTTTCCAACATTAGTACTTAAAAAGGGTTAGTTTTATGCCTTAATTGATGTGTTTTATATGTTGCATTTTACACACATCAATGCTCAATAAAGGCTCAAAACTCACTTTTGTGGGAATGGGTTTTTATGTGATCGAGTATATATAATCGAATTTTAACTAAGCTTGTCATGCCGTTTCATAATTTTCTTATGTTGGTTCTTTTTATTACGACGCTATCGGTTGTAAACTTATAAAAATGTAACCTTATTAGTCTTAGAATTCCCAACTTAAACTTAGACAAGTAAAGAAAAATGAATTTTTTTTTTTTGAAAAAAAAATTGGGGTGATTAGCGGTTCCAATAGAATTTTGTGTAAGGCTTGTTATTAGGACTTGCGAAATTCAAGGTTTTAAGCATCCCCCCCACACTTAAATTACACATTGTCCTCAATGTGTCCCAAAAATAAATTTTTAGGTTGATCGAATGTGTAAAATGGTGTTTAAAAGCAAAAATTTTATGTTACTGGCAGTCTGGACACGACCCCGTGGGGACCGGGCACGGCCCCGTGTTCAGGTGTCAGTAACGAAAATCAAAGAAAAGAAACAGAAGCCTGGACATGGGGGCGTGTTTGGTGAACACGGCCCGTGTCCAGTTACCTGAACTGGGCATTTGCCTGCAGGGTGTTCAGCACGGGGCCGTGTTGGCTGGGCACGGCCCGTGCTGAACTTACTGTAACGGAGAAATTGTTGTCGGGTGCCTTGTTTTCGTGCATGGGTTTATGTTTCTCGTTTCCCTTGTCATCCTTGACCACCATAAGTGTTTTATTCATTATGACACCACCAAACCTTAAAATCATCATTCCATTAAAATCATAGAGAGATCTTACATAACTTTCCTAAAAACAAAAGAAAATAAAAGAAAATTTTAACTAATTAGGTCAGAAGGCACACAAAGTTATCATAAAGAGTTCTACTTTTTGATAAGAAAATTTTGGGAATAGTTTCCCGATGTAGTAGGACCCTCGGCCGATGGTTTTCTTCCTAGGAGTTGTTTAAAGCCATTCTTCTATATCCCTTGGAAGGAAGAAGGTGGCTTCATTTTCCTCAACATCTTGCGGAGGAGAGGGAACAACCACCAGGATTCCTTGTACTACCCCTTGCGGAGGCTCCGGGTGTATGGCGTACCATTCGGCGGGTATGATGACTTCGGGGACCACGTTCCATGCCCTTTGGGTTATTATGGGTACCAAAGGAGGAGAGGCGAGTAGGTTTAACCTCTGGTGGAAGAGGTTTACCTCTCGGAGACATCCTTCCAGTCCCACCGTAAGATGGTTGATACGGTCGACCAATGCTTCTTCCACCCCCGTTATTTCATCAATAGCTTCTCTAAGGGCATAAACATAGTTTACTAGAGAGTCTTCCGCCGTTGATGATCTCCTCCCTTGCCGGTTATTTCTTGATGAAGATGTTCCGCTTGTTCTGCTTGCCATTTCTGGGAAATATACCGAAGAGAGTTCAATTTTCATGAAACAGAACCTCGGACACGGCCCCGTGCTTGCTGAGCACGACCCCGTGTCCAGTCGTCTGCAGGTTTTGAGATCAAGGAATCTTGGAGTTTTAAATTATTTTTATGGTTTTTATTCGAGTTTTAGGCATAGATAATTTAAAACAAAGTTATATAACTTATTTTAAGTAAGATTCCTTGGAAAATAATCTTACAAACTTCACACTAAAGGCTGGAATCATAGGGTTTCCAAGCTTTAGTGAAGGAAATGTTATGAGAAATTGAAAGAGAAGGTAAAGGATGGAAGTAGAAAAGACAAGAGGGTTCTTTGGAACCTTCTTTTAGAACTTACCTAGGATAGTATGAGTGAAGATCTCAGGAACCTCTGTCTTTGAAGTGGTAAAAAATGAGCAGGAATAAGGCTGCATTTAAAGAAAACGACAGCGCACTGGACACGGCCCTGTGTTGGCTGAACACGGCCCCGTGTGCAGTTAAAATCCTGACACATTTTGTCCGTATTCTGACCAAATCAGCAGAAAATCTTCTAGGTGGGCACGGGGGCGTGCTGACCTGGGCACGGCCCCGTGTCTAAAAGCTGTCTAATGGAGTTTTCCATTTTCTAAGGAATTTATTGATACCGGGTGGTTCCTTACTTGAAGAAACACTAGATAAATGGTCGGAACCGAGATATCTAGGGGGTTTGAATCCGCATAAAAAGGTTGGTTTCCACTCGATCGATCTAGACCTAACAGACCTTCTTCTCCGGTAATTCTGCAAAAAAGAACACCGTTAGCCTCGCCAAGGGGAGAAGAGGGTTCTCTCCTTGACCCGACTCCAGTGTGAGAATAAGTATTGGTAATGAAGAAGAAGATGTATTTGAGAAGTGTGTGTAACTTGTGTTCATACCTGATTTTTCTCTTATTTATAGCCGGGAGTCGTTCAAAAGGCGGGAAAACCCGTTAGTGAAAAGAAGACGGAAGATGCTAACTGCGTAAGCGGTTATGCTTTCTTCCGTTAATACTCCTTGATCCGATGTGATGGCACACGGATCGTGGTTTAGATCAAAGGCTAGGGATTTGCCACGTGTAAAGTGACCTAAGTGAAGATTACTCTTCATTTGCATGAATTCGTTGTGAATTTGGGGACGACTGATATAGTGACACGTGTCCAGACGGTTGTAACCGTCTTGGTGGTGCACGATTGTATTATTTCTAGAAGATTACTGCTGTAATCTGGTGTGACACCTTATCGTGTGGAAACAGATGAATAAATCCCAAGTCTGGGCAAATAATATCCAAGTCCGAATATCAAGCAGAAGTATCTAACTCCGGATTCTTATCCTTTGCTTTGTGTAGGAAAGGCGCAAGGTTTTATTATTCCCTTTGGGCGCAAGTGTTGACTGTTGTGGGCCTTTTAAACCTTTCTTTTGTGAGACCAGTGCGCGGTCGCGCAAGGTGCCAAGCTGAAAATTAAAGTTGTGGTATGGTCCCAAGCACTTTTTATAAGGTTTTTGGGACCTTACCCCTTCAAGTCCCCCCAGTCTAGTGTTGTACTTATGCAAATAAGTGGAGCACTGGACTTATGAGAGTGAATGCTTTTGGGTGTGGTATGTAAAGAATCTTCTACGAGAAGATTTAAATTTTGTCAGAAAAAAGAAAAAGGAAGATTCTGAAAATTATGATTACATCGTGACGTGTGATGATATCATAATGTATTTGCGAGGGTTTTTTCTTACATTGGGATACGTACTGGCGCTTTGTCAGACTTCATTAATCGAGGTAAGACTCCTGTTCCTGTAGCGCCGTTAGGATGTGATGTTTCCTGACATTTAATCATGATGATTTGAATTTCTCTTTTCTCGAAGCTGAGTTCTTCTATATATAGGTACATTCGAAACGTTTTTTTGCCTTGTCGATATTTGACAAAGAAGATGAAATGCTCTTATCATACACGTCTTTTGTTGGATGTTCATAGGGTTTACGAAGCTGCTGAAGGCCTCGTGTTGCTTTCTAGGTTACCACCCTGTGTTGCTGTTCCGACAAAGGGTCCGGTCAAACCTGTTTCACCGACAACTGTTGGTTCTGACTGCAAGGTTCCTCCACATATGGGTGTTGCTGATGATGTTAGAATTGTGCTCGATGCTGATAGTTTGATGGCTCGGTTTCCGATGCTTCGGAAGAAAGAATGCCGGTTGGTGTATCAATGCCAGAAATCTCGCCGGTGTGAGCAGGTGTCCGCCGTTGATGAAGATTCCGGTGCTAGTTAGGTGTGTATCCTTAGGGTTTAGTTCTTGTTTAATGTTTTGTAGATCTGAACAATTTTTTGAAGATCATTGCCATGATCTTGCTAAGTGTTTGTGCTGAACTTTTTTGATGATATGTATATGATGACATACTACTAGTCTGTAAGATTTTACTTCTATGTTTGGATTACAATATGTTGCATGTGTTTAATTGCTTTTGGATGGGTGAGGCGAATGAGAAATGGTATTATGCTCATGTGTGAACATTTGACTAAAAGGCGTGATAGCCTGGTTTGGACTGTTCATGAGGTGTACAATGTTTACCATTTTGTTTTCATGTAAGCCCAAAGAATTTCATGCAATTTGTAACAAACAAAAACAAGTATGAAAATAATTTTTTGTATTGATAAAGCGCGAGTCTTGTAGTACACGAGTAAATAGGAAATACATTGCCTGTGAATGTTTTGACCTACATGTAACACCTGCGCAGCTGCTGCGCGTTCCAGGTGCGTGGCACTAGAGTCCCGTCAATTCTTTTGAGAGTATACGCCCCTTTGCCTAGGACCTCGTTAATGACATATGGTCCTTCCCATGTTGGCGCTAATTTGCCCGGTTTTTCAGCATTTGATGCTTCATTATCGCGTAAAACGAAATCACCCGGAACGAATGTGCATATGCGGACGCGCGCATTGTAGTATTTTTCGAGTTTGGATTTGTACCTGGCCTCTGTGATAGCGGCATTCTCGCGCCGTTCTTCGAGGAGGTCTAGATCTAATCTTCGTTCTTGCTCATTATTCTGTTTTTCCATGGCTATCATGCGTGGTGATGGTAAGCCAATCTCAGCTGGGATGACGGCTTCAGACCCATAGACTAGACTGAACGGAGTTTCGCCTGTGCTAGTCTTTGGCATTGTTCGATGCGCCCAGAGGATGCTGGGGAGTTCGTCGACCCACCCTCTGCGTGCTGTCCCTGGCCGTGCTTTTATGCCGTCAACGATCTGTTTGTTTATACTTTCTACGTGACCGTTCGCTTGTGGATGCGCGACGGAGGCAAAATGATGCTCGATCTTCATTTCTTTGAACCACTTTTGAAGATCTTCTGAGGCGAAGTTTGTGCCGTTGTCAGAGATAATGCGCAATGGTAATCCGAACCTGCAAATGATATGTTCCCATATAAATTTGCGAATTATCATTGCTGTGGTCGAAGCCAAAGCTTTAGCTTCCACCCATTTGGTGAAGTAATCGACCGCTACAATAATGAATTTTACTGCGCCTGGCGCATCAGGGAATGGGCCAACAAGATCGATGCCCCATTGTTGGAATGGCCAGGCGGATGTGACAGGCACTAGCGGATTTTTTGGTCGGAGTGTCTTTGGTGCATGGCGCTGACAAGCTGCGCATCTTCTTAATAAATCAACTGCGTCCATATGCATTCCTGGCCAGTAGTATCCGACGTTCATTATTTTTGCTACGACCATGCGCGGTCCCGCGTGTATTCCACATAAACCTTCATGGATTTCTCTGACCAGGTATTGAGCATCTGTTTTGTCGACACAGCGTAGTAATGGTCCCATGAATGACTTTCGGTAAAGGACGCCATCCGCCATTTCGTAATTTATCGCTTTGTGTTGGAGTTTCCGTGCTTCCGCTTTTCCTTCCGGGAGTTTCCCGTGTTGTAGGTATAAGATGATCGGAGACATCCAGGATGGATTACCGACCTCTATAACGTTTACTTGCTTGAGATGTATTGATGGGTTAGACAGTACCTCTATGCGCACTTCTTTTGCTAGGTGCTTGAAGCTGGTAGTGGCTAATTTGCTAAACGCGTCTGCGTGCTTATTTTCGCTTCTGTTGATATGGTTAACCCTGAATGTCTGGAATTGGCTGATTAACATCCGTGCTTGTTCAAGGTATAATGCCATAGCTTCTCCTTTTGCATCGTAGTGACCGTTAACTTGCTCGGCTACAAGTTTTGAATCAACGTTGGCCTCAAGGTTTTTTGCCCCCATTTTGAGCGCTAAACGAAGTCCTGCTAAAAATGCTTCGTATTCTGCCTCATTGTTGGTACTTTGGAAGTCTAAGCGTATGGCATATGTGAGCTCGTGATTGTCCGGACTGACTAATCGGAGGCCTGCTCCTGCTCCGTCATCATTGGAAGCACCATTTGTGTGCAAGGTCCAGACTCTGTCATCGAAAACAGGTGTAGGGTTCTGGATTGCCTCACATTCTTGTACTTTATCGATGGGCACTTCAGTAGCGAAGTCTGCCAGAACTTGCCCTTTGATTGCTGGTCTTGGCTTGTAAAAGATATTGTATCCTCCCAGCTCTATGGCCCATTTAGCCGATCTTCCCGCCACATCGGGTTTTGACAAGATTTGGCCTAAATAATAATTTGTGAGAACCGTGATGACGTGGCCCGAGAAATATCTGCGTAAGTGTCGGGATGCGTGTACCAGTGCTAGAACCAATTTTTCTATCATTGAGTAACGAGTTTCTGGGCCGGTGAGCATTTTGCTGATATAGTAAATTGGAGTCTGAACGTTTTCCCGTTCCACCATTAATACTGCTCCTACCGCTACTTCCGCGGCTGATAGGTATAAGATTAGTGGCTCTTTTTCTTTTGGCGCAGTCAGCGTTGGTAGCTGAATTAAACATTCTTTCATTTGTTTGAATGTTGCTTCTGCTTCAGGTGTCCATTGAAAGGGGGTTTTCTTCCCGCAGTTTCGCAGCGTGCTGATAAATGGATAAGATTGAGCCGCATGATTAGCCAAGAATCTGTTCAAGGCTGCTAAGCGTCCGGCGAGTCTTTGCATTTCTTTTATTGTTGCGGGTGAGGGCATTTGCTGGATAGCCTGTACTTTTTCTAGGTTTACTTTGAAGCCCTCTCTTGTGACTATGAAGCCCAGAAATTTCCCTTCTTCCATGCCGAAGGAGCATTTAGTTGGGTTGAGCTTTAAGTTTACGCTGCGCAGAGAGTCGAATGTACGCTGAATGTTTTTGAGCATTGAGTCTTCCTCATGGCTCATAATGACGAGGTCATCCATGTATACTTCAACTGTCTTGCCAATATCGCTTTGAAAACTGTGTCCATTAATCGTTGATAAGTTGTGCCAGCATTGCGCAGGCCAAAGGGCATTTTAGTGTAGCAGAAGATGCCTTTATCTGTGCGGAATGCAGTTTTGTCTTCGTCTTCTTCTTTCATCTGGACCTGATGATAACCTTTGTAACAGTCAAGAAAACACTTCCATCTGAATGATGCTAGAGAGTCGACTTTTTTGTCTATCTCCGGAAGTGCGTAACAATCTCTTAGGCATGCTTTATTCAGGTCTTTGAAGTCAACGCACATTCTCCATCCGCCACTATGTTTCTGTACCATTACTGGATTGGCAACCCATGTATGGTACTTTACTTCGCGCAATATACCCGCATTGAGTAGCTCTACTACTTGTTCGTCCATGGCTTTCGCTTTCTCTTCGCTAAAGCTGCGCCTCGCTTGGGTAACAGGTTCCGCTGATGGTTTAATATTCAGGCAATGTTGCGCTATGTCGCGTGGAACCCCAGTCATGTCTGGTGGGCACCAAGCGAATATATCCTTGTTGTTGGACAACAATGCTTTTAGTTGTATCCGTGTTGCTGGTGAGATGGCATGACCTAGTGAGATGGTCTGCTCTGGGTATTCTTCGTTCAGGACCCATTTCTCTGGTTCGTTTGATGCTGAAGGTTTGACTACCTTTGCTGGTGGCTCGTCGTCCACGTACATGACTTCTTTGCTTGAGTAAAGAATTGCAACTCCGGTTTCCGTTGGGAACCCACATGCCGCGTGTGGGATAGATGTGATCATACTGAACTCTCTTTGTGACCTTCTTCCGAGCAGAACATCATGACGTGATGTTGCCGGCATGACCATGAAATTGACTGTAACTGTTTGTGAATGTTCGCCATCCGACAAAGTCACAGGGAAAGCTATTTGCCCTAATGGGAATACAGCTTCATTGCAGAATCCGGTGAGGGGAAAATCGACCGGTTCTAGACGTGCTTTATCATCTGGGTCGAGTTGTTTAAAACACTGCTCGTATATGATGTCCATCGAGCTACCCGGATCTATAAACATGTAGTCTGTCCGATAATGACCGAAGATGCCAGTAATAATTACTGGTCGCTCTTCCTGAGGGCCTCCTGGGACGACGGGAAATATGACTTGCTGCTCCCTCCAATGTTGGTCATAACTTCGTTTGTTTGTCCTTCGTGATGGACCTCCTTGAATCATGTTTATTTGTTTTGGTTTAACTTTCTGATGACTGCTATTTCTGAATTGTATTTCAATGTTACGACTAGATTGGATGTCCCCCCGACAGGGTGTTGGTGGGTTCAATACTGTAATGTTGTTTTCTTCACCAGATCTGATGTTCGGGACCTCAGATCTGGCGATTTGTGTAACGATTGTGTTTAAAGCAGCTTGACATCTGCTGAACCAATATGATGGGGATTTTTTCATGATTAGATCTGAGAAATTCTCCCTATCTGAATGACCGTTGTTTTGAGTGTTTTGGGTTGTAGAACCTTCCCACTCGGATCGGGGATCTGATGAGTGGAATAATGAATCCTTTGCCATGTGCAAAACAGAGGATGAAAAGAACTAAATCGAAACGAGATGAAAGCTGGAAAAAACAGAGGAATCGGTGGGCGCCAATGAAGAAACACTAGATAAATGGTCGGAACCGAGATATCTAGGGGGTTTGAATCCGCATAAAAAGGTTGGTTTCCACTCGATCGATCTAGGCCTAACAGACCTTCTTCTCCGGTAATTCTGCAAAAAAGAACACCGTTAGCCTCGCCAAGGGGAGAAGAGGGTTCTCTCCTTGACCCGACTCTGATGTGAGAATAAGTATTGGTAATGAAGAAGAAGATGTATTTGAGAAGTGTGTGTAGCTTGTGTTCATACCTGATTTTTCTCTTATTTATAGCCGGGAGTCGTTCAAAAGCGGGAAAACCCGTTAGTGAAAAGAAGACGGAAGATGCTAACTCCGTAAGCGGTTATGCTTTCTTCCGTTAATACTCCTTGATCCGATGTGATCGTGGTTTAGATCAAAGGCTAGGGATTTGCCGCGTGTAAAGTGACCTAAGTGAAGATTACTCTTCATTTGCATGCATTCGTTGTGAATTTGGGGACGACTGATATAGTGACACGTGTCCAGACGGTTGTAACCGTCTTGGTGGTGCACGATTGTATCATTTCTAGAAGATTACTGCTGTAATCTGGTGTGACACCTTATCGTGTGGAAATAGATGAATAAATCCCAAGTCTGGGCAAATAATATCCAAGTCCGAATATCAAGCGGAAGTATCTAACTCCGGATTCTTATCCTTTGCTTTGTGTAGGAAAGGCGCAAGGTTTTATGATTCCCTTTGGGCGCAAGTGTTGACTGTTGTGGGCCTTTTAAACCTTTCTTTTGTGAGACCAGTGCGCGGTCGCGCAAGGTGCCAAGCAGAAAATTAAAGTTGTGGTATGGTCCCAAGCACTTTTTATAAGGTTTTTGAGACCTTACCCCTTCATTACTGGATGGAACAACCCCAAAGTGCCTAAGATACCTTAATTGCTCTAGACTAAGACGAGAACGCAAGAGGTTGTCGGTGAGGGTAATTCCTATTTTTATTCTAGGTGGACAAGTCCAACCCTTTCCCGGGCTCTCGTTAAAGAAGGTATATGCCAAATCGCTAAGGTCTACGTATGCACCGAACGAAGTCGATGGGGAGTCCTTCACGGCACAATCGGCACAGGGACGACTATCGTCCAAGTCTTCGCTAGAACTGAAGGTATTTTGAGGAGCGATGAGGTTGTTGGAATGCGACCCCAACATTTCTTCATGGTCGTCGTCTTGGGATGGATTACTGAAGTCCTTCCTAAGCTCCTTTAACCAATTTGAAATTAGATTTTCTAGTTGAAATAACTCGTCAAGGAGCATTTCTCCCAGAATATCTGGATGGGCGCATTCGAGGGAGAAATAGTGATTATTTTTACTTTCGCCCCTCTTAAGGTTACAGGGAGACGGTGACTCTATACAGTGGGGCCTATAATTTAGAAAGTAGCATTTTAATTCTTTATGGTTGCCTTCACATAATTGACACCACGTACCATAAGAGTGTCGAAAGTAAAAAAAAATTACTATCACTCATGTTTGTGTCAGAAATTACCAACCGCTGGAATCTAACGGTTCTGTTTTCAGTAACTGAATCTTAGGCACGGGGGCGTGTTGAGTGAGCACGGCCCCGTGTTCAGCTTACTGTCTGACTTAAAACAAGATTACCAGTTCCAATGATTGAGCACGGGGGCGTGTTCAGCAGGCACGACCCGTGCTGAGCTCTGCAGAAGCTGAAAAACTAAGAAAATCCTAAAAAATTAAAAAGAAAATAAAAAAATGATTAGGCCATTGAATCCTAACTTTCTTAAAATCCTTGTGTCCCCGGCAGCGGCGCCAAAAACTTGATGCGTGTTAGTGTATATATGTTTTAGATATATTTTTAAGCCCTTTTTACACTTTTTAGCCAAGTTTTAAATTTATAAAACACGATATTTACTAACAATAAACACACATATGGGCAAGTGCACCCATCGTGGACGTAGTATAGTGTTGGTAAGATACCGAGGTCGTCCAAGGACACAAGAGCTTTTAGTACCGGTTTATCCTCAACGTATAACCAAATAAAAATGTTAGAAAAAAGATTTTTAAACTAAGAAAATAAAACTAACTAAATGCTGAAAAATAAAATAAAAATAAAAACAGATAGACAAGATGAATCACTTGGATCCGACTCATGTATTAGTATAACCTTTTATTATTTTCGCACTTTTGCACTTGTTTAAGAGATTATCTTAGTTATTGTAGTAGGCCCCTCTTTTGAAGGCGACGTTACCCTCAACCTAGTAGTTTGAGTCAGCAAGGATACAATCCTAAAGGGTCGGATTATTTAAAGATAATGAACTAAGTTATTAATGCAAATTATGGTAGGCCCCTCTTTTGGAGGTGACGTTACCCTCGACTAAGTAGTCTGAATCAGCAGGGATACAGTCCTAAATAGCCGGGTTATTGTATTAATAGTAGTTAACTTATGAGGGGATCAAAGAGTTTGGACCCCCGCCATCCATACCTTTTGGGTATTGAAGGAGGTCCTACTAAATTTGACCCAGGTCCCTTGCAGGACCTCTAAACGCTGAACAAGGGCAAGACCCTTACCAAACCGTTCCCTTAACCCCCGACCAGGTAGCCAACATACCTCCATATAGACCGTGGAGATATGAATGGTGAAAATCTTTTATTTTATATAGACAGTAAAATAATGCCAAGACACCTCGGACAAACGATAAGGAAAAGTCACCTTCAACATAAGCAACTAGTTATTAAAGTCATTAATACAAAACCAAATAAAAAAGTGCAAAATATTAAAAATAAAAAGTATTATACTAAACACTTGTCTTCACCAAGTGATGTAAGAGACTTAGGCAAACATGGCCTTGATTGTCAAGAACTCTTACAATCAATCTTGGATCCCGAGACGACTCACACACTCTACGATGGACAATGGATGATGGTGGTGGATGATGGTGTTGTGATGGTGGTGGGTGGTGGATGAAGTGTGAGAGAGGTGGTGTGCCAAGGGATGAGTTGCAATGAAGGCAAGCACTCCTATTTATAGGCTGAACAGAGGCCTGGGCATGGCCCCGTGTCCGCTGGGCACGGCCCCGTGCCCGTCTGACACTATCTCTCCTCATTAATTGTAATTCGCAATTACAATTAATGTGCCTCCAGTACTTTGGGCACGCCCCCGTGGTGAGCAATAGAAGCTTCTACAGGTTTGTCTTTTCTGCTGCTTCTTGGGCACGGCCCCGTGCTCGCTGAGCACGGGGCGTGTTCTGTCTTCTGCCTTCTCTATTTTGCTTGGTAGGAAGCTGTCGAGGGGTCGGGCAATCCACTTTCGTTCCTTTTCTTGTATTTATGTTAGTTTTAGCTGCCTTTTTGCTTCTTTTGTTAATTTGAGCTCATTTAATCCTGAAAATACAAAAGGAAGACAAAAACACACTTTTTCCAACATTAGTACTTAAAAAGGGTTAGTTTTATGCCTTATTTGATGAAATTTATATGTTGCATTTTACACACATCAACCCACCACCATCACAACACCATCATCCACCACCATCATCCATTGTCCATCATAGAGTGTGTGAGTCGTCTCGGGATCCAAGATTGATAGTAAGAGTTCTTGACAATCAAGGCCATGTTTGCCTAAGTCTCTTAGATCACTTGGTGAAGACAAGTGTTTAGTATAATACTTTTTATTTTTAATCTTTTGCACTTTTTTATTTGGTTTTGTATTAATGACTTTAATAACTAGTTGCTTATGTTGAAGGTGATTCTTCCTTATCGTTTGTCCGTGGTGTCTTGGCATTATTTTACTGTCTATATAAAATAAAAGATTTTCACCATTCATATCTCCACGGTCTATATGGAGGTATGTTGGCTACCTGGTCGGGGGTTAAGGGAACGGTTTGGTAAGGGTCTTGCCCTTGTTCAGCGTTTAGAGGTCCTGCAAGGGACCTGGGTCAAATTTAGTAGGACCTCCTTCAATACCCAAAGGTATTGGATGGCGGGGGTCCAAACTCTTTGATCCCCTCATAAGTTAACTACTATTAATACAATAACCCGGCTATTTAGGACTGTATCCCTGCTGACTCAGACTACTTAGTCGAGGGTAAGTCACCTCCAAAAGAGGGGCCTACCATAATTTGCATTAATAACTTAATTAATTATCTTTCAATAATCCGACCCTTTAGGATTGTATCCTTGCTGACTCAAACTACTGGGTTGAGGGTAATGTCGCCTTCAAAAGAGGGGCCTACTATAATAACTAAGATAATCTCTTAAACAAGTGCAAAAGTGCGAAAATAATCAAAGGTTATACTAACACACGAGTCGGATCCAAGTGATTCATCTTGTCTATCTGTTTTTACTTTTATTTTATTTTTCAGCATTTAGTTAGTTTTAATTTCTTAGTTTAAAAAAAATCTTTTTCTAACATTTTTTATTTGATTAGACGTTGAGGATAAACCGGTACTAAAAGCTCTTGTGTCCTTGGACGACCTCGGTATCTTACCAACACTATACTACGTCCACGATGGGTGCACTTGCCCATATGTGTGTCTAGTGTTAGTAAATATCGTGTTTTATAAATTTAAAACTTGGCTAAAGTGTAAAAAGGGCTTAAAATATATACCTAAAACATATATACACTAACACACATCAGTTTAATTAAATATAAAGTTATGTGGTATTGAACATGTTAACAGGTAGGGCTAAGACTGAGGTGTTGTTAAATAATTTGTTTGAGGTGTTTAATGCAAGATTGGTGGATGGTATGTATGATTACTGAATTTATGTTATTCTATTTATGTTATTATATATGTGTTTAATCAATTTATGTGATTATATTTGATTATGTTAACAGGCAGGGATAATCCCATTATCAGTGCTCTTGAATATGTTAGAGAGTATTGCATGAAAAGGATTGTCAATGTGCTGAAGGTTATTGCTAAGACTGATGGTGTGTTGACTCCAAAAGCTGTTGAGCATTTTGAGCTTGTCAAAAAAACATGCAGCCAATTTAATTGTGTAGTGGAATGGTGGTCCTAAGTATCAAGTTAGTTGTTATTTGGGTGAAAGATATGGAGAGCAGTTTGTTGTGGATGTCATTGAGAGGACCTGCACATGCAGGAAATGGGAAATAAGGGGCATGCCTTGTACACATGCTGTTGCCACCAACTGGGATATGGCTGCAAATGGTTTGAAGGTATTGTCATTACTGCAACTGAGGTGGCTGCAAATGGTTTAAAGTTAATGTTTTTTTTTTTTGTTTGCACAGGTTGACATACCAGAGAGATGGGTGGATGAGTGCTATTGGTTGTCTACATGGAAGAAGGTATACTCTTACAAAATAGGCCCAATAAATGGAAGAAGCATGTGGCCTAGGGCACGTTGTAGTACAAAACTCCTTGAACCAATGTACCACAAACCTGTTGGCAGACCAAGGAAGATGAGAAGAAAGGATGAAAAGGAGAAGGAAGATAGCATGGTTAAAGATGGCAAGTTGAGTAGGAAATGGAAGACAGTGACATGTGGAAGCTGTGGAGGAAAAGGTCACAATAAAAGAAGGTGCACCGGACAAGGCTCAACTGCTGCTCAATCTAGTTAAATAGGATGTTTGGTTATGCTTTTTGATGTTTGGTTATGCTTTTTGATGCTTTTTGATGTTATTAGGCTGCTAAAACTTGTGGTTATGCTTTTTGATGTTATTAGGATGTTTGGGATATGGTTTTTGTAAAACTATTGTTATCAGTTTGGGATATGGTTTTTGTAAAACTGTTTGGGATATGTTATCAGTTTTATCTTATGGTCTGTTTGGGATATGTTATCAGTTTTATCTTATGGTCAGGTTTGTCTTATGGTCAGGTTTATCTTGTCAGTATTACTTGTCAGGTTTTAAAGGCATATTATGGTCAAATTAGACTTATGATTTCAAAACAAACAAAACATAGCTTCATTATAAACAAAAAACACTTCATTACAAACAAAACACACTTCATTACAAACAAAACACATCCTTCACATATCATTACTGGATTAACATTATGAAGGCTTCAAAAGAAGACTGATCAAAACAACTACAAGGATTAACACTAAAAGGCCAACAAGTATACACCAACTCATCACTAATGCAGCATCCTTTCTTCTAATTTCATGCTTCAATTCTTCAAATCTGACTTCAATGCTCGAACTGTGATTTGGGGGTTTATGAAACCCTAACTCTGGGGATGGAGGAGAGTTCACAGGAGGATCAATCCACACAAAGAACTTACATTTTGATCTCTGAAAATAAAAAATTTCAGTGAATACACGAATTAGGTGATAAGGATTCAAATACTTACCATTTGTGGGCATGTATAAAATCTCCGTTCAGGGTTTTTGGAGGTCTTCGATGTCTTCATCAATGCTGCTCTACCACACTTGCACATCACCATCCTGATCGTCTTCTAATTTTAAAAAAAAAATGACGGATCCTTATCTTCTAATTAGGGTTTTAGATGTGGAAAGGGGAGAAAGAACATGTTAGGGTTATAAATTGGGAGAAAGCAGACATTAGGATTGAATGACAACTTTACCCTCACGTTTATGGCACGTGAGGGTGTCAGGGTTAGCATTTAACAGCCAACTAACCTTAGTACCTTACTTTGTTAAAAAATTAAAAGTTAGTACCCTAAAATGTGATTTTAAACTCTTAGTACCTTAGATTGTTATTTAGTGTAAACCACAGGGACTAACTACGTAATTAACTCTTTCCATAATAAATATTTAGAAAAATAACTAAGAATGCCTTATAGAGCGCCATGTGTCCCTAACATGGTTTCTTTTATTATATAGTATAGATGCATGTGTACGATCCCTCCCAACATTTACAACAGCCATTATCAATCTTCCTGCTCTCAATTTTACGGCGGCCATCGTCACTTTCTTTCCAGCCAAAACGCAGCCCCGATTGCCGGTAAGCCCCACTTATCTCGTAACCTCGATTTAAGAACGCGTTTGTCTCGGTTTCGGTCCAACCTTAGTTTCGTTTTATGCCTATGTTTTAGTGAATACATGAAACTATATGAAACTGTTGATTATGTTCATACGATGATATATATGAAACTAGATGATTGTACGAATAAGTACGATGATATGCATATGATTTATACATGCTCGGTGTCACACCCCAACCAATGGCGGAAACATCGGGATGAGACGAAGTGTGAAGATTGCAAGAGACTTCATAACGCTATTTGTGACAATATTTAATAAACCGATTTCATTTCATAAGTAAATTGTCAACAATACAAGAAATACAAATAACAACAAGTTCGAAGGAAATACATAACAACATAATCAAAATTGATACAACATATTAAACCTAAACGTCTATGTGTGTATCTAGGCATCAACGCTACTTCTTTTCATAGCATCGTCATCATCAACCTGTAACATGTTTAAAATACAATTCAATGCAAAAGCAAAGGCGAGTATACAAGTTTAAGCATAAGTATAAGTATAAGTATAAAAGTTTAAAACGAATCCACATGGCAACTTAGTCTATACGAGATCAACCTAGCGTGGCATGCAATATTTCTAGCCAACCTCTGTTTACGCAAGAAAGTTTAATTAATTCAACATGACCCAAGTTTAAGGGGGGCGGTGCGTTACTCCTATAGTGCTATACATGTCGAAGGGAGGCTCGTGAGAGCTAATGACTAAAACATATCACATAAGTATGGTCCACGTAAGCATCAAGTATCATAACATAGTATTCATGTATAAGGATTGTTTTGTGCATTGCATAAAGAATAAGTTTAAGTGTAGTTTAATAGTAAAACATGTTACACCCCAAAAAGTGGTAAACATAAAAAGGGGGTTGCGAGTATACTCACTATATTGCCAAGTCTTCCGATTATCCAAGTGTTGACGAGTGTGCGAGTTTAGGAGGATAGGACACCGAGGTCACCCTATATGGGCAAACGATGGTGCATGAGTAAACGGAATTACAACGGAGGATTTGAAGTGAGATTTAAAGCATAACTAGTGATGTATATGTATGTATATATATATATATATATTATTTAGTTTAAGTAATATATCAAAATTAATTCTATTATAAGTATTGTTGAAATGTTGACCAAAATAAATATACATTTATATCTATTTTTATAAGAAGTAAGCGAATTGATAGGTTTCGCTTTAAGAGTTTAACACATTTCGTTTTACCGACTTTTACAAAAAAAAAACGGGCAGAGTTTCCTCTGTTTTTGGACGATCCCGACAACACAAGTTGTCGATAAACTTATCAAAATTCAATAAGTAATCATTGTTATATATTACAAGTCGTCGATACAATGTATATGTAAACATTTTGTTACATGTTACATGTTACATAGAGCCGGTTCCGCGACTAAAACAATAACTAAATCCAAAACACAAAACAATATAACTGATATTCGCGTCATTAAAACACCGAGGCTCGCGTTTATAAAATATCGTTAACATAAATAATATGACGAACTGCAAGACTTTAGAATTTACCGAACATCGAATCTGACCGATTTGACTGTTTGACCAGGTTTGACCAGTCAACCTGCTGTGTTGACTGTTGTTGACCACGGTTGACCCGACAAAACCCGAACCAAATCTGATAGTCTGAGCGGAGTGAACACTAAACTCAAACTCGAACCGAAACCCCAGCTGAGCCAACTCCACTGCCGACGTCGGCTACCGCCGCGCGTCGGGCTCTGTTGTTCGTTGTAGAACAGAGCCCAATTCAAAACAAACCAAAACTCAAACTAATCAAAGATAACATGAACCTGTGGAACCGAGACCCGCATCAACCGAAACCGAAACAACCTGCACCCGAAATCAAACCGGAAACCTCAAACTCGAACCATCTGAACTGAAACGCCCCCAAACTGAAACTGAGTCACCCGTCACTGTTTGCGACGGCGCTACCGTCGAGTTGGTCACCTGTCGCGCCGGTCAGACAAGCGAAGGAGATGGTTACGATGGGTGAGTGGGGGAGAGAGAAGGGGGTTGGGTATGACCGGAGAAGGAGGGACGTCGGAGATTCACCGCTCACCTGTCGGTTCTGCCGATGATCCTTGTCGGAGAAGTAACGAGCGAGAAAGATGGGAGATCGGGTTTGTGAAGGAGGGAGAATGAGATGTGTGGCATTCGTCGGAAAACAGACGGTCACCGGATTTTAGCTCCGGTCACCGGAATTCGGAGAGAGACAGAACAATCAGGGGTCTGCTTTAGGGATGTGGCTGCGTAACCATAGTTTAGGGTTAGATTTTTTTATATACTTTCAATTATTTACACCCATAGTCCCTCAATTTAAGAGTTTACTAAAAAGCTAACTTAACTTGGTTTATTTTGATTTCCTTAGGTTATCTCAATAACCTTTAAGTTAATTAGGTTAATTAATTACTTAGTAAGTTGAATTTTTTTTTTTTGACAAATAAATAATTAATTACACAGACAATAACCATATAAAATCTTTCGACGTTTATTTAATTCGCGAAAAGATTTCCGTTGGTTCCAGGTTAGGATTTAAATTTCAAAACGGGACGGACTTCGGGCATCCATTTTGACGGATGTTACAGTCTCCCCTACTTTAGGAGATTTCGTCCTCGAAATCTGAGAGTAAGACTTTTGAAAAGGTGACATCCAAAGATTCAACGAAGAGAATAGATGAGACTTGATCGCGAACGGGGTTCGTATAAAATACAAGAGTAAAGGAGAATAATAGGAGTATAAAAGTGAACGATTGACTCTTAATGAATGCAAGTATAAGAACGACATAAGTATTGGATAGACGAAAGTAGTGTGCTAGGAATGAAGTCTCGTCGTGGGTAATCGGATATAATGCGTTTGTGAATTGTTTAAAGTTCGTATTAGGTCTACAAGTTCTGTAAAACACCGACTTTCTCATGGCACGTTTTACGAAAGTTTGGTAACATGATGAAAACACTTATATATAGGAAGTACCAGCGGCGTATCCACCATGTTTTTACCATGTGACGTCCGTTTCGTATTCGGTGTCATGTTACGTTCCGTGTTTTACCATACACAGTAGTACACTCTATGGTTCTCATACGCCTATCACTATAATCCTGTGTGCACCCGTGATTATATTGATCGTCACATGATCCGCATAACTTGTACTAGTTGTGCATGAATTTGGGTAGGTATACTTTAAAAATAAGAATGTGTGCATATAAGAATATAGTATGTAAGCAATTCCATGCTTAAGTATGTATGGGACCCACGCAAGCAAATCACTCGGATTACGCTCGCGTACTGGTACGAATGTATGAATCATGAGTTTAAGTATGAATATGCATGTATGTATGAGCATAAACACAAATCGTGTAAGTAGTATGTGGATAAGTATAATCATAAAACGTATGAAAAATGAGTATAAATGCGAGTACAACATGAGTATAAGCGTAAACACAAGGCGTATGAGTATAAATACAAGTATCAGTGTGAACATAAGATGTATGAGCATAGATATGAATATGAATATAGGTGTAAAACATGAAGGTTAAGTATGAATAAAATATATGTGTAGGAATATAAGTGTAACAAAGTTGTGTAAGTGCTAATGGAAGCATAAAGCGTATGAATATGAATATGAATACGAATGTAGTATAGACATGAATGTAAGGACAACGTATGTGTATAATTTTGAGTGTATTTATTAACGTAAAACGTACGAATTTGAATCGTGAGTATAACATAAATGTGTAAGTGTGAACATAAGTGGAGGCGTAAAATGTATGAGCATGGAGGTAGAAAGTAATGATTTTGTTTATAGTATAAATCGAAATACACGAGTTTATGTGCGTAAAAGATCAAAAGTTTTGAGTATGAAAGAAAAAGTGAACGAGTGACATGCGTGAGATTGTTGTGAGATATTGACTAAAACGTGTAAAATGGTATGCATATGTAGTTGTTTGCATAAAACGTGAAGTTAAATAGATTGAGTTGTCATGAAATGCCGAATCTAGTTTGTGAACGTAAGGGAATATAAAACAGCTATTGGTTACGTGAAACGTGCTTTGTAAAAAGAATGGAAATGCTACTACGGTTTTAAAAGAGATTACATGACTTGAAAATTTGTCGGTCCTTATGAAGTTTCCTTGCCCACGTGTTTTGAAGTTAATTGACGTATCGAGTGAGGTTTTGAAAAGTTCTAGAGATTAATAAGTTTGCGCCGTTTTAAGTAACTTTGTATTAGAAAGTTTCGAAGTTTACGGATTTTCGTGAAAGGTTGATCCTTTAGAAAAAATGAATTTGGTATATGGACTTAGTGTTTGCTGAAAAAGCGTCTTTTAATAAAATGTTTTATTGCTTTTGAAAGAAGTTTTAGTAAATGTTGAATAATATTTGTAATATTTTATAAGTGTTTCAGTAGTTATGTTGAATACAAAGTTTTGTGAGCAATGGTTTTGTTGGACCGATTAAGTTGATGAGTAGCATTTCGTGAAATTTTGAATGTCGGGGAATAAGTGTTTATGGTAAAAGCTAAGAATTTTGTGTGTGCGAGTGATGTGAAAATAACTTATAGAATAAGAGGTACGTTTAAATAAATGAAGCATTTTGAAATACATGATAAATGATTTAGGTATAAACATGATTGTGTTTACATAATATAGCCTATTAGAAGAAAGCATTGGTAACGATCACCTAGGTAAGGGAATCACCCCTAACTCGTTGGTGAGGTCGTTGTAAGGTGAGAAATAAAGCGGAGTTAATCGTCAAGGTAAGGAAATCACTCCTATCTCGATGATATGTCTCCACTCGTTACAAAAGTGTAAATAAAATTACGTGAAAGTATGCATGCAAATAATGTATAACCGTATGAAAAGTAATAGCATGATGCATGCGCAAAAGTGAAATCTCAAAATGGTTCAAAATTGACAAAGATCGAAAATAATAAAGCGTGAGTTTGATAAAAGGAAACTCGGATGGTTCCAAAACGGAACGTTGACTAACCAAAGAGGTCGAATAGTCTTTTGAATTTGAGAAACATGTTTTGGCCTAATAGGTGGAATACTCTCGCCGACTGTCGGTTGACGGTATTTACCCTTCGGGTTACTACATGTTCCATTTCAATCGAAAATTCGAGACTTGGCGGGATTTATAAAAGTTAAGGAATGGGACTAGTCGACGAGATGCGGGTTTCACCCCTAACCTGACGACTTCGTACCCTAACTTGACGAATTTAAAATTGAAATTTCCATTAAGATGGGGATTTCACTCCTAACTTAATGGTGTAATTTCGTGCAAAATAGAATTTAACGGAATGAGAGTCGTTTACCAAATTGTGGGTTTCACGCCTATTCCGGTAAACTCATCTCGTTTGTACAATATGAGTGTTTTTGAGTTTAAGAAAAATCGAGTGAAATGCTTTAGAAGAGGGCGTACGCTAAGGGAATACACAAACAAGTATAAACACATAAGAAGGCACATCAAGAATGGTACATAAAGAATGGGACAATAAAACAAGTACTAACGCATAGAGAAATATGTCAAGAATACACATAAAGAATCGAACAATGGAACAAGTATTAACACATAATAAAACAAGTATAGCATGTTAAGTGTTAATAGATAAGTGACGTATACGTTTAAAAGATCAAAAGAGGACAAATAAAAACAAATAAAGTAGCAAGCAAGCAGTTTCAAACAAAACATAAGAATAAAGCTCTAAAACTATAGACTAGGTTAAAGCATTCCTACTTTTCCTAATTCCCTATAGTTATGGCTCTGATACCAATCTGTCACACCCCAACCAATGGCGGAAACATCGGGATGAGACGAAGTGTGAAGATTGCAAGAGACTTCATAACGCTATTTGTGACAATATTTAATAAACCGATTTCATTTCATAAGTAAATTGTCAACAATACAAGAAATACAAATAACAACAAGTTCGAAGGAAATACATAACAACATAATCAAAATTGATACAACATATTAAACCTAAACGTCTATGTGTGTATCTAGGCATCAACGCTACTTCTTTTCATAGCATCGTCATCATCAACCTGTAACATGTTTAAAATACAATTCAATGCAAAAGCAAAGGCGAGTATACAAGTTTAGGCATAAGTATAAGTATAAGTATAAAAGTTTAAAATGAATCCACATGGCAACTTAGTCTATACGAGATCAACCTAGCGTGGCATGCAATATTTCTAGCCAACCTCTGTTTACGCAAGAAAGTTTAATTAATTCAACATGACCCAAGTTTAAGGGGGCGGTGCGTTACTCCTATAGCGCTATACATGTCGAAGGGAGGCTCGTGAGAGCTAATGACTAAAACATATCACATAAGTATGGTCCACGTAAGCATCAAGTATCATAACATAGTATTCATGTATAAGGATTGTTTTGTGCATTGCATAAAGAATAAGTTTAAGTGTAGTTTAATAGTAAAACATGTTACACCCCAAAAAGTGGTAAACAAAAAAAGGGGGTTGCGAGTATACTCACTATATTGCCAAGTCTTCCGATTATCCAAGTGTTGACGAGTGTGCGAGTTTAGGAGGATAGGACACCGAGGTCACCCTATATGGGCAAACGATGGTGCATGAGTAAACGGAATTACGACGGAGGATTTGAAGTGAGATTTAAAGCATAACTAGTGATGTATATGTATGTATATATATATATATATATTATTTAGTTTAAGTAATATATCAAAATTAATTCTATTATAAGTATTGTTGAAATGTTGACCAAAATAAATATACATTTATATCTATTTTTATAAGAAGTAAGCGAATTGATAGGTTTCGCTTTAAGAGTTTAACACATTTCGTTTTACCGACTTTTACAAAAAAAAAAACGGGCAGAGTTTCCTCTGTTTTTGGACGATCCCGACAACACAAGTTGTCGATAAACTTATCAAAATTCTATAAGTAATCATTGTTATATATTACAAGTCGTCGATACAATGTATATGTAAACATTTTGTTACATGTTACATGTTACATAGAGCCGGTTCCGCGACTAAAACAATAACTAAATCCAAAACACAAAACAATATAACTGATATTCGCGTCATTAAAACACCGAGGCTCGCGTTTATAAAATATCGTTAACATAAATAATATGACGAACTGCAAGACTTTAGAATTTACCGAACATCAAATCTGACCGATTTGACTGTTTGACCAGGTTTGACCAGTCAACCTGCTGTGTTGACTGTTGTTGACCACGGTTGACCCGACAAAACCCGAACCAAATCTGATAGTCTGAGCGGAGTGAACACTAAACTCAAACTCGAACCGAAACCCCAGCTGAGCCAACTCCACTGCCGACGTCGGCTACCGCCGCGCGTCGGGCTCTGTTGTTCGTTGTAGAACAGAGCCCAATTCAAAACAAACCAAAACTCAAACTAATCAAAGATAACATGAACCTGTGGAACCGAGACCCGCATCAACCGAAACTGAAACAACCTGCACCCGAAATCAAACCGGAAACCTCAAACTCGAACCATCTGAACTGAAACGCCCCCAAACTGAAACTGAGTCACCCGTCACTGTTTGCGACGGCGCTACCGTCGAGTTGGTCACCTGTCGCGCCGGTCAGACAAGCGAAGGAGATGGTTACGATGGGTGAGTGGGGGAGAGAGAAGGGGGTTGGGTATGACCGGAGAAGGAGGGACGTCGGAGATTCACCGCTCACCTGTCGGTTCTGCCGATGATCCTTGTCGGAGAAGTAACGAGCGAGAAAGATGGGAGATCGGGTTTGTGAAGGAGGGAGAAGGAGATGTGTGGCATTCTTCGGAAAACAGACGGTCACCGGATTTTAGCTCCGGTCACCGGAATTCGGAGAGAGACAGAACAATCATGGGTCTGCTTTGGGGATGTGGCTGCGTAACCATAGTTTAGGGTTAGATTTTTTTATATACTTTCAATTATTTACACCCATAGTCCCTCAATTTAAGAGTTTACTAAAAAGCTAACTTAACTTGGTTTATTTTGATTTCCTTAGGTTATCTCAATAACCTTTAAGTTAATTAGGTTAATTAATTACTTAGTAAGTTGAATTTTTTTTTTTGACAAATAAATAATTAATTACACAGACAATAACCATATAAAATCTTTCGACGTTTATTTAATTCGCGAAAAGATTTCCGTTGGTTCTAGGTTAGGATTTAAATTTCAAAACGGGACGAACTTCGGGCATCCATTTTGACGGATGTTACAGTCGGTGATATGTATGTGAAACTATATGAAACTGTTGATTATGTGAATCATGTTTTGCAGGGCCGTCTCCGAGAATGTTAAAAAAAAATTTGCCCCTGTGCTAGAAAAAAAAAATCGGGCCCTACCCACCAATTGCCATATAAAATAAACTCATCAATTAGTCAATCACATATATAAAAAATAAAAACCAATAGTAAAAACTTTGAACCACGTATGCACGCATTGCTTCGGGTTCGTTAAATGGGGGAATTCAGTTGTTGTCGTCTCGGCTCATTACGTTATTATTATGATAGTGGGACTCGATATCGCAACACAAAAAGGAAACAAAAACAAAAGTTAATCACTACTATCACTATTATATTTGCGAATGTTATTTATAGAATGACAATTGATTCATAATAAACAAACAAACAAACTTAGGTAAGCTAGACATTTTATTAGCTATGAATATTTGTTTTAGGTTTTTTTATGGAAGTTTATAAAAGAATTAGAAATTCATAATAACAAATAAACAAAATCCCAAACATATTGAATAAAAGCCATAATAAAGCGATTAAATAAAATAATAATATCATGAAACAAAAGCCATGTAAAAAGTTAGAATAAAAGCATTCCATGGTCTCAAGCTATGGCATGTTTGGATAAGCTTTTTCAAACAACTTATTGACTTATTGGCTTAATCAAAAAGTTAAAAAGGAGTTTTAGTGTTTGGCAAACCTAAAAGTCCTTTTCAAAATGGCTTTTTGAAAAGAAGAAAAATGAGTTTTTGAGAAGTTAACATGTTGTGACTTTTTAATCAGCTTATAACTTTTCAAACACCAAAGTATCAGATTACCCCTGATTTAACACTCCTTATATTATATTTGTTTGTCCTTTTAGTCATTTTATATCAATAAGCTAAGCCAAACACTTTTTAAAAAACAACTTATTGACTTATTGTTTTTCCCACTTCATAAGTTAATCGAAACACTTTTTTAAAAACACATTTGCAAAAACTCATAAGTCATTTTTACAAAAAAGTCCTTTTTAACTTAAATAAACTTAGCCAAACAATGTAAATTAATTTAAAAAGAACTCTCAGCAAAAAAAAAAATTTGAAAGAAAAAGTGCATTACAGGATCGAACCGGGGGTGCTTATCTAATGCAAACGTGAAAGAAAGTTACCACCAACCACTGTAACACCCTTTGGTTCTCTCTTAAGATTGACTGTATTTTATGTATATACTTATTATAAATACATATAGATAAATTAAAAACTTACGGGCCCTTTGCAGGTTTGGGCCTTGAGCAGCGGCCCACCCCGCACGCCCTTAGGGCCGGCCCTGATGTTTTGTGCTTTGTTGATGACATAATGCTATCCACTGCTAGTTTGTCTGTAAGCGTGATGGTGATGAAAATTAAGATGTCGGTGGCAGAGCTAGCCCATTAATTTAGGGGTATCCTATTTTTTTTACCGTTCAATCATGCAATAACAAAAAAAGGATAATAAATTAAGTAAAACAAATACATAATAGATTTGTCTTTTTTTTCATAGCTTGAAATCGTTCCATCACATTGTTGTTTTTTACTTTATAAAAGTTTCTTTTTCGACCGCACAATAACAAAGGAATTCGAGTAATCAACCATCAACTTCAAAGAATTCAAGTACCTAATTTAACAATAACAAACAAAACTAGAAACTATAACTCTTTTGTAAAATTTAACTTATCTAAACATAAAATATTTATGATTTATATGCTTTATTTACAAGTTTTCAGATTGTAAAATAATGTTCGGGCTTACCAAAAAAAAAAAAAATTGGATTTTAGTAATATTAAGTACCCTATTTTTTTATTAGGGGTATCCTGATATTTTTTTAGAGGTATCCTTTATATAAAATCGGATCAAAAAACTACGAATACGAGATTGAGCCGTAGCCCGTGCCACGACTCCTATAGCTATAAAGATGTAAATTTGCATGATGAATAATGAAGTATATGATGGCTAGATTTTCTTCACTCATACCAGTTCGATTCCATTTTGAAACCATAAAAACCCGTAGTACCCGAATCGGTGTAATATGTGATGTGATGTTATGTGAAACATGTTAGGTGGATCGTGAATGATTAAGTGTTCATGTTACGAGTGCTTATATGATCGTAATGTGCCATAACTAACTGTTCATGATTATGAGTGCTTGTGTACTTGATTGTATAAGAGTTCCAGTTCGAATTCGTTCTAAATACATGAAAATCGCATGCGAATCAATGTGTTGGTTGTAAACAGGAAGGGATATGAGATTGTGTATTGCGATGATATGTATAAAAGTGCTCGATTTGAACATGGAATATTGTTATCAAAGTTTGCCAAATTTGAATTCATGAAACTGTTAATATATATAGATACATATGCATGCGTGGCTATGATTTGAATTTGGTGACTGAAAGCTTAGCTGATGGCTGGTAGCTGGAAGCTGGTAGCTGGTGGCTGGAAGCTGGTAGCTGGTAGCTTTTTAAATATATTTGGTGTTTGGTAGAGTAGCTAGAACTTTTAATAAAATGTATAAAATGACCGAAATGGACATAACTAAAGATTTAGAAAGTTGGTGCATTAAAAAGTTCCTTATTTTTAGAGGTTAAAATAGTCATTTTTCTCTAAAAGCTTGTAGCTCCTTCTAAACGCTACTAGTAGTAACGTTCAACCAAAAGCTTCAAGCTCCTTGACCTAAAAGCTTAAAGCTCCTTCAACCAAACAAGACTTTTTATTGAGTAGAAGTTTTTTCTTGAAAGCTTAAAGTTCCATACCAACCATACCCTAAATGTATGTATGTGATTCATGAATGCATGCGTGGCCATGATTTGAATTTGGTGAATGATTGAGTGGATCCATGAAACTGATTATATAAATACATATTAATATATAAAAAAACCTTTAATTTTTAAAAACAGAATATTAATTAATATATTTTAAAAAAAGCCTCTATTTTTTAAAAAAATTATATATAATAAAATACACCAATCCCTAACTAAAGGTGTACAAATCGGATTTTTTCAAAAACTGGTTCCGGTTATTAACCGAACCGGTTTTTTTCATCAAAAACAAAAACCGGTATTTTTCATAACCGGTTTTGGTTACTAACCGGTTTTTTTACTCAAAACAATAACCGGTCCAACCGGTTAGGGTCGGTTTTTAACAGATTTATTCAAAAAAAAAACGGTTTTTTACCGTTTTAAACCGGTTTTTTATAATTGATTTCGGTTTTAAAACCTGTTACGAAGATAAATATCCCTAACCGGTCTATAACCGGCGGTTCAGTTCGGTTCTAAAACCGGTTGTAAAAAATACCGGTTAAAAAAAACCGGTTTCGATTCTAAAACTGGTATTTTTGTATACCTCTATCCCCAACCCACCCCTCCTCTCTCTCTCCATAGGTCCACAACCTCCACCTCTTCGTCACCTATCACCACCCACCTCCACCATACACCACCACCATATCAACTAGAAATCAAATATCACAAGTTTACATCAAGTTTCATATACACCAAGTGATACAGGACGAAGACTAGCCACAAATGCCCATAAACATAAAATAACAAAAATAGGTGGTATAGTCATGAGGTGAACATAATTGATCAACCAAACCCAAGTAAAGTTTTATAAATGCTTCTTGATTTAAGTAGACAACATTTTCTCTTGATCGTCCCCTAAAATATTTCAAGTGGTGTGTGGATGAATTGAGGGGATGTGAGGGATGCTCATATCAATATTTTTCATACTTTATGTTGGTCTTAAGTATATCTAGATAAACAACTAAAATGGGTTGATAATACTAAATTCACCAACAAATAATGCATGTTAAAGTTTATTCACTTTGTCGGGAACTCAAGGAGATCTGAAGGTTGTGTTCATTTCCCATTCATTATCATAAGGTACACCACAATTAGCTTTTCAAGATCCAGAATACATGTCATTCTTGATCCTTAGCCTGAGGAGGAGTATTGAATTGTTGTATTTATTATTAAATATTAATGATCTATTCAAATTATTCTACCTTGCCTCCAAGTTATCTTAGGTTTGTTAATCAGTTCTTTCAATATCTAATAGAAAAACACTTTAGAGATCTTGACATACCTGACAATCCAGTAGTAGTTAGAGATGAAGAAGAAGCCATCTTGATCGGTTCCCGTTTAGGGTGAGTAGTTAGGATGGAGAGGGATGATAACAGATTGTAGTGAGGGGGACCGTAAACTTTTATATGGCGTGTTTTAGGGTTCCCAATAACCTGTATTTATAAGCTTCACCCAAGGGGAAACCCTAATTAACTAGTACGGGCCTTTATGTCCATCAAATAAAGGCCAGTTAATTTATAGGGATATTAAGGTAAATATTGATCTGGTTATTAGATAAATGATCATAAGGGCACCATAAATTATTTAATAAATAAATAAATAATTTACTCTAACATTCTCCCACTTGGCCGAGTGATCATTTATTATGAGTATTAGATAAGCCTGATCAGGAGTTAATACTCATTTTAGTTTTAAACCAAAATTGCAGCAGAAAAATACAGTCGTTGAGTTAGTTATTCAACTCGGGACCCCCATTAATCATACTACAATCCCAAATTTAAAACCTAAGCAAAGTAAGGATCAATTTACAAGTAAGCCCTTAAACGATGATTTGTATAATAATAGTCTTTACGTCATTAGGCTAGCGAAACGTAGTTAGAGACAAACAAATCAAATGAGGAAATTTTTATCATTAAACGTAAGTAAGTACAATATGCATTTCAATAAGGTCTGTATAAAAGCCCATCTTCGAAACATGTTCTTCGAATACTTTAGGTGGGAGACCTTTAGTCATCGGATCCGCAAGCATATTTTTCGTACTTATATACTCAATACAAAGCTTATTTCCTCAACACGTTCACGTATGAACAAATACTTTGTATCAAGATATAATCCAGCTCCGGTCGAACTGTTACTGTTCGAGAAGTTAACGGCAGCTGAGTTATCACAGTACAACTTCAATGGTCTAGATATGGAATTAACAACTTTGAGTCCAGTAATCAGATTCTTTAGTAACATTCCATGACAGGTAGCGTTGTATACAACAATGTATTCTGCCATCATAGTGGATGTTGAAGTTAGCTGTTGTTTATGACTCCTCCATGAAATAGGTCCGCCGGCTAACATAAAGATATACCCTGAAGTGGATTTCTTGTCATCTTTGCATTTAGCAAAGTCAGAATCAGAATAACCAACCACTTCCAAAACGTCACTTCTTCTATAAGTCAGTTTATAGTCTTTCGTCCCCTGAAGATATCGAAGTACTTTCTTCGCTGCTTTCCAATGATCAAGGCCAGGATTAGACATATAACGGCCTAGCATCCCTGTAACATAAGCGATATCTGGACGAGTGCAGACTTGAGCATACATAAGGCTCCCAACTACTGAGGCATAAGGTATCATTCTCATTTGCGCCTTTTCATCCTCAGTTTTCGGACATTGAAAAGAACCGAAAACATCTCCTTTAACTACTGGAGCTACAGAGGGAGAGCTGTGTTGCATGTTATATCGACTAAGGACACGATCAATGTAAGCCTTTTGTGATAAGCCCAAAATTCCATTTCTCCTATCTCGGTGTATTTCGATGCCAATAACGTAAGAAGCCTCTCCGAGATCTTTCATGTCAAATTTATGCGAGAGTAAGCGCTTCGATTCATGCAACATATCTAAGCTATTACTTGCCAATAGAATATCATCTACGTAAAGGACAAGTATAGAAAAATTGCTCCCACTCATCTTGAGGTAGGTGCATTGATCTACTTGGTTCTTCATAAAACCTTGCTTATTCATGACTTCATCAAACTTAAGATACCATTGACGTGATGCTTGCTTCAAACCGTATATGGATTTGTTCAGCTTGCAGACAAGATGTTCTTGACCTTCAGGTTTGAACCCTTCAGGTTGCTTCATGAACACGTCTTCATACAAGTCTCCATTGAGGAAAGCAGTCTTGACATCCATCTGATGCAACTCTAAATCAAAATGAGCTACTAGGGCCAAGACGATCCTTAAGGAATCTTTTCGAGAGACAGGTGAAAAGGTCTCTTGATAATCGACTCCCTCTTTCTGAGTGTAGCCCTTTGCAACCAATCTTGCTTTATATCGTTCAACGCTTCCATCCGGATTTAGTTTTGTTTTGAAGACCCATTTACATCCTACGGGTTTAACACCGTCGGGTAATTCAACCAAATCCCAAACGTCATTTTTCTTCATGGAATCAAGCTCGTCAATCATAGCTTTGTTCCATTCAGAAGACTGATCACTACTAATGGATTCATTGTAAGAGGTAGGATTGGTAAACTTTCCATCATCTGATACGGCTTCAGCTAGGTAGGTTTCCTAATCATCAAAATTAGTGGGCCTTCTCGCCCTAGATGACCTCCTAGGTTGATTCTCAACTTCGACATTTGAGGGTCCTTCATTCTCAGGTACATGCGGAAAAACATTTAATTCTGAATGAGTTGGAGGTGGTGCAGTGACATGCGGCTCAGCATCGAGTACAAGAGGAGTAGTAATAGGAGGTAATGAAATGGACGAGTGTCTCCCCCCCCCCCGCGTCTTGTACTTCTTGTAAATCATTGTAAGGATTTTCACTACTCCCACTGACCTTAAAGTCCTCAAGAAACGCAGCACGCTTGGTTTCTACAATACGAGTAACATGGGAGGGACAATAGAATCTATAATCCTTTGAGTGATCTGGATATCCAATAAAGAAACAACTTGTTGTTTTCATATCCAGTTTCTTTAAGAAAGGATTATAAAGTTTAGCTTTGGCAAGACAACCCCATACTTTCATATATCTAAGACTCGGTTTCCTTCCTGTCCAAAGTTCATAAGGAGTTTTAGGGACAGACTTCGAAGGAACTCTATTGAGTATATGAACAGCTGCTTTTAAGGCCTCGGTCCAGAGGAATAAGGGCAAACCTGAGTTGGCTAACATACTACGTACCATGTCCATTAGGGTTCTATTTCTTCTCTCAGCAACACCATTCTGCTGAGGAGTATCGGGCATAGTATATTGGTTCACGATCCCCTGGCCCTTACAAAACTCATAAAATGGACCAGGAGCCTAACCCGTGTCAGTATGTCGACCATAATATTCGCCTCCTCTATCTGATCTAACAACTTTTATTTGACGATCTAATTGTTTTTCAACTTCAGCTTTATAGTCTTTAAAAGTTGTGAGAGATTCAGATTTTTCTTTAATGAGATACAAGTGCATATAACGTGAATAATCATCAATAAACGTGATAAATGAAGTGTGTCCAGTTATGCCAGCGATGTTATAAGGGTCGCTAATATCAGTATGAATGAGTTCTAATAAATTAGAGCTCCTAGTGGCACTTTTCTTATTCGCTGATGTCATTTTACCTTTAAGGCATTTGACACATGTTCCAAAATCATTGAAATCGAGATGTGGTAAAACCTCATCCTTCACGAGTCGAGTTAAGCGTTCTCGTGAAATGTGGCCTAAACGTTGATGCCACAACATGGATGAAGTTTCTAAGTCTCGTTTGCATTTTCTCTTTGTTAAGTTCTCATTAATATTATATGATAACAAAGACTTGGAAAAATCATCATCTAATTCTAATCTATAGAGACCACCATCCAAGAGGCCATAACCAAATATTTGAGAATTAAAACTGATAGTAAGTTTGCCATGACCATGAGAAACAAGAAAACCGTCTACGTCTAATTTTGGTCCTGATACAAGATTCCGAGTAATCTCAGGAATATATAAGGTATCATAAAGTCTAATAGTTAAACCAGTTTTCATTATTAAATCTAATGTTCCCACGGCCTCGACTACTAGCGGCTTTCCATTTCCCAACTTAAGCGTTCTTTGGTTTCTTTCCAGCTTCCGGATTGTATGGAGTCCCTGTAAGGAATTGGTTACATGAACCATAGAACCAGAATCAAACCACCAAGAATTAGATGGAACATTTAAATTAAAGGACTCAAGTATCACGAAAAGATTATCACCTTTCTTGGCTAGCCACTCCTTAAAGTCCGGGCAGTCCTTTTGCTTATGTCCCACCTTACGGCAGAACTTGCAGCGAATCTTCCCTTTGGAGTCATTAGAGCCAGAAGCACTTGCACCTGCATCCCGCTTTTGGACCTTTACATTAGGCTTCTTATTGTAGTTCCCCTTCCTTTTCTTTGAGTCAGCAGTCATCAGGTAAGCAACATCGACTTTCTCCAGTTTCAGACGTTCTTCTTCTTGCACGCACATAGCAATCAACTCGTTCATCTTCCATTGCTCCTTCTGAAGGTTATAGTTGACTTTGAATGCTTCATAAGATGCGGGCAGAGACGTCATAATAAAATGCACCAGAAAGGCATCACCAATCTCCATGCTTAATCCCTTGAGCTTTTGGGCCATGTCATTCATTTTCAGGATGTGCTCACGAATACCGCTAATCCCATCATACTTTGTAGTCACCAATTTCAGAATGAGGGTGCTGGCTTGCGCCTTAGACGTCCCTTGGAATTGAGCCTCCACATTAGTCAGATATTCCTTAGCTGTAGCAGCGTCAGGAATGGCTCCCCTGATAGCAGGACTTATCGAGTTTTTCATGAAGATAAGAGACAAGCGATTAGCTCTCTCCCACTTTTGATGGAGTAGTTTTTCAGCTTCAGTACTCTTATCAGTAAGAGTAAGAGGAGCGTTTTCAGTTAGCGCACAGTCAAACTCCATGAGTGCGAGAGTAAGGTCAAGAGAATCCTTCCACGAAGCATAGTTCGCACCAGTCAAAGTATCAATAGCCATAATAGGAGCTGATAGTGGATTAAAATGAGAAGAATAAGATACATTGCAAAAGAAGAAGTTAGAATGACTTATGGGTAACCTAAAACTAAGGCAGGCGGAAATTAAGACCATTATACTAAGGAAGCTGTGATATCGTTATTTATACACACCAATTTTAAATAAAGTTCTACTTGAATGATGGTTTTCGCTTTGGCTATGACCAATCATACAAGTATTATGAACAGTCAGACTGTGCAGATTAGGTGTAACACATCACCTTTGGGCAGAAGTTGAAACACCATAATTTTAGGCACAAGTCAAAGTTTGCGAGACATGAGTGTAACACATCACCTTTGGGCAGAAAATGAAACACTCATGCATCTTAGGCAAAGTCATGTGTATATCATATGAACAAATGTAATAAGGTAAATGTTACACTATGTTTGTTCATATAATAAGGATATACACCTAAGTGACTATGCTTAAATTCACTAAATAACGCCACAAGTAAACACATCACCTTTGGGCAGAAGTGAGAACTTGAAAAATGTTATTTTAGTTAAGCAAATTTTAAATCAATAAAAAAAATTAGTTGAATGATTATTTAAAAGTTAGGTTTATCCAAGTTAATTATTCGTTTATAAAAAATAAAATAATCTTTATACGAAACTTAGAGATAAAGTTACACAACTTTAGGAAACATAATCAAAATCTAATCTACCACAAAATTAGGTGATATTATAAGAAATACTCATGTCAATAATCGTAAATAAAGCAAGTTAATTTCAACATAATAATTAACTAAAGATTTGAAATAACCAATCAATGAAAACAAATAAATCCACTCTAACCATTTATTTCAATTTAAAAAATAATTTAGATTACAAAGAAATCTTCAAATACTTCAGTTTTTGCAGTATAATTCATAAAGAATCCATTGAATTAATGATGGCTTTTGATTTCAAAAAAATCAACTCACAATAAAGCATAAGTTTCGATGAATTATTCCTTGGAAAAAAAAAACAAAAAATATCATATACAAATTCCAAGAAAAGTTGAATCTGGACGTATCAAACTTTCAACAGATGCTAATTAAAAAAGAACCAAGTGATCGACATAATAAAGTATATTGGGTTTAATAAAAAACTTAGTTTTTCTGATTTCAATTCCATATCATAAGGAATTTAAGTAACATTGCTCTATACCACATGTTAATCAGTTCTTTCAATATCTAATGGAAAAACACTTTAGGGATCTTGACATACCTGACAATCCAGTAGTAGTTAGAGATGAAGAAGAAGCCATCTTGATCGGTTCCCGTTTAGGGTGAGCAGTTAGGATGGAGAGGGATGATAACAAATTGTAGTGAGGGGGACCGTAAACTTTTATATGGCGTGTTTTAGGGTTCCCAATAACCTGTATTTATAAGCTTCACCCAAGGGGAAACCCTAATTAACTAGTACGGGCCTTTATGTCCATCAAATAAAGGCCAGTTAATTTTATAGAGATATTAATGTAAATATTGATCTGGTTATTAGATAAATGATCATAAGGACACCATAAATTATTTAATAAATAAATAAATAATTTACTCTAATATTCAAGTTATCTTTTATCCTATATATATATATATATATATATATATATATATATATATATATATATATAGGGGATCGCTAAAATGAAAACCACCTCTAGTTGTAAAACCATGAGAACCACTTTATGGCCCTTAGATCAACTAGATGGATGGATGTGATTAAAAGTAGTTAATATTAATATTAAAAGTTTTTTGTCTTATTATGTCTTTAATATTATAATCCAAAAGGGTATTTAAGTAAAATAACTCTATTTTGTCTTTTTATATATATTAATTTTAAATTACCTTTTTTGTTCTAATCATTAATTACTTTTTATTACTTTTATTTTTTAAACATAATTTCTTTATTAAAAACATTTTTAAATTCAGATTTTTTTTAAAAGATTTTTATACTTTTTACAATTTAAGTTTTACGTTAAACTTTTTACGTTTTTTTGACGCGCCGTTTTTAACGCCGTTTTTTAACGCGCCGTTTTTCAAGCGTAACGCGCCGTTTTAACGCTGTTTTTTAACGCCGTTTTTAACGCAACGTTTTTTAACGCCGTTTTTTATGCGCCGTTTTTCACGCGCCATTTTTTACGCGCCGTTTTTACACGCCGTTTTTACGCGTGGTTTTTTTTAAGGCGTCGTTTTTCTCAATCGGCGTTTTTTTAACACGCCGTTTCTAACGCACCGTTTTTAACGCGCCGTTTTTTAACGCGCCGTTTTTTAACGCGCTGTTTTTTAACGCGCTGTTTTTTAACGCGCCGTTTTTTTAACGCGCCGTTTTTTAACGCCGTTTTTTAACGCGCCGTTTTAATCGGCGTTTTTAACGCGCCGTTTTTAACCCACCGATTTTTTAACGCGCCGTTTTTAACCCACCGATTTTTAACGTCGTTTTTTAACGCACCGTTTTTTACGCGCCGTTTTTCACGCGCCGTTTTTCACGCGCCGTTTTTGTAGCGCCGTTTTCACGCGCCGTTTTTTAACGCCGTTTTTTACGCGCCGTTTTTTACGCGCCGTTTTTTTAAGTCGTCGTTTTTCTCAATCGTCGTTTTTTAAACGCGCGGTTTTTTACACGTTTTTTACGCGCCGTTTTTCCGAAGTTTTTTAACGCGCCGTTTTTTTCAAGCATCGTTTTTTTAAACGCGCCGTTTTTCCACGTTTTTTAACGCGCCAAATTTTTTACACGCTTTTTACACGCCTTTTTAACGCGCCTTTTTTTTAAAACACGCCGTTTCTCCACGTTTTTTAATGCGTCATTTTTTTACACGCCGCTTTAAACGCGCCCTTTTTTTTCACTTTTTTAACGCGCCCCTTTTTGTACACTTTTTACGTTTTGCGTTAAAAATTTAAATTTTTTACGTTTTACGTAAAAGTTTTTACGTTTTACTTTTTACGTTTTACGTTAAACTTTTTACGTTTTACGACAAACTTTTTACGTTTTACGTAAAACTTTTTACGTTTTACGTAAAACTTTTTACGTTTTACGTTAAAAATTTAAACTTTTTACGTTTTAACGTAAAAGTTTTTTCGTTTTACGTTAAAATTTTTACGTTTTACGTTAAACTTTTTACGTTTTACGTAAAACTTTTTACGTTTTACGAAAAACTTACGAAAAAGTTTACCTAAAACTTACGAAAAAAATTTACGAAAAACTTACGAAAAAGTTTACGTAAAACTTACGAAACACTTTTTACGTTTTACGTTTTACGTAAAACTTACGAAAAAATTTACGTAACACTTTTTACGCTTCACGTTTTTACGTTTTACGATAAAAAGTTTACGGTTTACGTTAACAAGTTTACGGTTTAATTTTTTTTTTTACAAAAACGTTTTTACGCAAAACCGAACGCAACAAAAAATCGCCGTTTTTTTACGTTAAATTTTTTACGTTTTAACGCGCCGTTTTTTTACGTTTTAGGTTAAAAATTTTACGTTTTAACGCGCCGTTTTTTTATGTTTTACGTCAAAAAAAGTTTACGTTTTACGATAATAAAGTTTACGGTTTACGTTTTACGTAAACTTTTTACGTTTTACGTAAACTTTTTACGTTTTACGTCACGTTTTTACAAGCCGTTGTTACGCCCCATTTTTTACGTCCCGTTTTTATGCGCCGTTTTATATCGCGCCGTTTTTTAGGTCCCGTTTTTACGCGCCGTTTATACGGCCCGTTTTACGCGCCGTTTTTTTACGCCCCGTGATTTCACACCGTTTTTGCGACCGGGTTTATACGTGCGGTTTTTTATTCCCGGTTTTACGCACCGTTTTTTAGCGCGCCGTGTTTTATGTCTCGTTTTTACGCGCCGTTTTTTTGCCCCATTTTTTACGTCCCGTTTTTACGCGCCGTTTTTACGACCCGTTTTACACGCCTTTTTTTACGCCCCCGTTTTTTACGTTCGTTTTTTTACGACCCATTTTAAGCCCCGTTTTTTTCTCGCCGTTTTTGCGACCGTGTTTTTACGCGCTGTTTTTTATGCCCGTTTTTTACGCGCCGTTTTATATCGCGCCGTTTTTTACATCCCGTTTTTACGCGCCGTATTCACGCCGTTTTTGCGACCGGGTTTTTAAGTGGCGTTTTTATGCCCGGTTTTACGCACCGTTTTACGTCCCGTGTTTACGCGCCGTTTTAGCGTCCCGTTTTTATTTACGCGCCGTTTATACGGCCCGTTTTACGCGCCGTTTTTTTACTCCCCGTTTTTTTTCACGCCGTTTTTGCGACCGGGTTTTTACGTGCGTTTTTTTTCCCGGTTTTACGCACCGTTTTTTAGCGCGCCGTGTTTTACGTCCCGTTTTTACGCGCCGTTTTTACGCGCCGTTTTTATGACCCGTTTTACACGTCGTTTTTTTACGCTCCCGTTTTTTACGTGCGTTTTTTAGGACCCGTTTTACGCCCCGTTTTTTCATGCCGTTTTTGCGACCGTGTTTTTACGCGCTGTTTTTTCTGCCCGGTTTTATGCGCCGTTTTATACCGCGTCGTTTTTTACGTCCCGTATTCACGTCCGTTATTTACGCGTCGTATATTTTTTTTTACAAATTTTTTTTGACGTTTTACGCTTTACAATTTATATAACACAATGTTTTACGTTTTACATAATAAGGTTTTACGTTTTACAATTGACATAAAAAAGTTTACGTTTTACAATTGACATAAAAAAGTTTTACGTTTCACATAGAAGTTTTACGTTTTACGTTTAAAGTTTACGTAAAACGTTTTACGGTTGTAAAAAAAACATTTTTTACAAAAAAAGGTTTACGGTTGTTAAAAAACTTTTTTTACAAACAATTTTTTACATGATTTTACAAAATTTACAAGTCTCTAAGGTACATGTACAATGCCTTACATGATTTTAACATATGATATTTTGAAAGTTTAGCGGGGATACATAAAATTACCAAAAAAAAAATTTAAAAAAATAAATAAAAAAACACTTTTAATCGTGTAACCCATCATCCTTAACAAGCTTCATGGTCCACCATCTTCAACTCCTGCGATTTCTTTACATTCAAGAAGAACTCAGTTATTACAGACTCATAATAAGATGGCAAAATTAAACACAAGATACCCATCTTCTTTGTCAGCTTCAATCATATCAAAATTAAAAAGATGCAATCCAAGAGCAAGTCTCAAGCCTCTAGCCACCTCATCAATAAACACCGGGTCAGGCATCTCTACATTCTAATTACTTCCCCCTTCATCACCCGAAATCACCGCACTCGATATCTTCGAAAAGCTCATAACTCCACCGGATTCCACTGCCAGTTTCTCCATGCTCTCTTTTGAAACATCCGGCAATGATTCGACATCGTTAGTTTTTAATGATTCGACATCGTTAGTTTTTAATGATTCGACATCTCAGAGAGGACCACCGGCAGCCGCCGACTCCACCGTTTTGCCGGTCGCCGGTCCGATGTGGGTGTGTGGTTGAGGGAGACGATGGGTGAGGGTTATGGTTGTGTGGATGAATTTCTTGTGTTACAGATCCGAAGGGGTGGGGGATGCCATTGACAGTGGTGGGGGCAACCATTGAAGAACACCATTTGAATTCATGTCATCATGAAGATCCATGGCCTTTGAAAGATTGTTTCTTTGACAGTACCCTTTGATTTGGTTTGATTTGAGTTATAATTTGGGTTTCTTAAGAATATTAGAGAGCAGAGGATTTGTTGAGAGAGATGAAAATGGTGGTAAAGGAGAGAGGAGAGAGGAGAGAGTATTAAAACTATAAAGAGTCAGGGGCTTTAATTGAGGAGAGAATGAAGATTTGACATTTTGGGTAAATGACCAATATACCCTTTATGTTGGCATCACCTGATTGGTTGAGAGTAGTTCTCGCGGTTCTTACAACTGGAGGTGGTTTTCATTTTAGCGGTCCCCTATATATATATATATATATATATATAGGATAATGCTTGGTAAAAAACCCCATTTTTTTAGGAAACTTAGCAAACTATATATGTGGCTAGCATGTTGCCACGTTGCACTGATCTCTTTATTTTAACTTTTACATCAAGGTTATATTAGTAAATTTCTTTAACCCCCAAGAATTATGAGGTGACCTTTTCATTAATTGCCCATCAAACCCATCAAATCGTACATTCACTCTCCCCCATATTTCTTTTTCATATTTTCCTTTTATCTCTTCTTCATCACTCATCAGAGAAACACCAAACTTCATATTTACACCAAAGTAGCAAGCATCTCCATTAATATCAATGGAGACAAATCCACCAACCTCTGAATTAATGTCGCCGGTCCGTAGTTTCCCAAACCGGTTCTTTTGCAGCGACTTCCAAAACGATGAGGTTTTGGTGTTGTTATTTTCATGAAAGAAATCAAAGAATCAAGATGCTGTCAAAATGCTTGAATTAATGTTACCAGAGTTTGGCATCAAGTTTGACAACGACAATGAAGAAAATGTTTCAGGTTTGTACAACGATTATGTCGTTGATGTTGTTATTTTCATGAAAGAAATCAAAGAATCAAGATGATGTCAAAATATTTTCATTTTGGTTTTAGTTTCCTTTCAATAATAAGTTGGTTTTGATGATTAACTGCCATTTACTTTGATTTTCGTTCTTCACAATTGGTTTTATTTTTTCCAGAATTAAGAATGTTGCCAAAAGATTTTTAATTTTCAATACCATTGATTTTTGTTTCAAAAGAAAGAAGGACGTTTATAGGTAATAATATTTCAGTGCTATTGAAAAAGAAGTGTTCTAGGCAACCCAGGTTTAAATCTCTGAAATATTTAATCTTTTTTCCTTGCTTTTCACAATTTTCAAAAAAAAAAGACGAAAAAATATCAAAAATTATTCATAAAACCTGGATGTTGATAGGTTTTTGTGTAATGGTTGTTTTAGAAATGAAACATGTTTTTTTTTTTGTGTTAAAATGGTTCTTAAAAGGGGTAAATGTTTATGTAATTAACAGGTTATTATTTTTGTGTTAAAAAGTTATGCTTGGTTTGCATATGAACTGATTTTTGGTTGTGTTGTGATTTTATTTGAGAAAAAGATTGCAATTTAGCTAAAAAGTTGTGATGTTGTTTGAGAAAAAAGATTTTCTGGCTATGAATGTGTTAATAGTTATGTGTGGTTAACGACTTAACGGTTATCTTATCTTTTTGTTATTAGGATGGTGATGGATACAAGGGAAACAAGATCCAATTCTCGGGACCGTTGGTTTTGTCAAACGTGGATCAGATGCTTAAGGATCATGACCATGTTTATGTTACAGCACAACACAACTAACACGTGTTATAGTTTGAACTTCAGGACATGCATGTGTTACATGTGACATGAAACCCATGTACAACGTAACACGTATTAGTGCTATGTATTTTTGTTTACTAGTAATATGTAATGTGAGACTCTTCTTGTTTTCTCTAGTACACGATGTTAAAACGGTCTAGACTTAACACATTTTCTGTTGGAGGCGCCCGTATTTGTACCTTTACTGTTACAGTTACTATTGAAGTTTATGCATCCATTCTAGAAGTCTCAACACATGTTATAATAGAGGCTTAACCCACGTTATATCATGTTTACTCTGTTGTTATTAAGTTACTATTGGAGTTTATTCATCCACTGTGGAAGTCTTTACACACGTTATAATAGATGCTTAACACACGTTATACATTTCAGTCGCTTAACACATGTTACAGTATGTATATACACATCATGGTGTTTTGGAAACTAATAGCTTATACATGACACCATGTTAGGTTAAACCAAGATTATAACAGAGGGTTAACACATTTTATCCCAGGTATACGGTGTTACGATATTAACTTGTATGTTCCATATTAACTTGTACACGTTTTTACTATCAGTATATGCACATCATAGTGTTTTGCAAACCACTTTCATATACATGAATACAAGTCGGGTTACAACAAGATTATAATGGTGGAGGCGCCCGTATTTGTACCTCTACTGTTACAGTTACTATTGAAGTTTATGCATCCATTCTGGAAGTCTTAACACATGTTATAATAGAGGCTTAACACACGTTATATCATGTTTACTCTGTTGTTGTTAAGTTACTATTGTAGTTTATTCATCTATTATGGAAGTCTTAACACACGTTATAATAGATGCTTAACACACGTTATACATTTTTAGTCACTTTAACACATGTTACAGTATATATATACATATGGTGTTTTGGAAACCACTAGCTTATACTCATGTATTCAGGTATAACAGAGGCTTAACACATTTTATTCAGGTATACGGTGTTACGATATTAACACATTTTATTCAGGTATACAAGTGGGGTTACAACAAGATTACGATATTAACTAAGCTCCCCATTAAACTCATCGCCCCCGTCGACTGTTTTCACCCTTGTCACATGTTAAGCAATTATATGTTCCGAACAGACAAATTGTAACACATGTTAGATCAGTATATACACATCATGGTGTTTTGTAAACCACTAGCTTATACATGAATACAATATTATATATTCCAAAATTACCGGTACATGTGTTACCATAAATGGCTCGTTTCATATTACACGTTACATCATGGTGTTCTATTACAGCATGAACCACCAACACATATTATAAATGAACGAAGACTTCTTTTCCAAATGATGTGACTTATTCAATGTCCTCGCATTAACGTCGCCGTAATCCATCCAGCTTGTCAATTGAATATCTTTTATGGATTTGTTTCTGTAAATCAACACACGTTATATATCATTCTAACAGGTGCTTAACACATGTTATGTGTCTGTCTCTGTAATTCAAGCAACCCAACAAAAAAACAATTATTGTTAAGATCAAAAGCCCCAAACAAGCAACCAAACCAACAAGAAAACCCGTTCAAAATCTCATCCTAAAGTTTTAGATTTATTTAAAATACATGAACATTAACCATTACTAGAACACGTATTAACTTCGCCTACATCCATCCAGCTTGTCAATTGAATATATTTATGGGTTTGTTTCTGTAAATCAACACATGTTATATAACATTCTAACAGGGGGCTTAACACATGTTATGGGCCTGGGTCTGTGAATCAAACAACCAAACAAAAAAACACTTACTATTCAGATCAAAAACCCAAACAAGCAACCCAAACCAACAAAAAAACAGCTACTGTTAAGATTAAAAGCCCCTAACAAGCAACCAAACCAACAAAAAAACCAGTTCAAAATCTCATCCTAAAGTTTTTGATTTGTTTAAAATACAAAATCATATTAACAACCATTACTAAAACACTTTCATCACACAAAAACATATTAATAACCATTTCAACAAAAAATCAAGTGTGAAATGATATTTCAAGAACACTTACCGGATCTATAACCGTCCGATGAACATGAAGAAGATCTTCAAACCTTCTTCTCACACACACACACTTGTGCGTGTGTCATCGTTCTCTCTCTAAAACAACATACTTCAAACTTCTTCTCTCTCACACACTTGTATGTGTGTTCTTGGTGTTATAGATGAACATGATGAAGATTATTGTTTCTCTCTCTAAAACAAAAAATTCATCTCTCTAAAAACATTCATCCTGTCCTCGTTCTCTCTCTAAAACAACAATCTTCAAACATTTTCTCTTTCACACGATGTAGATCTGAACTTGAAGATCGAAAGTTGTGTTTGGTGTTCATCATGATCTTGATTGAAGAGAGAGGAGAGAGGAGAGAAGAGAGAGATAAGATGTGTGTGTAAGAGAAATAAAGTTGATGTGAGTGAGAGAAAAGTCAGATTTTTAATCCCTTAAATGCCCTTCTCCTTTACCTTTTTTCTAATTTATGGTTTTATTTAAATGTAAAGGACACCAAAAAAAGCTCAACCATTGATCTACTTGGATGAAACAAAATCAATGGATGAGGTTGGGTTTCCAAGGTTTTTTAAAAAAGATGGGGTTTTTCATATAACCCACCCCTATATATATATATATAGAGAGAGAGAGAGAGAGAGAGTTTTTTCTTGTGCAAGTGACTTTTGATCAAAACCGTCATAAAGCTACCAAATTAAATCAACGATCACGCTTTTTAAGCACATCATTTCCCCATCATACCAAAATCACAATATTATACATGGCCGGCCCTGGGGGTGGGCGGGGAGGACCACCGGCCAAAGTCTGATATTTCGAACGACACTTTATTTTATGAATAAACCCGATATGTATATGTAAAATATATTTTTAATAGGGTATACTCATACAAACACCAACATAGGCCTACTTACAAAACTATTCTTATGGTTTAGATTAGTTATTAGCTCATTAACATTAGGTTTAGACCTTTAGTGAGCCCAATACCCAATTTCGTTAAAGCGTAAAACACGTTTTTTCGAGCTCGAACAGGGTACATGAATTCTCAGTGCCGGTCATACATTAGGTTTCAAGTTATCTTTAGCCTATATATAGAGTTTCCCCTTAGAATATTATTGTACAAATGACTTTTGATCAAAACCGTCATAAAGCTTCCAAATTAAATCAACGGTCACACTTTTTTTAAGCACATCATTTCCCCATCATACCAAAATCACAATATTATACATTAGGTTTCAAGTTATCTTTAGCCTATATATAGAGTTTCCCCTTAGAATATTATTGTGCAAGTGACTTTTGATCAAAACCACCATAAAGCTTCAAAGTTAAATCAACGGTCCCCTTAGAATAATCTTGTGCAAGTGATTTTTGATCAAACCGCCATAAAGCTTTCAAGTTAAATCAACGGCCAGACTTTTTAAGCACATCATTTCCCCCATCATACCAAAATCACAATATTATGCATTACAAAGAAAACACCACAAATCAACAACTGAAAGCTGAAAACGATGTAAAAGGGGAAATGCCATATCTTAAAAAAAAAAAAAAAACCAAGTAAATAAAAGAGTTAACTGCCATTTTCGTCCCTGTTGTTTGGTCATTTTGGCCATTTCAGTCCATTTTTCAAAAATGCGCCATTTTCCTCCCCGGCGTTCCGAAAATGTGCCATTTCAGTCCAAAAATCATAACTCAGTTAAGTCGGTTACTAAATAAGGACTGATTGTGTAAATTTGTAACATAAAGGACTGATTGTGTAAATTTGTAACACCACCACCACTAGCCCTGCCACCACCACCACCACCACCGCCACTACCACCACCACTCCGCTGCCACCGCCACCACCACCACAGCCACCACAGCCACCACAGCCGCTGCCACCACCACCACCACCACCACCACCACAGCCACCGCCACCACTCCGATCTGCCACCACAGCCACTGCCACCACCACCACTCCGATCTGCCACCGTATCAGAAACACGAAAAAAAAGTAAAAGAAACGAAGATCGAGAAAAACTTACCTCAAGTGTAATAGTATGATCGGAAACATCAACAGGCTTGGCGCGAAAGATGGTGGCGATGTCCAGTACATCCCTTTGAGCAGCAGCATTTGCGGCAACTTTGATCAGCTTTAATTCGCGTTCCGAAAATGGTAAGTAGGTGATATCTTTGACCTGCGTATTTCACTTCATTAGATCACAAGTTTTCCATACTAACAAAACGATATCGGTCGGTTTTGTAGAATAAGTTACCTCGTGAACATCCACCAATTTGTCGAACTGCTGAACCAACTTGCTGATAGAACATCCATTTTGGTCCTTAATTTTAGTATTCCTTTTTATTTGGTAATTTCGAAAAAAAATTGGCAACCCTGCCAAATTCAGAACATCCATATAAATGGCCATTGGCTCCTCTTTTATTCATTCATTCAGTTTTTAATCCAACTTTTTTGAGAAAGCATTCTCGATTATTTTGTGCTTGTGCTCTGCATCACTAACCATGTATTTATATTTTATACTAGTTACAACAACTAGCAACTAACAAGTAACAACCTTCTGACAAACTCAACTAACACTAACTACCATGTCCTTTATCAGTTTACCATAAGATAACTCAAAGAGTACTCTAACTCAAATTAATTACAAACTGATAAACAAAAACTGTTGATAACAACAATTAACTAATTAATTAACTTATTAATCAACAAAGAGGAGTATTACTTGGAAGCTCCATTAAACGTACGAACAGGTGGCAATGTCGCCGGAGATCTGTCGCCGGCGTCGGAGACCGAACATTCACTACTTTCAGACTATAACGAGCTGCGCATTTTCGATTTGATAGTTTCAGATTTGTGAGTGGTGCAGCGACTAGTTCCGGTTTGCATAGGTTATTGTAGGTTATCGACGTTTCCGCCGCCGTGGAGAGAGAGCATACGGTGGCTGTTTTCATGATTGCGGTGGCAGATCGGAGTGGTGGTGGTGGCAGTGGCTGTGGTGGCAGATTGGAGTGGTGGTGGTGGTGGTGGTGGCAACGGCTGTGGTGGCTGTGGCGGCAGTAGCTGTGGTGGCTGTGGTGGTGGTGGTGGTGGTGGCAGCGGAGTGGTGGTGGTGGTGGCAGCAGAGTGGTGGTGGTGGCAGGGCTAGTGGTGGTGGTGTTACAAATTTACACAATCAGTCTTTTATGTTACAAATTTACACAATCAGTCCTTATTTACTAACCGACTTAACTGCGTTATGATTTTTGGACTGAAATGACACCTTTCCAGAACGTCGGGGAGGAAAATGGCGCATTTTTGAAAAATGGACTGAAATGACCAAAGTAGCCAAACCACAGGGACGAAAATGACAGTTAACTCTAAATAAAAAGTAAAAACAACATAATTTTCATTTTCATTTTCATTTTCATTATTCTAACAAGTAAATAAAAAGTAAAAACAACATAATTTTCATTTTCATTATTCTAACAAGTAAATAAAAAGTAAAAACAACATAATTTTCATTTTCATTATTCTATCTATAATAACAGCACTCATAAATCTTTCTAAACAGAACTCAATCATAATACACTATTAAACTCTTTTAACATTTTAATCAAATTTGGTGATTTACTTTTATATTATATCAGCTTGAAAATGTGTTGGGCTATGTTTTCAGCATCCATGGCAGCTCCATACAGGCCTCTTCTGGCAAGCCCAGCACAGTAAAGCCCATTTTCTCCTTTCCAATGATTTGGATACATTGGCTTTGGTAATCCATCTTTGTTTAATAGACAATCACCTCCCTGTATGTTTATAACAAAACGTACTTATATTACATTACATGTAATATACCATGTTATTAAAAGAAATTATTATATATATAATTGGGAATCGTTAGCTACAGCGAAAACTATATTGACATGTAGGTGATTCATAAACACGATCATATCCATCCATGTAGAATGTGATGTCATCTCATAAATTCATACATATTTTACATGAATAATCTAAATTAATAATGTAGTAATTTTCATGACTTTTGTATTTATTTAATTAATTTCGTTAGGTAAAATGCTTATTTTATAATTAAAATGAATAATAAATAGAAATTAATTTTTGTGAAGTCATATGGGTTTAGTATTGGTGTTGTGGGTACATTTACTAAAAGTCTACGAGATCCAACTACGACTAATAAACAAAGCTAACCTGTAGCCACAAATGAGTTGTTCTTTTAAAACCAGTCGCAAAGAGAATCACATCAAACTGATAACATTTTCCATTTTCGAAAACAACTTCATATCCTCCGCCTTGAATACTTTTTAACGCCGGCAAAACCTAGTTACATGTATAAAAATTATCAACAATCACGTTTTTATTTAACAGACACATATAACAAGTATTGTGACGATTGAGAACATTGATCATACTTGTATCTCGCCAGACTTGATCTTTTCAGTTGTACCCATATCGACGATCGGATACTTGCCACTTCTTACCTTACCCGCGAATGGACCTTCTTTGGGCCTTTGAATCTTGTACCTAGTTAGATCTCCATACATTAGCTTGTTAACCAGCACCAAGAACGAATCCACCAAATGCAGTGGCATAATCTTTAGTAGCATCAATCCAAGATTTACCGACCATCTTGAAACTATATGAACCTAAGTTACAAACATATACAACATAAATCATTAATCATTATTGTATAATATATTCATATTGAAAATGGTTATTTGGTTTTTATCAAGTACGTGTTGGAAATCAGGTCTTCTTTAATATAATCAAGCAGTTGATTTAACAAGGAGAAAAACTCTTTGATTAAAATTAAAAGTACCCGATTTCCAACAATCGGTATCAGAGCCGGGTTATATTATGTTCGTTCATCATACCAGAACCCAAACAACACGATTGTAATTATGGTATTACACATATGTAATTTTGCTATTACATATATGTGGTTTTATCAATACGAAAAACACATAAAGAACACGAACATAATTATTTTATCACACATAAGTAATTTTGTTCTTACTCACATATATAATTATGTTATTACAATTATGTAATAATATCACATAATTATAATTTGTTTTGAGTTATGTATATCTATTATATATACACACACTTAATTCTAAAACAGGTCTATAATTTCTATTATTACATATATTCAATTCGGTCTTGTGTAATATAATTCTATTATTACAATATATGCAATTCTAAAATGGTTTTGTTATTTCTAATATTAGATATACATGCAATTATATTATGTTATTAATTAAAGGTAGTTGAGTGTTAAACTATTCTAAATATATTTTTGGAGTAAATGATAAGTGTTTAAAAATAGCATGATGATGTGATGGTTGAACTTTGTATGATTCGATGCAAGGAGAAAGTCACACAATTAAAAAATTTAGATGTTCATATATAGATATATAATGGCCGACCCATATTTATTTTCTAAGTGTGGTGTTTGATCACTTAACCTTAAAGGGTGATCGAAATTTTTGTCTAAAAGACACACTAATTTTTTTTTACAGGGCATGACTGTAGCTTACAGCTGTCACGCCAATGTTAATTAAAAACTTACCGGACTTCTAACAACAATGGAGGTCTTCGCACCATAATTCGACAAATCAAGCGCAATTTCCATGCCAGAATTACCAGCTCCGACGACCAAAACCTTCTTGTTCTCATACCCTTTGCCGGATTTATATTGGGTCGAATGAATAACTTCACCTTTAAACTCACTCAACCCATCAACCTCCGGTATAAACACATCACTAGTTTCTCCAGTAGCCACCACCAAAAACCTCCCTTCATATCTTTTCACCCCACCACCAACAACCTCAGCCTCCACCTTCCATTTCTCCTCATCTTCTTCATACTTTGCAAACTTCACGCGGTTGCAAAACCTCGGGTTAATCTTGAAATGAGCCGCGTAATCGTCTAAGTATTTCAAGAAGTCAGCTTTTGGAACATAGGTTGGAAAACTGGCTGGAAAAGGAAGGTGAGGAAGTTGACAAAAGTTTTTGGCTAAGTGGAGGTGAAGCCGGTTGTATGATTTTTTGTTGAATAATGAGGCTATACAATCTTCTCGTTCGAGTATTATGTATGGGATTGATTGTTGATGGAGGCATGCTGCGGTAGCAAGCCCCGATGGGCCGGCTCCGACGATGATCACCGTTGTTTGTTCTACTCCGGTAGCCATTTGCGGTGAAGTGTATGTGTTATATGTGTGTATCTTGTAATTGTAGCAAGGTGGTGTATATGAGTATATATACTACACGCCACCGGCCTGTATGGAGTAGAAGGAACGGCTTTTTTTAATAATAATAATAATAATAATAATAATAATAATAATAATAATTATTATTATTATTATTATTATTATTATTATTATTATTATTATTATTATTATTATTATTATTATTATTATTATTATTATTATTATTATTATTATTATTATTATTATTATTATTATTATTATCAGAGACGTCTCTGAGAATTCACGTACCCTGCAAGTGAGCTAAATTCTAAACCATAAAAAATAATTTGTAAATGAGTTTATATTGGAATTGGTATGTATTTACTATTTAAAAATAATAACATATATATATATATCGATTTTTTTTTTTAAATTGTGTGTCCCTCAAAATCACGAGTATTGTGCGGAGGTTCTCGCCGCACACCATAATAATAATTATAATAATAATAATAATAGTAATAATAGTAATAATAGTAATAATAATAATAATATTAATTATTATTATTATTATTATTATTATTATTATTATTATTATTATTATTATTATTATTATTATTATATACACCATCATAGCCGCCACTTATTATTATTATTATTAAAGTTTTGTTGTTATTATTAAATTCTGTTTTCTAAAAGTTATTATTCTCTCCAATATTGCATGTTAAGTCAATGGTTTTAGTTGTTAGAATTATATTGTTAAAGTATTATTATTATTATTATTATTATTATTATTATTATTATTATTATTATTATTATTATATGTACGGTAATGTAGTTGTTAATTTAAAGTTGGTACCAAGTCGAATGTATAATGTTGAAAAAAATATGTATGTTGTTTAATGCATGTTTTCTCTTCTTCTTTTTTTTCTTTTTGGGCCAAACGAAAGTATTATATTAACTCTTTGGAGAATGATGACCGACATGGTTTGAAATGGACCATCGGCTTGAAATTCTCGTTTGAATAGGTAGAATTTGAATTTTCACGACCTTTGTTTTATTTAGAAAAAGTATTGTATACAACTATCGCGTACGTTTAGTTATACTAATTTAAGCGTATTGAACTTATACTTATTTAAGTGTATTAGTGTACTTAACTTGTGCCAAACAAAAAAAAAAAAAAAAAATCATAAACATTTGATTTTGTTATTAGCTTTTGGTTATTTCAATAAGAGGTAAAAGCGGTTATTTTAATTTGGTTAACCATTAGTTTATACGTTAGTTGTTAACTTATGTTAACATTGTAACATGGTCTAAAAATGATGTACTATTCTAAACAAAATTGTCTCGAAAGCAGGCATGGGTCAAGAGGCCAACACCCTTTAAGGTTGAGAATTACCCAATTATCGAAGGGAAATCAAGTTAAAACCCAAAATAATGACTTAACGGTTCAATTTTGTTTTTTAATTAAAAAGTTACAGTTCGCTTTTGATTATCCTTCGTTTCAGAATCAAACCGACCCGTATCAAATTTGTTTGAACCTTTGTTATCAGCTTTATAACCTATTTTTTTACCGAAAGATAAAACCTGAAAAATAAAGTCATAATTTACCCAAAAGAATATCGACACGTTTTATACATCGATCAAAAACCATAAAAACAAATATTGTGAACGGTTCCGATAGGACCGATACCGGTATCGATGTTGTTCGACCGGATTTATAAAAGATGATAAAATATGCGTAAAATTAATTAAAATAAAAAATTAAAAATATAATTTTTTTAATGTTCACTCCCACGCTAAATGCTATATATACACTATACGTGTAATAATTTAATTATTGTTTCCAGTTTTTTATATCTAATCTATTATATATAATAAACGAATAAAATTTGGGACACGTGTCGCAATATTAGGGCCTCCTAGATTCAGTTTTGGCGGGAAAATCCTGGGTCGCTTTTCAATGACGCGGGATCCGAATCCATTTTATTGACCCGACTTTTTGTAAAGTGGATCCTTTATATACTATTTTCTCATAAACTCATCATCCTCTCCATCCTATAGCAAACCCTAGACGCCACATCCTCTCTCAGAATCTATCTCTACATCTTCATCTTTCCCAATCAATCTTGGTGTTACTAGATGGTTTTGTTGTGGAAGCCCCGTAAATCCTAACCCGATCCAACCAACAATCCGAATCCATATATAAAGCCCTTTTATTTTCTTGATCTGAGACAAAACCCTAATCTCCTACATCTTCTTGGTTGCTTCATCTAGATATTCACACCGATCATCCTCTTCAATCGTACAGGTAACCCTAGATTCATATCTCTTTAAAACGCTTGAGATTTGTGTAATGAAATTTCTCTGTTATATCTTATTTAGGCAAATTGCGATGGCATTTGATGGTCGCTTTCTTGTTCGCGCGTGGGTTCTGAATCTGGAAAGTTCGTTGCAGGTGATATTTATGAAGATTGAAGATCCTGCTTTGTTTTTTCATTAATCGTGAATTTTAAAATTGATGCTTATTTTGTTTAGGATTGAAGATCCTTCATTTTCTGCATTTACTGGGTTTGAAGATTTATCTCTTCGCAGGTGTGTTGTTGATTGTTGGTTTTACTAGAATTGCGAATTAAATCTCTGATTGTTTGTATTTTTCTTTACGGATAAGTTACCTTTTGGGTATCATTGCTGTTGTTGTTCGGTCTTTGTGGTATTCTGTGGGTTATAACAGAGATAACGGCTAGGGTTTGTCATGGTGGTGGTGTCGGCTACAGTAGAGGACAGGAAAAGCTTTCTTTTATGTGTGTGTGTTTTAGGAGAGATCTTGACAGCCAAAGCAGACTGTATGTAATATCATAATGGTAAATTAATTGAATTGTTTCAACTTATTAGATTACTTTTAATATTACTTCTGTTTAGTTTTCTCAGGGGTTATCTTTCATGTCTACATGCACAATAGAGGAGGTTTCTTTCAGTTGCGATGTTGTTCGATTTTTTCAATTATATGTAAGCAATTTTTATAACTCTATTCTTTTATTCTTTCCTTTGGGTGACCATGAGAACCCGTTAAAGAAAACTAATGCCCCACACAAGTACTCCATTGTTGCATCAAGCAACTTTTTAATATCAATGTGAAATATTATATTGTTTTGCATTTGTTTTTAGGTCTACAAGAGACGTGAAATGTATGCTCTGATGGTGAAAAGAGCTGAAACAAATGGATTCAAAGGTATTATTCTTACTGCTGACAATCCTAAACTTGGCCGTAGGGAAGCCGACATAAAAAACAAGTAAAAATCATCCTAAAAACAATGATCTTTCCCCCATTTTTTCAGTTTTATTATATTTTTTTCTAGAAATATATATAATCTCCTTTATTATGCGACTTTGTAACATTTTTACTCAGAATGATTGCGCCCCAGCTGAAGAATTTTGAAGGTCTTGTGTTAACTAAAGTTGATGATGCAAGTGAAATAACCATAATTTTGTTTGGTTTTTATGGAGTTCCTTCATTAATTATAACAATTAATTATATGTCTTTTGCAGAATGTGGGTTCAAATCTTGAAGCTTCTGCATCCAGGAACTTTAATTCTTCTTTATCTTGGAAGGTAACGAAAGGAACCATATAATTTCAATCTATGAGGTCTGTAAATAATAGATTATTTCACTAGAAGCAATTACAGCTCATATGTTTTGCAGAACATTGCTTGGTTAATGTCCATTACTATGTGATATAAACAATACCTCATAATAAATTATGTTAATATGAGATATAACATTTCAGTTTTGTTGGTCTTTAGAAAAAAGAAGCCTCATAATTTTGAAAGATGGCCATCAGACTAAACATGTTTAGGTTTATTTTGGACTACATAACAACGAACCAATTTCTTTCAAGAGTTTTAGAAGTGTCAAAATATTCAATATTTAGAGAAAAAAAATGCATTAAACTCTTAATTGCTGGTAAACTAAAAAGGAAGGGTTGTTAAAGACTCTTAAGGTAGTAAAGAATCTATCTGTCAACTAACCAAATGAATCTTACATCATAATTATTCTCTGTATTTGATATTGAATTCATTATTTTACTTTTGATATTTGCTAATTTCTTTGTATATTGTCATGTTACAGTGGTTGGTGAAAAGATTTAATATGATACAATTGATATAGCAGCATGTGAAAGTGCCTTCAAGCAACTTCTCATAGACGATAACACCAGAATATGTCAACATTTAGCAATTGTTGTTAATAGGGTGTATATGGGACCAAATGGATCAATACTTTGTTAATTAGAAGTCTATAGTTTTGTTTAGGTTTATTCCTGTTACTTTTTCCCTTGCATAAGTGTTTCCTTCCTCAAGCATATTGTTTAGATATATACATACAACCCATCAGGGGAGTTAACTAAAGATAGGTATTCAGGTTCGAATATTAATAATAAATGGTTTTGGGTTCCTCGGGTTCTTTCTTTTTAGGAATGTGAAGATGGGTATTTAGGTTCGGGTATTAATAATAATTAGGTTTAGGTTCCTCGAGTTCCTTCTTACTGGTTCAAGTAGCATAGGGGTGCACCCACATGTAAAGAAAAGGAGAGAGCCGCCCCAAGAAAAAAATAGTGTTATTTAACGGCAAAAGTCTTGATCGTCTTCACAATAATTAAAATCTTGGGTCCGTCTTTGGTACCGCATAGCAGTATAGTATGGACACCGAAGTTTAATTTATTTATTTAAACACTTAATAACGTTTGAAAACATGTCTTTTCATTTTATTCAACGACATAATTCGATTAATATAAATTAATTTTACCTGCCCGGGAAGCAGTCCAATTTTGACATTATTATTTGACGTTTATCTACTTTTGAATCCACGACCCGAATCCGCGAAACCTCTATGCTTATAGAATGCTCAAAAAACAAGGTATGCACTTTGTGATTAACTTATCTAATACGTCACATTATTTAAGTTATTTAAAGTATACACTTTGAGTATTTAAAATTAAATTTGCTGCCCGGGAAGCAATCCTGGGTGATAACATAGTATATAATAAATGAAAATAAGTGTGGGGCACGTGTCATGTTTTTAGAGCATCTAGATTTGGTTTTTGATGAGAAACTAACAGGACATTATTTTAAGAAAGTAATTGCAGACTGAATCTTTTCAAATTTAAAAGTCGTCAATTTTTACAACAATTTGTTTTTTAATTTTTGTTTACAATTACAATAATTTCCTTTTTTAATTTTGTTTACAACTTTTATGTATATGATTTTTTTATTTATCGTATAATTCATTTTTATCTTTGAAATTTAGATTGTGTCCAAATTTTTTAATCAATTTCACAATTGTACCTTCCTTTATTCATATACAATCAATTACACTTTAATTAAGCAATATGTCTATATAATAGATTCAAATTAAAACCAAAATTGTTAATCGAAATATTTAGTTTCCTTGTAGATGTAGTTGGAAGAATAATATGAGGCGAAAGAGTAGCTGAAAAACATTTATTTAAACATATATTTATATATTAGTGCTGTTTGAATATCGGAACTGATAAAAGAAATAGAAGTGTTTGTGAGTTCTCTGTGACTGAATAGAACTTTTTAGTTGGTTCGATAGTTGTTGTTTGATTGCAACAGTGTTAGTAAAGAACTTGCAGGTGTTTTCAATATTCCAAATCTGTTTGAAGGTGTCTAATCACATTTACGCGGATCTGTGTTTGATTATTAGCATGGATTTGTTATTTGTGGATCTGATTCAGTTGGTTCGCACAAATCAAGAGGGCTTTATAAATAGGTCAGTTTTCGGCAAATAACTTAAGTTGTGATCGTTGATCTTGAAATTTGGATAACGTGTTTATGTTGTAATTGGCTGATGAGTTTTTATGTACTCTTGCAGTTTCAGTTACAACTGGGTAAAGATTGCATTGCCTTTCATCCTTCATGGTAGACTTGCATTAATTCGAGGTATTTCTATAATTTTACTTACTTAGCAGTGTTCTAAATCTTTTGAATAAAATAGTTTAGGAGGTTTACAATATGCATTCAAAATACACTTTAGGTGAATCTGACCTATTTGACACTTTCAACCCTTTTGACCTGGTAAAGATAGAAATAGAACATACTCGAATCGGTTCAAAAGTAAACGAGTCAAAATTTCCATAAGTAGTTTAATATGAATGATTTGGTTTGTGATTATGTAGGTAAACGGGAGTGGATAGTATGTTGGTGTTGCTGAAATGATGGGGCTTGATTTCTTATACAACCATGTAACACAAGCCACCACCATAATATTGCACCTCAATTCTCATTAAGGTAACCTATTTTTCTCTGATTCGTTTTTTAAGCTTTGTAAAATGTAGACTTACCATTCCCTTCTTCATGGATAAGGCATTTCCTATAATCGAGATTGTAACACCCCCAAAATCCCACCTGCGGAAATCCCGCGGGGCGTGTTACACATCAGAGTTCGAGCCACCAATCACATTGAACCAATGGTAAGTACTTAAATAAAACATAATGTCAATTCCCAAAATGTTGTGTAGCGGAAGCATGTAATAAATCGTTTAACAATTGTTTCATAATAATACTTAAAACCAATGTATCAAATGTAAGTTAATCCAAGAGCCTCGATCCATGACCACTCCAGCCCTCCCAGATAGCAAGTCCATGCTCCAAACGTTAATGACCTACAAGCATGCAAACAAGCGTGTCAGACTACGCTGGTGAGTTCAAGGTTTTGTTAACGTGTTTTGTTACCAGATGTATGTTAATGCGATTCAATGTTGCGTTACGATGTTGCTCATGCTAGATACCCTAGGGAGTGTGCCCATATGTATCCGGGGGGTGTGCCCATTAACAACCCCAATGCTCCTAACCGAGCATTGGTAATGATCGATCCCATGTACAATAACCAAGACCCAAGTTAATTGTTTACCCAGAGTTTCCCTTCCAAATGTTTACCAGTTGTCCCAAACCACCGGGACGCATGCTAGAGAAATGCAATGAACTCACCTGGGGTTGCTCGGTATGATACACGAAAAGGTCTAGTTAAGCTACAATGTGATCAACCACGTCCTAGCATGTTTATCATACAAGTCAGGTTTGTATTCAAGTATTGCACGTATGTTCTACACGTATCGTAACAAGTTGTGTACAAGTATTGACCATTGCATTCACGTATAAGCATAGCAGTTCACAGTAACCTCACATAAACAAAGTCCAATATGCGGCCCAATCAACTGGGCTCGTAACAGTGTGCAAGTCCAACAGTGTGTATGTGTATGTGGTCTCGAGTCGAGACCAGAGATCTCGAGTCGAGACTAGACGGTCTCGGGTTGTACTGGTTTCACAATCTCGAGTCGCAACAGGGTAGTCTCGGGTCATCATGTTCTAGCCGAGACCACACGGTCTCGAGTCGCAACCGGACCCGCAACCGTGGTCTCGGTTTGTGCTGTTTTGTGTTGGTGTGTTGGTCTCGAGTCGAGACATTGAGTTCTCGACTCGCAATCCATGCTGTAACTGATTGCCTTTGTTGCCGTATATGATTTCCGTGATATCAGCTAACATCTTTGGCAGTTTCACCAATCAGATCAAACACAATTATTTCAATAGTCAAACACTCATATCATCATCATCAAGAACAATAATCCATCAGTCAAACAAACATGCAATCGGATTATCGAACCAGCCGATTCTAACTATCATGCACCCTAGCTTACGTGTAAATTACATATGTTAACAGGTTTTCAATCCGATCAAGTTCTATAACCATTATCCGATTCACAGGAACATGATCATGAAATTCCGTATTGTTTATCATACATGCAACCGATTTCAACTTAGTTATACAATCCGATTCATCTAAGCATCATCACATAATATCATTCAATCATCTAATCATGCATAACATCGACAATAACAAACACTAACCGGTTAGAAGGAAACTCAAACCGAACAAGGAGATAATCTTCGAGAGATGGGAGGTGATTGCCGTCGAGTTTGAGAGAGAGAATGAGAGAAAACTAGGGTTTGCAACTTGTGTGTGTTTTCTTGATTGTGAATTGTGAGAAGTAAAACCCCAAAGGTGTGTATACGTGTGGACATGTATTCGGACTAGAGAGGTGGGCCGAGCCCACTTGGGTTGCCTAATGGTTTCGGTTACAACAATACGGCCCAACGGCCTTGTGCGATCAGGGAATGGTTGTGCGATTCGGTTCACTTAACACAAGCAGTTAATACACAAAGCATACAATCATACATTCAATAATCATAAAGGTTCATGTAAGCACGTAACGTTACACAAAGTGGGTTCGAAATACGAGTTGTCACAGTATCCCCAACTAAAAAGAAATTTCGTCCCGAAATTTGGTACGCACTCACTGAGAAAGCTAGGTAAGTTAAAGCAGCTAGGTAAGTTATATCGTTTGCTGGTTTTCCTGGGGTGTCACATCCTCCCCAACTTGAATGGGAATTTCGTCCCGAAATTCACTAGTTGCATCAACACTAGGTTCGCTAAGTTTTGACTGGTCTTTGGGGAACAGATGTGGATACTTAAGTTTCATCTGGTCCTCGCGTTCCCACGTGAACTCTGGACCACGTCTTGAGTTCCAACGAACTCTCACAATTGGTATACGGCTGTGTTTACGAACTTTAACTTCCCGATCCATAATCTCAATTGGTTCTTCGACAAACTGCAATTTGTCATCTATCTTTAGCTCTTGAAATGGTACCACTAGTGTTTCATCAACCAAGCACTTCTTTAGCTGCGATACGTGAAATACATCATGGACATTACCCAACTCAGCCGGTAATTCCAACCTGTAGGCCACCTTTCCAATCCGTTCTAAAATTTTGAATGGTCCTACATAACGAGGGTTTAGTTTGCCGCGTTTCCCAAAACGCACCACACCCTTCCAGGGTGAAACCTTTAACATAACGCGGTCATTAACTTCAAATTCCAGCGGTTTACTACGCTTGTCAGCGTAGCTTTTCTGGCGGTCGCGAGCTGCGGCCATACGGTTTCGGATTTGCACAATGCTTTCTGATGCCTCAAGCACAAACTCAGGGCCTGTGATCTGACTATCACCCACCTCAAGCCAGCAGAGAGGTGAATGACATTTCCGTCCGTACAATGCTTCGAATGGAGCTGCCTTAATACTTGTATGGTAGCTGTTGTTGTAGGAGAATTCTATCAACGGTAAGTGCTTCTCCCATCCTTTCCCGAAGTCGATTACACATGCCCGTAGCATGTCTTCAAGTGTTTGGATGGTGCGCTCGCTTTGACCATCCGTATGCGGGTGGTAAGCGATACTCATGTCAGGTTGGGAACCGAACGATTTATGCATTGACTGCCATAACTCTGAAGTGAAACGCGGATCTCGGTCTGAAATGATAGAAGTTGGCACCCCATGCCTAGAAACCACCTCCTTAAGATACACTGCTGCCAGCTGAGAGAATTTGTCTGTTTCCTTGATTGCTAAGAAATGTGCTGACTTCGTGAGGCGATCAACAATTAACCATATAGTATCGTTTCCAGCCTGAGTTCGAGGTAGCCCTGTAACGAAATCCATGGCGATCTGTTCCCACTTCCATGTGGGTATTTCTGGCTGTTGAAGTAGACCCGAGGGCTTTTGATGTTCGGCTTTGACTTGACTTTAGCACAAGTCAAACATTTGCTGACGTAGGTTGCTATATGAGCCTTCATGCTGGGCCACCAGTAGGTAGTTTTCAAGTCGTGGTACATCTTATCTGATCCAGGATGTACAGAGTAGCGTGATTTATGTGCCTCTTCCATTACAAGTTCTCGTAAGTTGCCAAAGAATGGGACCCAAATGCGTCCAGTTACGTAGTAAGCACCGTCTCCCTTTCGTTCTAGTCGTTGCCTCGAGCCACGTAAAGCTTCAGCTCGAACGTTCTCTGGTTTCAAGGCATCTAACTGAGCGTTTCGTATCTGGGAAGGGAGGTTGGACTGGATCGTGAGTTGCAATGCTCGCACACGCCTAGGTGCATTATCCTTTCTGCTGAGGGCGTCGGCTACGACGTTTGCCTTGCCCGGATGATACTTGATGGCACATTCATAATCGTTCAATAATTCCACCCATCGTCGTTGTCGCATATTCAACTCTTTCTGGTCGAAGATGTGCTGGAGACTCCTATGGTCGGTGTAGATGGTGCATTTGGTACCGTACAGATAGTGCCTCCAAATCTTCAACGCAAATACCACCGCTCCTAACTCCAAGTCGTGTGTCGTGTAGTTCTTCTCGTGCACCTTTAGCTGACGAGAAGCATAAGCTATCACCTTCTCGCGTTGCATCAACACGCAACCGAGACCCTGAATCGAAGCATCACAATAAACCACAAAATCTTCGGTACCCTCTGGTAACGACAAGATCGGTGCACTGCAAAGTTTCTGTTTTAACAACTGGAAGGCCTCTTCCTGCTTCGTCCCCCAAGAGTACGCCGTGTTCTTCTGTGTCAGCGAGGTGAGGGGTTGCGCGATTTTCGAGAAATCTTTAATGAACCTTCGATAATACCCTGCGAGACCAAGAAATTGTCGCACCTCAGACGGAGTCTTTGGTGCCGCCCAATTCTTAACCGCATCCACCTTCGCAGGATCCACATGTATCCCTTTCTCGTTAACAACGTGCCCAAGGAAATGCACTTCTCGAATCCAAAATTCGCACTTAGAAAATTTCGCATACAGCTGTTCCCTTCTCAAAAGTTCCAAGATGAGACGTAGGTGACGCTCGTGATCCTCCTTGTTCTTGGAATAGACTAAGATGTCGTCAATAAACACTATAACAAACTCGTCAAGATATGGCTTACATACGCGGTTCATGAGATCCATGAAAACCGCTGGTGCATTAGTCAATCCAAACGGCATAACCAAAAACTCGTAGTGTCCATAGCGCGTTCGAAAAGCCGTCTTGGGAACATCCTCTTCCCTAACTCTTACCTGGTGATAACCTGATCTTAAGTCGATCTTTGAATAGAAACTTGACCCTTGCAACTGGTCAAACAAGTCGTCGATGCGTGGTAACGGATAGCGGTTCTTAATGGTTACCTTGTTGAGCTCTCGATAATCGATACACATACGGAATGACCCGTCTTTCTTCTTCACAAACAGAACTGGGGCTCCCCAGGGCGAAGAACTGGGTCGAATGAAACCCCTATCCAACAACTCCTGTAGCTGATTAGACAGCTCCTGTAACTCTCCAGGTGCTAGCCGGTAAGGAGCTCGAGCAATTGGAGCCGCTCCCGGCGCAAGATCAATCTGGAATTCTACTTAACGATGAGGAGGTAACCCTGGTAGCTCCTCTGGGAACACATCAGCGAATTCTCGCACCACTGGTAGATCCTCGATCTTACTTTCTTCAGACTGAGCGTTGGTAACTAACGCTAACATTGCAGGATACCCCTTTTGCAGATATTGCTGTGCACGCATGGCCGAGATAATACCAACCATCGTCCCACTACGATGCCCTTGAACTAATAATGTCTCCCCATCAGGGAGAGGGATACGCACAATCTTCTCTTTACACAAAATTTCTGCTTGGTGCTTAGACAACCAATCCATGCCTACCACTATGTCAAAACTACCGAGCGTAACGGGAAGGAGGTCAATATCAAACATCTGACCCACAAGATCTAGTTTGCACCCGAAAAGGACATTCGATGCTTCTATCGTTTTACCATCTGCTAGTTCTACTACTTGTTTAACTTCTAAAGGTGTTGGGGTTATCCCTAATCGTTGACTAAACTCTAGGGACACGTAACTCCAATCGGCACCCGAATTAAATAATACAGAAGCAATACGATTGTTAACAGGAAACGTACCAGTTACAACGTTGCCGTCATTCCTGGCATCCCCTGCTCCAAGCTGGAACACTCTGCCTCGAGCACCATTACCCTCGTTGTTGCCGTTGTTGTTGTTGTTGTTCCCAGCATTGTTATCATTCGGGCGGTTGTTGTCGTTAGCGTTCTGGTTTAGCTGAGGGCAGTCCCGCTTAAAGTGGCCCTCGTCACCACACTGATAGCACCCCTTCCTGAAACCCTGGTTCTGCTGAGGTGGTTGTCCCGGTTGTCTCTGGTTTTGCTGGTTCTGTTGCTGCTGGTGTTTGGGCTGGGAGGCCCTACAATCCCTGGCCTCATGGCCCGCCTTACCACACCTGTTACATGTCCGTCCACACTGCCCGAAATGGTGATAGCCACACTTGTTACACCGTGGCTTCCTCCCTGCATATGAACCCTGACTTTGGCTACTTCCCTGGCCTTGATTGACAGAAAACGACTGGCTGATGTTGCGGTTGTTGTTGTTGTCTGGCCTTTTCTGAGTCTGACCAGCACTGGATGCTTTGTCGTAGTCGCTCCACTTCCGTTTGTTATCATTAGCAGATGTAGTAGCAGTGGGTGCAGCAGCAGTAGCGGCTGAAATGCGCGGGGGTAACGAATTGCTTTCTACCTCTTGGTCCACAATCTTATGAGTCAGACGAACAATCTGTGTCAAATCATTGAGATGGGCTGCAGTGACCAAGCTCTTCACACGCGGAGGCAACCCTTTGATGAATAACTCAATCCTCCGAGACATAGGCCGGGACAAGTTCGGACACATGTCGGCCAATTCATACGATCGCTTCACATATGCTTCGACTTCAGATCCAACCATCTTCAAGTCGTAGTACTCGTTTTCCAACTTCTGGACTTCATCCTGAGGACAGTACTCCTCCCTGATCAGTTCTTTAAAGTCTTCCCAAGTTGTGGCATTCGCTGCCTCGATGCCCAACAACTGAACTTGGGCGTTCCACCATGTTAGGGCACCATCTGCCAAGGTACCCGCAACATATTTCACCCTGTCCCCAGCGGGACAGTTACAGATAGCAAACACAGACTCTGCTTTCTCGAACCATCTCAGAAGTCCCACAGCCCCTTCAGTCCAGGTGAAGGTCTGGGGCTTACAGTCCATAAACATTTTGAATGTACAAGCAGGCTGGTTGGGTTGAGGTTGCACTTGCTGACCTAAAGGACGAAAGGGAACACATTATAGGAGTGAAAAGACGTGTACGTGGTATAAGAGTAAAGAGTACTTGGTACATTCCGTACCAGCTTGATAGGCTGCTAAGGCTTCAGCCACACGGGTATTGATTAGGTCAGTCAACTCAGCCTGAGTCATGTTGATGTTGCCACGTCCGTGTCCTCGTCCACTCATGATTCTATAGTTGGAAATGAACTGGTTTAGGAAATCGAAACGAGATGGGAGTCATGTATCATACTGATATTTACGTAATACCAAGTTCGCACATAGTAAGGCAGAACCCTCCTCACGCTCGATAAGCCTCACTGGGACTTGCATGCACCCCGCGTTATTATTAAGTGTGCACCCATAATAATAAGGCGATTTGCATGCTTATCTCAGTGCCTCTTAGCTTGCGCTCGAAGCTTCCCCCGTTCAAACAACACAACAGATGGTATCACAGGTCTATGATTCGCATGAGTCGAAGAGTAGTGTCACACTATCAAGTCTCTATGGTGTTAAATGTTTTAGTTCATATACGTTGTGAGTGTGTGACTGCTAAGCAAGTATTGTATAAAGTGAGAGAGAGACGAACCTTGCAATCTGGAGCTGAGTGTCATGATCGATTTTCGAAGTTGTTCGGTTATAGTCTGGTTTTACAAAACGTTTTAAAACCTAGTTCACTATAACCAGTGGCTCGGATACCAAACTGTAACACCCCCAAAATCCCACCTGCGGAAATCCCGCGGGGCATGTTACACATCAGAGTTCGAGCCACCAATCACATTGAACCAATGGTAAGTACTTAAATAAAACATAATGTCAATTCCCAAAATGTTGTGTAGCGGAAGCATGTAATAAATCGTTTAACAATTGTTTCATAATAATACTTAAAACCAATGTATCAAATGTAAGTTAATCCAAGAGCCTCGATCCATGACCACTCCAGCCCTCCCAGATAGCAAATCCATGCTCCAAACGTTAATGACCTACAAGCATGCAAACAAGCGTGTCAGACTACGCTGGTGAGTTCAAGGTTTTATTAACGTGTTTTGTTACCAGATGTATGTTAATGCGATTCAATGTTGCGTTACGATGTTGCTCATGCTAGATACCCTAGGGAGTGTGCCCATATGTATCCGGGGGGTGTGCCCATTAACAACCCCAATGCTCCTAACCGAGCATTGGTAATGATCGATCCCATGTACAATAACCAAGACCCAAGTTAATTGTTTACCCAGAGTTTCCCTTCCAAATGTTTACCAGTTGTCCCAAACCACCGGGACGCATGCTAGAGAAATGCAACGAACTCACCTGGGGTTGCTCGGTATGATACACGAAAAGGTCTAGTTAAGCTACAATGTGATCAACCACGTCCTAGCATGTTTATCATACAAGTCAGGTTTGTATTCAAGTATTGCACGTATGTTCTACACGTATCGTAACAAGTTGTGTACAAGTATTGACCATTGCATTCACGTATAAGCATAGCAGTTCACAGTAACCTCACATAAACAAAGTCCAATATGCGGCCCAATCAACTGGGCTCGTAACAGTGTGCAAGTCCAACAGTGTGTATGTGTATGTGGTCTCGAGTCGAGACCAGAGATCTCGAGTCGAGACTAGACGGTCTCGGGTTGTACTGGTTTCACAATCTCGAGTCGCAACAGGGTAGTCTCGGGTCATCATGTTCTAGCCAAGATCACACGGTCTCGAGTCGCAACCGGACCCGCAACCGTGGTCTCGGTTTGTGCTGTTTTGTGTTGGTGTGTTGGTCTCGAGTCGAGACATTGAGTTCTCGACTCGCAATCCATGCTGTAACTGATTGCCTTTGTTGCCGTATATGATTTCCGTGATATCAGCTAACATCTTTGGCAGTTTCACCAATCAGATCAAACACAATTATTTCAATAGTCAAACACTCATATCATCATCATCAAGAATAATAATCCATCAGTCAAACAAACATGCAATCGGATTATTGAACCAGCCGATTCTAACTATCATGCACCCTAGCTTACGTGTAAATTACATATGTTAACAGGTTTTCAATCCGATCAAGTTCTATAACCATTATCCGATTCACAGGAACATGATCATGAAATTCCGTATTGTTTATCATACATGCAACCGATTTCAACTTAGTTATACAATCCGATTCATCTAAGCATCATCACATAATATCATTCAATCATCTAATCATGCATAACATCGACAATAACAAACACTAACCGGTTAGAAGGAAACTCGAACCGAACAAGGAGATAATCTTCGAGAGATGGGAGGTGATTGCCGTCGAGTTTGAGAGAGAGAATGAGAGAAAACTAGGGTTTGCAACTTGTGTGTGTTTTCTTGATTGTGAATTGTGAGAAGTAAAACCCCAAAGGTGTGTATACGTGTGGACATGTATTCGGACTAGAGAAGTGGGCCGAGCCCACTTGGGTTGCCTAATGGTTTCGGTTACAACAATACGGCCCAACGGCCTTGTGCGATCAGGGAATGGTTGTGCGATTCGGTTCACTTAACACAAGCAGTTAATACACAAGGCATACAATCATACATTCAATAATCATAAAGGTTCATATAAGCACGTAACGTTACACAAAGTGGGTTCGAAATACGAGTTGTCACAGAGATTCAAGAAACCAAGCAATTCTTTTCATGTTTTTTTCGATCAGTTGTTGATTAGTTAAGGCGCTAAACTGAGTACGGCTAGAAGCAAATGCGAGAATGAAAGGAGAGTAAAGCTACCAAAACAAGTGGCCAAGTCCTTTGGCAGTGATGTGTGGTCTGTTATTGTTGTTGTCATTTTTCAAATATGTTTATTCACCGTTTCAATGGTTGGCTCTTGGTGTTGTCGTTGTTGGCATCACACCGCTGGTTTTGAAAGCAATTGCATCACTAAGGAACCTTGAATTCGACATCAACATTCTCATGCTAATTGCAGTTAACTACACATACGTGTGATATTTAAGTTGCATAATGCATTCAATTGTTCTAATTACTTCTTATATGCAGCTGGAGGATCTGTTTTCCTAAAGGGTTAATGAAAAATCCAAACACAATGGGGCGTTATCATCCAATTTTTAAAAGAAAAGATACTCGTTAAAATTTCACTTCATTTCACGATGTTGGCTCACCCATGGTTCAGAGTACATAACTTGGTATAGCTTATGCATAGGTGTGGATTATCCTACTTAAATCGGTTAAAAGCAAGTTGTTATATATCAACTTTCTTATGTTCTCTACGACTCTATATGCAATTTTGCATATGTTCTTGGGTTTGTTGGTAATGTTATTTTATTTTCTTTTTTAGGGACCTTCAAATTTGTCTACAGGGTGGTTATTGATGGTGGGTGCTATAGTGGTTGTTTAACGTTTAGATTGTAAGAAGTCTTTACTGTTATTATATAAATAATGGCCCGCTAATTGCACTTTTTAAATCAACATAACACAGGCCTAAGAATGAGAGAATCATAAGAACACTAAACCCTTAACAACTACATAGATTATCACGACAGGTACAATCAGGTGGGTAACAACTTTATGGGAAAGTATTTGTGGTCAAGAAATCCGAACACTATAGTGGAGTTGGCTGAATGGAATGTTTTGGCTTCTCATCTGGATACAGTAACATTATCGGGGAGGAATGATTGCTGGAAATGGCTGGGAAGTAATGACGAAAACTTTTCGGTTTCGGTTAAGTCGGTGATTGATTTGTTCAATATTGACAAAGATTTCAGTCAAGTGTTTGTCATGTGGGTAACGACAAAGAAAGAGAAGCCATCCATGGTATTATTATGGTTACATGTTGGAGCATTTTGATTGCGGGAATTGAGATAAGGTTTTTGAATAAAGCCGTAAAGATTGAAGAAATATGCAACAACATCAGATCGATTAGTTTCCTTTGGTTCAAGAATAAGTCTAGACATAATAGTCATGCCATGTATCATATATTTTAAATAAACGTTTACATTTGTTTGTTTACAAAATTCAAATAGTCATGCCGATGAAGTTCACATTTGATGTAATACTTCATTAATAGTTTTTTGTTCATCCTCAAGAACTGCATATGTTAAGCAAGAAGTTGGAGTTCAAGTAATTTAAGATTCTTTTAATAATCTTATAAAGGAGAATATGATCAACTTTGTTTCCTTTCTCTTATATTTGATAAGTATTTTTTTATTTTGAAGACGTTAACATTTAATTAAAATAACTTATTCGTCACACATTTAGCATTTTTTATAATATATATAAATACATTGTGTTTAATAAAATTTAAATGTCCGACCCGTGAGTATTCACGGGTGATAACCTAGTATGTCTATATAATAGATTCAAATTAAAACCAAAATTGTTAATCAAAATATATAGTTTCCTTGTAAATGTAGTTAGAAGAATAATATGAGGCGAAAGAGTAGCTGGAAAACATTTATTTAAATGATTTCTTCAGAATTTTTACGTAAGTCAACATTTCTTTAACATAAACGACAATTGTTTCCGCATATTTTTTAATACATTTCCATCGTATTATATTATTACGTATAATATCACTTAAACTTTACTTTGTAGTGGACATGTGAAAGAAATGGAATTGTATGACATGAAAAAATATGTTACATATCTACTCGCTTGAATATTGACGAGAAGTCTGTTATATATGCGGCATGTGTAAAGTTGGTTAATTGGAACTCAAGTAAGTTGTTGTTAGCATATTGGTTTACATAAATTATCCATTACCTTTCTAAAAAATTATACCTTGTATCTTACATAATTAAACTTTTATGTTACGTAGGAAACATTTTAAGGGCAACAGATTTGACTAGCATTGTATACTACCCTAATATCCCTGAAGCACACATTCTTGCTTTTAAAATTCTGTCATGCATTCCATGCAATTGTATTTTACCATGATTATCAAATTGTTCGTCCTTTATTATTTGAATTTTTAATTAAACGTTATCTTCAATCAATATTCATTATATGTTTACGTAAACTTTTTTAAATATTTTAAAATTCTAATACTTATAAATAAATTTTAAAATGATATATGCAATTGTTTTGGTATATATCTAACTATAACCAACTCTAAAAGGATTATTATCCTTATATTAGTTTTACAACCTTTTGAACAATAAGTAACTTTATTTTTAATATTATAGTAATACCTATAGTTTTTTAATACTTTTATTATTTTGATATTATAATATAATTATTTCCTTACTTTTTAAGTTGAATAAGCTTTGTGTAAACCGGTACTTGTATCGAAAATACTTGGATGGTTCGGTTCGTTATCGATACATGAAGGTAAAAACCGACACCAGTCTGGTACAGTTATCGATACACGAAGGTAAAAACCGGCACCAGCCTTGTACAGGAAACCCCAAAAGTCAGTACCGTAATGATTTTGAAAATCTTTTAGTTCTGAAAATTCGGTACTTCTACCCGGTACCATTTGCTCATCTCTGATCATCGGTACCATACGAACAACAATGGTATCGTGCAACTTTTTTTGTTGATTTTCTTCAACTTTTAATGATTTCTTTTTTTTTCAGTTTCAGGGGTAGGGATGAGCTCGGTGCCAACCGATATCGATACCGAATATGCCAGTTACGGTACCAGTATCTGAAGGTAAAAACCGGTAGGCGCCAAAAGTCGGTACCAAATTTGTACTTAAGATCTTTCTGTTCGGGAAATTCAGTACAGGTACCCAGTACCATTTGCTTATCTCAGACCACGTGTTTCATACGAACAAAATCATTACCATAAAATTTTTTGGTTGATTTTCTTTCGGTTATCTTTTAGTGTTTTTTTCTATATCTTCTTTTTATTCTTATCAGCAGTTTCGTGAGCAACGTCCTCGTAGTGATTTCAAAACACATGTAAACACAGACTAAATAACAAAATAAGTTCGCCGCAACGCGGTGATTGTGAAAAAACCTAGTTTAAATAAAGCAATAATCACATTCTAAAAATAAATATAATTTGAAAGGTACATTAATTTTCAACAATTTGAATTTCAAATAATTAACTTGAAATGAAAGTGTTCAAAATTCATAATCAAGGCAACCATTTAAGTTCTTTGTTTCTGTTTTTTGACATAATTTCTTGATATTTATCATTTTAGTATTTATGAAAAACTTTATCTTAATAATACAAATTGTTTGTTTATATAGCATGTGAAGGGGTAAGGTCCCAAAACCTCGTTTCGAGTACTTGGGACCATACCACAACCTCATCTTCTAACCCTCTTTAAACCTTGTGCGGCCGCGCACTGGTCCTACAAAGAGAACTTAGAAGAAAAGCAACAAGCAACACCTGCCCGCCAAAAGGAAACTAATGAATCCTTGCGCCTCTCTCCATAACAGACAGGGATAAAAATCCCACTAAGCATTCCCGCATAAATAAAACCCAGACTTGGATATCATTTACTTCACTGATACCACACGATAAGGAGTCACACTGGATTACAGCTGTAATCTTCTAGAAGGCTCAATCGTGCACCACCAGACGGTTATAACCGTCTGGCCACGTGTCATCATCCCAGGCTCCCTTGAAGTCACGATGATGGCATGGAATTGAAGAGAAATCTCCACTTGCCCACTTTCCACGTGGCAGTACCCCAACCGTTGATCAAGATCACGATCCGTGTGCTCTCACACTCGTTAAGTGATTAAACGGAGGGAAGAATAACCGCTTATGGAGTTAGCATTTTCCGTCAACATTTCAATAACAGGTTTTCCCGCTAGAACCCCAACTATAAATAGACGGATAAGTCATGTATAATCTTCAAGTTACATTCACTTCACTTATACTTCTTCTTCTTCTTCATATACCGATACTTATTCTCACGCCGGAGGGTGGTCACGGAGAGAACCCCTATTCTCCCCGTGGCGAGTCTAACGGTGTCTGTTTTGCAGCTATCGAGAAGGGAAGAAGATTTGTCATCCCCGAACCGAACGAGGAGAAACCAACCCTTTTTATACAGAACCTAACCCACTGGTTTATCTGATTCCGGTCATTTAACCAGTGTTTCTTCATTGGCGCCCACCGATTTCTCAGTTTCATCCGTTTTTTCTCGTTTCGATTCATATTTTCTTCATCCTCTGTTTCACATGGCAGAGAATCCATCATTTCACCCATCGGGTCCTCGATCTGAAATCAAGGGTTCTACAACCCGAGACGTCCAGATCGACGAAATCATGGGCAACAAAGGAAACAACAAAAGTAATTTTGAAGAAAATAATTCCTTGATACAACCGGGATTTCATAACCGTTCAGATCTATCCCTGGAGAAAACTCCAGAGTACTGGTTCAGCAGATTCCAGATCGCCATCAACCAAATTTTGGCATAAAACTCCAGATCTAAGTTGTTAAACAACAGATCTGATAATCGAGAAGTAATTAAAGGAAAATTCAGTTCTACAGTATTGGACCCACAGTCAGCCTGTCAGTGGGACATCCAATCCAGTAGTCACAAAATGATACAAGAATCAGAAGATACCAATCACTAGGAAGCTGAACCAAAGCAGATAAACATGGTGCAAGGAGGTCCCTCACGAAGGCCGAACAAACGAAGCCATAATCAGCATTGGAGAGAGCAGCAAGTTGTATTTCCTGTCATCCCCGGAGGTCCTCAGAAAGAACGTCTAGTAATTATCACCGGTATCTTCGGCCACTACAGAACTGACTACATGTTCATAGATCCAGGAAGTTCGATGGATATAATCTATGAACAATGTTTCAAGCAACTTGATCCAGAAGATAAAGCACGTTTAGAGCCAGTTGATTTTCCTCTCACTGGTTTCTGCAACGAAGCTGTTTTTCCATTGGGACAAATTGCATTTCCTGTGACTCTCTCAGATGGCGAACATTCGCGCACAGTCACAGTAAATTTCATGGTTATGCCAGCAACATCGCGCCATGATGTACTGCTGGGAAGACGATCGCAGAGAGAATTCAGCATGATTACCTCCATACCGCATGCTGCTTGCGGCTTTCCAACGGAAACCGGGGTAGCAATTCTGTATTCAAGCAAAGAAGTCATGTACGTGGACGATGAGCCACCACCGAAGGTTGCCAAACCTTCAACATCAAACGAACCAGAAAAATGGGTTCTCAACGACGAGTATCCAGAGCAGACCATCTTACTAGGGCACGCCATTTCGCCGGCAATACGGATACAGTTGAAGGAGTTACTTTCAAACAATAAAGACATCTTCGCCTGGTGCCCAGCAGACATGACTGGGGGTACCACGAGACATAGCGCAGCACTATTTGAACGTCCGACCCTCAGCGGAACCCGTCGCGCAAGGAAGACGCAGCCTCAGCGCGGAAAAAGCAGAAGCGATGAATGAGCAAGTAACAGAGTTACTAACGCCGGTATCTTGCGCGAAGTACAATACCAGACCTGGGCCGCCAACACAGTAATGGTTCAAAAACACAATGGCGGGTGGCGCATGTGTGTCGACTTCAAAGACCTCAACAAAGCCTGCCTTAAGGATTGTTATGCGCTACCCGAAATAGACAAGAAAGTTGACTCTCTAGCGTCCTTCCGCTGGAAGTGTTTTCTAGACTGTTATAAGGGCAATCATCATGTCCAGATGAAAGAGCAAGACGAAGACAAGACAGCCTTCCATACAGATAAAGGCATCTTTTGCTATACGAAAATGCCCTTTGGTCTCCACAATGCAGGAGCTACTTACTAGCGCTTGATGGATACAGTCTTCGGGGAAGACATTGGTAAAATGGTAGAAGTTTATATGGATGACCTCGTCATCATGAGCCAAGAAGAAGAGACCATGCTCGCAAACATTCAGCGCACATTCGATTCCTTGTGCAGCGTCAATCTAAAACTTAACCCAACAAAGTGCTCCTTCGGAATGGAAGAGGGAAAATTTTTGGGGTCCATAGTAACCAGAGACGGTTTGAAGGTCAACCCGGAGAAGGTACAAGCCATCCAGCTAATGCCGTCACCTGTAACAGTGAAGGAAACGCAATGACTCATAGGACGATTAGCAGCCCTGAACAGATTCTTGACAAATCACGCTGCGAAATCTTATTCGTTCATTAGCACATTGCGCAATTGTGCCAAGAAGAGCCATTTTCAGTGGACACCAGAAGCGGAGATAGCCTTCAAGCAAATGAAGTAATGTCTAATCCAGCTACCAACATTGACAGCACCACGAGAAAAAGAACCGTTAAATTTGTATCTGTCCGCAGCAGAAGTCGCGGTTGGCGCAGTGTTAATGGTTGAAAGAGAAGGCGTTCAGACCCCGATATACTACATTAGTAAGATGCTAACCGGCCCAGAGACGTGCTACTCGATGATAGAGAAACTAGTCCTCGCACTAGTACATGCTTCACGAAGATTACGCAGGTATTTCTCTGGCCATGTTATTACAGTTCCCAGTAATTATCATCTGGGCCAAATTCTATCCAAACCCGATGTTGCGGGGAGATTGGCCAAATAGGCCATCGAGCTAGGAGGATACAATATCCTATATAAACCTCGCCCGGCAATCAAAGGACAAGTACTAGCAGACTTCGCCACAGAAGTTCCCATAGAAAAAGTACAGGAATGTGAGGCGATCCAAAACCCTATTCCAGTCTCTGACGATAGGGTTTGGACATTGCACACAGACGGAGCTTCTAATGACGATGGAGCAGGCGCAGGCCTTCGACTGGTTAGCCCAGACGATCACGAGCTTACATACGCGATACGCTTAGACTTCAAGAGTACAAACAATGAGGCAGAATATGAAGCGTTTCTTGCAGGCCTCCGTTTGGCACTCAAAATGGGAGCAAAAAATCTCGAAGCTCACGTCAATTCATAGCTAGTGGCCGAGCAAGTTAATGGTCAATACGATGCAAAGGGCGAAGCCATGGCTTTGTAGCTGGAACAAGCACGAATGCTTATCAGCCAATTTCAAACGTTCAAGATAAGTCACATAAATAGAAGTGAAAATAAGCATGCGGACGCATTGAGTAAAGTGGCCGCCACCAGTTTTTAACATTTAGCAAAGGAAGTGCGCATCGAGGTGTTATCCATCCCATCTGTTCCTCTCAAACAAGTAAACGTCATTGAGGTCGGCAACCCATCCTGGATGTCTCCGATCATCATGTACTTGCAGCATGGCAAACTACCGAAAGGAAAAACGGAAGCTAGGGAAGATCCAGAACAAAGCGCTAAATTACGAAATGGCAGACGGTATTTTATACCAGAAGTCATTTATGGGTCCACTCCTACGCTGTGTCGACAAAACAGATGCGTAGTACTTAGTCAGAGAAATCCATGAAGGATTATGCGGGATACACGCCGGACCGCGCATGGTAGTAGCGAAAATAATGAGCACAGGCTACTATTGGCCGGGGATGCATGTGGACGCGGTGGAATTATTACTCAAATGCGCAGCTTGCCAAAGCCACGCGCCAAAAACCCTCCGTCCAAAAAATCCGCTCGTACTGGTCACTTCCGCCTGGCCTTTTCAACAGTGGGGTATCGACCTTGTCGGTCCTTTTGCTGACGCGCCAGGCACAGTCAAATTCATTATTGTGGCAGTTGACTACTTCACCAAGTGGGTAGAAGCTAAGGCATTAGCTTCAACCACAACAGTGGGGTATCGACCTTGTCGGTCTTTACATATTATTGTTTGTTAAAAATTGCATGTAATTCTTTTGGTACACGCGAAAACAATATGGTGAACATTGTACGCCTCATGAACGGTCTAAATAAGCACAACTCCGCGCACATTCTAGACCTACGTTCACACATGAGCACAATACCATTCTTATTCGCTCTACCTAAACAAAGTCATTATACCCATGCAACATATTGTAATCCAAACACAACTTATAATTACCAAAACAAGTATGCACAGCAGTGCATCAGGAAGTTACTAGTGCAACAAAAGCACTTTAACAAAATATTTACAAAACACAGCAATGTACCACAAACAAGCACCAAGAAGCATAGCTACAACCTAAGCAGAGGTATACAGTATTTCCCTAAACCACCCTAATTGAAAGGGACAACAGCCAGCTCAATCTCCCCATCAATAACTGGTATCCCTTCATTCCCAGAGGAAGGATCGGAACAACACCTGTTTCGACGCCATCGGTACACAAGCAAAGGTTGACTTTTCCGGTCAACCGGAAAATACTGCTTCAAAGCATCAGCAGATAATCGGACGACCCCTCTATCATCAGCACCCTTAGAAGAAAGAAAATCACCACCGGTACCTACTGGTTTAGGAGGAACTGAATCCAAAAGTCCCTCATCTCCGGCGATTTCTTTCGACGACGAGCTGGCAAGAAGGAGCAGACCTTCCGCCGCGTCATAAACTATCAAGACTTTAGAAAGCCTTCGAGAACGCGAGGATCGACGAGTTTCCATATCGCCAAATCTGGTAAAAATGTATACTTCCCACATGTATATATAATAACGTAAAGTAACACCGAGCATCGACAAGGGAGACAAAAGAACTCGTAATGATTAACTATCAAATCATCTTCCTCTAAACGACGCTACCAGAAAAAACGTCACATCTCATTAAATGAATTCTGACAGCATCTGCACATATCCCAAAGGAAGAAGATGAAAAGGTACTATGTATATTCATTTTTTATTCATGACGTAATAAACAGTCAGACCATGACTAACCAAGCCCAGAATAACGAAGACAACTCAAAAATACTCTCTAATGGGATGTCGAAGATTTTTCAAAATCAAAAAGTAAGAGTATCTTCTCCAAGAAGATTCTCTATTTTCGCGCCAAAAACTCTACAGCAAAAAGCATCTCCCTCTCATAGTCCAGTGCTCCACTTATTTGCATAAGAGCAACACTAGACTGGGGGGACTTGAAGGGGTAAGGTCCCAAAAACCTCGCTTCGGGTACTTGGGACCATACCACAACCTCATCTTCTAACCCTCTTTAGACCTTGCGCGGCCGCGCACTGGTCTTACAAAGAGAACTTAAAAGAAAAGCAATAAGCAACACCTGCGTGCCAAAAGGAAACTAATGAATCCTTGCGCCTCTCTCCATAACAGACAGGGATAAAAATCCCAGTAAGCATCCCGCATAAATAAAACCCAGACTTGGATATCATTTACTTCACTGATACCATACGATAAGGAGTCACACTGGATTATGGCTGTAATCTTCTAGAAGGCTCAATCGTGCACCACCAGACGGTTATAACCGTCTGGCCACGTGTCATCATCCTAGGCTCCCTTGAAGTCACGATGATGGCATGGAATTGAAGAGAAATCTCCACTTGCCCACTTTTCACGTGGCAGTACCCCAATCGTTGATCAAGATCACGATCCGTGTGCTCTCACACTCGTTAAGTGATTAAACAGATGGAAGAATAACCGCTTACGGAGTTAGCATTTTCCGTCAACATTTCAATAACAGGTTTTCCCGCCAAAACCCCGGCTATAAATAGAAGGTTAATTCAGGTATAATCTTCAAGTTACATTCACTTCACTTATACTTCTTCTTCTTCTTCTTCTTCTTCATATACCGATACTTATTCTCACGCCGGAGGGTGGTCACGGAGAGAACCCCCATTCTCCCCGTGGCGAGTCTAACGGTGTCTGTTTTGCAACTATCGAGAAGGGAAGAAGATTTGTCATCCCCGAACCGAACGAGGAGAAACCAACTCTTTTTATGCAGAACCTAACCCCCTGGTTTATCTGATTCCGGTCATTTAACCAGTGTTTCTTCAGCATGTTTTTAAGTACTCTTTTTTAGGGGTTTGTTTTCTATGTCACTAATTATTGTGTAGTACATATTTTTTAAGAATTTCGTTACCCATTTTAATGAAATATTAAATGATAGATTATTGTATAAATGATTCCATGTATCTAAAATCATAAGTAATTAAAAAAATTTAAAAAAAAATAAGTGTGTAAACATTAATAAACATTTTTATCATACCAAATTACCAAATTTAAAAACAGATAAGTGTGGCAATTACTTATGTTACACAAGTGGCTGGAGTAATTTTATTATGTACATAAGTTGGCCTTTGATGATACTTTCTGTTTCTAAATGCAAAATAAGACATTTTCTAAAAATTACAATTTTTAATTAAGATGATTGTGAAATATTATTGAGGAAATAAACCTCAAATGCCATTGATCTTGAAGATACCTATGACGCATACAACTTCATTGAGCTTCCTAAAGATTCAAAGTATCATGTTTTTGAAAGTTGTATAGTCGATACATTGGTAAATGACTCAATTGCATTAATATTTTTTGTGTTGTTCTTATTAACTTTTTTAATAATTTACATTCTAATATTACTAACAGTATGTTCTTATTTTGTAGTGGCTACCGGAATACATCGGAATTTTCGCTGGTTTACATAATAAATTCCAAAATAATTATAAAGATTATTGGTGGATCTAAATGGAAATTGAAAGAATGGTTTTTCGAAACTGAAAGGTTCATAATCTATTTATAATATACTACAGTTTGTAATAGATATATAATGTACTAGATTTGTTTTTTTTATTTTCATATCTACATTTATTAGTTGGTGTTTGTTACAGGTATAACGTTTTCGGTTGGAATGATTTAATAAAATCTGGGGAGTTCCCTGGGGCAAGATGGATATTTCCAAATGGTCAACTAGCCAAGGAAAGCTTTTGCTTGCAATAGATCAGACATTTAATATTTAATAAAATCGTGTTTATCAAAATCATCTTCACATAACGTTATTCTTTGAAATATTTGAACATTATCATTTTTTTTTATCATAAGTCATTAGTACGATTTTAACATTGTGCTACATGTTCAAAAACCCATGTTTAATTATACCAAAACTTTAAAGTTTGTTTATAGATAACATATTATATAACTTTAAATACGATGTTACTCATAAAATTAGAATATAAAAATCTTTCTTGAGCCCGAGAAGCAAACCCGGGTGATAGCCTAGTTGAATATATACTATATAATAAAAGAAACCCACTTTTGGACACATGTTATTCATTGGAGCCATCTATTTTTTAGTTTTCTCATCTCTATCTCATACTTAATTATAGATAATTAGTATTAATTAAAAGATAATTATAAAATTAAATTTAAACAATTCGTATAGCAGATAATATAATCTTTTAAAATATTTATTAGATTTCAAAATTATTTATCTTGACATTAACAAAAGTCGTACACTAAATATAAATAAATATAATATAAAGAGTTAATGTCATTTTAGTCTATGTGGTTTGGGCCATTTTGTCAGTTTAGTCCAAAGGTTTTATATATACAGGGTTTATAAAGATATAATAGTCTCTGTGGTTTGTGTCATTTTGTCAGTTTAGTCCAAAGGTTATATAATACACAGGGTTTATAAAGATATAATAAGATATAACTTTTTATTGATTGGTATATAAAATTACATGTGCTCAACCCATACAATACATGAGTTTCTTAAAAATGTAACTTTTTTTCATTATTTAATATATAAAATTAAATTTACTCAACCCGTACAATACACAGAGTTCTTAAATATATAACTTTTTATTATTTAATATATAAAATTACATTTATTCAACCCATGTAATAAATGAGATTTTTAAAGATATATTTTTTATTATTTGGTATATAAAATTACATTTATTCAACCCGTGTAATAAACGAGGTTTTAAAAATATTTTTTTAAAGATATAACTTTTATTATTTAATATATAAAATTACATTTATTCAACTCATGTAATAAATGAGATTTTTAAAGATATATTTTTTTTATTATTTGGTATATAAAATTACATTTATTCAACCCGTGTAATAAACGAGGTTTTAATTTTTTTTATTATTATTTGATATATAAAATTACATTTATTTAACCCGTGTATTACACGGGGTTCTAATCTAGTATATATATATACTACAACTTATAATCTATTTATAATATAGTACATAGAAGAAAGGCTTTTCGAAACTACAAGGTTTATAATCTATTTATAATATATTACAGCTTATAATCTACTTATAATATACTACATTTGTTTTTTTATTTTCATATCTATATTTATTAATTGTTGTTTGTTACAGTTATAATGTTGTCGGTTGTAATGATTTGATAAAATCTCAGGAAGTTCCATAGGCCAAGATGAGTAATTTCCAAATGGTCAACGAGCTAAGGAAAGCTTTTGCTTTCAATAGATCGTGTTTATCATAATCATCTTTGCATAACTTTGTTTTTTTATATTCAATATTATGTGTTTATTTGTTGATTGAAATTTGAACATTATCATTTGTCTTTTTTTATCATAATTCATTAGTATGATTTTAACATTGTGCTACATGTTCAATAGCTCATGTTTAATTTTACCAAAATTTTAAAATTCATTGAAAATAGAATGTAATGTGAAAATTACATATATGCCCTATTGGTACAATGAACTATTAAAAAAAGTCTTAGCATATAAGACAAAAATAAAAAAAGTTGAATTAAATCTTGGCCATTCATGAGTTAAAGATCAAAGGCTATAATTGGTTTCTGTAGTTTTACAACTTATAAGAGTTCTCATTTTACCTAATCCTTATATATATAGGGTCGGGATTTGGAGAAAACGGTAAAAAGTGTGAGAACGGTGAGAACGCTTATGGATCATCCCATTAAAACAATCTATGGACTAGATTAGCGCGGTGGCGTTTTCGTAAATAACATCAATTTTATTACATGGACGCGCCTTATTAAGGGTAAAGGCGTCTTTACACCTCTATACCAAAACGCCATATTGATGAATAAAACGCCATTACAGAACAAAACACATCTCTATATAAACAAAAACATCCCAGACATAAAAAAACACCCCCCAGAACCTGAAACGCCATATTTTCTACTATATACCATTCATCTTACAAACGCCAAAATCCCCAAAACATCAAACACAACTACTCAAAAGACGCCATATTTTCTACTATATACCATTCATCTTAGAAAAAGCCAAAACACTCAAACATCAAAGATTCCAAAAAAATCGACGGTTCTTTCAGATACACTATTTTCTCAGTAAAACACCAAAAATGCCAAATATCGTTTCTTGTATATTCAAATATTGTTCTACGCCAAAGTTTCGGATAATGGATTCTTCCCTGAGGTGTTGTGACTCAAATAACATTTTGCTGCATGAGATGGACAAATCATAAACAAAAAAATGCTGGGGTCAGTCTTATATCATTTTCTGTGTTTTGTTCTTGATGAATATTTTAATGGCATGAAAAGACGAATGACACTAATGAGTTGTTTGAAGATAGATATTCAAACAAAAAAACTCATGTCATTTTGTCTTTCCAAACGACTACAAAAACACAAGCATGGCTAAGCTAAACCACCAGCGAACATGATTCAAAAGAAGAAAGAGACTGATGACAGTGAAGATTTGGAAGATGAATTGTTTTTATTTTTATTTTTTTTAATTTTCTTTTTCAGTAGTTTGCTATGTAATTTTCAACTTAGAATAAAAAAATACATTATGTTAATAAAACGCCAAACAGTCATAATGCATATGAAACGCCATAAATGGAGTAAAAACGCCAAAAACTCCCAAACTATAATGAAAGTAATTTGCAGAAGTATTAATTAATAAAAGCTAAAAATGGAAAAAAAGACAAAAACTACTTAAACCCATTCAAAAACGCCAAACTTGGGAGATGGAAAGTCTATTAATATCATATATTAATACAGTAAAAATACACAGTAACTGAAAAGACAGCTACTTTATTAATATCATATATTATAAATAAAATCCTGCCTAAACTACGCGCCAAAAACATCCTATAAGAGAGACGTCTCTACACAATCAACTGATCACAACCCCAGAAACAAACGCCATATTTCCTAGAAACCATTCACTTTGAAAACGAAAAAAAATAATAGTTAAAAAGCCACAGAGGCAGAACCTCGATTCTGCTATATTGAGTATTGATCTGAATGAAGTTTCACTGAATGGATTTTTTCTCTGAGTTGGGTATCTCTATAGTTTTTTGTTGAATGAGATGGACAAATTTTCAAGATAAAGAGACTGATGACACTAATATGACATCATATCACTTTGTTCTTGATGGATATATTGATGGCATGAAGGGATCAATACATTAGAGCAGGCGTTGGTCTTCAACATGTCATCAAAAAAGTATATATCCACCCACAATAAAGGATGGCACAAAAAATAAGCATCTTCTAAAGACGGTCGTTATGTAGGAAAATAAGGATCTACATAAGGTATTAAAAAACAGGATCAAAACGCCAAAAAGGTCAAAAGTAGAAGAGGCTGATGGCAGTGAAGATTTGGATGAGAAATTAGGTTATAATTTTTATTTTATTTTTTTCATTTTCTATTGTTTGCTATCTAATTGTCTGTTGTTTATCATCTATTTTTATACTATTTTAAAAAAATGAGTATCAAAACGCCAAAAACTACAAACACCAAAAACTACAAACACCAAAACGCCTGATAGTGTGAAAAACTGTGAGAACGAATGCTAGCAAAGCACGATGTTACTATATAAAATGCCAAAAGACACAAACAAAGTAAAAAGAAAAATAAAAAGACGGTATCATTATTGCCAAACATTATAGTTATATTAATGCCACTACATGGAAAATTGAAATTTATTTATCTTTTCAAAATGTCATAATTGCCTATCACATTATAGGCCTGTATCCTACATGGCAAAACACTTGATATAGAAAAATTAAGAAAATTACTGATATTTTTTACATTAAAGGCCTGCATCCTGATCTAAAAAACAATAAAAACGCCAAAACAATACTTAAAACGCCAAAATATTTACTATGATTATGATCTAAATACAATAAAAACGCCGCGTATTTATTAAACGCCAAAAAATTGAAAGATGAAGTGACACGCGTTTAAAAAAAGAAATATGAAAGGACAAAAAAGCCCCTCCGCCCTTCTCTAAGCAGCGTGACACATGTTGGGCCAGGAAGCGTTCTCACCGTTCTCACACTTTTGAGCGTTTTCTCCTGATCCTGTGTAACAACCCTCGAAAAGATCCATAAACAAAATCCGAAGTGTGCAAGATAAAACTTGAAAACCTGATGGTTGATGAACCAACCCGCATAAAAGTACCTTTATTTAGACTCGCAATTATAAACTGAACAATTTAGGATCAAGACCCAAACATACGCGATAAGCACCAGCACGAAAATCAAGAAAAACACGTGATTGGGCGAAAAAGACGGCCAAAGACACGTGTAACGACGAGGTGCCACGTGTCAGGCCTATACTGGACACGTGGCAGGTCTAGGCTAAATTGACCTCCCTCGCGACACGCGCTAGGATAAGGGTGGGCTGGCGCGATATGCGGGAGGCAACAATTTTGGCTATAAAGCCTCTGGTTTGGCACTTGGTTAGATTGCTCAGTTCGACAGTCTAAACGTCGTCCTACTCCTTGTATCTCAGTTTCTTTCAATCAACGCCCTAAAACCCCGAAACTCTGCTCGTTATTAGGGTAATAACTCTAATCACCAACACGGTACTATATCCGATTGATTGAAACTGATCCAACGGATGTTTAAGTGCTGCCTATATACGGCTATACTTTGTCATTTGTAGTGAGTTTTGATCTCGTGATTATCGTTAAAGTTGAATTGAGTTAATACACTAATACGAGTTCCATTGTATCTAGAATTAGAACTCATACTCGGGGAGCTGTTTAACAAGAATACTTAGCGATTAAGTAAACTTAGTGTTTAAGTAAACTTAATGGTTAAGTAGAACTTAGCAGTTAAGCAGCTAATTAAGTTACTTAATCGACTAAATAAATGATGTAATTAACCGGTTGAGATTAATTAATTAAGCTAAGTAAGATTAATTAAGCTAAGTAAGGTTAATTAAGCTAAGTAAGATTAATTAAGGTAAGTAAGATTAATTAAGCTAAGTAAGATTAATTAATCAGCTAAGTAAGTTAATCAGTTAAACAGTTAAGTAAAGTGAAACAGCTAAAGTTTAACAACAAGATATACATGAGTAGATAATATCTAAATAGGTATATATGGGATAAGTATTATCTAAGGAAAATATTATCTAAGGAAAATACTATCTAAGGAAGGTTTTATCTAGGGAAGGTTCAACTAAGGAAGATGTATATGGGTAAATAACACCTAGGGAAGTTCTATATGGGATAAGACTTATCCCTTACCTATAAACAGGAAGCTTAGGATTCATTTTTCTTTGCTCATTTCTTTTCTTCTTCTCTCTATACGTTGGTGTTCTAACCAATAATCACCGATACGATATTCTGTCCGATCGATTCAGGAACCAACTAACGAATGCCAAAGTGCTGTCTAACTAAGACTATACTTTGTGAATTTCGTTAAGGTTCTGATCTCGTGACCATCGTTAGGTTTGATGTGGTTTTACACTAATAAGTATTCCACTCTGTTAAACTAAATGTTTAACTACCAGAAACTCTGCACTATACACTTACTATCAAACAAGATGTATAATCATCAGAAGACTTAGAATCAAGATGCTTGTTTAATCAAGACTATATGCTAACAAGGTGAGTCATTCTCTTTTTACCAAACTTGTGACACTCGAGGTTTTTTTCCATACGAACGCCTTGTGATATTTTGTGTTTATATGATTATTATTAAATGAAAACGTGATCCTTTGTGCATTTTATGTGTTGTATGTATTATATATGTAGTATAGATATATTTATGAGAGCCGAAACCACGACCCGAGACCACGACTCGCAACCACTCGGTTGCGAGTGGGTCACTCGGTTGCGAGTGGGCCTTTGGGCCGTAACCGGCTTGGGCCGAAACCCCCAAGCCCAACCCGAAACACCCCATGTATATATATCCCACCTTCTCCTCACTTTCCCTCATTTGTTACAACACACAAACCCACAACACTTCTATTCTCTCTCAACTAGTAACCTCCAACAACAACACCCCTCTTCTTCCTCTTTCGGTTCAAGCAAGGATTTCGGACAAGGAAACTCGGTCAAGAGCATCACTCGGACACTTCATCTCCTCGGCTTCTTCCTTCATTTCGGCTCATTCCTCCCCTTTTCAACCGGTTAGTGTTTATTATGTGCATAGGGTTTATATTGTTATATGAACTAGATTTTTATGCATGTTTGGTTAGAAATATTATGCTTGGCTAGAAATACTATGCATGATTTTTAGGAAGTTTGTGAAGTTTTGACTATGTGTGTTAAACCTTATGTATGATACTTACTAACATGCTTAAATGGTTATGGAATAATGGTTTAAGGGTGTTTAGGGCCAACCGAGTTATGTTAATGCCACTAAGTGTATGTTTTACTTGTTCTTGCATATTAATCTTGTTAGAAATAGGTGATTTTCGGTCCAAAAATGTGTGAATATGTTGGCATGAAAACCCTAGAAATTATGAACATAGGATGAACTTGTTGAATGTGGGTTGAAGATTTCAAATAAGGCAAAGTTTGATCTATTTTTACTACTAGTCAAATGAGGAAAAGTGTTTGTAGAAATCTTATTGGTAGTTTCCGGATTTGGGTCTGAATTCTCGGTACAATTTGGACTGTCTTTTCTGCATCATCACGTGTACATGAAAATGACAGCTTCCGACTCGCAACAACGGCATTACGACTCGCAACCACAGTATTCCGACTCGAAACCACACCGTTGCGACTCGCAACCAAAGCATGACAAGTCGAAACCACGTGATTACGACTCGAAACTACGACGGTTGCGACTCGCAACCAACACGTGACAACTCGAGACCACGGTTGCGACTCGCAACCATAACGTGACAAGCCGCAACCACCTGGTTGCGACTCGAGACCAGCTAGTTACGAGTGGGCTGTCCATTTTGGTTATTGGGCCATTTTGTATTAACTTGGGCTATCTGTTATATGGACTATGTGTTGCTGCGTTCTGCTTGACTGTGTTAATTGTTTAGGCCGGCCCAATAACCCCATGACTGTTTTCTTGTATGTATATTACGTGCCAGTATGTGTTTTACGTGAATGTTTGTATACCGAACCTGACCTATACCGGTAACCATGTTAGGACGTGGTGACCAACGTGATTGACAAGTAACCTAAACCTACCGAGCAACCCAAGGTGAGTTCACAACTTAAAAGCATGCGTCCCGGTGGTTTGGGACACGAGACTAAAACAACCCTATCCCCTGGTAAAAGGGGATACCATTTACATACCTTCCCTAGTTCTTGGGAACAAAACTTACTTTTACTTCCCGGGTATTGGGAAACCTTTTGGTTAATTACTGTTTATGCGGATTGCAACTAACGGCACTAAACGAAACTCTATCACTCAAGTCCCTACTACAAATACCGATTAGTCGCCGGGTTCAGGCGAACGGGTTATTAGTTGATAGCGCTATTTAGGTGTTTACCAGCCTCACACCGTGCCCTGGTTTGGGACGGGCGTGAACTAATAGACTCAGAAATCCGTCAATGATGATAGAACATTGACATCGGGGCATCCTGCGGATACGCAACGGTTACCTAGTGTTCGGTATTGGAAAAACAGTTTAGTCGCTAACTTTTGGGGTAGCTCCCCAGGGCATGTATAAACGGATAAATTAACCGGTGAAACAAAGTTTTTGGTAATTAAAAACTGGACAACTAGTGAACTCACTCAGCATTATTGTTGACCCCTTACTGCATGCTTTGCAGGTAACCAGTGACGAAGGAGCTTGCAGCTTGGGAACGTGTAGTGTCTGTTCACCCTTGTGTTGGGTGTTACCTTATTTTGAATCATGAACTTTGTTTGAACTACTTTCCTTATGCTTCCGCTACTCATTACTGTCTTGAACTTAAAACTTTAAACTCTGAACTTAATATTTGTTAAGCTTATGATTAGTAAGTATTACTTTTGTTATCAACTCAAATACTCAGTGTAATTGGTGGCTGGATCCTGGTCAGTCACGCCCCCGAAGCGGGTGTTATCCGCAGGCGGAATTTTGGGGGTGTGACAGATTGGTATCAGAGCCATTGGTTATAGTGAACTTGGTTTTAAAAAGGGGTAAATCTTTTTGGAGAAAACCAGACTATAACCTGTGACTCGCGACGACACTACACTCCAAGTGCAAGGCTCGACACATTTGACCTCATAGCTCGGACCAGTGTTTACTTGTTTGCTTTATGTTTCCTGTTATGCTATACGTACTAGTGTGCCTAAACTAGATAGATACACCTCTCACTTCTATCTCATTCTCGCTACACTACGACATCACACTCATACTGTGTTTTCTGGTAATGAAGACAATGAGTGGACGCGGAAGAGGAAACATTAACATGACGCAGGCTCAGTTCACTAACCTACTCAACACGGTGGCTGCGGCTTTTGCAGCTCACCCTATAGGTAAGCTCGTTGTTTTAGGATGTTTAGATCCTACCGCCACATCGACTTTTCGCCTCTAAACCTGTACGCTTCGCTTCTCACGAACAGGTCAGCATGCACCTGCGCAACCACCAGTGTGTACTTTCAAAACTTTCATGGATTGCAAGCCTCTCCCTTTCAACGGCACTGAGGGTGCCATAGGTCTTCTGCATTGGATTGAGAAAATTGAAGCTGTCTTTGCTGTTTGCGAGTGTCCCCCTGTAAATTGGGTGAAGTTTGCTACTGCTACGCTTGAAGGAAGCGCGCTTTCTTGGTGGAAGGCGCAGATTCAGATGTTTGGGTTGGAAACTGCAAATGCTACGGCATGGGAGGATTTCAAGGATATGATTAAGGATGAATACTGTCACCGGGATGACATCCACAAGCTTGAGAACGAGTACTATGAGCTCAAGATGGTTGGGTCAGAGATTGAGACTTACACCAAGTTGTCTAATGACTATGCTGCTCTCTGCCCGAACATGTCTCGACCAATGTACCGAAGGATCGAACTGTATATCAAAGGTTTGGCTCCAGAGATTCGAAGCCATGTAACTTCAGCCAACCACACTACCATTCAGCCGATCGTTCGACTTGCTCACAAACTTACCGATCAGGCCGTGGAAGAGGGCAGGTTGCCCAAAAGGATCAGTGCTACTGTCGGAACGTCTAGTGACAGCAAGCGTAAGTGGGAAGGAAGTCAGAGCAAGGATGCTAACCCCACTCAGGCCCCAGCACAGCAAAGGAAAACTGAAAACAACAAGGGCACACAGCAACAGGGTGGCTACCGGGGAAGCTACCCAAAGTGCAACAAGTGTAACAAGCACCACAATGGGGCATGTAACAAGGGCCAGTGTCAGCGATGCCACAAGATGGGGCACGACGCCAAGGATTGTCGAAGTCAGTTCCCAGCTAGACAGAATCAGCAACTACCCCAACAGCATCAGCAGCAGGGAAACAACAGGGCATGTTTTAAGTGTGGAGCTGAGGGGCACTTTAAGAAGGATTGCCCTGAACTGAATCAGAATCGCAACAATAATCAGGGAGCTGGGAACAACAATCAGAACAACAATGCTGGGAATGGTGCTAGAGGAAGAGCTTTCGTGATTGGAGCTGGTGAAGCAAGGAATGACCCCAATGTCGTGGCGGGTAAGTTCCTACTCGATGATCGTTATGTTTCTGTGTTATTTGATTCCGGTGCCGATGCTAGTTATGTATCCCTACGTATTAGTAAGAAGCTTAAGCGTCCGCTTTCGTTACTAAGTTCTCCTCATGTCGTCGAGTTAGCTAATGGTAGAAACATCGAGGCCTCACATGTTGTCAAAGGCTGTAAACTAGAGTTGTCTGGTCAGACATTTAGTATCGATCTTTTCCCTGTTACTCTTGGAAGCTTTGACGTCGTTATTGGTATGGATTGGTTATCCAAGCATCGCGCTGAGATCCTTTGTCAAGAGAAAGCAGTTCGTATTCCTCGCCGTTCTGGCAAACCCCTCATTGTACAAGGTGGCAAAGGTGGAGAAGTCTCCGGCATTATCTCGTTCTTGAAGGCCCAGAAGTGTTTACAAAAAGGGCACACCGCTATCTTAGCACTTGTTACCAACGCGCAGGAAAAGGAAAAGAGGATTGAAGACTTTCCAGTAGTGCGTGACTACCCCGAAGTATTTCCTGAGGAATTACCTGGACTCCCTCCACATCGTCAGGTCGAATTCCAAATCGAGCTAGCTCCCGGAGCAGCGCCTATAGCTCGTGCACCTTATCGACTAGCCCCCGCAGAATTGAAGGAACTCTCTACTCAACTACAGGAACTATTGGATAAAGGGTTTATCCGTCCTAGTTCATCACCCTGGGGAGCACCGGTACTCTTTGTTAAGAAGAAGGATGGCACGTTCCGAATGTGCATTGACTATCGTGAGTTGAACAAGGTTACCATCAAGAACCGTTACCCTCTCCCGCGAATCGACGACTTATTCGATCAGCTGCAAGGATCGAGCTACTATTCCAAGATTGACCTGCGATCAGGCTACCATCAGTTAAGGGTCCGTAATGAGGACATCTCCAAAACTGCATTCAGAACTCGTTATGGTCATTATGAATTCCTCGTTATGCCCTTCGGAATGACCAACGCCCCTGCAGTATTCATGGATCTCATGAACCGGGTATGCAAACCCTACCTCGACAAGTTTGTGATCGTGTTTATAGACGACATCTTGATCTACTCGAAAAGTCAGGAAGAGCATGAACAGCACCTACGCCTTATCCTCGAACTCCTCCGCAATGAGCAACTGTATGCCAAGTTCTTGAAATGCGACTTCTGGCTTCGAGAAGTCCATTTCCTTGGGCACGTGGTTAACAAGGATGGAATCCACGTCGACCCAGCTAAGATCGACTCTATAAAGAATTGGCCTACCCCTAAGACTCCGACCGAAGTCCGCCAATTCTTGGGACTGGCGGGCTACTATCGAAGATTTATCATGGGATTCTCAAAGATTGCACAACCCCTCACTACGCTCACTCAGAAAGGCGTCACCTACAAGTGGAATGAAGCACAGGAATCTGCTTTTCAGAGGCTTAAGGATAACCTCTGCAGTGCTCCTATTCTCTCGTTACCTGAAGGCACTGACGACTTTGTGGTCTACTGCGATGCGTCTATTCATGGGCTCGGTTGCGTGTTGATGCAACGCGAGAAAGTTATTGCTTACGCCTCTCGACAACTTAAGACGCACGAAAGGAACTACACAACACACGACTTGGAACTGAGAGCAGTGATCTTTGCTCTTAAGATATGGAGACATTACCTGTACGGTACCAAGTGCACCATTTACACCGATCACAGGAGTCTCGAGCATATCTTCAAGCAGAAGGAATTAAACATGCGACAACGTCGATGGGTCGAACTTCTGAATGATTACGAATGCGCCATCAAATACCATCCGGGCAAGGCCAATGTTGTGGCAGACGCCCTCAGCCGGAAAGACACTGTACCAAGGCGCGTGCGAGCATTACAACTTACCATCCAGTCTAGTCTCCCTACCCAGATCCGAAATGCTCAGATTGAGGCTTTGAAACCGGTAAACATCAGGGCTGAGTCCCTGCGAGGATCAAGACAGCAACTAGAACAGAAAGAGGACGGCGCCTACTATGTGGCAGGGCGCATTTGGGTCCCACTTTACGGAGATCTACGAGAGCTTGTGATGGACGAAGCCCATAAGTCCCGTTATTCAGTACATCCTGGTGCAGATAAGATGTACCACGACTTGAAAACCACTTACTGGTGGCCTGGCATGAAAGCCCACATAGCCGCCTACGTTGGCAAATGTTTGACCTGCGCAAGAGTCAAAATCGAGTATCAGAAACCAGCAGGCCTACTACAGCAACCGGAAATCCCGAAGTGGAAATGGGAGCAAATTTCCATGGATTTTGTTACAGGGCTACCTAGATCCCAACGCGGGAATGACACTATTTGGGTGATAGTAGATCGTTTGACTAAGTCTGCACACTTTCTGGCCATTAAGGAAACAGACAAGTTTTCTACCTTAGCAGAAATCTATTTAAAGGAAGTAGTCTCCAGGCACGGGTTGCCAACTTCTATTATTTCCGACCGAGACGCTCGTTTTACTTCCGAGTTGTGGCACGCTATGCACAAATCCTTTGGCTCACGTTTGGACATGAGCACCGCTTATCACCCGCAAACGGATGGGCAGTCTGAACGCACCATCCAAACCCTGGAAGACATGCTTAGAGCATGTGTGATCGACTTTGGCAAAAACTGGGAGAAGCATCTACCGCTGGTGGAATTCTCCTACAACAACAGCTATCACACTAGTATTCAGGCGGCACCTTTTGAGGCATTGTACGGTCGTAAATGCCGATCACCTCTCTGCTGGGCGGAAGTCGGTGATAGTCAACTCACAGGCCCAGAACTAGTGGTAGACACAACGGAAAAGATTTCCCAGATAAGGCAACGCATGGCGGCAGCTCGTGACCGTCAGAAAAGCTACGCCGACAAGCGTAGGAAACCGTTAGAATTCCAGGTCGGGGACCGGGTTCTACTTAAAGTCTCACCCTGGAAGGGTGTGGTCCGTTTCGGTAAACGGGGCAAGCTGAATCCACGGTATGTTGGACCATTCGAAATTACCGAGAAAATCGGTAAGGTAGCTTATAGATTGAACCTGCCTGCAGAGCTGAGTGCAGTGCACAACGTTTTTCACATATCTAACCTAAAGAAGTGTTTGTCGGATGAAACACTTGTGATTCCTTTTAAGGAACTGACGATTGATGAACAACTACACTTTACAGAGGAACCGATTGAGATCACGGATCGGGAAATCAAAACCCTCAAACGTAGCCAGATACCCCTTGTACGAGTTCGTTGGAACTCACGGCGCGGCCCAGAGTTTACCTGGGAGCGGGAGGACCAGATGAAGTCCAAGTATCCCCAGTTATTCCCAAACGAAAACCCCAGCACTGAAGCTACAACCGAATTTCGGGACGAAATTCCAAACTAACGGGGGGATGATGTGACACCCCGTTGAAACACGCTAGCTCGGCAGTGGCTGCTTCAACTTTCGGGACGAAAGTTCTTAAAACTTGGGGATAATGTGACACTCGAGGTTTTTTTCCATACGAACGCCTTGTGATATTTTGTGTTTATATGATTATTATTAAATGAAAACGTGATCCTTTGTGCATTTTATGTGTTGTATGTATTATATATGTAGTATAGATATATTTATGAGAGCCGAAACCACGACCCGAGACCACGACTCGCAACCACTCGGTTGCGAGTGGGTCACTCGGTTGCGAGTGGGCCTTTGGGCCGTAACCGGCTTGGGCCGAAACCCCCAAGCCCAACCCGAAACACCCCATGTATATATATCCCACCTTCTCCTCACTTTCCCTCATTTGTTACAACACACAAACCCACAACACTTCTATTCTCTCTCAACTAGTAACCTCCAACAACAACACCCCTCTTCTTCCTCTTTCGGTTCAAGCAAGGATTTCGGACAAGGAAACTCGGTCAAGAGCATCACTCGGACACTTCATCTCCTCGGCTTCTTCCTTCATTTCGGCTCATTCCTCCCCTTTTCAACCGGTTAGTGTTTATTATGTGCATAGGGTTTATATTGTTATATGAACTAGATTTTTATGCATGTTTGGTTAGAAATATTATGCTTGGCTAGAAATACTATGCATGATTTTTAGGAAGTTTGTGAAGTTTTGACTATGTGTGTTAAACCTTATGTATGATACTTACTAACATGCTTAAATGGTTATGGAATAATGGTTTAAGGGTGTTTAGGGCCAACCGAGTTATGTTAATGCCACTAAGTGTATGTTTTACTTGTTCTTGCATATTAATCTTGTTAGAAATAGGTGATTTTCGGTCCAAAAATGTGTGAATATGTTGGCATGAAAACCCTAGAAATTATGAACATAGGATGAACTTGTTGAATGTGGGTTGAAGATTTCAAATAAGGCAAAGTTTGATCTATTTTTACTACTAGTCAAATGAGGAAAAGTGTTTGTAAAAATCTTATTGGTAGTTTCCGGATTTGGGTCTGAATTCTCGGTACAATTTGGACTGTCTTTTCTGCATCATCACGTGTACATGAAAATGACAGCTTCCGACTCGCAACAACGGCATTACGACTCGCAACCACAGTATTCCGACTCGAAACCACACCGTTGCGACTCGCAACCAAAGCATGACAAGTCGAAACCACGTGATTACGACTCGAAACTACGACGGTTGCGACTCGCAACCAACACGTGACAACTCGAGACCACGGTTGCGACTCGCAACCATAACGTGACAAGCCGCAACCACCTGGTTGCGACTCGAGACCAGCTAGTTACGAGTGGGCTATCCATTTTGGTTATTGGGCCATTTTGTATTAACTTGGGCTATCTGTTATATGGACTATGTGTTGCTGCGTTCTGCTTGACTGTGTTAATTGTTTAGGCCGGCCCAATAACCCCATGACTGTTTTCTTGTATGTATATTACGTGCCAGTATGTGTTTTACGTGAATGTTTGTATACCGAACCTGACCTATACCGGTAACCATGTTAGGACGTGGTGACCAACGTGATTGACAAGTAACCTAAACCTACCGAGCAACCCAAGGTGAGTTCACAACTTAAAAGCATGCGTCCCGGTGGTTTGGGACACGAGACTAAAACAACCCTATCCCCTGGTAAAAGGGGATACCATTTACATACCTTCCCTAGTTCTTGGGAACAAAACTTACTTTTACTTCCCGGGTATTGGGAAACCTTTTGGTTAATTACTGTTTATGCGGATTGCAACTAACGGCACTAAACGAAACTCTATCACTCAAGTCCCTACTACAAATACCGATTAGTCGCCGGGTTCAGGCGAACGGGTTATTAGTTGATAGCGCTATTTAGGTGTTTACCAGCCTCACACCGTGCCCTGGTTTGGGACGGGCGTGAACTAATAGACTCAGAAATCCGTCAATGATGATAGAACATTGACATCGGGGCATCCTGCGGATACGCAACGGTTACCTAGTGTTCGGTATTGGAAAAACAGTTTAGTCGCTAACTTTTGGGGTAGCTCCCCAGGGCATGTATAAACGGATAAATTAACCGGTGAAACAAAGTTTTTGGTAATTAAAAACTGGACAACTAGTGAACTCACTCAGCATTATTGTTGACCCCTTACTGCATGCTTTGCAGGTAACCAGTGACGAAGGAGCTTGCAGCTTGGGAACGTGTAGTGTCTGTTCACCCTTGTGTTGGGTGTTACCTTATTTTGAATCATGAACTTTGTTTGAACTACTTTCCTTATGCTTCCGCTACTCATTACTGTCTTGAACTTAAAACTTTAAACTCTGAACTTAATATTTGCTAAGCTTATGATTAGTAAGTATTACTTTTGTTATCAACTCAAATACTCAGTGTAATTGGTGGCTGGATCCTGGTCAGTCACGCCCCCGAAGCGGGTGTTATCCGCAGGCGGAATTTTGGGGGTGTGACAAAACTGTTTCCAAAACCCTATTTATTTTCAAGATTATAATTATAGGGATTAAGTCTTTGTAATCTTCAATTACTGCCGGTATGTGGGATTTTGTATACATTACTCGATAACCGTCACCATTGGACAACAGGTTAGCCGATGGGTGATATGACCATAGTCACAGATACGGTCGAGTGACAAATACCGATTTGGGATAATTGGTTGATATATAAACATTGTAATCGCTCTTAATACTGTGAATTATAACAATGTGTCTTTTGTACAAAATGAATGAACTCACCAGTATTTCCTGCTGACCAAATGTTTTTAAAAACGCGTTTCAGGTGATTACAGTAGATTGGAATAAGAGTGATGATATGGCACCGAAAGGCTTAAAGAAGTGGCTTATTTTATCAAATAAATTAAATTAAATGTTGTTTCATATATTCGGGTTTATCCCATATTAAAGCTACCTTTGTAAAACATGGGTTTATTCCCATTTGTTTAATAAATAAAATCCGGTGTTTCTAAACTCTGGTATTTCCTAACTCACGGTCCTGATGAAATTTTCTGCTGCAATATTTTCAAAATAACCACCGGTACCACTTGACTGCTCGCAGCTCCCACCCAGGGTGTGGTCGGGGGTCGTGACATCCCGTTTATATATATATATATATATATATATATATATATATATATATATAGGAATGGTATTAGGAGAAAACAATTTGAAGTGTGAGAATAATGAGAACGATTTTCAGCCATAGGATCTTTGTAATTTGTGGCTAAGATGATGCGGTGACATTTTTGTAAATAATGGGAACCTTATAACTACCAGGAGTGGTAAAATTGGAAGATCCAAACAAAGGTGCACATGCTAATCACATGCCATTTTCCCCTATCATATTTAAACGCCAATAACTTTTTTATACGTGATTATTTTTCTAGAAAATTACACCATAAAACTCAGCGTTTTTTTATCTTTCCAACGAGTATACTAATGATATACTATTCGAAAAAAAATGAACTGGGTTTTATGGCGTTTTTCTAAACTGGGTGTTTTACTACGTTTTAGACTAGGTATTTTCATGGCGTTTTCTGAACTATGTGTTTTTATGGCGTTTAAACTAGGTATTTTCATAGCGTTTTTCTAAACTATGTGTTTTATGGCGTTTTAACTAGGTATTTTCATGGCGTTTTTCTGAACTGAGTGTTTTATGGTGTTTTCAACTGAGTTTTTCATGGCGTTTTTCTGAACTGAGTGTTTTATGGCGTTTTAACTGGGTATTTTCATGGCGTTTTTCTGAATTGGGTGTTTTTATGGCGTTTTATTTGAACACCCAGTTTATGTGAGTGGGTTTTTTTGACGATATTACCCCTTAGTTTAATTTAGCATCAATGCCACATGTCAACACCAAAATCGTTCTCACACTTTTCACCGTTTTCCCTAAATCCTGGCCCTATATATATATAGGGCCAGGATTTAGGGAAAACGGTGAAAAGTGTGAGAACGATGAGAACGCTTGTGGATCGTCCGATCAAAACAATCTATGAACTAGATTGGCGCAGTGGCGTTTTCGTAAATAACACGAATTCTATTAAGTGTACGCGCTTCATTAAGGGTAAAAAAGTCTTTACACTTCTATAACAAAACGCCAAACTAATGAATAAAACGCCATTACGGACCAAAAACACATCCCTATATAAACAAAAACATCCCAGACATAAAAACACACCCCTAGAACCTGAAACGCCATATTTTCTACTATATACCATTCATCTTACAAACGCCAAAATCCCCAAAACATCAAACACACCTACTCAAAAAACGCCAGATTTTACTATATACTAATCATCTTAGAAAACGCCAAAACACTCAAACATCAAAGATTCCAAAAAACATTTCTTTCAGATACACTAATTCCTCAGTAAAACGCCAAAAATGGCAAATATCGTTTCTTGTATATTCAATATTGTTCTACGCCAAGTTACGGAGAATGCATTCTTCCCTGAGGTGTTGTGACTCAAATAACATTTTGCTGCATGAGATGGACAAATCATAAACAAAAAGATGCTGGGGTCAGACTTATGTCATTTTTTGTGTTTTGTTATTGATGAATATTATAATGGCATCAAAAGACGAATGACACTGATGAGTTGTTTGAAGATACATAAAAGTAATTTGCAGAAGTATTATTAAAAGTTAAAAATGAAAAAAAAAACGCCAAAAACTACTTAAAGTCATTAAAAACGCCAAACTTGGGAGATGGAAAGTCTATGACCCTAAAACTCATAAAAAGCTGAACAAAAACAGTAAAAATACACAGTAACTGAAAAGACGGCTACTCTATTAATATCATTTATTATAAATAAAATCCCGCCTAAACTATGTGCCAAAAACATCCTATAAGAGAGACGTCTCTGCATAATCAACTGATCACAAACCAAAAACGACGCCATATTTCCCAGAAACCATTCACTTTAAAAACGCCAAAAAAATAGTTAAAAAAGCCACAGCTGCGGAACCTCGTTTCTTCTATATTGAGTATTGTTCTGAATGAGTTTCACTCAATGCATTCTTCTTTGAGGTGGGTATCTCTATAATCTTTTGCTGAATGAGATGGATAAATATTCAAGAAAAGAGACTGATGACACTGATATGTCATCATGTCACTTTGTTCTTGATGGATATATTGATGGCATAAAGGGATCAATACATTAGAGCAGGCGTTGGTCTTCAACATGTCATCAAACAAGTATATAACAAACCACAAAAAATAAGCATCTTCTAAAGACGGGCGTTATGTAGGAAAATAAGGATCTACATAAGGTATTTAAATACAGGTTCAAAATGCCAAAAAGGTTAAAGTAGAAGAGGCTGATGACAGTGAAGATTTGGATGAGATATTAGATTATAATTTTTAATTTTTTTTTTCATTTTCTATTGTTTGTTATCTAATTCTCTGTTGTTTATTATCTAATTCTCTATTAATAAAAAAATTGAGCATAAAACGCCAAAAACTACAAACACCAAAAAGCCTGATTGTGTGAAAACTATGAGAACGGATGCTAGCCAAGCACGATGTTGCTATATAAAACGCCAAAAAATGCGAAACAAAGTATTACTGGAAAAATCAACACTAATTGACAGATGAAATTGAACGAAACAGTAATTGCTAAACATTAAAATGAAGAGACGGTAACATTATTACCAAACATTTATTATATTAAAAGGCGCTACATGGAAAATTGAATTTATTTATCTTTTCAAAACGTCATGTTAGGCCCTAAAGTGTGAGACTGACGCATCAAATTAACACAACGGGCTATGGGTACGAACTAGGCTTTACTAAGTTAGTTTATATTATGTTTTGGACCTTTATAGGTCACTTGGGCCAAGCTTTATGCCATGTGGGCTAAGCAGGCCCAAGGGAAGCCCATGTAGGGAAGTGGGCTTGTCTATGTATATAAACAAGTTTTCAACTTGTTTTAGGATTTGAACCTCCTTGTTACACAATTTCTCTAGAGCTAGAGTGGAGGTGATTCGATTTTGGTGTACTCATACCAGACGTTTTTGCTTGTTCAAGTAATAGAAACGTGTGTGAGTTAAAAGTTATTTCGGTGTTCTTATTTGTTTTCGTTTTGATTCTTGAATCACCTATTGATTGGATTCCGCACAATCAATAGGTTGTTTGATATCATTGAAAAATCCGTTTTACAGGACTTACAATTGGTATCAGAGCCATTAGAACCTATTTCTAGGCTCGGTGTGATATCAAAGATTCAAGATTTTCGTTATTTTTGGTCCGGTGTTCTTCGCGTTCTTCGTAGTGTTCATCGAAATTTTATCAAAAATCACTATATTTTGGTGTTTTGATTTTGAAAAAGGCTGTTAAAAGGATTAAAGGTAATTTTTAAAATTTTGGAAATATCTTGATTTTAAAATTTTCACAAATTTTTGGTGATTTGTTGATTTGACAGAATCTTTTGAAAATTTGTTTACTTTCAAATTCAAATTTCCATCTTTTAACGATTTCGAGTCCTTCACCACCGCCGTACATTAGATCCGACATCCACGTTCTCGAGTTAAGGAGATCTCGAGTCACGGTCTCGGCTCATCATCAAAGTTTCATTCATCTTTCACAAAGTCTCAACTCTCATCATCATTATCACAGTCTCGAGTCATCATCTTCCTAGTCTCGAGTCATCGTCTTCCACGGTCTCGACTCAACAACCTTCACAAAGGTCTCGACTCACTTCCACGGTCTCGACTCAACAAGAGGTTGTCAGCTCCAAAAGTTTACACAGGTCTCGACTCATCAACTTTCACAGTCTCGAGTCGCAACCACGGTTCCGAGTCGCAACCGAGATCTCGAGTCATCAACATCCACTGTCTCGAGTCGCAACAACGGTTTCGAATTCAACGTTTTCGAGTCAAGTAGGTTGTTCATCTTCAACGTAGTTTGCAAGTCCCACAACCTGCAACTCATCACCGTTTCATCACCTTCGTTTTCATCATCCTCCATCTTTACTGACTACCGTTCTCTCCATCAACTCTCCATTTCCAACGAATCGTGCTCCTCCGAAAACCACCACCTCCGATCATCTTCTTCTTCTTCGTTAACTGTTCGCCGGAAACCTGCAATATTATTGTTCGTCAACGTCAATATCCATTAGATTACAGCATCAGCATCGTGCATCATATCTGATCATCATCGTCAAACGTCCTCCTTGAATCACAACCTGCAACAACAACGTGATCGATCTTCTTCGCCATTTCTTTTCGCCGTTTCATCAACACGACCAACCATCATTCATCTCCGTCATACATCGTCTGATCCTCCGATCACCACTCATCAGATCACCATATTTGTGGCTGAAAGAAATTAGGGTTTGTGGGTTTAATTTTAGGAAGAAGAAGACGGGTTATCGTGGACACTCATTCTTGTTTTGATAACAATAATAATTATAATATTAATCATAAGATGATATTATATAATCATTGCTTTTTATAATAATCATTAATAATAATTGTTTAATAATAATAATTTATATTATATATTTTAATTAATTTAAAATATTATATAAAAAAAGGGTTTGTTTATGATAACGGGTTGACAGATTTTTGAGGTGCGGTTTAGAAAACTGGTCGCGTGCAAGGGGTTTGAGTTAGCAAGTACACAGGTTCTCGCTTCGGGCTTGCGTTGAGGAAATAGTTAAAAGATCACATTTTTGGGGGATCACATCTTAAAAAATGTCTTCTAAGAGAGAGGTGCTTGAGCAGGAACTCCAAGGATTCAGATACTCATATGGTGAATCTATAGAAGCACTTACAGACCGGTTTGCTGAACTGCTCTCTGAAATGGAGAAGGCAGAGATGGTGGTGTCTACTCACATGAGCAACAGAAAGCTTCTGGATGCTATAAAAGGGATTCCAGATCAGGCGAACTGTAGTTGGTTTCGCAATGTTAATCAGATAGTATTGACAACCGACTGCTGCTGTTACAAAATGAAGTCAGATGAGCTAATCTCACTCATCAAATCATATGACAATGCTGACAAGCAGTCTACTCAAGGCAACACATCTGCTGCTATTTGCTCATCCACACAAAATTCAGCATTTATGTTTAACAAACCCCTGGCTCAAGAAATTACTCGTGATCGTGAAGAGATACTTTCTGTCTTTTGCACTCCTGAGTGTAGAGAAAGAAATGAGGCATATCGGTTACACAACGCTGAGTTGATTCAAGACAACGACATAAAAAATAAAAATTTTACTTTATCAAAGAATGAAAAGCTTTATAAAGATAAAACTGAAGCTCAGCGAAAAGACATCATCAAACTTAAGGATGATGTAAGTGTAAAAACAACCCATTTCTTAGAGGCACAGGAGAAGGTATGCATTTTGATCAAAGAACTGGAAGATATCAGAGAAAGATATCAAATTAACGAACTTAACATTAAAAAGTATGAGTCTTCCAGTCAGTTGGTCAAAAATTTGTATGATCAACAACTTGCATATCAGAAAAAGAAAGGGTGTGGATTGGGTTTCAATTAGGCTCCTCCTCCTTACAATGATAATTACACATATTTACCTATGACTGAGGAGGAACTGATGAATGAAAGCAGGATGACTTACGGTCCTAAAATCGATAAGTCATCAATCAGCAGCAAATCTGTTGATAATAAATGACCAACTCCTTCAATGAACTTTATTTCTAAAGGCACTTTTGATCCTAATGCTTCGTCTTCACGTGCAGATGAAGTAAATGAAGTAAAGTTTGGAGATATTCTTGGGGATGAACCAGATTCAAAGTTTGATATTTTAGAAAACTCAATAAAAGAAACAGCTTCTGAACCTGTTTTTGGACCAAACTTTTTTAAGTTTATATTTGATTCTCTTTCAGTTGATAATAATTGTGATGTTTCTTGTTCAACAACAACTGAAGCTGAACAAACAAAAGAAAGTGAAAGTGTTGATCAAAACTGTTCTGATCATTCTTCTGAAACTGTTTCTGCAAATGTCCCTGATGATGTGTCTTGTGGGACCTCTGAGACATCTTCACAAGATGATCAAGAAACATCTTTGAAAAATGAAGTTACAAGTGAACCAGTTTTGAAAACATCTGAATCACGTGAATCTAAACCTGAATCTGAATTTGAAAAGGAAAAGGTGGTTACACAGGAAAAAGAGCAACAAAATGATTTTTCTGAATCAGATGTCAAAGATGAATTTTCTTCAAAAGATAAATTAGATAATGATATGAAAGAAGATGATCATCAAAAGTCAAAATCTCATACATGTGCTAGTTCTGATCAACAGGTACAAAAGAAATCAGAAAAGACACATGGAACACAAGCAAAGCAACCTAAGCAAGTTCGGTCATCTAGACCCATCAGATCAGTTAACGCTGCTAGCTCTCAGAATCTCCATACATTGAAACGACAGACATGTTTCAACTGTGGAATTCCTGGGCACATTGCAAGAAATTGTGTTCATCGCCCAAACGTGCAACAAAATGCTAATATTCACTCTTGTGCTGATGTTTGTGAGCCGGTTCACAACACACAAAAGGAGCCAAAACGAGCAGATCAAAATCAGGGATATAAGAAGTCTGCTCATCAAGAACAATCACAATCTCGTAAGGCTCATGACAAGGTGAAGAAAAGCTCCAATCAGGGAGAAAAGGCGAAGAATGGTGCTCAGAGCTACAAGACATCTGCAAACAGCAAATACAAGCACCCAAATTCATCTTCGTCTAAGAGTAATGTGCAGGCACATCCAAAGCAAAAAGGACCAGTTCATCCTTCAGGGCCTGCAAGAGCAAATCTAGCTAATCAGAATGCTTCCTACATGAAGAGACAAACATGCTTCAATTGCGGCATTGCTGGTCACTTTGCTCGAAGCTGCACATATCATCCCTGTGTACCCTATTATATGCAAAATCAGAGGGTTACACCTAAGGATAACTATTATTCCAAGCCAATGAAGGTATCTTCACCTAAGGCAATGAAGAATGTGAATCCCAAGGTTAAACCTTCTAATGGGGATTGGAATGCTGCTAAAGCAAAAAGAAAACAAGCTTTGAAACCTACACAAATTTTGAAAAATAACAAGGTTGATAAGCCAATTGTTTTGCCAAAGGCATCTAAGAAACTAGAAAAGCCTAAACAAATTTGGAGAGCAAAACAAAAAGCAGCCACATCTCCAATTCTTGAAACGAAAGGGGACTTGTGTCTAAAGGAAGTGTCTTATTTTGATGCTTCAGGTAAACCCAGGACCACGATGGCCTGGGTACCCATGTCATACTAATCTCCTTACTTTTTAGGAACAACCAAGGAGGAGCTGTTGACTATCTCTGGAATGTTGATAGCGGTTGTTCCAGAGATAAAACGGGTAACATTTCACTGTTGAAAAAAGTTCAAAATTTTTTTTACAGATGATATGTTTCCTTTGGAGGAGATAAGAGAAGTAAGATAAGATTAGCAAAAGGTACCGTTTAAATTCAGTACTTTGATATGATTTTGATTAGTCTTCAATCTGATGATAGAACGGTTAAACAAAAATATTTTCTCTCTTTCTTAGTTTATTATTTTGTATATAAAGTGTCCTTTCTCTAGTAAATGGTAAATTTGCGCAAAAATACAAGATTTATGCACAAATTTAGGGGGGAGAGGAACATATAGATAGATATAGAGTTTAGGGGGAGAAAATGAGAAAAATACAAAAACATTAGAAAAATGAAAAAGCCAAAAAGAAAAATTGCATGACATGGGAAGTGAAATAAATGTTTGTGTTAAAGGGTTTGACTAACACATGTAAGGTGCCATAGCTAAAAAGACTAGGATCTACTGTGATATGTCGATAGGCTTGACACTCAACATGATAAAAGATACTAAGTGATATAAACATAATGAACTATGTACCATGTGGGTAACATACCAACGGCGTATGATTTTATGGTCTTAAATCTTGCGTTGATAGATAGCCAGCATATGAGGTCTCGGGTCTTTATATTGTTGAATCATCCGGGGATATCTTGGCTGTCCTTCTGTTGCATCCAGATTATATGCAGACCTAGACACAGTCAGGATATCTTAAAAGATCCCAAAGAGGACAAAAACCCTAAGGAATAAAATCTCAAAATGAGAAAATTCCAAATGCTCAAAGAGCTAAATTCGTACGAAAATGGTATTTGCCTCGCCCTCGTTGGACAAAATCATTGGTCGATCTGCTATACGAAAGTACTGACCTGTCACCAATGGTCTAACGTTGTAAATCAAAAAGGATGACATCAATATACTCACCTGTTACGATGAATCGTTGTGCTTACCTTGATCGCGGGGGTATGCCTTGGAATGGGACACACGGGTATAATAGTATAATATTACCTTAAGCATATCACGAAGTTGAAAAATTGAAAGTCGAGCGTTAAAGTTTAAGTGTACAAACATATTGGCAATCACATAGACCAGTTTGATTAGGCTCGTACTGAAAAGTGTTCCTTAGTCTGCCTGAGAACGAATTTTGATCCCATTGCAATTGTACTTGTACATTATGGTAGTTGTTTATATTTTGAGTTTTTATTTGTTTTTAGTTCTAAAAATAAAAAAATAAAAAAAAATAGAAAAATTCAAAAATACAAAAATAGTGTCTTGTTTTTCTATAAAATCAAAAATCCAAAAATAGAGTGCTTATTTGTTTTTCTTAAAATTAAAAATGTAACCGTTCTTGAAGATTTGACTGATCATCAAAAGTTGAAAGAATTTAAATTGTGAAATCTGAGTACAAATACTTGGATGTACCTAGTGTTCATGTGGTACGTTCCTCTGTTGCATAAGAAATGTTTGCTTATGAGTTTGTGAGCATGTGCAGAACTTGATTTCAATCAAGAACAGGGGTTGATGAAGACTTAGATGCTGTTAGCTGCTGAAGAAGCATGGAGCATCACAACAACAAGATGTACCTGAGTCAGAAGAATCGGATACGAAACGCCGTCTGACAGTGAAAGTACATTTGAAGAAGTACCGTGAACCTGCTTGAAAGACAAAGATTGAAGAAGAAAAGAGCTACTGAGAATCCTCCTCTCACATTCTTTTCAACAAGATTTTCAAGCAAAAGCTGATCGAGATCCTGATATGAAGCTAACCACAAGAGCTGAAGAAAGAGACCCAGGGTTGAGAGTTCAGAAGTCAAGAACTTCCACAACATCTGTAGCATTGAGACAACCATAGACTGTGTTGAAGACGTTGCTGATTTCATGTTTTGAAGATAGTTTGATGGCATTAGTCTAGGGGGAGATTCTTAGGCCCTAAAGTGTGAGACTGACGCATCAAATTAACACAACGGGCTATGGGTACGAACTGGGCTTTACTGGGTTAGTTTATATTAGGTTTGGACCTTTATAGGTCACTTGGGCCAAGCTTTAGGCCATGTGGGCCAAGCAGGCCCAAGGGAAGCCCATGTAGGGAAGTGGGCTTGTCTATGTATATAAACAAGTTTTCAACTTGTTTTAGGGTTTGATCCTCCTTGTTACACAATTTCTCTAGAGCTAGAGTGGAGGTGATTCGATTGTGGTGTACTCATACCAGACGTTTTTGCTTGTTCAAGTAATAGAAACGTGTGTGAGTTAAAAGTTATTTCAGTGTTCTTATTTGTTTTCGTTTTGATTCTTGAATCACCTATTGATTGGATTCCGCACAATCAATAGGTTGTTTGATATCATTGAAAAATCCGTTCTACGGGACTTACACGTCATAATTGCCTGTCACATTACAGGCATGTATCCTACATGGCACAACACTTGAAATAATAAATCAAGAAAATTACTGATGTTTTTTACATTATAGGCCTGCATCCTGATCTAAAAACAATAAAAACGCCAAAACATACTTAAAACGCCAAAATATTTACTATGATCCTGGTCTAAAAACAATAAAAACGTCGTGTGTTGGTGCATATGTCTGTCGACTTCGTCTTGTATCGAGTCTTGTAAATTGTATGATAGATCAGGGCACGTTATACGAGAAAAACTGAGAATCATGCAGGACTGTCCATTTCGCACGAAATGGATGTGTGGCCATTTCGCACGAAATGGCTCTGGCCATTTCATGTGAAGCCCATCTCGTGCGGAATGGATCTTCTATAAATAGCTGTCCTATCATTTCGTTTGTAACAGTTCTGATTCTGGTACCGAGGTGCTGCCGAAGTGTCTATACGCTGTAAATCATTGTTATTTCAATATACAAGACATTAAAAGTGATTCTGTGTGTAAATCAAGCTGATTCTAAATCGATGCGTTTGTTTCCGCGTCTCGTATTGATTAGAACTCTTCTGAACGACTCATTTTGGTCGTGCAAACGATCCTACAAGTGGTATCAGAGCTCAGGAGGAAGAGTTTTTACCGAATTCAGCTTGATTTCATCAAAATTCTGACTTCTATACCTTCTTTTTCAAAACTAACAAGATTTTACGGTTAAAATGGATTGAATTTCAAATATAACATGCGAAACACTGTTTTAAACAATCCTTGAAAGAATCAGACCTAAAATCGACCTAAAACCTGATCAATTATGCCAAAATCATGTCCGAGTGTATGACGTCAGCACCATTTCGCACGAAATAGCCCATTTCGTGTGAATCAGATAATCCATTTCGCACCAAAGTTGCCCATTTCGCTTGAAAACAATTCATTTCACTTGAATTGTGCCATTTCGCTTGAAAAGGATCTTTCATTTCGCACGAATTGACAGTATTGGATCATTTCGCTTGAAATAGACCTCCATTCCGTGTGAAAGTGCCAATTCGCTTGAAGGGCCATTTCGTACCAAAGATCATTTCGTTCCAAAGCTCCAATTCGCATCAAAGGCATTTCGTTTGAACATGCAATTTGCTTGAATTTTGTGATTTTGTGAATTTTCAACACCTAGACATGGAAGAAGAATTCTATAATGCATTTGCTACTACTCCAGCTGCTCCAATTACAATTGCCGAAACTCTTGAAATCGAAAATGAAACAGGAACGTCTCAAAAGCCTCCAAAGCTTATGTACATCGAGGATTTTAAAGGATGGCAAAACCGTTTTGAAACATGGATACAAGCTTATAAGTTCGATGCATGGGTTTCGTTGGACAAAGATTTCGAAAAACCGAAAGATGAACGTGGAAATGAAAAACTTTTAAGTGATTATTCAGCGGCTGAGAAGTTAAAATACAATAGTGAGAAAATGATGATTAGCATTCTCCAACAAGCAGTGAAAGAAGATATCTTTGTTTTGCTTCAACATGAGAACACTGCTAGATCAATTTGGTTGGCGTTGATTCAAAAGTTTAAGGGAAGTGCTGATATGATAAAAAAATAAACGTGCTTTACAAAAGAAATCTTTTGATACGTTTACAGCTGGTAAAGGTGAAACGACCAAGAAGACTATCGATAGATATTGTCATCTTGTCTAGGAAATGAAAAGATTGGAGATAACAAAAGAAGATGATGAGTGGGTTGACAAGCTTTCTGATGCATTACCACAAGATAAGTGGGGAACATATTTGTTGATCTTAAAGCATATGAGAAAATCTAAAAGTATGAATTTGTGTAAGTTTATTCAGAAGCTTGAAGAACATGAATTGGATGTTCAGAAAACTGCTATCATGAATAATCCAAATGCTCAACAAGATGAAAGTTTATACTATAGAGGAAGCAGAGTTGAGACTACTCCGAGTCCGAAGATTCAGACTGCGTTCAGCGCTGATGGTACTTCAGGAACAAATGTTAGCACTATGACTCAAAGTGGTGGATATTCGTCATTGTATTCAAGTTTTGATCCGAATTTCTCAACACCAAGTTCTCAACGACAGAGTTCAACGAATCTGCAATGCAATGTTACATTGGATATTCAAAATGGTCAAAATCTCTCTCCAGAGATAGCTAAGCAAGACATGGCATCACTTGTTACTATGTTAGAGTCTTATGAAAGCTTAGTTTCTGGAAGAATTGGAAATCAGATGCTTACTAAAGAGGATTATGACCAGATTGATTCTGAGGAACTTGAGTTGATGGACCTCAAGTGGTGTTTAGCCAGTGCTGTAAGAAGAGCGGAAAAATCCAAACAAATCACCGGTAGAGATGATCTTCATGATGCTGGTACATCTCTGTTAGGGTTTGACAAATCAAAAGGTCACTTGCTTTCATTGTAGAGAAAAGGGACATTTTAAACGAGAATGTACAAACAAAGAAGCAACCGGAAGACAAGATCCGTTTGGAAATAATGATTATCATCGAAAATCAATTTATCATCAAATTGCTAATCAATCATCATCATCCCGTGCTATTGAAGATGGAAAGAAGAAAGATTAGCTTGTTAATCAAGATGATGAAAAAGTGGCAGAGGGTTTTAGCTGGGACAAATACGTTCCATCCGATTTAGCCTTTGTTGCTCAAATCTTGGAAGAAGTCAAATCTAAGCCAAAAAGAGTGAAGATTTTCAGATCATCAGAAAGTGATGAAGATACTGATGATGAGGAAGAATACATTAATAATGCTAGAGAAAGCTTAGACTCATTCAGTTTTAATTTGTTTTTTGCAGATAAAATCGAGATGTTAAAAGAGAAAAGGGCTGCTCGACTGAAGAGAGAATTGGAAGAATTGGAAGCAAGAAGGATTGCTGAAGAAAAGGCAAAAATGGAAGCTGAAAAAGCAAAAGTTGAAGAAAATTCGACAGAGAAGGTCGAAGTTGAAGAGTGTGAAGTAAAAATAGAATTTGATGAAGAGCTGATGACTGAAAAGGTGATTGAGAAGGTAGTGGAGAAAATTGTTGAAGTGGAGAAAATTGTTGAAGTTGAGAAAATCGTTGAAGTTGAAAAAATTATCGAAGTTGAAAAGATAGTCGAAGTTGAAAAGATTGTAGAGGTCACTAAACCTTGTCTGAAATGTTTGGAATCATGCAAACATTGTGAAGAGAAAGACAAGAAGTTTAGTGAGCTAGAAGAGTTGAAAGAAAAGTTGTTGTTTGATGTGAAGTATGTAAAAGAATCATATGATGTGCTGAACAGAACGGTTGATAATTTGAACAAGACAAACCTAGAACTGGGAGTTGCTCAGACGATGATGAGTTCAACATTAATGACAAAGCAAAAGGTCATCAATGAGTATATTGAAGATTGTGCTAAGCTGAAGCAGGATTTGGAACTCGAAAAGATTGAAAATGAGAGAATCAAACGATTGCTGCTAAGTTATACAACTTGCGATTATTTGATTGATAGAGTTTATCCTACTGTTGCAGGTCTTGAAGCTTTTCAAGATAAAAAGACAGAAGATATGGATACCGGTAAGAAACAAAATGTCAAGTATAACAAGTGTCCGCCTCCGATCTGGGAAAGTTATTCTCCCAGAAAGCCAAATGAGGAACGATTAAAAAAGGCAGTTAATATAAAGTTAAAGTCTGGAACCACTGATGAGTTACCAGATAACATTGATGTCACATTCACAGCGTCTGACACTGATCATGAGTCTGAGTTATTAAAGAAAGTGGTCGATCAGGTGTTGGATATGGATTTGCAGTCAAAGTCGGAGTCTAAATCTGAAAGTTCGAGTTCATCAGACAAGAGTCAGAGTTCACCAGTCAAACGGGTTTACAATAAAGAATTTCTGATGTCGAAAAATAATTTGAAAGACGAAACATTTAATGTAGCATATACTTTGAATGATTCTGACAAATTATTTCCTGATGAGGAATTTCCAATAAGAAGTGTCAAAACTGAACAAATCAAATAGGTTTTCAAATTAACAGAAATTAATATTTCTGAAATAAAAGATGTAAATCTTAATGAAAAACCTAAAAAATACACTTCAAGAGTTTAACAAAGATTGAACAAGAAAAAAGGTTACAGTTCTGGTTCTGGTTTTCAAAAGAAACCAAACCATAACAGTAATTTCAAAAAGAAAGGTTTAGGTTTCATTCCCCCAGAAAATCATAAAAATGAGAAAACTTATAAACCAAAAACTAAATTTGTTTCAGGAACAAGTTCAGAAGAAGAAGAGAAGAAACCATTCTGGAGACAGTCAAACAAAGAGTTTCTTGCTGAAAAGAAAAAGAATGTGGTGAAGGAATCTGTGAAAAGAGTTGAAAGAAGAACATGTTTCAAATGTCAAGAAGTTGGACACATAGCTTGGAACTGCCCAAAGCCCTACAACACAAAACAGGGAGTTTATTCTAACTCAAAGTTGAAAAAGAAATGTGTTGATGAAGGAAACAACCAACAGAAAGTTTTAAAAAGTTTAAAAACTCGACTTTCGAAATTGATGAAAGTTCGAAACGCTTTTACAAAAGAAAAGTCAATCTGAACAAACAAAAATGGGTTGTTAAATCAGAGAGTAGTTCTGACAATGAATCTGACTCGTCAAAGTCAGAGGAGTCGTTTGTTGAGAAAAATGATGAGAATTTCGTTCCAGAAATGAACGAAGAAAACTTTCCGTCATTAATAAGAGAAAACCTGAAATCCAAAGTTAGAAAGATTGAGATTTCAGATCAATTCTTCCCTGGAAAAGAAGAATTTGATGCTGAAAAAGCTCTTAATGGAAAAGTAAAACATATCTTTGGGAAGATGGTTGACGGAAAGGTAAAGGGTGTGAAAGATTTTTACAAATAAAAAAGATGGTGGGATAGAGATGAACAATCACCCAAGACTGGTCAGGCTTGGGTGACAGCATTTTCTACTTAAAATCCTGACTTGCCGGAACTTCCAGGTTGGTAATTGGGGAGTAGGAATCGGCATCTTTCTTGAGAAATTCATGGCAATGATATTTCGACCTACAAGTGGTAGAATTTTAAAATTTTCATATTTCAATTTTCGAGTGGTATGGTTGATAAGCAAACCTACAAGTGGTTGAAAAAGGAGGTTTTCTCCTACAAGTGGTTAATCAAGGTCATTAAGTTGAACTTGATTTAACTTTCATTCAAAACCGTACGGGCATTATGCATTGCATACGGCTCTACAATAAAATTGACCCTTACCTTCCATAAAATAAAGAAAAAATAGTTGGAAAACAACATGATGATCATAACCCCAACTTTACAAGTGGTAAAATCAACAAAACTTATTTTTCGGAAAAACCATTTTGATTAAAACAAACTTAAGTGTTTTGAAATCATAATGGGAAAATAGTTTGTTGTAAGGGAGAGTTCTGATTGTTTACGCCAAGTGGATAGAGAATTGAAGCAATTCTAATCAGTTTGTCAGTTTATCTGTATAGTTTGTTTTCAAATTTTCCTTGAAAATTTTATCTGTATAAGGGGAGTAAAAATTTTAGAAATTTCAAAAATTTGAAAAATCTAAAAACATGATAAAATCCAAAAATCCAAAAACATTGAAAGAATTCAAAAAGAGTTTTGTTGTGAAAAAAGAGGAAATGATAGTACATCAGTGGACTATCACAACACGCTAAAGAAATGAAAAGTAAAATGTGATAAACGATCTCACTGAGGATGTGCCAGTAGGTTTTTATACATTCAGTAGATTATTTTCGAGATATAAACCTAAATATCAAATACTTACTTATCTCGTGGGGAACATCTCTCGGATATATGGGTAACCCTCGAAATCTTGTTTGAAGGGTTTTCTATTTCTGACATACTAGGTCTTTGTGCGTGATGATATCTGGGGTATTATACCAGGACTTCTGATTTTGCGGGAGCAATAGCCTAGTCCTCGTATAATACTTTGCACAGCTTTAATCTTAAAGCTCACCCTCAGCATAAAAAATGATGAAACATTGAAAAATGCTAATCATGTGCTGTTGAAGAAAAGATCCCCAAACGGGACACACCTAAAGACGAGCCATCATCTCTTTGTCTGAACGGAAGTTCTAACCTGAGCTATCATAGTCTCGCATTTACCCGTTTTAAAGATATCATTAGTGTACACTCACCTGTAAGACTGAATATAGAAGTATGGATACGGGAGTATATTCTGAGATGGGACACGCGAATAAGTTTAAGTGCTTAAAACACTAATATTGTATCTCGAAACAGTTGAACTTTTTGTGAAAATTTAAAGTGGATCAGTATACTGACAATCTACGTGAATCGTTTAGAACTTAAAATGTTTAAAGCTTAACGGTGTTGGTGATATGTCTCAAATACTGATATGATCCTCTTACACAAACTCACAAAAATATTGTCTGTAAGTATTTCTTTACTGCTTTTTCTTAAAAAAACAAAAATCTAAAAAGATTTTCAGAATGTTTTAGCATAAATTTTTGAAAATACAAAAAGATTTTCGACAACTGATAATGAAAAGCAGATTTTCAAAATTCCGAGTGCTAAACATGATGAAAGGTTTGGGAAAGTTTGTTCGAGATGAAAAGTAAAGTTAAAAGATTGAGATAATTTGTGAAATGACATATTATAACAAATGATGTTTTGAGTTTGTTTCTACTAGTGGTAAGCAGAAAAAAAATTTGTCAAATTTTAAAATTGTGAAATTTACTTTGAGGTAGAGATTGTGCAGGAAAAAGGTTTAAAAGAGCCAGGTTTTCGATCCAAAGCCTGTAGATTGTGAATTCCAGACTGCGATCCCAGCATATCGAAAGGGGGAGTCTGAAGACATAAGAACCAGATTCAGATTATGGATCAACATTCAAGGGGGAGCTTGAATGGCAGAGAGCCAGTTTGAATCCTGATGTTCATGCTAGTTGCTGATGCTGATAAACTTAAGGAATCAAGAAATCTGATCAAGAGAGGATAGAGACAGGTTAAGATTTTGGAAAAGAGAAAGAGAAAAAAGAAATAGAGATTGAGGATGCTTACACTGTCAGATACTTTAGAAAGCATGAGAAGACTGATCAAGACTGAAGACTTTGAAGACTTGACACTGAAGACTTCATCAACATCCAGGGGGGGTCTGTTGGTGCATATGTCTGTCGACTTCGTCTTGTATCGAGTCTTGTAAATTGTATGATAGATCAGGGCACGTTATACGAGAAAAACTGAGAATTATGTAGGACTGTCCATTTGGAACGAAATGGATGTGTGGCACGAAATGGCTCTGGCCATTTCGTGTGAAGCCCATCTCGTGCGGAATGGATCTTCTATAAATAGTTGTCCTGTCATTTCATTTGTAACAGTTCTGATTCCGGTACCGAGGTGCTGCCGAAGTGTCTACACGCTGTAAATCGTTGTTATATCAATATACAAGACATTAAAAATGATTCTGTGTGTAAATCAAGTTGATTCTAAATCGATACGTTTGTTTCCGCCTCTCGTATTGATTAGAACTCTTCTGAACGACTCGTTTTGGTCGTGCAAACGATCCTACACCGTGTTTTTATTAAACGCCAAAAAATGGAAAGGTGATGTGACACGCGTTTAAAAAAAGAAATATGAAATGACAAAAAAGCCCCTCCGCCCTTCTCTATGTCGTGTGACACGTGTTGGGCCATGATGCGTTCTCACCGTTCTCACACTTTTGAGAGTTTTCTCCTGATCCTGTTTATATATGTATATATATATATATATATATAGGACTTAGTTCAAATGAGAACCACCATGAGCTGTGAGAACCGTGAGAAGTTTTCCTTCCCGCGCGAGTTGGGCTAATTTTTTTTTTTTGCAAAAAAGTAGATGAAAATATTATAAACACATCTTGAGTCGGTAGTTTTGACTGATGCAAGTTTTTTTTACGCGCTGGTGTAAATTTTGTATGAAGATAAATATTTTTTTACGCCTCATCTAAATGTGTGTATGCGGCATTTTTTTCAAATTTTTTTTGCTGAAACAAGTGGTTCTTTTATGACTTTTGAGAAAAAAAAATCGGAAAAACCTTTTGGATGACCTAGTTCTCATGGTTCTCACAACTCAAGGTGGTTCTCATTTTAACCCATCCCTATATATATAGGGTTGGGTTCATTTTGTGAACAACCCCCTTGATAGTGAACTGTGTGAACTAATCCTAGCACTTGATTATCAATACACAAGTGTAAATTAATGGCCAGGATTTGATTAGGATTTGATGATGAAAATACACTAGTGTATTTTAGGATTTGATGATGTAAATCAATGGCGAGGATTTGTTCACTCGGTTCACAAATACACTAGCGTTTACTCTAGAACCCCACCTTATATATATAGGATTAGGTTCATTTGTGAACAACTTCTTTATAGTGAACTGAGTGAACTAATCTTGGCCCTTGATCATTTTTAGATTAAAATGGTAAGACTGACATTACATTAACTCTTAACTCTCTATCTCTCTCACACACACACATTTTTAATTATTTCTTCATTATTTTAATTATAATAGATTGAAGGGCTAATGTTTTTTTAAACAAACTCTTATGTTCTCTTTAAAACTAAATATTAAACCTAATTAAATTATGTTTTTAACATTTGTGTATACAAGTCAGTATATACAAGACTTATATACTTGTGTATTATTACATCTTGTTCCCACAGGTCATTATAAACTAGATTTATACACCTGTTATTATTCAAGTGCATATGCGTATATAGGTCGATATATAACAGACTTATACACTTGTGTATTGTTACATATTTTTCCACTATGCATCTTTTCATCAAACATTGATATAATACATATATGTATAGAGAATGTAATTAAATATTTTTAATCGTGTTCTAGATGGAGCAATATTTGATAATGTTTGTATTTTTTTTAAATTATCGTATATTAAATTAGGTAATTTGTGAGAGAAAAAAATATAGAGAATGTAATTAAATATTCTTTTAATTGGAAAGAGAAATTCGGAGAGGGAAAAAATCAATTAATTAAATGAAAAGAGAAAAATACAATTATACCCTTGTGTCTATTAAAATACATGTAAGTTACAAAAGATAATTACAATACTGCAACTCTAGATCTACAAAATCAATGGTCAGAATAAGTTCATTTTGTTCACAAATATATTATTGTTCATTCATGAACCTTACCCTATATATATACGGGGATGGATCATGAGAAAACTAGTTTAAATGAGAAAACCAAAAAACTAACTAAAAAAGCCTAAAAAACATACCAAAATTATTTTTTTTTACATTTTTTTATAAAAAATCGCTAGTTTTTATACATGGAAAAAAAATTTCAAAAAAAAAATTAAATTTTTTTTGTTGTATTACACATGTGCACTAATACGGATATAGTGCACATGTGTAGTACACATATAATCACATATAATGCACATGTGCAGTACAATAAAAAAAATTGAAATTTTTTTATATATAAAAAGTAGCGATTTTTTTATAAAAAATTGTAAAAAAAAATTGGTATGTTTTTGGCTTTTTTTTAGTTTTCTAGTTTTCTCATTTAGATGTAGTTTTCTCATGATCCTCTCCCTATATATATATATATATATATAGGGGAAGGTTCTATGCAGAACACTAAATATTGCGAGAACACGCAGAACAAAATGAATTACTCATTTTTTCAATCTAAAAAACCTAAAAAATAAATGAAAATGTTATAAATGTAAGATTTATTGTTTCTTACACTAGAATTTAAAACAAAATATGAAAAATCTTCATTTTTTAAATAACCTACACACATGTAGGTTATGTGTAGGCTAAATTACCTACATATATGTAGACTATGTGTAAGGAAAAATATATGATTTTTTATGTATATATAATACACATATGAATGTAAGAAACATAAAATTTAAGAAATATGAACATTAAATCCCAAAATTTAGTGATTTAGATTTGTTCTTTTTGTTCTCACAATAATTAGTGTTCTGTAATGATCTTTATCCTATATATATATATATACATATATATATATATATATATATATAGGAGAATGATCCGTTATGAACCACCATTTATTGCGAGAACCGCAAGAACCAATGTGAACACAACCATAATTACCTAAAAAAATCTAAAAAACACACAAATTTTTTTAATATTTTTTTAACAAAAATCGCTACTTTTCATTTATTAAAAAAAATATTTGGAGTCTAAAAGTAGCGATTTTTGTTAAAAATATTAAAAAAAATTGTGTGTTCTTTTTAGATTTTTTTTAGGTTTTTTATGGGTTTAGCTTTATGTTTAGTCTTTAGCATTTAGCTTGGGTGCGGGGGGGGGGGGGGGGGGGTAGGTTTTTTTAGGTTTTTTGTGGTTTAGTGGGTTTATTTTGTTGTGTTCACATTGGTTCTCGCAATAAAGATGGTTCTTGCATGAACCCTACCTTATATATATATATATATATATATATATATATATATATATATATATATATATATATATATATATATATATATTAAGGATCCTATAAAAAGGACATTTTTCGTTAGAAGTGTGAGAAAGCATAAAAATTGACATGTAAACATCATGTTTTGGACTCAGACATAATGTTTTGGGTTGTTTTAGCAAGAAAAACACCAAACATAACAATTTAAGACCCAATGTAATGAATTCTAGGCTTAAAACTTAAAACATCGTGCGAAGAACGTTTCACACCCATAATACGTTGCATTGTGTTTTAAATTGTTATATTTGGTGATTTTCTTGGCAAAACAACCCAAAACATCATACTTAAGTCGAAAACATGATGCCTATATGTCAATTCCTTGAAAATTTTATCTGTATAAGGGGAGTAAAAATTTTAGAAATTTCAAAAATTTGAAAAATCCAAAAACATGATAAAATCCAAAAACATTGAAAGAATTCAAAAAGAGTTTTGTTGTGAAAAAAGAGGAAATGATAGTACATCAGTGGACTATCACAACACGCTAAAGAAATGAAAAGTAAAATGTGATAAACGATCTCACTGAGGATGTGCCAGTAGGTTTTTATACATTCAGTAGATTATTTTCGAAATATAAACCTAAATATCAAATACTTACTTATCTCGTGGGGAACATCTCTCGGATATATGGGTAACCCTCGAAATCTTGTTTGAAGGGTTTTCTATTTCTGACATACTAGGTCTTTGTGCGTGATGATATCTGGGGTATTATACCAGGACTTCTGATTTTGCGAGAGCAATAGCCTAGTCCTCGTATAATACTTTGCACAGCTTTAATCTTAAAGCTCACCCTCAGCATAAAAAATGATGAAACATTGAAAAATGCTAATCATGTGCTGTTGAAGAAAAGATCCCCAAACGGGACACACCTAAAGACGAGCCATCATCTCTTTGTCTGAACGGAAGTTCTAACCTGAGCTCTCATAGTCTCGCATTTACCCGTTTTAAAGATATCATTAGTGTACACTCACCTGTAAGACTGAATATAGAAGTATGGATACGGGAGTATATTCTGAGATGGGACACGCGAATAAGTTTAAGTGCTTAAAACACTAATATTGTATCTCGAAACAGTTGAACTTTGTGTGAAAATTTAAAGTGGATCAGTATACTGACAATCTACGTGAATCGTTTAGAACTTAAAATGTTTAAAGCTTAACGGTGTTGGTGATATGTCTCAAATACTGATATGATCCTCTTACACAAACTCACAAAAATATTGTCTGTAAGTATTTCTTTACTGCTTTTTCTTAAAAAAACAAAAATCAAAAAGATTTTCAGAATGTTTTAGCATAAATTTTTGAAAATACAAAAAGATTTTCGACAACTGATAATGAAAAGCAGATTTTCAAAATTCCGAGTGCTAAACATGATGAAAGATTTGGGAAAGTTTGTTTGAGATGAAAAGTAAAGTTAAAAGATTGAGATAATTTGTGAAATGACATATTATAACAAATGATGTTTTGAGTTTGTTTCTACTAGTGGTAAGCAGAAAATAAATTTGTCAAATTTTAAAATTGTGAAATTTACTTTGAGGTAGAGATTGTGCAGGAAAAAGGTTTAAAAGAGCCAGGTTTTCGATCCAAAGCCTGTAGATTGTGAATTCCAGACTGCGATCCCAGCATATCGAAAGGGGGAGTCTGAAGACATAAGAACCAGATTCAGATTATGGATCAACATTCAAGGGGGAGCTTGAATGGCAGAGAGCCAGTTTGAATCCTGATGTTCATGCTAGTTGCTGATGCTGATAAACTTAAGGAATCAAGAAATCTGATCAAGAGAGGATAGAGACAGGTTAAGATTCTGGAAAAGAGAAAGAGAAAAAAGAAATAGAGATTGAGGATGCTTACACTGTCAGATACTTTAGAAAGCACGAGAAGACTGATCAAGACTGAAGACTTTGAAGACTTGACACTGAAGACTTCATCAACATCCAAGGGGGGTCTGTTGGTGCATATGTCTGTCGACTTCGTCTTGTATCGAGTCTTGTAAATTGTATGATAGATCAGGGCACGTTATACGAGAAAAACTGAGAATTATGTAGGACTGTCCATTTGGCACGAAATGGATGTGTGGCACGAAATGGCTCTGGCCATTTCGTGTGAAGCCCATCTCGTGCGGAATGGATCTTCTATAAATAGTTGTCCTGTCATTTCATTTGTAACGGTTATGATTCCGGTACCGAGGTGCTGCCGAAGTGTCTACACGCTGTAAATCGTTGTTATATCAATATACAAGACATTAAAAGTGATTCTGTGTGTAAATCAAGTTGATTCTAAATCGATACGTTTGTTTCCGCCTCTCGTATTGATTAGAACTCTTCTGAACGACTCGTTTTGGTCGTGCAAACGATCCTACACCGTGTTTTTATTAAACGCCAAAAAATGGAAAGGTGATGTGACACGCGTTTAAAAAAAGAAATATGAAATGACAAAAAAGCCCCTCCGCCCTTCTCTATGTCGTGTGACACGTGTTGGGCCATGATGCGTTCTCACCGTTCTCACACTTTTGAGAGTTTTCTCCTGATCCTGTTTATATATATATATATATATATATATAGGACTTAGTTCAAATGAGAACCACCATGAGCTGTGAGAACCGTGAGAAGTTTTCCTTCCCGCGCGAGTTGGGCTAATTTTTTTTTTTTGCAAAAAAGTAGATGAAAATATTATAAACACATCTTGAGTCGGTAGTTTTGACTGATGCAAGTTTTTTTTACGCGCTGGTGTAAATTTTGTATGAAGATAAATATTTTTTTACGCCTCATCTAAATGTGTGTATGCGGCATTTTTTTCAAATTTTTTTTGCTGAAACAAGTGGTTCTTTTATGACTTTTGAGAAAAAAAATCGGAAAAACCTTTTGGATGACCTAGTTCTCATGGTTCTCACAACTCAAGGTGGTTCTCATTTTAACCCATCCCTATATATATATAGGGTTGGGTTCATTTTGTGAACAACCCCCTTGATAGTGAACTGTGTGAACTAATCCTAGCACTTGATTATCAATACACAAGTGTAAATTAATGGCCAGGATTTGATTAGGATTTGATGATGAAAATACACTAGTGTATTTTATGATTTGATGATGTAAATCAATGGCGAGGATTTGTTCACTCGGTTCACAAATACACTAGCGTTTACTCTAGAACCCCACCTTATATATATAGGATTAGGTTCATTTGTGAACAACTTCTTGATAGTGAACTGAGTGAACTAATCTTGGCCCTTGATCATTTTTAGATTAAAATGGTAAGACTGACATTACATTAACTCTTAACTCTCTATCTCTCTCACACACACACATTTTTAATTATTTCTTCATTATTTTAATTATAATAGATTGAAGGGCTAATGTTTTTTTAAACAAACTCTTATGTTCTCTTTAAAACTAAATATTAAACCTAATTAAATTATGTTTTTAACATCTGTGTATACAAGTCAGTATATACAAGACTTATATACTTGTGTATTATCACATCTTGTTCCCACAGGTCATTATAAACTAGATTTATACACCTGTTATTATTCAAGTGCATATGCGTATATAGGTCGATATATACCAGACTTATACACTTGTGTATTGTTACATATTTTTCCACTATGCATCTTTTCATCAAACATTGATATAATACATATATGTATAGAGAATGTAATTAAATATTTTTAATCGTGTTCTAGATGGAGCAATATTTGATAATGTTTGTATTTTTTTTAAATTATCGAATATTAAATTAGGTAATTTGTGAGAGAAAAAAATATAGAGAATGTAATTAAATATTCTTTTAATTGGAAAGAGAAATCCGGAGAGGGAAAAAATCAATTAATTAAATGAAAAGAGAAAAATACAATTATACCCTTGTGTCTATTAAAATACATGTAAGTTACAAAAGATAATTACAATACTGCAACTCTAGATCTACAAAATCAATGGTCAGAATAAGTTCATTTTGTTCACAAATATATTATTGTTCATTCATGAACCTTACCCTATATATATACGGGGATGGATCATGAGAAAACTAGTTTAAATGAGAAAACCAAAAAACTAACTAAAAAAGCCTAAAAAACATACCAAAATTATTTTTTTTTACATTTTTTTATAAAAAATCGCTAGTTTTTATACATGGAAAAAAAATTTCAAAAAAAAAATTAAATTTTTTTTGTTGTATTACACATGTGCACTATTACGGATATAGTGCACATGTGTAGTACATGTGTAGTACACATATAATCACATATAATGCACATGTGCAGTACAATAAAAAAAATTTGAAATTTTTTTTATATATAAAAAGTAGCGATTTTTTTATAAAAAATTGTAAAAAAAAAATTGGTATGTTTTTGGCTTTTTTTTAGTTTTCTAGTTTTCTCATTTAGATGTAGTTTTCTCATGATCCTCTCCCTATATATATATATATATATATATATATATATATATATATATATATATATATATATATATAGGAGAATGCTATGTAAAAAACCTCATTTACTTAGAAAACTTAGGAAACCTTAATTGTGGCCTATATTAATCCACGTTGCCATAGTCCTTTGTTAATCCTTTTTGCTCTCAAGGTTATATCAGTAATTTCCCAACCCAAGTTATTTTCCCAATTTGATCTGACATGATCATTTAATGCCAATCAACTCATGTGTTCAAATCAGCCACCCCATATTTCTTTTACCCTATTTCATTTCATTTTAATTTATATCTTCTTTTAACAGAAAGAGAAAGTGCATATTTCATATTCTCCTCCAAATTATTATTTCTCCATTAATGGCCATGGAGACAAATCCACCAACATCCGAGTTAATGTCGCCGGTCCATAGTTTCCCCAACAGGTTCATTGACAACGATGAAGAACGAAGTGAAGAACGAAAATCAGATCGATCAATCCATGATGAAGAACGTGGTTTTGTGATGAAGATGTTAATATATGAAGTCAGATCCACATGGAAACTCCTTCCAGATTTTGTTCCATTCCTTTTAGATCTCCTTTTGTCCACATGTTTCATAATGTTGTTACAGATTTGGATATTTGTGAGTTTTTTACACTTTTTTGTTTATATAAAATATGATTTGTATATGTTGTTTCAGATCTTGATATTTGTGAGTTTTTTACACTTTTTTAGTTTTATGCAACATATGTTTTCATATATGTTTGATTCTGGGTATTTCGTATGGATTTTTCTGATTTTGTGGAGTTTATGTTAGTTGATAACTTGAGCATGTAGGTATGAACTTTTGAAAGATGATTATAATTTACGGTTCTACTATTTTACACTTAAATATTGAACCAATAAAATATTGAATTTAAAATTGATATAGGTATGGACTTTATAAGATTATATTCAACGTCTGGCTCCATTTTTTACACTTAAAATATCAAAAATTATTCATAAAACCTGGTTGTTAATAGGTTTTTGTGTAATGGCTGTTTTAGAGATAAAACATGATTTTTTTTTTGTTAAAATGGTTCTTAAAAGGGGTAAATGTTTATGTAATTTACAGGTTTTTATTTTTGTGTTACAGCACAACACAAATAACACGTGTTATAGCAAACGTTGGTTTCGTCAAACGTGGATCAGATGCTCAAGGATCATGACCATGTTTATGTTACAACACAACACAACTAACACGTGTTATAGTTTGAACTTCTCGGACATGCATGTGTTACATGTGACATGAAACCCATGTACAACATAACACGTGTTACGTGAGACATGAACACACATTTTTATAACTTCCATGGCATACGCACACCCACATGTTTACAAACCGTTTCAAGACCGACCCAAACAATAAAGCAAGGGTAGCCGCTGAAAGCTAAGGCAGCAAAGGTAGCCGCTGAAAAGCTAAGGCAGGCAGACTGTCAAAGGAAGCTCCACCATTTTTCTTAGTGCTATGTATTTTCGTTTACTAGTAATATGTATTTTGAGACTCTTATTGTTTTGTCTAGTACATGATGTTAAAACGGTATGGACTTAACACATTATGGAAGTCTTAACACACGTTATAAAAGAGACTTAACACACGTTATATCAGGTATACTATGTTGTTATTAAGTTACTATTGGAGTTTATGCATCCATTCTAGAAGTTTTAACACATATTACTATTGGAGTTTAGTATTGGACTTAACACATTCTGGAAGTCTTAACACACTATTGGAGTTCATGCATCCATTCTGGAAGTCTTAAAACATGTTATAATAGAGGCTTAACACACGTTATATCAGGTTTACTCTGTTGTTATTAAGTTACTATTGGAGTTTATGCATCTATTATGGAAGTCTTAACACATGTTATAATAGATGCTTAACACATGTTATATATTTCAGTCGCTTAATACATGTTACAGTATGTATATACACATCATGGTGTTTTGGAAACCACTAGCTTATACATGACACCATGTTAGGTTAAACCAAGATTATAACAGAGGCTTAACACATTTTATCCCAGGTATACATGACACCATGTTAGGTTAAACCAAGATTATAACAGAGGTTTAACACATTGTAAACCACTAGCTTATACATGAATACATGTCAGGTTACAAAAAGATTATAACAGTGGCTTAACACATGTGATACATTCCAAAATGTGCAAAACAAATGACCCGTTTCATATTATATATACCGGTACATGTGTTAACATAAATGGCTTGTTTCATATTACACGTTACATACTAACTTGTACATTTATTACTTGTACAAGTTTTACGCTCAGTATCAACATTATCGGATATTTTAAACATCAACAAAAATAAAATAGACATTACTTGTTTTTTTTAATTAACAAAAGGTTAATACATGTTATATATCATTCTAACAGGGGCTTAACACATGTTATACATGAACACATGTCAGGTTTACATCATGGTGTTCTGTTACAGCATGAACCACTAACACGTGTTATAAATGAACGAAGACTTCTTTCCCAAAGAATGTGACTTATTCAATGTCCCCTCATTAACGTTGCCTACATCCATCCAGCTTGTCAATTGAATATCTTTTATGGATCTGTTTCTGTAAATCAACACACGTTATATATCATTCTAACAGGTGCTTAACACATGTTACAGGTCTGTCTCTGTAAATCAAGCAACCCAACAAAAAAAATATTGTTAAGATAAAAAGCCCCAAACAAGCAACCAAACCAACAAAAAAAAAACCCGTTCAAAATCTCATCCTAAAGTTTTGGATTTATTTAAAATACATTAACATTAACCATTACTAGAACACACATTAACTTCTCCTACATCCATCCAGCTTCTCAATTGAATATCTTTATGGGTTTGTTTCTGTAAATCAACACACGTTATATAACATTATAACAGGGGGCTTAACACGTGTTATGGGCCTGAGTCTGTGAATCAAGTAACCAAACAAAAAAAACACTTACTGTTCAGATCAAAAACCCAAACAAGCAACTCAAACCAACAAAAAAACAGTTACTGTTAAGATCAAAATCCCCTAACAAGCAACTAAACCAACAAAAAAACCCGTTCAAAATCTCATCCTAAAGTTTTTGATTTATTTAAAATACATTAACATTAACCATGGATACCCCATTAACCAATACTAAACACTTTCAGAACACAAAAACATTTTAACAACCATTTCAACAAAAAAATCAAGTGTGAAATGATATTTCAAGAACACTTACCGGATCTGTACCCGTCCGATGAACACGAAGAAAATCTTGAAACCTTCTTCTCCCATACACACTCGTGTGTGTTTTTGTGATAAAGATTGTTGTTTCTCTATCTAAAACATCAACTTTCTCTCTCTAAAAACATTCATCTTGTCATCGCTCTTCTCACACACACACTCGTGCGTGTGTCTTTGTGATTTTTTCAGACCACATGACGCTGAAATTATCTTCAAATGAAGATCACCATTGAAGGATCACCATTGAAGACCATGAAGCTTTCTTCTTTTCAATGATGAAGAAAGAGGAGAGAGATAATAGTTAATTGAAAGATTTGACTAGAAGAAAGAGGAGAGAGATGATGACACAAGTGGGTTTTGTCATTTTCAATGCCAAAAGGTGGGTTTTGTTCTACCGAAAATGCCCTCCCAGACTTTCAAATGTGCATTATACTATTTCTTTTAATTATAATTGTTACTAAAATGATGAGAGCCATTGATCAAGTTGGATGAAAGACAATCAATGGATGAGGTTGGGTTTCCAAAGTTTTTTAAAAAAGATGGGGTTTCTTATAGAGCCCAGCCCTATATATATATATATATATATATATATATATATATATATATATATATATATATATATATATATATATATATATAGGGGAAGGTTCTATGCAGAACACTAAATATTGCGAGAACACGCAGAACAAAATGAATTACTCATTTTTTCAATCTAAAAAACCTAAAAAGTAAATGAAAATGTTATAAATGTAAGATTTATTGTTTCTTACACTAGAATTTAATACAAAATATGAAAAATCTTCATTTTTTAAATAACCTACACACATGTAGGTTATGTGTAGGCTAAATTACCTACATGTATGTAGACTATGTGTAAGGAAAAATATATGATTTTTTATGTATATATAATACACATATGAATGTAAGAAACATAAAATTTAAGAAATATGAACATTAAATCCCAAAATTTAGTGATTTAGATTTGTTCTTTTTGTTCTCACAATAATTAGTGTTCTGTAATGATCTTTATCCTATATATATATATATATATATATATATATATATATATATATATATATATATAGGAGAATGATCCGTTGTGAACCACCATTTATTGCGAGAACCGCAAGAACCAATGTGAACACAACCATAAATACCTAAAAAATCTAAAAAACACACAAATTTTTTAATATTTTTTTTAACAAAAATCGCTACTTTTCATTTATTAAAAAAAAATATTTGGAGTCTAAAAGTAGCGATTTTTGTTAAAAATATTAAAAAAAATTGTGTGTTCTTTTGTGGGTTTATTTTGTTGTGTTCACATTGGTTCTCGCAATAAAGATGGTTCTTGCATGAACCCTACCTTATATATATATATATATATATATATTAAGGATCCTATAAAAAGGACATTTTTCGTTAGAAGTGTGAGAAAGCATAAAAATTGACATGTAAACATCATGTTTTGGACTCAGACATAATGTTTTGGGTTGTTTTAGCAAGAAAAACACCAAACATAACAATTTAAGACCCAATGTAATTAATTCTAGGCTTAAAACTTAAAACATCATGCGAAGAACATTTCACACCCATAATACGTTGTATTGTGTTTTAAATTGTTATATTTGGTGATTTTCTTGGCAAAACAACCCAAAACATCATACTTAAGTCGAAAACATGATGCCTATATGTCAATTTCTACGCCTTCTCACGAAAAAGGCCCTTTTAGTGTGTTTTATGTTGATTATCATGTTGTGTTTTATATTCATAGTTCTATGATGGTGTGTTTGAAGTTTCTATGGACTGTTAGGGTTTGGATATTGTGTTTTAGTAATCTTCACTTTGTTATTTGTGGGTTTTGAGTGTGTTCTATGACTGAAATTGTGGTTTTTATGACTTTGTATACTTTGTAGGAAAAATAGACTTTGTAGCCAACTCCCTCTATATATATATATATATGGTAGGGGTCATTTGAGAACCACTCGTATTACGAGAGCCAATGTGAACACAACAAAATAAACACTTGTACAAAAGAGACATCTAATATGGTAGTTTTTCAATCAAATATGACGGTATATTAATCGTCTTAAAAGATACTGTCATTTTTTGTCATTACCGTCATATTTGGTATTAAAATCTTTTTAAGACGTTTCAATAGACCGTCATATTTGATATGTTTTAAGGTTCCATATTAAAGCCTAATATGACGTTTGTGTTTGTTAACCATCATATTTAATATATATATATATATATATATATATATATATATATATATATATATATATATATATATATATATATATATAAAGCGTCATATTAAATCTTAATAAGACGGTTTCTGGTGTATTGACCATCATATTTATTAAAGCCTAATAGGACGGTTTGTGGTAGGGCTAATAACTGGTTGGTTAGGTGGTGCATCCATATATTTCACCCAGGCCCATATGTAATTCATCATGATTCATGAGATTTACAAACACGTATATGAAAAGGATATACTAAACAATGAAAAGGGCCGGCCCAAGGGTAAGCCAAATGAGGCTTGGGCCTTGGGCCACCAAAATTATAGGGCCTCCACAATTTGATTAAACCATAGTCCATTTATAAAAGACTTAGGGTGTGGATTATCATTAGATTGATTGTTGGTAGTGTAGTGGTTTTGTGAATGCATTGATGTTGCTGAGACTCAGGTTCGAATCCCTGGTTCAAAATTTTTTTTCTTGTTTTTAAATTTTAACATAATCTTTCAAATAATTACACTTGGGCCCTTCAAGTTTAACTTTCAATCACATACATTTTTTTTTTGGGAAAAAGGCCACAAGATTTTACTTCGCCTTAGGCCACCAAAATGGTTGAGCCGGCCCTGACAATGAACTATTTTATAAATAGCTAAAGAATCCATCTTGACCCATTAGTCTAAAGCATTCAATTTAACAAAGAAAAAACATAAAAAAAACATCGGGATAATCATTCAATTTTACACCCATGCAAAAAACACACCAAAAACCTCTTTGACTTTGTGCAACTTCCTTCATCCACCACAAGCTCTGACCAGTTAACTAGAATTCCTTTGTCACTGATCAAAACACATAAAATATTTATCAGCTACCATTTAGGATTAAAATAAAGCACGATCCCAAACTCTAAAAAATTTTAATGCATAAGTCATGCCAACTATAGTCAACATTAATACAAAGCCATGTATTGCTCCTAGGAATCCGTGATAATATATGTGTGCCTAGGCCCTTGGGGTCAAATAGACAAACGGGTCAAAGTGACTTACCATCTTTGCAGTTAATTCTCAATATAGTGAATCAAAAGACTATGTTCGGGGCCTCACTCAAGTTTCCTAAACATTTATAAAAATGTAGAAAAACTGGAAAAAAAAAACTATGAATAGATTCGCATACTAATAAACTCACCTTCATTGATCCTCCTCATCCTCAGCGTCACCAAAAGATGATATAAACACCTTTAAAGTACGCTTTACAAATTCATCAACTTCACCTTGACGAACCATTGTAGTTTTATTTACCAACTAAAACATAAAGATAGATAAAAGTTAGGTTACGGTTTAATACACAGTGTGGTTAAACGTATATAAATAGGAATGTACAAAATATACTTGCCATATGTTCTCTGTTACAAACCACAAAATCATACATAGCCAACATAACACAATAACCGTACTCCCATCCATTAGGTTGTAGACGACACTAAATAGTTAATTGAACTCGCAATTAGTTAACTAAAATATAAAAATAAACAAAGTACAAAAAATGAATCAGGACTTACTTTAACCTTAGCCCACGTCATATTTGGTTCTATGGCCTGTTTGAATAATGTTGTAATCTCGTAACATGAATTATCATTTTTACCTTTACGTGAATCAAATATGTAACCCTTCCAAGTTTTGTATACCGGATGATATTGAAGTATAATTAATACCCAGTGTTTCCTGCGTTAAATGGTCTGATTTAAGAAACACTTAACAAATAAAAACGAAAACAGTATTCTAACATAACTAAAAGAAGGTTGAAGCATGATCTTGATATGAAACAAATAGAATACCCGGCTATATATGGTGCAATAAACCATTGTTTGTCCTTATGAAAAGAGATGACCTTTTTGTGTGGTCGATCACAAAGTCACTATCATCTAAGACAAGTTCACCTTCAATATAACAGGGATGAAAATATGCAGTATTATTTAAACCCTCCCGTTCCCCAACTTTGACTCTTTAGGATTAGCAAATAAATGCTTTAATCTCAGAATAATAGGGAAATACCATAATAATTTAGCTGGAGGCCCGTTTTTCGTCACATCTTCGTCATAATCAATAGTTTCATTTTTACGTTTGTACCTCGATTCACCACATGTAACACACGTATGAACTTTTTCGTACTGATTTCTATACAGCATACAATCATTGGAACATGCATGTATTCTTTCTACCTCTAATTCCATTGGACACATCAATTTCTTAGCTTGGTACACAGATATGGGTAGCTCGTTGTCTGTGGGTAGCATGTCATGCAATAACTCCAATAGACATGTAAAACTCTTATCGCTCCAACTGTAGTTTGTCTTTATGTTAAAGAGTTTTAACACAACGCTAAGCTTAGAAAATTTTGTATAACCAACATATAATGGTTTTTCTTCGTCGGCAAATAATTGTTGTAGTTTTTCTAGAACACGGTCATCAGCATTAGCTTCCAAATCATTGCGCATGTCATTTAAATTATCATTGACCTCGTTTATATTATCATAGCCCTCGTTTAAATTATCACTGCCATCTCTAATAGGCGGAGCGTTGTTCTCATCATTATAATTAGAGCCTAAATTTATTGAGGTTGTGCTACAATTAGCAAGTGACTCCCCGTGTTTTAACCAACAAGTATAATTAAACATAAATCCATTTCTCAACAAATGATACTCGATGTCTCGTATATCCATGAAGTCAGTAAAATTTCTACATTCCATACATGGACACGAAACAAGTTCGTTTCCTTTTTTCACACGATCCTCTTAAGCAATCTTAAGAAAAAAGTCTCATGTTGGTTTCAAATCTTGGGTCAGTACGTCTAATTTCATACATCCAATAGTTATGATCCATTTGAAATGCATAAACAAACGAAAAATAGATTTGAATTGAAATATTAGGTATAATGTGGATGAATCAACGGAAATTAATATAAAGTGGTGAATCCAACCCACTTTTTGATTGTTATATCACATATCACTAGTAGAAAATGGAAGAGTTTAGGTGGTTCAATAGTTTGTTTTGGGCGGTTCATAACCTAAAACCGCCCAAAATATTGTACCGCGTGTTGCGGTTCGGCCGAAACGTAAAGTAAGTCAAATTTATACAATCTCCCGGAAACATATTTTATTTGACCCGACTTGTTGTAAAACAAAATTTATGCCAAAACGTAGACAAACTGAAAACGAACATAAAAAAGCAAAAAACATATTATACCTGAGCCTATCAATTTTTAAAGAAATGTAATCTAATTGAATTTATACCGACACGTACATAAAAAATAAGCACGTAAAATGAATATAAAGTTTTTAGAAAGTTTAGAAGTTGTAAATGTCAATATTAAATGTTGAAGGATAAAGGTTGAAAAATTAAAAACAAAATACTAAAAGAGAAAAAATAAAAAAATAATGGCCCCACTTGAAGTTACTATACATGCAACTTCAAATTGTAACTATATAGAATCAAAGGGAGGCAAAGATAAATGTGAATTTATTCATGAGCTAGTGTAAAACATAGGCAAACTCGAATTTATATCAAGAAAGCTTTAACTTAAAGACCCAAAAGAAAAAAGACATAAGTTGCGGGGCCGAAAACAAAGCATAGAAACCTAAGGAACTAAATAAGCTAATTCAAATATGTTAATTGGATAAAGAATCGGCTGAACCCTATTATTAAAATTATTAAACTTAATGCTATTAAAATTATTAAACCTAACGCTGTTAATGTGAAATAAATTTGTATGAATAAGAATTGAAAACATCCTGAGAAAGTTTATAATAAATTTGTATAAATAAGAATTGAAGACATCCTTGGAAACTTTATATACAAGTGGGGTAGATCATAAATGGCTCAAGTTTTCTAACCTCAACTTAATATAGAATGGCAGAATCGTAGTTAAATTCAAACTCTTGTCTAATTATCCAATTGAGGTTTTCAACCTCAAACTAATATAGAATGCTTAAACTTAATTAATTTCTAACTCTTGCCTAATTAATATACTGTTCCTAAGAATCTACTTGTTTTGTTATATAAGGATAATACATGTACAAAACCACTTATATTAGTGATTTCATTAAATAATAAATTAAAAAAAAAGTATTATCATAAGTGTTACCTTGAAGTGTGAAGATCCACAACGAAGGAAACTACGAATGAACAACTTGACTAGGTGTGGTTTTAATGAAGAATGAACTTTAACTTGAATTGATTTGGCTTGAACTTGGGGAGAATATGAACTCTAAAATTTGTAATACGATCTTCTATTCTTATAGAATAAATAATGATAGAATTTTTTTTGTTTAAATTTTAAAAGTATTATCTTTGTTTTTGTTTAAAAATAAAATAATTAGTATGATTTTTTATTTAAAGTTAAAAGGATTAATATGATTTATTAGTTTAAAGTTTAAAAAAAAAAACCATTAATATATGTTAGGGGAATAAGTTCACCTATCAAAACCCAAATGTGTATCTAATACTAATAAAAAATATACATAATGCCACATGACATTCTTATAATAAAACAAGAGTCTACTTAATGCCATATGACATTCTCTCTTCAATTCTCTATTATTATTAATTAATTAATACAAAACAATAAAAAATTTCTTAACAACTTAATACTAATAAATATTTTATTGTTTACTTAGATATTGATTATTTACTTTCGACTTATCTAAAATATATAGTTAGCTATTAGTAACAATTTTACTTATAATAAACAATTTCAAATAATGTTAACGTGACAACATTTTCTTATTCTTTAAAAGGATTTTTTTACTATATGGTTAAAACATCTATTAAATAAATTATTATTTTATATTATAATAATAAAAAAGGTAAAGAATAGGTTAATATGATATTTGAAAACCGGTTTACTTCCATACTTTAAAAACACTTTTAATGTTATTAGACCCGTGTAATAAACGGGTTTAAGGATAGAATATCTTCATAATAATTTTGATGCAAATCTATACTTACCGGATGTCTTAAATAGAGTTATATTTCTAAGATTGCCAAACCATTGATAATTAACAAAGGTCAGTGTTCCATGACGTTATAAGAAATATTGATTGAAAGAATGGTTTATGTAGTGGAACTCGACTACAGGTCCTATCACTGGATGATCAGGTTATTGAGGCACCCATATTGATTGAAAGGATGATCAGGTTATTGAGGCACCCATATTATCCGGAAGTAATACTAGCACTTGAACGTTTATTCCTAGATTTCGTTTAATACCGTCAAATAGAAGGATTCCATTTATATTGAAAAGTATAGGACAATTTCTATATAAAGTTGGTTTGTTTATAAAAGAATTGGTTTTTACACATGACCAACTGTTGCATCATCTATGGTAAAAAATTCACTTATGTAAATTTTTAAAGAGAATATAAAATTAAATAATTTACAAATTTCTATCATTAAACCTGTGTAGTACACAGGTCTAATAATCTAGTCAAAATATATATGTGAGCCCGTATTTAAATTATTTACGATATATACATTTTAAATTCATATATTCTATCAGTATAATCTCATTTGAATATCTAAACTTTTATTTAAATAGTCATCATCCATAAACATTTAAATAGAATCATATTCACTTACGTTTTAATATTTACAAAAGTAGATTATTTATTCACTTTATTAACTTATCTATACTAATAAATGAAAAAAATTTTTTTTGACACATCTCAATTTGTGGTGTATCCTTATTTTATTTTTCAATTTCTTTTTCCTATTAAACAATACTTTAATTAAATATAATTTAGATAAGAATAATAACTTTTTTTTTATCAAACTTTAAATTTATAATATTATTTTTCAGTTTCTTTTTCCTATTAAACAATAGTTCAACTAAATGTAATTTAGATAAGGATAATAACTTTTTTTTATCAAAAATTGAAATAATAATAATAATATATAATTTGTATTTTCTCCTTCTCCGTAGAAGATAGAAGAAGTTTTCTTTTCATTTTTTTCTTTGTAAAACCAAGCAAATATATAAAATTTTATTCTTATTTAAATTAGATTTAGTTAAATTATTTTTTAATATTATTATTGTTATTTTATATTTAATTGGATACAGAAATAAGAAATTAATATTAAATCACAAACTTCACGTATCTCCCTTATTTATTTATTATTTCTTTTATTTTTTCCGCTTATTAATAATCATCTAATATTTCAGTAGTTCCACCACGTATAATACACATGTTTCTAACCTAATAATAAATAAAAAACAGATTAAAATTTTAATAAGTAAATAGTACATAAAATTCATCATTTAAATACATAACTTAACGACTGTATGCGTTAATCGATTACATTATATATATTAACTCATGCAATACACGAGGTATTTTAAAGATATAACTATATTGTTTATTATATAAAATTAAATTTATATAAGCCGTGTAAAGCACGGGGTTCTAAGCTAGTAACTATTTTTTAAAATCAATCTAAAATTTCTAAAATACAGGATTCATTAATCTATTTTAAGTATTACATATTTTTATATAAAGAAATATTAATCGATACATAAAAAAACAATAACGGATGCATTCAAATTGCTTTTGAACCGATTAATTTGCTAATTTAATTAAGAGTGAATTTCAATGATTGTCCTTTATCTTTATACCCATTTTCAGGTGTTGTCTTTAATGTTTAAAATTGACGAGTTTTGTCCTTTATGTTTTCATATCATACACGTTTTGTCCTTTAGGGCTAACCCAATTAGTTTTTTCAGTTAAATTTAGTCATGTGCTTTGCACATGAGGGCATTTTTGTCAATTCAAAGGTTGCATAAGCTTTGAGCTGTAAATCTGCCATTGAACTTACGTTTGAATTGACAAAAATGCCCTCATGTGCAAAGCATATGACCAAATTTAACTAAAAAAACTAAGTGGGTTAGGCGTAAAGGACAAAACGTGTATGATATGAAAACATAAAGGACAAAACTCGTCAATTTTGAACATAAAAGACAACACTTGAAAATGAGTATAAAGATAAAGGACAATGCTTGAAATTCACTCTTTAATTAACATTTTAATAAGCACCTTTATTTAACTAAATTCCATATTAACTGGTTAGTAAACTATCATCTTATAATTAAAAAAGAGTAAATTACATTTTTGGCCCCTGTGGTAATATCCGTTTTACTATATTAGCTCCAAATAAGATTTTTTAACATATCTGTCCCCATGGTCTCTATAACTAACTATTTTGGCCCCTGAGTCTAACTCAACCCCAAACCCTGGTTAATTATTAGTCACATGACATGCACATGATGGGTAAATTGGTAATTTCCCCTCCCTTTTACTTTTACTAACTTTATAAAAAATAAAACAATAATCATCATCTGTACATCATCATTTTCTAACCCAAATCTTCAAACCCAGATCTTCAAGGACATGGCCCCTTCAACCATCAACAAACAGGGTTTAGGGTAAGTGATTTGATTGACAATAGTAGATAAAAGAACAGGTGCTAATTCAACAAGAGTATCATTATAACAAGTATCACTATCTACAGAAGCCTACTCTAATCATTTCTAGAATCTCCAATGATCCAATGATATATCATTATAACAAGTATCACTATCTACAGAATCCTACTCTAATCATTTCCAGAAGTCTACTCTAATCATTTCCGGTATCTCCAATGATCCAATGATATATTAATATGCCGATCCAATACAAGAAATCAAAAACATACTTAATCAAACCCTAACAAAACACAAATATGCGGATCCATATAAAAACTGAACATTTAAATATAAATAATAATAGTAAATCTCCATTAAAGCCAGTTTACCTTCTTGCACTTCTTCACCGGCGGTACGTTCACCAAACATCTAAGATAATTTCCAGTCAAGAGGCGGTGAAGGACCGTCGGGAGCTGCCGCAACATCTCCGCCATCGCCACCGTTCATTTCTCCTCTTCTCCTCCTCTTTTTCGATATTCAAATCAATCAAACGATAAATCGATCAACTGAATCCAAACTAAAACCATCGATGAGTGTAAAAAATGAGTGTAAAAGATAGAGTCTAACCTTTTGCAAGAGCTTCATCAAACACATGGTAACACACATAGTGGTGAAATGGACCGCTACCTTTATAATCTTCACGTTTTTGTTAATCGCTAGATATTGTAGGTTCGCCGGAGGTTGCAGGTTCGTGGATGGGGTGGGGTGTTTTATGTTTTAAAAAATTAGACACCATCTCACTTGAGATTGATTGATTGCTTGTTCTGATTGAAGATGATGATGGTTGAAGGTGATGGGTTAGAAGATGATGATGATTGAAACCTTTATAAAAACCCTTTTCAGGAATCGGTTTTCTTGGGCATATATATCAAGAAAAAGGTGAAATTTGAGGGGAAATTGGATTGTTACAGAGTGGGATTGAAGAGGGTTTTGGGGAAGATGATGGATAAGTGATGAAGAAATTATCTGCAGATGTGGGTTAAAAAGAAATCATGATGAAGGATAAGTGGTAAATTACCATTATACCCATCATGTGCATGTCATGTGTATAATAATTAACCAGAGTTTGGGGTTGAGTTAGACTCAGGGGCCAAAATAGTTAGTTATAGAGACCATGGGGGTACATATGTTAAAAAAAATCTTATTTTGGGCTAATATAGTAAAACTGATATAACCACATGGGCCAAAAACATAAATTACTCATTAAAAAAATCTATTATTTTAATATGAGTAAACTGCCAAAATGGTCCCTGATATTTGGTCACTTTTGCCAATTTGGTCTAAAACTCAAACTTTTTAAATGTGGGTCCCTGTGGTTTCAGTTTTGTTGCCATTTTCATACAAAATCAAAATCTGGTCAGATTTTGAAGTTAACATACAATTTTTTTTTGTCCTTTCCCTCCCTTTTCATGGAGGGCAAAATGGTATTTTAACGTTTTATTATAACAAATTTAAAAAAATCTGACCATTTTGCCCTTCATTAAAAGGAAGGAAAAAAAACAAAAAACTGGATGTTAATTAAAAAATCTGATCAAATTTTGCTCTTGGATGAAAATGACAACAAAATTGAAACATCAGAGATCTAGATTCAAAAAGTTTGAGTTTTGAACCAAAGTGACAAAAGTGACCAAACCTCATAAAGCATTTTAGCAGTTTACTCTTTTAATATTAATGCTTGAAAAAAAATCAAAGTGTTACAAATTTTAAGAAAGAGACAAACCAAAGACCCAATGAGAGAAAAATGAGAGACATTAGAGATATAAAAGTTTAATAGTAGATTTGTGAAGATAACAAAACTTGATAAATTATACGGTTTACATAATATATAAAATTTTAATAATAAAATGAGAAATATATGATGGTTCCACATATAATAAAATAGGTCTAATATGACGGTTTAATATATTAGGTGTGATATGACGGTTTAATGGAGATTTCATAAATCCAAATCTCAAATATGACGGTTTCATTTATCAAATAAGGTAAAATAAGTTTAATTTCAAATCTCAAATATGTCGTTTCGGTAAAATCGTCTTAAAAGTCTTTTCTAAACCGTCTTATTTGCTCTTTTTGTACTAGTGAAACCCCACCCCACCACTACCCAAAACCTAAACATCCACCCCCACCCCCACCCTTGTAAATTAAGAAAAAAACTATATATCTCACCAAAAAACCTCCTAAAAACCTAACCCTCACACATATGTAACCTTATCATTTACATGTGTGAATAATTGTTGAGAGTAAATTTAAATTGGTTCAAATTTTAACTCATTTGAGAATTTGAAAACTCAAGTCGATGTGAATTACCGTTTGTTGAATCCAATTTAAATAACTGGCTTCTTTATTTTTTTTTGAATAAATATGTTTTATATTATTCTTTTTATCAAGTAATATGATATTACATAATTAAGTCTTTAAGAGTATATGAATGAAATTGTTGATTTTTTTATATATTTTATTGCCGTTTGTTAGTTAGAGCTGAACCGTCAGGATTTTCTTAATTAGATGCAAACTAACTTTATTACACAAGCAATGACTCTTTCTTGCCGTTTACCAAAGATGTTATCCAAACCGGCATTAAGAAAAGTACTTGTAGGTAGTTGCAAGCGGTTGTGGTAGTTGCAAGCGGTTGTGGGTAAAGATGATAGAAAATGTTACTGTTTATCTGTAAATTTGAGTGAACACTGTTCATCCTTTATAATTTTTTTAATATATTTTGAAACTGCTTGTAAGTGGAACAGAGACAAAATGTAATGAAAAAAAAATATTAAAGAGTTAATTGCCCGGATGGTCCCGGTGGTTTCACGTTTTTTCACGTTTAGTCCCCACCTTTTGACCTCCATGTGGTTTGTCATTTTGTTACTCGGATAGTCCCCCAACATTTACTCTGGGGACTATACGAGTAACAAAATGACAAACCATAGGGAGCATACATGCAATTTCCAAACTAACTGACATCTACTCAGGGACTATCCGAGTAACAAAATGACAAACCATAGGGAGCATACCTGCTATTTTCAAAAGGTGAGGACTAAACGTGAAAAAACGTGAAACCACAGGGATCATCCGGGCAATTAACTCAATATTAAAAATCATTATTTATCGGATGCTCTTATTTAGTTAAAGAAAAACTTATGAATTAAATAATCAGCCGATCTGGTATTAGAAATTAAAAATCTAATATATTGAATACAACGAAACATTACATAAATGACAGCGGTTTTAGTTAACCAACTATGATATATGTTATATTGTATGTCTATAAGGATAAGACCAAATCAGAAAGCGAATGTCCGTCTTGAGTTTCAACTCGGTTTTATAGTTGTTCTTTTATTCGTTTGACCCAGTCAAATTGCTTCAGTTTGACCAGTCTAATAAGTATCAATTTACGCGTAGCGGTATTTTACCCGACCCGAAACGTGAATACGGCAAGAAAAATATCATATTTTGGATTGATATATCTAACCCATATAATCAGTAGTGGCAGAGCTAATGAAAATTCGGTTGGACTTTAAAATTCCAAATCGGTGAAAGTTGTACTCTTAAAAATCTAATAATTTACACTACAAAAAGCAAATTTTAAGTTAACACTATGTGTGAAAAATAAGTGGGGGCTGAGGCACCCCAGGGCCTCTATTATCCTCCACCCTTGCACATGGTATATAAGTTGACCCACCAACTTGTTTGGCATATTTAGATAAATTAACCAAACGGATCATATTTAGTTTACACAATTTTAAATGTATACTATGGTGATGTTTTTGACAGAAATAAAACTATGAACGGTACTCGGATGAAACAATTCAACCCGTTAACCCAATACAAATATTGACAGCCGGAGTTGAAGCAAAGTGTTTACACACCCTATTTAATACCAAACTTAATGTAAGGTATAGTGTCATTCAAATAAGGGCTAGACGTCTCCACCACCTTTTTTATGTCGAGTTATTTTCAATTCTACTTTTATATAGAAATCGAATAACATGGCCATACATACTAAGCTTCAAGGTACGGCACATGTTGCATTTATGAAAGAAGTCATCGTCCCATGGTCGAAGATGATAGAAAAGTCTGTTATATGTAACATCGTCTCGTTATATCGTAAGTTTCGAGCTATAAAATAAATATGACAAACAAAACAATTGGGCAAATCATATAAAATGAAATACCTTTGAGTATTCACAATGGATCCTCTATATGTAAGTGAGTGTAACCTCTGTATTTGTGAGAATGGTTGTAAATTGTTGTGAGTGAAGGAAAGAGAAAAAACAGAAAAAGTTACTGTTTATCACTAAATTTGGAGGATATACGGTTCACCTCTATAATTTTTTCATATTTTTTGAAAGTGGTTGTAACTGAAGGAGGGAGAAAAGATAATGGTAAAAGTATAAACAAGTATTATTTAATTAAAAAGGAGAAAAAAATATAGTGTTTTTTAGTGTAATTATAAAGATGAAGTAAGAGATTTGATTGCGAATGCTCTTAATTGATAAAATCAAGTCATACAAAAACTTAAATCACGATAAAATAATACTGAGATTTTTAATAATGTTACTTATATCATGACAACCTAAATTGGTATAAATGATGTAATTTTGGTTTGTTATTAAGCAGAAAAATAACAAACCGCATCAAAGTTTTCAGTTCTAAACAAGAATTAAAAAACCGGAAATTTTTGTTTTTGGCATTGAGTTAATTGGCTCACCAAGTCAAAGAGCTAACCCGCGAGGTCTTGTAATTTTCGTTTATTTCACAATCTTTTTTAAATCGGATTGAATCGTTTAAGAGTTCCACTAATTGGGCCAGTCAGATCAATTGGACCGGATCTAAGAACCTAAAGACATCATATATAGAGAGAAGATCAAATACAAATAACCTTATCATATAAAACATACGAACCAAAGGTTTTCGTGAAAAAAGGCGGTGACATTTTCTTGTAATCTCTTCAAACTTCAATTCCTTCATGCTACGTTCTTTTTTGCCAATCAGGTTTTGCAAATCGTAAATAAAGATCGATAATGTCACACCCCCAAAATCCACCTGCGGATAACGCCCGCTCCGAGGGCGTGACTGACCAGGATCCAGCCACCAATCATACTGAACAAGCATATAAGTAGTTATAAAAGTTTAACCATCACGATTGGTGTTCCAAAACAAATAAGTTTAAGTTGCAAGCGGAAGCATAAGTTTAAAGTTATAACATAAGTTCCAAAAGTTTCAAGTTTAACATAGTCTTGTAGCAATCCCTGTCCCACAACGATCCTCCTCCATGCAAGCTCCCACTGAGTACCTATGGTCCTGCAAAGCATGTAGTAACGAGTCAACAACTAGTTGAGTGAGTTCACGGGTGGGCGTTCGTTTTAGTTGTTTCGAAAACAGTTTACTTTATCTGGCATCCTGCCGTGGGGGTTACCCCATAGTTTAAAAAACGTGACCAGTTCGTTCCCAGTTACTCCGGCACTCCGGCCGTGGGGGCTACCCCATGTAGTTATCAGGCATTTCGGCCGTGGGGGCTACCCCATGTGCATCATCTGGCTCTCCAGCCGTGGGGGCTACCCCATGTGTATCATCTGGCTCTCCAGCCGTGGGGGCTACCCCATGTGTATCATCTGGCTCTCCAGCCGTGGGGGCTACCCCATGTGTATACTAGACTCGTTACCGTATCGATTGCTGACTGTAGTCATGTTTATGTGCCCTGAAAACATCAATGTCTATCATCATTGACGTGCCCCAGATCCATTAGTTCACGCCCGTCCTCTGCGGCACGGTGTGAGGCTTGTCAGACCTAAATAGCGCTATCTAACTAATGACCCGCTCGCCATTGGCCCGGCGATTAGTCGATACAAAAAGGAGGGACTTCGTGATAGAGTTTTAGTCTAGTACGTTTATCCGTCCATCCGGACGAGGAATCACATTCCTGAACCACTGACGTCCTACCCAAGGTAGACGAGGAACCACGTTCCTTAACCCCGTTCCCAACCCAGGGAATCCCATGCTTTGTAAAGGGTGTGAACTCACCTTGGTTTGCTCGGCAGTTAATCACAGAAAGTCAATCAAGTCGCAAGTATTCAATAACGTCCTATCACGGTTATCACGTATAATCAGAGTCGAACCAAGTAGTGCACAAATGTTCAGTATGTTTGGCAATCACGTATAATCAGTAACAGTTCACAGTTAACATTCAAACACAATCCACAGTCTAAGTGTAAGGCCCAAACAGTTGGGCTTGTGATAACAGGCCCAAGTAACACATCAATAGTAGCACATAAATTCGGCCCACTAACTTAGGCCCAAAAGTGAGTCGCAACCGGACTCGCAAGCATGGTCTCGAGTCATGCTGTGTGTTGATCATGGATGGTTGCGAGTCGCAACCGGTGTCGCAACCGTAGTCTCGGTTCATCATGCTAAGGTCTCGAGTCGCAACCGGACTCGTAACCTGTGGTTTCGGCTTGTCCTGTTATGGTTGCGAGTCGCAACCGCGTGGTCTCGAGTCATCACGCTGTGGTTGCGAGTCGCAACCAGGTGATTGCGAGTCGGTAAGCTGTCATTTTCAAGTTCACGTGTTGATGCAGATGGTCAGATTAATGGTACAGTATAATCAGGCCCAAATCCGGAAATAACCAATAGAATTCCACTAACATATTTCCTAATCAGGTTATTGGTCAAAGATGGATCAAAATCACAAGGGTTTTCAATCTTCAACTATCATTCAAAGTGTTCTTCCTATGTTCAAACACATATTCATCAAGTATTCAACCTTTATTCAAACAAAACTATGAACAAGCATCAAAACACTAAACATAACACACAACTCGGTTTTTATATATGTCCGATTTCATGAGAAATGCAAATCCGATTTCATGTATCATCAAGATCTAGTAGTTTAACTCTATTTAACACAAGATGTCATGAGTTCTTTAGCAACACATTCCAACACTATAACTTGTTAACATACATAAAACTTCATCTCATTCATGCATCCATTTAAACACAAACATAACATAAACTAACAATAATCATCAAGAAATACTAACAATAAACATCATCTCATGCATTTTATCATTTAACATGATTAACATAAATCCATAAACATTAAAAGCACTAACCGGTTAATGAAGTGTGTGTGTGTGTCGATCCAAAGTTCCAAGCCCGAGAGTTCTTGTGCTAACCGATTAGATCCGAGAGTCTTGGAGGTGTGTTTGTGTGCTAGAGTTCTAGTGGGAGAGAAGATGGAAGTGTGTGTGTGTTCTAATGTTCAACAAATGGCAAAAACTAACTAAGGTGTGGTATATATAGTCAAGTTCCAAGAGTGTGCACCCTTAGTGGGTTTCGAGTGGGGGTTCACGGCCCAAAGGCCCAACCGGCCAAAGGTTCTCGGCCCAAGGCCCAAAACCGATTACTATACACTCGAGACCTCATGGTCTCGAGTCGGGTTCTTGGTTCTCGGGTTGGGTTCTCGGTTCACATAAAACACGTACACATATATACATACAATGCACACAAAACAAAGCACATAAAAGTTCACGTTATCATTTTAACTAGTCACATAACGTACAAGCAAGTTACAACGAAAGGTTCTAGATTTCGAGTTGTCACATCATCCCCAAGTTGAAAGAAATTTCGTCCCGAAATTTGACGGCACTCACTGAGGAAGCTAGTTAGGTTGCAAGGTTTTCCCGGTTATCCTGGGGTGTCACAGATAAATTGCGTTAAACGTGATTTGAACACTCCTTTGATTCTGATTTCCATTGCTTCTCAGATCGATCAATTAAAGTTCCTTAAAAGTTGCAAATTTGAATCGGATGAATTGAGGCTTTTGAATGATGAATTAAAGCTTGCAAATCATATTCGATTGTTAAATTGAGCCTTGCGAATTGGTTTTACTGTCAATTTGTAGTTATGTAATGATTTTAAACCAGCGAGATTTTGATGGAGAAGAAATAGATAGAATAATTACTCTAGTAGAGTAATTGTCCTACCAGAATAGTAGAGTAATTATTCTATTAGTAGAGTAATTATATTTTGTAACTATAGTTATTGTTGTAGAGAAATTATGCTAGAATTATAGTAGAGTCATTATTCTATAGGTAGAGTAATTATACTTATTGTATCAACCACTAATGATTCAAAATTATTCAATAAGTGTATCAAACAACATAAAATTTAAAATTACTCTACAAGTGCATTATAATTACTATACTAGTTCTTCATTAATACACTACTACAAGATATGATTTAAAGTACTCTACAAGTGTATCAGACAACATAAGATTCAAAATTACTCTACAAGTGCATCATAATTACTCTACTAGTTCATAAAAAAAAACATAACAAACACAATTAATCTATAAGTTCATAAAACAACATATAATTCAAAATTACTTTACAATTGCATCATCATTACTCTACTAGTCATCAAAAGAACATAACACACACAATTACTCTATAAGTTCATCAAACAACATACAATTCAAAACTACTCTACAAGTACATCATAATTACTCTACTAGTTCATCAAACAATTTGAAATGACCTCTAGTAGACATGATTTAGGTTTGAATCTTTTTTGATTTCAATGATTTCAGAACTTGAATCGGATGTTTTTGGAACTGAACCCAATGATTTTGGAAATGAATCAGATTTTTGGAACTGAATAAAATGATTTTAGAGCGGGACCAGATGATTTTTGGAAGTCAATCTGATGATATTAGAACTGAATTTGATTAGGTTTTAGGAGAATTTGGGGTTTGATTCGTTTTGATACTGAATCTGTATTGATTTAGGTGTAGAAATGATTGAGATGGTTAAATTTTATCAAGGCCTTTAATTACAACTTTGCCACTGCCTAGAATTTCAACATCCTTTCGTTCTTACATTTTGTAGAATAAAGCCATTTGTACATGAACTTGACTCCCCCCTCTCTCTCTCTCTCTTTATATATATATATATATATATATATATATATATATATATATATATATATAGTGGAGGGTTCAAATGAGAAGAATTTTTTTGTAAGAAGAAAAAAGAATAAGTTTCAACCAATAAGAATGCTTCATTTTACTTCATTTAATATTTGCATTTAATTTTAATATAAGGGTATATTGGTAAACTTACAAAAATCATTAATTTGTATATTTATTACACACCTCGTAATTTATCTTACACATTACATTTTTATCATTATTTTATTAAATATATATTTTATTTTTTTATCCTGCTATAATATCATATAAGGCAGGCCATGGATCCATAATATGAAAGCTGTGCCATCAACCTATCATCAGTGTATCAAGATCCCTGCCCCTTAGGGGGTTTTCAAGGGCGAAAGTGATCAACAAGAGGCAAAGGAATGTTATTCTTCCTCGATGAAATCCTCAACAAAGCCCAAAGCAGGATATCAATTAAAGATGCGAGCCAAGGATATCGTGGATGCCTCGGAGCAGGATGTTAAGAAAATTATCTTGGACCAGGATAATCCAGATATCTCGGTGCTCGTAGGAGCCAATATCCCTCAGGATATTGAAAATCAGTTAACTGACTTTTTGAAATGCAGGATGTCAACATTCGGATGGAAGCATGAGGATATGACATGTATTTCTAAGGATATTATAACTCACAAGCTTGGAATTGATAGGTCTTTCAAGCCTGTCCAGCAAAAGCGAAGGAAGTTTGATCCATAACGTAACGTAATTATTTAAGAAGAGGTTGATCGACTATTGAAGTCCAAGATGATCAGGGAAGTCAAATTTCCCAAGTGGTTAGCAAATGTGGTCGTGGTTCAAAAGAAGAATGGGAAATGGAGAGTTTGTGTAGATTACACAGACTTGAACAAAGCATGTCCTAAAGACCCATTCCCTCTGCCTCATATAGACTCGATGGTGGATGCCACTGCCGGTCATGAGATGTTAACCTTCATGGATGCATCCTCAGGATTCAGCAGATCCAAATGGAACCTTCAGACCAGGAGGATACTGCTTTCATGACACCAACAGGTATTTACTGTTATACTGCTATGCCTTTTGGTTTGAAAAATGCAGGTGCAACATACCAGAGATTGGCGAACATGATGTTTAAAGACAAACTGAGGGACACCATGGAGGTGTACATTGATGATATGGTAGTAAAATCCAAGAAGGCTGAGGATCATCTCCAGGATATTAAAGGAGTGTTTGATATCCTGGACCAGTACAATATGAAACTAAATCCCCCCAACTGCCATTTTGGAATGGGGGCAGGAAAGTTTTTAGGATACATGGTGACTAAAAGGGGGATAGAAGCAAGCCCAGAACAGATTAAAGCTATCCTGGATATCAAGTCACCTTCCAACATGAAAGATGTACAAAGATTAACAGGACGAGTAGCAGCATTAAACAGGTTTATTTCAAGATTCTCGGAGAAATGCAAGGAATTCTACGATATCCTGAAGAAAAATAAGAAATTCGATTGGGGAGAGAAGCATGAAGCAGCCCTATTGAAATTAAAGCAATATCTTTCAACTGCACCTCTATTGATGAAACCCAAGAATGGTGAACCATTATCCCTGTATCTTGCATTATCAGGGAATGCAGTAAGTGCTGTTCTGGTAAAGGATCATGAAGGTCAGCAGTATCTTGTCTATTATGTTAGTAAAAGTTTGTTACATGTTGAAACTAGATACTCACACTTAGAAAAAATAATATTGGCCCTAGTTATGGCATCGACTAAGCTTAAACATTATTTTGAGACACATAAGATTCATGGTAAAACTAATTATCCTGTTAAAAATGTGCTTAGGAAACCTGAGATGCCGGGTAGAATGGCTAAGTGGCCAATAAAGTTAAGTGCCTATGATCTAGTATATGAACCTAGAAATGCTATAAAATCTCAGGCTCTAGCAGACTTTGTGGCTTATTTCAGTAGTGATATTCAAAATGAAGTAGACCTAGAAGTACAACAACTAGGAGAAACCTTAAAAATCCTGGACATTATATACTGATGGTGCATCTAATGTGAGAGGTGTAGGATTGGGTATACTACTAAAATCGCCACAGGGGGACATATTACCCCAGGCTATTAGATGTGCATTTCCTGCCACTAATAATGAAGCAGAATATGAAGCTTTGATTGCAGGATTAGAATTGGCCAGGAATATGAATATTAAAAGTTTACAAGTATATGTTGACTCCTTGTTAATTACTAACCATTTTAATGGATCCTATGCAGTCAAAGGAGAAAGGTTAACCGAGTATCTTGAAATTCTCAAAAAATTAGCAGGATATTTCGATGTTTTTACACTTGAATAGGTACAAAGAGAAGATAATGCTGAAGCAGATGCCCTGGCAAACTTAGGATCATCAGTCAGGATACCGGAAGGAACCCAAATACCAATACTACATGTCCTGTATCCTGCAGTGGATCTCTTCAAGTCTCAGGATAAGGAAATAGCAAGTATCCAGGATCCTGATGATGAGTATCCTAGGGAGGATCCTAAGTCCTGGACAGCACAAATCGTGAAATATCTCAAAGAAGGACACATCCCAAAGGACGAGAATCCTAAGGCTTTCAGGATGAAGGTATCTCGATTCACTATTATAAATGATATTTTGTATAAGAAGTCTCTTGCTGGCCCATACGTAAGGTGCTTGGAGGATCCTGAGACCAAGGAGGTACTTTAGGATATCCACGAAGGAGATTGTGGCAACCATATTGGGGGCAAATCATTATTCTCAAAGGTGCTAAGAACAGGATACTATTGGCCGACGATGAGGAAAGATGCTGCAGAGTATGCTAGAAGATGTGATGCGTGTCAAAGGCACAGTAATATACTGCATGAACCTGCTGAGCCACTATATCCTATTGGTTCCCCTTGGCCATTTATGAAATGGGGTATGGACATAGTGAGAAAATTACCAAAAGCTCCAGGAGGAAAAGTTTTTATGCTAGCAATGACAGAGATCAAGAAGTAGTGTCTTTCATAAAGAGGAATATTCTGACCAGGTTTGGGGTACCAGCTGAGATAATTTGTGACAATGGCTCTCAGTTTATCAGTAAGAGGACGACCGATTTTTGCAAGATTTGGGGAATCAAATTGATCACATCCACACCAGTACATCCTCAAGCAAATGGACAAACAAAATCCTCGAACAAGATAATTGTCAACAATTTGAAGAAAAGACTAGGAGCTAAGAAAGGAAGATGGGTAGAAGAGTTACCCTTTGTTTTATGGGCTGATAGGACAACAGTAAAGAGTGCAACCGGGAAAACTCCATTTTCCTTAGTGTTTGGGGCAGAAGCGGTGATCCCGATAGAGATGGTGATACCTACAGCAAGATCCAACCTCCGGGATCCTGAGAAGAATCCTGAAGCTCTATGCCAAGAATTGGATACTGTCGATGAGACTAGGGATGCGACAAAGTTAAGGATGGCAGCATACCAACAGAGGATATCCAGAGCATATAACAAAAACCTAAGGACTAGAAGGTTTCAAGTTGGAGATTGGGTATTAAGGAAGGCTTTTCAGAATACTACCAATCCTGCTGATGGAAAGTTAGCTCCAAAGTGGGAAGGACCATATGAAGTTGAATCAGAATCTGGGAAAGGAGCATACCGGCTTAAGAATATGGAAGGGGATATATTGCCAAGATCCTAGAATGCTGTACACCTCAAAGCCTATTTCAAGTGAGTTTAGAATTTAATTTCTAACTCAGGATGGTATGAATTTATCTCTTTTAAATATAATTTTATACCTTTTGAACCCAATACTGACTTAAGCATCAGAGGGGTGTTAGCTAAGCTAACACCCACCTTAGTTTAAGGTTGTTTTGCAGAATATGCTTCGGGATGTAACCCCAAGATATACACTCAGGATGAATCGAAAGACTAGAGGATTGGCCCCCTCTCTCATGTTTAAGGGATTCTGATCCCTTCACAGGTTTAAAGGTATTCACCTTTCTCTCGAATTGGGTTTAAACACCCCGCCTGGAGCGCAAGTTATCTAGGGATGGTTCAAGATAGCGGGACCAGTCCATGTAAAAGTGGCTGACAATTTCGTTATTATTGGCTATATCTTGCATCCTAAAGGTTTATGAGGATTGATCACCCTCTCTCACGAAAGGGTATTTTCATACTCTCTAAGGTTTAAAGGTTTTCACCTTTCTAAGAGTAACGCCTGCGTCCTTAGACTTTTAGCTTTTGTCACTTTTAGCCCCTAAACTATGTGATGCTTGATACTATTAATACTTGATGGATCTTATGCTATGAAACTATGGAAACTATGATTCTATGACACTATGATACTTGATACTAGGAAACTATGATTCTTGATACTTTGGTGCTTGACTCTTGAGGCTCGTAAAACTTGAGACTTGGTTGAACGAGGGACTTGAGTCTTGTCACTAGCAGAAACTATGGAAACTATTTAAACTTTTGTGTTAATGCTATAATCTAATTATACTATTACCCAATAATACGCAACGCTTAATCTAACTTGCAAAACGAATCAAAGACAGTTAAATGAAAAAGATGGGATTGACCGAATGGCAACCCGATCGGACGACCATCCGATCAGATAGCCATCCGATCGGATGACCAACCGATCAGATGGCCATTCGACCGAGGTGCCATTCGACCCATGCCCACCGCCTCCACTCAGTCTGACACTATAAATAGGCCTGTCACATCATCATTCTCACTGATGTGATAGCCTCACTCGACCAGACGCACGCATTCCTCTTTTCTTCCATTTCCCGGCGATTTCGGTACGTTTTACACTAGATTCTTGTACATCTTTAATCTAAACATCATTCTCCACATGATTCTCCTTTGAAATCTCACTTTTCACCATGATTGAAGGTGATTTCATCATGGCGGTTTGTACTAAACTGCTGTGTGATGTCATTCTGGTCGAGATCTAACTCAGATCTAAGGAATTTCATGTGTTTTACACTAAATCTCATCTAAATCTAGACTTTTGGTTAAAACTTATGTTTATCTTCATCTTTTCTTAAACTTTTACTTAAAGAGGTGGGATCTGGATCTAAACGGACTATAGACTTGATGATTAGTCTGGAGTTGGTTTGGAAAAGGATTGTTGCTGGAGAAGATGACCAGAGTACGGATTCTGACATAAGCACCATCATGAACAGACGGCTAAACGGACTGGAGTGATTCCTACCCGATCAGATCGGCTGTACACTGATGTGTTTACCGTTGTCTCAATACGTACCATGTCGTCACTGTATAAATAGAAACTTTGAGACTTTACAAGTTTAGGAACGAGACAAGGATAACCTGATCGAGTGGCAATCCGATCGGATAGCCATCCGATCGAACAGCCATCCGATCAAGTGACACTTGCCTCTTAACCCTAAACATTTTGATACTTTGAACCTTTGATCTTCGAATGGCAATTCGATCAGATAGCCATCCGATCGAACTACCATCCGATCAAAGTGACAATGTGCCTTGGAACCTTTCAACACTAAGAATCTTTTGAGACTTTGAATCTTTGAAAACTTAGAACTTTGGATCGAATGGCAATCCGATCGAATAGCCATCCGTTCTCCCACACAATAGTCATCCCAATCGAATGGCAATCCGATTGGATAGCCATCCGATCGAACAGCCATCCGATCAAGATGACTGATCCGACACTTGGTTTGAATTTCGTTGTTTTGTCCGACACTTATCTGTTGTAATCTAAACAGGCTAACCCTAAAGAGCTCCCTTTGATCCAATAACTGTTAATCTGTTAAGCAATCACTGTGAGTATACTCGATCCCTTTTTGTTTTAAACTTTGGGATGCAACATGTATTCTATTAAACTATGATACTTGAGACTTTTGGAAACTAAACTCTATCCTATGTGTGTGTGAAACTTGTGATTCTTTTATTCTATTTGTGCTATGTGGATGTTTAATCCAGGGTGTGTAGTCCGCCTTAGCAATAGTAGCGCTATAGGAGATGCACCTCCCCATTATTCTCGGGGGTATTGTTAAGAGGATTCTAGTTTTCCTTGAGACTTGGGAAAACACTAAAGCATTGGGATACTTAGGCTATCACTTGTTGGACTGCGAACACTAGCATGGCTGAAACTATTTTTGTTACATTTACATATGGATATGAGACTTTTAATCTATTATGATATTATTCAAACTTGTATACTCGCCGGTACATTTTTGTACTGACTCAATTTTATTATATGTTGCAGGTTGACAGGATGCTAGGATTCTTGGAATCAAGCTAGGATGATGCTTAGAAACTCACCTAGATAATTAAGTTATGAACAATATTTGAGACTTAATGTACTTTGATACTTTGTGATGGTTGTTTGATCTTAGACAGTGTTTGAATCAATCTAATTGATAATGAAACTATTTTGTGTTATGGAACCTCATGAGCAATCTGAACGCTTAGTGCTCGCACCCCGATGTTTCCGCCATCGGTTGGGGTGTGACAGATTGGTATCAGAGCCATAATTATAGGGAATTAGGATAAGTAGGAATACTTTCCCTAGTTTATAGTTCTAGGAATCTTGATTCTTATCTGTTATTTAAGACTTATGCATTCTACCATATCTGCTTCCTAGCAGCACAGTTTCCCTGTTAAACTTACATGCCTTTCCAAAGGATGATACAATATACACTTGATACTTTGAAAACACTGTTAATCAGTGTTTGTACTTTGCACGAGATTTGCCCTCAAGTCAGGAGTGACATCTAAACCTTGATGGGAAATTTCCTTATTATATTCTGATAGGTCTTATCTGCGGGTAAGTACCAACCTTATTAGGGTACGATGTTGTCAAGTTAGGGGTGAAACTCAGACCTTGATAACTAGTCCCACCCCCTTGATGTTTTATGTCTCGCCAAAGTCTCGAAACTTCCAATCAATTAGGAACGTGAAATGACCAAAAGGACGAATATCGCAGGCCTAACATCGATGACGTATTTGTCTAAGTAAGTCAAGACATGTTTCCTCAATTCGAAAGGGGTTCGAATCACCTTGGTTAGTCACCGTTCCTCTACCCGGAACACTCTATGTTTTATGAGCCTATTTTTTATGTTATCTCGATTTTACATGTGGTTTTAAACTTGATTCTTCTTTTATCTTGATTCTTCGGTTATTTTGAGACTTTTACACAAATCGCACGTATGTCCGCAATCTAAAGCCTTAATTCTAATCTCAAAATCAAACTAAATTTATGAAGTTTTATTCCATCATGTTAATCTATGTGGGAATCTTGATCGACTATGATACTATGTGAAGCTATCTGATAAATCTATGTGTTAAGGTGGTTATAAAGCACTAAATGTAACATGGCATAGAAATACGAGGGAAAAGTGACGTGTCTGAAACATGGTGGATACGCCGCTGGTACTTCCTATATATAAGTGTTTCCGACATGTTACCAACTTTCGTACTAAGTTCCATGCGAAACTTAGTGTTTGCAGACCGGTGATGAGATGGTTGAAATCTAAGCTATGAGAAACTACTGGGAATCGATGTGAGAACTATGTGTAATCTATGCGTACTCTAGCATAATCGATGTGTAATCTATGTATGTGTCATTTTGAGAAACAAAATACGAAACGTAGCCTAGCGTCGAAAACGAGGCGGACGTGGCATGTCCGAAACATGGTGGATCCGCCGATGGTACTTCATATATATAAGTGTTTCTGGCATGTTACCAAACCTTCATACCACGCGCTAAGTGAAGTTCGTAGATTTGTAGGCTCGGATTGGAGTTATTGAATCTATTTGGATAATCTATGTTGTTGAATCTATCTAGTTAATCTATGTTATGGAATCTGTTTGGGTAGCCTATGTTGAAAATCTAATGTTGTGGTGAACGAAGCATGACACCGATGACGAGACGGACGTGGCATGATTGAAGCATGGTGGATACACCACTGGTACTTCCTATCTATAAGTGCTTCCGTCATGTTTCCAAACTTTTATAGCACGCGCCATGCGGGATTTCGTTGTTTGTGGATTGTTAACACTAATCTATGTGAATCTATGTGAATCTATTGAATCTATTAAATCTATGTGAATCTATGTGAATCTATTGAATCTATTAAATCTATTGGAATCTATGTGAATCTATTGAATCTATAGGAATCTATTGGAATCTATTTGAATCTATGTGAATCTATGATGATGATGATGAGTGTGTTTTGCGACACGTAACATGACACCGAGTACGAGGCGGAAGCGATGTGCCCGAAGTGTGGTGGATACGCCGCTGGTACTTCCTATATATAAGCGCTTCTGACATATTGCCAAACTTCGTACAACATGCCATGCGAAGGTCGTGGGTGTGATGTTGAGTCTATTGGGATTTATGTGAAACTTGAATCTTAATCTATGTGAATCGTGTTGAATCTTAAGCCTTAATCTATCGTGTGTGAATCTATATTGTGAGACTTTGTGGATCTAGACTTATACGATCCTCTTGTTGGATCTTTAGATGTCTTCTCGTAAGCTATCTGACACTCTCAAGAGATCCAGGGAAAAGTCTCAGAAAAAGATGATGTCATTCATGGCCGACCAGATCGCTCGCGTCGTGCCGAAGATCGTCTTTGAGATCCAAGGATCAAACACTCCTCCATCCTCTGTAGAATCGAAGGGTGAGAAGCTAAAGCCCACTAAGTTCAACTACATTTCATCTCTTGCAACCCTAAGCCTTTCACGGGCAGTGATGGAGTAACTTCTATGCTCGAGTGGTTTGACAGTATCAAGGTTACTTTCATCAACAGTGAATGCCCAGATCATCTAAAGACTAGGAGTGCGACTGGAATGTTTCAAGGAAGAGCGTTGGAGTGGTGGTCAAATGAGAGAAACATCCATTCAAATGATGAAGTCTATGCTCTTCCATGGGCTGAGGTGCGAGAACTAATGATGCTTGAGTTCTGCCCCCCCCCCATGAACAATTGAAGCTTGAGGAATAGTTCTGGCACTTGAAGCAGATTGGTGATGATAATCTGGCTTATACTACTCGTTTTAAGCAGCTCAGTTTGATCGTTCCTCACTTGGTTTCTACTCCTAAGCGAATGATAACCAAGTACATCAATGGTCTACCTCCCGCTATGCGTGATTCAATTGAAGCAGCTCAGCTCGAAACTATTGAGGAAGTCTACCGTCTTGCAACTAGTCTCAACAACAACCGCATCCGTGATAAGCAGTTTGCTACTTCTGCTTCTTCCAAGTCTGCACATCAAGTTACCCAGCAGCCAAGTGGCAGCAAGAACAAGTGGCGAAAGTCTCAGGGTTCAGGATGCAATGTTATCGTTCCTGCTACAAACCTTGCTGCTAAACCTGCTCCTGCTGCTGCTCAAAACCCTGTTGTTCCCGAAGTCAAGAAGCAGTACACTAGGTCTTACCCCAAGTGTACGACTTGCAATTTTCATCATCCTGCTGCCTCTGTATGTCGTTTGTGCACCAACTGTAATTGTTATGGTCACACGACTCCTTATTGTCATCAAGCTAACCTTGCACAGCCAGCACAGCAAGCCCCAGCTCAAGCAGCCCTACTAGCACTTCCAGCTCCACAAAATCCGAGGCCAGTCAACGCTGTTCGTGCATGCTACAAGTGTGGAGATACTACTCATCTTCGTAACCAGTGTCCTCAGCTGAACCAGGACCAGCAGCCAGCCGCTCGTGGACGAGCCTTCAACCTCAATGCTAATCAGGCTCGTAATGACAATGACATCGTTAATGGTGCGTTTCTTGTGAATAACCTCTACGCTTCGATTCTATTTGATACTGGTGTCGATAGAAGTTTTTTGTCCGTAGAATTTGAGTCCTTGTTAAATTGTGCACGCTCTATGTTACCTAAGTCGTTTTCGGTGGAGATCGTCGATGGGAAGTCTATCCTAGTGGATTCTATTCTCTGTGGTTGTTCCTTGATTCTTAACGACCACGTGTTTACTATCGATCTAATACCCATGCCATTGGGTAGTTTTGATGTCATTATCGGTATGAATTGGTTGCGTAAGAATCATGTCGAGATTGCTTGTCATGAGAAGTTTGTTCGTCTACCTCTTCCGTCTGGTGATATTTTGCATGTCTATGGGGACCGACCTTCGAAAGGACTGAAGTTGATGTAATGCACTGAAGCGAACATATGCTTACGTAAACAGAACTTTGTCTTCTTGGCCCATGTGGTGGAAGAAAAGGGCAAAGGGAAGAACATAAGTGACATTCCAGTAGTGTGTGATTTCCCTAATGTCTTTCCCAAGGATCTTCCTGGTCTTCCTCCTCCTAGATCCGTTGACTTTCGTATTGATCTCATACCTGGTGCGACTCCTATCGCCAAGGCTCCTTATCGACTTGCACCTTCCGAGATGTAAGAATTATCCAGCCAACTGCAAGAACTACTCGACAAGGGATTCATTCGCCCAAGTACCTATCCGTGGGTGCTCCTGTGCTATTCGTCAAGAAGAAAGATGGTTCGTTCCGTATGTGTATCGACTACCGTGAAATTAATAAGCTTACCGTTAAGAATCGTTATCCTCTTCCTCGTATCGACGATCTATTTGACCAACTACAAGGCGCGTCCTGTTTCTCAAAAATCGATCTTCGTTCTGGTTATCATCAGCTTCGTGTACTCGAAGGTGATGTACCCAAAACCGCTTTTCGCACCCGTTATGGGCATTACGAGTTCGTGGTCATGCCTTTTGGATTGACCAACGCACCCGCTGTGTTCATGGATCTTATGAATCGTGTTTGTAAACCTTGTCTCGATCATTTTGTGATAGTCTTTATTGATGATATTCTCATTTATTCTAAGTCTAAAGCTGATCATGCCCGTCATTTGTTCTTGATGCTTGAACTTTTACGAGGTGAACGTTTGTATGCTAAATTTTCTAAGTGTGAGTTTTGGATTGATGAAGTGCAATTTCTTGGTCATGTCGTTAGTAAGCAAGGTATTCATGTTAACCCGTCCAAAATCGAAGCTGTGAAGAATTGGAGTACGCCTAAGTCTGCATTTGAGATTCTTTCATTCCTAGGATTGGCGGGTTATTACTGCCGATTCATCTCGGACTTTTCTAAGATTGCTGAACCTCTCACTTCGTTGACCTAAAAAGAGAAACCGTTTGCTTGGGGTCCTGAGCAAGAGGAATCTTTTAAGACTCTTAAGACCCTTTTGTGTAACGCTCCTGTTCTTACTCTACCCGATGGGAATGATGACTTTGTGGTATATTGTGATGCCTCGATGTCACACCCCAACCGATGGCAGAATCATCGGGGCGCGGCACTGAGCGAAATAGATTGTCCAGAATTTTCCACAACAACTATTATTACAAATTCAGTTAAATGATACGTCCCATACCGTATCCCAAATAAATAAACAAGTTATCATAGAAAGAATCTAGGCAAATAAATTCCGTTCCGACAACTCAGATTCAATTATTATTACAGACAATTGTTTATTATTTCTAGACTCCCTAGCCTCGATTTCATCACCATGCGCCTAAGCATCCTAGCAACTTAAGCACCTGTCACATACGTTAAAATAAAGTCAATACATAAAATGTAAAGGTGAGCATACAAGTTTGATAATAGCATATAGAGTTCGAATAGTTTACGCATAACCAGGCACGTACACAGAGGAAAACGATGCATGTTAATTATCGACATGGGACCATCGATACCAACGACTGCGGGTTGACCGTCCAAGACGGTTCGCAATACATGATTACCACCGTAATCCATGCAAGTAATTGTCCTTAACAACCCCCGTGTGAACGGGTGCTGAGTCCAAACTATAGTACTATGTTGCTAAGGCAGGTAGATAGCACTCCACGTGTAAACATAATAAACAACATTCATTTAGTCAACTAGCACATGCAAATGGTCAACGTTCAAATAGTTTGTGTTTGATTGTGATTTGATAGGTAACGTATGTAACACCCAAAAGTGCTAAAAGCAAAAAGGGATCGAGTATACTCACAGTGATTGATTGTGGATTGAAGGGAGCGCTGAGAGTAAGATTAGCCTGAATAGTTTGATAGCATAACGATAAGTAACGCGGAAAAATAAAAATAAGATAAGTGTGGATGGATCGAATGGGCTGGTCGATCGAACGGCAGGTTCGATCGAACGGGCTGTTCGGTCGGCTGGTATGCCCGGTTGGACAGTCCTGTTCGATCGGCCGGTAGGCTCGATCGGCTGGACCATTCGAGTGGATTGTTTCTTCCTCTGGTGTGTTTGTGTTTGAGGATTTGAACTTTTGAAGTTTTTGTTGCAGTATTTGAGAACACTGAAGTGTTCCTACTTTTCAAGTCGGTCGATCGAACGGTTCGTTCGATCGGCTAGCTCACTCGATCGGCTAGCTCACTCGATCGGCTAGGAACTTCAAAATTAGTCCTCAACTAGATGTCACTCGATCGAACAGTCTGTTCGATCGGCTGGCATTCCCTACTACGACGAGTTATGAAAACGATTAAGTGTTGAAGCATAGTATCTCATGATCCGAACAGTAATGTTCACCAATCGAGTGACATATTCGATCGAACACTACTTCGTCAATACTATACCTCAAAAGTTTGGAAAAGTGAGACGCCACGTGCTAGCCGATCGGCTGGCCCGGTCGATCGGCTGGTGTGTCCGATCGGCTGGGCTGTTCGATCAGCCTAGCCGTTCGGCCAGCAAGTCTGACCTGGTCGGCCATTCGTCTAACACTTGGTCGTTTGGTTACTTGTCATTATATCGAGGTAGTTTGATAACGAGTTGAACTATGATACCTTCATTCTTACCCGTCTCTCCGGCTCGGATAGGAATCACCCAAGTCCGGCCGGTGAACGGTTCGGAACGTTGGTTTAGAGTCTAACCCAAAATTGGTGAACCTTGTATATAGAATCCGAATCTTGAACCTTTTAACTTGTTAGAATGATTAGTTAGCCGGTTCAAGCTCCGTTTCTAGCGGTTTGAAGGCATTGAGTGTAAAAGAGTTGAAAGAAAGTTGGGATTCCTTCTTTCAATCCTTCACAACTTGTGGATGTTTAGATCCTTGATAGATCTTAGCTTGTTTATGTGGAAATCGGTTAGATCTAAGCTAATCATAGTTGAATGAGGCCAAAACATGATGTTCTTCAAGAACACCATGATGACATCACCCAAGAACACCTAGATCTTGGTGATTTCACGGTTAGAATTCAAGTTTTGAAAGATAGAAAGGTGTAGAATCAAGTAATGATAAAAAACGTACAAGAATTAGAGTGAAAACTTACCGGGATTGGGGAGAAATCTGAGAAAAGGTGAAGAATAGGAGCTGGCCGGTCAGAACTTTCCAAAAGTGGAAATGAAGACAAGGACAGCCCTATTTATAAACTTCCAAAAGAGGAAAGTGGCAGCCGATCGGCCAGGAGTTCCGATCGAGTGGGCTGCTCGATCGGCTGGCAAGATGCTAGCCGATCGACTGGCCTGTTCGATCCGGGTGCCTCCTGTTCGATCCGCGACCCACTTCGAGTATTTCGCGACGATTTTTTTTGACGTTTCGATTTCGATGGACGCTGATACGAATACGATAGGGTTCCGAGTCAAATTACTTTTAATCCCAACCACTATATCTAACATACAATCTTCTATGAGTCACGTTTCGATGTCGGTTTCGATTGTGTTCGATTGCTTTTCGAGTTTCGATTCGATTTTCGATTGATTTGCTTGAATACCACACCAAACATAAAGTAATCACGCACAAGTAACACATAAGGCACACACACACGTATAACAATAACACAACTTGCATAATTCGAGTCTCGAGTTCGATGATTGCTAGATCGGTTTGTTCACTGATTAGTTAGCTTTATCGCATTGTTACTTCCTATCATTCACAGTCGTAGATCGGTTCGCGTTAAAACACATTCGATTACTTCGATTCTCGCTGATTACAACACTTACTCCACATAATACTACTAGAACATAAAATAGACTATCTACAGTCAAAGAAAGTCAAAGTTGACTTGGACTTTGACTTTGACTTTGACATTCGAAAACACGGGGTGTTACAGCCTCCCCTTGTTTAGGGAATTTCGTTCCGAAATTAGGCTCGAAGGCTACACAACGCCGTGATTTACCAATTTGATGCTTCAGATCTATTTATTTAAACAACTGCGGGTACTTGGCCTTCATGTCTCTTTCGAGTTCCCAAGTGAACTCCGCGCCTCGCTTGCCTTCCCATCGGACTTTCACGATCGGGATGCGAGAACGCCTGAGTTGCTTGGTTTGGCGATCCATGATTTCGACAGGCTTTTCCACAAAGTGTAAGGTTTCGTTGACCTGAAGATCGTCGAGTGGTACGATTAGATCATGGTCAGCAAGGCATTTTCGGAGGTTAGAGACGTGGAAAGTCGGGTGGACGTTACTGAGTTCCTCCGGTAGCTCGAGTCTGTAGGCGACTTTTCCGATTCTTTCTAGAATCCTAAAAGGTCCAACGTATCGAGGCGCGAGTTTCCCTTTCTTGCCAAATCGAACTACACCCTTCCAAGGTGATACCTTTAGGAGTACGTAGTCTCCAACTTCAAATTCAAGGGGCTTGCGTCTTCTATCGGCGTAACTTTTCTGTCTGTTCCGAGCTTTTACCAAGTTGTCTCGGATCTGGTGGATTTTGTCAGTCGTTTCTTGTAGAATCTCGGGACCGGTTAGTTGCGAGTGACCGATCTCGTGCCACACAATAGGCGATCGACATCTTCTACCATACAAAGCCTCGAAAGGTGCCATTTGAATGCTGGCATGATAGCTGTTATTGTACGAGAATTCCACCAATGGCAGGTGTTTGTTCCAACTACCACCAAAATCTATAACACACGCTCGGAGCATGTCTTCAAGAGTACGAATCGTTCTTTCAGTCTGTCCGTCGGTTTGAGGATGGAATGCAGTACTCAGATTAAGCGACGTGCCAAGGGCCGCTTGAAACGTTTCCCACAACCGCGAAGTGAACCGAGCGTCACGGTCTGAAATGATGTCACGAGGCGTACCATGATTACAAATGATCTCGTCGGTGTAGATTTGGGCTAGTCGTTCCACCTTGTAGTCTTCTCGTATCGGCAAAAAGTGGGCTGATTTCGTTAGACGATCGACTATAACCCAAATACTGTCGTGACCTGATGGCGTGGGCGGGAGTTTCGTTATGAAATCCATAGCTATACTCTCCCACTTCCATATAGGTATCGGCGGTTGTTCGAGTAAGCCAGAAGGTCTTTGATGTTCAGCCTTGACTCTTGCACAAGTTAAACAACTTCCAATGTACAGAGCGATATCCCTTTTCATACCCGGCCACCAGTACTTATAACGAAGGTCTTGGTACATCTTATCTGCACCGGGATGAATAGAATACCGGGATTTGTGGGCTTCATTCATGATAATCTTTCGCAAGTCGGTCCGCTTAGGGATCCAATTTCGGTCCAGATAATAGAATATCCCATCTGATTTGCTTACTAACTGAGCTCCATCGTGATAGATCCTCTCTCTCTTCAATGTACGCTCGTTAAAGCAAGCATGTTGAGCTTCACGAATAAGGGTTTCGAGATTGTGCTGGGCTTGGATGTTTCGGGTACTGAGCACGTAACTCTTTCTACTGAGCGCGTCAGCAACCACATTCGCCTTGCCTGGGTGATAACGAATCTCACAGTCGTAATCGTTGAGAAGTTCTACCCATCGGCGTTGACGCATATTAAGCTCTCTCTGATTAAAGATGTGTTGTAAACTCCTGTGATCAGTGTAGATCGTACACTTAGTGCCATACAGGTAGTGTCGCCAAATCTTCAATGCAAAGACAACCGCGCCTAGCTCGAGGTCATGGGTTGTATAGTTCTTCTCGTGGATCTTGAGCTGACGAGATGCGTAGGCTATAACCTTGTCTCGCTGCATGAGAACACAGCTGAGACCAAGGTTAGAAGCATCACAGTAGACAATGAAGTTGTCGCTTCCGTCGGGCAGCACAAGAATCGGCGCGTTGCACAGCATATGTTTGAGAGTTTGAAAGGCAGTCTCTTGTGCGTTTCCCCACACAAAAGGCTTGTCCTTATGAGTAAGAGCGGTAAGCGGCACAACGATCTTAGAGAATCCTTCAATGAACCGTCGATAATAGCCTGCTAGTCCGAGAAAAGAACGAACTTCAGACGGGTTCTTAGGCGTAATCCAGCTTTTGACAGCTTCAATCTTCGCAGGATCGACATGGATACCCCGACTATTCACTATGTGACCCAGAAATTGAACCTCCTCCAACCAGAATTCGCACTTGGAGAACTTGGCATAGAGTTGGTTTCCCTGGAGTAACTCGAGAACCAAACGTAGATGTTGCGCGTGTTCGGCTTTCGATTTGGAATAAATCAAGACATCATCAATGAACACGATGACGAAACGGTCAAGATAAGGCTTACACACGCGATTCATCAGGTCCATAAAAACCGCAGGCGCATTGGTTAGACCAAAGGGCATAACTACAAATTCATATTGGCCATAACGGGTTCGAAAAGCGGTTTTAGGAATGTCTTCCTCTTGAATCCGTAGCTGATGATATCCTGAACGTAGATCGATCTTAGAGAAGCATGCTGCACCTTGTAGCTGATCAAACAAATCGTCAATTCGGGGCAAGGGGTATCGGTTCTTAATGGTCAACTTATTCAATTCCCGATAGTCGATGCACATCCGGAACGATCCGTCCTTCTTTTTGACGAAAAGGACTGGCGCGCCCCAAGGAGAGGTGCTTGGGCGAATAAAGCCTTTTTTCGAGTAATTCCTGGAGTTGGTTCGAGAGTTCCCTCATTTCGGATGGAGCGAGTCGATAAGGGGCTTTGGCAACGGGGTTAGCTCCAGGAATGAGGTCGATGCGGAAGTCGATATCACGACTTGGTGGTAGTCCGGGAAGATCGTCAGGGAACACCTGAGGAAATTCACGAACCACTGGAACATCTTTAACTTCAACTTTCTTTTTCTTTTCCTTCTCCGCTACTACAATGTTGGCCAAGAAAGCTCGGTATTCCTTGCGGAGATACTTGCTGGCTTGAATACACGACATGAGCTTGAGACCTTTCGACGCTGTTTCACCGTACACACATAACAAATCACCATTCGTGAGTGAGAATCGAATCATCTTTTCAAAGCACACAACTTCGGCATGGTTTTCGCGAAGAAAGTCCATGCCTATTATGACATCAAAGCTTCCGAGTTGCATTGGAATAAGGTCGATTGGGAAGATGTGATTGTTGAGCTCGAGGGTACAATCACGGAGTACAGAGTTAACGGCAATAGTTCTTCCTGTAGCGACTTCGACTTCGAATGACGAGGATAGATAGGAGCGCTTACGACTAAGGAGCTTCTCGAATTCAAATGACACAAAGCAGTTATCGGCTCCAGTATCAAACAAACATGATGCATAAATACCATTCACAAGGAACGTACCATTAACCACGTTGTTATCCGCCTGAGCCTGACGGGCATTGATGTTGAAGGTTCGGGCATGGGCTGCTTGCTGCTGTTGCTGAGGCTGCTGTTGTTGCTGCTGTTGTTGTTGCTGCTGGGGTTCTTGCTTAACCACCCTGTTTGGGCACCTGTTTGCAAAGTGGTTAGGGTCACCACATGCAAAGCAGACTCGGGCATTGACTGCAGGTGCTGGAGCTGCTTGTTGGCCTTGAGGGGCGGGGAGTAGAGCTTGGTTGACAGTGGCTTGAGCTGGGGCTTGACGAGGACCACAGCGACAGTCCGCAGTGAAATGACCGTAGAGGTTGCAGTGAGCGCAAAAACGACAAGCTAGTCACACTGGATGATGATACGAACATGTCGGGCAGAGTGGGTGAGGGCCTGTGTATGCACGCTTTGCTGGCGGTGCATTGATCACTGGGGCTGAGCGCTGGTGCTGTTGCTGCTGAGCTGGTACAGCTTGTAGAGGAGCAGCAGTGGTAGTCACAGCACAGTTCTTGTTGCTGGAGCTGTTGTTGTTCTTCTTCTTCCTTCTTGATGACTTGGAGGGTTGAGCATATGAGTTGGTGGGTCCTGCAGTGGCTTGATGCAGAGACTTGGTTGGCTTATCCCAGAAACCAGCCTTTACTCGCTTATCATTGATCTCAGCGGCGAGTAGGTAGGTTTCTTCGATCGTTGCTGGCTTGGCGGCATGAATAAAGTCGGCTACGCAATCGGGCAGGGCTCGAATGTACTTCTTGATGGCTTGATCTGAGGTCTTGACTTGATGAGGATAGATGATGCTAAGCTGCTTGAAGCGAGCAGTGAGAGCAGCGTTGTCTCCATCCTTCTGCTTGATTCCCCAGAACTCATCCTCCAGCTTTTGGCGTTCATGAGGAGGGCAAAATTCTTCGATCATAATTGCCTTCAACTCCTTCCATGTTAGCCCGTAAGCTGCATCATTTCCGCGCTTGTTTCGTTCGGCCGTCCACCAGTCTAGAGCACGGGACTGGAAGACGCCTGTAGCATTGAGAGTGCGGAGATGTTTAGGACATCCGCGCTGGCGCAGAGTGACTTCGACCGAGTCGAACCAGTGAAACAGGCTGTAGGACCATCTTCGCCAGTGAACTCTTTTGGTCCGCATGCTTTGAACTGCTTGAAGCTGAAAGCAGCCTTGCTGGATTCCTTAGGGATTTCAGCTCGAGATTCTTCTGACGACTTACTAGCGTTTTCATACACCTCACTCATAGCCTTCGCCACGGTTTTGGAGATGATCGCAGCGAGGCGTCGGTCCCTCTTTTCTTGGCGAGTCAAACGGTGTCGGGATCCAGACGACGACATGGTCTGCATTAGACATCGTCACGAGACTCAACTCAACGAAATCGAATCTCTCCTCACATGTCTAGACTACTAAAGCTTAGAATCACATCGAATCACATATTTCGCAATATATAGGCACATAATCACAGATACACATATCCATAGAGCACAGAAGCACAGAAACACATAAGCACATAGAACACAGAAGCACAGAAGCACAGAAGCACATGCACGTAAGCACATAGAACATATAACACAGAACACGTAAATACCTAGGCACTTAATCACTGAGGTAGTCAGAAAACATAAACCTATCCTTCAAAGTTCGCGTGTCGTTCGAATATCGTATGGAATAGCATCGTATAGTATAGTTTAACTTAGTCGTATAGCACATCCTATCGTAATATCGTCTAGATTCGTGACAACTGGATATCGTATTGAGATAGAACAGCAATTGCGAGTCGTGTGTGTTGATCGAAGTGGTGGTAAAATCGAATAACATCCCAAAATGTAAATACAAAACAGAGAAAGCAAACATAAGCACAAAACAGAGAAAGCACACATAAACACATAAAATCAACGAGTGTACCTGCTGACTCGTCAAATTCAAAACACATAAAATCGAGAGATAGATTGCCTGCGGCTACTAGGCATCGACTACCCAAGGCAACTCGACTATTCACAGTGGACTTATCATCACTTTCGACTCTAGAGGTCGTGTTTCTGTCTCGATTCTTGGTCATTCCACACGCGTTCCCTAGGTCATACGTGTGAGTTCAGGTCGTTGGAGTCCATCGAAGCCTTAATGAGATGAATAAATTCCAGAACAAACTGCTAAGGTCAGGGTTTCACCCCTTGGCTTAGCAATTTCTTCCTTGTTTTCAGTAAAATCGAGAAGAATTTTCATCAAAACAGGGGTTTCACGCCTGTTTTGGTATAATTCTCCTTGTTTATTGGCGAAAATATCGAGATGAAGGAATAAAATCCCCATTGGTCAGGAAATTTAGTCGGGAGTCTGCGGTTTTCACACCTCTTCCTGACTGAATCGCCCGACGTTAGTTGAAAATTTGAGTGCAGTGATAGTGAAGAATTGCAGAATAAGGCACATAAACTGGGTCTGATGGTTCCTAACTATAGTCTAGGTTTCTAAGACAGCGACCCGGACTAGGTCGTGTCTGCCTAATTCCCTATAGTTATGGCTCTGATACCAATCTGTCACACCCCAACCGATGGCGGAATCATCGGGGCGCGGCACTGAGCGAAACAGATTATCCAGAAGTTTCCACAACAACTATTATTACAAATTCAGTTAAATGATACGTCCCATACCGTATCCCAAATAAATAAACAAGTTATCATAGAAAGCATCTAGGCAAATAAATTCCGTTCCGACAACTCAGATTCAATTATTATTACAGACAATTGTTTATTATTTCTAGACTCCCTAGCCTCAATTTCATCACCATGCGCCTAAGCATCCTAGCAACTTAAGCACCCGTCACATACGTTAAAATAAAGTCAATACATAAAATGTAAAGGTGAGCATACGAGTTTGATAATAGCATATAGAGTTCGAATAGTTTACGCATAACTAGGCACGTACACAGAGGAAAACGATGCATGTTAATTATCGACATGGGACCATCGATACCAACGACTGCGGGTTGACCGTCCGAGACGGTTCGCAATACATGATTACCACCGTAATTCATGCAAGTAATTGTCCTTAACAACCCCCGTGTGAACGGGTGCTGAGTCCAAACTATAGTACTATGTTGCTAAGGCAGGTAGATAGCACTCCACGTGTAAACATAATAAACATCATTCATTTAGTCAAGTAGCACATGCAAATGGTCAGCGTTCAAATAGTTTGTGTTTGTGTTTGATTGTGATTTGATAGTGGATTGAAGGGAGCGCTGAGAGTAAGATTAGCCAGAATAGTTTGATAGCATAACGATAAGTAACGCGGATGAATCACTAGTCATACCACACACAGATGTGCATATAGATGAGAGCTTGAAATTTGTGGAAAAACCTGTATCGATTGACGATTGGCAGGTAAAGAAGCTTCGAAGAAAGTATGTGCCTATTGTAAAGGTCAAATGGGATGCTCGTAGAGGTCCCGAATACACGTGGGAGTTAGAATCCACAATGCAGGAAAAATACCCTCATTTGTTTCAATAAATCTCGAGGTCGAGATTTCTTTTTAGGGGGTGAGGATGTAACACCTCGAAAATTCATGTCCAATATCATATCGACACGTGTCATAAAACGTGTAAAGGATTGAATTAGAGGGACTAAAGTTGACAAACAGAGAAAGTATGTGAATATAAGGGTTCAAAACGTCAACAATAGATAAATATATCTTTTAATAACCCTACAAGATGTTTATACCCTTAAACGAATAAATCATGGATCATACGAAGCTAATTGTGAAAGAAAGTGAGGAATTACAAACTACAGGGGCTAAATGTGTCAACATGTTTAAAGTATACCTCTGAGTGATCTTTTAGCGGACCCAAAGCTTTGTAATGAATAAATTATACTCACAAGAATGTGTGATAAAAATTTCACAAGGTTTCGATTAAGTATGAGAAAGTTATGACAATATTCGTATGCGAGGGGTTAAAAGCGTCAATATTGAAATTTAAGACTTTTTCGGTGAACGTATGAATAACCGGGGACTAAACAAAGTTGGTCTATGACTTGGGGTCCTTAAAAGTCAAGTTTGGGGGTTTATAGTGCAAGAAACCACCTTAAAATCAAGTTTGGAAGGACCAGGGACCAAAACTGCAATTAGTGAAACTTTGTAACCGGATCAGAAGGGCCATGCGGCCCGCGTGAGACCCTTACATATCCTGAAGTGGGCCGCCTGGGACTACCAGATGCAGAAAAACATCACAGGTGTCCGTACAGCCGGTTTAACCGACTTAGAAACGTGGTTTTTCATACCTGGAGCTTGTTTGATGGTTTTAAAGGGTGTAGGGACACTTGGAATGATCCCATAACCTCCCTAGACTTGTTTGGCATGATCAAATTGATCCAAGAAACCTATATGATCTTCAATTGCTCATTCACTTGTAAACTTCACAACTCTCTTCTTGGAGGTTCCTGGAGCTCAAGCATCCTTCCTAGTGACCATTAGTTGTGCTTAGGACTATTGTAAGTATGCTTAACCTCCTTTAATTCAGTTTTGCTTAGTTTATAAGCGTTTAGTCAAACCGTCGTAATTAAGGTTTGACTTCGTCATTAATCTTAATTGCTCCAGTAATTTGTCAATATGAAAGTACCTATGAGTTGGTAATTATGTGGGCATTAAACCCCAAAAAGGTTTCCCTCTGATTCCCACTTTAATTAGGTCAATTGTCGAGTCAAACTTGGTTACAAAAAGTCAACAGGAAGCTATTTTATAAATAAACACATAATTATTAATGTGTAAGCTATGAAACCTGTTTTGACACTCATATAACTTGGTAATTAATATAAGAACATGTCTAAACATGTTCGACTCGACAATTTTCAGTTTAAGCTCGGTTCGGGGCCGAAAGTCACATAGTTTGACTTATGCTTTGACTTTCAGTTCTGACCCGTTTAAGCATGAATTAGGAATGCCTTAGAGCTTTATTAGGACCAAGTTACCTACAAGTATAACCCTCTGTGATTATACAACTTGGTTCATTGGTTATCTAATTCATATACATGATTCCGTTAAATGCTTAAATGTTGACTATTATGCCCTTTTGACCTTAAAGCATGATTTTTGATAAAGTGAAAGAATAGAAACCTTAGCTACTGATTTATAAACTTGCACCCAAAGTTTGAAGTCAGTTTGAGGTCTAGATTAAGAGTTATGCTCAATAGCGTAATTAAGAGCTTCTTTACTAATTAAATGGCGTAAATTACCTATAGCCTATCAAAACCCAAATTTTTATACAAAACTTTTTACCCACTGATGTAATATAATATTTTGGGATTTTTGGAGATTTTATTTATTTTTAGGCTGAGCATAACTTAAAGTTCTAAGCTTGGTGCGGGAGTTGCCGGTTTTGCCCTTTTAGGCTATAAAATGAGTTTTACAAATCCTTTTGACCCCAAACCTTTTTCTACTGATCTAATATGATAAATAAAGTATTTTGAGCCTTCTGGAATAATAAAATTATCGGCTTTCCTTTGAAAACCCGGGAATGGCTCCAAATCGTCTTTTTTAAGCGTTTTAAACACATAGTATGTATTAAAACCATATTAGATATATAAGACTTGATACCTACTGATATTTTAAGTTAACAATTATGTTTCAACAGTAGGTAAAAGTTTTGAAGTCAGATTTCCGGATTTGACCTTTAAACCTTAGGTGAAAGTACCAAAATGCCCTTTCGGTGCATAGAATGGTTAGAAATGATAAATTTCACATATAGGTTATACCCTACTGATGTAACTTAGTAAATTAAGTATTTTTACTGATTACATCAGACCCGAAACTCAGAAACATATTTAAATCCTTTTATAACCTTTTAAATGACCAAAATGCCCCTGCGAGGCATAAATTGGTTTTAAAATTCGTGTTGGGCGTAATTGTCACAACATATTTAAGGCATATTAACTTGTGGAACATGTTCATGACTCTTATGGTTAACCGTTACGCATGTTTCGCGTTCGGATCGGCCTATGTGACTAGTTTGCATATATTAGCCGAAACGGGTCAAACCATATCGTTTTTGTCTCAAAATCTAGAATGTGTTTAAGTTTCCCATGTTAAACGAGCTTACAAGCTTGTCGGGTCAAAACCACATTCTAAACCGGTCTTCGCCTTATCGTGCATTTGAACCGTGTTTTCCTTTTGAAAACTAACCGGTCTAAGTATAAACTTAATTAAAGACCCGTTAGGATTCTAATAGGTTATTAAAACCTTCGTTCCAGATTAGGAGCCCAGTAAAAGCTACGTGCACTTGCTGTATTTGGATTATACTATTGCTCAGGTAAATACCCTTAACTTATTTTCCCTATACGGGCTTGGGATACGGTACTATAAAAGTACCGCTTGGTCGGGTGTATGTAGTCATTTAAATCGTACTGTGATTGATGTATTTGGCCCTTGGGGGTTAAATGACCATGTCCCGGATATCCTTGGCATCATTCATGAAATGGCCACGACCTAAGCACGGGGTGTAGGCGTACACCTGACAGCTGCATTATGTAAAAACTGGTATCCCACTATAAGGAATCGACCTTGTGGGCATTATACCTGTGGCGTGTCAGTTAACTTAAGTCCGGCCCTACAAACCGGCCCTAATGGACGACAAATGAGTAAAACTGTATACAAGATTATTTTGAATAATTGTCCCAAGTTATAAAATATTTTGCCGAAGTACATTTAAATCAATTTTCAAACTCTTTTCAAAATGAGTCAGTTAAGTTGTATTTACCAGTGCAAACTGACGTATTTTCCAAAAAGGCTAAGTGCAGGTGCTAGACGAAATAGGCTGGCTACTCCAGGCATCATTACTCAAGTCTCGCAAGCTTTAGATGTCAAAGTCTGTTGAACAGTTTTCCTTTTTATTTAATCCGCCTGTGGATCTGTTTCGACTGTTTGTGATACTTAAACATTACAATTTATTCAGTTGAAATAAATCTATATCTTTTGCTTTCGCTGTGCATTTTATATGTTGTGTTGTTGACTATGATGATATCAATGACGTCACGATACTCCCCACCGGGCCCACCGGTGATACGTGGAAAATAGGGGTGTGACACGAGGTAGTTTGATAACGAGTTGAACTATGATACCTTCGTTCTTACCCGTCTCTCCGGCTCGGATAGGAATCACCCAAGTCCGGCCGGTGAACGGTTCGGAACGTTGGTTTAGAGTCTAACCCAAAATCGGTGAACCTTGTATATAGAATCCGAATCTTGAACCTTTTAACTTGTTAGAATGATTAGTTAGCCGGTTCAAGCTCCGTTTCTAGCGGTTTGAAGGCATTGAGTGTAAAAGAGTTGAAAGAAAGTTGGGATTCCTTCTTTCAATCCTTCACAACTTGTGGATGTTTAGATCCTTGATAGATATTAGCTTGTTTATGTGGAAATCGGTTAGATCTAAGCTAATCATAGTTGAATGAGGCCAAAACATGATGTTCTTCAAGAACACCATGATGACATCACCCAAGAACACCTAGATCTTGGTGATTTCACGGTTAGAATTCAAGTTTTGAAAGATAGAAAGGTGTAGAATCAAGTAATGATCAAAAACGTACAAGAATTAGAGTGAAAACTTACCGGGATTGGAAGAAATCTGAGAAAAGGTGAAGAATAGGAGCTGGCCGATCAGAACTTTCCAGAAGTGGAAATGAAGACAAGGACAACCCTATTTATAGGCTTCCAAAATAGGAAAGTGGCAGCCGATCGGCCAGGAGTTCCGATCGAGTGGGCTGCTCGATCGGCTGGCAAGATGCTAGCCGATCGACTGGCCTGTTCGATCCGGGTGCCTCCTGTTCGATCCGCGACCCACTTCGAGTATTTCGCGACGATTTTTTTTGACGTTTCGATTTTGATGGACGCTGATACGAATACGATAGGGTTCCGAGTCAAATTACTTTTAATCCCAACCACTATATCTAACATACAATCTTCTACGAGTCACGTTTCGATGTCGGTTTCGATTGTGTTCGATTGCTTTTCGAGTTTCGATTCGATTTTCGATTGATTTGCTTGAATACCACACCAAACATAAAGTAATCACGCACAAGTAACACATAAGGCACACACACACGTATAACAATACCACAATTTGCATAATTTGAGTCTCGAGTTCGATGATTGCTAGATCGGTTTGTTCACTGATTAGTTAGCTTTATCGCATTGTTACTTCCTATCATTCACAGTCGTAGATCGGTTCGCGTTAAAACACATTCTATTACTTCGATTCTCGCTGATTACAACACTTACTCCACATAATACAACTAGAACATAACATAGACTATCTACAGTCAAAGAAAGTCAAAGTTGACTTGGACTTTGACTTTGACTTTGACATTCGAAAACACGGGGTGTTACACTCGAACCGTGGCTTGGGCTGTGTGCTCATGCAGCGGGACAAGGTTATTGCTTATGCCTCTCGTCAAGTCAAGATACATGAGAAGAACTATACTACTCACGATCTGGAGCTTGGTGTGGTTGTATTTGCGTTAAAGATCTGGAGACACTACATGTATGGTACTAAGTGTGTGGTCTTCACCGACCATAAGAGCCTTCAACATATCTTTGACCAAAAGGAACTGAACATGAGACAGAGAGGTTGGGTGGAATTGCTTAACGACTACGACTGCGAAATTCGCTATCATCCTGGCAAGGCGAATGTAGTGGCCGACGCTCTTAGTCGTAAAACTCATTTTAAGGCTATTCGTATCTCTAGTGATCTGCATACTTGTATTCGTGAAGCTCAGTATTCGTCAGCTAATGAAGGTAGTCTATCTGTTGAAGTTCTTGGTGCTAACGTGAATCAGCTTGAAACTAAATCTGATGGTCTTCAATACTACCTCAATCGCATCTGGGTGCCAGACCGCAATAACCTTCATGAGCTCATTATGAATGAGGCTCACAAATCTCATTACTCTATTCATCTAGTTGCCGATAAGATGTACCAGGATCTGCATATGACTTATTGGTGGCCTGGTATGAAGAAGGACATTGCTGTATATGTTTCAAAATGCCTTACTTGCTCGAAGGTTAAGGCCGAACATCAGCGTCCTTTTGGACTCTTAGAACAACCCGAAATCCCAGTTTGGAAATGGGATAACATTGCTATGGACTTTATTACTAAAATACCCCGTACACCTTTTGGTCACGATAGTATCTGGGTGATTGTTGATCGTTTGACCAAATCAGACCACTTTCTTCCTATTTGTGAAGATTATAAAGTGGAGAAACTTGCTCGAATCTATACTGATGAGATTATATGCCATCATGGCATACCTCTTAACATAATCTCGGACCGTGATGGTCGTTTTACTTCGCGTCTTTGGCAAACTTTTCAATCCGCTATGGGTTCTCATTTGAATCTTAGCACGGCCTTTCATCCTCAAACGGATGGACAAACTAAGTGTACCATTCAGACCCTAGAGGATATGCTCCGTTCTTGTGTCATCGACTTTGGTGGTAACTGGGATGTACATTCACCATTGATCGAGTTCTTGTACAACAACAGCTATCATTCCAGTATTCAGATGGCTCCTTTCGAAGCTTTGTATGGCCGCAAGTACCGATCTCCTCTCAGCTTGCATGAGATTGGTGACAAGCAGTTTACTGGCCCTGAAATTATTCAAGAGACAACGGATAAGATTCTTCAGATCTGTGATAACGGCTAGGAGCAGACAAAAGAGCTATGCCGATAATAGGCGTAAGCCTCTGGAATTTGACGTTGGTGACCGAGCTCTTCTCAAGGTATCTCCCTGGAAGGGAGTAGTTTGTTTTGGTAAGAAAGAAAAGCTCGCACCTCGCTATGTGGGTCCTTTCATGTCACACCCCGATATTTCCACGTATTACCGGTGGGCCCGGTGGGGAGAATCGTGACGTAGTTGATATCATCATAGACAATTTATCACAGTTTAATACACAGCGTAAGCTAAAGATAATAACATTACAAACTGATGAAATGTAATATCAAATATTACAAAAACAGTTGTAAGAGATCCACAGGCGAATCAAAGATAAAAGAAACATTGTTCAACAGATTCCTAACATCTAAGCTTGCAAGACTCTTTATTGATGCTAGGAGAAGCCATCCTATTTCGACTAGTACCTGCACTTAACCTTTTTGGGAAAATACGTCAGTTTTCACTGGTAAATACAATTAACCGACTCATTTTGAAAAGTATTTATAAAATTGGTTTGAATGCACAAGGCACAAAATATCTTTTATAACTTGGGATAATTATTTAAAAATAAACTTGTTAAAGAATTACATGTTTATCATACATCCAGTAGCCCGGGCTGAATACCGGGTTAAAGATTAATAGACACACCACATAATATATCCCGCGGCGAGTTATTCTCGAACAGGCGGGTATATTATTTTTACATACGCACTGGCAGGTGTATGCCTACACCCCGTGCTTAAGTCGTGGTCATTTCAATGAATGAGCCGAGGATATCCAGGACATGGTCATTAACCCCCCAAAGGCTTAAAACAAACATAACAGGATAAACGGGTTATCTCAATGATTTAACCTTCATACGATTAAAAATTAATACCCGACCAAGCGGTATTTTATATACCGTACCCCAAGCCCGTATAAGGGAAAATAAGTTAAAAGTATTTACCTGAGCAAATTATTCAAATTTATCCCAGCCGTACAAATCAGCAAGTGCAAAGTATCTTTTACTGGACTCCTAAATCTGGAACGAAGGTTTTAATAACCAATTAGATTCCTAACGGGTCTTACTTAAGTTTAAACTTAGACCGGTTAGTTTTAAAGAAAGGTATACGGTTCAAAACGCATGATTAAGCGAAGACCAGAATAGAATGTGGTTTAGACCCGACACGTATGGGGACTTGTATAATATGGGTAAACTAAACACATTCTGGATTTTGAGATAAAAATGATAAGGTTTGACCCGTTTCGGTTAATTTATGAAAACTAGTTGCATAAACCGTATCGAACGCGAAAAATGCATAACGGGTAAACATATGAGTCATAAACAGGTTTCCTAAGTTAATATGCCTTAAATATGTTGTGATATCAGTAGGGGTATTTTGGTCATTTTAAAGGTTATAAAAGAGATTAATTATTAGTCTGAGGTTCAGGTCTGATATGATCAGTAAAAATATTTAATTTAATAAGTTAAATCAGTAGGGTAGTGTATATATGTGAAATTTGTCATTTATAACCAAACTATGCACCGAAGGGGCATTTTGGTAATTTTACATAAGCTTTAAAGGTCAATTTTGGAAATCTGAGTTCAAAACTTTTTTTTTACTGTTAAAGTATAAAAATCTACTTAAAACATCAGTAGGTATTAAGTTTTATATGCTAAAAATAGTTTTAACCCATACTATGCGTTTGAAACGCGTAAAAGTCGGTTTTAAGCGATTTTCGAGTTATAATAGGAAATATGAGTTTTTGATTAGTTTATAAAGTTCAAAATATTTTATTTATCATATAAAATCAGTAGCAAAAAGTTTGGTATCAAAATGTTGTGTAAAACTCATTTTATTAGCAAAAAAGGTATAACCGACAATTACCGAATTAAAGCAAGAACCCTATGTTATGCTCAGCTTAAAAATAAATAAAAATCTTCAAAAATCCCAAAATATTATATTACATCAGTGGGTAAAAGGTTTGGTGTCAAAATTTAGGTTTAAATAGGCTTTATGCTAATAATGTCGTTTAATTAATAAAAAGCTTTCAATTTACGCTATTGAGCATAACTCTTAATCTAGACCTCAAACTGATGTCAAATTTTTAGGACATATTTATATATCAGTAACAAAGGTTTTTGTCCTCTCACATTTTCAAAAATCTCGTTTTAAGGTCAAAAGGGCATAATGGTCAACTTTTAAGCATATAACGGAAACATGCAAATGAATCGGATAAATTAGGAAACAAGTTGTATAATCTCAGAGGGTTATACTAAACTATAACCTGGTCCTAATGAAACTCTAAGGCATGTCTAAACTAAGCTAAATCAGGTCAGAACTGAAAGTCAAAGCAAAAGTCTACTTATGCGACTTTCGGTTCCGAACCGAGCCTAAACTTAAAATTGTCGGATTGAACATGCTTAGACATGTTCTTACATTAATTACCAAGTTATATAAGTGTCAAAATAGGTTTCATAGCTTCTACATTGCTAATTATGTATTTATTTGCAAAATAGCTTTCTGTTGACTTTTTATAATTAAGTTTGACCCGACAATTGACCTAGTTAGAATGGAAATCAGAGGGTGCCCTTTTTAAGGGTTTATTACCCACATAATTACCAACTCATAGCCACTTTCAATTCGAAAAATGACTGGACCATTAGTGATTAATCACTAAGTCAAAGCTTAATTACGATGGCTTTGACTTTTGGTCATTAGACTAATAAAACTTGAATTAGGAAGGCTAAGAACACTCACAATGGTCCTTAGCACGAATTAGCAGTTGATGGAAGCTTGCTTGATCCCAGAGAACTCCAGAGAGTAAGCTTTGAATGATTTTGTGAATGAGCATTGAACTAGTAACACATCAAGCTCTTATAGGATGTCAAAGCTCTCAAGATCATTACACACAAGCCTACAAGTGATCTCTGATGAATCCCAGGTGTCCCTATGCATGAAATACCACTGTTGCAGCCCCTGAATTCGAAAACCATGCATATAAGGCGGTGGAACTGGCTGGAACAGGCATCTGTCCATTTTTACTGCCAGCGACAGTCTTGCAGACCGTAAGCAAAAAGCCTTGCGGTCCGCATCCACCACATACGGACCGTAAGTCCAAATTGATACGGTCCGCATCCAACTCTGATCTGAATTACCCAGTTACAGCCTTGCAGACCGTAAGCCTAGGCCCATACGGTCCGCATCCATTGACAAGAACACAAAAATTTTTAAACTTTTAGGCTTTGACCATGCAACATTTATAACTTCGAATCTCAAGACTTTTTCCAGTAGAGGGGACCATGTAATCAGACATTGCATGCTTTTGGAAGAGATGCCATGCACTTACATCTTCTTCGATTTATTAAAGAGAGTTTTTGAATGAGAATTATCGAAATTTCACATAGGATCCATTCTTTGTAAATTGTGTTATTTCATCACATTAATTAACCGGATTTGAATATATATCAGATGTTTATAAAACATATTAAGGTTTGGAATTTATAAAAAGGTTACTCAGAGGTCTTTAATTAACATGTTGACACTTTTAATCCCACCATGTATCCTTCACTTGATCCGGGTTCATAATACATTTACCTTCCATGACACGTGTCTTCATAACATTGGTCGTGATTTTTACGAGGTGTTACATCCTCACCCCCTTAAAATAAATCTCGACCTCGAGATTTACTGAAATAAATGAGGGTACTTCTGCTTCATTGTGGACTCTACCTCCCACTTGTACCCGGGACCTCTATGGGCATCCCATTTAACCTTCACTATCGGCACGTGCTTCCTTCGAAGCTTCTTAACCTGTCGATCCTCGATCGACAAAGGTTTTTCAACAAACTTTAAGCTCTCATCTATATGCACATCCTTATGTGACATGGCTAGCGATTCATCGGCCAACCATTTCTTCAAATTGCAGATGTGGAACACATTATGAATTCCACTGAGTTCTTCAGGTAGATTTAACTTATAAGCAATTGATCCGACACATTCGATGATCTCGAATGGTCCTATGTACCTTGGGCTTAACTTGCCTTTCTTGCCAAAACGCATCACCCCTTTCCAGGTAGATACTTTAAGTAGTACTTTATCACCTACATCGAATTTCAGAGGTTTACGCCTTTTATCTGCGTAGCTTTTCTGCCTATCCCTGGCAGATTTGAGACGATCACGTATCTGCACAATCTTATCTGTCGTCTCCAGGACTATATCAGGTCCTGTTAGTTGGACATCTCCAACTTCTGCCCAACAAACGGGCGTCCTACACTTTCTTCCGTACATAGCTTCGAAAGGTGCAACTTGAATACTCGAATGATAGCTATTGTTGTACGAAAATTCAATCAATGGAAGATGATCATCCCAACTTCCACCTAGATCAATAACACAAGCCCTTAGCATATCGTCCAGTGTCTGAATTGTACGCTCACTTTGACCATCCGTCTGAGGATGATATGAAGTGCTGAAGTTTAATCGAGTGCCTAGGGATTTCTGAAAGCTTTTCCAAAAATGCGCCGTGTATCCCTATCAGAGATGATAGATAATGGCACTCCGTGAAGAGATACAATCTCGTCCACGTACAGCTGAGCTAACTTATCTGAGCTGTGTGTTTCCTTAATATGTAGGAAGTGAGCTGACTTAGTCAACCTATCAACTATAACCCAAATAGTATCATTTCCTCACTTTGTCTTTGGTTATTTGGTGATAAAATCCATAGTTACCATTTCCCACTTCCAGGTGGGAAGTTCAGGCTGTTGCAGCAAACCTGATGGCTTCTGGTGTTCTGCCTTAACTTGCGCACACGTCAAGCATTTGGCCACATAAGTGGCTATAGATTTCTTCAAACCTATCCACCAATAATTTGCCTTTAAATCCTGATACATCTTATCGCTACCAGGATGAACGGAATATTTGGAACTATGGGCTTCTTGAAGAATAATGTCTCGAAGTCCACCATAAACTGGAACCCATATTCTTCCATTCAATCTTAGAATTCCATCCTTGTCACAAATCAATTGATCCACAGTTACACCCAACTTTTCATTTGGGAAGTTAGCTTCTAATACAGCTTCCTTCTGAGCGGCTAGCAACTTTTCATTCAAGCTGTTTCTTAATTCAATGCTCTTGGCATTGATCCTAATGGGCTTAACCCTTTCCTTTCTGCTTAGGGCATCGACGACCACATTCGCCTTACCTGGATGGTATCGGATTTCACAATCATAATCATTCAGTGTCTCCATCCATCGACGCTGTCTCATATTCAGATCCTTCTGATTAAACAGATGCTAAAGGCTTTTGTGATCAGAATAGATCACACACTTGGTACCATATAAATAATGTCTCCAAAGCTTCAGTGCAAATACAACGGCACCCAACTCCAAATCGTGGGTGGTGTAATTCTTCTCGTGCACCTTTAATTGTCGGGAAGCATAGGCAATCACTTTGCCTTTATGCATAAGCACACATCCCATGCCCGTGTGCGATGCGTCGCAATAAACCACAAATTCTTCAATACCTTCTGGCAATGTTAACACTGGTGCCTTGCTTAACTTTTGTTTAAGGATGTCGAAAGATTCTTGCTGTTTAGGACTCCAATCAAACTTGATATTCTTGCGAGTTAATGAAGTAAGGGGTGCAACAATCCTTGAGAAGTTTTCAATGAAACGCCTATAGTATCCTACCAGACCCAAAAAGCTGCGTATCTCTGTAGGCGTCTTAGGCTCTTGCCAATTCATGATTGCTTCAATCTTAGCGGGATCCACCTAGATACCACGCTCACTAACCACATGTCCAAGAAATTGGACCTCACGAAGCCAAAACTCGCATTTTGAAATCTTGGCGTAGAGCTTCTCTTGTTGAAGAAGTTTAAGAATACATCGAAGGTTCTTTTCATGATCGGCCTGGTTCTTTGAATAAATAAGATTGTCATCAATTAAGACGATGACAAACTTGTCCAAATATGGCTTGCAGACGTGATTCATGAGATCCATGAACGCTGCTGGTGCATTAGTGAGCCCAAAAGGCATCACCAAAAACTCGTAGTGACCATAACGAGTTCTAAATGCAGTCTTGTGCACATCTTCATCTCTAACCTTCAGCTGATGGTAACCAGACCTCAAATCAATCTTGGAGAAGTAACTTGCTCCTTGAAGCTGATCGAATAGATCGTCGATCCTGGGCAATGGATATCTGTTCTTGATTGTAACCTTATTAAGCTCGCGATAATCGATGCATAGACACATCGATCCATCCTTTTTCTTCACAAACAGGATCGGTGCTCCCCAAGGAGATGAGCTAGGCCTAATAAATCCTTTTGCCAATAAATCATCTAGTTGAGTCCTCAACTCTTTCATCTCAGTTGGTGCTAACCTGTAAGGTGCTCTTGCAATAGGTGCTGCTCCAGGAATAATGTCGATTCTGAACTCTACTTGCCTATCTGGGGGTAAGCCAGGTAGCTCTTCAGGGAATACTTCATGATATTCAGAAATGACAGGGATGTCTTCAACCTTGGGATTTGGTTCATCAATAGTCACTTATGCCATGTAAATGACACAACCCTTCTTCATACACCTTGACGCCTTAAGTATAGACACTTGCTTAGGCAACCCATACTGAGTATCTCCTTGTATGGTAAGTGGCTCACCATACAGAGTCTTGATAATCACTTGCTTCTTGTCAAAAACGATCTGAGCTTGGTTATTAGATAACCAACCCATGCCTATTACTATGTCGAAACCAGCTAGTTTCAAAGGAAGCAAGGACAATGGAAAAGAGTGGTTCCTAATGGATATGAAACATCCATCTAACACGGTTGAAGCAATTTCTATGGTACCATCGGCTAATTCTACTTCATATTTTATGCTTAGGGTTTTAACAGGCAGATTTAATAACTTACAAAACTTATTATCAACAAACGACTTATCTGCACCCGAGTCGAATAATACCCTCGCATAAACATCATTGATAAGAAAGGTACCTGTTATCACGTTGTCATTCTGAACTGCTTCTTGTGCACTCATCTGAAAGACCCTAGTATTGGTCTTTTTACCTTCCTCAGCTTTCTTGGCATACTTTAGGCAATTAGACTTGATACGCCCTTTCTTGTTACAGTTGTAACAAGTTGCATCCTTAATCTTTTTACAATCCAACGTCTTATGCTCAGAAGACTTACAGATCCCACAAGCCCTAGGCTGTGATTGGGATTTCGATTCATACCTGCACTTGCCCAGATGACGCTTCTTGCAGGTCTTGCACTTAGGCTTCTCACCCGACTGTTGGTCCTCTTTCTTGAACCCTGAACTCTTCTTGTGGTCAGAGTTCCCTTTGTGCTTCTTGTCTGAACGGTGTGAGTTATCATCCTCACGTTTTCTCTTCCCAGCATCAGAATTCCTAAGCGATCTCTGCCTGACCGCATCAAGGGTAAGAGATAATGAAAAATCAGCTACAGACCTAAAGGTAGTCGGTCGAGAGGCTTTCACACTAGCCTTGATCTCCGGAGCTAAACCCCCAACGAAACGGGCTATACGCTTCAGTTCCGGTGTCACCAAGTACGGAACCAATCGAGATATGGTATTGAAACTCGTGAGATAAGCCTGATAGTCTAAGTTCTTCATAGTCAGTGTCAGAAAGTCGGTCTCAATCTTCTCAACTTCATGTTGAGGACAGAAATTCTCTTTGATCAACGCAACAAACTGATCCCAAGACAAATTATACAATGGGATCTTCCTAGTAGCCTGAATCAATGATCTCCACCACGCTAGAGCTTCCCCTTTAAATGATTGTGATACAAACTTCACAACATCTTGCTCTACACAACCACTAATATCAACCACAGTGTCCATTTCATTGAGCCAAGTCATGCAATCGATGGCTCCTTTCTCCCCTGTGAAGTCTCTAGGCTTACAGGAGACAAAATACTTGTAAGAACAACCCTTAACACGTGGTTCTTGTTTGAGCTCAATCTTCTTAGATGGGATACTCCTTGGTTTGATGAATGATGAGACTCACTCTTGCGAGTATGAGTCTTTGAGGGTGGTTTTGAGTGTGGTATAGACTGAGTTCTGACACGGGTACCACTAGATTCATTGAACTGTCGGTCAAGAGCTCGTGTAGCAACATTATCTATTAATGCCTGTAATTCCGCACCTGCTACATTAACTCTGGAAGTGTCATGATTCTCCCTTGGGCGACTATTGACTTCTTCTGACCCAGCCATGTAGCTTGATTGCTACATAAAATAATGATAATAATTCATTCAGAATTCCATAACAGGATTATCATCTTGATAATTTTATTAACCATGGTATTAATAACCATATTGGTTAATTTAATTAAGCACATTCATTCAGGATTTTAATTACCCTCAGTCATAATTTATTAATATATTATAATGGCGCATAAGGCCAGGTCACATGGACAATTTAAACTATAAGCCATGATCTTATATGATCGAGGCTTTAAGGTTTTGAATCATAGTTCATTGCCATTCTTGACAAGGAGTTATAGGCTACAACTGTCTTTTGTCTTATATGACAATGATTATGGCCCGTTGGCATTACATCACAATTGGATGTTTTAAATAATACAGAAAGGAATTGGAAGAATCCAATATAAGGATGACTTATTGTAAGATCCCAAAAATATAAATTCTTAAATTTGCAATTAGATTGCAAATAAATTAGTAAAATAAACTAACTAGGAATGACACTAACCTAGTTAGATGATGACTTATGTGTAGTTAAGGACATAAAAATAAACTAAAAGAAACTAGAGGGACCAAAAGTGTTTAACTTGAAACTAGTTTTAATAAAAACATTTTATTAAAACACAAACACCCCCTTGTGAGAGTGCTGGAGATAGACCAAAGCAGGGGGCGACCAAGCTTTTCAAAACCCTAAATTCCACAAAACACCTAAATTGAAGGTTCAAATCTGATCCAAAACGAAATCCGAGCTGAGATTAGTGATCCTCATTGCAAGGGGGTTATAAGGTATGTAAAATTTGATGAAAATTCTCTACTTGAAATTCTCATGAATTTGGGAAATCTGAAATTTGATGATGCATGTTTGTTACTTGGTTAAGATAGGGATGATATAGTATCTAGGAGTAAAACCTAGACAACAACATGTGAAATCAAGTCTAAATTCTGGAAATTTCATGAACACATTGAAGGTGATTCATGGGTTTTGGTGAGAAATAGATAAACACTAGGGTTTTGAGCACTATTCTAGTGTAATATGGGTCATGGAAAGAGATTACTGAATTATGAATGTTAAATTTTATATGTGAAAGCTTGATTGATGTAAATTCGGGCTAAATGATAAGTTAGGGACTTGTTATATAATCATGTAAAATTTTGCCCTTAAAGTGTTTGTATAAATGCCTCAAAGAAGGCTTGAAACTGAAATTTAAAGTTAAAACGCATGCTTGTGATGTTTAGGCAAATTATGCGAGATATGATTGAAAAGGAGTTCTAAACGTATCGTGATTGAACTCTATAGGAAAAGATACTGGAGCGTCGAGTGGACAAGCTGGTGGCGACTTGCGTTTGAAGGGCGTGCATTGAAGGTATGTAACTTGACCCGTTACATTAAGTGAATTGTTGTTAAATTATGTATAGTCGTATTGTAGGATGGAAATTTCGTTGATTGTAGCGACCATGATCGTTACTTGAATTAATATGTTTAGAGTTAGTAAGAACCCGTTTGGTAGTCATCATATTGGAGGATTCCACAAGATGAGCCAACGGGTCGATTAGTTGTGTAAATTGTTGTATTAGTGTTTTAGTGAGTTAACAATGGCAATAACAATCACAAGAGCTTTAAGCCATGAGATTGGTAAAGAAATGCGGGTGATGATAAGCCCCGGATGTTGGGTATAAAGTGCCAAAGGTTTTGTGACAACTCGTACTTTAGCACTCGTACTTTAGACTTATCTTGTAACGTTACATGCTTATGTGTGCTACATTGTGCGATTAAATGTTATATGTTATATTAGTGTATTTATTATGCTATGGATTATGTGAACGCACAACACTACACACCCGATCGTACAAGCCCTTTTGGGTCGTGTCACTTGTAATCGGACTCTAGGGCGGCCCAAGTGAGGGTCCGGCCTATCCACCTTACACGTTTAACAATGGGAATGTGATAACCCTTTGACACTTTTACATAACACACACAAGTCACAAAAACCCTAGACGACTTTCTCTCTCTCTCGTTTTGCTTGGAACCCGACGGCACAAGATCATCCTTTTGTACTCGAATCATCCTTCCTACTCGTAATCCGGTTAGTGTGATTGTTGTTTGCATTGATAGATGATATTTTGTTTATACGTGATTGCATGATTATATGTTTGATCGGATTGTTGTGATGTGTGAAACCGAATGATGTTGCTAACCGGTTATAGGTTCACATGAATAGGATTGCATGATATTGAATCAAAACTAAATAGATGAATTGTCGGCTGCCATGACTTGTTTTCGGATTGTTTATATGATGATTTAAGATTCGGATATATGTTAACAATTCAGGATTTATGACAATACGTTTTAGGGGTTTGATGTTTGTTCATGATTATCGATCACCTAGGGTTCATGAGAGTTCATATGGATTTAGGAATGATTGCCTTGTTTGATCGAGATTTAGCATGTCTTGTAACTGATTGGTTGTTAATTGATAATCATATGTTTGGAAACTGTTAATTGATTGTAACCGATGGCATGTTATTTGGAAGTTTGTTACAAATCACACAAGGTTCACTAATCGCACAAGAGATCCCCCATCACACAAGACTAGCTGGTCGCACAAGGCCCCTAGTCGCATAAGACCTCCTTCGCACAAGGGGTCTCTTCGCACAAGAGGACCCGAACGTTCAAGTAGTCCTCAGTCGCACAAGCTGCCATATATTGGGCCGGATGTGTATGCTGGACTGGGCTGGTACGGATCGCACAAGGCGACTGGGCCGTACAAGCCCACACTGATCGCACAAGAATCGTCCAGTCGCACAAGACGAACTGGACCACACCAGATTGCTGTTTATTTGTTAATTGGGCTATATACTTTCATGTTGGGCTTCTAAACTGTGGGCCGGGTATTTGATACATCGCACAAGGGTAACCGGGTCGCACAAAGTGTTTGTTGATTTGTTAATTTGGGCCGAGTATGTTAGTGGATTGTTTATGTGTATGGGCCGGGGTATTGGATCGCACAACATGTTGTGGATCGCACAACATGTTGGGCCAGATATTATTGGGTTTCTTGATATTACTTGACTGCTAAGATGTTGCCATGATCAATACGTGTTAGTAACGTATAGACTTGTATGATTTATACGTGCATTACTTGAAGTCAAAACCTGACTTGTGTGGTAACCCTGTTAGGACGTGGTTGACCAACCTTAGTTCAAGAACTCTTTTCTTTGTGTATCTGCCGAGCAAACCAAGGTGAGTTCACACTATTACCAAGGCATGGGATTCCCGGGGTGTTGGGAATGGGATTGATAAGGATAAGGTTGAATAGACTCATACGGACACTGTTACTAGACTACCATACCATCGTCCTCGGTTGTGCAGGACACATACGTAAAACCTACGTATAACTAAGTTACTCGCTATCCTCGGTTGCGAAGGATACTCACGTAAAACCTGCGTGAAACGTTACGCACTACTGCCTCGGTTGTGTCAGGCACTTACGTAAAACCTACGTAAACCCCCATGTACCCTATCCTCGGTTGTGAAGGATACTTACGTAAATCCTGCGTAAACTTGTACGTATTACTGTTCTCGGTTGTGAAGAACACTTATGGTTACGCATAGTCTAGTGGATTAATAACATGGGAAGCCCCCACCAATAGAAACCTATATTGGCCCCGTCGAGCCACTTGATACTCATGAATTTACTGTTACGCATTTACTTTCTGTGAACTCGCTCAACTAGTTGTTGACTCTCTGCTGCATGCCTTGCAGGACCTTAGGTACACCATGGAGCTTGCACAGGGAGGAGCAGGTCGTTGTGGGCAAAGGATCGTGAATGCCATTTGAACACTTATGATATTTGAACTTATATTTATTTTGGGTTTCCATTATTATGCTTCCGCTACTTAAACAAAGTTTAGTTTTGAACATCAATCATGTCGTGATGATTTACTTTATCTACTTTTATTATTAAATGCTATGTTTGATATGATTGATGGCTTGATCCTGGTCATGTCACGCCTCCAAGCGGTGGTACTCCGCAGGTGGATTTTAGGGGTGTGACAGATTGGTATCAGAGCCATTGGTTATAGAGAACTCGGTTTTAATATGGGAAAACGTTTTTATTAAAACCAGACTATAACCAGAACAGTGCTCTCAACGATCCACAACGACGCTTCGCTCCACGTGCAAGACTCGACATCCTAGGTAATAAGGTTTATGTTTATTGCCTGTTTGCTAGAACTGCTTAGAACTTTGCTCGCATTACGTTTAGATACACATGATACTATTACATGAGAATACCTACGTGCTTATGCTTTTCTGTCATCGCCCTACTCGCGAACCATTCTTACTTACACTACCTTTACTATAAAGATCATGTCCGGACGTGTGAACATGACTCAAGCCCAGTTGACGGCTCTCATTAACGAACAAGTTGCTGCGGCGCTTGCAGCCGCACAAGCAGGAGGTATAACCTGCTATTCCAAACCTATCCTAGGATGTTAGATCCTACTCTCGTGACCCAACTCTCGCGCTTAACCTTGACCTATCTTTCTCGCGCAACGGGTCAGAATGCACAGCAACCTGTCTGCACATTCAAGAACTTCATGGACTGTTGTCCAAGCACATTCAGTGGCATAGAAGGAGCAGTGGGACTACTCCATTGGTTTGGGAAGCTCGAGTCAGTGTTTGAGATGTGTGAATGCCCTGAGGCTCGCAGGGTCAAGTACGCCACTGGTACTTTGGAAGGAATCGCGCTAACCTGGTGGAACACGCAAGTACAGATACTAGGGTTGGCAGCTGCTAACGCCACCCCCTGGACCGAATTCAAAGAACGCATTAAAAGGGAATACTGCACGCGTAATGACATCCACAAGATGGAAGTGGAGCTTTGCCATTTGAAAATGACGGGGTCAGAAATTGAAGCTCATACGAAACGGTCGAACGAACTGGCCATCCTGTGTCCAACCAAGGTGGACCCTCCAAGCAAGCGTATCAAATTGTACCTCAAGGGTCTAGCCTCAGAGGTTCAGAGCCATGTTACATCGGCTAACCTCGACAACAACCAAGACATCCAGCGTCTTGCTCATCACCTCACGGATCAAGTAGTGGAACAGAACAGGCTGCCTAGTTGTATCAGCGCTATTACTACCGCTATCACTTCTGCTACTCCCGCTATTACTAGAGACAACAAGCGGAAATAGGATGGGTATTCCAGCAAGGTTTCCGCTACCGTTCAGTCACAAGCACAGCAGCAGCGCAAGAATAGTAATCACCAGAGCCGAGTCAGCAAACTTCTGGTGGTTAGGGGCATGGTGGATATCGGGGAATTCACCCAATGTGTAACCAATGCAACAGACACCACGGTGGTTAGTGCAACGAGGGACGTTGCCAGAAGTGTCTCAAGATGGACCATGGAGTTAAGGATTCAGGAGCCCACGGCCTGCAAAACAGAATCTCCAGCAGCAACAGCAAGCAGAGATCTTATGCAAGGAAAAGATTATCCGTATTCCTCGCTCTAGTCAGGAATCTCTCGAAGATCAAGGCAACAAGAGTGGTGCTGTGGTTGGCATCATCTCTTTCTTAAAGGCGCATAAATGTTTACGAAAGGGGCACACTGCAATTCTGGCACTCGCTTCAGATGCATCAGTGAAGGAAAAGAAACTGGAGGATATTCCAGTAGTACGCGACTACCCTCAGGTGTTTCCTGAAGACTTACCTGGCTTACCGCCTCACCGTCAGGTCGAATTTCAAATCGAGCTCGCTCCAGGAGCAGCACCCATAGCTCGCGCACCATATCGTCTAGCTCCATCAGAATTGGAGGAACTGTCAAAGCAGCTACAAGAGCTCTTGGAAAAGGGCTTCATTCGTCCAAGCTCTTCACCTTGGGGAGCTCCAGTATTGTTCGTGAGAAAGAAGGACGGTACCTTCAGGATGTGCATAGACTACCGCGAACTCAACAAGGTGACGGTGAAGAACCGTTATCCTCTTCCACGCATAGACGACTTATTCGACCAGTTGCAAGGGTCGTGTTATTACTCCAAGATAGACTTGAGGTCTGGTTATCATCAGCTGAGAGTCTGAGAGGAGGACGTCTCCAAGACAGCATTTAGAACTCGCTACGGCCACTATGAGTTTCTTGTCACGCCGTTCGGGTTAACGAACGCACCTGCCGTGTTTATGGACCTTATGAATAGGGTGTGCAAACCCTATCTTGACAAGTTCGTCATTGTATTCATCGACGACATTCTGATCTACTCCAAGAGTCAGGAGGAACACGAGCAGCATCTACGCCTTATTCTGGAACTCCTACGGAAGGAACAGCTGTATGCTAAGTTTTCGAAATGCGACTTCTGGCTTCGTGAAGTCCACTTCTTAGGCCACGTAGTGAATAAGGATGGGATCCATGTTGATCCATCCAAGGTAGACTCGATCAGGAACTGGCCTGCACCACGTACGCCAACGGAAATACGCCAATTCTTGGGTTTGGCGGGTTACTACAGACGGTTTATTAAAGACTTTTCAAAGATTGCTCAGCCACTTACACTACTGACACAGAAGGGTGTCACCTATCGCTGGGGAGAGCCCCAGGAGACTGCTTTTCAGCACTTAAAGGATAGACTTTGCAGTGCACCTATCCTCTCATCGCCAGAGGGCACGGACGATTTCGTAGTATACTGTGATGCATCCATCCAGGGTCTTGGATGTGTGTTAATGCAGCGCGACAAGGTCATTGCTTATGCTTCGCGCCAACTCAAGATTCACGAACGGAACTACACGACGCACGATTTAGAGCTGGGAGCTGTTGTTTTCGCGCTTAAGATATGGCGACACTACCTGTACGGTACCAGGTGCACGATTTACACCGATCACAGGAGTCTCGAGCATATCCTTAAGCAGAAGGATTTGAACATGCGTCAACGACGATGGGTTGAACTACTGAACGACTACGAATGCGCTATCAAGTACCATCCAGGCAAAGCCAACGTTGTGGCTGATGCCCTCAGTCGGAAAGATACTTTACCTCGGCGCGTGCGAGCGCTACAGCTTACGATTCAGTCTAGCCTTCCTGCACAGATTCGAGATGCTCAGGTAGAAGCATTGAAACCAGAAAACGTCAGGGCTGAAGCCCTACGCGGCTCACGACAGCGGTTAGAACAGAAGGCAGACGGCGCCTACTATGTAACGGGGCGTATTTGGGTCCCATTTTATGGCGGTCTACGCGAGCTGGTAATGGACGAAGCTCACAAGTCCCGCTACTCGGTACATCCAGGGTCGGATAAAATGTACCACGACATCAGAACTACTTATTGGTGGCCTAGCATGAAGGCCCATATCGCTACCTATGTCAGCAAGTGCTTGACCTGTGCGAGAGTCAAGGTGGAATACCAGAAACCAGCGGGCCTACTTCAACAACCTAAGATACCGCAATGGAAATGGGAAGAAATTTCCATGGATTTCGTTACAGGCCTACCTAGATCCCAGCGGGGGAATGATACCATATGGGTGATTGTGGATCGACTCACCAAGTCTGCACACTTCCTGGCTATAAAGGAAACGGATAAGTTCTCCACTCTCGCAGACATCTATCTCAAAGAAGTTGTTTCGAGGCACGGGGTGCCCACTTCCATCATTTCGGATCGGGATGCACGATTCACGTCAGAACAATGGCAAGCGATGCACAAATCTTTCGGCTCACGATTAGACATGAGCACAGCATATCATCCTCAGACGGATGGGCAGTCTGAGCGAACGATCCAAACTCTTGAAGACATGCTTCGGGCATGTGTTATTGATTTCGGCAACGACTGGGAAAAGCACCTCCCTTTGGTGGAGTTCTCATACAATAACAGTTATCACACCAGCATACAAGCCGCTCCATTCAAGGCATTGTACGGGCGTAAATGCCGATCACCTCTCTGTTGGGCAGAGGTGGGAGATAGTCAGAATTACGGGTCCAGAGATTGTAGTGGACGCCACAGAAAAGATTGCACAGATACGACAACGCATGGCGGCAGCACGCGACCGTCAGAAAGCCTACGCGGATAAGCGTAGAAAGCCATTGGAATTTCAGGTCGGGGACTGGGTTTTATTAAAAGTTTCACCCTGGAAGGGTGTAGTTCGTTTTGGCAAACGGGGCAAACTAAATCCGCGATATGTCGGACCATTCGAGATCATAGAAAGAATAGGCAAAGTAGCCTATCGACTGAACCTACCAGCTGAACTCGGGGCAGTTCACAATGTCTTTCACGTGTCGAATCTGAAGAAGTGCCTATCAGATGAGACTCTTATCATTCCTTTCAAGGAACTCACTATCGACGAGCGGTTGCAGTTCGTCGAGGAACCAGTTGAAATCACGGACCGAGATGTGAAGGTCCTCAAACACAAGAGAATCCCTCTTGTTCGAGAACGTTGGAACTCCAAACGTGGCCCAGACTACACCTGGGAACGCGAAGACAGGATGACAGAAAAGTACCCCCAGTTATTCGGAACCAATGCAACCACTACTGAGGCTGAAGCTACTACTTCGGAATTTCAGGACGAAATTCCAGATCAACGGGGGGAGGATGTGACACCCCAGGAAAAGCCAGTGAACGATTGAACTTACCTAGCTTCCTCAGTGAGTGCATACCAAATTTCGGGACGAAATTTCTTTTTAGTTGGGGATAATGTGACAACTCGTACTTTAGCACTCGTACTTTAGACTTATCTTGTAACGTTACATGCTTATGTGTGCTACATTGTGCGATTAAATGTTATATGTTATATTAGTGTATTTATTATGCTATGGATTATGTGAACGCACAACACTACACACCCGATCGTACAAGCCCTTTTGGGCCGTGTCACTTGTAATCGGACTCTAGGGCGGCCCAAGTGAGGGTCCGGCCTATCCACCTTACACGTTTAACATATGGGAATGTGATAACCCTTTGACACTTTTACATAACACACACAAGTCACAAAAACCCTAGAAGACTTTCTCTCTCTCTCGTTTTGCTTGGAACCCGACGGCACAAGATCATCCTCTTGTACTCGGATCATCCTTCCTACTCGTAATCCGGTTAGTGTGATTGTTGTTTGCATTGATAGATGATATTTTATTTATACGTGATTGCATGATTATATGTTTGATCGGATTGTTGTGATGTGTGAAACCGAATGATGTTGCTAACCGGTTATAGGTTCACATGAATAGGATTGCATGATATTGAATCAAAACTAAATAGATGAATTGTCGGCTGCCATGACTTGTTTTCGGATTGTTTATATGATGATTTAAGATTCGGATATATGTTAACAATTCAGGATTTATGACAATACGTTTTAGGGGTTTGATGTTTGTTCATGATTATCGATCACCTAGGGTTCATGAGAGTTCATATGGATTTAGGAATGATTGCCTTGTTTGATCGAGATTTAGCATGTCTTGTAACTGATTGGTTGTTAATTGATAATCATATGTTTGGAAACTGTTAATTGATTGTAACCGATGGCATGTTATTTGGAAGTTTGTTACAAATCACACAAGGTTCACTAATCGCACAAGAGATCCCCCATCACACAAGACTAGCTGGTCGCACAAGGCCCCTAGTCGCATAAGACCTCCTTCGCACAAGGGGTCTCTTCGCACAAGAGGACCCGAACGTACAAGTAGTCCTCAGTCGCACAAGCTGCCATATATTGGGCCGGATGTGCATGCTGGACTGGGCTGGTACGGATCGCACAAGGCGACTGGGCCGTACAAGCCCACACTGATCGCACAAGAATCGTCCAGTCGCACAAGACGAACTGGACCACACCAGATTGCTGTTTATTTGTTAATTGGGCTATATACTTTCATGTTGGGCTTCTAAACTGTGGGCCGGGTATTTGATACATTGCACAAGGGTAACCGGGTCGCACAAAGTGTTTGTTGATTTGTTAATTTGGGCCGAGTATGTTAGTGGATTGTTTATGTGTATGGGCCGGGGTATTGGATCGCACAACATGTTGTGGATCGCACAACATGTTGGGCCAGATATTATTGGGTTTCTTGATATTACTTGACTGCTAAGATGTTGCCATGATCAATACGTGTTAGTAACGTGTAGACTTGTATGATTTATACGTGCATTACTTGAAGTCAAAACCTGACTTGTGTGGTAACCCTGTTAGGACGTGGTTGACCAACCTTAGTTCAAGAACTCTTTTCTTTGTGTATCTGCCGAGCAAACCAAGGTGAGTTCACACTATTACCAAGGCATGGGATTCCCGGGGTGTTGGGAATGGGATTGATAAGGATAAGGTTGAATAGACTCATACGGACAGTGTTACTAGACTACCATACCATCATCCTCGGTTGTGCAGGACACATACGTAAAACCTACGTATAACTAAGTTACTCGCTATCCTCGGTTGCGAAGGATACTCACGTAAAACCTGCGTGAACGGATACGCACTACTGCCTCGGTTGTGTCAGGCACTTACGTAAAACCTACGTAAACCCCCACGTATAACATGGGAAGCCCCCACCAATAGAAATCTATATTGGCCCCGTCGAGCCACTTGATACTCATGAATTTACTGTTACGCATTTACTTTCTGTGAACTCGCTCAACTAGTTGTTGACTCTCTGCTGCATGCCTTGCAGGACCTTAGGTACACCATGGAGCTTGCACAGGGAGGAGCAGGTCGTTATGGGCAAAGGATCGTGAATGCCATTTGAACACTTATGATATTTGAACTTATATTTATTTTGGGTTTCCATTATTATGCTTCCGCTACTTAAACAAAGTTTGGTTTTGAACATCAATCATGTCGTGATGATTTACTTTATCTACTTTTATTATTAAATGCTATGTTTGATATGATTGATGGCTTGATCCTGGTCATGTCACGCCTCCAAGCGGTGGTACTCCGCAGGTGGATTTTGGGGGTGTGACAGGTTTACTAGTTAAATGGTAGCTAATTGAGTGAAGTTAGAATGGGCCGAATAATTGCATAAGGGACTTTTAGTAGTTCGGCCCGTAATTTAAACATTTTGGTATGATAATTGTAATAGGCAGGCTGGTAATGAATTTACAGACGTATAGGAAAAAGAATCATCTAAAACGGACTTACGAGTCAAAAGATATGCTCATTTGAAGTTGAAAATTTGAGTTTCCGGAGCTGGCAGCAAATGCAGGTCAAAAACCTGCACTTGCTGGAAAACCGTCTCCCCCGCGCCACGCGACAGGATCACTTAGATCCGGCGCGACACGCGGGAGCTGTCGCGACACGCGACAAAATGCAGGATGCCTGGCGCGACACGCGACAGGACCGAAATTGAAATTTTATTTTATTTTTCATGATTCGATGTTGGAACTTGTTTATATGTACTATATCAATGTCAAAACTAACATTTTTAGTGGTTTTGACCTTAGGTGACAATGGGGATCTTACGGATGGCGGTCAAGCAAGTTTTGAAGAACCGAACACAACTTTTGAAGCTTCTGCAATATCTAAACTTTATTAGACAATGTTTTTGTAATGTAAACAATTTGCTTATCGTGTCATGACCGTTTAAACTAGTCGGTGGTTGTCTAGTTATGAATACTTAGAACTTGTGTTGGTAACTAATTTTTTAAATTTAAACATCTTTTATATAAAATCATATGAATTTTCATTAAATTCATGTAGTAATTAGACGGGTGTCACAAGTAATTAGACGGGTGTTACAAGTTGGTATCAGAGCTTAAGGTTGTCAACAAAGTGTTCGGTTCAAGCTTGATCAATCGTCCGGTAAGAATTAACTTATTATTTTAGTAGATTATATCTTATGTGAAAAATGAGATGTGAATTGATGTGCATGGGAAGAGTGTGTTAACTCACTCAAACCCGGAAAGTGCACCAAAAGTGAACGGTTAAAGCAAGTTGGGAACTTGGCTAAACCGAAGCAAATAAAGCTATGTTATAAATGAAATGTTTAACGTTTAATGTAAACATTTCAGTTTCAAGATGTCGGAAAGAAACGATGATGATCTGGTGCAGACAAGCACCAAACAAATGAAAGAGATAATTGCCAAAGAAGTGGGGAAGGCAATTGAAGGTAGTCTATCCGGTTTTATTGACAAAATTCAAAACACGGTGTTGTCACTAGTTGAGGAACGAGTTAAAAGGTTGGAGGATAGTGTCAACCTTATGAAAGAGAAATCGGGAGAACGTAAAGGATGTTCGTACAAAGAATTTATGGCGTGTAAACCGCCAATCTACAACAGGGAGGTTGACCCGATAATTTGCCAAAGATGGTTGAGCGACGTTGACGGGGTATTTGAAAGAACCCATTGTGACGAAAGTGACTTTGTTGCTTATGGAACGGGTCAGTTGAGAGGTCAAGCCAAAGATTGGTGGGACAATAAAAAGAATGAAATAGGGGCCGAAGCGGCGAGGGCCATGACATGGGAGGAGTTTAAGACGCCGTTTCTTAAACATCATAGTCCCAAGGCGGTCATTAATAGAATCAAAGAGGAGTTCATGCAACTTAGGCACAAGGGCGAGACCATAGACAAGATTACGGCGACGTTTATGGATAAGATGAAGTTTTGCAATGAATTGGTGACGAATGAAGAACATAAGATATACTACTACTACAACATGTTGAGTGCCGAGTATAGGGAGTTTATCACTCCTTCAAAATATGAGACCCTTACCGAGATCATAAACGTTACTCGGGAACGGGAAATCGAGTTGAAGAAACAAGTTGAAAGAGGTGAGCGAAGGGCACAGGATGTGAATCCATGCCATACAAAGAAAGCTCGAACTGGGGAATCGGGAAAGAAGGTTGATGCTAAAGGTGGGTCACCAAGTTGTAAAGTGTGTGGTAAAGGGCACAAGGGAGAATGTCGCTTCAAAGACAAGCCGTGTCCCAGATGTGGGAAGACGGGACACACCGCATCGTTATGTCCGGGAAAGGTTTCCGTTTGTAATAAATGTTATCAGCCCGGCCACGAAAAGTCTGAATACCCAGACTTAGTTGGAAGGAGAGAAGTTAAAGAATCTCCAGCAGAAGCTCCTAAGACGAAGGCTAGGTCCTTCCAACTTATCGCGGCTGAAGCAAAGACAGAACCCGATGTGGTCTCAGGTATATTCACAATTAACTCAATTCCTTTACGTGTATTGTTTGATACGGGTGCGAATAAATCCTTCATTTCACATGGATTTATTCAACATCCTTCATTTGTATTGAGGAAATTATCTGTACCCTTAGAAGTTGAAATAGGGGACAACAAAAGTTTTATAGTTTGTGATATTTGTCGAGGCTGTAAATTAAGCATCGATGATGAAGAATACTGATAGACCTAATCCCGATGTCAATGGGGGAATTTCAAGTAGTCGTTGGGATGGATTGGCTATCTCAGCACCACGCAAAGGTCGTGTGTTTTCGTAAGGAGATAAAGCTAACATCTCCGAGCGGGAGACACGTCACTATCTATGGCGAAAAAGGAGGTAACCCCATAATATGCTCGATGTTGAAAGCTCACAAGCTTATCAAGCAAGGATGCAAGGCATTTATGATATACGCGAATGAGCCCGAGAAGGAATCACTGAAGATTGAAGATGTACCGGTAGTACGAGACTACGAAGATGTGTTTCCAGAAGATTTACCGGGGATACCGCCCGAACGGGAAGTAGAGTTCGGGATCGAATTGATTCCTAGCGCAAAACCCGTAGCTAAAGCTCCGTACCGACTCGCGCCGTCGGAATTACAAGAGTTGATGTCCCAGATTCAAGACCTGCTTGACAAAGGATTCATAAGGCCGAGTGTGTCTCCTTGGGGCGCACCGGTACTGTTCGTGTAAAAGAAACACGGAAGCATGCGCATGTGTATCGATTACCGGGAGTTAAACAAACTCACGGTAAAGAACCGATACCCGCTTCTGAGGATAGATGATCTATTCAACTAATTACAAGGTGCGAACTGGTTTTCAAAGATTGACCTTAGATCGGGGTATCACCAACTAAAGGTCAAGGAGGAAGATGTGCCGAAGACGGCTTTCCGCACGCGATACGGACGTTACGAGTTCCTCGTGATGTCATTTGGGCTGACAAATGCACTCGCGACTTTCATGGACCTCATGAACCGGGTTTGCAAGCCTATGCTGGATAAATCAGTCATCGTGTTCATCGATGATATTTTGGTGTATTCGAAAAGTGAAGCTGAGCATGCACACCACTTACAAGAGGTGTTAGAGACACTTAGACGAGAAAGGTTGTATGCGAAATTCTCTAAGTGTGCCTTTTGGTTACGAGAGGTGCAATTTCTCGGCCACATCATAAGTGCCGATGGAGTATTGGTAGATCCGTCAAAGATCAAGGCCGTGTCGAAATGGAATCCCCCGAAGAACCCTTCGGAAATTTGAAGCTTCTTAGGGCTTGCGGGGTACTATAGGAGATTCATTCAAGATTTCTCCAAGATTGCGTCGCCACTAACAAAGTTAACCCGGAAGGAGGAGAAGTTCATTTGGGGTGTTGAACAAGAAAGGGCGTTTCAGACGCTAAAAGAGAAGTTAACTCAAGCTCCGGTATTAACGTTGCCGGACGGAGTCGAGGACTTGGTGGTTTATTCGGATGCCTCATTATTGGGGCTCGGATGTGTTCTGATGCAACCGGGCAAAGTTACAGCTTATGCCTTGAGGCAATTGAAGATACATGAGAAGAAATATCCCACGCACGATCTTGAATTGGCTGCTGTGGTATTTGCGTTAAAAATATGGAGGCACTATTTATATGGGGTAAAGTGCACCATATTCACCGATCACAAAAGCTTAAAATACTGCTTCGATTAGAAGGAGTTAAATACGCGTCAGAGACGATGGTTGGAAACGGTGAAGGATTTCGACTGCGAAATACACTACCACCCAGGAAAGGCAATGTGGTGGCGGATGCTCTGAGCAGAAAAGCGGACTATGTCCCAATACGAGTAAGGTCGATGCAGCTTGTGGTGACCTCGGGTATACTTGAACGTATCCGAGAGGCGTAAGTAGAAGCAGTGAAAGATGAGAACTGGAAGAAGGAAAGAATAATCGGCCAGTTAAAAGACTTGTCGGATGGAAAGAACGGGTTGAACACTCAATCCGAAAGAATATGGGTTCCAAATACTTGTGGGGTGAAGGCGCTACTACTTGATGAAGCCCATAAATCCCGATATTCTATTCATCCGGGTGCGACCAAGATGTACAACGATCTGAAACAAAATTATTGGTGGCCCGGAATGAAGAGGGATGTGGTGAAATATGTGGAAAAGTGCTTGACTTGCTTACAAGTCAAGGCGGAGCACTAGAAACCTTATGGGAAACTGCAACCTTTGGAGATCCCCGTTTGGAAATGGGAACATATCACTATTGACCTATTGACCAAACTACCTAAAACGATTCGGGGATTCGACGCCATATGGGTGATTATGGATAGATTGACGAAGAGTGCACATTTTATTCCTATACGCGAAACATATACTTTGGAAAAGATGTCTGAGGTATATACAAAGGAAATAGTGGCACATCACGGAGTACCGGTATCCATTGTGTCGGATAAAGATACCCGGTTTACTTCAAATTTTTGGTGAGATTTTCAAGAACATATGGGAACGAAACTCTTCGTTAGCACCGCCTACCATCCTCAGACGGATGGGCAGAGTGAGAGAACGATACAGACGCTAGAGGATATGTTACGGGCATGTATCATCGACTTCGGTGGAAGTTGGGATGTTCATCTACCCTTGGCCGAATTTTCGTATAACAATAGTTACCATTCGAGTATCGGCATGGCACCTTACGAGATGCTATATGGTAGAAAATGTAGAACCCCGGTGTGTTGGGGTGAAGTGGGACCACGTGAATTGGCACATAAAGACATAATCCAAGCCACTAATCAGAAAATTGAAGTGGTGCGAGCCCATTAGAAAGCAGCCCAAGATAGACAGAAGTCTTATGCCGTCAAAAGACGAAGACCGATTGAATTTCAGATAAGCGATATGGTTATGCTAAAAGTTTCCCCATGGAGGGCGTTATCAGATTCAGAAAAAGGGGGAAACTAAGCCCGAGGTTTATCGGGCCATTTAAAATCATCGAACGGGTTGGCAAGGTGGCTTATCGCCTCGAGCTACCGGAAGAGTTGAGTGGAATACATGGCACGTTTCACGTGTCGCAATTGCGGAAATGTCTAGCGGAGGAAATAGCTTATATACATTACGACGATATCGAGGTGGATAATAGCCTGAATTATGCGGTAAGGCCATTGGAGATTTTAGATCGAAAGGTCAAGCACTTGCGAAACAAACAAATCGATCAAGTCAATATCAAGTGGGAGCATAGGAAAGGTTCGGACACTACGTGGGAGTCCGAAGAGGAGATGCGACGTCTCTACCCTACATTATTTGGTACGTACTTTGGTTTCGGGGACGAAACCCTTTTAAGGGTGGTGGACTTGAAACATCCCAAAAACATAAATTCTTAATTTGCAATTAGATTGCAAATAAATTAGTAAAATAAACTAACTAGGAATGACACCAACCTAGTTAGATGATGACTTATGTGTAGTTAAGGACATAAAAATAAACTAAAAGAAACTAGAGGGACCAAAAGTGTTTAACTTGAAACTAGTTTTAATAAAAACATTTTATTAAAACACAAACACCCCCTTGTGAGAGTGCTGGAGATCGACCAAAGCAGGGGGCGACCAAGCTTTTCAAAACCCTAAATTCCACAAAACACCTAAATTGAAGGTTCAAATCTGATCCAAAACGAAATCTGAGCTGAGATTAGTGATCCTCATTGCAAGGGGGTTATAAGGTATGTAAAATTTGATGAAAATTCTCTACTTTAAATTCTCATGAATTTGGGAAATCTGAAATTTGATGATGCATGTTTGTTATTTGGTTAAGATAGGGATGATATAGTATCTAGGAGTAAAACCTAGACAACAACATGTGAAATCAAGTCTAAATTCTGGAAATTTCATGAACACATTGAAGGTGATTCATGGGTTTTGGTGAGAAATAGATAAACACTAGGGTTTTGAGCATTATTCTAGTGTAATATGGGTCATGGAAAGAGATTACTGAAATATGAATGTTAAATTTTATATGTGAAAGCTTGATTGATGTAAATTCGGGCTAAGTGATAAGTTAGGGACTTTTTATATAATCATGTAAAATTTTGCCCTTAAAGTGTTTGTATAAATGCCTCAAAGAAGGCTTGAAACTGAAATTTAAAGTTAAAACGCATGATTGTGATGTTTTGGCAAATTATGCGACATATGATTGAAAAGGAGTTCTAAACGTATCGTGATTGAACTCTATAGGAAAAGATACCGGAGGGTCGAGTGGACAAGCCGGTGGCGACTTGCGTTTGAAGGGCGGTATGTAACTTGACCCGTTACATTAAGTGAATTGTTGTTAAATTATGTATAGTCGTATTGTAGGATGGAAATTTCGTTGATTGTAGCGACCATGATCGTTACTTGAATTAATATGTTTAGAGTTAGTAAGAACCCGTTTGGTAGTCATCATATTGGAGAATTCCACAAGATGAGCCAACGGGTCGATTAGTTGTGTAAATTGTTGTATTAGTGTTTTAGTGAGTTAACAATGGCGATAACAATCACAAGAGCATTAAGCCATGAGATTGGTAAAGAAATGCGGGTGATGATAAGCCCCGGATGTTGGGTATAAAGTGCCATACGTTTACTAGTTAAATGGTAGCTAATTGAGTGAAGTTAGAATGGGTCGAATAATTGCATAAGTGACTTTTAGTAGTTCGGCCGATAAGTTAAACTTTTCGGTATGATAATTGTAATAGGCACGTTGGTAATGAATTTACAGACTTATAGGAAAAAGAATCACCTAAAACGGACTTACGAGTCAAAAGATATGCTCATTTGAAGTTGAAAATCTGAGTTTCCGGAGCTGGCAGCAAATGCAGGTCAAAAACCTGCACTTGCTGGAAAACCGTCTCCCCCGCGCCATGCGACAGGATCACTTAGATCCGGCGCGACACGCGGGAGCTGTCGTGACAAGCGACAAAATGCAGGATGCCTGGCGCGACACGCGAGAGGACCGAAATTGAAATTTTATTTTATTTTTCATAATTCGATGTTGGAACTTGTTTATATGTTGTACTATATCAATATCAAAACTAACATTTTTAGTGGTTTTGACCTTAGGTGACAATGGGGATCTTACGGATGGCGGTCAAGCAAGTTTTGAAGAACCGAACACAACTTTTGAAGCTTCCGCGATATCTAAACTTTATTAGATAATGTTTTTGTAATGTAAACAATTTTCTTATCGTGTCATGACCGTTTAAACTAGTCGGTGGTTGTCTAGTTATGAATACTTAGAACTTGTGTTGATAACTTATGTTTTAAATTTAAACATCTTTTATATAAAATCATATGAATTTTCATTAAATTCATGTAGTAATTAGACGGGTGTCACAAGTAATTAGACAGGTGTTACACTTATGTGATTTTATCGAATCACACTTGCCAGGAGTGTTAACATGTTTTCAGATGTTAACAAGGATCTGAATCTTAATAAGGAACTACCATCATGGCCCTGTCATAATATGACACATGGACTAGGCTTTGCCTTTAAGATTTATTTAATATATAATGGCAGATTAATCTTTAAAAGGAATGATATTTTATTTTATTTCATATATTATTTTCATTCATATAATGATAATTTTAATTTTTAAATTTTACACATTCCATAATTAAATAAAAGAGTAAATAAATGCCCTAAACGGGACTTCAGAATTAACTTACCCACGCAGGGGCTAAACTGATAAAAATACAAGTCCTCGCAGGGACTGAATACTTAAATAGATGTCCACACAGGGACTTGATTGAAACAAGGAAATTACAATACAAATAAATAAATAAGGAATTTAATGATCCCTTTTGTTCTTCCCTTTTATTAAACTTTCCAAACCCTTCAAAAATCCCCGTTGGCTTCTACGCTCCTCTCGAACCTCACGCTCCACTTGGCTCAACCTTTAAAGAATCTCCTACAGTTGTGGTGGCTGGATCTGCGATGGCTGCGGCTGCAGAGGTTGAGGAGGTGGCGGGTTTTGATACCCATAGGCCAGGTATCCAATCCCCCAGGGAGCTCCATAGGGCCCTTCAGGATGGAGAGCATAGTAGTTTGCCGCTACGAGGTATGGGTCAACTTCGGCGTAGTTGTAGTTAGTATGGGCTGGCTGCTCAAATGGGTTATACGCTGCTAGACCAGCGTAGGAAGGAATCGGGTTATCATAACCCATGTATTATGGTGGAGGTGCGACTGGCGCAAATTCCACCTCGAAAACGGGGTTTGAAGGCCCACCCATCTGTGGGTCTTCGTATAGTGGCGGGTAATGACTACCACTTGAATGCTGAGTGGTGCTGAAATGGAATCCCCCTCGCACGGTCATCCGTGCTCCTGATCTCCTACGCCTCGGTGGCTCCGGAGGCGGTTGCTGCTCTAGCGGTGGTGCTGGCGGTGGAGTGACCGCTACAAAACGTGAATCCTCCCAGGGATCCTGCTGTTGCTGCTGCTGCTGCGACAGGTTGTAAGAGGGAGTAAACACCCAGTCGTATTGGGCAAATCTTGCCTCATAGCTGTCTGGACCACGATAAGGTGATCCATGAAAAGACAACCCATCCGAAATCTCGATGGGGTGAGTAGGTGTCCCAGACGGTGGTTCGGCGGGATCCGGGTCATCATCCATTTCCATGTCCTGGGCTTCGGGGAAATGGTCTTCAGGGCCCAATGGGTTATGACCCATTGTTTCTTCAATCTGATTTGTCGGGTTAAACCGGCTCTGGAAAAATGGGGTAGGGTCTTGAAACGCGCGGTGTGACCCCGACCGCTGTAGTGGTAGGTAAGAATGGTGCGAATCGTTGGGCTTGTTCTCTGATTGCGGCCCAAAGGAATGATGGTAAGAGGATGATGAACTTAGCGAGACAGATCGCCTCGCGGGCTCCAAATACGTCCTCCAATCCTCTTGACGACTTGTGCTCATAGTTGCAGACGGAGTTCGCCGGTGGGAAGGTTCGGCCTCATGGTCATGGCTTGTAAATGGCGCCTTGCCTCGTCCTCTTCTGAACCTTGGTGGCATTTTGCTGAACCTGTCAAAACAAACAAAAGAAACAACAAAGAAAAACAATAAAGAGCAAAATAAAATAAATTAGGATTAGTCCTAAGTTCTTTGTCTAGACTCGGAGATCGAGGAATGTGCAAAACTATGTCATTGAGATTAAACACAAAAGGCTAGCGTTTAATTCACTCAATGTTGGCTCTAATACCAACCTGTCACACCTCGATATTTCCACGTATTACCGGTCGGCCCGGTGGGGAGAATCGTGACATAGTTGATATCATCATAGACAATTTATCACAGTTTAATACACAGCGAAAGCTAAAGATAATAACATTACAAACCGATGAAACGTAATATCAAATATTACAAAAACGGTTGTAAGAGATCCACAGGCGGATCAAAGATAAAAGGAACATTGTTCAACAGATTCCTAACATCTAAGCTTGCAAGACTCTTTATTGATGCTAGGAGAAGCCAGCCTATTTCGATTAGTACCTGCACTTAACCTTTTTGGGAAAATACTTCAGTTTTCACTGGTAAATACAATTAACCGACTCATTTTGAAAAGTATTTATAAAATTGGTTTGAATGCACAAGGCACAAAATATCTTTTATAACTTGGGATGATTATTTAAAAATAAACTTGTAAAAGAATTACATGTTTATTATAAGTTCAGTAGCCCGGGATGAATACCTGGTTAAAGATTAATAGACACACCACATAATATATCCCGCGGTGAGTTATTCTCGAACAGGCGGGTATATTATTTTTACATACGCACTGGCAGGTGTATGCCTACACCCCGTGCTTAAGTCGTGGCCATTTCAATGAATGAGCCAAGGATATCCAGGACACGGTCATTAACCCCCCAAAGGCTTAAAAAAACATAACAGAATAAACGGGTTATCTCAATGATTTAACATTCATACGATTAAAAATTCAATACCCGACCAAGCGGTATTTTATATATCGTACCCCAAGCCCGTATAAGGGGAAATAAGTTAAAAGTATTTACCTGAGCAAATTATTCAAATTTATCCCAGGTGTATAAATCAGCAAGTGCAAAGTATCTTTTACTGGGCTCCTAAATCTGGAACGAAGGTTTTAATAACCTATTAGATTCCTAACGGGTCTTACTTAAGTTTAAACTTAGACCGGTTAGTTTTAAAGAAATGTATACGGTTCAAAACGCATGATTAAGCGAAGACCGGAATAGAATGTGGTTTAGACCCAACAAGTATGGGGACTTCTATAATATGGGTAAACTAAACACATTCTGGATTTTGAGATAAAAATGATAAGGTTTGACCTGTTTCGGTTAATTTATGCAAACTAGTTGCATAAACCGTAGCAAACGTGAAAAATGCATAACGGGTAAACATATGAGTCATGAACAGGTTTTCTAAGTTAATATGCCTTAAATATGTTGTGATATCAGTAGGATACCTTCCATTATGCCCAAAATGAATTTAAACTCAAATTAAGCCCCGTATGGGTATTTTGGTCATTTTAAAGGTTATAAAAGAGATTAATTATTAATCTGAGGTTCAGGTCTGATATGATCAGTAAAAATATTTAATTTAATAAGTTAAATCAGTAGGGTATTGTATATATGTGAAATTTGTCATTTATAACCAAACTATGCACCGAAGGGGCATTTTGGTAATTTCACATAATCTTTAAAGGTCAATTTTGGAAATCTGAGTTCAAAACTTTTTTTTTACTATTAAAGTATAAAAATTTACTTAAACATCAGTAGGTATTAAGTTTTATATGCTAAAAAATAGTTTTAACCCATACTATGCGTTTGAAACGCGTAAAAGTCGGTTTTAAGCGATTTTCGGGTTATAATAGGAAATCTGAGTTTTTGATCAGTTTATAAAGTTCAAAATATTTTATTTATCATATAAAATCAGTAGCAAAAAGTTTGGTATCAAAATGTTGTGTAAAACTCATTTTATTAGCAAAAAGGGTATAACCGACAATTACCGAATTAAAGCAAGAACCCTATGTTATGCACAGCTTAAAAATAAATAAAAATCTTCAAAAATCCCAAAATATTATATTACATCAGTGGGTAAAAGGTTTGGTGTCAAAATTTAGGTTTAACTAGGATTTATGCTAATAATGCCGTTTAATTAATAAAAAGCTTTCAATTTACGCTATTGAGCATAACTCTTAATCTAGACCCCAAACTGGTGTCAAATTTTTAGGACATGTTTATAAATCAGTAACAAAGGTTTTTGTCCTCTCACATTTTCAAAAATCTCGTTTTAAGTTCAAAAGGGCATAATGGTCAACTTTTAAGCATATAACGGAAACATGCAAATGCATCGGATAAATTAGGAACCAAGTTGTATAATCTAAGAGGGTTATACTAATCTATAACCTGGTCCTAATGGAACTCTAAAGCATGTCTAAACTAAGCTAAATCGGGTCAGAACTGAAAGTCAAAGCAAAAGTCTACTTTTGCGACTTTCGGTTCTGAACCGAGCCTAAACTTAAAATTGTCGGATTGAACATGCTTAGACATGTTCTTACATTAATTACCAAGTTATATAAGTGTCAAAACAGGTTTCATAGCTTCTACATTTCTAATTATGTATTTATTTGCAAAATAGCTTTCTGTTAACTTTTTATAATTAAGTTTGACTCGACAATTAACCTAGTTAGAGTGGAAATCAGAGGGTGCCCTTTTTAAGGGTTTATTACCCACATAATTACCAACTCATAGCCACTTTCAATTCGAAAAATGACTGGACCATTAGTGATTAATCACTAAGTCAAAGCTTAATTACGATGGCTTTGACTTTTGGTCATTAGACTAATAAAACTTGAATTAGGAAGGCTAAGAACACTCACAATGGTCCTTAGCACGAATTAGGAGTTGATGGAAGCTTGCTTGAAGACCAGAGAACTCTAGAGAGTAAGCTTAGAATGATTTTGTGAATGAGCATTGAACTAGTAACACATCAAGCTCTTATATAGGATGTCAAAGCTCTCAAGATCATTACACACAAGCCTACACGTGATCTCTGATGAATCCCAGGTGTCACTATGCATGAAATACTACTGGTGTAGCCCCTGAAATCGAAAACCATGCATATAAGGCGATGGAACTGGCTGGAACAGGCATCTGTCCATTTTTACTGCCGGCGACACTCTTGCAGACCGTAAGCAAAAAGCCTTGCGGTCCGCATCCACCACATACGGACCGTAAGTCCAAATTGATACGGTCCGCATCCGACTCTAATCTGAATTACCCAGTTACAACCTTGCGGACCGTAAGCGTAGGCCCATACGGTCCGCATCCATTGACCAGAACACAAAAATTTTTAAACTTTTAGGCTTTGACCATGCAACATTTATAACTTCGAATATCAAGACTTTTTCCAGTAGAGTGGACCATGTAATCAGACCTTGCGTGCTTTTGGAAGAGATGCCATGCACTTACATCTTCTTGGATTTATTAAAGAGGGTTTTTGAATGAGAATTATCGAAATTTCACATAGGATCCATTCTTTGTAAATTGTGTTATTTCATCACATTAATTAACCGGATTTGAATATATATCAGATGTTTATAAAACATATTAAGGTTTGGAATTTATAAAAAGGTCACTCAGAGGTATTTAATTAACATGTTGACACTTTTAATCCCCCCTTGTATCCTTCACTTGATCCGGGTTCATAATACGTTTACCTTCCATGACACGTGTCTTCATAACATTGGTCGTGATTTTTACAAGGTGTTACATTTCAAGATACTCGAAAGGATTGGCAAGGTGGCGTACAAACTCGACCTGCCACAGGAACTAAACAATGTGCATCCAGTGTTCCACGTATCTAACCTACGTAGATGCCTAGCCGACGAGGAACTGCAGGTTCCCCTTGAAGACTTGCAAATAAACGAAGTTGTACACTTTGTGGAGAAACCGGTCGAAATCATGGATCAAGGTGTCAAGCGGCTGAGGCGTAGCAAAATTCCCATTGTCAAGGTTCGAGGGGAAGGAAAGCGTGGCGCCGAATTCACTTGGGAACTGAAAAGTGAGATGAAGACCAAGTATCCGCAGCTCTTCGAGCGGTCTTCTTCCTAAGATTTCGGGGACGAAATCTCCTGAAGGATGGGAGACTGTAACGCCTGCGTCCTTAGACTTTTAGCTTTTGTCACTTTTAGCCCCTAAACTATGTGATGCTTGATACTATTAATACTTGATGGATCTTATGCTATGAAACTATGGAAACTATGAGTCTATGACATTATGATACTTGATACTTGGAAACTATGATTCTTGATACTTTGGTGCTTGACTCTGGAGGCTCGTAAAACTTGAGACTTGGTTGAACGAGGGACTGGAGTCTTGTCACTGGTGGAAACTATGGAAACTATGGAAACTTTTGTGTTAATGCTATAATCTAGTTATACTATTACCCAATAATCCGCAACGCTTAATCTAACTCGCAAAACGAATCAAAGACGGTTAAATGGAAAAGATGGGATTGACCGAATGGCAATCCGATCGGATGGCCATCCGATCGGATAGCCATCCGATCGGATGACCAACTGATCGGATGGCCATTCGACCGAGGTGCCATCCGACCCGTGCATACCGCCTCCACTCACTCTGACACTATAAATAGGCCTGTCACATCATCATTCTCACTGATGTGACAGCCTCACTCGACCAGACGCACGCATTCCTCTTTTCTTCCATTTCTCGGCGATTTCGGTAAGTTTTACACTAGATTCTTGTACATCTTTAATCTACACACCATTCTCCACATGATTCTCCTTTGAAATCTCACTTTTCACCATGAAATCCCCAAGATTCGAGCTCTTGAAGGTGATGTCATCATGGCGGTTTGTACTAAACTGCTGTGTGATGTCATTCTGGTCGAGATCTAACTCAGATCTAAGGAATTTCATGTGTTTTTACACTAAATCTCATCTAAATCTAGACTTTTGGTTAAAACTTATGTTTATCTTCATCTTTTCTTAAACTTTTACTTAAAGAGGTGGGATCTGGATCTAAACGGACTATGGACTTGATGATTAGTCTGGAGTTGGTTTGGAAATGGATTGTTGCCGGAGAAGATGACCGGAGTACGGATTCTGACATAAGCACCATCACGAACAGACGGCTGAACGGACTAGGGTGATTCCCACCCGATCAGATCGGCTGTACACTGTTGTGTTTACCGCTGTCTCAATACGTACCATGTCGTCACTGTATAAACAGAAACTTAGAGACTTTACAAGTTTAGGAACGAGACAAGGATAAACCTATCGAGTGGCAATCCGATCTGATAGCCATCCGATCGAACAGCCATCCGATCAAGTCACACTTACCTCTTAACCCTAAACATTTTGATACTTTGAACCTTTGATCTTTGAATGGCAATCCGATCAGATAGCCATCCAATCGAACTACCATCCGATCAAAGTGACAATGTGCCTTGGAACCTTTCAACACTTAGAATCTTTTGAGACTTTGAATCTTTGAAAACTTAGAACTTTGGATCGAATGGAAATCCGATCGGATAGCCATCCGATCGAATAGCCATCCGTTCTCCCGCAAAATAGTCATCCCAATCGAATGGCAATCCGATCGGACAGCCATCCGATCGAACAGCCATCCGATCAAGATGACTGACCTGACACTTGGTTTGAATCTTGTTGTTTTGTCCGACACTTATCTGTTGTAATCTAATCAGGCTTACCCTAAAGAGCTCCCTTTGATCCAATAACGGTTAATCTGTTAAGCAATCACTGTGAGTATACTCGGTCCCTTTTTGTTTTAAACTTTGGGATGCAACATGTATTCTATTAAACTATGATACTTGAGACTTTTGGAAACTAAACTCTATCTTATGTGTGTGTGAAACTTGTGATTCTTGTATTCTATTTGTGCTATGTGGACGTTTAATCCAGGGTGTGTAGTCCGCCTTAACAATAGTAGCGCTATAGGAGATGCACCTCCCCATTATTCTTGGGGCTATTGTTAGGAGGATTCTAGTTTTCCTTGAGACTTGGGAAACACTAAAGCATCGGGATACTTGGGCTATCACTTGTGGGACTGCGAACACTAGCATGGCTGAAACTATTTTTGTTACATTTACATATGGATATGAGACTTTTAATCTATTATGCTATTACTCAAACTTGTATACTCGTTGGTACATTTTTGTACTGACTCAATTTTAATACATGTTGCAGGCTGACAGGATGCTAGGATTCTTGGAATCAAGCTAGGATGATGCTTAGAAACTCGCCTAGATAATTAAGTTATGAACAATATTTGAGACTTGATGTACTTTGATACTTTGTGATGGTTGTTTGATCTTAGACAATGTTTGAATCAATCTAATTGATAATGAAACGATTTAGTGTTATGGAACCTCATGAGCAATCTGAACGCTTAGTGCTCGCACCCCGATATTTCCGCCATCGGTTGGGGTGTGACATTAAGTCTTGGGGTTTATAAACTCCTGCCTGTAGCGCACGAAAATTTGGGATTATCCCCAGTATACTTAGGGTTTATCCCCAGAATGTTGAGGATCTATCTCCGGGATATTTAGGGTTCATCCCTTGTAATACTAAAGTTATATGCAAGTGTAAAGTCAGTTGCGATTGATGCCCAAAAATTCTTAAGTATTTAAAAACACCATGCACAGTGGACATTCCTACTAAGGCGTTGTGAATAGTTCAAAAGATCAAGTTTGGACTTGGTTTACTAAGTCTCCCAGACTTGGGACATCTTTGATGGGATGGTTGCAAAAGGACTGAAGGCTTAGGATTGAGATATATTCTATCTCTGGTATGATCTCTCCTTTTTATTCTTTATAAGCCTTATCTAAATTATCTAAGTTTTTTGAAACTATGTATGACAAAAGTTTTGATGGAATATTTATGAGTATCCTGACCAGGATGTATTCTCAGGATATTTAGTCAGAATATTTGAAATATTATACTAAGATTAAAAATTGAAACTACATTCAAACTAAACAACATATAACAAGATTTACAAAGTAAAAATGGACAACAATGGATAAGGCCAAAAAAGGTTAGTTTATTAACATAGCAAAAGATTGTGTTTCTAGCTTCATCTCAAACCGAGATCCATCCACCAAAAACACAATTAGTCTTAACCATATTTACTTAAACAATTGAAGGCTTTGTCTTGGAACCCAAGATCCCTCCACCTTCAATTGTTAAATTGTTCAAAATAAAACATACTAAAGACTGATGACCAAGGGCTTCGTCCTGAAACTCAGGATCCCTCCACCTTTGGCCATCATATTGTCTAAGTGCAGGAAAATAAAATTGTTCAACAGACGAAAAGATAAATTGTTCAACAACCACAAACCATCAAATTTAAAAAGTGGGCTCCGGCCTAGGCATCAACATCCATGATTGCCCACTTCCCTGCTTTCAAGGAGCAGCACCTTCTTCAACCGCAGCATCTTCTCCAGCACCCGCACTAGCATCACCGTCAGGATTCTTTCCAGCATCGCCACCAGCATCAGCCGCCTCCTCTGTCGACTTGGAAGGCTCCTCACCCGCAGGCTTCACAGGATACTCCACAGGATTACCCCCGAGATCTTTCAACTTCGCCTCCCAAGCATTAACATTCCAGGAGGGGCTTTCGAAGCCCATGGCTTTGGCTTCATAAGACATCTTTAGCCTGGCTTGAAGGAGGGAAATTACAACAGACCCTTTAAGGCCCTCTCGGTAGGTGTTCATATCCTGCTCGTATTGAAGATGGGCAGCGTCGAGCTTGGCTTGGGCATCCTGGTTGGCTTTGTTGATAGCGGCCTTGGCTTCCTGGGTCACAGCTTTGTATTTGTCTTCATAATGTTATGACTTGGTGGCGGCTATCACTCCCTGATCAGTGATGGTGGTCTCTGCTTTCTTCAACTTCACTTCCAGCATCTTGTTCAGTCCACAACTTTCTTCATAATGGCTTGTCAGGCGTTCAAGACCCTACAAGCCAAGTATACATGTATCAATTTTTGTTAACATATATGGTCAGCATATGGGTACAGGATATAGGATGAGGATATGTACCTGGTTAAGAAAGCTGGTCATAAAGCCACTAGATTCAAGGAACCCATGGCTTTCGTAGGGGAAAGTTTTAGATGAAGCTGGAGAGTCAGTTTCCTTTCTTTTGCGGGAGCTTGAGGCACGCGGCTTGGTAATAGGAGAAGGCTTAGGAACGGCTGCTGCTTTGGAGCTGGGTATCGGTTTGGAAGCGGTAGAAGGCTTGTTGGGTTCTTTCTTTACTTGGACAGGGCCATGGTAGCTGTCCAACTCTTCAAGGTCGAAGACTTCTGGAATCTTGGCTGGTGCTGCATAACAGGGAAAAAATCTAAGTGTCTACTCTTATTTTTTATTTTGCTAATCAAATTTTTGGAAAATTATATGATCCTTACCAGACATATCTGATGAAGAATATTGGCTTGAACTTGGAAGATGCAGTGAAAAGGTTCTATCACTATCAGGCAACTGATAGATCCTGTTGATTCTCAATTGGGATTCTTTAGTGGGAGGAGCCAACTTTTTGAAGTTTGCTGCATAAAAACATAAGGATGTTAGTGCAGGATACATCATCAGGATATGTTTGGGGATATCTTAAAACCCTAAACCCTACCGGAGGTCAACCATTTCACCGGAAGGCTATCTATGACCTTCGGCAATGGAGTCCCGTATAACAAAGAAAAATTTTCATTGCCACCCATCCTCGTTCCTTGATGCTTTGAGGATGAGGGGGTTGCTAGAGGTTGAAAAAAAGCAAGAAACGGCTGTTGCCGTGTGATCGGAGACGATAAGCAATCAGAATGTCTTCGATGCACAGGTCAGGGACATGAAGGGTCTTAATCTGGTTAAGCGTGATGAGTACTCTCCAGACCATGGGCATTGTTTGGGCAAAATAGAGACCGGTGGTTCGAAAAACTGCATGATGAATTCTGGAAAAGGATATCGAAGGCCAAGAGAGAATGGGTATGCCGAAAAGCAGATCCGTTCTTCAGACGATACATTTGATCAGATGCTCCGGTCGAACGGACGAATCACCGCCCTGTCGGAAAAAGCGTCGGAAGCCCTCAGTGCGGCGATGTCAGCGTTGTCGAAGGAGCATACATCCTTCTCAGGGTGTTTGAGCAGGTTCTTGTTAGTGAACGTTGAGGTGGATTCGCCGGAATGTGATCGGGTTCCGATGGCCATCGAAGAACTTAAGCAGAGAAAATTTTGAAAGAAAATGGAAGAGAAAGTACCTGAGAATTCTGAGGAGGACGGATGATTATCAACAAGAAAGTGAGAAGATATAGGGCTGAAATAGATAGGCATCGAGTATAAACCGCGTGGGAAGTTGCACACTGTCACTTCAAGCGTCTCTTCATCTTAATTACCTCGAAATATGCGATCAGTTTTAAAATATATCTGTTAGAATTTAGTATTCTAACAGATATATTTCGGGGAAAATTGTTATGGGTGGTTTTCTGAACATATATCCTAGATTATATTCTGACTCTATTACTTTTGATTGTGATTAGGATACCGGATCAGGATATTGGTAACATCCTGATGCAGTATCCTGGTAATGACTAATTGTTCACGTGCAGATTAGCAAGGCAAGCTTATAACGGTCAAGTGAACTGCTTCTCCTGAAGACTCGGACTAAATGGTTGAGAAGAGAACGTTGAAGCCGCAAAGAAGGGGTCTCCAACATTCAAAGGGGAATATTCGGAGCATCCCCGATTTTTAGGATAGGTTGTTATTTCTTTTTACTATATAAAGGAATGATCGGATCGATAAGACACACAACTTTTTACACACACTCTTGCTCTCTACTAGATGCAATTATTCACAACACATACACTCGCACTCGAATCTCATTGTAACACTTAGTTGATCCGCATCATATCCTGCACTGTATCCTGAAGTTTGAACTAATAAGAAGAACAAGGCAGCTGCGATTGTCAGCTCCCGAGGTTTTGTGCCGGCGATCTAGATTGATCAAGGGTTTTCCTCGTACATCTCGTGTCACCCTTTACTTTTTTGCTCATTGTTTGATTGCTGGTATAGCTCGATATCCTGAGCTATATCCTGAAAACTGTTTTTGTAAACAATATAATCAGAATATTTTCAATACACATTACTAGCACACTACCTCACTTAACTAATTTGATCACTAAATTGCTTCGGTAAATTAACGCAAAAAAAAATTATTTCATTTTTTTGAAAAAGTTGATTTTTTAAGATTTTTGGATTTTTTTTGGAAAAAGCTTCTTTTGGTCGAGTTCTCTAAGTTCTCACAACTTAAGGGAGTTTTCATTTTACCCTAACCATATATATACATGTGTGTGTAGGGTTGGGATTCTAAGAGAACACACACTGATTGAGAATCGTAAGAACCATTCTCATCCACACATTTTCTCTAAAAAAATCATTACTATTGATCGCACTTTTTAAGGGGTTTTTTTTGTATATATTCAAATTTTTAACTATAGATATGTGTACATTATCAAATATATGTTTACGGTACTTGTTTTTCAATTTTAAACACGTATCTATACACATGTACACTAGAAAAAAAAAACATGTTCAGAAACAGAATCTTCATTTATCTACATATACGTACAATCATTTATACACATATGTACATATATGCACATTGTCAAAGATATATGTACAATAATTATTTTCCAATTTAAAATAACTACATACACATATGTATAATTCAAAAAAAAAAAAAACAAAAAACAAAACAACAGGGGCAATATACTTTACCCAAAAAAAAAAAAAAAAAAAAAAAAAAAAAACAAACAGGGGCAATATAGCAACAAAAAAATGCAACTTATTTTTTGTATTATTTTTTACATAATAAAAATATGTGGTTCAAAATTGTTCTCGAGGTTTTTAATAACCCTAGTAATTCTCACACGATCTCTCACCTAATTAATTATTATTTTTGACTAATTAATTAGCCAAAAATAATTTATATGCACACCAAAATTTTAGCCTAAACACATCGAAATTCACTCAAAATATATCCTACACATAGTACACATTTATTGAAATTTATCTTACTTATATCAAAATTTATCATTCACGTAAATTAGGTTTGTTTTGAAAATGTATATTTTGAAAATAATTTATTAGTTTAATTTAATTAGCTAATTCATTTGAATACAACAAATGAATCAATTATATAAATTTACCCCTATGCCCTTACAATAACATTAAAACCGGAGCCAACCATCTTTGGGCTAAAGTTATCAGTTCTATCCATAATGGTGGGAGAAGCGGCTGTATTATACCCGGGCGAAAAACATTTGGAGGAGTTTGGAACACTATAATTCGAGCAAACTAGGATTTTAATAAGTTTGGGCTGGATTTAAACTCTCAACTGGTGCAGGATTACTCTCGTAACAGTGGCAACACCTGGATGTGGGTCAACAAGGGTGAAAAGGTGGACTTTTCGATGAGGCAGGTTCGAAGAAATGTGGAAGATCAGACTCATTCGGCCCAGCAAACTCAGCCCTTCATATGGAGTAATATGGCTGTTCCTAAAGCTAATTACTTCGCATGGAGGGCGGTTAGAAAAAAGATTACAACAGCTTCAGTTTTGGCAGCGCGCGGGGTGTCGGTTGGAGACGGTCGATGCCCTTGTGTGGTTCAGGAGAAGAAACGGCAGAACACCTCTTCGTAGCTTGTATTTTGCTAGAGCGGTGTGGTGGAACATATATGTGTGGACGCGCTTTTAGATCCCTACGACTTTCGACTGTCTCGATCAGATGCTTAGTTTTTGCTCTCGTTCGGGATTGAAGAGAAAAGAAGAAAGGTTATTTATGCGCTATTTGTTGGATCGTCTGGTGACCCTAAACAGTCAGTATGAGTAGTTCATCATCATTTACAAAGGCGGAATCAATGCAAACAATGTCAAACAGCTTGTTCCTTTTCAATTCTTTTCTATTACTGATTTCCTGAGCTTTTACACGTTCAAATGACAAACGGACAGCACCTCAACTCAGAACATATGACCTGATTTTGCTCCAAATGAACACACACAACACCTATATATAGTGTTCCTGATTCCGCTTGAAATGAATGATCGGTTTTGACACCAAACGATTGCGTAACGAACGTGTGACATGCGGAATCCATACACGAACGTGATTGAACACACAAGAACGTACTAATAATGTGATTCTATAGAATAATATGACGAGTACAATGCACCGAGAATCACGTGGAGAACTTTCTCTCTCCAGACTTTCTCTCTCTAAGCTTATCTCCCTAAAATGTCAAATGAGCAAAAAGTCTTAAATCTAACACTATAGCTCCCTATTTATAGGCACAAGGTTATAAGGGATTTCCCCTTATTTACAAAATTGCCACCTTGCCCTTTTAACTAGATATTACAATAAAACGCTAGAATTCTTCTGTTTCTGCTACGGTTTTGATTGACGAAGGCGATAGACACATACTGCACTAACAATATTTCTAAACATAGCTTGGAATATTTGGCTCTACACGAACGGCAAAATTTTCAACCAAAGAAACAAATCAGCGAACATGGTTGTGGAGGAGATCAATGAAAGCTCTTTTTGGTGGGTGAAAAAAAGATCCAAAACTGGAGAGCTGAGTTCAGATAACTGGAGCAGCTTTCAGGGTTTGATTTTTGTACAATTATGTAGTTGGTCTGTCCCTTGTTGTCCTGTTGTGTTTCTTTGGTTGTATGGGTTCTTTGCTCCTTACTAAGGATTCTTGTGGTTGGTTTTAATATAATTGTCTTCTTGGCTGGCCAAAAAAAATATGTTGTTATTGTGGTTATCAACTCCTAAAATAGATTGTTTGTTCTCCAAGTTTTGCTCTTTATATACACCTCATCATATCTCTTGTATTACACATTAATCACTTCATTGATCTCTTGGGTTATACACATTAATCAATAAAAATCAGATTTGTAGGATCGTTTGCTGACCCGATGAGTCGTTCAGAAGAGAACTTAGACTAGTTCAGAGGCGGAATTCATTGAATTAGTCTTCGTAAAGCTTGATTTCACACTTTAACGTCTCCTTTATTGATTAATTGTCAGTTTACAAGAACATGGAGACAAACGGGCAGAGCTTCGCCTTTTCACACACACATACGTACTAACTTACTAACTGGAACCGCTCATCTGGTCTATTTATAGACATCATGGGCCGCTCATATGGACAAGTCCATATGAGCGATCCAACGACTTACCACTCGAGCGATCCATCCACATATGTCCTATAAGCGGTCCATTAACCTGCCACTCGAGCGGTCCTAAACCTAATTGGACTAATGAGCGATCCTAACTCTAATACAAGATTTCTCGTTTACTGTTCACAATACAATCAGCTCTGCCCTAAGACTCGAACGAAGATGTAGTCGACAGACAACTGCACCAACAGACTCCCCCTTGAATGTTGACGGAATCTTCAGTGAGAGTCTTCAGTCATTTCCAGCTCTTCACTCTTGTTCAGTCTTCTTCAGGAACTCAGCCTGGAATCAATTTTTTATCAGAAACTTCCTCCTGAAATCATACGCCTGGGTCTTTCTCTGGCTCTAACTTTCATCAGACTCCCCCTATCATCATGCTGGGATCTCTGTCTGGAAATCGTTATCACCATTGAAATCAACTCCAGGCTTTCTCTGTAGCAACATGATCAAAAGCCTGCAAAACTCAAACACTCTATCACAAACCAAAATAATTGTGATTCAACTTAATGAATCAACTAATCATTTGATAACTTTTTCAAATTAAACACTGATTCACAAATTTGAAATATTTCAATTTCTGATTCAACCTAATGAATCATTTTAAACATTTCAAATGATTTAACCAACCCGTTTGTTCATCAAGTTTAGCCTTTGAGATTTTGAAAATCAGCTCTTCACCATCAGTTGTCGAAAATCTTTTTGGATTTTAAAAAACATAAAATGTAAATGCAAAAACAGAAATTTAATGCAAAACATATTTTTGTGAGTTTGTGCAAGAGGATCACATCAGTTTTTGAGACATAACACAAGCACCGTTAAGCTTTTAATCGTTATAAGTTATAAACGATTCACGTAGATTGACGATATAATTGTCCTCTTAAATTTTCATACAATTTTCAATCTATTCAGGATACTTTTAGATGTTTTATGAACTTAGCTCAATTCATGTGTCCCACCTCTTGAATATACTCCCGTATCCAGAATCCCAATATTCAGTCTTACAGGTATGAACACTACAACGATGTCTGTATATAAATTAGGGGAAAGATGCGAGAACTGAGGGATCTCAGGTCAGAACTTCCGTTCAGCAGAGAGATATCAGCTTCGACTTAGCAGTGTGTCCCCTTTAGAGGATCTTTTAGCTACAACAGATGATTATCAATTTTATTGTCTAATCAACTGAGGGCTTTATGCTATATTTCATGCATTTTGCGGAAAGTATTAGCCAAGGACTAGGTCAGAACTACCGTTCAGCAGAAGTCCCGGAATAATACCCCAGACATCATAGAGTATAAACACCTAGTATATCAGAATACGAGACCTTTCAAACGAGATTTCAGGGGTTACCTATATATCCAAGTAGTGTTCCCCACGAATTTCACAAGTTTGAAATTTTAGGTTTATATCCCGAATAAATCTACTAAATGTACAAAAACCTATCGTCAAATCATCAGTGAGACCGTTTATCACATTTTGCATTACATTTCTTTAGCGTGCTGTGATAGTCCAACTGATTTACTATCATTTCCTCTTGTTTTGCAACAAAACTCATTTTTACAATTTTTTAATGTTTTTGACATTTTCAAATTTTCTAATTTTTTAAAATTTTACTCCCCCTAAAATCAAAATATGTTTCAATTTTGATTTTCTGGGAAAATTTGAAACAAACTGTACAAAAATGACAACATGATGAGAATCACATCCATTCTCCATCCACCTGGCATAAACAATCAGAACTCCCCCTCACAACAAACTAAATTCCCATTGTGATCTCAAAACACTTAAGTTTGTTTTAATCAAAATGATTTTTCTGGAAAAATTAGTTTGTGTTCAAACCATTTGTAGGTCCGGGGTTATCTCTTCATATTGTTTTCTTCAAACATTTCAAAGATTTATCATTTCCAGTTTTAACATAAACCATCTGTAGAAAATCAAGTACAAATTAATGTCCCTGATTTACCACATGTAAATCGAAAAATCACCAAAGTGAAATTTCTCAAGAAATGTGCCGATTCATGATCCACGATACCATCTTGGGATCTCCGGCAAGTCAGGTTTTTCATTTAAACAGATTCACCCAAGCCTGACGGTCCTTGGGTGATTTCGAATTCTTGTTCAACAATGGTGGAAAATTTGCATCATCCATTGCTAAACCTGAATTCTCCTTCTTTACCTCAACCAATGGCTCCTCTGGTTTTACCATACCAGAATCATTGCCTGCAGGTGGCTTGTCTGACTTCGATCTGTCAGATTCATTGCCGACCTTTTCCTTCTTCTTCTTTTCCTCTTTCGTCCTCAGATTTGTATCTGATGAATTCTTTTTGCTCAACTTTGCAGATGAGGGAGTAGATTCATCAGAACTGTTATTCTTTTTGTCCCGTGAACCCGAGGACAAAATTTTCTCAAGATACTCTCTTGCCTTCTTCCTCTTTTTTCTCAGTCTGTCTTTTTGCCCCTGTGAAAGCTTTACTTTCTTTTCTTGAGTTGACCGTTCTTGAACTTTGGGTTTCAGAACCTTCTGTTCCTGGGGCTTGACTTTGACTGGAATCTTTGCCAATTTTTGAGAATTAGCCCTCAATCTTTCATTCGATCTCCTTGGGCATTCTCTGGCAATGTGACCTTTGATATTGCAATTAAAGCACCTCCTGGTCTCATATCTCCAGTACCGGCAGTTAACAGCAATGTGTCCATGATAGCCGCAACTGTAGCACATTCTGTTATCGTACCTATCACCATTTTTAGTCCAAACGCTCAGATCAAAGCATTGTTTGGCTTGGTGATATTCTTTTCTCAAACTTGCTGGATTTGGCTTTGAAGCACTGTGGTCCGACCTGCACCACTTATTACCAACAATTTTAGAATTTTCATTTTTTACTTTTTTTAATTTTTGTTTTTGATTTGATGATCGACCCGATGAACTTTTATTCTCTTTTTGTTTCTGTTCCACTTTCTTCTTTAAAGGCTTTTGTTTAGAACATTCACCTTTTTCAGTTGATTGTAGAACAGTTTTCTGAAATTTTTCTTTCAAATTTAAAAACAATTTTTGTTTTTCTTTTTTAATATTTTCATCATCAGGTGTCTCATCACAATCTTCAACTTTGACAGAGTCAAAGTTTGTGACATCGTCACTTATTGGAACTGAATTGATCGGTTTTGGACAAGGAATATTCAACTTGTCAGATTTAGTCGCAAAACTGATCAATTTCTTTTCAAGTTCATCAATCTTGATCCTTGAACTCTTAGCTTCGTCTTCAAGCTTAGATATTCTTTCAAGATGAGACTTGATAGAATTTTCATTTTCATTTTTCAAATTTTCAAGAACAGATTTTTCATTTTCCAAAATTTTTATCTGTTCCTGAAATTTTGATTCACTGGCTTTCAGGTTTTTGTTTTCAAGCTTGATCCAAAAATCCTCATCTTCTGACGATTTCTGTTTGTTTTCAAAAACCTTTATATTTTCTTTCAACTTCCTGTTTTCAAATGTCAAACTGTTCAAACCACCCAACAGTTTGTCATTTTCTGTCTTCAACTTCTCACAACTTTCTTGAATCATAAGAATCTGTTTTTCATCAGCCTGCTTCTCTTCTCTCAACTTCTTGATTTCCAATGCCAAACTTTCCGCATCTTTGACAAGTTTGTCATTATCAGTCTTGAAGTTGTCGCATTTTGAGCATGCTGATGCAGAACTTGAATACTCAGACTTTACAGATTCTTCATTCTTTGGAGTATCCTCTGTTTCCATCTTGTCGATTCCTACACGAAAGAGTTTAACAAAATCAAAAGGATTCAAATTATCATCAATATAACATTTCCTTTTGATATCATATTTCAGAGTACTCTTTGTTGCAAGAAAGCCACAAACTCTTCTATCAACTTCAATGAGTACATCCAGCTCCAGTTTATGTAAATTCTTTTCCATCTCAGCCAAAAATTCCCTCCTTTTCTTTTCTTCCTTATACCACTCTGTTCTAACTTCATTAAAGAACTGATATGGAACAAGTTCTGGAAAGAAATCTTTCTGTTTTAGTTCAACCATAAACTCATCCCATTTAGCAGGTAAAGCAGTTGTCAATTTTGATAGATATTCATCATTTGACATCCTAATACCCCTATACCACATATTGTCCGTTAAGATTTTAAACCTATTTTCTATCTCTTTCAACGTTTCCTCCTTTTGGCATATGAATAGTTCAAAACTTTCCGTCCAAATATCCAAGCTCACATTTTTATAATCGGTATCCATAGTTCTCATATACCAATTATTAAAATCCTCAAGCTTATTGTTTTCTTGTTCATCGAACCTCATTGTCATTTTTCAAAATATCCCGACAAATATATTATGAACACAAACGAGAACCAGATGTCCGAATCAGTAAGTCAAATGAGTGAACCAAACAATCCAGGCCAAATAAGCGATTCAAGCAAAATCACTATAAGCGGTCCACACTAAAACCTATGAGCGGTCCAAATGGAATCTGTTCGAGCGGTTCAAGGTGGTCCGAATACGCGATCCAAAGATGTCCGGATAAGCGGTTCAAAGGTTTGTCCTAATGAGCGGTTCAACAACGTTATTTCGAGCGGTTCACAACACTTTGGAGCGGTCCAAGTCAATTCGACCAAATGAGCGATCCAACAATGTATGGATGAGCGGTTCAGAACTGTCCGAATTAGCGGTCCAAAGTCATTCAAACGAGCGGTCCACAATCAATTCCAATTTTGACCCACTTAAACTTCGAGTTTTGATCTGAAACTTTCCAGGGTTTGTCACGGTACTATTGCGCACAATCCCTGAGATTTTCAGTAAATTTTGACCGTGAAAACTCTCCGAATCAGAAAAGAAGGTGTAGAAGTGAGAATTTCGAGCGAAAATCGAGCTAAACAGCAAGAACTCTTCTTCCTGAGCTCTGATACCACATGTAGGATCGTTTGCTGACCCGATGAGTCGTTCAGAAGAGAACTTAGACTAGTTCAGAGGCGGAATTCATTGAATTAGTCTTCGTAAAGCTTGATTTCACACTTTAACGTCTCCTTTATTGATTAATTGTCAGTTTACAAGAACATGGAGACAAACGGGCAGAGCTTCGCCTTTTCACACACACATACGTACTAACTTACTAACTGGAACCGCTCATCTGGTCTATTTATAGACATCATGGGCCGCTCATATGGACAAGTCCATATGAGCGATCCAACGACTTACCACTCGAGCGATCCATCCACATATGTCCTATAAGCGGTCCATTAACCTGCCACTCGAGCGGTCCTAAACCTAATTGGACTAATGAGCGATCCTAACTCTAATACAAGATTTCTCGTTTACTGTTCACAATACAATCAGCTCTGCCCTAAGACTCGAACGAAGATGTAGTCGACAGACAACTGCACCAACAAGATTTCTTTCTCTGTATTGTTCTTTTCTTCTTCTCTTACTATTTGCTAATAGGCTAGTTTCATAACATACTGTTAACATGAAGGGCTTTTGGAGTTTGACCGTATCATCATAACATTTGGATACTACCCACAACCTAAACAAAGTTCCGTCAATGATATGTTTTCCTTTTATTATTTATCTCATAACAATTAACACAGGGAGAAAAACTAATCTTAAATAAATGGTATCAATACATTACGAACAGTGGCGGAACCAGAACTTTTCGGTTGGGGGGTCGTAATAGAATTGTGTACAAATTTTCTTTTGTTATTATTTTCATTAGACCGTAACGGTATACAAATTTTCTTTTGTTATATTTTTCATTAGACTGTAACGGATTTGACGAAGTCGCGATACTAAGTTTGGGATTTTTGTTAAAATACCTATCAATATTTGCATTCTACAATAAAAATAACAACAAATCAAGATAAAAAAATTCATATAATATAGAATATACATTTGACAATTTAATTCACAATCAAAATAATATAAAATTATAGTCTGGTCATGAAAATAACACATTAATTCATTTCATAAGTATTAAATAAAATGAATAAAATAAAATTGTAGTCTGGTGAGCAAAAATAGCACAACAATTCACTTCATGAATGTTAAATTAATAAGTAATAACTTTTTTAACGGCTGTAAATTATAACTAATAATTGTAAAAGAAAGAGAAGTTACTTCAAATGCTGGAGAATGATAGAACCAATGAGCTGTATACTTCAACTCTTCAAGAATCAAGAAATAAGGCGATCTTTTTGATGTTTCGGCAGTAGAGTTCTGTAACTTTCTTGGAAAACATGTATCATTAAAAAATTAGGTTTTATTTTAGGCTAAACTCATCATTTTACAAAAATTCCAGATTGACTCTAAAGCCCATTTATAATATACCAAATATCACCTGTCTGAGACTTTTCTTCTTCATTCAATTTCTCAAATACTTACAGTCCAGCGGACCAACACGGCTTGCCACCGTCAGAGCACCACTCGCCGCCACCGGACCGCCGTTCACCGGCCGGAAAATCTTCTAAAATCTCTATTTTTTTTCTTCTAATTTTAATGTTGTACGCTAGACAATCCATGGGGCCCACTATACAAAAAAATCGTTAAGTACTCCGATAAATTGAAAATTTTGCTCGCCGAAGGGTCAGCTGACCCCCTGACCCTCTTGTGGTTCCGTCCCTGATTACGAAGAGCTATCAATTTTCCAAAGAGTTTAATTTACTTTTTTCTTTAGAGAATATGAATAGGCTTTTGAGTATTAAAAAAATTTTCATGCAATTTTCAACGTTACATACTATTTTATCTATTATTTTAATGGGAAAAGATCAAATAGGAAGTTAATTTTCGCTAGGAAGGATAGGAAGCAATCTCAGCCGTTCATCATCTTTTTTTAAATCTTTGCACGCGTGGACTTTTTCATCTTTTTACATCATCATATCTTCGTTCTAATTTATAGATTCTGTTACTTCTTTTCTTAGTTCATCACTCTCATAACAGAATTGAAGATTCAATAACCCTAAATCGCCATCGATCGCAAATTCACCTCTTTTCAAACATTAATCTTCTTTCGTTTGTCAATTCGATAACTTCAATGTCTTCGTCAGACTCTGCTGGTATGTTTAGCTTCAATTTGAGTAATTTTTTGTTATTTTGTCCAAATTTCATTGTTTTACGTTTTATAATTCGTGTTTCTGTAATTAATATTTGATTTTTCTTAAGTTTAATTGTTATTGTTGTATAATTTAACATAATTTGTTTGTTTTGCTTCTTCATCATTTATTGCGTTTTAGTGAATAGTTACGTTTTATGTTATTACTTAAATTATATTCATACAAACTTTTAGTTTAAGATTTATGTAATTATAAAGCTATAACTGTTATTGTTGTACAATTTTTGTTTGTTCATCATTAGATGCGTTTTACTGAATGTATTGCGTTTTATGCTTTTATCCATAATAGTTGATATACAAACCTTAAATGACTGTTTTTCTAAATTATTATTAACATATTTTGAGATTTAACAGTAAACACATTACTATATATGTTGTATTGCTTTTTATGATTTTTTGTTAAGTGTTTCAGATCACATGATGCGTTTTACTGAACGTATTGCTTTTTATGCTTTTTATGCTTTTATAAACTTTAAAGGTTTGTATTTTTTAAATTTTTATTAATATATTTTTTGGTTTATTACTAAAAACATTATTCTCTAAGAGGTATTGTGTTTTATAGTTTTTTTAATTGTTTCAGATAACATTTCCAAGTGGGAGGAACGTCTATGCACAAAGAGTGGAAGAAAGTTTTTCAAACCTAAAGTCAGTGGATCTATTACACCTGCTGTTGGAATGTTTTTTAAGTCATTTGATGAGGCTTTTGCATTTTATAAGAGATATGCACTTGCTGTAGGTTTTTCTGCAAGAAAAAATACTTCTTGGAAAAATGTTGGTGGTTTAGTGACAATAAGGTATATTGTCTGTTCAAGAGAAGGATTTCATGTTAGCAAAGAAATAGATTCTGGTTCAGTTGAGAATAGTAAAAAGATTGTTAGACGTAATAGAGGTTCAAAAAGAGTTGGATGCAATGCTCATGTGAAACTTATATTAGAGAACAATAATATGTTTAAAATCTACTACTTTTGTCACACCCCCAAAATACCACCTAGGGAATGTCCCTGTTAGGCGTGTGACGTCCCAACAATGAGCCACTAATTACATTGAACCCATACATGTTGCAAAATAAAGTTCTCGATTGTTAATAAAAATACCATCAACAAGTTTAAGTGAAAACCAAAGTGTTCAGCGGAAGCAAAGTTAAACAAAGTCAAACAGTTTAAAAAAAACAATATATAGTATCAAGAAATCAATAGCATAAATCCCTCCAGTCGACCCATGACCACTCCTGCTACTCCAGACAGCAAGTTCCAATGCAATACAGCTAACGGCCTACAAGCATGCAAACAAGTGTGTCAGACGACGCTGGTGAGTTCAAAGTTTTGTTACCGAGTTTAGTTACCAGACACATGTATAAAACAGTTTAACAAATTGATCTGATGTTGTTATTACTCGATTACCGTATGTGGCGACTAGATGTGAATGCCCAACCCCAATGCCTCCATTTAGGCATTGGTCATGAGGTCAAGGTATCAAACAACCTTGAATAGATGTAAGGGGTCTTATATCTATACACGATGTGAATGCCCAACCCCAATGCCTCTAACTAGGCATTGGTCATGAAGTCCAGGTAATTAGTTCACGCCCGTCCTTTCGGCCCGGTGTGAGGGTGCCAAACCTAATAGCGCTATCAACTAAATACCTCATTGCTTCTTCAGCAACACGGTAGATGTATGGGGTCTTACATGATTTATACTGTGTTCAATAACCAACATCCCAAATAAACAGTTTACCCAGTTTTCCCTTCAGAAATGTTTACCAGATGTCCCAAACCACCGGGACGCATGCTTAGAAAAGTGCAGTGAACTCACCTTGGATTGGTCGGTAATGAAATTTACTTATTCCCAGTTGATCTACCAACCACGTCCTAATCATGGTTATTAATCTAATTAGTTTCGTTTACTATTGACCACGTGTGTATCAAATATATCACATAGCACTTAAGACATGGCACATAGCATGCGAGTCCAATACAATTTCCACTTAACAGTCCAAACTATCAAAACACCGTTACATTCAGCCCGGTAAATATAGTCCATTAAATTTTTGTGCAACCAATATAATTTACTAATCCCCTGCCCAACCAGATTTAATCATTCTGGACCGCTTGTACTCAAGCCCACAACATGCCAACCTAATAACCAAATTCAAGTATATATGATATGCCAAAGAAAATATATAATCAACATGATTGCTCCATTTAAGTACATATATGATCGAAGCCCAGTTATCTATGGTCCAATACAGCATATGTTTGAAACAAATTAATTCAATATTACTTAGACTAAAGGTGGCCCAATAATAGCATTTAACACATAAATCTGATATACATGTATCCCACCTACTATATTTAACCGATACATGCTACCCGGCCCAACTGTGTGTATAAAGCCCAACATCACAACCGCCCCAAATAACAATTCCATCTACTACTTTCTGTATTCCATTTACAAGTATCGGCCCACTTAATGTATATATATGTTACAGAATTCAATTGTTTATTTGTTAACTATTAAACTAATGCTCAAGCCCAAAGTCCCAGTTGTTGATCACCAGCCCACATCCCAGATCGTGTACAATATGAACTCTTATAACATCCATATTGAATTATGATCATATAATTTATAACCTAACATCATACCCCTTACTAACATCCTATAAATCGGCCAACATTAACAGTGTTTAATATACAAATTATTAATCAGATTCACCAATAACAAATCACCCATCACAGCTCTTATTATTTTCTTGAAGTGCCGCGAGTACGAACATCAAAACAAGATTGATTAATCATCATGAAAGTTTCAATACAACCGATAGTTCATCGCATAATCATATACTAACAAACATTAACTAAGACTCAAACAATTTAATTATCCTTCCGTCTATCTTGAAAACTCACCATCACGCGGACTAGATTAATCGAATCAGATTTCTCATTTAACTCCTATGAATCTACATCACCGAGCACGTCATGTTTCATTCATCATAGCAAACCAGGATGCAACACGAAAATCAATATGAGAACTTCCAGATGAAAGAAAAGCCGATGCTAAGTCCAATGAGAGGAGGAGAGGAGAGGTGATACGAATATTAGGGTTTGATAACTGACGTCTCCGTGCAACCGTGCAAATATAGAACCAATATAATTTCATGCTGCTGTTGGGCCTCACATGGGCCGAAAGCCCATCTCAGCGACGAAACCTTAAATGGTCGACGAAACCTCAAATGGCCATCTTTAATTGAGCTCACATGCAACAGTTTTCGTGGCACCACTATAATTCATATGGATTTTTATTTACAAGTCCAATCATTAACTCATCATTATGTTAAAGATAAACCCCAATATATAAAATATGCATGCCGCCCATAAAGAAGTTCGGAGGTGGTTTGGGCTTAATCTTGGGCCGATGAAAGTCCATGTGGATCAAAGGGTGTATTATTTGAAGGAGGAGGTGTATTGCTAGGCCCAACAGATCAACAAATATAGTCTAACAACTTATAAAAATATTTATAATCCCAAAGGGCCATTCAATGTTTAAAGTAACATACACTCAATCATACCAATTTAGGTTTACGCTAAACCATTTATCGAAGCAAGGATGTTGGACACATTTATCATAGTGAGGATGTGAAAGAGAAACAATGAGCAATAGGATCACGAGACTAACCTTGAAATTTCGGGTTGTCACATCATCCCCAACTTGAAAGAAATTTCGTCCCGAAATTTAATAAGCAAGCACAGAGAAGTGAAGTGATAAATCAAGGTTGCTACAGATTTTCCTCAGGTGCCACATCATCCCCAACTTGAAGCGGAATTTCGTCCCGAAATTCACCAGTAGTACCAGAGTTAGATTGATCATTAGGAAAAAGTTGAGGATACTTGAGTTTCATCTGATCCTCGCGCTCCCACATGAACTCTGGTCCATGTCTTGAGTTCCAACGAACTCTCACAATCGGGATACGACTATGTTAACGAATCTTGACGTCGTGGTCCATGATTTCAGTAGATTCCCCAACAATTGCAACTTGTCTTTAACCTCAAACTCTAATAAGGGTATCACAAGCGTTCCATCGGACAACCACTATCGTAGATTCGATCGATACCTAAATGCCATCCCGTACGCTACCCAAATCATCAGGTAAGTCGAGTTTGTAGGTCACGTTACCGATTCTTCCCAGAATGTTGTATGGCCCAACATGATGTAAGTTAAGCTCGCCACGCTTCCCGAGGCGTACCGCACCCTCCCAGGGTGAGACTTCCAGTATGACACGTTCGCCTGTAGCGAACTCCCGGTGTTTCATAAGCTTATCGGCTCTTCTGACGGCCACGCCTTGCCGCGAACCGATTCCCGATCCAAACAATCTTCCCGGAGATTTCAGTTTAAGTCCTGGACCTGTGATTAGAATGCCACCCGCCTTAGTCCGACAAGGGGATCGGCATTATCATCCATGCAATACCTCAAACAGAGCTATCCGAATACTAGAGTAGTAACTGCTGGAGTAGAATTCAACCAAAGACAAGTGTCCTCCCAATTCTCACTAAAGCCAATCACACACATGCTCGCAGCATGTCTTCGAGTGTCAGGATGGTTCGTTTACTCTGACCGTTTATCCAATGCTCATGTCTAGACGTGAGCCAAGGGTGTTGTGTGATGCCTGTCATAAATTAAGCATAGATCAAAATCAGAGGTAATATGAGTTGGCACCTCGTGCCTATAAGCCGTCTCTCTCAGAGGCACATTCGTAACTTGTGAAGACTTGTCAGTTCCTTGTTTTCAAGCAAGTGTGTGCTAGTAACGTGAGTCCATCAACGATCACCTAGGTGATAATGTTTCCATTTTGAGTTATAAGTAGACTAGTGACAAAATACACAGCAGTCTGTTCTCATTTCCATATATGTGGTTATGATTGCTAATACCCCGCCTTGACTTTCCCACATGTCAAACATCGTTCCCATGTGTGGCTAGGTGGGCCTTCAGGCCCGGTCATCCGTACATGGTCTTCGGGTTTTAATACATCCTATCAAAACTCAGATGAGTAGGATATCGATGAGTAGGATATCGAGGCCCGTGTGCTTCGCCTGCACCAGTTCCCTAATGTTGATGTATAGTGAGGTCCAAATTTCGTTCCATGAAGTGGTAAATATCGTCCATCCCGTCAAGGTTGCTTCCCCATGCCCCGCATGGGTTAATCTTGAGAACTCTCTTCCTTCTGTTCTTCAACTTGGATAAGGCGATTCCGATCAGGTATGTTAAAGTCGGTAGCGAGCTGCAAAGCTCGCGCACGTCCAGATTTCACGGTCGTATTCATGTGATCCATGCGGCTGCCGGTGTGATGACTGGCCCAGAGGTTTTGGAATACAACGTCGCAATGGCCGCCCTGCGTCTGATACGCCGTTGTAGGAACATTCTCCCCTCTAGACTCCCATCTGATGATAGTTCATTTGTTACTCAATCCTAGAATGGAAGCTCGACCCCCGCAATTGGTCGTCAGGTTGTCAATATATGGTCGTGGCAAATGGTTCTCTACTGTCACCTTATTGAGTTCTTGCAAATCAGTACACATACCAAAAGGCTTATCTTCACGGATATAACCGGGGCTCCCCAAAGCGAAAAGCTAAGTCCGATAACACCTTGTCCCACAGTTCCTGTTGTTGATTAGACAGCTCTTGCAACCCTCCTGGTGCAAGATGGTAAGAGTGTGTAGTCAGGGCTGCCTCTGGCACGAGATCAGACTGAGATTTCGCCTACAGTTGCGGAAGTAAGCCTGAAAGTTCCTTGGGTAGCACACCGAAAGGAATCACGAATGGTTTGTGGGTCCTCGATCCTCTGTCTCCTTAGCCCTAACATCAGTAACGGTTGCTAGTATAGCGGAGTAATCCCTCCGTAGACACTTCTGGCCTTCATAGCTGAAATGGCGCTAACCTTTGCACCACTCTGATGCTTTAGAACAGATAACAATTCTCCACACAAAATTTTCTCCTCACTGGTGTATCTGCGCGATCTCTGGATAACCAATCCACACTAACTACTGTATTGCAACCATCAAGGGTAGTGGAAGGAAGGTCGATGTCGAACACCTGTCCCCCAAGGTCGAGTTTGCATCCCAGCGAACATATAAGGCTTCAATTGACTTGCATCAGCCGACTCCAGAACAGGTTTGGTTTCAAAAAGCCCATCCAAGCTATTATGTTGCTATTACACCTGGTATAGCCTATGCCAATACTAAATGTCCTTCCATGAGCTTCATTTCCAGTGTTTTCGTCACGAGAATTTCCAGTACTGCCGTCGTTCCCTTGGTTGTCGTTACCTTGACTTAACACAGTCAATCCTTGTCGAGGTCACTTTCGTTTCCATACTGTAAGCTACGATCACGAGTACCTTGATGCTGCCGCGGTTGTTGCCTCTAATATTGTTGCCTGTAACGGTGTCCTGCGTCCTTTCACCAGCAAGGTTCATCTTTTCACATTCCGTGCCACGTCCTAAGGCACTACTCATGGTGCGGGCGGTTACACAGTCCGTTCTACAATCAATCGTCATCGATTTTGTCCAGATTGGTTCGTAAGAGTCGACTCCCATGAGTCGCTGGCTGGGGTTAAGGATTCGATTGGAGTCAAATCGTTGTTGTTCGTTGCCGGTAACTAGGGTCGTTCAAATGCTGGAGTCGGTAAGGTACTACGTTTATTCTCTTGTCCATCGATCTTGCAAGTTGACTGAGTAATACACGGTATGTCGTGAGAGCGTTGCAGAAGTGGTCGCACTTCGGGATCTAAGGCGTCAACATGCTAAGTTCCAGCAAGCAAAGAAAAGTGAGGAAAGTGTAGTCCAGTCATTTGACGCTGAGCCATCCAGCTCAGGGATGTTCGTACTAGCACCTAACATTCTACGCAGTTCGCTAGGCATTCAGATGTGTGATCAGGTGATACTCGATAGCATCGAGATTCGTAAGGATTCAGAAAGGGGTGAAAATATCATGTTCGAGTAGAAGACAATCACGGCTATGACTCCTATAGACCGCTGAGTTCTAACATAACATCATTTAACAGAGCGGAACCCCTCTCACACTCGTTAAGCCTCACTGGGACTCACATGCACCCCACATTATTATTATGTGTGCACCCATAATAATAAGGCAATTTTCATGCTTATCTAAGTGCCTCTTAACTCGCGCTAAAAGTTTCCCCGAATTCGAGCAATAAGACAGATGACGCCACAACATAGATCATGAAAGTTCAAGAAGAGTCGCACTCTTAAAACACGTAACATGGGTTGGTAACATAGAAGTTCATACTGTAGTGCTAAATGTGCATTCACGTGTGATGTTATTCATAAGCAAACACTGGATATACTATGCAATAGTAAACAAGAAACGAACCTTGCAGTCTGGAGCTGAGTGTCATGGTCGATTTCGGATCCGTTCGGTTATAGTCTGGTTTTATAAAAACGTTTTAAAACCAAGTTCACTATAACCAGTGGCTCTGATACCAAACTGTCACACCCCCAAAATACCACCTAGGGAATGTCCCTGTTAGGCGTGTGACGTCCCAACAATGAGCCACTAATTACATTGGACCCATACATGTTGCAAAATAAAGTTCTCGATTATTAATAAAAATACCATCAACAAGTTTAAGTGAAAACCAAAGTGTTCAGCGGAAGCAAAGTTAAACAAAGTCAAACAGTTTAAAAAAAACAATATATAGTATCAAGAAATCAATAGCATAAATCCCTCCAGTCGACCCATGACCACTCCTGCTACTCCAGACAACAAGTTCCAATGCAATACAGCTAACGGCCTACAAGCATGCAAACAAGTGTGTCAGACGACGCTGGTGAGTTCAAAGTTTTGTTACCGAGTTTAGTTACCAGATACATGTATAAAACAGTTTAACAAATTGATCTGATGTTGTTATTACTCGATTACCGTATGTGGCGACTAGATGTGAATGCCCAACCCCAATGCCTCCATTTAGGCATTGGTCATGAGGTCAAGGTATCAAACAACCTTGAATAGATGTAAGGGGTCTTATATCTATACACGATGTGAATGCCCAACCCCAATGCCTCTAACTAGGCATTGGTCATGAAGTCCAGGTAATTAGTTCACGCCCGTCCTTTCGGCCCGGTGTGAGGGTGCCAAACCTAATAGCGCTATCAACTAAATACCTCGTTGCTTCTTCAGCAACACGGTAGATGTATGGGGTCTTACATGATTTATACTGTGTTCAATAACCAACATCCAAAATAAACAGTTTACCCAGTTTTCCCTTCAGAAATGTTTACCAGATGTCCCAAACCACCGGGACGCATGCTTAGAAAAGTGCAGTGAACTCACCTTGGATTGCTCGGTAATGAAATTTACTTATTCCCAGTTGATCTACCAACCACGTCCTAATCATGGTTATTAATCTAATTAGTTTCGTTTACTATTGACCACGTGTGTATCAAATATATCACATAGCACTTAAGAGATGGCACATAGCATGCGAGTCCAATACAATTTCCACTTAACAGTCCAAACTATCAAAACACCGTTACATTCAGCCCGGTAAATATAGTCCATTAAATTTTTGTGCAACCAATATAATTTACTAATCCCCTGCCCAACCAGATTTAATCATTCTGGACCGCTTGTACTCAAGCCCACAACATGCCAACCTAATAACCAAATTCAAGTATATATGATATGCCAAAGAAAATATATAATCAACATGATTGCTCCATTTAAGTACATATATGATCGAAGCCCAGTTATCTATGGTCCAATACAGCATATGTTTGAAACAAATCAATTCAATATTACTTAGACTAAAGGTGGCCCAATAATAGCATTTAACACATAAATCTGATATACATGTATCCCACCTACTATATTTAACCGATACATGCTACCCGGCCCAACTGTGTGTATAAAGCCCAACATCACAACCGCCCCAAATAACAATTCCATCTACTACTTTCTGTATTCCATTTACAAGTATCGGCCCACTTAATGTATATATATGTTATAGAATTCAATTGTTTATTTGTTAACTATTAAACTAATGCTCAAGCCCAAAGTCCCAGTTGTTGATCACCAGCCCACATCCCAGATCGTGTACAATATGAACTCTTATAACATCCATATTGAATTATGATCATATAATTTATAACCTAACATCATACCCCTTACTAACATCCTATAAATCGGCCAACATTAACAGTGTTTAATATACAAATTATTAATCAGATTCACCAATAACAAATCACCCATCACAGCTCTTATTATTTTCTTGAAGTGCCGCGAGTACGACCATCAAAACAAGATTGATTAATCATCATGAAAGTTTCAATACAACCGATAGTTCATCGCATAATCATATACTAACAAACATTAACTAAGACTCAAACAATTTAATTATCCTTCCGTCTATCTTGAAAACTCACCATCACGCGGACTAGATTAATCGAATCAGATTTCTCATTTAACTCCTATGAATCTACATCACCGAGCACGTCATGTTTCATTCATCATAGCAAACCGATTCGCATATGTACTAAATCATAGTCATGCATTCCAATAAATCATTTAACAAACACCCTAGTCATCCGTTACTACTAACAGTGACTACCAACATGTATTTAATCCAATCCACAAATCATGTTATGTATTTAACCCTTAATTCATGCACGCCCTAACTAGCACCCACACCACAAACCAATATAACCTAATCGTTACAACAAGCAGGAGCGGTGATACTAACCAGGATGCAACACGAAAATCAATATGAGAACTTCCAGATGAAAGAAAAGCCGATGCTAAGTCCAATGAGGGGAGGAGAGGAGAGGTGATACGAATATTAGGGTTTGATAACTGACGTCTCCGTGCAACCGTGCAAATATAGAACCAATATAATTTCATGCTGTTGTTGGGCCTCACATGGGCCGAAAGCCCATCTCAGCGACGAAACCTTAAATGGTCGACGAAACCTCAAATGGCCATCTTTAATTGAGCTCACATGCAACAGTTTTCGTGGCACCACTATAATGCATATGGATTTTTATTTACAAGTCCAATCATTAACTCATCATTATGTTAAAGATAAACCCCAATATATAAAATATGCATGCCGCCCATAAAGAAGTTCGGAGGTGGTTTGGGCTTAATCTTGGGCCGATGAAAGTCCATGTGGATCAAAGGGTGTATTATTTGAAGGAGGAGGTGTATGGCTAGGCCCAACAGATCAACAAATATAGTCTAACAACTTATAAAAATATTTATAATCCCAAAGGGCCATTCAATGTTTAAAGTAACATACACTCAATCATACCAATTTAGGTTTACGCTAAACCATTTATCGAAGCAAGGATGTTGGACACATTTATCATAGTGAGGATGTGAAAGAGAAACAATGAGCAATAGGATCACGAGACTAACCTTGAAATTTCGGGTTGTCACAACTTTGAAGAAGAACATAATCATATCTTTGTTGAAGATGAAGATATTCATTTCTTGCCGGCTGCTAGAAGTATCGATTATGTGAAAGAAAGTTTTATATCTGGATTGTCTGCAATCAATATTGGACCTGTTAAAGCATTCAATATTATGAAAACATGTATGGTGGTTTTGGTGAAGTTGGTGCTAGTAAAGTTGATTGTAAGAATTATAGAAGGGATTTGAATCTTTACATCGGAGAGTATGATGCTGAAATGGTAGTTAGGCGTCTTATTAGGAAGGAAGAATGTTGTCCTGGTTTCACATGTGATTATGTTATTGGTGAAGATAGAAGATTGAAAGGGCTTTTCTGGGCTGATGAGCAATCAAAAAAAATTATACAGTGTTTGGTGACATATTTGGTTTTGATGCTACTTATAAATCAAACAAGTAAGTTTTTTTTATTTACTGCGTTATATATCCTGTTCTAATTTTTCTAATGCTTTTTTAATTTGTTTTTATTCAGGTATGATTTGGTTTTTGTACTATTTACTGGTATTGATAATCATTTTAGGAATGTCACATTTGGTGGTGCATTACTTGGTTCGGAGACTGCAGATTCTTATAGATGGCTTTTAAGGTGATTTGTTAATGCTTTTGGAAGTGAGCCTAAAGTTGTTGTTACTGATCAAGATGCTACAATGAAGAGAGCTATTAAGGATGTACTTTCAAGAAGTAGGCATAGGTTATGAATGTGGCATATATGGGAGAAATTGAAGACAAAGGTATTTACTGCGTTTTATGATATAACAAACTGCAATTATATATTGTGTTTATTATTGCGTTTTATGTATTATACAATAAGATCCCCAGACATTTTTATCAATAGAATTACAAAACAATTGCGTTTTACCATCAATGCATTCTGTTTATCATTTTCAATATATTGGTTTTTAAATTATTGCGTTTTATGTTTAATAATTTTATAACTTTTTATTCAGGTTGGTCCTGTTTTGTCAGCAAACACTGATTTTAATACAAGAATGACTCATGTTGTTTGGAATGATACTATTATTCCAGAAGATTTTGAAACTGAGTGGCATTCAATAATGTCTACTTTTGGATTGGAAAATCATGAGTGGTTAAAAGATATGTACGATCTTCGATTTGATTGGATTCCTGCTTATTACCAAGGAGAGGATTTGGCTGGACTTATGCGTACTACGTCAAGATGTGAAAGCGAGAATTACTTCTTTGGTCAGATTTGCAATCCAAGATGTACACTTGTTGAATTTTTCACTCATTTTGAGACTGCAATGGATATTCAAAGACATGAGCATAGGAGGAATGATCATGATACAAGGTATATTCAGTGTAAACCCTGGAGTGACTTTGTATTGGAGAAACAAGCATCAGAAATATATACCTAAACAATTTTTAAGGATATTCAGATTGAAATTGATGCTGCCATTACAAAGTGAATGTCAAAGTCTGTTGATACTGTGGGTGATGTTCAATATTTTGAAATAAAGGATTTCAGACAGCCATGCACATCTTTTTTCAAGGTATTTTTTAAATTTATATTGTTTAAATATCTATTGCGTTTTATTTATCATCTTTTATTGCGTTTTATCATTATATTATCATATGGTTGTATCTGTATTATATTTATTATTCATTGCGTTTTATATTACATTTCACTAATTTTATATAACTTTTTAATCTTTTTTACAGGTGCAATACAACAAACAAGAAGATGGTTTAAGTATAAGTTGTTCTTGCAAACGGTTTGAACAATTTGGTATATTGTGCCGCCATACATTTTACGTATTACGGTATGAAGATATAAGTGAGTTTCCTAGAAGATATGTTCATAGAAGATGGATGAGAGATGTTGTTTCAGTTGGATCAAATCATTCCAATATTCGGTTTGATGAAATTGGTAGGAATAGTGCAATTGATAAAGTTTATAGAGAAATTGTTGTTGCAAATGAGTATGTGATTAATAGGCTGGTTGGCGATTTAGATGAACTGTGTCGTTACAGGGATCATATTAAAAGTTATATTGATAAAGCGGATGAGGTTATGGTTGCTGCGCCGCCTCCTAGTCGCAAAGAAAGATTTGCTGATATTGGAGGGAACTTAGAAAAATCAGATTCTATGATTCGTGTCCCGATAAAAATAAAGACCAAAGGATGCGGTGTTCAAAAAAGGATCAAGTCTAATCGTGAGATTGCAATTCAGAAATCATCAAAGATCCAGAAATCGTGCCGTGTATGTGGTGGAAAAGGACATAACAGTCGCACATGTAAAGATAAGGTTTCTTCTAATGCTATAGGTTCTAGCAATGGAATGTAATTATGTATACAAATTCTGTCAAAATTAGATATCAATAATTAAAAAAAATTTGTCATTGCGTTTTATGATGTATGGATTTCATCTCTTTTTGTTACTACGTTTTGAGATATCCTTCATAAATATCAGTTTGTTATGGTTAATTACGTTTTATGATAACAACTGTTGGGGCTGGATTTTACTATAAATGATCCTTATACGTGATCCTGACAAGTGATCCTTGTTTCTTTGGCAGATAGTGATCCTCAGCCAGACTTCAGGATCAGGATCATGGGACGATATGGTGATCCTTATACTAACGGTCATTTTCGATTACTACAACGTTATTTTGCAGGAATATCTAGCAGGATATGCCCTACATATCATGATCCAGGGACGCGCTTTTACAAATATGGCAAGAGCTGAATTGAAGATGAACGTTGTGCCGGATATGGAAACATGGCTTGGTCTAAGGGCAGCAATTTAGGCTAGATTATCTTTATTTCTAAAGGGGTAATGAGCTGATTAGTGGTCTATCTACCTAAAATAAGTTACCTACACATGTATAAATACCCATCTTCCTCATTCGGAAGAACACACACAACATACGACACAACTCTCAACACTTAGACACTCAGTGATCCTTGTACTCAGCTCATTATCATCCGAAGTTGTAACTACATTTTTATTATATTGAAGTTGGTGATCGGTAGTTGCCATCACCCGAGGTTTTTTATGCCGGAGATCATACATTGATCAAGGGCTTTTTCCTCGTATAAATCGTTGTGTCTTTGCATATTCATCACAGAAGTGATCCTTTACTTTCATAGCTAACCAAGCATCATACCCCGTTTACATATAGTTTGGTTACATTATCCTTGTGTGATTTTTGACCAAAACAGTTTGGCGCCCACCGTGGGGCAATTGGTGCTTCATTCATAAAGAAAATCTTTTGTTCAAAATCATTTCAAAGAGTTACATGGCTTCATCATTGAAGAACACTTCCACGGCGATGTCTGCAGTCACCTCAGCACAAACCACTCTACCTCCTCCGCCGGCAGGATCCCAGAGAAATGCTGAGAAGAGACCAACCCCTTCTTTCTCTAAACCTCCATCTTCTTCTGCTATGAATTCTTCTATTCCCAGTACTAGTGATGTGTTTGCTTTAATTTTGCAGATGAAGGATCGTATGCAGCGGCAGGATGAAACTAATGACAGGATCCTCAGGGAGATTGGAGATCTCAAAAGACAAAAGAAAGCGGCAGAGGATCATTCCCCACTGATGCCAAAATCCTTGAGTTTTGAGACTCCAATGGTCACCTCTCAGCCATCAGGGATCCCAGACGTACAGATCACAGGGGAGACGAGAGGATTACATCTCAAGTCAGCAGCAATGACTCAGACATCGGGCTCGTATTTTCAGCCAGCAGGATCCTATCCTCAGTATATGGGATCCTTCATGAATCCGGGAGCCTATCCGGGGGCACAGCAGTTTCAAGGATCCTACTTTATCCCAGGATCATTCCAGGGCCAAGGATCCTCCTTTATCCCAGGATCATCCCAGGTTCAAGGATCCTCCTTCGTTCCAGGATCATCCCAGATACCAGGATCCTTACAGATGCCAGGATCCCTAAAAAGTTTGCAAATAGGGAGTCTAGATGTCCATCAAGGGGACTTCATTCCAATGCAGACTATTGCTTCCACTGGTCCCTCCGTTGTTCCAGAATCCCAGCAATATGGATTCCCTAACTTGAACCCAATGGGAGGTAACACTTTAAATAATTATCCTACCACTAACCATGGATTCATGCAGGATACAGGTACCAATCATGTTATGGCCAGGGAACTACAGAAACTAAAGGACATGATCTCAAGTGTTCCAGGGATAGTCAAGCCTATCCCAGAGATTGCAGATGGGAGCCACAAGGTATCTCGCTTTGCACCACCAATCTGTGATGCAGAGGTGCCCAAAAGGTTCCATATCCCTACCATGAAGTTGTATGACGGCACAACGGATCCAGAGGAGCATATAGCACAATACAGGGAAAGAATGGAGATCAATCCTATCCCAGAAAAATTGAAGGAAGCATGCCTATGTAAAGGATTTGGATCTACTCTTACTGGATCAGCCCTTAAATGGCTGCTAAGTCTTCCCCCTTACTCTATTACTTCATTTGCTAATTTAGTTAATTTATTCAATAACCAATTCTCTTGTAGTAGAAAATTCGAAAAATTAACTAGTGATTTGTACAGGATAACTCAAAATCATAACGAATCATTAAGAGATTATATAACTAAATTTAGTAAAGAATCCTTGGATATTCCCAACTTGGATATGGCTACAGCTGTTGAAGCCTTCAAAATGGGACTTCTTAAGGATTCATTATTCTATGATGATCTTGTTATGACACCTTGCAGGAACTTAGATGAAGTAAGAACTCGAGCACTCAGGTTTATCCGGCTAGAGGATGACAAGAGGATCCAGGAGAGACAAGTAGGATCCCCAAAACAAGATAAGCAAGGATCCTCCTTCAAAAACAACAAGTTCAAATCCTACCATAGAAACGAGAACAAGAATGTGCATGCTGTCAACCAAGAAGAGGATGATGAAGAATATCCTCCAATCTCAGAATATTGTTTTTCCGTTGACAATCACGAACTAATCCTTGCAATGCAGAATCTAGGTGAAAAGGCTAGGTGGCCCAGGAAGAATGATAAACCATCCGGGACTAAAGACAAGTCCAAATGGTGTGCATACCATGAGGATTTCGGCCATCTGACTGAAGATTGCATAGCTTTAAGAAAGGAAATTGGATACCTGCTAAGCAAGGGACATCTAAGGTAGCGTTCGTTTCATGGAATGGAATGGAATGGAATTAGGAAGTTTTTCTTTGTAAAATTGATCTTGGTTTGGGGAGGGAGGAATTTGAAATCCCATGCATTACTTTAATCAATGAAATTTGTGACTATTTCAACATTCCATTCCATTCCTTCATTAGAGTGAAGGATTTCTAAGGAATGTTGAAATAGTCACAAATTTCATTGATTAAAGAAATTCATGGGATTTCAAATTCCTCCCTCCCCCAACCAAGATCAATTTTACAAAGAAAAACTTCCTAATTCCATTCCATTCCATTCCATGAAACGAACGCTACCTAAAAGAATTGCTGGGGAGAAAAAAGCAAAGGACCCAGGATCCTGAAAGGATCCCCGAAAAAGCCCCAGCACCTCCGGCAAATGCACAAGTGATCAACTTCATATCCGGAGGATCAGACATTTGTGGTGCATCCTTTTCAGCGGCCAAAAGACATGCAAAAGAATCAAAAATGGACAATGGAGAAAGGCCTATTAGAACATCAAGTGTTTCAGAAGGGAAAACGATAACCTTTGATGAGGATGATCGCATCAACATCCAGGATCCTCATCATGATAGTTTAGTTATTACTCTCTTTATTTCTAACCATTTTGTCCGCAGGATCCTTATCGATGGAGGGAGCTCAGTGAACATAATCCAGCTTGATGTCTTGAAGAAGATGGGAATCCCAGAATCAGACATCACACCAAGATCCTCCGTGCTTGTAGGATTCAGTGGAGAAACGAAGAAAACTCTGGGGGACATCAAACTCCCAATCTACGTGGAAGGATTACATAATTATCAAAAATTTTGTGTTATTGACTGTTTATCTTGTTGCAACGTTATCCTTGGCAGGCCTTGGATACATGACATGAAAGCAGTTCCATCTACCTACCATCAATGTGTAAAGCTCCCTAGCCCATGGGGGATAATCAAGATCGACAGCGATCAGCAAGAGGCTAAGGATTGCTATACCTCATCCATGAAGCCAACCTCGAAGCCAAGGGAGCAATAGCAATTACAGTATCCTCCGAGGAATGTCTTGGAGGCAAGGGAGCAAGATGCAGATGAAATCCTCTTGGACCCTAGTGATCCTGAATCAAAAATCTATATCGGATCAGGGATCCTTGGCAAGATGAAAGAAGACATGATATCCTTCCTCAAAAGAAGAAAATCTACCTTTGCTTGGAAACATGAAGATATGACAGGTATATCCAAGGATATTATTACTCACAAACTTGGCATTGACAGGTCTATCAAGCCAATCCATCAAAAAAGGAGGAACTTTGCACCAGAAAGGAATGCCATTATCCAAGAAGAAGTAGAGAGACTACTTCGAGCAGGTATGATCAAAGAGGTAAAGTATCCTAAATGGTTAGCCAATGTGGTTGTTGTCCAAAAGAAAAACGGAAAGTGGAGGGTATGTGTCGATTTCACTGATTTGAATAAGGCATGTCCCAAGGATCCTTTCCCATTACCCCACATTGACTCCATGGTGGATGCAACAGCGGGGCATGAACTGTTAACTTTTATGGATGCATCATCCGGATTCCAACAAATCCAGATGGAACCATCTGACCAAGAGGATACAGCCTTTATGACCCCAACCGGTCTATATTGTTATATTGCCATGCCTTTTGGACTAAGAAATGCAGGTGCAACATATCAAAGGCTGGTAAATATGATGTTCAAAGATCAAATTGGAAAAACTATGGAGGTGTACATAGATGATATGGTGGTCAAGTCAAAGAAAGCTGAGGATCACCTAAGGGACTTGGAAGAAGCATTCGATATCCTTGATAGTTACAACATGAAACTTAATCCTTCAAAATGCCATTTTGGTGTTAAGGCAGGAAAGTTCTTAGGATACATGGTAACCCAGAGGGGCATTGAAGCAAGCCCGGAACAAATCAAAGCATTAATAAATATCAAATCTCCTGCCAATGCCAAGGATGTTCAAAGACTAACAGGCAGGATAGCAGCTTTGAACAGGTTCATATCGAAATCCTCAGAAAAGTGCAAAGAATTCTACGATATCCTAAGGAAGAATAAGAAGTTCGAATGGACTGAGAAGCATGAAAATGCTTTACAAGCCCTAAAAGAGTATATGTGCTCAGCACCAGCATTAGCAAAACCGGAAAAAGGAGATGTGTTATCCTTATATCTGGCGGTATCCTCAACCGCTGTAAGTGCTGTCCTCGTTAAGGATCACGAAGGTACACAATATCCTATCTACTATGTAAGTAAAAGTCTACTTGATGCCGAATCCAGGTACTCACACCTCGAAAAACTCATCCTTGCATTAATCATGGCATCCACGAAGTTAAGGCATTATTTTGAAACTCATACTATTATTGTTAAAACTAATTTTCCAATTAAGAATGTCCTCAGGAAACCGGATATGTCAGGGAGAATGGCTAAGTGGGCAGTGAAGCTTAGTGCCCATGATATAAGATACGAACCAAGAACAGCCATTAAATCTCAAGCACTAGCTGACTTTGTGGCTGATTTCAGTAGTGATCTACAAAAGGAAGCAGAATTGGAGGTCCAACAGCTGGATGAGACCAAGGATCCTTGGATACTACACACCGACGGATCCTCAAATATCAAAGGCACAGGGCTAGGGATCCTACTAAAATCGCCACAGGGGGACATAATACCCCACTCCATAGCTTGTGAGTTCCAGGCAACTAACAATGAGGCTGAGTATGAAGCCTTAATTGCTGGCTTACAAATTGCTAAGGATATGGGGGTAAAGTATCTCGAAGTATATGTAGATTCATTATTGATCACCAATCACTTTAATGGATCCTATGCTGTTAAAGGTGAAAAACTAACCAAATATTTAGAGATAGTCAAAAAATTGGCACTTTCTTTTGTTTCTTTTAGCTTAACACAGGTACCAAGGGAGGATAACACGGAAGCTGATGCATTGGCCAACCTAGGATCATCCTTAAAAATTCCAGAAAATATAAGTATCCCTATCATCCACATCCTGGCTCCTGCTATTGAAAACCAAGTAGCCATGGAAATAGAAGAGGATACTGCAGTAATCCCTAGTGAAGAAGCTCGATCTTATTCAGGATCATGGATCCCACCAATCATGAAATACTTGCAAAACGGAGAGATCCCAATGGGAGAAAATCCTAGAGCTTTCAGGATCAAGGTATCTCAATTTACAATCCTAAATAATATGCTATATAAACGATCCCTTGCAGGACCATATTTAAGATGTATTGAAGATCCTGAAATCGAAGAAGTATTGAGAGACTTCCACGAAGGAGATTGTGGAAACCACACTGGGGGCAGGGCATTATTCTCAAGGATCCTTAGAACAGGATACTACTGGCCAACCATGAAAAGGGATGCTGTAGAGTATGCTAAGAAATGTGATCCTTGCCAAAGACATAGCAATATCCTTCACCAACCAGCTGAATTACTACACCCCATACCATCCTCTTGGCCATTCATGAGATGGGGAATGGACATAGTTGGCAAGCTCCCTAAAGCACCTGGTGGAAAAGTATTTATGCTTGCCATGACTGACTATTTTTCCAAGTGGATAGAAGCTGAAGCCTTCGCTCAAGTCAGAGAAAAGGAAGTCATATCCTTCATTAAAAGAAACATTATAACCAGATTTGGCATCCCCTCTGAAATTATATGTGATAATGGTTCTCAATTCATTGGAAGGAGAACCACTAACTTTTGTGACAGTTGGGGAATCAAGATGATAACATCAACACCAGTTCATCCACAAGCCAATGGTCAAGCAGAATCATCCAACAAGATCATCATCAACAATCTGAAGAAGAAGCTAGGATCCAAGAAAGGAAAATGGGCAGAGGAGTTACCTTATGTGCTATGGGCTGATAGGACAACTCCCAAGAATGCCACTGGCCAAACACCTTTCTCTTTAGTATTTGGGGCAGAAGCAGTGATCCCAACAGAGATGGTGATCCCAACTGCTAGAACAAGTGCTCGTGATCCTGAAGAAAATGCTGCAACTCTAGCCCAGGATTTGGATACTATTGAGGAAATCAGGGACCTAGCCAGAATAAGGATGGCAAGCTACCAACAAAGAATGGCTGGTGCCTACAACAAAAATGTCAGGATAAGGAAGTTCCAAGTCGGAGATATGGTATTAAGAAAAGCATTCCAAAATACTATTAATCCTGCTGACGGGAAGCTAGCACCAAAATGGGAAGGTCCCTACTTGATTGAAGCTGAAGCAGGAAAGGGGGCATACAGGTTGCTAACCATGGAAGGAAACTTGTTACCAAGAGCCTGGAATGCTGTTCACTTAAAGAAATATTTCATGTGAACATGATCCTTCCTGCATGTGATCCTTACATTGAAATATCCTTGAAGGATCCTGGAGATATCGGTGATCCTTACTCAGGTAATATGCTTATCCTAAAACTATTGCATTTTCTTACTTTTTGCCTAAGGATAAGGATCATGTATCCTTCATCCTCTACTCACAAACCATTTGAGTTATGATAGTTCAGGTATCTTCAGCATATCATCAAAGATCTTCAAAAGCATCACAGATCCTCGGGTCCAACCCCAGTTATCCTTGGGATTATCCCCAGTTTCCGCCAGCAGCGCACGATGATCCTGATATAGTTCACGTCTTTGGGATCAGTACCCACTTTCGGGGCTGGCGACCTCATCGTACTGGCTATACTTGGGATCCTACGTATAATGGTGGACGCACCATACATCCGTTCCTAAGGTTTCTAACGTTTTCACGTTAGCTAAGGTTTTGACATTTTCATGTCACTAAGTTTGGATAGTTGCCAGAAAGGGCCATACTCCAGTTTACATATGATCCTTTGGGCTTGTCCCCAGTTATCCTATGGGCTTGTCCCCAGTGATCCTCCGGGATCATCCTCAGTTGTCCTATGGGCTTGTCCCCAGTGATCCTCCGGGATCATCCCCAGTTATCCTTTGGGCTCGTCCCCAGTGATCCTCTGGGATCATTCTCAGTTATCCTTTGGGCTTGTCCCCAGTTACTAACTTATCCTTTATATTGGCTTAGTCCCAAGTTGTATTCCATTTTTTCAGGTTTTCGAAGTTAAACAATTAAGGATCCTTAATCCTTATTATCCATTAAAGTTTTACCTATGGTAATTCCGATTAAAGGTTAGGATCCTAACGTGGATCCTCAGGTATGACCCTTAACTACTTTTAATTTCATTATTCATTTGAATAACCTTTAGACCTTGACAACTGAACCTATGATCCTCAAAATAAACTATCTTGGAAACTTTCGATTATAGGATATTTGATCCAGGATCATATCCTAAATTTCTTAAACATAATTTGCTCAAACTTTTCAAACAAACATGTGTCAAAACAATTGAAAATCAAAAAGGATAACAACACAAGATAAGCCAGAAAGATTAAAGTTATATTATTAAACCAAAGGATCATTAACCCTTTCAAAAAAGTTGTCAAAATTGCCAACCCACATTTCTACCAGCAAAACGTGGCCCGTCCACATGGGTTGGCAAAGGGTGTCCATTGTCTATGCGGTCTTAGCATTTTTGCAGGAAAGTAGAAGCGGCAGGATCACAAAGGCTTCATCCCCCAAACAGAGGATCCCTCCACCTTTTGTAATCCTACCTATTGTTCAAAGGATCCAGGATCCTCAACCCTAAACTATTGTTCAAATACAGACCATCATTGTTTTAAAAACATCACAACCACTAAACAAAAAAAATTGGGCTCCGGCTATGTCTAGAAGTTTCCATCATTGCCCAATCTTGCAGCTCAAACCTTCGCTGCACCATTACCACCAGCTCCACTCGCTTCACCCTGATCCTTGCCAGCATCACCACCTTCCAGCATGGGGATCTCCTCAGCCTCATCCTCGTCCTCCAGGTCTGCCAGCCTTGCCTTCCAACCTTCAACATCCCACGAGCCTTTGTCAAAGGTAGGATCCTGAGCTTCCTCGGCCATCTGAAGTTGGATCTTATACATAGCAATTGCCGCGGAGACCTTAGCATCTTGGGTGATCTCCTGCTTCTCGTTATCCATATCAATCAACCTCTGAGCAGCCTCAGCCTTCATGACCCGGAGCTCCTTCTCAAGATCTCCTATTTTGAGATCCTTAAGCACGCCCATTTGTTGAAGATCAGCAATCTGGCTCTCCTGGTCCTCAACATTGCCAAGATAAGTTTCGATCTCAGCAAGTTTCTGCAAACAAGAGAATAAAGACAAGCTCAGACTCAGGTGATCCTCAAGAAAAGCAGGATACATAAAATATGATAGGCGGATAACCTATAGGGGCAGTGATCCTTACCTCATTCACGTAATCAAGAAATTGCTGGCGAAGGAGAGGGAATCCTTGGAGTTCATCAGAAGCTTTCCTCTTTTTTCCTTTGCCCCGAATGGACGCTTTAGGAGCTGAGACTGAAGGGCTAGCAGCGGGAGCTTTCTTCTTTGAGGAAGTGACGTTGGCAAGGTCACTGATCCCAAACTTGGAGGCAGACTTAACGGACCTGGCAGACTTTCCGGCACCTACACAATTCAAAAACAAGATAAGTTCCCTTGTTAAATTAAATACTTTCACATAAAACTTATTTTCTATGAGGATACTTACTTGACATTGTGGCAGATGCAGAGGATATCTCTTGAGAATCTTGGATAATGATTTGGAAGCTTCTGACTTCAGGATTAAGCTTCTTGAAGGCTAACACTCTTTCTTTGGCAGCAGGGGTCAACTTTAAGTGAGCAACAGAGATAGCTGCAAAAAAGAAAAGACATCAGTGATCCTCATCATAAGAGACAGGACTGATAGTGATCCTTCAAGGATCCTCTACCCTACCATGAGTGGCCCATTCCTTGGGCAGATCCTTTCCATCCGGGATGGAATCCCTCTTAACAAAGAAAAATCGACGTTTCCAGTTGGTATCATTCTTGGTAACCTTGAAGATTGGATGATCCTCCCCAGCTTTCCGTTTCAACAAGTACCGGTGAGAGCCAAAGGTGGTGAGATCATAAAGTTCAGCTAACTCTGACATCCCCAAATCAATCCCTTCTTGCTCGATGATCCTCTCGAAGGTATATAGAACCCTCCAGATCATCGGCATAGCCTGGATATATGAGATGCCGGCAAGAGAAAAGAAGGATTGGGTAAATGTCGGAAAAGGATATGAGTATCCGATGAGGAAAGGGGTAGCAGGAAAGGCCACCCAGGTGTCCGAAACAAAATCACTCAAAGCAGTAGGGTCAAAAGGCTTAAAAACAACATTCGCCGGGAAGCAATGGCGAATCTTGTCTATCTGGATATCGGTAAAACAGCACCTCTCCATAGGGGAATCCTTGATAATCCCCTGGCTTTTCAAGGGACTATCCTTCTTAGAGCCTTTGTGCGGTGAATTCCGAAGAAGCATGTTCGAGACAAAAAACAGAAGAAAAGCAAGAAAGAACAGAGCAAAGAAGAGAAAGAAGAAAATGATACCTGATCAAAGCCTTCGGTGACGATTATAAAGGGAGATACTTCGAATTTAAATACAAAGTGATCCTAACCCTATCTCCTATTTATAATGATGATTCGCAGGGATTGTCACATCAGTGACGTAAATATCATAACGGCTAGTCCATGTGCAACGGCTAGTAAATCGGAATCGTCCGTTAGAGATAAGCTCAAAACAAAATATAACTCATCCATTTACAATTAACTCCTTATATTTTGGGGGCAATTGTTGGGGCTGGATTTTACTATAAATGATCCTTATACGTGATCCTGACAAGTGATCCTTGTTTCTTTGGCAGATAGTGATCCTCAGCCAGACTTCAGGATCAGGATCATGGGACGATATGGTGATCCTTATACTAACGGTCATTTTCGATTACTACAACGTTATTTTGCAGGAATATCTAGCAGGATATGCCCTACATATCATGATCCAGGGACGCGCTTTTACAAATATGGCAAGAGCTGAATTGAAGATGAACGTTGTGCCGGATATGGAAACATGGCTTGGTCTAAGGGCAGCAATTTAGGCTAGATTATCTTTATTTCTAAAGGGGTAATGAGCTGATTAGTGGTCTATCTACCTAAAATAAGTTACCTACACATGTATAAATACCCATCTTCCTCATTCGGAAGAACACACACAACATACGACACAACTCTCAACACTTAGACACTCAGTGATCCTTGTACTCAGCTCATTATCATCCGAAGTTGTAACTACATTTTTATTATATTGAAGTTGGTGATCGGTAGTTGCCATCACCCGAGGTTTTTTATGCCGGAGATCATACATTGATCAAGGGCTTTTTCCTCGTATAAATCGTTGTGTCTTTGCATATTCATCACAGAAGTGATCCTTTACTTTCATAGCTAACCAAGCATCATACCCCGTTTACATATAGTTTGGTTACATTATCCTTGTGTGATTTTTGACCAAAACAACAACAATATATTTTTATTGCGTTTTATACATAGAACAATTACTTTAACTGGTATTTTTTTATTATTGCGTTTTATACATAGAACAATATATTCTAAATTGTATTTTTTTGACTATTGCTTTTTATTGTAACACAGCTCATATATCAATTAAACAAGAAATGATGAGAACCTTAAGCTTCCATTAGGGATATCCAAATCACATATCAGCTTTTTTTGGTTATTCCGTTTTATAATTAGAACAATACAATATACTTTAAATTGTATTTGTTGATTATTGGGTTTTATTATCACACAGATCATACATAAAATTAAACAAGAAATGAAATTGGATATAATAAACATTGCGTTATATAGATGATGATAGTTTTTAAACAAACATGATGTTTTCGAACTACAAAATTAAAGAAAAATTACTAGCATAATCAGCTTCATGGATCAAAGTTTGTTTCTTCATCGGATGAGAACCCTAAGCTTCCATCAGGGATTTCCTCATCACTTTCAGATTCAACCCAAAGTTCAACCTGAGAGACCACTGCGTTTTGGAGCTTCTCTGCAAATTTGCTACCAGAGTTGTTGATGATTGGTATTTCAGATAACTGCTTCAAAAACTTTAGATCCTCACTGTTAGATATGTCCTTTGGGTCATACATCTCCACTTCACCATCGTCCCAAGTGACTGAAACTTTGAATGTTTCCTTAATGAACTCCCAAGATGTAACCTGGGTATCTTCAGTTTCAGTTTGATTCGGATTACCATATCTCTTGTGTAGAATTCTGAACAGTGCGGCTGTTTGACTTGTGTAACAAGAAGGTGGTATACCTATTTCGTTCATCCTTTTCAAAACATTTTCATTGCAGTTTTGAAGAACAGAAGCAACGGAATGGTATTTTTTTTTTCATCAAGGAATTGAAGAATGAAATTGCCTCTTTTAACCCACCAAACTGAGAGTTGTTGATTAGCCATTTTAGGGTTTGTTGTGTTGGGTATTTTGGTGTATTTTTTGGTGTATGATGAGAGCAATGTGAAAATAGTTTAGGGTTTCTGTTCTTATATATTGGTAGAGGAATTTGAATCAACTGTTTTAATAACCCATAAAAATGATTATTTTTTATTTTTTTCTTTGAATTGATTGTTCAATCATACAGTATTTGGTATCAGGAATCCAAAAGGCTTTTTAAGGCTTTTGGTCTAATCAACTGTATAAATTTCAATCATACATATAGTATTCATATATTGTATATTTATTTTATTTTTTTATAACATTTCGTTTTAGAAGATTATAATATATTTTTTTTATGATTGTCCTTGTTGTAATTATGTTTTAAATTTGTTTTTTGTGTTATAAAAATTGTAAAAAAAGTTTCAATGCGTTATAAATTATATTGCGTTATATGTTTGGAAAAAATAATTAGAAAAAACATTGCGTTTTATATTCAAAACATATTAATAATTAAAATTGATAATGTTGAGTTATAGCATACTATTAAAATGATGCGTTTTATAAATTGTATATATATTTTATAATTTTTTTTCAAAATAATGTTTAAATAATTTTAAAGGATACATATTGCGTTTTAAAATAACAAACAAATAAGTGCATTTTAAAAATATCATCAAAATATTGCGTTATATGAAAAAACATTACGTTTTATAATAAGTAGCATTTGTAAATCAAAGTAACTAGCAAGATCAAGAAAATAATGAGTTATATTAAAAACATGCTAAATCAAAAAACATTGCGTTTTATAATAAGTAGCATTTCAAAATCAAAGTAAACCAACAAGAGAAAGCCTGTCTTTAATCCTATCTAAACTAGTGTCATAGGATTGTTTTTTAAGTTTCGCACTGAGGTCTCGAAACTTCTTTGAGTCCTGAATAACATAATCTCTTTGTTCGTTGATTTCGTGCAATAATATCTTCGCAATGAACTTTCTTCATAAATCTTCAAGTTGTGTGGTCTGCTTGTTGACTGGTTTTTTGTTTTTACCCCTTGCAGGTTCTTCATACTCCATGTTAAACCCACAATCCCATTTTTCGACCGGTTCTCCATGATAACATTCCATATGACGCATAGTGAATATACCACAGTCAATGCCATTATATTGTGTCCTCCATTTCATCTGCATTCTAACAGGGGTTATTCCTTTATATCATCTGCTTTTTCATGTCCAACAGATTTAAGGTAAGCTGCCAAAGCATCCCTCTACAGAAAAAAAAATCAAACAAAAAGATTAGGTGGTTTATATTTGTGTTATAAAAGCATAAGTAAGAATACTTACTGTATTTTCAGGCACATTCCCATATTTAGCTTCATTTGTTTCTTTTTTGGCACTGTTGTCAATGATGAATATTTGTTTCTCTTCAAGATTGAAGGAGATCACAAAGAAATGCTGTATATAGAGAATCGGGACTAGGATAATTTTAAAATCCTTTATGCTTTTTAGCTTTGCACCTTGAAGAATTTTTTCTATGTTCATTGTGAATGCTTCTATCATCTTTTCTTTATTTTCAGTTTCTTCCTTATCATTCATTGGGAAAGCCTGCGTAAAATTAAACAAATTAACATATTATTGCGTTTTATGAAGTTAATAAAACATAAAGCTGCGTTTTATGAATGTAATAAAACATACAACTGCGTTTTATAAAACTTCATTCAAACAAAGTAAAGATTGCTTTTTATTATAGAAATAAAACAACAATTGCGTTTTATAAAACTTCATTCAATCTAACTTCAAAATACATCATTATATGAATACAGAAAAATTAAGTTTTATATATCATACCAGCATTCGAATAGTACAGAAAAATCTTGGAGTTTTGTTGTCTTTTGATCTTCTTTTTTCTTCTTCATTCAAAATATATGACCAACAATTGATTACTTCTCCTGTGATTTCCAATCCTGGCCTCATTGTTTCAGCAGCATATCTATATAGAAATACATGATTTTTAATTTCAAAGAGAGTATCCCTGCAAAAAAAATTAATAATTAAATTATATTTTTCAAAGAGAGTATCCCTGTGTATATAAATGAATTTTTACATCATTTCTCCTTCTGCATGGAATGCATATCCCGATATGTTGTTTTCGTGTGCCGTTCTTGCTTCCTTCATTGCTACTTGTCTTAGATAGTACGGTGAGCAAAATACTTCTGGTAAATTTTTCTCACGATCAGGTCGTACCATCCTTGTGATTATTTCTTCTGTTTTGCTTATATCTGTTGTTGGTTGTTCTTGATGAACTGATTTTGCAGGTGTTTTATACGGATCTTCTTGTGGGTTGAGGAATGATGTGTTTTGAATTAGATCACTGATTTGCTTTTCAGTATTATCCTGTTCTTCAATTCTATCAAACATTGTTTGGATTCCAGTAATTTGAACTTCTTTTTCGATTGATCTATTTTCAGACTCCGCTTGAATTTCGGTTTGTGCAGCGTGAGGAGTAGCATCAACTTCAACTTCATTTTCATCAACATTTGAAGACAACTGAGAAATTTTCAAATCAAAGGATGGCACCTCATTATCTTGAATTTTCTTTTGATTTGATTTTTTTTCTTCTTCATCTGTCTTTTTGATCATCTCCAACATTAATGATGGAGTTTCTTCCCTAAATGATGATTGTTCAATTGAAGGTTTTTCAATGTGTGTTTGCAGAATAAATGCAGGGTCATTGTTACTGATTTTTTCTGTATTGGAGGACTGGACTACAGCTATGTTATCCTCATTGCGTTTTGCATCATCATCATCATTGCGTTTTATAATCAATGCACTTGAAATGATTTGATTTTCAGTGTCTTCATTTTGGCTCAAATTTAGAAATCTTGTTGGTGTTTCCATCATAGTTGAATCAATATTAACTTTCTTGTGCTTTTTTGCTTGATGGTTTAATTTTTCAATCAATGACACCCATTCGTTTACTTTGTTATGAAGAGCCTCACTGTTTGGATATTCTTCGACAATCTCATCTATACGTGATTGGATGTTTTCGAAAATTTCTTCAAATCCTTTTAAATGATCATCCAAAACATTCAGAAGATATTCTTCATGTGATTTTTTATCTTCAATGTTCTTCATATTTTCATTGCCAGTTTTTGTTGAATGAATGTCAGAAAGACCTTCACTTTGATTTTGTGATGGCATGAAATTACGCAGTCGACTTTGACTGTCTACCCACATTTTATCTTTATTTCCTATTGATGGTTTAATGAAGAATTGCCCCCATGATCCTCCACTTTCTGTTGGTGTTTTCTCAGTTTCGTTGGTTTTAATTGGGCTGTTTTGAACATTTTCTTGATTCTCTTGATCAATCCAGTCTATTGCAGCTTTAAGTAAGGTGATTGGTTGTTCTTCAGCATCGTCTTCATCATTTTCTACAGATTCATTTTCAAAAATTTCTTCGTTTTCATTCTCGGATTCAGTTGGATAAACATAAAATTCATCCTTTTCATCTTTCTTTTTTTGTTTATTCTTTCTGACTTTTTTCTTTTTATCCATTACAAGACATCTCCCCTCATTTTGTGCAGCAATTTCCAATTCATCTTCAAATTCTTGTAATGTTGTAGAGTCAATTTTATCAAGAGAGAACACTTCAGTGTTTTCAGCATCGTCAAATCCTTGTTTTTTGTAGGCATATAGTATCTGTATGAAACATTGCGTTTTAGAAATATTATCAATTCAAATTTCGATGCGTTTTAAAATATAAATCATTGTAAACAACTTACAAAAATAATGTTTTGTAACTTTAAATATATTGCGTTTCACAAAAAACATTGCATTTTACACTAGCAAAGAAGTTTTAACAAACAAAGAATATAAAGAAACAAAAATGAAAGATCATTGCGTTTTATAATATACACTGCTCTTTATAAAGTATAGTTTTAAACAAAAAAAAGAATATAAACAAGCAGCCTAAACAAACATTAAGCAAATATGAAGCAATAGTGAAAGATCAGATTTCATACCGCTAACAATGCAATAGGTCCATTGAAGAGCTTCTCATTTCCAGACCACTGTCTTCTTGTACGCCTTAAAACTGACATAATATATTCACACCAATTAAAATCCTGGGTTTTTCTGTCACTTTTCATTGATGGCAAGAATCTTTGATTAAAATTACTACTTTGCATTGCCTCCGCCATGATCGTAAAAAATATAACCAAGAAATTTAGTTTGAACAATCTTCCAAGCTCATTTCTTGATTTTAAATAAATAATCAAGTTGTGCGCATACATTCTCTTCAATATATCTTTGCTGAATTGACCGCGCCAGAATTTAATTATAAGATCAGTGTCTTTTGGTCTCAATTTTTCCTCAATCTCTGTTTTTCCATTTGGTATTTGAAGTACCTTTTGGATAAATTCAGCTGTGATCTTAATCTTTTCATCTCCGGTATTTATCTCATCATTTTCAGCATCAAAGTTTTTTACCAGCCAATATCCGAATTTGCGTGGAACTGAATGCAGATTGAATTTTAGTATGCTCTCAAACCCTATTTCTCTAACAACATTCCTTTGCTCTTTTGACAATCCTTCAATATAATCTTTTAGATTAGTGACTGCACATCTTATGTTGATTTTTTTTCCGTCGTAATCATAATATGGTTGTTGTTCTGGTTGTTCTTTTGTTTTCTCTTTCCTCAGTGATCTCTTTGGTTTTGATTCTGCCTTTTCCTTCTTTTGATTTTTTGTCGGGTTAACTCTTGGTTGTGGATCAACAAAATCATCATCTGATACATTGAATTGTGTTAAAAACATATATTTTTTTTCATGAAATTTGTTAAATGCGTTTTATGTTACCTGAATTTACTTGTTGTTCGGAAGTATGCAGAACAATAGCTCGACTAGATTTTTTATCATTGGAATCAGAAACTGTCTCTTCTGATGATTCGATCACCACTTTTCTTCTTCTCCTTTTTTGTTTTTCCTCTTGTTTTTTAACTTTAAATAGATTAATGAAACAATATCAATTAACAAATTTATGATAAAACGAATTAGTTAACACTCTAAAGATAAAAAGCAGTAATTAACAAGTTTAAGATAAAACGCAATAATTTACATCTTATTATTTAACAGGCAATAGTTAACAACACATGTATCTCAGCAAATTCAAAGATAAAACGCAATGTTTTAAAATTAGATTACAATTATGATAATAATAATCTCTTTGTTTCTACAACTTTATTAAGGTAAAACGCATTAATTGACAATATATAAATCCCATTAGAAGCATTAGCATCTTAGATCATAGTTTTAACATAAAACGTAATGTAGTCTCTACTAACAAAAATGTTAAGATAGGGGAAGATATAACTCATTAACTATTTTTCGGAACGGATATGATATATTAGGTCTACTGTACTTCATAAAACGTAACTTGAATTCAGTTAAAGAGCAAAAGTAGATAAAATTACCATTGTCTGAAATATCTTTTCGTTTTCTAGTTCTTTGTTGTTTCATTGTTGATTTTCGGCTAATATTTATCTTGTTCATCTATGTTCTCTTCTGCTGATGATGTTTTTTGCTTCTTTGATGATTTAGGGTTTTCAGAGATGGATTTCTTTTGAGTAACTCGAATGTAAACCTTCAGATTATCTCTCGACGACGCCATGAACTTCAATGGAGTATGATTTTCTGAAATTTCTGTATGTGTTTGATCGTTCAATGGAAGTGTAAAACGTAATGCACTTTTTTTCGAAGAGTTTCTGTGTATATTCAACGGCGGTTATTTTGGATTTTGACGATAATACCCCTGAAACCCCGGAGAGCGTGTTTAAATGACAGTTTTTAATTTGATTTTGATCTAGACTGTAGATTTTGCAATTGGACGGTTATGATTGCTTCCTATCCTTCCTAGCGAAATAAACTTCCTATTTTATCTCCACCCTTATTTTAATATATTCAAAGTAAATTGTAACGAGTAAACTTTGATTTTGCTCTCTATAGTTTGGTCATTTTAATGGTTTTGCTCTTACTCCCTGATCTTTCTAACTTATCACCATTTTACTTCGCGCCTCAAACGCCATCCATTTCCATCGTTAATTCCTAGTCACATGCCCCTCACATGAGGGGCATTTCAGTCTTTTCCAATTTAAACTTTTTATCATTTTCATTTTATAATTAATTCATTAAATCCATTTTATTATCACTTTCAAGCAAATCTCAGTTGTTGGACCAGTAGACTACCACCGCCACCACCAACATCTAACACCGCCACCACCTTCAACTACCATCAGTCTCTGCCACCACCTGTAACTATTTGTAACCACCACCACCACTCTATCCCCCTCTATAATAAACCTACGATCTTTTCATTAATTTCTCACCACAAACTAGACCACCACTACCATGTGTCGTCGCCACCACCACCATGTGCCACCACCACCCCCACTATTTCTCTCTCTCTCTCTCTCTCTCTCTCTCTCTCTCTCTCTCACGAGCCCAACCAACGGACCACCAAATCTGTTCCGGTCACCACTTCCGGCCAGATCCAAAATCTAGATCCGAAGAAAAACATCACACTCTCCTAACCCCCCCCCCTTTCCAAGAAAAACCAGATCCGAACAAGGTTTTTAATGGCTATTGCTTTTCAGACAAAGTACTACAAAGCAAAAAAAAGATATGGTGTTAAATATAAAATATGAACCAAACTCCATGCCAATAATGCCAGTAATCCTGATGATCTCCGTGAAAATAGTATAGTTTCGAGCAGTAGAAGCTTTTTGACTGAAAGCCAGTCTTGGACATCTAATCAAGATTCCATACCAGATGCACCTTCAGTAATTGCACCAAAAATTCAGGCATTTTTCTATCCTTTTGTCATTTATAAATGTGTTTTCATATCCTTTCCACCGGCGACTCAGATCTAAGAAAAAAACATATCCGAACAAGGTTTTTAATGGCTATTGCTTTTCAGATCTGAGAAATCTTGAAGGGTGCGGAAATCTTTAAGGGTGCGATAGATGGTTAGTGGGGTGGTGGGTGGTGTAAGCAGGTGGTGGTTAGCGGTGGTCGGTAGATGATGGTGCAGGGGTGGTTGTTGATGGTGAGGCTCATTGATGGAGGAGAGATAGCATGTAGAGAGAGAAAATAGAGAGAGATAGAGTGTATGTCTATTTTATATATGTATTATTATATATAATAATAAAATATAAAAAATATGGGAAAAGACTAGAATGCCCCTCATGTGAGGGGCATGTGACTGTTTTTAACGTTGCAAATGGATGCCGTTTGGGACGTGGACTAAAATAGAGATAAGTTAAATAGATCAGGGAGTAAAATGACTATTTTAAAAGGATTGGAGCAAAAACGTTAAAGTGACCAAACCACAGAAAGTAAAACAAAAGTTTACGTGAAAATTCATGATACTTGTCATAATTGTATTTTGCTGCTCAATTATATTTCTTTGTAAGTTATTAACCAATATGATTATACAAATTCCAAATTTTAGAACCTATTTATTTTGTTTATAAAAAAACAATTCTTACAATTCATGTTGTTTAAATATAATAATAATAATTATCAGATATTAAATATTAGACTTATCAACTATGTCATATGCAAATGGTTAGATACTTAGATGTTTTAATGGATTGTTTTTAATCTTAATAATTATTTTTTTTATGTGGAAGTATTTTTTTTCTTTGTATCATATCGTTTCCTGAAGTTATTGTTATCTGTAATTTCCTACATATACAAAACCCAAATGGGGAAATAGTGTCAGGCAGCTGCCTGGCACTCCCTCATTTGACCAACACGTTTAATGTTTTATATCCATTTTAAAATTACGTTCTTGTCTCCAGCTTAAAATAAAATTACGCTTTTGCCCCCAGCTCAAAATAAAATTACGTTTTTGCCCCCAGCTCAAAATAAAATTACGCTTTTTGTCCTCATCTCAAAATTACGATCTTGCCCTCAATTCAAAATTACGACTTTGTCTGGCACTCTCTCATTGGACCAACCAGTTTATTATTTTATATCCATTCTAAAATCACGTTTTTGTCCCTCTCTAAAATTACGGTCTTTCCCCCAGCTCAAAATAAAATTACGCTTTTGTCCCCAGCTAAAAATTGCGATTTTTCCCTCCATTCAAAATAAAATTGTGGTTTTGCCCTCAGCTCAGAATTACCTTTTCGCCCCCATTTCAAAATAAAATTTTGTTTTTGCCTCCACTTAAAATTTACGATTTTGCCCTCTGTTAAAAAAATGTGATTTTTTCCCATTTAAAAATTGTGATTTCGCGCCCAATTCAAAATTACGTTTTTTCCCCAGTTCAAAATAAAATTATGTTTTTGCCCACAGCTCAAAATTACGATTTTTCCCTTGGTTCAAAATAAAATTGTGCTTTTGCCTCAAGCTTAAAATTATGATTGTGCCCTTAGTTCAAATTTATATAACGTTGTTACCCCAAGTTAAAAATTACGAATTTGCCCCTGTGAAAATTTACAATTTTGCCCCAGGTTCAAATTTACAGTACTGCTATTACTTTAGCTTTTGTCAAATTACGATTTTACCCCAGTCAAAAAATACAACTTTCCCTTAGTTAAAAATTACAATATTGCCATTGTTTATTTTTTTTTATCAAAACTATAAAAGTGTTTTGTTTTAATTGGTTGACTCGATTTAATTGTTTTCGATGTCAATGAGCTGACTAACACTCGTTCAATATTCGGTCATCGCCCCGCAACGCGGGCGGGGCACCAACTAGTTCTTAACAAATAGGAAAACAAAAGGTTGTAAAAATCACTATTATCTGTAATTATTCAACGTATACAAACTAAATGTGTGGGAATAGTGGTTTTCAACAATTGGGTGAAATGGGCGGTGGTGGCCATCTATTGGCTCACATGGGCGGCAAAGAGAATCGTGCCAGACAGCTGCATCGCACTCTCCTATTGGTCCAATAAATTTACGATTTTATCCCGCTTTAAATTTACGCTTTTGCCAGGAGTTCAAAATTATGATTTTACCCCCACTTAAAAATAAATTTACGCTTTTACTCCCAGCTAAAAATATCAATTTTGCCCGCGGTTCAAATTTACCATTTTGTCCCGTTTAAATTTACAGTTTTGTCATTAGTTTTTTCCCCTTAAAATTACGATTTTGCCATCGGTTCAAAATTATGTTTTTACCCACACATAAAAATAAATTTACAATTTACGCTTTTGCTCCCAGCTAAAAATTCCAAATTTGCCATCCGTTCAAATTTACGATTTTGCCCCGTTTTAATTTACAGTTTTGCCATTAGGTTTTTTTCTCACAGCCAAGTTACGATTTTGCCCTTAACTTAAATTTACATTTTCTCTATCGTTTTTGTTTGTTTTCCTGGTTAAATTACAATTTTGCCCCCAGTGAAAATTACAGTCATGCCGGCAGCTGCCTGCGACTCATTCATTGGTCCATTTAATCTACGATTTTATCTCTGAATGAAAAATATGATTTCGCCCTCAGTTCAAAATTACGTTTTCCCGATCGTTTTACTTTTTTTAGCAAAACTATAAAAGTTTTTTTAATTGGTTGACTCCGTTTAATTTTTTCCGGTGTCAAGGAGCTGCCTAACACTCGCTCATTAGTCCTGAAAATTTACAGTTTTGCCCTGAGCAAAAAACTACGGTCTTATCATCGTTTTAATTTTTTTTTCCTAGCAAAATTATCATAGTGTTTTTTTAATTGATTGAGAATTATTCGACCATCGCCCCGCAATGCGGACGTGGCAACTACTAGTTCTTAACAAAAAGAAAACAAAAGGTTGTAAAAAGAAAGAATTAATGACATTCATTCTATTTTTGTAAAAAGAAAGAATTAAATATGACTTTCATTCTATTTTATTTTCGAATGTAATTCTTAACAAAACGAAAACAAAAAATTGTAAAAAGAAAGAATTCATTCATATATGATAATAAGAAAACTGAATGAACAGTTATTCTTATATATGAATATTACTTTTGATATTATAATAAAATACATGGATGGTTTTGTTTGGTATCAATACAAAAAGATAAAAACTGGTACCAGCGTTGTTTAGAAAACGCCAAAAGTCGGTACCGAATTGATATTGAAAATCTTTTAGTTCAGGAATTTCCGCACTGCTACCCGGTACCATTTGCTCTTCCTTGATCACGGGTGTCGTAGATTTTCTTCAACTTTTAATGATTTCTTTTTTTTAGTTTCAAGGGTAGGGATGAGCTCGGTGCTAACCGATACCAAATCGATACTGGTACCGAAAATACCTGTTACGGTACCGGTATATGAATGTAAAAATCGGTACCAGGTACGCCAAAAGTCGGTACCGAATTGGTACTTAACATCTTTCGGTTCGGGAAATTTGGTACCGGTACCCAGTATCGTTTGCTTATCTTTGACCACGGATTTCATACGAACAACATCATTACCATACAACTTATTTATTGATTCTCTTTCGGTTATCTTTTAGTGTTTTTTCTACATTTTCTTTTTATCTTATCAACGGTTACGTGCGCAACGCGCTCGTAGTGAATTCAAAACACATGTAAACACGGACTAAATAATAAAAGAAGTTCGCCGCAACACGGCGAAGGTGATAAACCTAGTTAAATATGAAATTCATTCTATTTTATTGCCGAATGTAATTCTTAACAAAATGTTAAATATGACTTTCACCCTATTTTATTGCCGAATGTAACTATTACCTACATATACAAAGAAGATGGCCGGCAATAGTTCCGTCATCCCATTGGTGGGAAAGGGCGGCAGCCCCTATCTTTCTTTTTTTTTTTCATTTTTAAGTTTAGTATAATTTTCAGCACATAGAAATTCAATGGCCCAACATCCAAAAAACTGCCAAATAAAATGCATCCCAAGCTGAAATATTATAAGTCAGGCAGCTGTCTGGCACTCCCCTATTGCCCCAACAAATTTACGATTTTACCCCTCACTTAAAAATAAATTTACGCTTTTGCTCCCAGCTAAAAATTTCAAATTTGCCCACGGTTCAAATTTACGATTTTGACCCGTTTAAATTTACAGTTTTGTCATTAGTTTTTTCCTCTTAAAATTACGATTTTGCCATCAGTTCAAAATTATGTTTTTACCCCAATTAAAAATAAATTTACGCTTTTACTCCCCGCTAAGAATTCAAATTTGCGATTTTGCCTGGTTTAGAATTACAGTTTTGCCATTTGGTTTTTTTCCTCACAGCCAAGTTACGATTTTGCCCTCAACTTAAATTTATATTTTCTCCATCGTTTTTCTTTGATTTCCTGGTTAAATTACAATTTTTGCGCCCAGTAAAAATTACAGTCATGCCGGCAGCTGCCTAGCATTCCCCCGTTGGTCCATTTAATTTACGATTTTATCCCTTAAATAAAAATATGATTACGCCCTCAATTAAAAATTACGTTTTTCTCATCGTTTTAGTTTTTTTAGCCAAACTATAAAAGTTTTTTGTTTTAATTGTTGAACTCCGTTTAATTTTTTCGGTGTTAAGGAGCTGCCTAACACTCGCTCATTAGTCCTGAAAAATTACAGTTTTACCCTGAGCCGAAAATTACGGTCTTATCATCGTTTTAGTTTTTTTCCTAGCAAAATTATCGTAGTGTTTTTTTAATTGATTGAGACTTATTCGGCCATTGCCCCGCAACGCGGGCGGGGCAACTACTAGTTACCTAAACACAACAAATACACAAGTCGGCGGGAATAGTGCCGCCAATTGATTGGGTGAAATGGGCGGTGGGGAGAATAGTACCAGGCAGCTGCCTGGCACTCCCCCTATTGGCCCAACAAAATTACGATTTTACCCCGGTTTAAAATTACGCTTTTTCCCTCAGTGTAAAATTATTTTTTTGCCCCCACTTAAAAATAATACGTTTTTGCTCCCATCTAAAAATTTCAATTTTGCCTTGGGTTCAAAATTACTTCGCACCGTTTAAATTTAAAGTTTTGCCATTAGTTTTTCCCCTTATAATTACGATTTTGCCATCAGTACAAAGTTATGTTTCTATCCCGACTTAAAATTAAATTTACGCTTTTGCTCCCAGCAAAAAATTTCAATTTTGCCCTCGGTTCAAAATTACGATTTTGCCCCGTTTAAATTTACAGTTTTCCCATTAGTTTTTTTCCCTCACAGCTAGGTTACGATTTTGCCCTCAAATTAAATTCACATTTTCTCCATCGTTTTTGTTTGTTTTCCTGGTTAAATTACAATTTTTACGTTTTCCCATTGTTTTAGTTGTTTTCGCAAAAGTAGAAAACTTTTTTTTAGTTGGTTGACTCGATTTAATTTTTTCCGTGTCAAAGAGCTGTCTAACACTCGCTCATTAGTCCTGAAAAATTGCAGTTTTGCCCTGAGCCGAAAAAAACGGTCTTACAATCGTTTTAGTTTTTTTACTGATAAAATTATAGTAGTGTTTTTTTAATTGATTGAGAATTATTCGGCCATCGCCCCGCAATGCAGGCGGGGCATCACCTAGTTCTTAACAAAAAGAAAACAAAAAATTGTAAAAAGAAAGAATTAAATATGACTTAATCGGTTCATCCTATTTTATTGCCGTATAAAAGGGTAAAGAGAACTCTTGACCAAGGTTTTGATTTTTTTAACGACAAATTTGGATCACTGACGAACCATTGAAGTATTATCGTGCCACCAGCAGAGTCACCTGATCATATCCGTCTCCACCAGACATAAAATGCCACTAAGCTATAAACCCATAGGCGAAAGTTTTAATTACGGGAAACCCATACAACATAACTAGAGGATTTCTACGGTATGTGTTTAATTCTGTTTTTAAGTCGGTAATTATATATTCAAATAATTGCTTGTTAAACTTTATATATAAAATAATTACTTTTAAAATAAGGGGAAAGTTACTGTACAAATAAACTTAACGTAAATTGCATGAAAAGGATAAAAGTAGGCGGTGACATTTTTGTAATTATCTGCTTATAGGGTAATTATCAAAATTACTTTACAAATGATACTATAGAGTAATTTTGATCTTGTAGGTTTATTATCAAAATTACACTAACCCCCCCCCCACCCCCACCCCCAAAAACCTAAAAAAAAACTAACCCCACCCCTCAAAAACCTAAAAACACCTAACCCCCCCCCCCTACCACCACCACCACCACCCAAAATAAAAGCTAAAAACTAAACCAGAAAGCTAAACCCCATAACTAAATGCTAACAAAATTACTCTACAAGATCAAAATTACTTTACAGGATCATTTTACAAACTTACTCTACAAAAGATCAAAATTACTCTACAGGATCATTTTACAACTTACTCTACAAGATCAAAATTACTATACAGGATCATTTGTAAAGTAATTTTGAATTGTATGTTGTTTGATAAACTTACAACGTAATTTTGATTCACTTGTAAAAGTAATTTTGATGCAGAGTAATTTTGATACACTTGTAGGGTAATTTTGATAATTACCCTACCAGAACAAAATTACTCTACAAGAACATTTTACAAAATTACTATACAAAAGATCAAAATTACTCTACAGGATCATTTGTAAAGTAATTTTGAATTGTATGTTGTTTGATAAACTTACAGCGTAATTTTGATTCACTTGTAAAAGTAATTTTGATGCAGAGTAATTTTGATACACTTGTAGGGTAATTTTGATAATTACCCTACCAGAACAAAATTACTCTACAAGAACATTTTACAAAATTACTATACAAAAGATCAAAATTACTCTACAGGTACATTTGTAGAGTAACTTTGATAGTTACTGATAATTACAAAAATGTCACTGCCTTTTTTTACCTTTTCCTTCAATTCGTATGTTTTATAGGTTAACTGTATTTGTATTTAATCTTTATCCTTGAAACAAAATATCACTTGCGTTATATTTAATTTGACTATGTTGAAAAAAGTTTTTTTTAATTATATCTATCGTTTTACCAAAAGTTTTTTAATAATATTAACATAAACATGGCTTAGTATCTTTATTTCCAAAAAGATATACTATTGTTGTTAGGAAATGATAGTTGTTTTCCCAAAGGCCATGTAACATTTTAAAAACGGATTTTGTAACTAAACCAAATTAAACAGGGATAAACGGGTAAAATACCATTAGTGGTAAAAGTTAACCCGATAAACATTAGTATTTAATGTCAAAAGTTGAAATTGTATTATTAAAATGCTTAACAATTACAAGAGAAGTAGGCCTTAAAGGCTTTGAGTAACACACATTCAGTGAGAAATTAAGCCAGATGGTTGTGAACAAAGAGCATATTATAATGAATATCAAGAAGAGATCGTCACCCAACCAAACAATAGCAAGCCTCCATTTATACTCCCATGAAACAGCTCTAATAGGAAAGGAGCGGGGAGCCATCAAGTGTCACACCCCCAAAATCCACAAGCGTAGTATCACCGTATGGAGGCGTGACTGACCAGGATCAAGCCACCAATCATATTGAACAACGTAATTAAATAAATAAAACCAACCACAATATAATTGGTGTCTAAATGAAAGGAACCAACTTTAAGTTAACAGCGGAAGCATATAAAGTAAAACCCAAACATAAGTAATAAGTTCATAAGTTTAAATGTTTAACATGGAACTCAAAAGTCCATGTCCCACAACGATCACTCCTCCCTGTGCAAGCTCCATAAGTACCTAACGACCTGCAAGACATGTATCAACAAGTCAACAACAAAGTTGAGTGAGTTCACAGTTGGATGTTCGTTTTAAGTTGTTCCAAAAAAATAGTTTTTCTTTAGCTGGCTTACTTGCCGTGGGGGTTACCCCACTGTTGAAAGTATGATAAACCAATTCCTTCTTTTCCAAACCATAACCAGTGGGGGCTTCCCCATGTGAACCACTAGACCGTTACCATATCGACAACTGACGAACAATAGTTGTGCCCTACGTCAATGTCTATCATCATTGACTAAATGCCCAGATCCATTAGTACACGCCCGTCCGACCGGCACGGTGTGAGGCTTGTCAACCCTAATAGCGCTATTAACTAATGAGCCGCTCGCCATTGGCCCGGTGATTAAGTCGATATAAAAATGAGGGACTTTATGATAGAGTTTTGTCTAGTAAGTTTAAGGTTGTTGTCCTACCCAAGGAGGACGAACGTACGTATTCTACCCAAGGAGAATACGCAGGATTAATATTGGCATCCTACCCATTTAGGATGGAGGTACATATCCTACCCAAGGAGAATATGTAGGTTCCGTTTTAGTTCTTTAAACAATTCCCAACCACCGGGAATCCCATGCCTTATAAAGAGTGTGAACTCACCTTCGTTTGCTCGGTAGATAAACAGAAGGTCAATCGAGCTGGTTGAGGCTAACCACGTCCTAACATGGTTAGCATACAAGTCAGGTCTAGGTTCAAGTAGTGCACGTATGTTTACACAGAAGTAACAAGTCAAGAACACGAACTGATCATGGCAAACACGTAGAACACATTAGCAGTCAATTATATAAAAGGGCCCAACTTGTGCGACTCGGATGATTGGGCCATCGAGCTTAAGCGATCCTATTCATCTTGTGCGAGTTGGTGACTAAAGCCCAATGAGCATTCGGCCCAACCTGTTGTGCGATCAGCACAACTTGTGCGATCCGCACAACTTGTGCGATCCACAATGGGTTGTGCGATCCAAAAGTTACCCGGCCCAAAACGTAAGTAATCCAAACATACATACACGGCCCAAATGATAACAAACGTTGATCTTGTGCGGTCCGGATGGACTTGTGCGTTCCAGTCAAGTTGTGCGACTGGATATTGGGCTTTACGGCCAAACAACATAATAAGGTCCAAACAGTGTTGTTGGTGCATGCGTCTGTCGACTTCGTCTTGTATCGAGTCTTGTATTAAGAATGTTAGATCAGGGCACGCTGTTCGAGAAATTAGGTTTTAGAGGTAATTTCGCATGAAGCATGTAATTTTGTTTGAAAGTCTTATTTCGCACCAAGTGTTATTTCGTGTGAACCTTGTTGATATTGTGAAACAGATTATTGAATCATGGAAGAGGAATTCTACAATGCGTTTGCTACACCAGTTGCACCAGTCACAGCTGCTGAAACATTGTACAATGAGAATGAAACAGGAACTTATCAGAAACCGCCGAAGCTAATGTACATTGAAGATTTTCAAGGATGGAAAAATCGATTTGAGAACTGGGTGCAGGCTTACAAGTTTGACGCATGGTGTTCATTAGAAAAAGATTACGAGAAACCAAAGAATGAACGTGGGCTTGAAAAAGCGTTTTGTGACTTTTCAGAAACTGATAAATTGAAATATACAAGTGAGAAAATGATGATCAGTATTCTTCAACAAGCGATTAAAGAAGATATCTTTGTTTTGCTCCAACATGATGGTACAGCTAGATCGATTTGGACGGCATTGATCCAAAAGTTTAAAGGAAGTGCAGATATGATCAAAAACAAAAAGGCGTTATTGAAGAAATCATTTGACATGTTCGTAGCTTTTGATCATGAAACAACAAAAATGACGATTGATAGATATTGTCATCTAGTTTTGGAAATGGGAAGGTTGGACATAAAGAAAGACGATGATGAATGGGTTGATAAACTTGCTGATGCATTACCACAGCAGAAATGGGGAACTTATTTGTTGATCCTTAAACACATGAGAAAATCAGAAAATATGAATCTGGCACAATTTATTCAGAAGATTGAAGAGCATGAGTTGGATATCCAAAAAACGGCAATCATGAAGAATCCAAATGCTCAACAAGATGTTAGTTTATATTACAGAGGGAACAAGTTTGAGGCTACCCACAACCCAAAGATCCAAACTGGTTTCAGTGCTGATAGTTCGTCTGGAACAAAGGGTAGTAATGTAACACAGAGTGGTGGATCTTCATCGTCTTATTCAAGCTTTGATCCAAATCATACAACATCAAGTCCTCAAAAACAGAACTCAACAAATCTTCAATGCAATGTTACCTTGAACATTCAAAATGGTCATAATCTGTCTCCAGAAATAGCCAAGCGACACATGGCATCACTCGTTGCTATGTTGGAATCATACGAAAGTTTGATTGCTGGCAAGATTGGAAATCCGATGCTTACAAAAGAAGATTATGACCAGATTGATGTTGAAGAACTTGAGTTGATGGATGTAAAATGGTGTTTAGCCAGTGCTGTTCGAAGAGCAGAAAAATTCACACAAGTCACTGGAAGAAATGACCTTCATGAATTGTCTAATTCACCGATAGGTTTTGACAAATCAAAGGTTACATGTTTCAAATGTCAAGAAAAAGGTCATTTTAAACATGAATGCAAGAACAAAGAAGCTGATGGAAGACAAGATCAGTCTGGAAAGAACAATTATTATCAGAAGTCAATCTTTCATCAGATTACTCAATCACCACAAAATGTTCCTGCTCAACCAAAAACTGCTCATGCTAGAATGATCGAAGATGCAAATAAGAAAGCTTGATTGCTGGCATCACTCGTTGCTATGTTGGAATCATACGAAAGTTTCATTGCTGGCAAGATTGGAAATCCGATGCTTACAAAAGAAGATTATGACCAGATTGATGCTGAAGAACTTGAGTTGATGGATGTAAAATGGTGTTTAGCCAGTGCTATTCGAAGAGCAGAAAAATTCACACAAGTCACTGGAAGAAATGACCTTCATGAATTGTCTAATTCACCGATAGGTTTTGACAAATCAAAGGTTACATGTTTCAAATGTCAAGAAAAAGGTCATTTTAAACATGAATCGATGCTTATAAAAGAAGATTATGACCATATTGATGCTGAAGAACTTGAGTTGATGGATGTAAAATGGTGTTTAGCCAGTGCTGTTCGAAGAGCAGAAAAATTCACACAAGTCACTGGAAGAAATGACCTTCATGAACTGTCTAATTCACCGATAGGTTTTGACAAATCAAAGGTTACATGTTTCAAATGTCAAGAAAAAGGTCATTTTAAACATGAATGCAAGAACAAAGAAGCTGATGGAAGACAAGATCAGTCTGGAAAGAACAACTATTACCAGAAGTCAATCTTTCATCAGATTACTCAATCACCACAAAATGTTCCTGCTCAACCAAAAACTGCTCATGCTAGAATGATCGAAGATGCAAATAAGAAAGCTTATTTTGGTATCATTGATCAAGATGATGAGAAAGTGGCTGAAGGGTTTAGCTGGGATAAATACATTCCACCAGGTTCAGGTCTTGTTGCTAGAATTCTGGGTGAAGATGAGGTTAATTCTAGTCAGAAAAGAATCCCGATATTTCCAGATCTAGGAAGTGATATTGATACCGATGATGAGGAAGAATATCTTAACAAAGCAAGAAAAGGTATAGATCCTGACAGTTTCAATTTGTTTTTTTTTGCAGATAAAGTTGAGTTGCTGAATAAGAAGAAGATTGCCAGATTGAGGAGAGAGCTGGAAGAAACAAGAATACTAGCTGATGAAAAGGCAAAGACAGTAGCTGGAGAAGCAAATGTTGAACCAGTGACTGAAAAAGTAGTAGAAAAAATCGTTGAAGTAGAGAAAGTGATAGAGAAAATTGTTGAGGTTGAAAAATTAGTAGAAGTGGAGAAAATTGTCGAAGTTGAGAAAATCGTCGAGGTAGAAAAAATTGTTGAAGTTGAGAAACTCGTTGAAGTTGAAAAGACTGTCGAGATTGAAAAGATAGTTGAAGTCGTTAAACCTTGTCTGAAATGTTTGGAGTCTTGTGAACATTGTGAGGAGAAAGATAAGAAGATCTGTGAACTGGAAGTGTTGAAAGAAAATTTGTTGTCTGATGTGAAGTATGTGAAAGAGTCATACGATGTGCTGAACAGAACCGTTGATGGTCTGAAAAAGACAAACTCAGAAATTGATGCTGCTATGTCAAAAATGAGCTCAACATTAATGATGAAACAGAAGATCATAAATGAGTATATCGAAGATTGTGCTAAGCTAAAGCAGGATTTGGAACTTGAGAAGATTGAGAGTGAAAGGATTAAATGATTACTGTTAAGTTATACAACATGTGATTATTTGATTGATCGTGTTTATCCTACTGTTGCAGGTCTTGAGGCATTCAAGGAGGAAAAGACTGAAGATACTGATACTGGTAAGAAACAAAGTGTCAAGTATAACGGATGTTCGCCCCCGATCTATGAAAGTTATTCTCTAAGAAAGCCAAATAAGGAACGTGTAAATAAGGCTCTCAACATCAAGTTAAAGTCTGAAATCATTGATGAGTTACCAGATAATATTGATGTCACATTCACAGCGTCTGACACTGATCATGAGTCTGAGTTGTTAAAGAAAGTGGTAGATCAAGTGTTGGATATGGATGAAGAGTCAAAACCGGAGTCTAAATCTGAATGTCCGAGTTCGTCAGAAAAGAGTCCGAGTTCACCGGTTAAAAGGGTTTACAATAAAGAATTCTTGTTATCAAAATCTAATTTGAATGATGGACCAATCAAAGTGGCTTATACTTTGAATGATTCAGACAAATTATATTCTGATAAGGAATTTCCAATAAGAAGTGTCAAAACTGAAATGATCAAACAAGTTTTCAAATTAACAGAAATTAACATTTCTGAAATAAAAGATTTAAATCTTGATGTAAAACCTAATAAGTACACTTCTTCAAGAATTCAACAAAGAGTTAACAAGAAAATGGGTTACGGTTCTGGTTATGGTTTTCAAAAGAAACCAAATCATAACAGTAATTTCAAAAAGAAAGGTTTAGGTTTTAGTTCTTCAGAAAATTATAAAAATGAGAAAAATTATAAACCAAAATCAAAATTTGTTGCAGGAGGAAGTTCCGATGAAGAGCAAAAGAAACCATTCTGGAAACAGTCAAATCAAGAGTTTCTTGCTGAAATAAAGAAGAATGTGAAGAAATTTGCTCCAAGAGTTGACAGAAGAACCTGTTTTAAGTATCAAAAAGCTGGACACATTGCTTGGAATTGCCACGAGTCCACTGATTCAAAACAGGGAGTTTCTTCTAACTCTGAAATGAGAAGGAAATGTTTTGGTAAATCAGAACAATCAAAAGAAAAATTCAAAATATATGATAATTTGACTTTTGAAGTTGGTGTAACTTCAAAATGGTTTTACAAAAGAAAAGCTGATGAAAACAAACAGAAATGGGTTGTTAAAAGTTCAGATAGTAGTTCTGACAATGAATCTGATTCCATAAAACCAGAGGAGTCATTTGTTGAGAAAAATAATGAGAATTCCGTTCCAGAGTTGAACGATGAAAACTATCCACCATTAAGGGCAGAAAATCTAAAATCAAAAGTTAGGTTTGAAATTTCAGATCAATTCTTTGTTGGTAAGAAAGAATTTGATGCTGAAAAGGTGTTTAATGGAATGTTAAACATATTTTTGGGAAAATGGTTGATGGGAAAGTGAAGAGTGCAAAAGAATTTTACAAATCAAAATGTTGGTGGGATAGATGTGTACCAAAATCACCCAGGCTGGTCAGGCTTGGGTGACAGCATTTTCACCATAAAATTCTGACTTGCCGGAGCTCCCAGGTTGGTAAGAGTGGAGCAGGAATCGGCATCATTCTTTATATCAAGTTTGTTTGTGCATACCTACAAGTGGTAAATCAGGGACATTAAGTTGTACTTGATTTTCTACAAGTGATATTTGTTGATAGATTTTAAAACTGTTAAACTTTACAAGTGGTTGAAAGAGCAAAGTGATGAATGAATCCCCAACCTTCAAGTGGTAAAATCAACAAAGCTTATTTTCCAGAAAAACCATTCTGATTAAAACAAACTTAAGTGTTTTGAAATCATAATGGGAGAATAGTTTGTTGTAAGGGGGGGGGGGTTCTGATTGTTTAAGCGAGTGAATGGCGAATTGAAGCAACTCACAACAGTTGTCAGTTTCTTGTATAGTTTGTTTTCAAATTTTCGTTTGATGGTTTTGAATTTTAGGGGGAGTAAGAAAACTTCAGAAAATCCAAAAAAATTAGAAAATTTGAAAAAGCCAAAAACATGATAAATTCAAAAATTGAGTTTTGTTGTAAAAAGAGGAAATGATAGTACATCAGTGGACTATCACAACACGCTAAAGAATTGAAAAGTTAAAATGTGATAAACGGTCTCACTGAGGATGTGTTAGTAGATTTTTACACATTCAGTAAATTGTTTTCGAGATATAAACATAAATTCAAAAACTTACTTATCTCATGGGGAACATCTCTCGGATATATGGGTAACCCCCGAAATCTTGTTTGAAAGGTCCCTCTTTCTGAGATACTAGGTCTTTATACTCAGTGATATCTGGGGTATTATCCCGGGACTTCTGATTTTGCGGAAGCAATGGCCTAGTCCCCGTATAATACTTTTCGCTTGCTTGAAATAAAAGCACCACCCTCAGCATAAAATTGATGAAACATTGCAAAATGCTAATCATATGCTGTTGAAGAAAAGATTCTCTAAAGGGAACACACCTAAAGTCGAACCATCATCTCTTTGTACGAACGGAAGTTCTAGCCTGAGCTCTCACGGTCTTGCATTTAACCCTTTTACAGATATCATCTACGTATACTCACCTGTAAGACTGAATATTGGGATCTGGATACGGGAGTATATTCTGAGGTGGGACACGCGAATAAGTTTAAGTGCTTAAAACATTGATCTCGTATCTTGAAACAATTGAACTTTGTGTAGAAATTTAAGTGGATCAGTATACTAACAATCTAAGTGAATCGTTTAGAACTTAAAATGTTTAATGCTTAACGGTGTTAGTGATATGTCTCAAAAACTAATATGATCCTCTTACACAAACTCGCAAAAATAGTGTCTGTAAATATTTCTATTTCTGCATTTCATATAGAAAAATCCAAAAAGAGTTTCAGTGTGTTTTAGCTTAAATTTTTGGAAGTACAAAAAGATTTTCGACAACTGGTGATGAATAGCTGATATTCAAAATTCCAAGTGCTAAACATGATGAATATTAATTTGAGGGGGAGCAAGGTTAAAGATAAGCAAAATATCATACATACAAGTGGTCATCTAAGGTTACAAATGTTAAATCATTCTTGATGTGCTACCTACATGTGGTTTCTAAAACTGTTATAGTTTAAATTTTATGAAACTTATGTTTTGGGTAGAGGATGTACATGATAGCCAGGATTCTGACCCTGAGCAGACAGAGAGCCAGTTTACGATCCTGATCCTGTGAAAGCCAGACTACTATCCCAGTACAACTTGAGGGGGAGTCTGTCAGAAAGGAGAGTTTGAAGATGCAAGAGCTAGGAGTTTGATCCTGGAAAATACAAGAGAGTGTTAGAGCATCATCCGAGGAGGAGAATACCTGAAGAACGAGTTAGAGTGAGATAAGAGCCAGGTCGAGATCCTGGAGAAATCCCGAAGACTGATAAAGACTGAAGACTGAGAAGACTCGACACTTACGACTCGTCAACATTCGAGGGGGGGGGGCTGTTGGTGTATGCGTATGTCGACTTCGTCTTGTATCGAGTCTTGTATTAAGAGTGTTAGATCAGGGCACGTTGTTCGAGAAATTAGGTTTTAGAGGTAATTTCGCATGAAGCATGTAATTCCATTTGAAAGGTGTGCATAGGGTAATTCCGCACGGAATTAGATTCCGTGTGAATCTAATTTCGTTTGTGTCTGTTTCATGCGGAATTAGAATAGTATATATAGGCCTTATGCGAAATCATTTGTAACTTTTGTGATTCCGGTACCGAAGTGCTGCCGACGTGTTGTGTGATCTGAAAAGCTGTGAAATCAAAAAAACAAGACAATTAAGTGTGAAACAAGCTGTTTTTCAAATCAATTCATCTGTTTCTGCCTTTTGAATTGATAAGAACTCTTCTGATTGACTCGTTTAGGTCACAGAACGATCCTACAAGTGTGTGTGGCCCAAGACTTGTGCGATCGACACTGCTTTGTGCGATCCACACGTCTTGTGCGATCATGCAGTTCTAAGTTGTACTGTGAGCTTAAACAGTTGCTACCTATGGCTTGTGCAACCAGATCAGACCTTGTGTGATCTGATCTTGTGCGATTGAGGAAGCCTTGTGCGATCAGGCTTATTATTCGAAACTTATGGAAATCAGTTACACCATTTATTTGCAATCAATTCTAACAGTTTCCATATTCAAAATCAATCGACTAACACAATCAGTAGTTTCTAATCAACCCATTATTCGATCAAACATGATTTTATCAACTAATTTCTTATGAACCCTAACCATGTTCAAAGCATAAATGGCATCTTATAACATTCAAACTATCAGATTTAGGCTTTCAACATCATCAAGCAAACAATCCGAAAAGCAGAAACATAACAGCCGATTAACATCCATTCGGTTATAGATCATTATCATGCAAATTCCGATTCATATTATCAAATACACATGTGAGCCGATTTTTATGAACACAAATATCATTAGTTAGCAATTATATTCAAATCATATGCCATCACCAACATCATCACGTAAACACATATAAACTACATGCAATCAATAGTTAAAACACTAACCGGTTAGAGAAGAGGATGATCCGAATCAAAAGTTTCGAGAGAAGGGGGTTGTGGCCGTCGGTTTCGAGAGGTGAGAAAGAGAGGGTAGGGTTTGTGTGTGTTATGTGAATTGTAAATAATGAGGAGTATACACTTTCCGTATGGGTTATGTGTGTATAGGGAGTCGGCCGAACCCCATCATGGGCTGCCCTTGGTTCGGATACAATGAGTGTGGCCCGAATGGGCTTGTGCGATCGGCCAAGTGTTGTGCAATCGGGCTCGTTTTGTGTGATCATATTACATACATACATGCATTTCACAGAATCACATAACATAACAACATAACATTCCAATAGTCATCTAAGTTCACATAATCACGTAACATTCACACCGGTTACATCAAAGTACAAAGAGAGGTTTAAAATACGAGTTGTCACATTATCCCCAAGTTGAAAGAAATTTCGTCCCGAAATTTAGCATGTACTCACTGAGGAAGCTAGTTATGTTTTATGGTTTTCCTGGGGTGTCACATCCTTCCCCCGTTGGTTTGGAATTTCGTCCCGAAATTCCGCAGTAGCTTCAGCCTCAGCAGTGGTTTCGTTGTTCTCGAATAACTGGGGATACTTGTGTTTCATCTGGTCTTCTCGTTCCCAGGTAAACTCTGGGCCACGACGGGAGTTCCAACGAACTCGAACAAGAGGTATTCTGGTACGCTTGAGAACCTTAACGTCTCGGTCAGTTATCTCTACTAGTTCTTCGACGAATCGCAACTGATCGTCGATAGTGAGTTCCTTGAGAGGAACTATGAGTGTCTCATCTAACAGACACTTCTTCAGATTCGACACGTGAAAAACGTTGTGAACTCCACTGAGTTCTGCGGGTAGGTTCAGTTTGTAAGCGACTTTACCAATTTTCTCAATGATTTCGAATGATCCGACATAACGCGGATTGAGTTTGCCTCGTTTGCTAAAATGAACTACGCCTTTCCAAGGTGAGACTTTGAGTAGCACTCGATCCCCAACCTGGAACTCGAGTGGTTTCCTGCGCTTATCAGTGTAGCTTTTCTGACGGTCACGAGTTGCCGCCATTCGTTGTCGTATCTGAGCAATCTTCTCAGTTGTGTCTACCACAAGTTCTGGGCTAGTGATTTGGCTGTCGCCAACTTCTGCCCAACAGAGAGGTGATCGGCATTTACGTCAGTACAATGCCTCAAACGGAGCGGCCTGGATACTGGTGTGGTAACTGTTGTTATACGAAAACTCCACTAACGGAAGATGCTTTTCCCAGCCGTTACCAAAGTCGATCACACATGCCCTAAGCATGTCTTCAAGGGTTTGGATGGTGCGTTCAGACTGCCCATCCGTCTGCGGGTGATATGCGGTGCTCATGTCCAAACGTGAGCCAAAGGACTTGTGCATTGCTTACCACAATTCAGAGGTAAAACGCGCATCACGATCAGATATGATAGAGGTTGGCACCCCGTGCCTCGAAACCACTTCCTTTAAATAAACGTCTGCTAAAGTAGAGAACTTGTCAGTTTCTTTGATAGCCAGGAAGTGTGCAGACTTAGTCAATCGATCCACTATCACCTAAATAGTGTCATTTCCGCACTACGATCTAGGCAGGCCAGTAACGAAATCCATGGAAATTTGCTCCCATTTCCATGTCAGTATCTCTGGTTGTTGAAGTAGGCCTGATGGTTTCTGATATTCGGTCTTGACTCTCGCACAAGTCAAACATTTGCTAACGTAGGTTGCTATGTGGGCTTTCATGCTAGGCCATGTAGTCTTGAGATCGTGGTACATCTTATCTGACCCAGGATGCACCGGGTAACGAGACTTGTGTGCTTCATCCATCACAAGCTCGCGTAAGTTTCCATAAAGTGGGACCCAAATGCGTCCCGTTACGTAGTATGCGCCGTCTTCCTTTTGTTCTAACCGTTTCCTTGATCCTCGCAGGGACTCCGCCCTGATGTTCTCTGCTTTCAATGCTTCTAGCTGACATCTCGTATCTGAGTAGGAAGACTAGATTGGATGGTAAGTTGTAACGCGCGAACCCGCTTAGGTGTAGTATCCTTTCGACTGAGGGCATCGGCCACAACATTAGCTTTGCCCGGGTGGTACTTGATCGCGCATTCGTAATCATTCAAGAGCTCGACCCATCGACGTTGTCGCATGTTTAACTCCTTTTGCTTGAAGATATGCTTGAGACTCCTGTGATCGGTGTAAATGGTGCACTTGGTACCGTACAGGTAATATCTCCATATCTTAAGTGCGAAAACAACAGCTCCCAGCTCCAGATCGTGAGTAGTGTAGTTCCTTTCGTGAACTTTAGGTTGTCGTGATGCATAAGCAATGACCTTATCACGTTGCATCAACACACAACCAAGACCTTGAATTGACGCGTCACAATAAACCACGAAATCGTCTGTGCCTTCAGGCAATGAGAGGATAGGTGCGCTACAGAGTCTATCCTTTAAGTGCTGAAATGCAGATTCCTGTGCATCACCCAACGATAGGTGACACCCTTCTGGGTTAAGGAAGTGAGAGGTTGCGCAATCTTGGCGAAATCTTTTATGAACCTTCTGTAGTAACCCGCCAAACCCAAGAATTGGCGGATTTCTGTTGGTGTACGGGGCGCAGGCCAGTTCTTGATTGAGTCAACCTTGGATGGATCAACATGATTCCCATCCTCATTCACCACATGGCCTAGAAAATGGACTTCACGAAGCCAGAAATCACATTTCGAGAACTTTGCATACAGCTGTTCTGTTCGGAGGAGTTCCAAAATAAGCTTCAGGTGTTGCTTGTGTTCCTCCTGACTCTTGGAATAGATCAGGATGTCGTCGATGAAAACAATGACGAACTTGTCCAGGTAAGGTTTGCACACTCGGTTCATAAGATCCATGAAGACCGTAGGTGCGTTTGTCAGCCCGAAAGGCATGACCAAAAACTCGTAGTGTCCATAGCGAGTTCTAAATGCTGTTTTGGAGACATCCTCACCTCGGACTCTCAGCTGGTGATATCCCGATCTCAGATCAATCTTTGAGTAGAAGCTCGACCCTTGCAGCTGGTCGAACAGGTCATCTATACGAGGAAGAGGGTAGCGGTTCTTCATGGTCACCTTGTTGAGTTCGCGATAGTCTATACACATTCTGAAGGTAACGTCTTTCTTCTTCACAAACAAAACTGGAGCTCCCAGGGCGAAGAGCTAGGATGAATGAAACCCTTGTCCAAGAGTTCTTGTAGTTGCGTAGATAGTTTTTCCAATTCTGATGGAGCTAAGCGATACGGTGCACGAGCTATTGGTGCTGCTCCAGGAGCTAGCTCGATCTGAAATTAGACTTGACGATGAGGCAGAAGACCCGGTAATTCCTCAGGAAATACCTCTGGAAAGTCGCGTACAATAGGAATGTCTTCTATTCTCTTCTCTTTTGTTGATGCATCCGTAACGAGGGCTAAGATAGCTGCGTGGCCCTTACGTAAACACTTCTGGGCCTTAAGGAAAGAAATGATGCCCACCACAGCACCACTCTTGTCGCCATGAATCACTAAAGGTCCTTCACCAGAACGAGGAATGCGGACGATCTTCTCCTTGCAAAGAATCTCTGCTCAATGTTGAGATTACCAATCCATACCAATAACGATGTCGAAACTACCAAGAACGATGGGAATGAGGTCGATAGAGAAGGTCTGACCAGCTAAAACGAGAGTACAACCCTTAACTATGTGAGTGGCTTCAATACTTTTACCATTTGCTAGTTCTATAGTGTGCTTGGTGTTCAAAAGTGTTGGGGTGCGCTTAAGCATCTGACTAACTTTTAATGACACATAGCTAGTATCGGCACCCGAATCAAATAAAACAGAAACAAAGAAATCATCCAGTAGGAACTTACCCGTCACAACGTTGGGATCGTTCCTCGCTTCACCCTGACCAATCACGAAAACACATCCCCTGGCACCATTGCCTTCATTGTTACCCCCATTGTTGTTCCCATTCCCCTGATTATTGTTGTTGTTCTGATTTTGGTTCAGATGAGGACAGTTCCTCTTAAAGTGGCCTTCAGCACCGTACTGAAAGCATCCTTTATTGCCCTGCTGTTGCTGCTGCTGTTGGTTCTGTGGAGCTTGTGGCTGTTGTTGGCGATTCTGATTTGCTGGTCGTGCGCCCCTGCAATCCTTTGCTTCATGACCAAACTTGTTACACCTCAGACAACGACCCTTGTTGCACTGCCCACTATGATGCTTGCTGCATCGGTTGCACTTGGGGTGGTTCCCTCGGTATCCACCCTGTCCTTGACTGCCAGAAGATTGTTGACAAGGACTCTGATAGTCATCAGTCTTTCGCTGCTGAGACTGAGACTGAGCTGATGTTGAACCCTTGCTGGAGACTCCATCCCATTTGCGTTTGTTGTCGCTGGGGGTATCAGAAGTAGTAGTAGTAGCACCAATACGCTTAGGCAGCCTATTCTGCTTGACTGCCTGATCAGTGAGACGATGAGCCAAACAGATAACTTGCTGAATAGTTCCTAGGTTAGCTGAAGTCACATGGCTTTGGATTTCTGGCACTAAACCCTTGAGGTATAGCTCGATACGTTTTATGGGAGGACCTACCATAGTGGGACACAAGATAGCCAGCTCATTTGATCTTTTCCTATACGCTTCAATTTCCGACCCCGTCATCTTTAAGTTGTAGAACTCCACTTCTAGCTTGTGGATGTCATCACGATCACAGTATTCCTCTTTGATCAAATCCTTGAAGTCATTCCATGGGGGTGGCATTAGCAGCAACCAATCCCAGCATTTGGACCTGAGCGTTCCACCACGTGAGCGCTACACCTTCGAGAGTACCAGTAGCATATTTTACCCTACGAGCCTCAGGGCATTCACACATCTCGAAAACAGATTCGAGCTTCTCGAACCAGTGGAGGAGGCCTACAGCTCCTTCAGTGCCGTTGAAAGTAGCAGGTCGGCAGTCCATAAAAGTTTTGAAAGTACACACAGGAGGCTGAGCGTGTTGACCTCCTGCTTGAGCGGCTGCGAGCGCTGCAGCAACTTGCTCATTGATTAAAGCCGTCAGCTGGGCTTGAGTTAGGTTGATACGTCCACTCATGATCTTCACAATAAAGAGAGCATGGGTGAGAAAAGTGTCGTGACAATGCGTGAGTGTGGAGTGTCAGAAGAGAGTAAGCACACAATGAGTGTCTAACAATAGTTGTTTCATTAATCAAAGCATACCATGAACAACGAACTATGTAATTAACAAGTATGCACTATAACATAAATCATATCACATAGGATGTTGAGTCTTGCACGTGGAGCGAAGCGTCGTTGTGGATCGTTGAGCACTGTACAGGTTATAGTCTGGTTTTATCAAAAGCTTTTCCTTTTTTCAAAACCGAGTTCACTATAACCAATGGCTCTGATACCAATCTGTCACATCCCAAAATCCACAAGCGGAGTATCACCGCATGGAGGCGTGACTGACCAGGATCAAGCCACCAATCATATTGAACAACTTAATTAAATAAATAAAACGAACCACAATATAATTGTCACACCCCTATTTTTCCACGTGTCACCGGTGGGCCCGGTGGGGGTTCCGTGACGTAGTTGATATCGTCATAGTCAAACATACAATATATAAATGCACAGCGGAAGCAAAAGAAAGATTTATTTCAACTTAATAATATTGTAATATCCAAGTATCACAAAATAGTCGAAATAGATCCACAGGTGGATCCGAAACAAAGAGGAGACTTTTATTCAACAGACTTCATGCATCCTAAGCTTGCGAGACTTATACTGACGCTAAGGAGTGGCCATCCTATTACGCGTAGTACCTACACTTAGCCTTTTTGGAAAATACGTCAGTTTACACTGGTAAATACAATTTAACTGACTCATTTTGAAAAAATGTTTAAAATTGATTTGAATGCCCGCGGCACAAAACTTTTTATAACTTGGGATAATTATTTACTCATAATCTTGTAAAAGAATTACATGTCTGTTATACGTTCAGTTGCCTGTGTCGTACCAGGTTAAAGATTAATAGACAAACCACTTAATATAATTCCGCCACGAGACTTCTCTCGTCCAACAATTATACTCTATTGAAATGCACTACGGGTGTACGCCTACACCCGTGTGCTAAGGTCGTGGCCATTCTTTGAATGATGCCAAGGATATCCGGGACATGGTCATTAAACCCCCAAAGGCGTTAAACAAATAAAACAACATTTTTAAACGGGTTAATTTGACAACACTTAACCACCAACCGGTTAAGGTCAATTTCCCGACCAAGCGGTATTCTATATACCGTACCCCAAGCCCGTATAGGGAAAATATGTTAAACGTATTTACCTGAGCAAAGTATAAATCAAATACAGCAAGTGCACGTAGCCTTTACTGGGCTCCTATATCTGTAATTAAGGTTTTAATAACCTATTAGAATTCTAACGGGTCTTAAGCTTAGACCGGTTACTTTAATATAAAGATTACGGTTTTAAACGCACGATAAGGCGAAGACCGTTTTAGATTGTGGTGACCTGACAAGCTTGCATGCTTGCTTAATATGGGTAACTTAATCACATTCTGGATTTTGAGACCGAAATAATATGGTTTGACCCGTTTCAGCTAACATGGGTAAACTAGTTACATAAGCCGATCCGAACGCGTAAAGTGCGTAACGAGTAACCATTAGAGTCATATACATGTTTCTGAAGTTAATATGCCTAAAATATGTTGTGACATCAGAATGATACCTTCCATTATGCCCCAAATGGTTTTAAACAAAAACTATGCCTTATAAGGGCATTTTGGTCATTTTAAAGGGTGTAAAAGAGTTTAAATAATAACCTGAGGTATAGGTCTGATTAAATCAGCAAATATAATTAATTTACTAAGTTATAACAGTAGGGTATCAAATATATGTGAAATTTGTAACTTATAACCATACTATGCTCCGTAGGGGCATTTTGGTAATTTAACGTATGCTTAAAGGGTCAAAACTGTAATTCAGGGTTTGAAATATTTGCCTACTGTTAAAATATAAAACCTTGCTAAGTACATCAGTAGGTTTCAAACCTATATGCTTAAAGAGGTTCTAATACATACTTATGCGTTAAAATCGCTTAAAAAGGCGATTTGGAGCCATTTCCGGGTTTTGTATAAAAGGCTGATATTTTTAAAATTCCAGAAGGCTCAAAATACTTTATTTTACATATTAGATCAGTAGAAAAAGGCTTGGGGTCAATAGAGTTTATAAAACTCATTTTATGGCTTAAGAGGGCAAAACCGGCATAAACCGAATTAAGCTTAGAACACTAAGTTATGCTCAGCCTAAAAATAAATAAAAATCTCCAAAAATCCCAAAATATTATTGTATAACAGGAGGTATAAGGTTTTGTATAAAAATTTGGGTTTATATAGGCTATATGCAATTTATGCTTTTTAATTAATAAAGAAGCTCTTAATTACGCTAATGAGCATAACTCTTAATCTAGACCTCAAACTGATCTCAAATTTTGGGTGCAAGTTTATAAATCAATAGCTAAGGTGTCTACCCTTTTATTTTTCCAAAAATCACATTTGAAGGTCATTTGGGCATAATGGTCAACATATAAGCGATTAACGGAAACATGCATGTGAATAGGATATCTAATGAACCAGGTTGTATCATCTCAGAGAGTTATACTAACATGTAAATAGGTCCAAAAGAAGTTCTAAGGCAATCCTAAACTTGGCTTGAACGGGTCAGAACTGATAGTCAAAGCAATAGTCAAACTATGCGACTTTCGGCTCCGAACCGAGCTTAAACTGAAAATTGTCGAGTTGAACATGTTGGAACATGTTCTTACATTAATTACCAAGTTATTTTAATGATCAAACAGGTTGCATGTATCCTACATTGCTAATTATGCATTAATTTGAAAATAAGCATTCTGTTGACTTTTTAAGATAAGTTTTGACTCGACAATTAACATAGTTAGAGTGGGAATCTGGAAATACCCTTTTAAGGGTTTGTTACCCACATAATTACCTACTTATAGGTATCTTTAATTCGAGATATTAGTGAGTAATTATTGACTAATCTCGAAGTCAAACCTTAATTACGATGGTTTGACTTTTATCTAATTAACTAAGCTAAAACGAATTTAGAAAGGTTAAGGACACTTACAAAGGTCCTAATTAGGATTAGGGATCACTAGGAAGTTGGCTTGCTGATCAGAGAGCTCCAGAAGTTGAGTTGTGAACTTATGCAAGTGAATGAACAAATTGTTTACAACTTATGCTCCTTATATACTAAATTTGATCTCATAAGATGATGCCACCATGGTCTACAACTGATATAAGATCATTACAGGTGCCCCCTATGCATGAAATACCATTGGGGCAGGCCCTGGTATGTAAAACAAACGTTTTAAGTCGGTTAACAGGTCTGACTGGCAGCTGTGCAAAAGTTTCTGTTGCTGGCACTCTGACGCGGGCCGCGTAAGCCCATAAGGGGCTCTTACGCGGGCCGCCTGGCCTGTCAGAACCTGCCAAACAAGTTTAAACTTTGCACTTTTGGTCCCTGGTCCTTTCTAACGTGGTTTTAAGTCCCTAAATTGCAGTTTCAGCTCTCTAACCTTATTTTTAAGGGTCTTGGGACTCTTGCTAACTTAGTTAAGTCCTTGACTATCTTTGTAACTACTCATAAGGCCTTAAAATTCAACGTTGATGCTTTTAACCCCTCGTATACGAATTTGATCATAACTTTCTTATACGATAACGAAACTTTATGAAATTTTAACCACATATTCTAGTGAGTATATTTTATCGTTACAAAGCTTCGGGTCCGCCAAAAGGTCACTCAGAGGTATACTTTGCACATGTTGACACTTTTAGACCCCGTGGTTTGTAATTCCTCACTTTCTTTCATATTTAGCTTCGTATGATCCATGATTTATTCGTTTGAAGGTATAAACATTATGTAGGGCTATTTTTGAATATATTTATCCATTGTTGACACTTTGGACCCTTATATTCGCATAGTTTCCCCGTTTGCCAACTTTAGTCCCTCTAAAGAATTCTTTCACACGTTCAAAACTTATGACACGTGTCAATACCTTATTGGACATGAATTTTCGAGGTGTTACATCCTCACCCCCTTAAAAGAAATCTCGTCCTCGAGATTTATGGAAACAATTGAGGGTATTTCTCTTTCATTGTGGACTCTAACTCCCACGTATATTCAGGACCTCTGCGGGCATCCCATTTCACCTTGACGATAGGCACAAGCTTCCTTCGAAGTCTTTTTACCTGTCGATCTTCAATCGACACAGGTTTCTCCACAAATTTCAAGCTCTCGTCTATGTGCACATCTGTGTGTGGTATGACTAGCGATTCATCAGCTAGACATTTCTTCAGATTGCAGACGTGGAATACATTATGAATACCACTGAGCTCTTCAGGTAAGTTTAACTTATAAGCCACTGATCCAATACATTCAATGATCTCGAATGGTCCTATATACCTCGGGCTAAACTTACCTTTCTTACCAAATCGCATCACCCCTTTCCAGGGCGATACTTTAAGCAAAACTTTATCGCCAACCTCAAACTTGAGAGGTTTTCGCCTCTTATCAGCATAGCTCTTCTGCCTATCCCGGGCAGCTTTTAGGCGATCACGAATCTGGACAATCTTGTCCGTCGTCTCAAATACTATATCAGGACCTGATAATTGAGCGTCTCCTACTTCTGCCTAACAAATGGGCGTTCTACACTTCCTACCATATAGTGCCTAAAAAGGTGCAGCCTGAATGCTGATATGGTAGCTATTGTTGTAGGAGAACTCGACCAATGGTAGATGCCTATCGCAACTACCGCCTAGATCAATCACACACGCACGTAGCATGTCTTCCAAAGTCTGAATAGTACGCTCACTTTGCCCATCTGTTTGAGAATGGTAAGCCGTACTGAAATTCAATTGAGTGCCCAGAGATTGTTGGAAACTCTTCCAAAAATGAGACGTGTACCTAGTATCCCTATCTGAGATAATAGATACCGGTACGCCATGTAAGGATACAATCTTATCCACGTACAGTTGAGCTAACATGTCGGAGCTATATGTCTCTTTAATGGGCAGGAAATGTGCTGACTTAGTCAGTCTATCCACTATGACCCATATAGTATCATTTCCTTTCTTCGTCTTTGGCAGCTTGGTGATGAAATCCATCATCACCATTTCCCATTTCTAAGTGGAAATTTTAGGTTGTTGTAGCAAACCTGACGGTTTCTGATGTTCAGCTTTAACTTGAGCACACGTCAATCATTTAGCTACATAAGCATCTATAGACTTCTTCAAGCCTATCCACCAATAGTTTGCCTTTACATCTTGGTACATCTTGTCTGCTCTAGGATGAACGGAATATTTGGTGCTGTGGGCTTCCTTGAGGATAACATCCCGAAGTCCTCCATAAATAGGAACCCATATACGTCCATTTAATCTTAAAATTCCGTCTTTACCATAGGATAACTGTTCTTCAGTTACTCCTAACTTTTCCTCAGGATAGTTAGCTTCCAACACAGCTTCCTTTTGTGCAGCTAACAACCTTTCATTCAGACTATTTTTTATTTCAATGCTCTTGGCATTGATTCTTATTGGCTTTACTCTTTCTTTTCTACTCAAGGCATCTGCGACTACATTAGCCTTGCCGGGATGGTATCTTATTTCACAATCATAGTCGTTCAGAGTTTCCATCCAGCGTCGCTGCCTCATGGTCAAATCCTTCTGATTGAACAAGTGTTGAAGGCTTTTGTGATTGGAGTATATCACACACTTTGTTCCGTACAGATAGTGCCTCCAAAGCTTCAGTGCAAATACAACGGCACACAACTCCAAGTCATGGGTGGTGTAATTCTTCTCGTGCACCTTTAGTTGACGTGAAGCATAGGCAATGACCTTGCCTTTTTGCATTAACACACAACTCATCCCGGTGTGTGATGCATCACAATAAACTATAAACTCATCGATTCCATCAGGCAATGTCAGTACAGGAGCATTGCTCAACTTCTGCTTCAAAATGTCGAAAGATTCTGCTGCTTAGCCCCCAATCAAACTTGCTATTCTTGCGAGTGAGTAGAGTCAGGGGTGCTGCAATTCTTGAGAAATTCTCGATGAAGCGCCTGTAATATCCTGCCAATCCTAAGAAACCGCGAATCTCTGTAGGCGTCTTCGGCTCTTGCCAATTCATAATCGCTTCAATCTTAGCGGGATCCACTTGGATACCACGCTCACTCACAACATGTCCAAGAAATTGGACTTCTTGAAGCCAAAACTCGCATTTTGAAAATTTGGCATAGAGCTTTTCTTGATGTAGCAGCTTCAGAATACATCGAAGATGTTTCTCATGGTCAGCTTGGCTTTTCGAGTAGATGAGAATGTCGTCGATGAAGACGATGACGAATTTATCTAAATAAAGCTTGCAGACGCGATTCATGAGATCCATGAATGCGGCAGGTGCGTTAGTGAGCCCAAACGGCATCACTAAGAACTCATAATGACCATAGCGAGTCCTAAACGCGGTCTTGTGTACATCTTCATCCTTAACTTTCAACTGATGATAGCCTGACCTCAGATCTATCTTGGAAAAGTAGCTCGCTCCTTGTAGCTGATCGAACAGATCGTCGATCCTTGGTAACGGATACCTATTCTTGATAGTAACCTTATTAAGCTCACGGTAATCGATGCATAAACGCATCGAACTATCTTTCTTCTTGACGAACAAGATTGGTGCCCCCCATGGAGACGAACTCGGTCTAATGAAGCCTTTGCCTAGCAACTCATCTAGCTGCGTCCTTAATTCCTTCATCTCCGTTGGCGCCAATCTATAAGGTGCTCTAGCCATAGGTGCAGCTCCGGGGATGATATCAATTCTGAATTCCACTTGTCTATCTGGTGGCAAACCAGGTAGTTCTTCCGGGAAAACTTCAGGGTATTCAGAAATGACTGGGATATCTTCAATCCTAGGTTTCTCCTTGTCAATGGTTACCTCTGCCATATAGATGACACAACCCTTCTTCAGACATCTGGATGCCTTGAGCATTTTCACTTGCTCAGGCAATCCATGTTGGGTATCTCCCTGGATGGTAAGTGGTTCACCAGACGGAGTCTTGATTACTACTTGCTTCTTGTTACACACTATCTGGGCTTGGTTATGCGATAACCAATCCATACCTATCACTACATCAAAGCCAGCTAGCTTAAAAGGTAATAAGGACAAAGGAAAAGAGTGGTTCCTAATGGATAGGACACATCCATCTAATACAGTCGAAACTATTTCTATTGTTCCATCAGCTAATTCCACTTCATATTTCACACTTAGGGTTTTAACAGGTAATTTCAATAATTCACAGAACTTATTATCTACAAAAGATTTATCCGCCCCAGGATCAAATAATACTCTTGCGTAGACATCATTTATTAGAAAAGTACCTGTTATCATATTATCATTCTGAATAGCTTCCTAAGCATTCATCTGGAAGACCCTGGCATTGGTCTTCTTTCCCTCTTCCGCCTTTTTCGCCAATTTCGGGCAGTTGGGTCTAAGATGTCCCTTCTCGTTACAATTAAAGCATGTGGCATCCTTGAGTTTCTTACAGTCTAATGCCTTGTGATCTGGGGACTTGCAAATTCCACATGCTTTTGGTTGGGATTGCGATCTTGACTCATACCTGCACTTCCCAAAATGGTGCTTCTTACAAACCTTGCACCTGGGTTTATCACCCGTCTGTTGATCTCCCTTCTTGGATTCCGACCCTTTCTTGTGGTCGTTATTTCCCTTGCGCTTCTTATCTAGCGCCGCGAACCATCATCTTCGCGTTTCCTTTTCTCGGCATCCGAATTTCTCAGTGATCTCTGTCTAACTGCGTCCAGCGTGAGGGATAGAGATATGTCAGCTACTAACCTGAATGTAGCGGGCCGAGAGGCCTTGACACTTTCTTTTATTTCTGGGGCCAGACCCCCAATAAAACGGGCTATCCTCTTCGGTTCAGGTGTCACAAGGTAAGGAACTAGCCTTGACAAGGTATTGAAACTTGTGAGATAAGCCTGGTAGTCCAGGTTCTTCATTACCAGAGATAGAAAATCAGACTCTATCCTTTCAACCTCATGCTGAGGGCAGTAGTTTTCCTTGATTAGGGTAACAAATTGTTCCCAAGACATGTTGTACAAAGGTACCTTTCCGGTGGCTTGAATCAATGACTTCCACCATGCTAGGGCTTCACCCTTGAAAGACTGTGACACAAACTTCACAATGTCTCTTTCAGCACAACCACTGATGTCCACAACAGTGTCCATCTCATCCAGCCAAGTCATGTAATCCACAGCCCCTTTTTCTGTGGTAAAATCCCAGGGTTTACAAGAAACGAAATACTTATATGTACAGGACTTGGTACGTGGAGCATCATCAAATACTATCTTCTTGGGTGGAGTATTGTTGTTGTTTGAAGAGTGTCTATCATCATCCTTCTTAGATACATCTTTCTTAGATGGCGGCTTGCTGTGAGACTCCGAGTGAGTCTTAGGCTTGGTGTGCAGTGTAGATAGGGTCCTACTATGGGTCCCACTGTACTCACTGTACTGCCGCTCTAAGGCCTTTGTAACCGCATCATCAACAAGGGCTTTCAGCTCTGCGCAAGTTAACTGTATCTTTGCATTCTCGTGATTCTCTACCGGACGACTGTTTACCTCGTCCGACCCCGCCATGTAGCTTCAATTGCTACATATAGACAATAATAGGCAAGGTTTTATTTATTTAGAAGCTAATACAGCATTTTATATTTTTATTAACCATGGTTTGAAATAGCCATTTTTGGTTAATTTGTTAATCAATTATTTATGTAGGACCTTTATTATAATCCTATATTACAATTAAGAATTTATATATAACTTAGTCACAAAGACAGTGTTAATTTATAACCCGGATTCTTACAGAATCGAGGTATTAGGGTCTGAATCACAGTTCATTACCCTTTATAGACAGTGAGTTGTAGACTTCTACTGTCTCTTAGTCCCAAACGACATTAATTATTACCCATAGGCACTTCATCCCCAAGGGATGGTTATTTACTTTCAGGGAATTTTAAATTAACCCAATTTTCAAAGATGACCTATGTGAGTTTTACTGCATCACAATTTGCCTAGTATGTTAACATACTTACAGATGTTAACATAAATTTGGAATCTTTTAGACAGGTTCTACCATCTTGGCCATGCCTGCGACGACATGTGGCTAGGTTTTACCCCTAAGATTCTCTTTTTAGCATAACGCAGATCAATCCTAAGTTGAGACGTTAATTATAGATCTGAATCTAATTATGGAGGTACCATCTTGGCCTTGTCTTAAAATGACACATGGCTAGGTCTTGTTCCTTTTTAGATTTTGCCATTTTTATAATAATGGTAGATCTTCTTTATTAGGAATGTTATTTTCATTTTACTTTTTATTTTAAGTTTATGCATATACTTATTAATAATAAACAATTATGAAAATTTAAATTCAACCATTCCATTAATAAAGATTAAACAGTACAACATTTGCCCTAAACGGGACTTCTACAAAATAACATGCCCGCGCAGGGGCGAAACACAAACAAACAAACCCACGCAGGGGTTAACTGAAAGACATGCCCACGCAGGGGCAGAATACTAAAAGACAAGCCCACGCTGGGGCTAAGTACAGAAATAAAAAGTCCACGCAGGGACTGATTATAACTAAATAAAATAACAACAAAGGTCTTCAATGACCCCTTCTTTTGGACTTCCCCTTTAGCAAGTCTGACAGACCCTTGAAGAAGCCTTGACGTTCCCTGCGGTCTTCTTGAACCACTTGCTCAACATGGTTCAATCTATCGAGAACCTCCTGTTGACGTTCCGGCAGGATTAGCTGCGGCTGCGGCGGCTGGTAAAGAGGTTGAGGAGGTGGCGGATGCTGGTACCCATATGTTGGGTAACCAGTGGTCCAAAGACCACCATAGGGTCCCTCTGGGTGACGTGCGTTGTAGTCCCACGCTTCCTGATATGGGTCTACGTTGGCATATTCGAACTGGGTATGAGCCGGCTGCTCAAAAGGGTTGTACACCGCTGAGCTGGCGTAAGCAGGAATTGGGTTATCAAAACCCACTGGTGGCGCCATAGGCGCAGAGTTGATCTCTGGGATGGGGTTCGATGGACCCCCTACCTGTGGTTCTTCTTCTTCTTGGAGTGGCGGGTAGTGACTGCCACTCGATGGTTGGGGCGTGCTGATGCGGACACCCCCTCGCACGGACATCCGTGCGTTTGACCTTCTCCGCCTCGGTGGCTCCGGAGGCCGTTGTTGCTCCACTGGTGGTGGTGGTGGCGGAGTGACTGCCACGAAACGAGAATCCTGGGAAGGATCCTGTTGCTATTGCTGCTGCTGCTGCTGATAAGGAGACGAGTGCTCGGAGGGCGTGAAATACCAGTCCCACTGAGTAAACCTCACCTGGTAACTATCAGGACCGCGGTACGGCGATCCGTGGAAAGATGACCCATCAGAGATTTCGATGGGGTGGTTTGGGGTCCCGGTAGCAGGCTCCACGGGATCCGTATCCTCGTCCATGTCATTCTCACCAGAAAAATGATCTTCTGGTCCAAGTGAGTTAAAACCCACGGGTTCTTGAAGGTAGTTAGCCGGGTTGAACCGGCTTTGGAATGCGGGGGTAGGGTCACCAAAAGAGTGGTGAGAGTTGGACCTTTGCAATGGTATGAAAGAAGGTGGTTGGTTGTTGGGCTCATTCTCTGATTGGGGCCCAAAAGAATGCTGATACGAAGGTGAGGAACTGAGGGAGACTGACCGCCTCCCGGGTTCAACGTAGAGTCTCCACGGCTCTTGTGGGCTCGTACTCATCGTGATCGATGGAGTTCGCCGGTGCGAAGGTCCGGCTTCATGATCGTGGCTTGTGAAAGGAGCCTTTCCTCGTCCGCGTCTCATTCTTGGTGGCATGGTTAAACCTGTCAACATCAATAATACAACAACATATATATAAAATAAAAAAAAACAAAATGAAATAAAACAAAACAGAGTTTGTCCTATGTTCTTTGTCTAGACTCGGAACTCGAGGAATGTGCATTTATTTGACTGAGATTAAACACAAAAGGCTAGTGTTTAATTCACTCAGCGTTGGCTCTGATACCAACCTGTCACACCCCTATTTTTCCACGTGTCACCGGTGGGCCCGGTGGGGGTTCCGTGACGTAGTTGATATCGTCATAGTCAAACATACAATATATAAATGCACAGCGGAAGCAAAAGAAAGATTTATTTCAACTTAATAATATTGTAATATCCAAGTATCACAAAGTAGTCGAAATAGATCCACAGGCGGATCCGAAACAAAGAGGAGACTTTTATTCAACAAACTTCATGCATCCTAAGCTTGCGAGACTTATACTGATGCTAAGGAGTGGCCAGCCTATTACGCGTAGTACCTGCACTTAGCCTTTTTGGAAAATACGTCAGTTTACACTGGTAAATACAATTTAACTGACTCATTTTGAAAAAATGTTTAAAATTGATTTGAATGCCCGCGGCACAAAACTTTTTATAACTTGGGATAATTATTTACTCATAATCTTGTAAAAGAATTACATGTCTGTTATGCGTTTAGTTGCCCGGGTCATATCGGGTTAAAGATTAATAGACACACCACTTAATATAATTATGCCGCAAGACTTCTCTCGTCCAACAATTATACTCTATTGAAATGCACTACGGGTGTACGCCTACACCCGTGTACTAAAGTCGTTGCCATTCTTGGAATGATGCCAAGGATATCCGGGACATGGTCATTAAACCCCCAAAGGCGTTAAACAAACAAAACATTGTTTTAAACGGGTTAATTTGACAACACTTAACGACCAACCGGTTAAGGTCAATTTCCCGACCAAGCGGTATTCTATATACCGTACCGCAAGCCCGTATAGGGAAAATAAGTTAAACGTATTTACCTGAGCAAAGTATAAATCAAATACAGCAAGTGCACGTAGCTTTTACTGGGCTCCTATATCTGGAATTAAGGTTTTAATAACCTATTAGAATTCTAACGGGTCTTAAGCTTAGACTGGTTAGTTGTATATAAAGATTACGGTTTTAAACGCATGATAAGGCGAAGACCGTTTTAGAATGTGGTTTTGACCTGACAAGCTTGCATGCTTGCTTAATATGGGTAACTTAATCACATTCTGGATTTTGAGACCGAAATAATATGGTTTGACCTGTTTCGGCTAACATGGGTAAACTAGTTACATAAGCCGATCCGAACGCGTAAAGTGCGTAACAAGTAACCATAAGAGTCATATACATGTTTCTGAAGTTAATATGCCTAAAATGTGTTGTGACATCAGAATGATACCTTCCATTATGCCCTAAATGGTTTTAAACCAAAACTATGCCTTATAAGGGCATTTTGGTCATTTTAAAGGGTGTAAGAACCTGAGGTACAGGTCTGATTAAATCAGCAAATATACTTAATTTACTAAGTTATAATAGTAGGGTATCAAATATATGTGAATTTTGTAACTTATAACCATACTATGCTCCGTAGGGGCATTTTGGTAATTTCACGTATGCTTAAACGGTCAAAACTGTAATTCTAGGTTTGAAATATTTGCCTACTGTTAAAATATAAAATCTTGCTAAGTACATCAGTAGGTTTCAACCCTATATGCTTAAAGAGGTTCTAATACATACTTATGCGTTAAAATCGCTTAAAAAGGCGATTTGGAGCCATTTCCGGGTTTTGTATAAAAAGCTGATATTTTTAAAATTCCAGAAGGCTCAAAATACTTTATTTAACATATTAGATCAGTAGAAAAAAGTTTGGGGTCAATAGAGTTTATAAAACTCATTTTATGGCCTAACATGGCAAAACCGGCATAAACCGAATTAAGCTTAGAACACTAAGTTATGCTCAGCCTAAAAATAAATAAAAATCTCCAAAAATCCCAAAATATTATTTTATAACAGGAGGTATAAGGTTTTGTATAAAAATTTGGGTTTATATAGGCTAGATGCAATTTATGCTTTTTAATTAATAAATAAGCTCTTAATTACGCTAATGAGCATAACTCTTAATCTAGACCTCAAACTGATCTCAAATTTTGGGTGCAAGTTTATAAATCAATAGCTAAGGTGTCTACCCTTTTATTTTTCCAAAAATCACATTTTATGGTCATTTGGGCATAATGGTCAACATATAAGCGATTAACGGAAACATGCATGTGAATAGGATATCTAATGAACCAAGTTGTATAATCTCAGAGAGTTATACTAACATGTAAATAGGTCCAAAAGAAGTTCTAAGGAAATCCTAAACTTGGCTTGAATGGGTCAGAACTGATAGTCAAAGCAATAGTCAAACTATGCGACTTTCGGCTCCGAACCGAGCTTAAACTGAAAATTGTCGAGTTAAACATGTTGGAACATGTTCTTACATTAATTACCAAGTTATTTTAATGATCAAACAGGTTGCATGTATCCTACATTGCTTATTATGCATTAATTTGAAAATAAGCATTCTGTTGACTTTTTAAGATAAGCTTTGACTCGACAATTAACATAGTTAAAGTGGGAATCTGGAAATACCCTTTTAAGGGTTTGTTACCCACATAATTACCTACTTATAGGTATCTTTAATTCGAGATATTAGTGAGTAATTATTGACTAATCTCGAAGTCAAACCTTAATTACGACTGTTTGACTTTTAGCTAATTAACTAAGCTAAAACGAATTTAGAAAGGTTAAGGACACTTACAAAGGTCCTAATTAGGATTAGGGATCACTAGGAAGTTGGCTTGCTGATCAGAGAGCTCCAAAAGTTGAGTTGTGAACTTATGCAAGTGAATGAACAAATTGTTTACAACTTATGCTCCTTATATACTAAATTTGATCTCATAAGATGATGCCACCATGGTCTACAACTGATATAAGATCATTACAGGTGCCCCCTATGCATGAAATACCATTGGGGCAGCCCCTGGTATGTAAAACAAACGTTTTAAGTCGGTTAACAGGTCTGACTGGCAGCTATGCAAAAGTTTCTGTCGCTGGCACTCTGACGCGGGCCATGTAAGCCCATAAGGGGCTCTTACGCGGGCCGCCTGGCCTGTCAGAACCTGCCAAACAAGTTTAAACTTTGCACTTTTGGTCCCTGGTCCTTTGTAACGTGGTTTTAAGTCCCTAAATTGAAGTTTCAGCCCTCTAACCTTATTTTTAAGGGTCTTGGGACTCTTGCTAACTTAGTTAAGTCCTTGACTAACTTTGTAACTACTCATAAGGCCTTAAAATTCAACGTTGACGCTTTTAACCCCTCGTATACGAATTTGATCATAACTTTCTCATACGATAACGAAACTTTATGAAATTTTAACCACATATTCTAGTGAGTATATTTTATCGTTACAAAGCTTCGGGTCCGCCAAAAGGTCACTCAGAGGTATACTTTGCACATGTTGACACTTTTAGCCCCTGTGGTTTGTAATTCCTCACTTTCTTTCATATTTAGCTTCGTATGATCCATGATTTATTCGTCTGAAGGTATAAACATTATGTAGGGCTATTTTTGAATATATTTATCCATTGTTGACACTTTGGACCCTTATATTCGCATAGTTTCCCCGTTTGCCAACTTTAGTCCCTCTAAAGTATTCTTTCACACGTTCAAAGCTTATGACACGTGTCAATACCTTATTGGACATGAATTTTCGAGGTGTTACAATAATTGGTGTCTATAAGAAAGTAACCAACTTTAAGTTAACAGCGGAAGCATATAAAGTAAAACCCAAACATAAGTAATAAGTTCATAAGTTTAAATGTTTAACATGCAACTCAATAGTCCATGTCCCACAACGATCACTCCTCCCTGTGCAAGCTCCATAAGTACCTAACGACCTGCAAGGCATGTAACAACGAGTCAACAACAAAGTTGAGCGAGTTCACAGTTGGATGTTCGTTTTAAGTTGTTCCAAAAACATAGTTTTTCATTAGCTGGCTTACTTGCCGTGGGGGTTACCCCATAGTTGAAAGTATGATAAACCAATTCCTTCTTTTCCAAACCATAACCAGTGGGGGCTTCCCCATGTGAACCACTAGACCGTTACCATATCGACAACTGACGAACAATAGTTGTGCCCTACGTCAATGTCTATCATCATTGACTAAGTGCCCAGATCCATTAGTACACGCCCGTCCGACCGGCACGGTGTGAGGCTTGTCAACCCTAATAGCGCTATTACCTAATGACCCGCTCGCCATTGGCCCGGAGATTAAGTCGATATAAAAATGAGGGACTTCATGATAGAGTTTTGTCTAGTAAGTTTAAGGTTGTTGTCCTACCCAAGGAGGACGAACGTATGTATTCTACCCAAGGAGAATACGCAGGATTAATATTGGCATCCTACCCATGGAGGATGGAGGTACATATCCTACCCAAGGAGAATATGTAGGTTTCGTTTTAGTTCTTTAACCCATTCCCAACCACCGGGAATCCCATGACTTATAAAGAGTGTGAACTCACCTTGGTTTGCTCGGTAGATAAACAAAAGGTCAATCGAGCTGGTTGAGGCTAACCACGTTCTAACATGGTTAGCATACAAGTCAGGTCTAGGTTCAAGTAGTGCACGCATGTTTACACAGAAGTAACAAGTCAAGAACACGAACTGATCATGGCAAACACGTAGAACACATTAGCAGTCAATTATATAAAAGGGCCCAACTTGTGCGACTCGGATGATTGGGCCATCGAGCTTAAGCGAGCCCATTCATCTTGTGCTGAGTTGGTGACTAAAGCCCAATGAGCATTCGGCCCAACCTGTTGTGCGATCAGCACAACTTGTGCGATCCACAATGGGTTGTGCAATCCAAAAGTTACCCGGCCCAAAACGTAAGTAATCCAAACATACATACACGGCTCAAATGATAACAAACGTTGATCTTGTGCGGTCCGGATGGACTTGTGCGGTCCAGTCAAGTTGTGCGACTGGATATTGGGCTTTAAGGCCCAACAACATAATAAGGTCCAAACAGTGTGTGTGGCCCAAGACTTGTGCGATCGTCACTGCCTCTTGCGATCCACACGTCTTGTGCGATCGTGCAGTTCTAAGTTGTACTGTGAGCTTAAACAGTTGCTACCTATGGCTTGTGCGACCAGATCAGACCTTGTGTGATCTGATCTTGTGCGATCGAGGAAGCCTTGTGCGATCAGGCTTATTATTCGAAACTTATGGAAATCAGTTACACCATTTATTTGCAATCAATTCTAACAGTTTCCATATTCAAAATCAATCGACTAACATAATCAGTAGTTTCTAATCAACCCATTATTCGATCAAACATGATTTTATCAACTAATTTCTTATGAACCCTAACCATGTTCAAAGCATAAATGGCATCTTATAACATTCAAACTATCAGATTTAAGCTTTCAACATCATCAAGCAAACAATCCGAAAAGCAGAAACATAACAACCAATTAACATCCATTCAGTTATAGATCATTATCATGCAAATTCCGATTCATATTATCAAATACACATGTGAGCCGATTTTTATGAACACAAATCTCATTAGTTAGCATTTATATTCAAATCATATGCCATCACCAACATCATCACGTAAACACATATAAACTACAACCTCATCATGCAATCAATAGTTTAAACACTAACCTGTTAGAGAAGAGGATGATCCGAATCAAAAGTTTCGAGAGAAGGGGGTTGTGGCCGTCGGTTTCGAGAGGAGAGAAAGAGAGGGTAGGATTTGTGTGTGTTATGTGAATTGAAAATAATGAGGAGTATACACTTTCCTCATGGGTTATGTGTGTAAAGGGAGTGGGCCGAACCCCATCATGGGCTGCCCTTGGTTCGGATACAATGAGTGTGGCCCGAATGGGCTTGTGCAATCGGCCAAGTGTTATGCAATCAGACTCGTTTTGTGTGATCATATTACATACATACATGCATTTCACAAAATCACATAACATAACATTCCATTAGTCATCTAAGTTCACATAATCACGTAACATTCACACCGGTTACATCAAAGTACAAAGAGAGGTTTGAAATACGAGTTGTCACATCAAGCACCGCAATCAATGGAAGATAGCCGTTACAGGCGGCAACCCAAAAAGGGGAAAGAAACAGCAGGCACCAGCCTTGTATACGCAGTGAACAAGAAATAGGGCAACCAGGATCTTGTAGGTTGTAGCCGAAAAGATAAACGGCCCAGAAGAAAAGGAGCCCAAGAGAGAAAATAGATCCAGCCAATAATATCTAGCAAAAAAGAGAAAATAAAAGCAATAAATAGAAAATAGAAAATAAGAAAGAACGTATGTTTGGATATGAATTGGATATTTTTAACACCCCCCCCCTCAATTCAATGTCCAAACATATCATGCATTTGTAGCATACGACACATCATTTCATGTTGATTTATGAAAAGGCCTTTAGTGAAGACATCTGCTAATTGTTTGCTAGACTCAGTAGCGATAGTTTTAATTATGCCAGCAGAAATCTTTTCACGAAGAAAAAATAAATCAATTTCAAAGTGTTTTGTTCTATCGTGGAACACAGGATTAGCTGCTATAGAAATAGCAGCAGTATTGTCACAAAAAAGTTTTATGGGTAAATTAATAGGGACTTTCAATTCTTTGAGAATGTTTAGTAACCACATGATTTCACATGTAGCTGCACACATAGCCCGATCTAGAGACAGTCCCTTGTTTCTTGCTTTTCCAGGAGACTAAGGAGTTACCTAGAAAGATACAAAATCCACTAACGGACCTTCTAGAACCTAAACACTTACCCCAATCAGAGTCGGCGAACGCAGTAAGATCAAACGACGTACCTTTGCTCAAAGGAATTCCCTTACCTGGGCATTTTTTAAGACACCGAAGCACTCGCAGAGCTAATTGCATGTGAGAGTTAGTAGGTTTATGCATGAATTGACTTAAGAATTGCACAGAATATGATATATATCAGGACGAGTGTGAGACAAATAAATGAGTTTACCAACCAATTTTTGATAATCGGTTATATTTGTTAATAGAGTTTCATCCTTTTTTGCAGAGGTTCACGACCGCAAAGTTTTGATCAATAGGCGTGTTAACATGCTTGCAACCACCAAGACCAAACTCGGTTAATAACTCCATACAGTACTTTCTTTGAGATAAACATATACCAAGTTGTGATCTAATAACTTCAATACCAAAAAAGTATTTTACCAAACCAAGATCCTTAATCATAAAGTTTGATTTTAACAATTGTTTTACTTTGTTGACTTCATTTACATCATTACCAGTTATGATAATGTCATTGACATATACTAACAATATAATAAGTGCAGAGTTTGTGGATTTAACAAACAAAGAATAGTCACTCTTGCTTTGTTTAAAGCCTAGATCAAGAAGAACCCCAACCAATTTTTCATTCCACATTCTAAGTGCTTGTTTCAGGCCGTATAAGGATTTAGTTAATTTACACACTTTAGATTCATTTTGCGAAAAATATCCTTCTGTCAAACTCATATAAACTTCTTCATTCAGATCACCATATAAAAAGGCATTATTAATATCTAACTGATAAAGAGGCCAATCTTTTTCAACAGCTAAGCTAATCACACACCGAATAGTAACCATTTTTACTACAGGGGAAAAGGTCTCATCAAAATCCACTCCTTCCCTTTGATTATAGCCTTTTGTAACAAGCCTAGCTTTATACCTCTCAATTTCACCTGTAGACTTATATTTTATTTTATACACCCATTTACAACCTATTGGTTTTCTTCCTATAGGTAGATTAACTAGTTCCCATGTATTATTTCTATTTAGGCCTCCATTTCCTCGTTCATAGCATTTACCTAATTAACATCTGACACAGCCTCTTTAAACTTTGGGGTTCAACAGTTTTATTTAATATAGTGGCAAAACATTGATTTTCAATTGACAAATTTGAATAATTAACTACTTTTCCAACCCATACTTGACTTTTCCTTCAATGACAAAGTCTTCCAATTTTTTTGGCAAAGAAACATTTCTAGTCGATTTTCTAACATGTATTGTAGGATCATTATTTCCCTTGGGAGAGCTTGTCTCTTCATTAGTTCTATCAGTGTTACTTATGTCACTAGAACCTTCTCCTAAGTTGGGTGGATGATCACAACTGATAGTATCGTTTAGAACCCTCTCCTTATCCCTAGGGTTATTTTCAATAGGACCTTCACCTAAGTGAGGTGGAAGATCACAACTAATAGAGTCATTTAGAACCCTCTCCTCACTAGGACCTTCATCCATGTTATTTCCACTTGAGACAATTTGGGGCTCAAACAAATCAAAAAAGTTCAAATTGTTAACAGTATTATCAATATTTGAATCAAATCGATTTAACAAGTTATTATTTTTAAATGGAAAAATATTTTTATAAAATTTAACATCTCTTGAGAAGAAAGCAATTTTTTTGATCTAAGCTCCACAATTTATATCCTTTTTTACTATTTGAATATCCAAGAAAAACACATTTTTCAGCACGATAAGCAAATTTATCGGGTTCATTTAAAACAGTACTAAAACATAAACACCCAAAATTTCTCAAGTGGTTAAGATATGGTTCAAAACCAAATAACAATTCATAGGGAGACTTACCTTTCAAAATAGAAGAAGGTGTCCTATTAATAAGATAGGATGCAGTTAGAACACATTCAGACCAAAAACTAAGAGGCACACCCCCTTGAAATAGTAAAGTCCTAGCGACATTAAGAAGGTGTCCATGTTTCCTTTCAACAATGCCATTTTGTTGAGGGGTGTATGAACATGAAGTTTGATGAATTATTCCATTTGTTCTTAGAAATTCATGCATTTGATTATTAACAAATTCAGAACCATTATCACTTCTAAAAGTTTTTATGGTCATGTTAAATTGATTTTTAACCATGTAATAAAAACTTTCTAGATTATAAAAAACTTCACTTTTAGACTTCATTAAGTACACCCATACAGTCCTAGAATAGTCATCCACAATGGTCAAGAACTATCTAAAACCTTCTTTGCTTGGAACTCTATATGGACCCCAAACATCTAAATGAACGAGTTCTCCTACATATGAAGACTTGTGATTACTTAAAGGGAATGGTTCACGGTGTTGTTTGGCTCTGTGACAAATATCACATGGAAGGGAATCGTTAACGGGTTTTAATCTTAAACTGTCCTTTAAAACATTTAGCACTTGATCTGAAGGGTGTCCCAACCTTGAATGCCACAAGTTTAATTGATCATAGCTAGTAAAGCACACCTTTGCAGGTTTAGATGCATCACCACAAAAATACAATCCATCAAATTGGTTACCAGTTAACAGAATTTTCTTTGTATGTGAATCATGAAGATAACATTTATATTCATCAAAGGAAATTGTTAATTTATTATCCCTAGACAATTTGTAAACAAAGAGCAAGTTCACACAATATTCTGGCACAAAGAAAACATCATGTAAGATAATATCACAACTTAGCATGAGCGAGCCAATTTTAGTAACTTTTGCATTGGTGCCATTAGGATGACCAACTCTTATATTAAATTCAGAAACATCAACGATATCAAATAAGTTCCTATCAGACATAACCATGTGTTGATTAGCGCCAGAGTCAACTACCCAACCATTGTTGCCCAAAGAATTTGGTCCACTTGTAAACCTAAAGACTTTGTGTCTATTATCATTAAAGAAACGTATAGAATTATCTTCAATATTATAGCCTTTTCTTTCATCGATAAGTTTTAACAGTTTAGAGATTTGTTTAGCACTGAATGGTAACATAGAATTGGTAGTATATGCATTAGGTTTACCAAAATTAATATTTTGTACCCAGTGTTGTCTAGATAAATTTTTTGGACCATGTGGAAAACCAACCAATTTAAAACATCTATCCGTGGTATGTCCAATTCTATTGCAGTGAGTGCATTTAAGTATTGATTTTGGACATGTTCTAAAAATATTATTTTCGAAATTTTGACTAAACTTTGAGGAGATGTTAGACATAACATGTGATGCTAATAACAAAACAGATTAATATAATCAGAATCTTTTTGCAAAAGAAACAGATAGGTAAACAAATACCTTGCAAACAAGAAACAAACTCTAAGCAAAAACTAGAGGATGTAATAATAAGGTTTTATTGCAGCAAATAATTGAACAAGATGTAGATGACGAGAATAAATAGACCGAACCAGAACCAATGATATGTACGACAACTTATAATCAAGATAAAGAAACCAAAAAACAAAAATAACACCACACACTTGAGACCCAAAACACACTAAGGAGTCTCCTTGTTTAAGAGTGGATAAGAAGGTTATTTTTTTATGCAAAAGAAACAGTAATGGCCATGCAACAGTATGACAAACTGAAATAGAATAATGTAAACACAAAAACTCACAAAGTAACCTACTAGCAACAAAGCAATAGAATGAACTTACAGTGAGCCAACGGGTAGAAAAATAACCTTCACTATTTTAGGGTGTAAATTCTTGTATTACCACGAGCACACCTCCAATTTCAATGAAAAACTCAAACTTGAAGAATACGAATCAGGACCAACAAATCACTGGTCAGAACCGAACAACCCCTAACCAAAGAGTAACTCCGACCGTACCAACTCGCCGGAAAAATACAATAGCAGCAAACACCCCCAATTTATGAGAAGGTTGAACCAAAGCAGAAGATTTAACAACCAATAGCAGCGGAAAAAACAAAAGGAACCAACAATTACTAACGGTTCTTAACTGAACCTAACAAGAGGTAAGTTGAAGAATCAGAGATCAATATTCGAGCCTTGTTGCTCTGATACCATGTCAAAAGTTGAAATGGTATTATTAAAATGCTTAACAATTACAAGAGAAGTAGGCCTTAAAGGCTTTGAGTAACACACATTCAGTGAGAAATTAAGCCAGATGGCTGTGAACAAAGAGCATATTATAATGAATATCAAGAAGAGATTGTCACCCAACCAAACAATAGCAAGCCTCCATTTATACTCCCATGAAACCGCTCTAATAGGAAAGGAGCGGGGAGCCATCAAGCACCGCAATCAACGGAAGATAGCCGTTACAGGCGGCAACCCAAAAAGGGGAAAGAAACAGTAGGCACCAGCCTTGTATACGCAGTGAACAAGAAGTAGGGCAGCAAGGATCTTGTAGGTTAAAGCCCAAAAGATAAACGGCCTAGAAGAAAAGGAGCCCAAGAGAGAAAATAGATCCAGCCAATAATATCTAGCAAAAAGGAGAAAATAAAAGCAATAAATAGAAAATAGAAAATAAGAAAGAACGTATGTTTGGATATGAATTGGATATTTTTAACATTTAACTAAATGAATCTAATGTTATAAGTATCTAACTAAACTCAAAGGACTAAAGTTGAAGCCATATATTTACTTGGTATGATTAATATAAGGAACTAAACTTAGGTTTAGTTTCTATTTATAAAAAGATGGAACTTTAAGGGGTTAAGGTGTAATTGTGTTTTACAAAAAAGGGGGGTTAGGAGGTGATGGTGGTGAAAAACCATGACACTCACACACAAGTCACTTGTGTGTGAGTTTGCTTTTGGATGAATCAAGAGGAAGAAAGAGAAGAATTGAGGTTTTGCATGGATAATCTATGGTTTTATGAGTGTTTCTCATCTTCTAAGCATCAAGCAAGTATTCAATTCACCTCTTGAACCTTCTTGGTTGAAGTTCTCGGTGTGTTTGATGAATCAACCCCCAATTGAGTAAATTGGATGTGTTAGATGGTTGAATTCAAGTTTAAATGCATTAATCTAGTGTCAAAAATGATCTAATGATCTCAATTTGGGGATTTTTTTGTTTAAGGTTCATGTTCAAGAAAAATATGAAATTTGATTTGAATATGATTTAATTAAAAATTGATGTTGTATGGATGTTTGTGGTAATCATACTTAGTGATTTTGTGAAGTATTCGACTAAATAAGATGTTTAGATAGTTATCCACATATGTGATGAAGTGGGTTTGACCTGAATGATGAAACTATAATAATTTGGTCAAAATGATGAGTTAGCTACATGATAATAGAATGCTTATGTATAACAACCCTCCAAAATTATTTCCGACACCCCTAAAATAATTAGAATATCCCTATATGTCCTACAATACACCCCGTATACGAAAACAGGCCCCGGGAATACCTTTATTTTTACAAAAATTAAATAAAAACAAAAGTTAATGGGTCGTCGCGGGGCGCGATAGAGCCCTTGAGGGCCGTCGCGGGGCGCGAGCGCTTGGCCACCCGCCCTCACCCGATGCCGCCACGTGTCGGACTCGTCTCGAGCCTAGCATCTGGGTCTGTTGGGATTGAACCCTACAAGAAGAACAGATAATGAAAGCCAAAACCGGATCACTACAGTGGATTAATCATAAGCAGCTGTTTACATTAAGCTTTCCCCTTGACAGTGAATTCAACATCTGATATGCTCCAAGTACTGCCCTTATCAACAACTGTTGATCCTGTAAATTACTGTTAAACCAAAGCACTGATGAAGTTTAAAGGCTGAAGCTCAATCTACTGACGGAATCCAAGTACTGCTGAAGAGTTAAAGCACTGCCCATTCAAGGCCTGATCACCCTTTGAAGAAAGCACCGTTGCTCAAACAACAGTGGTTGACTACATCAGTGGAATGAAGAGTCAGTGTTCATACATCTGTGTTTAGAATGTAATCAGTGTCTGTATGGTCAGTAGTTGTAGAACAGTAGATAGAGTTTGTTAGTCTGCTAGATGTCACTTTCATGGTGACATCAGCTGAGATGCCTCAGTGGTTTGGTTTGCCTATAAATGGAGCAGTACTCTTTACTGTTACATTTGATCGTTTTGGGTGAGTCCTTCTCCTCAATTCAATCCTTTCATCTTGTGCAACCAACCCTGGAGTATCAGGCTGAGGGGGAGCTTAGTTTTGTAAGCATGCTTTGTAATCTTTTGACTTAATTGTAATCGTTCAGCTTGAAATAAAGCAAATGTTTATCAAAACTATTTTCTCTTTTGATTGTGTTTACAAAGTTTGTTATTCATTTCCGTTGCACTTAAACTATGCTCATTTCTGTTGATTTGTTCAAATTATACAAACAAACACAATCATGACAGCCTCCGATCCTAACAATTGGTATCAGAGCCCGGACAGTCAAATTCGATCTAACAATCAATTTGACGTAACAGTTCTGCTCAAAATTCATTGATACTAAGGTTGATTGTATTTAGTTGGAAAACAGAGTAACGAGAAATCATGTTCAAAATGATTATTCAGATACTCTGTATAACAACCAAGATGTCATAAGACACACAAACTTCACATCACAAGTGATATCATGCATAAAACACTTATAGTGCTCAGATCTGAAAATATCTGATAACTATGGTATAATCATTTCCTTTACAAAATTGATTTCAACTGTTAATATGAAGTTTATGCTGTTTCCATCATGTTTAATACTAAGGTATGAACCTCCTGTCAACAAAAGACCTAGTTCATAAAAACAGTAGTGTTTTTGTTAACATAAAAGGAGGGAAATTAAGACTTTAGTTATTACATCTTATGTGTTGAAAAATAAGTTGAGAATCCTGTTAAAAGGGATCAAATCAATTCTGTTAAGAACACATTGAGAAAATCATATGGAAAATAGACGAAATCATATGTGATGTGAGATTTGACATAAGCTCATGCAAAAATGTCCAAGTCTCTCCAAACATTGCTGTAAAATGATTCTGGTCTGGATATCTCCTCAATAAAATCTCCCAGTAAGTATTTTTGTACTTATAAATGGGAAGGGTAAAAAGGGAAGAAGAAATTCAACAAAACTCAAAAGTGTGTTTATCTCAAAACTTTTGAAGTCAAAAGAAAGGAGTATAAATATAAAACACTTAAGAGTCCGAAGTTGGGTAAACAATGGTCATCAAGCAATTTTGTGCATTCACAGGTTCAAGGAAGTTCAGGTAAAAATGGTATCACCAATGATGAAACTGATAAGAGGACTAGACAAATTTCCTCACATGTCTCCTTTTCTTGCAATCAATTAACAAGGAAATGGTCACACAAAATAATCATTTCCAATCATTGACCATTTTCTTAAAACTTGAGACTGATGTGACTATGTGTTTTAATTGGAAAATATACCAGAACTTCTTTTGATGTTGTTTTCAGACTAACCTTTAATTATTATTGAAAAAGGTTTTTCACAATAAAATAGGATATATTATTCTTTATTTTTATAATAATATATTTTGTATTTTTACTTGTTTTTGGTAGTAAAAATATCAATCTCCTGTCAGGATATAGAATCTCTATTTTTGTGAGTGATATTATCCTTAAAAAACTGATCAAAAGGAAGTTACTGGTGCCAAGGTCATATCAATCTCAAGTTTGCTTTATCACTGATCAAAATTGATTGCTATCTAACTTTAAACTACTGAGATACTCATGTTCTAATTCAAATAATTAGACACAAAATGAGTAGCCTTAGTAAAAAGAGTTTCATCATCAGGGATACTAAACCACTGTCAGGAATTTATAAAAGTTTCAAATTTTGTAGAAAACATGTGGAAAAACCCAGAACATAAATCCCTGAAAAACTGCTGACAAATTAAACTTATAAGTTGCATCTAAAATGTAATTTGTTAAGTATAGCATTTCTACAGATTGACAGGTGTTGGACATGATATTATGTTTACACAAGACAAAATCAATTACCACATCTAAACAAGCAGATGCTCAAATTTTAACTGTCAAAAGTTCAAACACTGTTGCACTAACAGTTGCTGAGCTAATGATCTTTCATTTTCTACCACTGTCTTTCCCTTAAACTACTGTTGTGCCCAAACATTTGTTTTCTAAAATCTATCCACTGCTGAAAGTCATCTCCTGCTCTCTCATTCCTTTGATAAACACTGTTGTTCAAAAGCAGTGTTGTATCCACTGATGAGCTATCCACTGATAGTAAAAATCACCCACTGTTTCATTTGTTACCATTGTAACTACTGATGTTTGATCCATCAGTGGCTCTCAAAACAACTGTCCTCCATTATTTAATTTTTCATCAGGAGTTGGCACGTGTTCAGTTTTTAGCCCTCAGATTGTTGTAACCGCTGCCACATCAGCATTCACTTTTTCCCTAAATAAAATCCTGATCAAAATCCCCGAAACAGGGTTTCACTATCGAATTGAATTCCAAAATTCTCTTCACAAAGCAGTTTCCCACTCATCATTCCAAAAATCATTCTTCGATCTTCATCATCAAAAATGACGAAATCAAAACCATCTTCTTCCTCTGCTTCCACAGACGCCACTCAAATGGCCGCTGAATCCATAGAAATCCCATACAAAGCCCCTCACAACTACTTGGGTCTTCTCACACAACCCACTACCACCAACACCTTTGACTCCATCATCGACACCCTATCTGCATCAAAGTATAAAACTTTGCTAACAACAGATGCTCCCATTTACCAACAAACCCAGAGAGAGTTCTGGAAAAATGCCGTTCTTGAAAAACAAGATGACGTCGTCATAGCCATTAACTCCTCTATACAGGGTAAAGCCATTCAAATCACTCCACAATCCATTTCAGAAGTCTTTAAACTCGATAATCAGAAAGGTAAAACTTCTTTTTCTAAAACCGAGTTGAAAAATGATTTCTTAAATAGGGGGTATGCAGAACAACCAAAAAGGGATACCTTACAAAAATGCTATTTCCCTTCTGTACCCAGGTTTTTATTTCACACTCTTTTGATGTGTGTTTCAAATAAAACAACTGCTTTTAACGAAATACCAATAAAGATCCAATGTCTGGGATATGCTATTCTAAATAATGAAAATTATAATTACTCCCAGGAGATCTTTAATGACCTGGTAAAAAATGTTGATAGCAAATCATTCTTGCTTTTTCCAAGGTTTTTAAGCTACTATTTTGAACAAAAATTTGGGAAAGAAGATGAAAATTTGCTCAAACAAGGTACCTATTTTCAAATAAATGGTTTAACACCTGAGACATTCTCAAGAATGTTAACACCTTCGAAAACAAAAGAAGAGGTGCCTGAGCAGAATTTAGCAGTTACAACTGCTCCTCAGGTATCGGCTGCTGAGCCCACTGCTCCAGGTGATCATAGCAGCACAACCACTGCTTTGAAACCCACACCTGTTATCACCAAAAAGACCAAAAAGAAAACATCCAGAAAGCCCCCCAAACCCAAAACAAAGGCACCTCTGGAAGATGAGATCCCAGAGTCACTGCCAGTGACAACACAAATGTCACCAATAACCACTACTGCTACTTCCTCACAACAGATGGAAGAAAGATCTCCACCTTTGCCTCAAACTCCTCCTGCATCCTCACAAAAGGATCAGGTTGTAAACACAGGGACCCCGCATTATGAAGCTCTGGACCCACTCGGATCCATCTTCCTCAGTCCTGATCCCAAGGACATGTCTCTTTCAACACCATTATCTTCACCCCTCACATTACCACAATCCATGCTACCTTTGTTGCATGCAGTTAATATAGCTCAGACACAAACCAGTTCCTTTCAATCACATATCACTAAGAGTATACTCCCACAAGTGACTGGGTCTGATGTCTATACCTCTGCTATCCCAGCAACAACTGAGGATGTTACACTGCAGGAGTTACAAGTAACTCCTGTCAGTAGTTCAAGTGGAGCAGCCACTACAAATGTTGAACCCACTGGTTCACATTTGGACAGTGGTTACATTCATAAGACTCCCTTGAAGGCAATTTCTTTAATAGCACCACCGAGAACCACCAGTGAGTTTGTGATGGCCACTGGTAACCTCAAAAGGTTGTCAAGTGCTGAAGAAAGAAGTCCCCAGTCCCAAGAACAAGGGGCATCAATGAATGACTTTTGGGACTCAGTTCCTAAGTCACACATTGGTACAACCACTGCTGGTGGGGATTCAGATGATCCCATTAACTTGGGTGATGATTCAAAATATCAGGAATTGACGGGCAGAGTTGAAAATCTTGAAACCTCAGTTGCTGAAACAAAGGATATGGTGCAACAGCTGTTAAAAGCTCAGAAAGCACAGTCCACTGCTGTTCCAGCTCAAGCATCTGCACAACCTGCTCCTGCTGCAAATGAGCTATGGAATGTATTCCAACCACTGCTGGAAAAAACAAAAACAGATGGCTGATCAGCAGCATGCTATACATGTACAAATGCTGACAGACATGGTGGAGTCAAGGTTTAAAGATACTCAGTCAGACATCAAAGCTATCAAGGCTCACATTCAAAGTACCACTGGAAAAGTTCCTCCCACTGTCCTTTTCATGATTGAACCATTTCCAGATAATGCCAAAAAGGGGGAGAAGATCAAGTGGAAGAAAAAAGGGAATTGAAGATGGTATCTACATTGAACCTGAAATGGATAGCCAAACCAAAGCTGATATATCAACTCACACCACCTCACCACACACCACCACAACCACTGCCCTACCACCATCATCATCTGTGATCACATCACCATCACCAAAACCAAATTCACCACTGAAAACAGCCATCCCATCATCTCCTCCTGCCAAAAAGTAGAAGACAACAGATGTTACAACATCTGTTGTAATGACAACAGTGGTTGAAACACCAGTTGTTTCAACAACTGTTAGTCAACTATCTACCACTGCTCTCACCATTCCAACATCACAACCAAAATTCCCTTCATCCATAAAGCTTTACACCAGAAAAAGGAAACCAATCTCGACCGATGAGGACATACATGATCCTATTGCTGCAAAATATTCACTGGAACTAGAAGCTATAAAATACGAGATGAGACAATTCTACACTGAGGATGATCCTTCAAACAGAAGATTCCATTCACTCATAGGTTTCATAGTCCCAGAAGATATGGATGAATATCTCAAGCTCAAAGCAAGGCAAGCTAAGATAAGAGCCAAAATTGAATGTGAAGGTCAAAGTGACGAAGCCATTTCTGAAAAATTGGAATTCTTGCTCACAAAAGTTAAGGAGATGGAAGATTATGCACAAGATCTAAGCAAAGAAAAAGCAGATCAACGAAATAAAATGAGAAAAGAATATCTTACTTATATCATGAAAGAAAAATTCTATCCTGCTGAAGAAAAACAATTTGAAGAATGGCCAACAATTGCTTTAAAGAATGAGGTGTTGGTGCATATTTGTGAAAACAAGTTAGATTTGGTCTTTGGATATCTTGTAATTAGTTTAACGATAAACGGTTAGCGGGTTTAGCTTTGTATTAGTGAGATAATTGAGTTTGGGCTAAACTAAACCCACATTGGGTGATGGGGGGCAAATTGGGCTTGTCCAATTCGCAGCCCAAGAGTGTTTAACCTAGCCCAGTTGTAAACCTTGTGTTATATAAACAAGGTTAGACATTAGGGTTTAGGTTAATCAGCCAGAACAGAATTTTGAGAGACAGAATTTCGTGAGAGTGAGTGCTTGGACGAAATTGAGTGATTAGTTAGGGTTTTGATTGATTGTAATCAGTATTGATAGATAATCAATAAAAACCCGGTTTGAAAGTGATTGCTGATTTCTGTTCCTCCACGTTTTTCTGCTTATTCTGATCAAGAGGATTCCGCACTCTTGATCGGATTGACAATTCTGTGAAGATCCATACACATCAAGGGGACCTACAATTGGTATCAGAGCTTTAGGCTCTTGAAGGCTCGGTTCAGAATTGTTTGCTGCAGAAACATGGAGTGAAATTTTCGAAATTTTTGAAACCTGAAAATTAGGGTTTTTGAACTTTTCAAAATTTTTGTGTGTTTGATTCTGATTTTCGATTTTTGTTGGCTGTTTTGATCTTCTGGTTTGTTTGTTTGGTGTTTTTCAGGATTTCTGGAAAGATTCGGTTGATTGTTTGAAGGATTTTGGCTGGAAACACTTGAAGATTCGAAGATTGTTCTTCGTGTTCTTCACGTTCTTCGTTCTGTTTCTTGTTGATTTTCGAAAATCACTGATATTTTGCTGTTTTGATTTTGCAGATTTCTGTTGGAGAGGAGATAAGATCTTCAGAATTTTCAAAAAGATTGAATTTCCTTATTGTTAGGACCGGTTTGACTCCGAAACGATTGCGTAATCGAACGTGTGACGTGCGGAATCCGTACACGAACGCGAGCTAACACACGAGACGTAATATAAAAGTGATTCTATTAACGAATCTGAAAACGTACAGCACCTGAATCACGTACAATGAACTTTCTCTCTCTAGCTTTCTCTCTCTAGCTCTAGAAACTTCCAAGTTGTGAAAATGACAAATGCTCCAAAAGTTTCAAAAGTTCTAAACTAGAAGCCCTAGAGATCTATTTATAGGCCAAGGGATTAATGAGGAATCTCATTAATTACAATTATGCCACCTTGCCTTTTTTACTAACTATCACTAAATATAACACTGTAACTCTCGTTTTCTTCGGTTTTCTGCTACGGACTAGATTGACGGAGGCGATAGACAGATAATGCACTAACAGACTCCCCCTTGGATATTGCTGTAGTCAATCTGTAGTCAACTCGTAGCGACTTTTCTTTCTCTCTCTGAGTCTTCTTGAAGCTTTAACATCCTCAGCTACACAAACTCCCCCTTGCTCAAACAGAATCCCGGTGGATCTGTCTTCAGCTTCAGCTTCCCCTTTCTGTAGACTCTTTTCTTCGTCAGGCTCCCCCTTTCGTCAAGCTTCCGTGCTTTGGGATCGACACCTTGCTTTCCGGTTACAAGCTCTTCCTGGAACGATTCCTGGCACTTTGCACGCTTCTGTTTGCGTTGAGCTCGTCTTCAGACTCCCCCTTAGACTCGGCTTTCGGGATCGTAGTCTGGATTTTTCCTGTAATCACTCATACAAATGATAAGTAACAATATTTTCAAATTCATTAAACATGTTCTCTAATACACTCCCCCTGTCAACAAACTTAACAGATATGGCAATATAAAGAATCCAATTTTCTCACACATTATCATTCAAGTTCAAATTAATGACCTTGAAGATATTCACAAACTGTTTTTGAAGATTTTTAACAAATTTCAAGTTTCAAATTAATGAACTCGTTTTGTTTTCAGAAACACAATCAGCTTACTTAGATTTTGAAACTCAGCAACTCAGACATCGGTTTATCGAAAATAAAGCAGAAATCAAAATCTTTTTGTATTTTCAGAAAATATAAAGCAGTAAAGAAATATGTACAAACATATTTACAGACAATATTTTTGTTTGAGTATGCGACAGAGGATCATATCAGTTTTTGACAAGTCACAAGTACCGTTGAGCTTAGTTACACATTAAGAATTAAACAATTCACTTAGATTGTCAATATACTGATCCACTTAAATTTTCATACAAATTTCAACTAATTCAGGATACGATTTAGATGTTTTAAGACTTAAACTCATTCATGTGTCCCACCTCTTGAATATACTCCCATATCCAGAATCCCAATATTCAGTCTTACAGGTAAGAATACTACAATGATGTCTGTACATAAATTAGGGTATGCGAGAACTGAGGGATCTCAGGTCAGAACTTCCGTTCAGCAGAGAGATATCAGCTTCGACTTTGCAGTGTGTTCCCTTTAGAGAATCTTTTCAGCTACAACAACTGATTATCAATTTTATCGTCTAACCAGCTGAGGGCTTTATGCTATGTTTCAAGCATTTTGGTGAAAGTATTAGCCAGGGACTAGGTCAGAACCACCGTTCAGCAGAAGTCCCGGAATAATACCCCAGACATCATAGAGTATAAACACCTAGTATATCAGAATACGAGACCTGTCAAACGAGATTTCAGGGGTTACCTATATATCCAAGTAGTGTTCCCCACAAAATAAGCAAGTTTTGAATTTAGGTTTATATCCCGAAAAAGCTTACTAAATGTATAAAAACCTATCGACATATCATCAGTGAGACTGTTTAATGCTATTTAATCATTACATTTCTTTAGCATACTGCAACTGTCTACTGATGTACTATCATTTCCTCTTTTTACACAACACTCAAATTTTTGAATTTTATCATGTTTTTGTATTTTTCAAATTTTCTAATGTTTTTGTATTTTCTAACAATATATCTCCCCCTAAAATGCAAAACCATTAAAGAAATTTGACAAACCGATACTGATAGCTTTGTCTCGCCATCCATTTTCTGCATCTCATGCTCTGTTTCGCAGAAAATATAACGTACCCCCATGATTTACAACCCATTGATTTTGACCGTTAGAAAACCGTTCTTCAACTTGTGAGTAATCATGTTTGTTCCGCCGTGAGGGTTTCGGCATAGTTCATCACCACTTATTCTAAGTAAACTAACATCAAACATCCCAAACATCAATCCAAACCAACAAACAACAAACATACACCAATCATCAAACACAACACAAATTCATACAAAACAACCAACAAACTCCCTATCTGTCCAAAACCAGGGATCTTCAACCTCTTCCTGTGCAACACTCTCACAATCTTCATCTGCATCTAGTACCTGCACATTCAAACTTTATCAAATACACAAACAACTTGGCATAAAACTTTCAAACAATAAAGATAGATGCCGATTCATGCTTCGCGATCCAGGAAGCTCCGGCAATTCCAACCACTTAATCAAACATGGTGTCCACCCAGGCCTCAGGAGCCTTAGGTGTAACCTTGACTCTAGCAACCTGAATTTTAAAATTTTCAGCCTTAAGCGGTGGAAAATTTGCATCATAATCAACCACATCTGAGTTCTCAGATGTTTTCACCGCAGAAGTTAAACCTTTCATTTCAGTTTTTGGTATCCAAATTTGTTTATGTTTCTCAATTTTCATGCCAACATTCTCATCTTTCATCAAATCAACACTTTTCTTAACCGACCACACTTGACCTTCCGGAGTACCTCTTTTGTAAAAATTTGTTTCTTTCGGAACCTTGTAAGTTTGAACAACATTTTTAGGTTTCCAAATCTTTGGAGGTTTTGTCACACCAATCGATGTTTTCCGACTCCAGGATGTGTGAGAATTCCAGGTCTGTCTAGAGTTAAAGCTGTTCGGGTTTGATTTCCAATTTTGATTTGAGGCAAACTTGTTTGTTGTAAACCTCCAAGCTTGTCTCGAATCAAATCTGGTTGACCTCGGTTTCACACTCTCAGATTTCTGTTTTTCAACATCAACAGACTTTGGATTTTGACATTTCCGTGCAACGTGTCCAATTTGATCACATTTAAAACAAACTTTCTTTGACACATCTTTTGGCTGTTGTTGTTTCTTTTTCATGGCCTCAAACTCTGCATTAGATTGTGTTCCAAGTTTGAGTTTTTCTTCTTCAGTGAAACTTTTTCCTTGAACAAAATTCATTTTTGTCTGAAAATTTGACCTTTCAGTTCTGTTTCGATTATGTTTCTTCCTATACCCCAAACCAGACTTCATGTTTTTCTTCTTAAAACCAGGTTTGTTATAAGACCCTTTGAAACCTTTACCAGCAAACTTCGACATTTCAGACTTCTCAATTTCAACCATCTTGAAAACTTTGTCAATTTTCTCTGAAATCACATTCTGAATCGGGAAAACCACATCCAAGAATAATTTGTCCGATCCAATCATGGTATAGACCAATCCTTTTGAATCATCATTCAAATTTTTCTCAGATTTTGTATCTTTCAGATATCCATCATAAAGATTTCCTTCATCTTCATCTTGTGATTCAGACTTACCTTTTGTAGACTCATCTTTCAAAACACTATCAACCACCTTACTCACCACCTCTGAATCATCAGCATCATCAGATTTGGTGTAAGTAACATCGATACTGTCAGGTAATTGGTCAGCTATGTTCAAACCCTTTGCCACCTTTTCCTCATCATAAAAAGTATAATTGTCTCTCAATGGTGGTGGTACCTGATGATATTCTGAACCAATACCCTTTTTACAAACATTAGTATCTTTGTTATCAGGTGTGATATTGAAAATACGTTCGAGAATGTACGAAGAGTCATGATAACTTTGAAGTTTTGTAACAATCTTTTCTTTTTCAGCCAAGACTTGTTTAAGATTAGCAATTTCATCAATACGCTTGTTCAATTCAATTTGCTTTTCTTTAAACTGGCGTTCATACAAATCTTTAGTAACTAAAGTTTCAGACAAACGTTGATCAAAACTCTTGACTTGGCTCTTCAAAGTATCATAAGCTTCTTGTATTCTCTGACTCGATCGTTTTAAAGAATCATATTGCTTTTGTAAGTCTAAAAATCTAGATTCTTTTTCAATGCAATCAACACATTTTGTAGAACATTTTTCTTTCAAAACCATATTTTCTTTTTCAAGATTTTCACATTTTTGTGTTAATTTCTCAACTCTTGATTTCAAATTTTGTTCCGATTCAATTCTTTCTTTACATTTTTCTTTTAAAGCATTTTCAAGTTTATGCATTTCAGCAACTTTTGTTTTTAATCTATCTTCTTTTTCAGTACAGTTTTTGCATTGTTCAATGCAATTCCTGCACTTGTTTTCTTTATCCATAATCACTTCATCATTTAATGAGTCAGAAAATTTTCTTACCTCAGTGATTGACGACACATCGGCTGCCTCTGTCTTCTGTATCTTTTCAATTTTCTCTTCAGCATCAATCTTTACCACAGCCTTGACTTCTTCAATCATTTTCTTCAAATCTTCTTCTTTTCTCCTCTTCATCTCTACCACCTTCGGTAGGCTTGCCTCAAAAATCTCTTTCAATTCTTTCATGAATTCCACCAAATAGTTTTTGTCAGAGAGCCTTTTTGTGTTGTAAACACCTTCACTTGGAAACGCATTAGTTACCGCGTCAAAATCAACTTTCGCTGGATCAACCACCGGATTACCATACGGATCCAAATAACATTCCAACTCTTCACTCCACCTTTCAGCTCTCTGTGCTTCTTGAAACGGAGCATACAACTTGCCAATCTCCCATCTTGCTCTGTCTCTTCTCCACCATCTATCATGCTCTTCTTTTGCCATGTTCTTATATTCGTGAATTACCTGAATCACGAACACAAAACAAACAAATATCAGTTCAAACACTATCAAACAATCGAAACAAAATGCTCGAACTGGTGAATATTCTGTGCGAGATTGACGGTTGACAGACTGAACAGACTGAAAATTGACACACCGGGCGAACTGAACTTGATGCAAACTGAGATTCGAAGTTTCAAACTGTCGTACAAAGTGCTATGACCCGGATTAAACAATCTTTGACAAAACAGCGCGAACTGAGAATGAATCACCTTTTGTGTACTAGAATCAAATTCAACCCTTGTGAATTATCTTTCTCAACTGACAAACAACAATCAAATTATTCCATTACTTCAATTCAAATGCTTTTCATGGGTTGGTTAATGTAATTCACGTAATTCAGTGATTGGGCCACAATTCACTTAGTGGGTCATGGGTGGTGACTACTTTATGTAATCTAACAACAATCAATCCACAAGCAGACAATCTCGATAATCTTGTAAGTAATGGGCGGCACTTTTGATTGGGTTTCAAAATAAGTGGGGCGGTGCATTTATGATAACCACTAGCCGACCGAAAATAAGTGTGGCGATGATGATATAATTGGGCGGTGGAGGTGACTTGAGTTAATTGAGCGGCAACAGTGAATGATTTTCTTTTTTTTAATGGGGCGGTTCAATAATGAGGCTGATTGGGCCTTTATTTTAACACTATCCGACAATATTTGTTTTAATGTTCTTCTTTTATTGAGCTGCTACTATATCAAACAAGTGGGCGGCAGGTCTTCAAATTAATAATAGGACGGTGTTTATCAACCACTAGGATTGGGCCAACAATCTGCGATGATTCAGAAAGTCACATGTAGAAGATGACATATACGCGAACCAACATGTGACATTTATGAGCGGTCCACAGTATTACCAAAAAAGCGAGCCAGAAGATGTTATTTTGGAGCGATCCTCAACTAATTCCTATGAGCGATCCAACCATGTTCATATAAGCGATTTAACCAACTAATTTTGAGCGGTCCAGAACCTTTGACGAAAAAGCGGTTCAAGTATGTACGAATGAGCGGTTCCAATCCGTCCGAATGAGCGGTTCTAATCTGTCCGGATGAGCGGTTCTAAGCTGAAAATTTGCGCGAATTCGGACCGAAAAACCACGATTACTCCTAAACGGCTTGGAGTTTTGAACTGAAACTTGGTAGGATTGTAGATCGGTTATAGGCGCACAACATATCTAAAAATCAGACGAAACGGACCGTGAAAACCTGATCAATTTGACGATAATCAGTAAAAACGTGAAGAATATGAAAAAAAAATGAAGAACTAGATGAAATTCGGATCTGAATCTGATGTAATCCTGTGCGAAATCGTGTGAAAGATCAGTGCAATCGAGCTCCTGCTCTGATACCACTTGTTAGGACCGGTTTGACTCCGAAACGATTGCGTAATCGAACGTGTGACGTGCGGAATCCATACACGAACGCGAGCTAACACACGAGACGTAATATAAACGTGATTCTATTAACGAATCTGAAAACGTACAGCACCTGAATCACGTACAATGAACTTTCTCTCTCTAGCTTTCTCTCTCTAGCTCTAGAAACTTCCAAGTTGTGAAAATGACAAATGCTCCAAAAGTTTCAAAAGTTCTAAACTAGAAGCCCTAGAGATCTATTTATAGGCCAAGGGATTAATGAGGAATCTCATTAATTACAATTATGCCACATTGCCTTTTTTACTAACTATCACTAAATATAACACTGTAACTCTCGTTTTCTTCGGTTTTCTGCTACGGACTAGATTGACGGAGGCGATAGACAGATAATGCACTAACACTTATTACTGTCTAGCGAATTTAGCAAATTCGCAAACAAGACCAGCATAATTAACTGATCGGCGAATTTGGAACTTAATAACTCGGTCATCGGCAAAATTAAATCCAAAGGCGACTTTGGTAATCGTATAATTTTCCACAACGAAATTATTATGATTTTCGGCGAATTTATTGTTCGTCGTAATCGCGAAATAGACCAGTGAAATAGGCAGCGAAATTGACTTGTTCAGCGATCTAAACCAGCAAATTTGACCTTCAAAACCAACGAAATTAACAGGACCAGCGAATTTTGACTAAAGCAGCGAAATTAAAGTTTAAAGCGGTGGAATTTTTTCTGGCAAGCGTCGATAAAATTTCAGTGTTTTGCAAATAGAATTTAATCCGTAGCTCATTTGACAGAACCGTTTGCGCCGTTAGACTCTGGAAAATCCCGAATTCGGTTTTTGACATTATATATCATTGGATTCGTCTTTTCGAGACGATTCTAACGGTGTAATTTGGTAATCACTGTTTTCGGAAAAGTTTGTACGGTTTTCTCAGTCTGCAACGTTAAAATGTCGAATATGTCTACTTTGAATGAGCTGTTGAAGATGGAGCATGAGGTTGGCACTACCAACAAACCACCTAAGATGATGAAGGTGGAAAATTATCTGACATGGAAGGATCGTTTTCAGTCCTTCATTGAATATCAGGATACGCGCATGTGGATATGTATCGAAGATGGGTACACGAACCCTACACATGACTTTGAGGGCAGACCACGTAGAACAGCCTATGTGAACATGCAAGATAATGATAAAAAGATGTATGAGGCTGAAAAGAGAGCCTTGGCTGCAATCAAAATGTCGTTACCTGATAGCATCAAACATACGTTCAAGAAGTACACTAATTCAAAGGATATGTGGGATGCTTTGGAGAAAAGATACGCTGGAAATGCTGATGTCAAGAAAAACAAGATTGATCTACTGAAGAAGCAGTTTGCTATTTTCAAGTACATGAAGCATGAGTCACTTGAAGACGTCATCACTCGTTACTACCATCTGATGTCAGAAATGGAAAATTACGAGATCGATTGCTATACTGACGTAGAGAAGAATGACAAGCTGCTAGATGCTTTGCCTACCAAGTGGGATATCTACACTCTTATGATCAAGGGTGAAGCAGATTATGAGACAAAAGAGCTTGAAGAGGTTGTTGGCAAGCTGAGAGCTTATGAGCTCAGCATGAATAAGAAAGATACTGGATATGATTAGGTTCAAGATCCATCGGTCTACAATGGGCTTACATCTTCTTCATCCCACAACGCTTCTAGCGACTCTGCTACTGCGTTTTTATCATGTGAAAATGAGCAGGTTATGGTGAATCAGGATGGTGATGTGTGTTTTGTTGCTGATTCAGGAGGAACATCACGAGCAAAGAAAACATCAGCTTCTAAGCAGAGTAGTAGTGCTAAGTCAATGCCAATGAGTGTGAAGTCAGCTGAAGAGCATCTGGCTCTACTTGCTTCGTTTGTTGCTTCTTATGAAAACTACATTCAGGGGAAGATATCTGATCCTGCTACTTTAGATGAAGATTATGATCAGATTGACCCTGATGATCTTGAAGAGATGGATTTGCAATGGCAAATGGCCATGATTTCCAGACGAGTGAAAAGGTTCATGAACAGAACAAGAAGGAAGTTTGTAGGGAGAAGTGTTGGTTTAGACAAGACCAAAGTAAGATGCTTTAATTGTCAAAGTTATGGGCATTTGGCTAGGGAATGTCAGAAACAAAAGCAAGAAAATTCGAGTCAGAGTTCAAACAACAGGAATGCATCAAACAACTGTAGCTCAAAGGCCTTGATCTCTACAGCACGAGAAGGTTCGTATGACTAGAGCATTCATCTAGAAGACAATGAGAATGCCACTCAGGCATTTATGGCAGAGATAGTGCCCATTGATGATGATAAAGCTACTAAGAGAGATGCTGAAGTGAAAGTTGATGCTGAGGTGAAGGTTGAGAATCAAGCTGAAGAAAAGATGGGTGATCAGACATCAGTTGCTGCTGAAGATGAAAAGCAAAAGTCTGACCATGAAAGAGAAGCTGAAGAAAAAGATACTAAAAACAAGAGAATGGAAGCTCAGCTTGCGGCTCTAATGGCCAACCTTGATAAACAAACAGGAGAGGTAAAAACTAATTCTGTGTGTTTAAAATGCCGTGAACTACAGGGTGAGGTTGACAGGTTGTCCACACACAACCAAAGTTTGGTAAGCGAAATGTCTAACATAAAAGAATCAAATTTTTTCGCTAAAAGAAATGAATCTCTATACTTGAAGAAAATTAAAGGTTATGAAACTGAAATTGATTCTTTAACCTGCAAACTAAATGAAAAACTTCAAGTCATAGACTTAGCTCTTGACATGATGGCTGGGAAAACAAAAGAGATTTCTGAAAAATGCAAAGAGTTGACAGATGCACAACTCAAAATTGTTGAACTTGAAAAGAAGTTAGGACAATTCAGGGATTCTACTTTTGTTATGAAACACATGATGGGTGGGTTAAAGAAAAGTAATGACAAGACCACTGTGGGCTTCCAGGCTTTAATGAAGTCCCACCCCCTCTTAGTCATGATTATTCATTCCTACCTGATGAAGATGAGCTAACCAATTTTATGTCAACAGCACCAAGTAGTTCCACCTCAAGTCATGGAGATGAGTTTGAGAGAAGTGATGCTAAGAAGGATAATAACAGCAAACCTGTTTTGAAAAAGAAAACTTCACAACCTAAGAATAAAAATTCGACTTTTGCTAAAAAGATAAATTTTGTTCAAGGAAGTGACATGAAAAACGAAACAGCTGTTATTGAAAATGAATCGAACGTAGAGTTTGCTAAAAACAAAAACAAAGAAAGTTCTGAAACTAAGCAAACTGAACCTGATTCTTCTAAAGCATCATCATCAAAGCCTGAATCTAGTTCAAAGGCTTCAGATAAGAAGTCTTCGAAAAAGATGTCGTGCTTCAAATGTCACACCAAAGGACATGTAGCTAGCTGCCGTCCTAACAAAAAGAATGAAGGACAAGCGAATGAGAGGAAGAGAGAGAAGTCACCAGAGAAAAGTGGTGATAAGCAGGAGAGAGAGTCCAACTCTCCAAAGAAATTTGCTCCTAAGCAACCAGACAAAGTTGCTGTTGGTGTGGATAAGGCTGAAAAAGGAACTCCACAAGTTCCTCGTTTTCAAAGAAATCAACCAAGATTTCAGCCTAGATCTCCACCAGGCAGATTTGAGAGACCTAGAAGCAGTTCACCAAGAATGAACCATCAAAATACAAATAATTTCAGAAGTCAAGGTCAATATCAAAATCGATACCAAAATAATGGTGGTCAAAATTTTTATAACAATGGCTTTAGAAATTACAATAATAATGCTTCTTGGAATCAAAATCAAAATTTTCAAAGGTCAAATAGTCCAAACACACATAGGAACCCTTAGGACCAAAGGCTTAGTGGAAATCAAAATCAAATTCCAACAGGTCTGAGATCCAAGACTCCAGTTAGGAGTAATGGATATTGGATGGATGTTCCAGTGGTTGGTGAATTTGGACGACCCAAGACAATTAAGGCTTGGGTCCCCCAATCTAACTAATTTTTTGGATGGTGTGTGCAGGAGCTGCTAAGGAGGATTATCAACTTGTGGTATGTTGATAATGGCTGCTCTAGGCACATGACGGGGGATGCGAGATTGTTGACTGAATTTGAAGAATATGATGGAGGACATGTGAATTTTGCGGGTGCGAAAGGTGGTAGAATTACTGGATGAGGAAAGGTGACCAATGGGAAGATCACACTGGAAAAAGTGAACTATGTTGAGCAGCTTAAGCACAATCTGATGAGCGTGTCACAAGTCTGCGACAAGGGTCACTCGATCCATTTTACCAAGAATGAAGCATTAGTATTGAAACCAGGTTTGGAGATACCGGACGATTGGATAGTGATGCGAGCGCCAAGGAGAAATGACACTTATGTCATGGACATGGGTGCTAAGGATCCAACTGTTGTGGTGGCGTGTTTACTATCAAAAGCATCTGAAGCTGAATCAATGTTGTGGCACAGACGCATGGCCCATATTCACTATCGAAAAATGAACTATCTTGTTAAAAATGAGCTAGTGAAAGGGGTTCCAATGCAGAGGTTTCAAGTGGAAGACAAATGTCTTCCATGTCAAAAGGGAAAACAACATAAGAAACCTCACAAGTCTAAAGCAGTAAATTCCATAGATACCCCTTACGAATTACTTCACATGGACTTATTCGGTCCAGTGAATGTGAGGAGCATAGGTGGAAAGTACTATTGTTTAGTTGTCACTGATGACTACTCACGTTATTCATGGGTTTTCTTTTTAGGTACAAAAGATGAGACGGCAGAAATGTTGATAGATCTTTTTACAAAATTGGAAAACGTCCATGATGCAAAGATCAAGAGGATAAGGAGTGATAATGGCACGGAGTTCAAGAATCGTATTCTGGATCTCTACTGTCTTCGCAAGGGAATTGAACATCAATATTCTGCTCCCTATACGCCTCAACAGAATGGAGTTGCTGAGAGGAAAAACAGGACGTTGATTGAAGCCGCTAGGACAATGCTTTCAGATTCTAAGCTACCAGTTCTTTTCTGGGGAGAAGCTGTGAATACAGCTTGCTATGTCCTAAACAAAGTTTTGACTGTTAAACGTTTTAACAAAACTTGTCATGAGTTAATGTTTAACAAGAAACCAAACTTACAAGGCTTTGAACCATTTGGATTACCCTGCACCATTGTGCGTAATAAAGATAAACAAAAATTCGGTGAGGTGGCTGACGATGGCTACTTTCTCGGTTACGTGCCTGGCACACCAAATAAAAGGTTTTTTAATCTAAAAACTGGTAAAATTGAGGTTGTGTTTAATGTGGAAATTACTTCTTACAAACCTCAACAATCAACGAGTGGACCTGCTATATTATATGATTATGAAAGTGTTTTTAAATCATTTAATATTCCTGAGTTTTCCAATGCAGATGAGTCTCAGCTGATTCAAACAGTGATAAATGGAGATGATGAAGGCGAGTTCATGCCTAGATCAAATGTTGATATGAAAGATGCTCCGGAAACTTCCCAAGATGCTGCTGATACGGATTCAAGCGATAGTGAACCTGAACCCAATCAGGGGGAGGACTTCATTAATCCGTTTGCTAATCAGAACATTCAGGGGGAGGTTGGATCAAACCTGGGTGACAATTTAGAAGTCGATGTTGTTGCTACTACACGATCAAATAGAGATCATCCAGTTGACATGATACTTGGAGATCCTACTGCAGGTGTTCAGACGAGAAGAAGCATAGCAGCGAATACTGGTTTATTTGTGTCGATTGAGAAGACTGGGATTGTGAACGAGTGCTTGTATAGTTGCTTTATTTCCCAAGAGGAGCCGAAGAACATTCATATGGCTCTTAAAGACAATTCATGGGTTGAAGCTATGCAAGAGGAATTGGCCCAGTTTGCGAAGTTGAAGGTTTGGGAGTTGGTTGATCTTCCTAAAGGTGAAAGAGAGATTGGCACTAAATGGGTGTTTAGGTGCAAGAAGGATGAAAGAGGTATAGTCACGCGAAACAAGGCTCGATTGGTGATCAAAGGTTTCAATCAGCAAGAAGGGATAGATTACAATGAGGTGTTTGCACCAGTGGCAAGGTTGGAGGCAATTCGTTTGTTTCTAGCTTTCGCAACTTTCAAAGGCTTCAAAGTTTACCAACTAGACGTGAAGAGTGCGTTTCTTTACGGGAAAGTCCAAGAAGTGGTGTATGTCTCACAACCAGATGGGTTCGTTGATCCAGATTATCCAGGTACAAACTTGATAAGGCTTTATATGGATTACATCAAGCTCCCAGGGCGTGGTACGAGACACTGTCTACACATCTGATCAAGAATGGTTTTGAAAGAGGTCAGATTGACAGTATACTATTCATCAAGAGGAAGAAGGAAGATTTTCTGCTGGTACAGGAGTACGTGGATGACATCATCTTTGGGTCATCTGATGAAAGCATGTGTAAAGAGTTCGAGCGGGTGATGAAGAGCAAGTTCGAAATGAGTGCTATGGGTGAGCTATCTTACTTTCTGGGATTACAAGTTGAACAGAAGGCGGATGGGATGTTTATTCATCAAACAAAGTATGTGTATGACATTTTGAGTCGGCAAAATGAATGATTGCTCTACTTCCAACACACCCATATGTGAAAATCACAATCTTGGCCCAGATCATGAAAGTACTGAAGACGTTGATCCTACTCAATACAGGGCAATGATTGGTTCTCTAATGTACTTGACTGCTTCAAGACCCGACATTATGTTTGCCGTATGCTTGTGTGCCAGATATCAGGCAAATCCAAAAGAGTCACACATGAAAGCAGTGAAGCGGATTCTTTGTTACTTGAAGGGAAACCTAAACTTGGGTTGTGGTATCCAGCTGATAGTGATTTGACGTTTGTTGCTTACACCGACTCAGACTTTGGAAGATGCAAGTCGAACAGAAAGTCTACAACAGGTGGTTGTCAGTTCTTAGGAGGCAGGATTGTGTCTTGGCAATGCAAGAAGCAATCTTGTGTGTCTACCTCTACGTGTGAAGCTGAATATATTGCTGCTGGAAGCTGCTGCTCTCAGGTTCTCTGGATTCAACAGCAGATGCGCGATTACGATTTGGATTTCACTCGTACTCCTATTATGATAGACAATAATGCCACAATTTCTATAACTAATAATCCTGTGAATCACAGTCGCACAAAACATATTGACATACGTCATCATTTTATACGGGATAGTGCTGAAAAGAGATTAATTGAACTTCATCAAGTCGACACAGAAGATAACCTGGCAGATCTTTATACTAAAGCATTTGACAGGGCTCGCTTTGAACACTTAGTCGAACTCAACGGGATGAGGAATCCTGAATAACTGGTTTTTCATAAGAATTTTTGTAAATAGTTTACTACTTTTCTTAAAAATAAAAAACATAAAAAAAATTGAAAAATCAAAAACAAAAAAAAAATAGAAAATCAAAAATGAGATTTCACTGTGTGAAAAAAAGAAGAAATGATAGTACATCAGCAAGTTAGACTGTCACACTGAAATTGAACCAAAATTACTTAAGTGTGATAGGAGCTTCATCATACGATGTACCAGTAGGCAAAAAGCATGAAATAATCGACTTACCAATGTGCTATAAACTTAAATGAACTGAATATGCGTGGGGAACACATCAGTGGTGTATGGTTTAATGACCTTAATTCTTGCGTGGATAGATTGCAAAAATCTGAAGTTTTGGGTCTTTATACTGTTATTTCATCTGGGGATATCTTGGCTGTCTTTCTGTTCAGAACTAAAATTGTACATGACCCCAGGAAAGAGAGTCACTTGGATTTAACTCATTTCTATTTGAATGTCTGTATGTTGTCCCGATACACACAATTTTGATCTGATTCTGAAATCTTCTCTGAAAAAAGTCGTGTACCTCCTCTGCTGCATCCAGATATATGCTGACCTGGAGGTGCTAGGCAACGACAGCTTCTGGTGCATCCAGATACATGCTGACCTAGCTGTACGTTGTCGCGCTATAGATCTAATAAACCCGAAAGAGGCCCTCAAGTGCCCAAAAGAAACCCAAGAAACCTATATCAAACTGAGAAAATCTCATTTGATCTGTATATTATACCATCTCTTCTAAAGATCTATTCTGTTCTCTTCTCAACCTATTCCCAGTTAAGATTTCAGAACTCTAGATTGGACTTATGAAATATGTGGTAGGGAAGATACTTGCATGATAGAGTGTGTTGTTTATATTTCTAGGATTTGATGAGTATTTATTTGGGTGTTCATTGTTAAGCAATCAAAACATGATAACACAGATTATATGCAGACCTAGACACCGTTCAGGATATCTTAAAGGATGACATCAGTATACTCACCTACTACGATGAATCTTTGTGCATACCTTGATCGCGGGGGTATATCCTGAAGTGGGACACACTAGTATATCAGTAAATAAAATTACCTTAACGTATCATATGGTAATGGTACTTGAAATGTTCATGCATTTTGTTTAAGTGGACAAACATACTGGTAATCGTCTTGAACTGCTTTTCACTAAAATTTCAATAAAGCATTAACTAATTGTGTGAAACAGTTTGATTGTGCTAATATGATCTTCTTACCGGTGATTCTCACAAAAATAGAGTTTTTATTGCCTTTGTATTTACTTGCTTTCAAAAAAATATAAAAATCCAAAAATAGTGTCATTTTCTGTTTAAAGTTCTTAACGTATGGAAAACTGTTATTCTTGGAGGAATTGTTACTGGTAGGGGGAGACGGTGTTAGAAAGTGAGTTCAAAACTTTAAATCAGACAGGTTCTTGTGTGTTGCACAAAAAGTTTTGCGTGTTGGGGATGAATTTGAAAATGCTTAATCTGTAATACAGTTTAACTATCTCTTGAAAAATAATAATTTATTTAACTTTGTTGAAAAATTCTTATGGTTTCTCGAGATGTTTGTTTTATAGTATACAGATTGAAGCGGTTTGTTGCTGAGAAGTTGCTGTGAAGTGTGAAGATGAGAGTTTGATTGGATGCATGGTAGAACCTCCTTTCTATATTGCAGAAAAGAGTTGAAGAGTTTGAAGATTGCTGTGCAAATGCTGAACTGGAGTTTACTCGAACGCTAACGTTTTGAAGATTTGGTGATTGGATGCATCAGCTTAGGGGGAGTCTGTTGCTGACAGTTTCTTGCTGACAGAAGCTGTTGAAGCTGAAGCTATCCAAAGACCAAAGACAGTGCAATATTACTTGAAGATTGCAAGAAGACTGAAGACAAAAGACTGAAGACAAAGTTTTTATGAAGCTATTGTCAAGGGGGAGTTTGTTGGTGCATATTTGTGACAACAGCTTAGATTTGGTCTTTGGATATCTTGTAATTAGTTTAACGATAAACGGTTAGTGGGTTTAGCGTTGTATTAGTGAGATAATTGAGTTTGGGCTAAACTAAACCCACATTGGGTGATGGGGGGCGAATTGGGCCTGTCTAATTTGCAGCCCAAGAGTGTTTAACCTAGCCCAGTTGTAAACCTTGTGTTATATAAACAAGGTTAGACATTAGGGTTTAGGTTAGTCAGCCAGAACAGAATTTTGAGAGATAGAATTTCGTGAGAGTGAGTGCTTGGACGAAATTGAGTGATTGGTTAGGGTTTTGATTGATTGTAATCAGTATTGATAGATAATCAATAAAAACCTGGTTTGAAAGTGATTGCTGATTTCTGTTCCTACACGTTTTTCTGCTTATTCTGATCAAGAGGATTCCGCACTCTTGATCGGATTGACAATTCTGTGAAGATCCACACACATCAAGGGGACCTACATGAGGCAAAAAGGATTGAAAGAATTAAAAATGATCCAAGAAAGAAGAAGACAGCTCCATATTGGAACAAATACAAAAAGCTCATTGCTGACCTCACATCTGAATATATAAAAGAAAGAAGCAAGAACTGGTGGATGCAAAAGTGGACTCTGCCACTGCCATAGCAAAATGGACAAAGCAGTACACTGATGAGGCTTATGAAAGGTTTAAGAAAAGGAGGATAACAGTCTCAGGCACTCCAATCAAGCCCGACTACAAAAAGCTGGAACAACAGATAAATGCTCTTCAATCACTGGTCACATCAGTAGATAATCCTATCCTTGTGACAAACCAAGAAAAAAGGGAAATTGTTGACCAGTGAAGAAGTGAAAGAAAAGGAAGCTGAGTACTTCACAGAAGCCATCAAGAAAATGGATCTAAAAGAAGACAGATTAGCAAAGCTTCAAGACCTTGCCAAAAAGGTATTAACCAAACCTGCGTCACCAAATAACTTAGCAGAAATATCAGACATTGAGCCAGATCAACAAAAGAGACAAGAGCAGATTGAAAAAGAGACTGCAGAAGACATAGCTGCAGCAAATGATGTCATTGAAATGGCCTTCAAACAAATGTCTGATAGCTTACAACTTTTCACAAGACCAATATCACCAAACTCATCAGGAAATAAATCTCTCCCAAGAAACCCATTAGGATAAAAAATACTAAAGTGGATGTCTGATCAAAAGACCCATGTATTGACCCTAGTCAGATCTAATGGTGAAGTGAAGTACGTATCAAGGAAAGAAGCACTAGGTCTTTGTGTTGAAGATTTGTAGGATCTCCTTGAACTTCCACTGTGCAGGGATGAGGATGACTCAAGTTCCAAAGACTTTGAAGAAGAATTTAAAAGACAAGCTAGGGAACTTCTGATGAGAAGTAAATATCCAGAATAATGAAGGGTTTTGGCATTATCTGTTCCAGGGGGAGATTGTTGGGATTGAACCCTAATAGAGGAACAGATAATGAAAGCCAAAACCGGATCACTACAGTGGATTAATCATAAGCAGCTGTTTACATTAAGCTTTCCCCTTGACAGTGAATCCAACATCTGATATGCTCCAAGTACTGCCCTTATCAACAACTGCTGATCCTGTAAACTGCTGTTAAGCCAAAGCACTGATGAAGTTTAAAGGCTAAAGCTCAATCTAATGACGGAATCCAAGTACTGCTGAAGAGTTAAAGCATTTCCCATTCAAGGCCTGATCACCCTTTGAAGAAAGCACTGTTGCTCAAACAACAGTGGTTGACTACATCAGTGGAATGAAGAGTCAGTGTTCATACATCTGTGTTTAGAATGTAATCAGTGTCTGTATGGTCAGTAGTTGTAGAGCAGTAGATAGAGTTTGTTAGTCTGTTAGATGTCACTTTCATGGTGACGTCAGCTGAGATGCCTCAGTGGTTTGGTTTGCCTATAAATGGAGCAGTACTCTGTATTGTTACATTTGATCGTTTTGGGTGAGTCCTTCTCCTCAATTCAATCTTTTCATCTTGTGCAACCAACCCTGGAGAATCAGGCTGAGGGGGAGCTTAGTTTTGTAAGCATGCTTTGTAATCTTTTGACTTAATTGTAATCATTCAGCTTGAAGTAAAGCAAGTGTTTATCAAAACTATTTTCTCTTTTGATTGTGTTTACAAAGTTTGTTATTCATTTCCGTTGCACTTAAACTATGTTCATTTCTGTTGATTTGTTCAAATTATACAAACAAACACAATCATGACAGCCTCCGATCCTAACAGGGTCAGCCAAGCTAGGGGCGTCACGGGCCGCGAAGCCTTCCCTGGTTTCCGTCGTGGGGTGCGACGAGGTCGACGAACAACCCTATAAATAGGGGCCATCAGGTTTCATTTCCGATCGTTCATAACTTTCTCTCAAATTTCTATAGTGTAGGCACTATACCCAGGCATTATACCCCCTAATTAGCGAAGCCCTTCCTCATTGTAAGTATCATAACCCCCGGTTACATATTAGATACGCTGCCCGATTGATTTAGGATTCCGTAACGGCTGTCGAGGTTCTGCCCGACGTAGTCATTGGAGTTCTGTCTCGGGGAGGGTATTACTAATATAAATATTGGGTTATTATACCAATGCGTGTGCATTGTGTAATTAATAGATAATCACCAGGAATTCACAAAGGAAACCCCTAAGATAGTAGTGTGAGTCACCCACCTTTTTACAAATTGTTTTTACAAAACCTCAAATGTTTTACATGATATTAAACAATGATTGAATATTTGTATTCTACAATTCTCGTCGGTATGTTGGAGTTTTGTATACAAAATTTGTTACTACACTGTGAGTATTAACATGACCACAAGTCAGGTTGACAGTACCGTGGGTGGTAATTAAAGTAGATGGAAATAAATGTAATTGCACGACCGCCCTCAATACTGTAAAATGGTTTTACTTATCTTGATTAAACTGAGATTCACTCACCAGTATTTCCCACTGACAAAATGTTTTTAAATGCGTTTCAGGTAACAAAATGTGAAAGCCAAATAGAAGCTAGCTGGACAGCACTGAAGGCTTGGAAAAGTGGCTATAAAGTTACCTAAAATAAAGAGATGTTTTTTTATTTAAATAAAATAGGGTTTATCCCTATGAAAATGTGTGTACTGAAAACTTGGGATTTTCCCACGTGTTTAATATTATAAAAGTGTGGTATTTTATTCTGATAAAATATTTCCTAACTACGGTCCTGATGTAATTTCCGCTGCCAAAACTGATAAACATCGATACCACAAAAACTGGCCGCGGCCGCCCGTTCCCGGGTAGTTAAGGGACAGGGGTTGCGATAGAAGGTGGTATCAGAGCTAAGCCATTGATTCAGCCACAGAAGTGTTCCGCTGACACCAAGATATTATTAAAAATGTTAGGCAAATTATATACGGAACTACGTGCATATTTTATTGTTGTGTGTTATTTGACTATTTGTTAGTTTACAGTATGAGCGACCAAGGACCTTCAGACGCTTACCGTCAGTTGTCCAGCTCACCTAGGCATGAAGGCACCTCTTCACAGCCTACCCTCTCAGGGTATTCAGCTGACAATGAAGATGGGATATTCGTGTTTAAGGCCCAATCTGAAGAGCCATTCTCTCCTACGAAGAGAGGATGTTTCAACAGAGGAGCGTATGAACGTAGGAAAAGGATGAGAAAACTTCCGCAACAGCGTGCTTTAGCAGCCGTTAAGAGAGAAACAGATGCTCACACTCAGGATATGCTCAATAGGAGTCTAGCAAATTTTCATATCTTAGCAACAACAACTGCAGACCCTAACCTAGAGCAACTCATAGCACCCCAACCATTACCCTTGTTTCCCACACAACCCATGGAAATTGAAGCCAACCCTAAAAATCAAATTCCAGCACCTGCCTTTGATCCGGCTGAGATCCCTAGAGTACCAACACCCAATTCCTTAGACTCAGACAACGACCCGTGGTTTGACAACCATAGGGATTACCAGTAACACTACCCAATACCAGACGAACCCATGCCGAACCTAGCAGCTTACCCAGACCTGGACCCTCTAGACCCCTATTATGATAATGACCAATTCATCAGGGAAATTGTGACAACTGTGTTCTGTAATCAATGTATAATGTAAAACAATGTTATTAATCAATAAAACAATGTGTTTTGGTGTTATTATATGTGCTTTGGTGTTATTATGTGTGTATTTGTGTTTGATGATTTTACGATTTGTTTCGAGTTCGATTTCAAGCTTTAAATCGCTTTCTAGAAGGTTATACGCAAACTGGTGCGTAAACGTAATCAATTTAATGCGACAAACACTCCGGAATAGTGACATAAGCCTAACATATCTTAAATAACCTCCACATAACTTAGAAATAAGTTTTGGATGGTTTGGTGTGTTGAAATCAAGTTTGTTCGATCGCAGGGACTATTTGTGTCAAACTACGAAACTATACTGATTTGTATGGTAACGAACATTCCGAAACTTGATCATAAGTTAAACATACCCTAAATATCCTTTATGTAGCTCAGAAATAGGCTTTGAGGGGTTCGGTGTGCTAAAATAAACTTTATTGATCAATAGGGACTAAAAGCGTCAAAAAGTGCATAAGTTTGCATTTTCGCGCATATCTTACGTTCTGAATATATCCGGACATCCAAAAATTTATGTAATCATTAAAATATTTTATTTTAGTGATTGGCATGATAGAATTCCATTTGTCGCTTAATTTGGATCGTTTTTGCGTTCGTTACGACTTCCGTCGTAATTAACCGAATAACGCAACCGTACGACCAAATGAACCGACATCCGAGACGTTTTTGAGCATATTTCAAGTTCTCTCTACTTTAACTTCATTTTATAGCTTTGAAATGGGGTTAACGGGGCTTAAACGTGTCAAAAATGCATTGAAAATCAAGTTTGGGGCTTCAGGGACTAAATATGCCAATTTGTGAAAGTACCTGACCTGCAGGTCCTATACGGACCGTATGGGGACTTACTTACGGTCTGTAAGCTTTACCAGAGACATCAGATTTGCAGAAACATTGTATCTGGTCAATACCACCTATTCTAATGGTTTTAATCCCAGGTTTGCACTCTATGGACTTGTATTTGAGTACCCCTTGTATTGTAAAACCATGTCCCCAAGTGTAAGGCCTAAATTGAAGCTCAAACTTCGAGAAATGATCCTAACGGTTTACCGAATCCTATATAAACCCATGTTCTCATTTCATTTCTGCACACTTTGGTCTGATTTTACTCTAAGTTGAAGTGTATACTTCATACCTGAGTAATCTTTAGATTAAAACTTCCTAGCTTGGACCCTTTGTAAGTTTCTTTCGTTCTTTTATGCGTTTTCAAGCACGAAATTCAAACAGTGTTTGACTTTCTGCTTTGACCAGGTTATGGTCAACATGAAGTTCGTTGAACTTCGCAACGTGAGCGTAATCACGATGGTTATAGTCCCTAGTGACTATACCTACTGATTACCACGTTGACTAGGCATAGTGACGAGTCATAGTTTCGGCCAAAATGCGTATTCATGCGTATTTTGTAACCAAACTACTCTTGAGTATCAAAACACTTTGTTTTGATATCAAAACCTGTTTTCTAACTTAACTAAACATGTTTTAACATGTTTAGCTCGTCACTTTTAGTTTGGTGCTTGTGTAGAGTCGTAAGTCAAGCGGTATAAACAACCGCTTAGACTTTCGAACTAGACCCGTTTGGTCGATCATTAGGATCCGACCAAGCATGTTTAGTGACCATAGTTGCATAGGGAATAACCTTCCGAGGTTATACCTTATGGTCACTTAGGTTTAAATAGTTGTATGATAGATAGTTTATATGCCTTAGGTAAATGACCAAAATGCCCTTTTCATGCATAATTGGATTTTAAGCATATGTAACATAAACTTTTGTCACTTAACTGATTATGCAACATGTTTAGGCATATAATACTTGTCATAGGACTAGTTAGACGTCTCAAACGCGCGTGTGCGCGAACGACGCGTTAAAATAGCGTAAGCTACCTTAATGGGTCATAACGGGTCGAAAGCACTTAGGTTAGGTTCCGATTTAAGATGTAGGCTTTGTTAAACCATATCACATGAGTTCCAACACTCATTTGGTTTACAAGACCTCATTCTATCAGATCTTCCCATTTAGGTGTCGATTATTTAACTAGTGATTCGATTACCAGGTGCTGCTTGATTTCTCTGATTTACTTAAGTTTGTTGAAGTTTTTTTTATTGAGGATACTTTGCACTTCATGTGAGTATATAGTTCCCCTATTTTACTATTTTCGATTGTTTTGGGGTGATTCATATGTGTTAAATGATTTCGATGTTTTAACGATGGTTTTCGAAAACGATTAAAATGGTTTATATTAATTAATAACGATTTCAATAAAGTGAACAAACTTGTTGGTTGTAGTTACATAACGAATGACATTCATTAGCATTGATCAAGCCAACCAGTATTAGGTTATGGTACCATAGGATCTGACGAATCCCGTTATCAGACTACACCCATGGTTATGTGTTGGGGTTATGTAGGTAACGACTGAATCTGTGATAGTTAACTTACCCTTTGGTGGTTTGTTAATGTGAGAAGCGAGATAGTCGAGTTGCGAAGGTTTGAATGTTATTAGCGAGATGACGAAAAGTAGTTTTCACAATTAAAACGAGTTAAACGATTTTGGGGGCGAGTTAAACGATGTGAAACAACTTAATCGAGATAAACGATTTGATTAAATGATTGGTTTTGGGTTGTGATTAGATAATGGGACGGGTGTAGCATGATAAAAGCATGGTAGATACGCCGCTGGTACATCTTATATATAAGTGCTCTTATCATATTACATTTTGTGTCATTATTTAGTTCACTGGGGAAACGATTTTAAAACGATGTCACACAACAAGGTTTTCAAATTAATGTAAACCATACGAGTTTTATTAACGAATTTTTTTTACGAGATGTTTACAATTTGATTTAATTAAATAAATGTTTTGGGGTTAAGAATCATGGCTACGAGATTTTACAAATTATAACCAACTTGATTTGAGTTGGTTAATTATGTCGCAATACTATACACTTTTTCAAAACAAGGTTTTTAATAAAGTATTGCAACATGTAAACAAGCCATGAATCCGATACTCTCATAAAACCTATGTGCTCGCCAGCATTTCTTTGCTGACTTTGTTTTTACATATGTTTCAGGTGATGTTGCTTGATGTTGATTGCTAGGATGCATGTTTCACATAGGATCTGGACGAGGCCTTAATGATATAATAACCATGATAGTCCATGTGTAACATGTTTGTCTTGTTTTAAAATAATGTAAATTACTTAATGAATCAATAAAACGAAACTTTTTGTATCCATGGTTGTTGAAACAATAATTCTGTTAGAACACTCCCCGACGTTTCCGCCACGATTTGTTGTTTTACGTGGTCGGGGTGTGACAGAAGAGTTGGTATTAGAGCCAATGGTTATAGGGAATTAGGTTATTACTAATGCTTTGACCTAGACAATAACTTTCTAGGACCCTAACGCAAGGAGATTTACGTTTAGATTTTAAAACAAAACCGTCACCTATCCTTGGGTGATAACCACAATGAGAACACAAATTTCGAATCCACTTTGAAAACTAATCATTTCTTCGTAAATGATTTGTTATAAGGTTTTGAACCCTTTAAGTTTTCAAAATCTCGTCAGAGTTTGGGTCAAAATAGTGTAAACACGTGCAAACTAGAAGGGTGAATGCCTGTACTCTGAGTTTTCTGTCTAAGGCTAGAGTGTTCGTACAAATCCACATAATCGGACCAGTCACTCTTACCTGGGAACTCTTGGGGTGAGTGTTCACTTATAGGCGAGCATGTCTTCGCGTTACATTATTTTGACCCGTTTACTTTGATTAGTCACTGCGTGTCGTTTGTTTGTTAAAGGTAACGAACAAATGATCACCTTCCTTATGTTTTGTCGATGTTTTCAATACCTCTTGTGTTTTCCCAATTGTCAACCTCACTCGTTTCTCATGTTTCATTGTTCTTTTTAGACGATGCCTCCTCGACGTGATGCACAACCTGTAACCAATGAAGTAGTCGCAGCCCTTGTCGCTCAACAAATGGCTGCAGTGCTTCCAGGCGTAGTAATCCAGATCCATCAGCTATACAACGACAATAATAACAATAATGCTCAGTGTAGTTTCAAGAATTTCAATTTTGCTAAGCCGTTGAAGTTTTCTGGGTCGCAAGGAGCAACTGCGCTCCTGCAGTGGTTCAAGAGTATCGAGAGCACATTCAGACATGTGCAATGTCCAAATAAGCGTAAGGTTGAATTTGCATCAAGTGTGTTCGAGAAGCGCGCTCTTACATGGTGGAACGGTGTGATGCGTGATAGGGGTGCCGATATGGCGATGGCACAAACTTGGGAAGAGCTTCGAGCTCTCATGATGAAAGAATTCTGTCCCCGTCATGAGATTCGAGCTTTGGAACGAGAATTTGATGATCTGAAACAAGATGGGGGAGAACACCGTGCATATACGGACCGTTATGGGGAGCTCAGTTTGTTGTGTCCCACTATGGTTACCCCGTTGGAGAAGACGATAGAGAGGTATATCGATGGTTTGCCCGATTCTGTGCAAGACATTGTGACTGGCAGTAATCCTACTACTGTTCGTCAAGCGATTGAATTGGCTGCTACTTTGACCGAGTCTCAGGTCAGAAAAGGTAAATTGACCCGCAAGGGTGATAAGAAGAAGTCAGCCGATTCTGCTCAAGAAAAAAGGTAAGGGTAAGGGTAAGAAGAAGGGTGGGTCTTTGAAGAAGTCGAGGAAGCGCAAGGCTTGCCAGAACTTTGCAGTTACTGCGCAGAACCCTCAGAACCCACCAGCACTACCTCCTGTGAAGAAACAGTATGCTGGTACCGCACCTCACTTCACTCGGTGCAATTGTCATCATGCTACCCAACAGGCGTGTAAGCAGTGTACTACGTGTGGTAAACTTGGGCATCTGGCCAACATCTGTCATTTGGGTCAGAATCAAGCTGCTCAGGTTCAAGCTCCAGTTCAAGGGAATGTTGTTAGATTCCCACCTGGTTCATGTTTCAATTGTGGAGGGTTTGGTCACTTTCGCAACAATTGTCCGAGGCTTGCTAATCCGAATGTTAATGCAAACGCGAATGTGAATCCCGCTCGTGGACGAGCATACAACTTGAATGCTAACGAGGCGAGGGCTGACAATGAGGTTGTCAATGGTACATTTCTTGTTAACAATCAAATTGCTTCTGTTCTTTTCGATTCTGGTGCCGATAGAAGTTTTGTTTCATTATCTTTTGAGCCTTTACTTGCGATACCTAGAACTAAACTGAGGAAACCCTTATCTGTCGAAGTTGCTACTGGTAAACCTCTTGTACTCGATTCTGTTATTCGTGATTGTCAGTTGAACCTTGATAACCATCTTTTTCCTATTGACCTCACACCGATGCAACTTAGGAGTTTCGATATTATCGTGGGGATGGATTGGTTAACCAAACACCATGCTGAGGTGGTTTGTTTCGACAAGATTGTTCGTATTCCTCTTTCGTCTGGCAATGTTCTAGAAGTTCGTGGCGAGAAACCATCTGTTGGTTTGAAACTCATGTCGTGTACGAAAGCCCAAAGTTATTTGCGAAAAGGATATGTTGCCATTCTGGCACATGTCACCGAGGAGAAAGGCAAGAGCAAGAGTATTCAGGATATTCCGATTGTCCGGGATTATCCAGAGGTGTTTCCTGATGAACTGCCTGGTTTGCCTCCAGTTCGTCAAGTCGAGTTCCATATTGACCTTGTACCTAATGCCAACCCGATTGCGAAAGCGCCTTATCGTCTTGCACCGTCGGAGATGCAGGAGTTATCGAAACAGCTTCAAGAGTTATCTGATAAAGGATTCATCCGTCCGAGCTTTTCACCCTGGGGAGCTCCTGTCCTCTTTGTGAAAAAGAAAGATGGATCTTTTCGAATGTGTATCGATTATCGTGAACTTAATAAGCTTACCATCGAGAATCGATATCCCCTACCTCGAATCGATGATCTCTTTGATCAGCTGCAAGGTGCTACCTATTTTTCTAAGATTGATTTGCGTTCTGGGTATTATCACCTTCGTGTTCTCGAAGAAGATATTCCCAAAACTGCTTTCCGCACAAGATATGGGCAATACGAGTTCACTGTCATGCCTTTTGGTTTGACTAATGCTCCAGCTATCTTCATGGACTTAATGAATAGGGTCTGTAAACCTTATTTAGACAAGTTCATCATTGTCTTTATCGACGATATTCTCATTTATTTGAAGTCTCGAGCCGATCACGAGCAACACCTTCATTTGACACTGGATCTCCTGTAGAAGGAACAACTTTTTGTTAAATTCTCCAAATGTGAATTTTGGCTTAAAGAAGTTCAGTTTTTGGGACATATAGTCAACGAGTAGGGTATTCATGTGGATCCATCCAAAATTGCAGCAATTAAGGATTGGAATACACCAACGACACCTACATAAATTCGTTCTTTTCTTGGTCTTGCTGGATATTATCGAAGGTTTATTTCGAACTTCTCGAAGATCGCGGTTCCACTCACTGCTTTGACTCAAAAGAATAAGCCTTTTCAGTGGGGACCCAAGCAAGAAGAAGCGTTCCAAACACTGAAACAGAAGCTATGTGATGCTCCTGTTTTATCTTTGCCCGAGGGAAACGATGATTTTGTTGTCTTTTATGATGCGTCGAATCTTGGCCTTGGTTGTGTCCTTATGCAACGAGGTAAAGTTATAGCATATGCGTCTAGACAACTGAAAGTTCACGAGAAGAACTACACAACTCATGATCTTGAGTTGGGTGCTGTGGTTTTCGCACTCAAAATCTGGAGACACTATCTTTATGGCACGAAGTGTGTGGTTTTCACAGACCACAAAAGTGTCCAGCATATTCTCAATCAGAAGGAGCTAAACATGAGGCAACGATGTTGGGTTGAGCTCTTAAGTGATTACGATTGCGAGATTCGCTACCATCCTGGTAAGGCGAATGTCGTAGCTGATGCGCTTAGTCGAAAAGAGCAAGTCAAGCTTCATTCTGTTCGAACTCTATCTGATCTTCAAACTCGTGTTCTACAAGCTCAACAATTTTGTGTTTCACAAAATTGGATAGGTAAGGAATTACCACTTCAACTTGAGCTTAAACTCGAAGCAAAGAACGATGGTTTACTCTATTTCAAGGATCGCTTGTGGATTCCGAAACAAGACGATCTTCGCACATTAGTGATGGACGAATCTCACAAGTCTCGATATTCTATCCATCCTGGTGCTGATAAAATGTACAAGGATTTTGGTACTCAGTACTGGTGGCCTGGTATGAAGAAGGTTATTGCCTTGTATGTGTCGAAATGCCTAACTTATCTCAAAGTCAAGGCTGAACATCAACGACCTTCTGGATTTCTTGTACAACCAGAGATACCGGTTTGGAAGTGGGAGAACATTGCTATGGATCTCATCACTAAATTACCGCGTACATCTAAAGGTCACGATGCTATTTGGGTTGTTATCGATCGATTAACGAAGTCAGCTCATTTTATTCCGATTCGCGAGGATCTATCTGCTGATAAACTTGCAAAGATTTATGTTGATGAGATTGTATCTCGACATGGTGTTCCTTTGGATATCATATCTGATCGTGATGCTCGATTTTCATCTCATTTTTGGAAGACCATGCAATCTGCTATGGGAACCCAACTAAATCTAAGCACTGCTTATCATCCCCAAACAGATGGACAATCTGAGAGAACGATTCAAACTTTGGAGGATATGCTTAGAGCATGCGTGATAGACTTTGGTGGTAATTGGGATTCTCATCTTCCATTGATCGAGTTCTCTTACAACAATAGTTATCATGCTAGCATCAATATGGCACCATTCGAAGCTCTCTACGGTCGAAAATGTCGTTCACCTGTCTGTTGGAATGAGATCGGTGAAGCTCAGCTTACTGGACCTGAGCTCATTCTGGAAACAACAGACAAAATCAAGAAAATTCACGATAATCTTGTGACAGCTAGAAGCCGTCAAAAGAGTTATGCGAATATGCGACGCAAGCCCTTAGAATTTCAAATCAGAGACCATGTCCTACTCAAGGTGTCACCTTGGAAGGGAGTGGCGAGATTTGGAAAGAAAGGAAAACTTGTACCTCGATATTATTTAAGATTGTTGAAAGAATTGGAAAGGTTACCTATCGACTAGAGCTACCTCTAGAGCTTGGAAATATTCATCCGACTTTTCACGTGTCCAATTTGCGAAAGTGTTTAGCTGATGCTGATCTTCACATTCCACTCGACGAAATTCAAGTTGATGAAACGATGCACTTTGTCGAGAAACCAGTGGAGATAATGGACCGTGCAGTCAAACAGTTGAAGAACAAATGGATTCGATTGGTCAAAGTTTGTTGGGAGTCCAAACGTGGCCCAGAGTTTACTTGGGAACATGAGGACCAAATGAAGGCGAAATATCCGCATTTGTTTTCACAAGTTTCCTCTAGTTAAAATTTCAGGACGAAATTTCCTAAAGTAGGGGAGACTGTGACAACTGTGTTCTGTAATCGATGTATAATGTAAAACAATGTTATTTATCAATAAAACAATGTGTTTTGGTGTTATTATATGTGCTTTGGTGTTATTATGTGTGTATTTGTGTTTGATGATTTTACGATTTGTTTCAAGTTCGATTTCAAGCTTTAAATCGCTTTCTGGAAGGTTATACGCAAACCGGTGCATAAACGTAATCAGTTTAATGCGACAAACACTCCGGAATAGTGACATAAGCTTAACATACCTTAAATAACCTCCACATAACTTAGAAATAAGTTTTGGATGGTTTGGTGTGCTGAAATCAAGTTTGTTCGATCGCAGGGACTTTTTGCGTCAAACTGCGAAACTATACCGATTTGTATGGTAACGAACATTCCGGAACTTGATCATAAGTTAAACATACCCTAAATATCCTTTACATAGCCTAGAAATAGGCTTTGAGGGGTTTGGTGTAACATCCCAAAACCCGAATGTTTATAATTGCCATGTGTTCTTATATGACTTAGCATGAAATAAACGACTAGGTTATTTAACCTAGTTAAGTAACGCTCCAAAAACTCGAATTACTAAATTTGCTAATGAGACCCCATGTTTAATAATATAGAATGTAGTAACTAGGTTATTATACCTAGTCAAAAGTTTAGCAAAGCAAACAAGGGACCAAACTTGAGGGACCATATATGAACAAGGGGGAAAGTTATGTTTTATTAAATAAAATCACAACACACAACACACATACATCATGTGTGTGTGCGTGGAATGCTCTGGAGAAGAACAAAGGGGTGCAAACCCTAGTTCTTAAAGAAGTCCAAATTGAAGGTTGAATCCAAGCTCAAAATCATGAATAAACACGAATTAATGCTCACCATCACAAGAGGATCAAAAGGTATGTCTCAAAAACTAAGATTGGTGATCTTGTATGAAATGGGTTAGGTCTTAATCCATGAATTGGGATGAAATTAAGCATGAACATATGTTAGAATTATCATTGGAATGTGAATTATGCAAGATTTGATGTTAATTGAGATTTGGAGATGAAACCCACTTGGGTTAGTAGAAATGGCGACATGGGTATGTCACCCATGTCCAATCTTTGTTTAATTCTTGATATGATATGTTGCATGTGACCAAATTGTTAGTTATATTGAATATGGTATGAGATTGAATTGTTATTAGTAGTTTGGATGATTGAAAACAAGAATTAGGAAGAAAAGAATGAAGGTTACTTGTACATCATGTTTAGAAACTTGTACGCATGCCAAGTGTTCGATGAAATGACTAAGTGAGAGTAGAAGGTGAAATAATATGCAAGAAAGTGGTAATTAGTTATGGAATGTGATAAAAGGGTGTTTGATAGTAAAATAACATGAGAATTGAGTTTAGATATAGTTCATTGTTAAGTATGAATTATGGTGCAATTGTAGAACTAATGAGGTTCCTGGTATGGTGCGTACATGTAAACAAGTGATCATGCGATTAAATGAGTATTTCACCATGAGTGTACCACGTGTTATTGATATGATTAATGGAAGTCGAATGTCAATTGTGAATTAATATGGTTGTTCTCTTATATAATTTCATATGTTAACAAGAACGTGTGTGTAATGAAACGAATGTATGTGTGAGTAAATATGTATGCGTGTATGATTATGTGATTATGTGGTTGTAAGTACATTTGCATCATAAGTAGGAAATGTATATAGTGTCATATGTATAGCCTAATATGATGTAGTGAATATATGAAGTTAAGTCGGAAGTTTATACATTAAACCGTTGACTTTTGGAAGTCAACTGGACATAAGGGACATAGCTAGATTTTTGACACAATTATAAGATCTTGGAACGTCATATGGTATGTGTTAAATTAATATGCGTTTTATGCGTTAACATGATGGATTGTATGAGTTTGAAAAGATATGATTTGGGCGTATGCCTTATGTTTGTTAGGCTTGACTATGAAAGCTAATTGCGAGTTATGCATTCGACATGATCATCTTTATGTAAAATCATGTATACTAACAAGGATGTGATTGCGGTGACACGAAAGCATTAGGGATCATGTGGAAATGGACTCAAGCAAGAAAGACTAACGGGTCAAGAGGAGACAAGAAAGTGGATACGAAAACGGACGCTCAAGGTAAGTGAATCCCAAACTTACCCTTTTGATTTAATATGTTTTGTTATTTGGTAAATTATCTAGAAGTTATGTAAGGAAGTATGAAGTAAAAGTAGTGATAGGGTTAGTCTAATGGAAGGTAGCCGAATGTGGCTAGGTAAGTTGGGAAATGCATGATATAGATCAAGCGGGTCAAACATATATGCATGAATCGTGTATCGATAATGTAATTTATGAGGTTTAAGGACCTCAAGGGATAAATTTTTAGTTAATAAGGTAGGGAAATGTTTTATGAACATTTAGAAACAAGTTTCAAGTGAAACGGATGCAAGACGAGAAAGTTATGCGCATTTTAGTTTTAAAATTGGGGGCTGATCTGGGCATCGCCGTAGCTTACGGTGCCCACCGTAAGCTACGGTGGATGCTCGGCCTTTCCTTCTGCCGTAAGACAGTGTATTGCCACCGTAAAGTTTTGGGGCCACCGTAAGCTACGGTAGCCACCGTAGCTTACGGTGGAGGTCAGGTGCAAATTGTAAGTTATGTATTTTCTTTGTTTTCCCTTGATTTCGGGCCTCGTGAATTCATCCCAAGCCCCGATAAGCTTCTATAATGCACCTTAACCCTACCAAATGGCTTGATAAGCTACGGTTAAGTGTGGAACTCATCTTTAAGGTCCGAAATGTACCCGAAAGTTATTTAAAAAGCGTTTAGGAAGCGCGAGTAAGAATGGAAAGGGTAAGCGTGTGTACGGAAAACGAATTAAGTATGTGGGTCAGTATATATATATAGATTTAGCTTCTTCCCAAAACACTTAAGCTAATAAGTAATCATGAAGATGAGGTAGTATGTATGTATGTACGAATGTATTTATGTAATTATGTAAGTACATGTACGTGTGAGCGAAGGTGTGCACATGTGTAGTTATGATTCGTTTTATGAATGTATGATTGTAAGTAGTTAGGTATGCATGTATTTATGGTTGTATGTAGTTATGTATGTATGTAGGCATGTATGTGGGTAGAGATGTATGTACACAGTCAGGTATGTAATGTATGCGTAGTTTCAATACATTTAAGTATTGACGTTATTAAAAGTGTGCCTCGAGAATGAAATATGGTGCAGGTACTACATTGAAGTTCGTCAAGGATTAGACGCCCGGATGGAATGACTAGACCTAGGAAGAAAACGGGACGAAAAGTATATGTGGATAGAACGTAGCGAGATTACACGATTAAGAATCTTGTATGTAAATGATGTATACTAATGCTGTGAATGTATGTGGTGGGTGCAGGTTGTACGAATGACAAATTATCATCATGAGGTGTAGCGATCAAGGTCCGAGTTGCAAGATAGATTGTACGGGGATCCTGGAGTATGTAAAATGATAGACATAAGTTAGACTTTCATTTTGTAAATGAGTACGAAGGTTGTGTATATTGTAAAAATGTTATTTTATATTGAAGTTTCAAGTAGTATAAAACGTTTTTAATGAAAGAAATTTTATGGTACGTAATTCCGCTGCGTCTTTTCAGTTAAAGCGTGTTAGGGTGTTACAAGTTGGTATCAGAGCCCTGGTTTGAGAGAATCAAGTAGAAGGAGGTAAATACTTGAACTCAAACCGGTGTGCTCCCATGACCAAGGACCCGTACAATCTAAGACTCGATCAAGATCTAAGGATAGAAGCCAAGGTAAGTATGTGCTTAAGTATGTATTTGAAGATAACAAACAGTAGGTTATGTGTAAGGTAAACATTATTGCTTGGAAAGGATAATCTGTGAATGCGGTCTAGCGCCAGCACCAAGGTATGTAATATGAGGTATTTACCGAGGTACGTAGAATTAACATATGGGTGCATGAAATGGTAAAACCTATCAAGTAAAAGGAAAATTTTAAATGAAATAGAATAATAAGAGTGGTAATGAAGTTTTGGAAATGTTACACGTGCCGAAACTTAATTCTTGGACATAAAGTGGTGATTACACGAAGACACGAAACGAGTACGTGGATCGTGTACCTGGCCAGTACACAAGAACCGTATGATGTTCGTGAGCCCGTGATAATTGCTACCGGTATGTCCGTTAGAATTAGGTAGTAGGTGGACGTGGGATGAAGGGAAATGTAAGACTTTCAGGAATGAAAGTATGAATGATTTGTTGAATCCGTGAGACGGATTCAACACGTGTAAGGAATGAAAGATATGAATGGAATGTTTGAATCCGTGAGACGGATTCAAGAAATGAAAGGCTCGAATGGAATGTTTGAATCCGCAAGACGGATTCAAGGAATGAAATGCGGGAATGACATGCTTGAATCTGCGAGACAGATTCAAATCATAGAAAGAAGAAAATGAATGAATGGTAGGTTAGAAACCGCAGGACAGATTTAAAACATATGTAGGATAAAATTTACCCACATCAGAATTATGTCAATAATTGACCGTAGTTATGTCAAACGAGTTTTATGAGTAAATGTAAAGTAAATGAGCAAAGGAATGATCGTAATGGGCACGCAAAGCTAAGTTTTAAAATGAAAGAAAGAAGTTTTAAACCCGTTATGTGTAGATGTTCTAGAAATCTACTCTTAGGAGTCAGAATGAGTGACGGGCTATGACCCAGACAATGGATTAAGTATGAACAAGAGGGGCAAGTTTGTTAAGAATATCAAAACGATGTAATGGATGTCTTGGTAAGTAAGCATGAATGGAAGGAAGTACGAATGTGTACCTCAATGCATCTATGATAGGTAAGAAAATTCAGTTTAACCTTAAAAGGGTTAAAACTGCAAGGGTTGACGAAATAAGTAACAAAAAAAAAGGAAAGAATCGCGTGTAAGAAATTGAATGTAGGATATGTTATAGCATGTACGCAGGAAATATGTAAGAGAATTATAGGTGACTAATCGCCGAGTGGACTCAGTATTTGAATGAGATATGCTAACCGCCAATTTTGTAGGTGGTGATGTTGGAATTCTTAGGGTGATGAAGCCCATTGAATTGGGGGTAAGGATGTGCACGAGCGGAAGCACACTACACGGATGAAGGAAATCTGGCCTGGTATGGCTAGTACTCGTGAAGAAGCGGATAGATCTGGTTTGCAGACCATCTAATTATGCAACGAAATCGAGGTTAGTAAAAGGTGTAATTCATATTGGATAGGTATGGATTGGTAGGTAGAGAAAGACCTACGAAATGACTGATAGGGTATGAATGTTATGATATGGAAAGTTTAATTTTAACAATTGACATAAGAAGAATGTATGTCAATAAGGAGTGAATTTCAAATGTTTGTAATGATCTTCGGGTGGTATTGAACTTAAATGCTAGTAACTATGGAAATTCTGATAGAATATAAAAGACGGCAAGTGTTATTAAGAAATGCTAATTTTGATGCTCGGCTTGTTGGCCATGTTCATTTGAACAAGACATTGTAGAAAAGATATGCATGGCATAAATAACAGCAGTAACCATGGAAATAATGCTTAGTCTTTGTGGATTAAGTATGGATAAATAAGTTAAGAAGGGTGAATCTAGCTGTAATAATAAGTCCTTGAATGATTATAGTATGCGTATGGTAATGTATCGACCCCTTCTATGAGCTTAGAGGTAATCGGGAGTAATGATAGTAATGGAATGTTTAACATGGCTCATAGTGATCAAAATGAAAGGTAGCGTATGGTGTATGAGTAGTATGAAATAAATCGATTTATTTCGATTAGCAAATATATGAATGAAATATGCTTAGATAGGAAGTTAGAAACAAACCACAGACTAAGGTTTATACAATTAATAATTGTATACAATTGGAATAAATTCGATGAAAGAAACGTTAGTGATGATATGTGTTAAGAGCTAGTATTATGAAGTAAAAGACAAAGTAAAAGACACTAATAAGAGCTCTGGAGCAGAGTCTAACATAAGTATAATTATGAAAGTAATTTACGTAATATGAGGGCATAGGAACGATGTGTTCAATTACGTTCATGCATGAATAACACCTTTGTCAAGATCCCGAAAGCGTTTAGGTGGTAGTAAGTATTGTGAATGAACAACCTGAAAGGGGTAAGAGTAAAATTGGTCTAGTTTGAATGAGAAAGGTTTCGGGGACGAAAACTTCTTTAAGGGGGGTAGACTTGTAACATCCCAAAACCCGAATGTTTATAATTGCCATGTGTTCTTATATGACTTAGCATGAAATAAACGACTAGGTTATTTAACCTAGTTAAGTAACGCTCCAAAAACTCGAATTACTAAATTTGCTAATGAGACCCCATGTTTAATAATATAGAATGTAGTAACTAGGTTATTATACCTAGTCAAAAGTTTAGCAAAGCAAACAAGGGAACAAACTTGAGGGACCATATATGAACAAGGGGGAAAGTTATGTTTTATTAAATAAAATCACAACACACAACACACATACATCGTGTGTGTGTGCGTGGAATGCTCTGGAGAAGAACAAAGGGGTGCAAACCCTAGTTCTTAAAGAAGTCCAAATTGAAGGTTGAATCCAAGCTCAAAATCATGAATAAACACGAATTAATGCTCACCATCACAAGAGGATCAAAAGGTATGTCTCAAAAACTAAGATTGGTGATCTTGTATGAAATGGGTTAGGTCTTAATCCATGAATTGGGATGAAATTAAGCATGAACATATGTTAGAATTATCATTGGAATGTGAATTATGCAAGATTTGATGTTAATTGAGATTTGGAGATGAAACCCACTTGGGTTAGTAGAAATGGCGACATGGGTATGTCACCCATGTCCAATCTTTGTTTAATTCTTGATATGATATGTTGCATGTGACCAAATTGTTAGTTATATTGAATATGGTATGAGATTGAATTGTTATTAGTAGTTTGGATGATTGAAAACAAGAATTAGGAAGAAAAGAATGAAGGTTACTTGTACATCATGTTTAGAAACTTGTACGCATGCCAAGTGTTCGATGAAATGACTAAGTGAGAGTAGAAGGTGAAATAATATGCAAGAAAGTGGTAATTAGTTATGGAATGTGATAAAAGGGTGTTTGATAGTAAAATAACATGAGAATTGAGTTTAGATATAGTTCATTGTTAAGTATGAATTATGGTGCAATTGTAGAATTAATGAGGTTCCTAGTATGGTGCGTACATGTAAACAAGTGATCATGCGATTAAATGAGTATTTCACCATGAGTGTACCACGTGTTATTGATATGATTAATGGAAGTTGAATGTGAATTGTGAATTAATATGGTTGTTCTCTTATATAACTTCATATGTTAACAAGAACGTGTGTGTAATGAAACGAATGTATGTGTGAGTAAATATGTATGCGTGTATGATTATGTGATTATGTGGTTGTAAGTACATTTGCATCATAAGTAGGAAATGTATATAGTGTCATATGTATAGCCTAATACGATGTAGTGAATATATGAAGTTAAGTCGAAAGTTTATACATTAAACCGTTGACTTTTGGAAGTCAACTGGACATAAGGGACATAGCTAGATTTTTGACACAATTATAAGATCTTGGAACGTCATATGGTATGTGTTAAATTAATATGCGTTTTATGCGTTAACATAATGGATTGTATGAGTTTGAAAAGATATGATTTGGGCGTATGCCTTATGTTTGTTAGGCTTGACTATGAAAGCTAATTGCGAGTTATGCATTCGACATGATCATCTTTATGTAAAATCATGTATACTAACAAGGATGTGATTGCGGTGACACGAAAGCATTAGGGATCATGTGGAAATGGACTCAAGCAAGAAAGACTAACGGGTCAAGAGGAGACAAGAAAGTGGATACGAAAACGGACGCTCAAGGTAAGTGAATCCCAAACTTACCCTTTTGATTTAATATGTTTTGTTATTTGGTAAATTATCTAGAAGTTATGTAAGAAAGTATGAAGTAAAAGTAGTGATAGGGTTAGTCTAATGGAAGGTAGCCGAATGTGGCTAGGTAAGTTGGGAAATGCATGATATAGATCAAGCGGGTCAAACATATATGCATGAATCGTGTATCGATAATGTAATTTATGAGGTTTAAGGACCTCAAGGGATAAATTTTTAGTTAATAAGGTAGGGAAATGTTTTATGAACATTTAGAAACAAGTTTCAAGTGAAACGGATGCAAGACGAGAAAGTTATGCACATTTTAGTATTAAAATTGGGGGCTGATCTGGGCATCGCCGTAGCTTACGGTGCCCACCGTAAGCTACGGTGGATGCTGGGCCTTTCCTTCTGCCGTAAGACAGTGTATTGCCACCGTAAAGTTTTGGGGCCACCGTAAGCTACGGTAGCCACCGTAGCTTACGGTGGAGGTCAGGTGCAAATTGTAAGTTATGTATTTTCTTTGTTTTCCCTTGATTTCGGGCCTCGTGAATTCATCCCAAGCCCCGATAAGCTTCTATAATGCACCTTAACCCTACCAAATGGCTTGATAAGCTACGGTTAAGTGTGGAACTCATCTTTAAGGTCCGAAATGTACCCGAAAGTTATTTAAAAAGCGTTTAGGAAGCGCGAGTAAGAATGGAAAGGGTAAGCGTGTGTACGGAAAACGAATTAAGTATGTGGGTCAGTATATATATATATAGATTTAGCTTCTTCCCAAAACACTTAAGCTAATAAGTAATCATGAAGATGAGGTAGTATGTATGTATGTATGTACGAATGTATTTATGTAATTATGTAAGTACATGTACGTGTGAGCGAAGGTGTGCACATGTGTAGTTATGATTCGTTTTATGAATGTATGATTGTAAGTAGTTAGGTATGCATGTATTTATGGTTGTATGTAGTTATGTATGTATGTAGGCATGTATGTGGGTAGAGATGTATGTACACAGTCAGGTATGTAATGTATGCGTAGTTTCAATACATTTAAGTATTGACTTTATTAAAAGTGTGCCTCGAGAATGAAATATGGTGCAGGTACTACATTGAAGTTCGTCAAGGATTAGACGCCCGGATGGAATGACTAGACCTAGGAAGAAAACGGGACGAAAAGTATATGTGGATAGAACGTAGCGAGATTACACGATTAAGAATCTTGTATGTAAATGATGTATACTAATGCTGTGAATGTATGTGGTGGGTGCAGGTTGTACGAATGACAAATTATCATCATGAGGTGTAGCGATCAAGGTCCGAGTTGCAAGATAGATTGTACGGGGATCCTGGAGTATGTAAAATAATAGACATAAGTTAGACTTTCATTTTGTAAATGAGTACGAAGGTTGTGTATATTGTAAAAAGGTTATTTTATATTGAAGTTTCAAGTAGTATAAAACGTTTTTAATGAAAGAAATTTTATGGTACGTAATTCCGCTGCGTCTTTTCAGTTAAAGCGTGTTAGGGTGTTACAAGTTGGTATCAGAGCCCTGGTTTGAGAGAATCAAGTAGAAGGAGGTAAATACTTGAACTCAAACCGGTGTGCTCCCATGACCAAGGACCCGTACAATCTAAGACTCGATCAAGATCTAAGGATAGAAGCCAAGGTAAGTATGTGCTTAAGTATGTATTTGAAGATAACAAACAGTAGGTTATGTGTAAGGTAAACATGATTGCTTGGAAAGGATAATCTGTGAATGCGGTCTAGCGCCAGCACCAAGGTATGTAATATGAGGTATTTACCGAGGTACGTAGAATTAACATATGGGTGCATGAAATGGTAAAACCTATCAAGTAAAAGGAAAATTTTAAATGAAATAGAATAATAAGAGTGGTAATGAAGTTTTGGAAATGTTACACGTGCCGAAACTTAATTCTTGGACATAAAGTGGTGATTACACGAAGACACGAAACGAGTACGTGGATCGTGTACCTGGCCAATACACAAGAACCGTATGATGTTCGTGAGCCCGTGATAATTGCTACCGGTATGTCCGTTAGAATTAGGTAGTAGGTGGACGTGGGGATGAAGGGAAATGTAAGACTTTCAGGAATGAAAGTATGAATGATTTGTTGAATCCGTGAGACGGATTCAACACGTGTAAGGAATGAAAGATATGAATGGAATGTTTGAATCCGTGAGACGGATTCAAGAAATGAAAGGCTCGAATGGAATGTTTGAATCCGCAAGACGGATTCAAGGAATGAAATGCAGGAATGACATGCTTGAATCTGCGAGACAGATTCAAATCATAGAAAGAAGAAAATGAATGAATGGTAGGTTAGAAACCGCAGGACAGATTTAAAACATATGAAGGATAAAATTTACCCACATCAGAATTATGTCAATAATTGACCGTAGTTATGTTAAACGAGTTTTATGAGTAAATGTAAAGTAAATGAGCAAAGGAATGATCGTAATGGGCACGCAAAGCTAAGTTTTAAAATGAAAGAAAGAAGTTTTAAACCCGTTATGTGTAGATGTTCTAGAAATCTACTCTTAGGAGTCAGAATGAGTGACGGGCTATGACCCAGACAATGGATTAAGTATGAACAAGAGGGGCAAGTTTGTTAAGAATATCAAAACGATGTAATGGATGTCTTGGTAAGTAAGCATGAATGGAAGGAAGTACGAATGTGTACCTCAATGCATCTATGATAGGTAAGAAAATTCAGTTTAACCTTAAAAGGGTTAAAACTGCAAGGGTTGACGAAATAAGTAACAAAAAAAAAGGAAAGAATCGCGTGTAAGAAATTGAATGTAGGATATGTTATAGCATGTACGCAGGAAATATGTAAGAGAATTATAGGTGACTAATCGCCGAGTGGACTCAGTATTTGAATGAGATATGCTAACCGCCAATTTTGTAGGTGGTGATGTTGGAATTCTTAGGGTGATGAAGCCCATTGAATTGGGGGTAAGGATGTGCACGAGCGGAAGCACACTACACGGATGAAGGAAATCTGGCCTGGTATGGCTAGTACTCGTGAAGAAGCGGATAGATCTGGTTTGCAGACCATCTAATTATGCAACGAAATCGAGGTTAGTAAAAGGTGTAATTCATATTGGATAGGTATGGATTGGTAGGTAGAGAAAGACCTACGAAATGACTGATAGGGTATGAATGTTTTGATATGGAAAGTTTAATTTTAACAATTGACATAAGAAGAATGTATGTCAATAAGGAGTGAATTTCAAATGTTTGTAATGATCTTCGGGTGGTATTGAACTTAAATGCTAGTAACTATGGAAATTCTGATAGAATATAAAAGACGGCAAGTGTTATTAAGAAATGCTAATTTTGATGCTCGGCTTGTTGGCCATGTTCATTTGAACAAGACATTGTAGAAAAGATATGCATGGCATAAATAACAGCAGTAACCATGGAAATAATGCTTAGTCTTTGTGGATTAAGTATGGATAAATAAGTTAAGAAGGGTGAATCTAGCTGTAATAATAAGTCCTTGAATGATTATAGTATGCGTATGGTAATGTATCGACCCCTTCTATGAGCTTAGAGGTAATCGGGAGTAATGATAGTAATGGAATGTTTAACATGGCTCATAGTGATCAAAATGAAAGGTAGCGTATGGTGTATGAGTAGTATGAAATAAATCGATTTATTTCGATTAGCAAATATATGAATGAAATATGCTTAGATAGGAAGTTAGAAACAAACCACAGACTAAGGTTTATACAATTAATAATTGTATACAATTGGAATAAATTCGATGAAAGAAACGTTAGTGATGATATGTGTTAAGAGCTAGTATTATGAAGTAAAATACAAAGTAAAAGACACTAATAAGAGCTCTGGAGCAGAGTCTAACATAAGTATAATTATGAAAGTAATTTACGTAATATGAGGGCATAGGAACGATGTGTTCAATTACGTTCATGCATGAATAACACCTTTGTCAAGATCCCGAAAGCGTTTAGGTGGTAGTAAGTATTGTGAATGAACAACCTGAAAGGGGTAAGAGTAAAATTGGTCTAGTTTGAATGAGAAAGGTTTCGGGGACGAAAACTTCTTTAAGGGGGGTAGACTTGTAACATCCCAAAACCCGAATGTTTATAATTGCCATGTGTTCTTATATGACTTAGCATGAAATAAACGACTAGGTTATTTAACCTAGTTAAGTAACGCTCCAAAAACTCGAATTACTAAATTTGCTAATGAGACCCCATGTTTAATAATATAGAATGTAGTAACTAGGTTATTATACCTAGTCAAAAGTTTAGCAAAGCAAACAAGGGAACAAACTTGAGGGACCATATATGAACAAGGGGGAAAGTTATGTTTTATTAAATAAAATCACAACACACAACACACATACATCGTGTGTGTGTGCGTGGAATGCTCTGGAGAAGAACAAAGGGGTGCAAACCCTAGTTCTTAAAGAAGTCCAAATTGAAGGTTGAATCCAAGCTCAAAATCATGAATAAACACGAATTAATGCTCACCATCACAAGAGGATCAAAAGGTATGTCTCAAAAACTAAGATTGGTGATCTTGTATGAAATGGGTTAGGTCTTAATCCATGAATTGGGATGAAATTAAGCATGAACATATGTTAGAATTATCATTGGAATGTGAATTATGCAAGATTTGATGTTAATTGAGATTTGGAGATGAAACCCACTTGGGTTAGTAGAAATGGCGACATGGGTATGTCACCCATGTCCAATCTTTGTTTAATTCTTGATATGATATGTTGCATGTGACCAAATTGTTAGTTATATTGAATATGGTATGAGATTGAATTGTTATTAGTAGTTTGGATGATTGAAAACAAGAATTAGGAAGAAAAGAATGAAGGTTACTTGTACATCATGTTTAGAAACTTGTACGCATGCCAAGTGTTCGATGAAATGACTAAGTGAGAGTAGAAGGTGAAATAATATGCAAGAAAGTGGTAATTAGTTATGGAATGTGATAAAAGGGTGTTTGATAGTAAAATAACATGAGAATTGAGTTTAGATATAGTTCATTGTTAAGTATGAATTATGGTGCAATTGTAGAATTAATGAGGTTCCTAGTATGGTGCGTACATGTAAACAAGTGATCATGCGATTAAATGAGTATTTCACCATGAGTGTACCACGTGTTATTGATATGATTAATGGAAGTCGAATGTGAATTGTGAATTAATATGGTTGTTCTCTTATATAACTTCATATGTTAACAAGAACGTGTGTGTAATGAAACGAATGTATGTGTGAGTAAATATGTATGCGCGTATGATTATGTGATTATGTGGTTGTAAGTACATTTGCATCATAAGTAGGAAATGTATATAGTGTCATATGTATAGCCTAATACGATGTAGTGAATATATGAAGTTAAGTCGAAAGTTTATACATTAAACCGTTGACTTTTGGAAGTCAACTGGACATAAGGGACATAGCTAGATTTTTGACACAATTATAAGATCTTGGAACGTCATATGGTATGTGTTAAATTAATATGCGTTTTATGCGTTAACATAATGGATTGTATGAGTTTGAAAAGATATGATTTGGGCGTATGCCTTATGTTTGTTAGGCTTGACTATGAAAGCTAATTGCGAGTTATGCATTCGACATGATCATCTTTATGTAAAATCATGTATACTAACAAGGATGTGATTGCGGTGACACGAAAGCATTAGGGATCATGTGGAAATGGACTCAAGCAAGAAAGACTAACGGGTCAAGAGGAGACAAGAAAGTGGATACGAAAACGGACGCTCAAGGTAAGTGAATCCCAAACTTACCCTTTTGATTTAATATGTTTTGTTATTTGGTAAATTATCTAGAAGTTATGTAAGAAAGTATGAAGTAAAAGTAGTGATAGGGTTAGTCTAATGGAAGGTAGCCGAATGTGGCTAGGTAAGTTGGGAAATGCATGATATAGATCAAGCGGGTCAAACATATATGCATGAATCGTGTATCGATAATGTAATTTATGAGGTTTAAGGACCTCAAGGGATAAATTTTTAGTTAATAAGGTAGGGAAATGTTTTATGAACATTTAGAAACAAGTTTCAAGTGAAACGGATGCAAGACGAGAAAGTTATGCGCATTTTAGTATTAAAATTGGGGGCTGATCTGGGCATCGCCGTAGCTTACGGTGCCCACCGTAAGCTACGGTGGATGCTCGGCCTTTCCTTCTGCCGTAAGACAGTGTATTGCCACCGTAAAGTTTTGGGGCCACCGTAAGCTACGGTAGCCACCGTAGCTTACGGTGGAGGTCAGGTGCAAATTGTAAGTTATGTATTTTCTTTGTTTTCCCTTGATTTCGGGCCTCGTGAATTCATCCCAAGCCCCGATAAGCTTCTATAATGCACCTTAACCCTACCAAATGGCTTGATAAGCTACGGTTAAGTGTGGAACTCATCTTTAAGGTCCGAAATGTACTCGAAAGTTATTTAAAAAGCGTTTAGGAAGCGCGAGTAAGAATGGAAAGGGTAAGCGTGTGTACGGAAAACGAATTAAGTATGTGGGTCAGTATATATATATATATATATAGATTTAGCTTCTTCCCAAAACACTTAAGCTAATAAGTAATCATGAAGATGAGGTAGTATGTATGTATGTACGAATGTATTTATGTAATTATGTAAGTACATGTACGTGTGAGCGAAGGTGTGCACATGTGTAGTTATGATTCGTTTTATGAATGTATGATTGTAAGTAGTTAGGTATGCATGTATTTATGGTTGTATGTAGTTATGTATGTATGTAGGCATGTATGTGGGTAGAGATGTATGTACACAGTCAGGTATGTAATGTATGCGTAGTTTCAATACATTTAAGTATTGACGTTATTAAAAGTGTGCCTCGAGAATGAAATATGGTGCAGGTACTACATTGAAGTTCGTCAAGGATTAGACGCCCGGATGGAATGACTAGACCTAGGAAGAAAACGGGACGAAAAGTATATGTGGATAGAACGTAGCGAGATTACACGATTAAGAATCTTGTATGTAAATGATGTATACTAATGCTGTGAACGTATGTGGTGGGTGCAGGTTGTACGAATGACAAATTATCATCATGAGGTGTAGCGATCAAGGTCCGAGTTGCAAGATAGATTGTACGGGGATCCTGGAGTATGTAAAATGATAGACATAAGTTAGACTTTCATTTTGTAAATGAGTACGAAGGTTGTGTATATTGTAAAAAGGTTATTTTATATTGAAGTTTCAAGTAGTATAAAACGTTTTTAATGAAAGAAATTTTATGGTACGTAATTCCGCTGCGTCTTTTCAGTTAAAGCGTGTTAGGGTGTTACATTTGGTATGCTAAAATAAACTTTATTGATCAATAGGGACTAAAAGCGTCAAAAAGTGCATAAGTTTGCATTTTCGCGCATATCTTACATTCTGAATATATCCGGACATCCAAAAATTTATGTAATCATTAAAATATTTTATTTTAGTGATTGGCATGATAAAATAGCATTCGTCGCTTAATTTGGATCGTTTTTGCGTTCGTTACGACTTCCGTCGTAATTAACCGAACAACGCAACCGTACGACCAAACGAACCGACATCCGAGATGTTTTTGAGCATATTTCAAGTTCCCTATACTTTAACTTCACTATAGAGCTTTGAAATGGGGTTAACGGGGTTTAAACGTGTCAAAAATGCATCGAAAATCAAGTTTGGGGCTTTAGGGACTAAATCTGCCAATTTGTGAAAGTACCTGACTTGCAGGTCCCATACGGACCGTATGGGGACTTGCTTACGGTCCGTAAGCTTTACCAGAGACAGCAGATTTGCAGAAACATTGAATCTGGTCAATACCACCTATTTTAATGGTTTTAATCCCAGGTTTTGCACTCTATGAACTGGTATTTGAGTACCTCTTGTATTGTAAAACCATGTCCCCAAGTGTAAGGCCTAGATTGAAGCTCAAACTTTGAGAAACGATCCTAACGGTTTACCGAATGCTATATAAACACATGCTCCCATTTCATTTCTGCACACTTTGGTCTGATTTTACTCTAAGTTAAAGTGTATACTTCATACCTGAGTAATCTTTAGATCAAAACTTCCTAGCTTGGACCCTTTGTAAGTTTCTTTCGATCTTTTTTGCGTTTTCAAGCACGAAAGTCAAACAGTGTTTGACTTTCTGCTTTGACTAGGTTATGGTCAACACGAAGTTCGTTGAACTTCGCAACGTGAGCGTAATCACGATGGTTATAGTCCCTAGTGACTATACCTACTGATTACCACGTTGACTAGGCATAGTGACGAGTCATAGTTTCGGCTAAAATGCGTATTTATGCGTATTTTGTAACCAAACAAATCTTGGGTATCAAAACACTTTGTTTTGATATCAAAACCTGTTTTCTAACTTAACTAAACATGTTTTAACATGTTTAGCTCGTCACTTTTAGTTTGGTGCTTGTGTAGAGTCGTAAGTCAAGCGGTCTAAACAACCGCTTAGACTTTCGAACTAGACCCGTTCGGTCGATCATTAGGATCCGACCAAGCATGTTTAGTGACCATAGTTGCATAGGGAATAACCTTCCAAGGTTATATATCTTATGGTCACTTAGGTTTAATTAGTTGTATGATAGATAGTTTATATGCCTTAGGTAAATGATCAAAATGCCCTTTTCATGCATAATTGGATTTTAAGCATATGTAACATAAACTTTTGTCACTTAACTTATTATGCAACATGTATAGGCATATAAAACTTGTCATAGGACTAGTTAGACGTCTCAAACGCGCGTTTGCGCGAACGACGCGTTAAAGTAGCGTAAGCTACCTTAATGGGTCATAACGGGTCAAAAGCACTTAGGTTAGGTTCCGACTTAAGATGTAGGCTTTGTTAAACCATATCACATGAGTTCCAACACTCATTTGGTTTACAAGACCTCATTCTATCCGATCTTCCGATTTAGGTGTCGATTATTTGACTAGTGATTCGATTACCCTTTGGTGGTTTGTTAATGCGAGAAGCGAGATATTCGAGTTGCGAAGGTTTGAATGTTATTAGCGAGATGACCAAAAGTAGTTTTCACAATTAAAATGAGTTAATCGATTTTGGGGGCGAGTTAAACGATTTGAAACTACTTAAACGAGATAAATGATTTGATTAAATGATTGGTTTTGGGTTGTGATTAGATAATGGGATGGGCGTAGCATGATAAAAGCATGGTAGATACGCCGCTGGTACATCTTATATATAAGTGCTCTTATCATATTACATTTTGTGTCATTATTTAGTTCATTGGGGAAACGATTTTAAAACGTTGTCACACAACAAGGTTTTCGAAATAATATAAACCATACGCGTTTTATTAACGAGTTTTTTTTTTACGAGATGTTTTACAATTTGATTTAATTAAATAAATGTTTTGGGGTTAAGAATCATGGCTACGAAATTTTACCAATTATAACCAACTTGATTTGAGTTGGTTAATTATGTCGCAATACTATACACTTTTTCAAAACAAGGTTTTTAATAAAGTATTGCAACATGTAAACGAGCCATGAATCCGATACTCTCATAAAACCTATGTGCTCGCCAGCATTTCTTTGCTGACTTTGTTTTTACATATGTTTCAGTTGATGTTGCTTGATGTTGATTGCTAAGATGCATGTTTCACATAGGATCTGGACGAGGCCTTAGTGATATAATAACAATGATAGTCCATGTGTAACATGTTTGTCTTGTTTTAAAACAATGTAAATTACTTAATGAATCAATAAAACAAAACTTTTTGTATCCATGGTTGTGAAACAATAATTCTGTTACAACACTCCCCGACGTTTCCGCCACGATTTGTTGTTTTACGTGGTCGGGGTGTGACAGAAATTCTAGAGAACCCTTACCCTTACCAAGAACCGATGTCCCAGTTCCCAAACCCAATACCAGCCCCTACACCACCCATGAGCACAGAAAATGTGCAAGAACTCCGAACAATTGGTGAGGAGATTTTAGAAGGAAGTGAAAGGATGAGGCAGATAGGAGAACGACTCGTCTGGAAATATGACGAGCGTAATTTGGACTTTTGGATGAACCCCTATCATTAGTAATAATTGTAATAATATAATAATAAATATATATAATATGTGTGTATGTTTGAAAAAAAATCTAGACAATAGCTATGGATGAATAATAGTATTGTACTTTTAAATTCCTGTTCCAGTTTGTATTAGATGCATAATATATAAGAAAGAGTAAAAGTCGCAATGTTCGATGATTTTGATCAATATGAGTGTTGTGTGATTGTTTGCATTAAATATTATCTTGTGATATTAATAATTGATAAATGTTTAAAATTCAGATGGATAATGAAGTGAACCAGGAAAACCAGAATAACGATAACTAGAATAAGAATAACAATGGAAATCAAGTGGATAATAGTGCCATCCAACACATAGAGGCATAAGGGATTATAGACACAATGCCATATATCATTAAAACGGTTAAGGACGCAGATAATAAAAGTAACAATGGCAGTAAATGACCTACTAAACCAGATCACAGCGAAAATAATGGACCAATACTTCAAGTGCCCATTTCCTAAAAGAAGAAGAACCATGTCTTATGGTTGTTCTTATAAAGAATTCTGGTCCTGTAAACCAATAGAATTCTCGGGCAATGAAGGACCCATTGCAACTCTACGCTGGATACAAAAGACTGAGGCAGTCTTAAAAATAAGCAAGTGCGCGGAAGAGGATAAGATAATGTTTGCTAAGCGGCATGACACGTGTTGGGCCAGGAAGCAAACATTATCTGATACTGGTGCAGAAAGTTTATCTTTCAGGGTATATGGCTATTTATGGGCCAAATTGTAAAATCCACAAAGACGAAAAACTGACAATTGTGGCGAATATTGTGATATTCTAGTTTGGTCAAGTTTTTTGTAGAAGAGAATTGAAGACTGAATTCAGTTTGAGGGGGAATTCAGTAATAGAGACGTCAGAATTTGCAAAAATGAGGGGGAATAAAAATTTCACTGTCGTATGATGAAATTCCGGCATTTTTGAAATTCATGACACTGCAACAGTTTTCGGGTAGTTTCGACTTCAGAATGTCAGGGGGAATGTGAATCTAATCGTGAGTGAAGACTTCTGAGATCAAGATGATCCGAGGTGTTGATATCTGATCGTGGACGAGAGCATCGGAGATATGAGTGTGATCGTGGATGATAGCTTCTGAGATCTAGATTATCCAAGGAGATGAATCTGATTGTGGACGAATGCTTCGGAGATCAGATTACATTACTAGATGATTTGTTATCCGATGAAGATTTGCTGATTGTGGATGTAACACCCCGTGTTTCGAAAGTCAAAGTCAAAGTCAAGATTGAAGTCAAAGGAAGAAAAGATTTCTAATAGTGATCTATCACTCCTTGCTCTAATCCTGTTTTGACTTCTTTGACTCGTAGTTAGTCTAATTTATGTTTTGCGTTAGTTGTATTATGTGGAGTATCTATTAATAATCGATATTTATCGCTATTTATCGCATGTTTAATCGCTTTATCGCTTATTGCAATCGCGCTCGCAACTCGAAATACGCATCTTGGTTAAGTATATGTGTGTGTGTGTGCCTTATGTGTTACTTGTGCGTGTTTAATTATGTATGTGTGGACATCAATCAAAACGCAACCGAAACTCAATCGCAATCGAAACGAAAACGCTAAACGAATACGGAATAAGGATGCTTGTATGTTGATATAGTAGTTGGGATTAAAAGTAATTTGAATAGGAAACTCTATCGCATTCGCATCGCTCGCAATCACAATCGAAAACGGCAAAACTCGTCAAAACAATTAACTGATCGATCAGGCGGCTGGCCGATCGACCAGCCAGACGGCCGGCCTGCCAACCGATCGACCAGCCCCTTTCCTCTTTGGGTAACCCTATAAATTCCCCTTGTCACTTTCATACTTTCTACTTTTGGCAACTGACGTCCGACCAGCTCGCTCTCCTCACTTTTCTTCAGATTTCTCTCGATTCCGGTAAGATCTCGTCCTAAATCTTGTACTTCTTTGATCTACATGCACTCCTACACCTTTCTATCTTTTGAATCTTAACTATGAACCGTGAAATCATCAAGATTCAAGGTGTTCAAGGATGACGTCATCATGTGTTCTTGAAGAACTTCATGTTTTGGCCTCAATCCACCGAGAACAACTTAGATCTAACCGATTTCCACATAAATAAACAAAGATCTTCCATAGATCTAAACATACTCACAATGAAAAGGATTGAAAGATGGTTTTTTTTTCTAACTTTCTTTCAACTCTTTTAAACTCAATGCCTTCAAAACCGATAGAAACGGAGCTTGTGCCGACCTACTACTCATTCTTGTGGTTGTGTGGCCCAAGATCTGGATTCTATCCACGAGGTTCATCGATTTCGGGTTAGACATGAAACACCGTCTCGAACAGTTAACTAATCGGATTTGGGTGATTCCTGTCCGATTAGGAGTACCAAGTAAAGACGAGGTTTCTGTTGTTTAGCACGTTGTCACAACACCTCGATAAAAACGACAAACAATCAAGAACAACCAAGTGTAAGACAAACAGGTCTACCAGGACGGAGTGCCGTCCGATCGGACTGCTGTCCGATCGAACAGCCAATCCGAACGACTGGCCAAACACATCTGGACCCCGTCACCCAAGTAAAGACTGCTGTCCGATCGAACAGCCAATCCGGACCATCATCTGGACCCCGTCACCCACGACTCTCTCGTCAAGAACAGAGGGACAAACGCCTTGCTGCCATCCTCGCTAAACAAGTGGCAAAGGTTGTGCCTCAGATCGTGAGTGAGATTTATGAGAATGTTAGCAAATCGTCTGAGGAATCCAGAACTGACGCTCCTAAAGCTACTCCCAAGACTGCTTTCAGCTTCAAGCAATTCAAGGCATGCGGTCCAAAGGAATTCACTAGAGAAGATGGCCCAACAGATATGTTTCAATGGTTCGATTCCATCGAAGTCACTCTCCGCGAGAGCGGATGTCCTGAAAATCTTCGTACCCTAAACGCTACCGGCGTCTTCTAGTCCCGCGCATTAGACTGGTGGACGGCCGAGAGAAACAAACGCGGGAATGATGCAGCTTATGAGCTGACCTGGAAAGAGTTGAAAGCCATCATGATAGATGAATTATGCCCTCCCCATGAACGCCAAAAGCTGGAGGACGAATTTTGGGACATTAAGCAGAAGGAAGGTGACAATGCTTCCCTGACTGCTCGCTTTAAGCAGCTCAGTATCATCTGTCCCGATCAAGTGAAGATGCCCGATATGGCAATCAGGAAGTACATCCGAGCCCTACCCGACTGTGTTGCGGATTTTGTGCATGCCGCGAAAACAACAACGATCGAAGAAACTTACTTGCTTGCCGCTGAAATCAACGACAAGCGAGTAAAAGCTGGCTTTTGGGATAAGCCTTCAAAGTCTCTGCATCAAGCTACCACCGCACCAACCGCTGAAACCGACGCCACCGCTCAATCTTCAAAATCCTCACGCCACAGGAAGAAGAACAACAACAGCAGCTCCAGCAACAAGAACTGTGCTGTCACTACCACTGCTGCTCCACTGCAAGCCGTGCTGGCTTAGCAGCAGTCTCATCACCGACCAGCACCAGTTACCTATGCACCGCCTGCAAAGCGTGCATACACAGGCCCCCACCCTGCTTGCCCGACATGCTCCTACCATCACCCGGTGGGTCTCGCCTGTCGTTTCTGCGCTCACTACAATATGTACGGCCACTTTACTGCTAACTGTCGTACTGGTCCCCGTCAAGCACCAGCTCAAGCCACTGCTCATCAAGCTCTGCTCCCAGCCCCGCAAGGCCAACAAGCAGCTCAGGCACCCGCAGTCAACGCCCGAGTCTGCTTCGCATGTGGTGACCCCAACCACTTTGCGAACATATGCCCGAACAGGGTTGTGAAATAAGAGCTCCAGCAGCAACAGCCTCAGCAGTAGCAACAAGCCACCCGCGCCAGAACTTTCAATAGCAATGTGCGCCAAGCCCAAGCTGACAACAATGTGGTCAATGGTACGTTCCTTGTGAATGGTATTTATGCTTCATGTTTGTTTGATACTGGAGCCGATAACTGCTTTGTATCGTTTGAATTCGAGAAGCTTCTTAGTCGTAAGCGCTCCCATCTCTCCTCGACGTTCGATGTTGAAGTCGCCACCAGAAGAACTGTCGCCGTTAATTCTGTTCTCTGTGATTGTACTCTTGAGCTCAAGAATCACATCTTCCCAATCGACCTTATTCCGATGCAACTCGGAAGTTTTGACGTCATAGTAGGCATGGACTTTCTTCGTGAAAACCATGCTGAAGTTGTGTGCTTCGATAAGATGATTCGATTCTCGCTCGCAAATGGTGATTTATTGTGTGTATATGGTGAAACTGCTTCGAAAGGTCTCAAGCTCATGTCGTGTGTCCAAGCTAGCAAGTATCTTCGCAAGGAACACGGAGCTTTCTTAGCTAACATTGTAGTAGTGGAGAAGGAAAAGAAAGATAGGCCAGGAGTAAACGATGTCCCTGTGGTTCGAGAATTTCCTAACGTCTTTCCCGAGGATCTTCCCAGACTACCCCCAAGTCGTGATATCGACTTTCGTATCGACCTCATTCCTGGAGCCAACCCTGTTGCCAAAGCTCCTTACCGACTCGCACTGTCTGAAATGCATGAACTTTCGAGTCAGCTTCAGGAATTACTTGAGAAAGGCTTCATTCGCCCGAGCACCTCTCCTTGGGGTAAGCCAATCCTTTTCGGTAAAAAGAAGGATGGATCGTTCAGGATGTGCATCGACTATCGGGAATTGAATAAGTTAACCATTAAGAACCGCTATCCCCTGCCTCGCATTGATGACTTGTTTGATCAGCTACAAGGTGCTACGTGTTTCTCGAAGATCAATCTACGCTCAGGCTATCACCAGCTACGTATTCAGGAGGAAGATATACCCAAAACCGCGTTTCGTACCCGATATGGCCATTATGAATTCGTGGTTATGCCTTTTGGTTTGACCAACGCACCCGCGGTTTTCATGGATCTGATGAATCGCGTGTTTAAACCATATCTCGACCGTTTCGTCATCGTATTCATCGACGATGTCTTGATCTATTCCAAGTCGAAGGCCGAACACGCGCAACATCTACGTTTGGTCCTCAAGCTACTCCAGGGGAATCGACTCTATGCCAAATTCTCCAAGTGTGAATTTTGGCTGGAGGAGGTTCAGTTTCTGGGACACATTGTCAATAGTCAAGGTATTTACATCGATCCAGCGAAGATTGAAGCAGTTAGGAGTTGGATTACACCTAAGAGCCCGTCCGAAGTTCGTTCTTTTCTCGGATTAGCGGGCTATTACCGACGATTTATCGAAGGATTCTCAAAGATCGATGTGCCGCTTACCGCCCTTACGCATAAAGACAAGCCTTTTGTGTGACATCTGTGCTTGTAATCATTGTAAACAGTTCAGTTATCAATGAAATAAAGTTATTTGATCCCTATGTTTGTTTGTTTGTGTTTGATGCTTTTCATGTTTTGACTTTTATTCGATTTCAAACTCTTTATCGCTTTCTGGAGAATTATACGCAAACTGGTGCGAAAACGTAATCAGTTATATGTAACAAATACTCCGGAACATCAATTTATGCTTAACATACCTTAAATAACCTTTACATAACTTAGAAATAAGTTTTGAAGGCTTTGGTATGGCAAAATTCAAGTTAATTCGCTTACAAGGACTAAAATTGACAAACTGCGAAAGTATGCCGATTTGAACTGTAACGAACATTCCGGAACATGCCCATAAGTTAAACACACCCTAAATATCCTTTACATAGCTTAGAAATAGGCTTTGAGGGGTTCGGTGTGCTAGAATAAACTTTATGCTCATTCAGGGACTAAAAGCGTCAAAAAGTGCATAAGTTTGCACTTTCGCGCATAACTTACGCTCTGAATACATCCGGACATCCAAAAATTTATGTAAGCATTAAAATATTATGTTTTAATGTTTGGCATGAGAAAAATCCATTCGTCGCGCAATTTGGATCGTTTTTCGCGCTTATGCGCATTCCGTCCTAATTAAGCGAACATCGCGATCGTACGACCAAACGAACCGACATCCGAGATATTTTTGAGCATGTTTTGAGTTCCCTATACTTTAACTTCATTTTAGAGGCTTGAAATGAGGTTAACGGGCCTTAAACATGTCGAAAATGGACTTAAAAGCATGCAGGGGCTAAAACTGTCATTTTTTAAAAGTTATGCTGATCAGACAACCTCAGGCGGCCCGCCTGAGTTTATGTGGATCCTGATGCGGGCCGCATGGCCTCCCCAGATATGCAAAAATGTTGCAAACAGCTGTTTGCAGCTGTTTAGCACTTCAAAACCACTTGCAAATGACTTTTATCAATCCTAGGGGCTCCCATGGGTTTGTAATTCAGTGGGTATGTGTTGTACGGCTCAGATTTAACGCTTGGGGAACAAGAAACGATCTTAACGGTTCCATGTTTCCTATAAATACCCCCCCATGTCTTGCTCATTTTCCCTCACATTTGAAATCTGATTCAAAGCTCTCTAAGTGGAAGTTTATATACTTCCTACCTGAGAGTGAATCGGGTTCAAATCTTGCGGGGACCTTCTGTAAGTATTCTTTCGCGTTTTTCATTCGTTTTAGCGTTAAAGTCAAACTGCGTTTGACTTTCTGCATTGACCAGTCTATGGTCAATGCGAAGTTCGTTTGAACTTCATAACGTGAGCGTAATCACGATGGTTATGGTCCCTAGTGACTATACCTACTGATTACCACGTTATCTAGGCTCAGTGACGAGTCGTAGTTTCGGCCAAAATGTGTTTTCTCGCGTATTTTGTAACCAAACTACTCTAGGGTATTAAAACCGTTTGTTTTAATACCAAACCTGTTTTCTAAACATTACTAAACATGTTCTAGCATGTTTAGCTCGTCGCTTTTAGATTTTTGCTTGTTTAGGATCGTAAAGGTAAGCGATCTAATCAATCGCTTATGCTTACGAACCCGACCCATTTGGTCGATCTTTAGGATCCGACCAAACATTTTAGGTGACCATAGTTGTATAGGGAATAACCTTCCGAGGTTATACCTTATGGTCACGACATTTAAGTAGTTGTATGATAAGTAGTTCTTATGCCTTAGGTAAATTACCAAAATACCCTTTTTGCGCCAAAATTCATTTTAAGCCTATGTAACATAATTTTTGACATCTAAACTGATTTAGCAACAATATTAAGCATGTTAAGGCATATCTTACTTGTCATAGGACTAGTTAGTCTTTCCGAACGCGTTTTACGCGAACGACGCGTTAAAGTAGCATAAGCTACCTAAGCGGGTCGTAACGGGTCAAAAGCACTTAGGATAGGTTTCGTTTTAGTACGTAGGCTTTGTTAAATCATGTTACATAAGTTCCCCTACTTATTTGGTTTACGAACCCTCGTACTACCCGATCCTCCGATAGGGCCGTTTATTTATGTAGTTACCTATATAGGTGCCGTTTGATTCCGTGATCTTCTAGCATTGCTTGGTGGTTATCCTACGACTTCTAAGCAATCTCAAGTGAGTACATAGACCCCTCTTTTACTGTTTTCTAAACATTTTGGGGTGAAACACATGTGCCTACTTGTTACTTTCGTGCTTTCTTATTTTCACGTCATATGCTTGCTATGTTCTTTAGTACACTTATAGTACATGATTTCATTACATTGTTTTGCTATGTATGTTAACTTAGCATGCTAGCACATTGATTTACATTACATTATTTTGCTATATATGTTTACATGGCATATTAGCACATTGTTTTACATGACTTTTCTGCTTTGTATGTTTACTTAGCATACTTAGTACATTGTTTTCACATAACTTGTTTACATTTGGTATGACATTTGGTTTGCATAAACGGTTCTTTACTACATTCATTAACATTAGCTACGCCGCTCGGTAGTAAGTAATGGTACCATAGGACTTGACAAATCTCGTTCCTGACACCCTAGGTTTGTTTGGGTGAAAGGAATGACTGAATCCGAAAACATTTTACTTTGATAACCTTTACTCTAAGGTTATCCTGCTGTCTCAAGGCTTGAATGTAATGCGTTAACTTACCACATAAATGTTTGTATCAATAAAACAAGCTTTTACTGGGCAAAACATAACTTTTTGATTTATTCAAAATACTTTTTTTTGTTCCTTTTTACTTATGGTTAAGTATTCTCATTTTGTTACTTACCATACATAACTTTTGTTTTAACTACATGACTACATTTTGGGTTTTAAACATTGACAATTGTTTAGACAAGAACATTTGATGATTGGTTTGAACATGAACTATATGCTTTGGTGATTTGTTTAAGTGACTTAAGTAACGATATGTGTGTAGTATGCTACAAGCATGGTGGATACGCCGCTGGTACTTCCTATATATAAGTGCTTGTAATGTATTACATGACATACCGTTATTTAAATCATTCAATTTTGGACTTATACACTTTACACAAATAATATCTTTTTTCACAAGACTTTGTTTTACAAAACAAATTATTGTATACAACTTATTTCTACTTGGTTATTCTTTAACCATACATTATTCTTTACCTATACATATCATCTGATTTTATCGCTCTTCAATGGATTTACAAAACAAAACAACTTACAAGGTTCATGACTAACTTTCATTAAACACTTTTCTTAAACCTAAGTCATGAATCCTATTTTCACAAAACCTATGTTACTCACAGGCATTTTTATGCTGACGTACCTATTTTCACATGTGTTTTCAGGAGCTAATGCATAGGACGATCATGACGCACTAGGGTAGACTCGGGCCTTAGTGACATAAAACAGAGCTAGACTTAGTTTAATTACGTTATGTACTCTTTATTTCTGTAGTTTTATGACAATGTAACATGTTGGTTCTTGTTTTGAACGATGTATTCCACCCTTGGGTGATGAATAAAATATTATTTTAATTACCATGGTTGTGGAACAATAATTCTGTTACAACACTCCCTGACGTTTCCGCCACGATTTGATGTTTTACATGGTCGGGGTGTGACATTTTGTTTGGGGAACCGAACAAGAGTCTGTTTCCAAACTCCCAAGCTCATGCTTTGCAATGCCCTAGTTCTCACATTGCCCGACGGAAACGACGACTTCATTGTCTACTGTGATGCTTCCAACCTTGGTCTCGGTTGTGTCCTTATGCAGCGAGACAAGGTTACAGCTTACGCTTCTCGACAGCTCAAAGTCCACGAGAAGAACTATAGCACCCATGATCTCGAGCTAGGGGCAGTTGTTTTTGCATTAAAGATTTGGCGACACTACCTGTATGGTACCAAGTGTACGATCTTCACCGATCATAGGAGCCTACAACATATCTTTGATCAGAAGGAACTTAATATGCGTCAACGCCGATGGGTAGAACTTCTCAGCGATTACGACTGTGAGATTCGTTATCACCCAGGCAAAGCAAATGTTGTTGTCGATGCCCTCAGCAGACGGAGTTATCTGCTCAGCATTCATAACGTCCAAGCCGAATACGACCTCGAAACCCTCATCCGCGAAGCCCAGCACGCCTATTTTAGTGAACGTACCTTGAAGAAGGAAAGAATCTACCATGATGGAGCTCAGCTTGTGAATAAATCGAATGGGATCTTCCATTTTCTGGACCGAATTTGGATCCCTAAGCGGACCGAATTGCGAAAGATTTTTGTTGGGATTGAACCCTACCAAAGGAACAGATAATGAAAGAAAAAATTGGATCAGAGCAGTGGATCCAGAATAAACAGATGTTTGATTGCAAGTCTCTCCCCTTGAAAGTGGTTTCAACATCTGCTGACCTCCTATCTGCTGATCATGCAAACTGCTGATCTACAACTGCTGATCAAGTCAAAGTCTGATTGAAGAACTGAAGCTCTGGTGCTCAATCTACTGCCATGGTTCAAGCACTGCTGATCATGACAAGTACTGCTGGTGTAACAACTCCTATCAAAAAGTCTTAATTATTATTTTAATATCCAATAGGAAACCCTAATTAAGACACCCAAGTGATTCTGCATAAACCCTAAAATTTTCAGAACAATCAGAATCAGGATCAGGGCCCCTAAAACTGTAGGATCGTATTCTGACCCGAATGAGTCGTTCAGAGGCTTTCTCCTTGGTTTCAGTTGCGGAATAACAAGAAACTAAGGTAGAAATAGCACGCAGATCACTTTAACTACTTGTTTTATTGATTTGACACTGATTACACTTCAAAACTCGCACCGGCAGCACTTCGGCACGATTTCTCCAACTGTTACAACTGAAATCGCTCATAGGGTATTTATAGAGATCTGGAACCGCTTATTGGACAGACCCAATAAGCGATCCATACACATGACACATAAGCGGTCCAGTATGATTGTCACTCGAGCGGTCTATAGCTATTGACACATGAGCGGTCCAACATTATGTCGCTCGAGCGGTTCAGGCTAGTTGTTGTTCGAGCGGACCAGCCTACTTGCCGTTCGAGCGGTCCAGCATATGACCGTTCGAGCGGTCCAAACCCTAATGGTCCATATGAGCGATTCAACCATCTAAACCTATACAATTCTCACAATTTCTCGTATTTCGTACATTTTACAATCAATCCTATTCTAAGACTCGAACGAAGATGTAGTCGACAGACAACTGTACCAACAGACTCCCCCTTGAATGTTGACGGAATCTTCAGTGAGAGTCTTCAACATGACATTCTCGGATATAGCTCGGTCTTCTTCAGGAATTCTGCCTGGATCTTTCTTTCTTTGGCTATAACTTTCGTCAGACTCCCCCTATCATCCAGCTAGGATAGTCGTCTGGGATTTGTTACCACCATAGAAATTATCTCCTTGCTTCTCTCTGTTCAGCTCATCATCTGCATCATCTGCATACATCTCAAACACTCTATCACAAACAAATAATGTTGTGATTCAACTTAATGAATCAACTAAACATTTGAGAATTTTTACAATTTAAACACTGATCACAAATTTGAAACATTTCAATTTCTGATTCAACCTAATGAATCATTTTAAACATTTCAAACCACTTAACCAACCTGTCTGTCCATCAAGTTTAGCCTTTGAGATTTTGAAAATCAGCTCTTCACCATCAGTTGTCGAAAATCTTTTTGGATTTTTCAAAATATAAAACGTAAATGCAAAGACAGAAATTTAAATGCAGAACAAACATATTTTTGTGAGTTTGTGCAAGAGAATCATATCAGATTTTGAGACACATCACAAGCACCGTTAAGCTTCTAATCGTTTTAAGTTCTAAACGATTCACGTAGATTGACGATATAATTGTCCTCTTAAATTTTCATACAATTTTCAATCTATTCAGGATACTATTTAGGTGTTTTATGAACTTAGTTCAATTCATGTGTCCCACCTCTTGAATATACTCCCGTATCCAGAATCCCAATATTCAATCTTACAGGTATGAATACTACAATGATATCTGTACATATATTAGGGGAAAGATGCGAGAACTGAGGGATCTCAGGTCAGAACTTCCGTTCAGCAGAGAGATATCAGCTTCGACTTAGCAGTGTGTCCCCTTTAGAGGATCTTTTCAGCTACAACAGATGATTATCAATTTTATTGTCTAATCAGCTGAGGGCTTTATGCTATGTTTCAAGCATTTTGCGGAAAGTATTAGCCAAGGACTAGGTCAGAACTACTGTTCAGCAGAAGTCCCGGAATAATACCCCAGACATCATAAAGTATAAACACCTAGTATATCAGAATACGAGACCTTTCAAACGAGATTTCAGGGGTTACCTATATATCCAAGTAGTGTTCCCCACGAATTTCACAAGTTTGAAATTTTTGGTTTATATCCCGAATAAATCTACTAAATGTACAAAAACCTATCGTCACATCATCAGTGAGACCGTTTATTACATTAGACATTACATTTCTTTAGCGTGCTGTAATAGTCCACTGATTTACTATCATTTCCTCTTTTTCACAACAAAACTCATTTTTAAATTTTTAATGTTTTTGACATTTTCAAATTTTCTAATTTTTTTAAAAATTTTTCTCCCCCTAAAATCAAAATATGTTTCAATTTTGATTTTCTGGGAAAATTTGAAACAAACTGTACAAACTTGACAACTTAATGAGAATCACTTCAATTCTCCATCCACTTTGGCGTAAACAATCAGAACTCCCCCTCACAACAAACTATTTTCTCATTGTGATTTCAAAACACTTAAGTTTGTTTTAATCAAAATGGTTTTTCCAGAAAATATAAGTTTGTTTACCAAACAATTTAGGTACGGGGTTACTTCATCATCTTGTTTTTCGATCATATGTAGGAAAATCCAAGTACAAGTTAATGTCCTTGATTTACCATTTGCAGTCCAGAATCCTCTGTACCACTTGCAAAAATATAAACTCGTCTAATACCACTTGAAAGAAAAACACAAACAAACCTTTTTACCGTTTGTTTGATTGACGTTACCGATTAGAATTTTAGACAGATGCCGATTCATGATCCACGATACCATCTTGGGATCTCCGGCAATTCCTGCAAAACCTTCAAACACAGATTTTAAAAAAAATGCCGATTCATGCTCCACGCTTACAAACCTGGGAGCTCCGACAAGTCAGGTTTTTCATTTAAAAAGATCCACCCAAGCCCGACCAGCCTTGGGTGTTTTCGACAATTTTACCTCAACCAATGGCTCATCTGGCTTTACCATACCAGAATCATTGCCTGACTGTGGCTTGTCTGACTTTGATGAGCCAGATTCATCGCCTGAAGGTGGCTTGTCTGACTTCGGCACGTCAGATTCATCGCCGGGAAATAAAAACTTCACTTTCTTCTTCTTCTTATCCTCTTTTGTCCCCAGATTTGTATCTGATGAATTCTTTTTGCTTGTCTTTGCAGCTGAGGGAGTTGTCACACCCCCAAAATCCACACGCGGAGTACCACCGCTTGGGAGCGTGACATGACCAGGATCAAGCCACCAATCATATTGAACATGTAATTAATATCAAGTAAAATAAATGTAAACCATACATCCAATACGATAGGTGTTCAAAACATAACCATAGTTTCAAAGTGTAGCGGAAGCATAGTAAATAATCCAACACTAGTTAATAGTTTTAAATGTCATAATAGTTCAACGTAGAAACCACGATCCTTGCCCACAACGACCCGCTTCTCCAGTGCAAGCTCCAAAAGTACCTAAGGTCCTGCAAGGCATGCAGCAGAGAGTCAACAACTAGTTGAGCGAGTTCACAGTTAACAGTTCAATAATAGTATGGTATGAGTAATAGCAAGTTCGTTCGTTTGTATCATGTATCATATTTCCATCGCGGCCTCCCAGGCAGGTGTGCGAAGATATTAGGGGATGTTCATCCCAAGCATTTTAGACTAGGTTTATTTGTATCGCGGCCTCCCAGGCAGGTGTGCGAAGGTTAGTAAGTTTAGTTCGCGGCCTTCCAAAGGCAGGTGTGCGAAGATGTCATAGTATCGCGGCCAACCCGTGGCAGGTGTGCGAAGATCAGTTCATTGAGTGTTACTAGTCTAGTAGGTTCGTACTCGTTAAGTTCTCCCATCTGAGTGTGCATAACAATCTATCAAATCCCATTCCCCACCCGGGAACCCATGCCTTGGCTGTGTGAACTCACCTTGGGTTTGCTCGGTATGCTAAGTATGTGCTCAAATAAATCAGTCACGTCCTAGAGTATGCACGTATACACAATCAGTTTATATCCAAGTTGAGCACGTATAGGTAATCATACAAGTACCAGCATGTAGTCGTCATCACATAAGTTAGGTACAACACTTAACAGCAGTTAGATAATCCAGTTATCATTTAACAGAGTTACTATGTTACTGTGCAAGTTATCCTGGTTGGCGAAACACTGGTTGACGAAACACAATGTGTTTCGTCAACTACCCTTTGGCGAATCTAAATTCTGTCTCGTTAAAGACCTTTGGCGAAATACGTTTTCTAATTCGTCGACATCCTTGGCGAAACACATTCTGTTTCGCCAAGACTTTCACATTCGTCGAGCATTCACATTCGTCAAGCATTCAGTTACGTCAACATTCTGATTCGCCAAACATTCAGATTCGTTAAGCAGTAATTACGTCAACATATCAGTTACAGAAAATCATGCAATCAATCATGGAAACCCTAATCATTCTAGCAGCCACCTAGAACACCATCAAGAACAATCATCATACTATCATCAGATCGACGCACCATTATCGTAACCCAGAAATCATAATCAACAAAGTTTAATAACATTAAACCGACATGAACATCGTTAGATCTAGATCCACCCATCACGTAATCATATCAATCCGATCAGTTAATAGTATTCCTAAATCAACATCATAATTCGCATAAGAATACGTAACCGATTAATCTTGCATACGAATCAAGATTATCTAACGCATGTACTCACATCCGATCGTAAATCAAGCATACACAATATGTATAGAGAAATCCAGGAAATCCAGCATAGATATAGCATAAATCAAGAAATCATGAACACATAAACGACTAACCGAAAGGATTAAGGAAGCAACTAAGTCTCGGTTCTAGGCTTCGGGTATGCAAGATCGACGTCACAGAGCAAGGGAGTTCTTAGGGTTTCGGTAGTTTTGATAAAAGTGAGAAACAGAAGGTCGTTTCACATTTTACACACATACAGGCGGTTTGGGCCCGTAATGGGCTTGGCGAATCTGGGCTCGGCGAGACATTCTGTTTCGTCGGAGCTGAAGTTGGCGAAACATGCAATTGTCTCGTCGGGTTGCTATTGGCGAAACACAGCTTGTGTTTCGTCGAGCCTGGTCATATGCTTATACTACTAAGTCTCATATTATATTACAATCACACTCACATGCAATAATCCCAACGCATTTATTATAACACAACATATACAGCTGTACGCTTAAACAAGTAAACAACCAAATAGTCAAAGTCAATGGTCAAAGTCAACGTGCATTTAAAGTCGAAAGGTCGAGTTGTCACATTTAATTTCGATACATGAAAGACATTGTGAACTGCCCCGAGTTCAGCTGGTAAGTTCAATCTGTAGGCTACCTTGCCGATTTTCTCAATGATCTCGAATGGTCCAACATATCGCGGATTTAACTTACCCCATTTGCCAAAACGTACCACACCCTTCCAGGGTGAAACTTTTAACAATACCCGGTCCCCGACCTGAAATTCCAAAGGCCTTTTACGCTTATCCGCGTAGGCTTTCTGACGGTCGCGTGCTGCCGCCATACGTTGTCGTATCTGTGCAATCTTTTCTGTGGCGTCCACTACAATCTCTGGACCCGTAAGCTGACTATCCCCCACCTCTGCCCAACAGAGAGGTGACCGGCACTTACGCCCGTACAATGCCTCGAATGGAGCGGCTTGAATGCTGGTGTGATAACTGTTATTGTATGAGAACTCCACCAAAGGGAGGTGCTTTTCCCAGCCGTTGCCGAAATCGATAACACATGCCCGAAGCATGTCTTCAAGGGTTTGGATCGTTCGCTCAGACTGCCCATCCGTCTGAGGGTGATATGCCGTGCTCATGTCTAACTTTGAGCCGAAAGATTTGTGCATTGCTTGCCATAGCTCTGACGTGAATCGTGCGTCGCGATCTGAAATGATGGAGATGGGCACCCCGTGCCTTGAAACAACTTCTTTAAGGTAGATGTCTGCGAGAGTGGAGAACTTATCCGTTTCCTTTATCGCTAGGAAGTGTGCGGACTTGGTGAGTCGATCCACGATCACCCATATGGTATCATTTCCACGCTGGGATCTAGGTAAGCCTGTAACGAAATCCATGGAAATTTCTTCCCATTTCCATTGCGGTATCTTGGGTTGCTGAAGTAGACCCGCTGGTTTCTGATATTCCACTTTGACCCTTGCACATGTCAAACACTTGCCGACGTAGGTGGCGATGTGGGCCTTCATGCTTGGCCACCAATAAGTAGTTCTGATGTCGTGGTACATTTTGTCCGACCCTGGATGTACCGAATAACGGGACTTGTGAGCTTCATCCATTACAAGCTCTCGTAGACCGCCATAAAGTGGAACCCAAATACGCCCCGTTACATAGTAGGCGCCGTCTTCCTTTTGTTCCATTTGTTGCCTCGAACCACGTAAAGCTTCGGCCTTTACGTTTTCTGGTTTCAATGCTTCCACTTGAGCATCTCGTATCTGTGCAGGAAGACTAGACTGAATAGTGAGCTGCAAAGCTCGTACGCGTCTAGGTAGAGTGTCTTTCCGACTAAGGGCGTCAGCCACAACATTGGCTTTGCCTGGATGGTACTTGATAGCGCATTCATAATCATTCAGTAGTTCCACCCATCTTCGTTGACGCATGTTCAAATCCTTCTGCTTAAGGATATGCTCGAGACTCCTGTGATCGGTGTAAATCGTGCACCTGGTACCGTACAGGTAGTGTCGCCATATCTTAAGCGCGAAAACAACAGCTCCCAGCTCTAAATCGTGCGTCGTGTAGTTCCGTTCGTGAACCTTGAGTTGACGAGAGGCGTAGGCAATCACTTTATCCCGCTGCATCAATACGCAACCAAGACCCTGTATTGATGCGTCACAATAAACCACGAAATCTTCCGTGCCCTCTGGCAACGAGAGAATAGGCGCACTGCAAAGCCTATCCTTTAAGTACTGAAAAGCGGTTTCCTGGGACTCTCCCCAGCGATAGGTGACACCCTTCTGTGTCAGCAGTGTAAGCGGTTGAGCGATCTTTGAAAAGTCTTTGATGAATCGCCGATAGTAACCCGCCAAACCCAAGAATTGGCGTATTTCCGTTGGTGTACGCGGTGCAGGCCAGTTCCTGATCGAATCTACCTTGGATGGATCGACATGGATCCCATCCCTGTTCACCACATGGCCTAAGAAGTGGACTTCACGAAGCCAGAAGTCACATTTAGAAAACTTGGCGTACAATTGCTCCTTTCGAAGGAGTTCCAAAATAAGACGTAAGTGCTGCTCGTGCTCCTCCCGACTCTTGGAGTAAATCAGAATGTCGTCGATGAAGACAATGACGAACTTGTCTAAGTACGGCTTGCACACCCTGTTCATAAGGTCCATAAATACGGCAGGCGCGTTCGTTAACCCGAATGGCATGACAAGAAACTCGTAGTGTCCGTAGCGAGTTCTGAATGCGGTTTTGGAGACGTCCTCATCCCGGACTCTCAGCTGATGGTACCCCGACCTCAAGTCTATCTTGGAGTAGTAACTCGACCCTTGCAACTGGTCGAATAGGTCGTCTATACGCGGAAGAGGATAACGGTTCTTCACCGTCACCTTGTTCAGTTCACGGTAGTCGATGCACATCCTGAAAGTGCCATCTTTCTTTTTCACGAAAAGTACTGGAGCTCCCCAAGGCGATGAGCTTGGACGAATAAAACCCTTTTCCAAGAGTTCTTGTAGCTGCTTCGACAGTTCTTCCAGTTCGGTTGGAGCTAAACGATACGGTGCGCGGGCTATTGGTGCTGCTCCAGGAGCTAACTCAATCTGAAACTCGACTTGACGATGAGGAGGTAAACCAGGTAAATCTTCAGGAAACACCTGAGGAAAGTCACATACAACTGGGATATCCTCCAGCTTCTTTTCCTTTGCTGATGCGTCAGTGACAAGTGCCAGAATGGCAGTGTGCCCCTTTCGTAAACATTTCTGCGCCTTTAAGAAAGAGATGATGCCAACCACAGCACCACTCTTGTCACCTTGAACTTCGAGAGGTTCTTGACTAGAGCGAGGAATACGAATAACCTTTTCCTTGCACAAGATTTCTGCGTGATGTTGGGATAACCAATCCATACCGATAACGACGTCGAAACTACCCAAAACTATGGGTATAAGATCAATTGAGAAAGTCTGACCAGCTAGAACGATGTTACAACCCTTGATTACATGTGCCGCTTCTACACTTTTACCATTTGCTAGTTCCACGACGTGTTTGGTGCTTAGGGGTGTTGGTGTACGTTTTAACAATTTACTCATTTTCAATGACATATAACTTGTATCAGCACCCGAATCAAATAAGACTGTAACATAAATATCGTCGAGAAGAAACTTACCCATAACCACATTGGGGTCATTCACTGCGTCACCCCGACCTAGCACGAACATACGACCACGAGCTTCGTTGCCATTGTTGTTGTTTCCCCCGTTGTTGTTGTTATTGTTGTTATTCCCGTTGCCTTGGTTGTTGTTGTTGTTGCGATTCTGGTTCAACTGTGGGCAATCGCGTTTGTAGTGGCCTTCAGCCCCACACTGGAAACATCCCCGGTTTCCACGCTGTGGCTGCTGCTGCTGGTTCTGTGGAGCTGGCGGTGGGAGTTGCTGGTTTTGGTTTGCTGGTCGCGAGCTTCTACAATCTTTAGCCTCATGGCCCGGCTTGTGGCATCTTTGACAACGTTCCCTGCGACATCTTCCACTGTGGTGTTTGTTGCACCTGTTACACCACGGGTGAGTTCCCCTATAACCACTCTGCCCCTGGTTGCCCGATGATTGCTGATTCGGGCTCTGATAATCGTTGGTGCGACGCTGCTGAGTTTGGGACTGAACCGAAACTGATCCCTTGCTGGAATCCCCATCCCACTTTCTTTTGTTCTCGCTGGTTGTGGCAGAAGTAGTAGCAGCTGGAGTGGCTGAAGTAGTAACTGTAGCAGTAGCGTTGACACGCTTAGGCAGTTTATTCTGGTCCACTGCCTGGTCGGTGATGCGATGAGCGAGGCGTTGAATAGCCTGGATGTTGTCGAGATTAGCCGATGTTACGTGGCTCTGGATTTCCGGTGCCAACCCCTTGAGATACAACTCGATGCGCTTGTATGGAGGGTCTACCATAGTTGGGCACAGCACGGCCAGCTCATTTGACCGTTTAGTATACGCTTCAATCTCTGATCCAACCATTTTCAGGTTATACAGCTCGTCTTCCAGTTTGTGAATATCTTCACGAGTGCAATACTCTCTCTTGATAAGTTCCTTAAAATCGTTCCAGGGTGTGGCGTTAGCAGCTGCCAACCCCAGAATTTGCACCTGCGCGTTCCACCAGGTTAGCGCTATTCCCTCCAAGGTGCCAGTTGCATACTTGACCTTGCGAGCCTCAGGGCACTCGCACATTTCGAATACTGACTCTAGCTTTTCAAACCAATGGAGGAGTCCCACTGCCCCCCTCGGTGCCACTGAAAGAATTTGGACGACAGTCCATGAAGTTCTTGAATGTGCAGACAGGCTGCTGCGCGTGTTGACCTATTGTACGAATAGGACAAGTTAAATACGAGAGTTAATGTAGGATCTAAAGACCCTAGTATGAGTCTATACTGCAGGGTATACTACCTGCTTGAGCGGCTGCAACTGCCGCAGCAACGAGAGCCTCTAGCTGGGCTTGAGTCATGTTAATTCGTGCGGCCATTGATCTTCACATCAAAGGCAACATAAGTGAGAAAGGTTCGCGGATAGTGCGATGACAGAAGAGTGTAAGCACATAAGTGTTCTCAAGCAGTAACAGATAGCGAGCAATAGTAGGGTAAGCATACTACGAGCAAAGTTCTAAGCAGTTCTAGCAAGCAGGTAATAAACATAAACCTTATTACCTAGGATGTCGAGTCTTGCACGTGGAGCGAAGCGTCGTTGTGGATCGTTGAGAGCACTGTTCTGGTTATAGTCCGGTTTTAATAAAAACGTTTTCCCATATTAAAACCAAGTTCTCTATAACCAATGGCTCTGATACCAATCTGTCACACCCCCAAAATCCACACGCGGAGTACCACCGCTTGGGAGCGTGACATGACCAGGATCAAGCCACCAATCATATTGAACATGTAATTAATATCAAGTAAAATAAATGTAAACCATACATCCAATACGATAGGTGTTCAAAACATAACCATAGTTTCAAAGTGTAGCGGAAGCATAGTAAATAATCCAACACTAGTTAATAGTTTTAAATGTCATAATAGTTCAACGTAGAAACCACGATCCTTGCCCACAACGACCCGCTTCTCCAGTGCAAGCTCCAAAAGTACCTAAGGTCCTGCAAGGCATGCAGCAGAGAGTCAACAACTAGTTGAGCGAGTTCACAGTTAACAGTTCAATAATAGTATGGTATGAGTAATAGCAAGTTCGTTCGTTTGTATCATGTATCATATTTCCATCGCGGCCTCCCAGGCAGGTGTGCGAAGATATTAGGGGATGTTCATCCCAAGCATTTTAGACTAGGTTTATTTGTATCGCGGCCTCCCAGGCAGGTGTGCGAAGGTTAGTAAGTTTAGTTCGCGGCCTTCCAAGGGCAGGTGTGCGAAGATGTCATAGTATCGCGGCCAACCCGTGGCAGGTGTGCGAAGATCAGTTCATTGAGTGTTACTAGTCTAGTAGGTTCGTACTCGTTAAGTTCTCCCATCTGAGTGTGCATAACAATCTATCAAATCCCATTCCCCACCCGGGAACCCATGCCTTGGCTGTGTGAACTCACCTTGGGTTTGCTCGGTATGCTAAGTATGTGCTCAAATAAATCAGTCACGTCCTAGAGTATGCACGTATACACAATCAGTTTATATCCAAGTTGAGCACGTATAGGTAATCATACAAGTACCAGCATGTAGTCGTCATCACATAAATTAGGTACAACACTTAACAGCAGTTAGATAATCCAGTTATCATTTAACAGAGTTACTATGTTACTGTGCAAGTTATCCTGGTTGGCGAAACACTGGTTGACGAAACACAATGTGTTTCGTCAACTACCCTTTGGCGAATCTAAATTCTGTCTCGTTAAAGACCTTTGGCGAAATACGTTTTCTAATTCGTCGACATCCTTGGCGAAACACATTCTGTTTCGCCAAGACTTTCACATTCGTCGAGCATTCACATTCGTCAAGCATTCAGTTACGTCAACATTCTGATTCGCCAAACATTCAGATTCGTTAAGCAGTAATTACGTCAACATATCAGTTACAGAAAATCATGCAATCAATCATGGAAACCCTAATCATTCTAGCAGCCACCTAGAACACCATCAAGAACAATCATCATACTATCATCAGATCGACGCACCATTATCGTAACCCAGAAATCATAATCAACAAAGTTTAATAACATTAAACCGACATGAACATCGTTAGATCTAGATCCACCCATCACGTAATCATATCAATCCGATCAGTTAATAGTATTCCTAAATCAACATCATAATTCGCATAAGAATACGTAACCGATTAATCTTGCATACGAATCAAGATTATCTAACGCATGTACTCACATCCGATCGTAAATCAAGCATACACAATATGTATAGAGAAATCCAGGAAATCTAGCATAGATATAGCATAAATCAAGAAATCATGAACACATAAACGACTAACCGAAAGGATTAAGGAAACAACTAAGTCTCGGTTCTAGGCTTCGGGTATGCAAGATCGCCGTCACAGAGCAAGGGAGTTCTTAGGGTTTCGGTAGTTTTGATAAAAGTGAGAAACAGAAGGTCGTTTCACATTTTACACACATACAGGCGGTTTGGGCCCGTAATGGGCTTGGCGAATCTGGGCTCGGCGAGACATTCTGTTTCGTCGGAGCTGAAGTTGGCGAAACATGCAATTGTCTCGTCGGGTTGCTATTGGCGAAACACAGCTTGTGTTTCGTCGAGCCTGGTCATATGCTTATACTACTAAGTCTCATATTATATTACAATCACACTCACATGCAATAATCCCAACGCATTTATTATAACACAACATATACAGCTGTACGCTTAAACAAGTAAACAACCAAATAGTCAAAGTCAATGGTCAAAGTCAACGTGCATTTAAAGTCGAAAGGTCGAGTTGTCACATTTAGATTCATCAGAACTGTTATTCTGTTTGTCCCGTGAACCCGAGGACAAAATCTTTTCGAGATATTCTCTCGCTTTCTTTCTTTTTTTTCTCAGTCGGTCTTTCTGCCCCTGAGAAAGCTTCACTTTTGTTTCTTGAACTTTAGGTTTTTTGACCTTCTGTTCTTTGACATTTTGGCCCGAAGCTTTCAATTCTATGGGCTTGACAACGACTGGTATCTTCTTTGCCATTTTCTGAGAATTGGCCCTCAATCTTTCATGCGATCTCCTTGGGCAATCTCGGGCAATGTGACCTTTGATTTTGCAGTTAAAGCACCTCCTGGTCTCATAACTCCAGTATTGGCAGTTAACAGCAATATGCCCCTGATAGCCGCAGCTGTAGCACACCCTGTTATCATACCAGTTACCACCGTTGTTCCAAACGCCCAGATCATAGCATTGTCTGGCTTGGTGGTATTCCTTCCTCAAATTTGCTGGATTTGACTTTTGAGCACTGTGGTCAGACCTGCACCACTTATTACCAACAATTTTTGAATTTTCATTTTTTACTTTTTGTAATTTTTTCTTTTGATTGGATGATCGTACTGATGAATTTTTTTCTTCATTTTTAAATTTTTGTTTCTGTTCTACAATCTTCTTCACAGGTTTTTGCTTAGAGCATTCTCCCTTTTCAGTCGAGTGCAAAACAGTTTTCTGAAATTTTCCTCTTAATTTTGAAATTGTTTTCTTTTTCTTAATTTTAGCATCAGACTCTGTCTCAGACTCATCTGCTGAATAAAATTTCTCATTTTCATCATCAGTTTTCTCATCACAATCTTCAACTTTGACTTTGTCAAAGTTTGTGACATTGTCACTTATTGGAACAGAATTGATTGGTTTTGGACAGGGAAAATTCAAACTGTCAGATTTAGTCACAAAACCTATCAATTTCTTCTCAAGTTCATCAATTTTGTTCCTCGAATTCTCAGCTTCACTTTCAAGCTGAGATATTCTTCCAAAATGAGACTTGATTGTTTTCTCATTATCATTCTTCAAATTTTCAAGAACAGATTTTTCATTCATCAAAACTTTTATCTGTTCCTGAAATTTTGATTCATTCGCTTTCAGATTCTTGTTTTCAAGCTTAATCCAGAAATCTAAATCTTCTGAAGATTTCTGTTTGCTTTCAAGCACTTTTTCCAACTCTTTGATTTTCTTTTGAGCGCATTCACCTTCTTTTTCAAGTTCGACAATTTTCTGAAGATGGGAATTTATCATTTTCTGTTTTTCAATGTTGTTTTTACTGAACACATTTCCCCCATCTTCAAGAATTTTCATTTGCCCTTCAAATTCTTGAATTTTCAATGTCAAATTGTTAAAATCATTTAACAATTTGTCATTTTCTGCTTTTAGTTTCTCACAATTTTCATGTAACCAAAGAATCTGGTTTTCAGCAGCGTGTTTCTCGTCTTTCAGCTTTTTGACTTCAGATGCCAAACTTGCCATGTCTTTCACGAGTTTGTCATTATCAGTCTTGACGTTATCGCATGTTGAGCACATTGTTTCATTCTTCACCGATTCTTCAGCTTTTGAAGTTTCTTCTTCTTTTGCTATGAATGTACCTGCACAGAACATTTTAACGAAATCAAGAGGATTTCCATTATTATCAATATAACAACCTCTCTTAAAATCGTATTTCATCACATGTTTTGCCCTGATACATTTAGTAACCCTTTTGTGCATATCCTCAATCACATCTGAACTCAGATCTAGTACATTATTCTCCAAAACCTTGATCATTTCTTTCTTTTTCTTTCTGGTTTCAAGTTCATGAGCTTTAGGTTTGCTGATGAATTGATTTAAAGGTAGTTTTGAAAAATTTGAGTCCTCTCTTAAATTTTTCAAACATTCACCCCATTCAATCGGTAATGCATTAGCAAATTTCTCCAATTTCTCAGCATTTGATGGATATATCTCATGATCTTTCAAATAATTCAGTAAAACACTATATCGGTCTTTAAGATCATCCAACGTTTCGTCTTTCAGACACACAAAATATTTAAACCTTTTTGCCCATCCATCTTTGCTCACTTTTCTATACCCCTTATCTAGAAATCCGTGATGCCAATCATTAAATCTTTCGAAATAATAGTTCTCCTGTTCATCAAACATCAACGCCATGTTTCGCAAAAATTCTGATACGTATTTGTTGAGAAATAAGCGAGCTAAGTGTGATGAAAAGTGGACCAATCAGCAATTGGATACAAAAATAAACTAATTGGGTCAAATAAGCGAACTAGAATGAACCAAATAAGCGGTCCAGACTAACTGTCCAAATAAGCGGTCCAGAACTAGTCCAAATAAGCGATTCACAATCAGTCGTATAAGCGGTCCAAAGCAGTTCGAATAAGCGGTCCAGACTAGTCGTTCGAGCGGACCAAGAGTTGTCCGTTCGAGCGGTTTAAACGCTGTTCGATCGAGCGGTCCACATTCAATTTCAATTTTGACTCACTTAAACTTCGAATTTTGATCTGAAACTTTCTAGGGTTTGTCTCTGTGTAATTGCGCACAATCCCTGAGATTTTGAGACGATTCCGACCGTTAAATCTTACTGAACAAAGAAAAGAAGGTGTAGAAGTAAGAAAAAGTGACAAAATCCGGCTAATTTCTGCAGAGAACCTCCTCCTGAGCTCTGATACCACTTGTAGGATCGTATTCTGACCCGAATGAGTCGTTCAGAGGCTTTCTCCTTGGTTTCAGGTGCGGAATAACAAGAAACTAAGGTAGAAATAGCACGCAGATCACTTTAACTACTTGTTTTATTGATTTGACACTGATTACACTTCAAAACTCGCACCGGCAGCACTTCGGCACGATTTCTCCAACTGTTACAACTGAAATCGCTCATAGGGTATTTATAGAGATCTGGAACCGCTTATTGGACAGACCCAATAAGCGATCCATACACATGACACATAAGCGGTCCAGTATGATTGTCACTCGAGCGGTCTATAGCTATTGACACATGAGCGGTCCAACATTATGTCGCTCGAGCGGTTCAGGCTAGTTGCTGTTCGAGCGGACCAGCCTACTTGCCGTTCGAGCGGTACAGCATATGACCGTTCGAGCGGTCCAAACCCTAATGGTCCATATGAGCGATTCAACCATCTAAACCTATACAATTCTCACAATTTCTCGTATTTCGTACATTTTACAATCAATCCTATTCTAAGACTCGAACGAAGATGTAGTCGACAGACAACTGTACCAACAAAAACTCAGGGGGGGTAAACCCTAGTTACGATTATCTAAATTATGTGCTGTCAAATTCGAATTTTTCAATTTCATCAACTCAGCAGGCCTAGTCCCACACGTGGCAACCCTATGACCATTAGGTATCCCTTACCGACTGTAAGGGATAAAAGTCTTATGGTCCGTAAGCATGTCAAATTTTATGTATAAATAATAGACATTGGGACTTGATTTCTGGCACTAAAACGACGAAGAAATTCATTATACACACTGAGATATCATAGAAACAGTCCATAACACACACAAATTCACGAAGTGCTGCCGCAAAACAGGGTAATAACTCGATCGCTATTACGATTCAACGTCCGATCGATTGAAACTATCCAACGTATGATTAACTGCTGCTCAAATTGAGTTTATACTTTGTCATTCGTCGTGATTTCGACTTGAATGTTTGAGTGTTGTCCGAACTCGGGCTATACTCTGTCATTCGTTGTGAATCCGTTGAAATGTTAAGTATTGCACTTTGTTAATCGTTGTGAGGGTTTAATCTCTTGAATTGTCATAACTGCTGTATTAGTTACTAACCCAGTTTGTGTGCATTGTTATTAAAATCAGGTTAAACAAGGCTAAATCAGTAGGCTTATACACTGCTCGTTAAATCTGCAATGTGAGTCATTCTCTTTTTATCAACTGTTTTACAATACCCCAAATTATTTTCAAAAGTTATAATTACAGGGACTAAGTCGTGGATATCTTGAATCACTGGCTAGTGGGGTATTGTGCACATTACTAATTTTCTCCCAGTTAGGTTCATTGACCTACTAGGGATAATCATCACTATTTGGGTTCATTGACCTAATAGTGGTATGACCATCGTCACCATCGTGACATGTCACCGTTGTGACACGGTGCCATATAAAAATAAGATATAAGCCATTGTAATCGCTCTTATGATGTAATTAATAACTATGCATCATTTTATGTAAATAGAATGATTCACTCAGTATTTCCCGCTGACAAAACCTTTTTCAAACATGTTTCAGGTGATCTGTTATGATCCAGGAAAAGTGCCATGAAGCACTACAAGCTTAAGAAAGTGGCTCAGGATAAAAAAAAAGAAACATGTTTTGTAAAATAAAAGATTGCTTCGTGAAATCAAATGATTGTAAATTACCGGGGTTTTATCCCGAGTTGTGAAATTAAATAATCGGGAAATATTTCAGTTTTAAAAAGATCCTGATAATAAACTTCCGCTGTTAAACTCAGTTAATTAAATACCACGGGATTTCTGTCCCGCGGCTCCTGGAGCGGGTCAAACCGGGTCGGGGGCCGTGACAGAAAAAGGTGGTATCAGAGCCACTGATCGAGCCACTATTTTAAGCCAATTAAGTATTTAGAAAATACTTAATTTTTATTAATTGCTATTCTGTGATTATGTGTTTTATTATCTGACTAATTGTGTACAGTATGGGCAGATCTTTATATGCTAGCCAATGTAGCGATTAATGCAAATCCTTATATAATTTGACCCAAGTTTTAGCACCTTTATTATCTACCGTCTAGAAACCTTATTCAGTAAATAAATAAATTTACAAATAAAACCTAGTGTGTTTTAAATTTCAGTTGTTTTGGTAGTTACCCAGTATGAAATAATATTTAAAAGTTTTTCTATAAAATTTTGTTATAAATTTTAACTTAGTAATTGTGTGTATTTTGCTAAACAGCATGAGTGACTTGTCTGACGCTCTTCAGAATTTAAATCTCTATCCAGTAAGAATAGAGGTTTCCAGAGATTTCAATAGGTATATACCAGACATAGAAGAACCTATAGAATTCAACGCTTTACCTCTCGAGAAACCCAAGCCTAAGAAAATGGAAATTGGAGAAAGTTCTAGGCAAATTGAAAGGTTACCATCTCAGGAAGAGCTAGATTTTATATTGGCAAGCTATAATACTATTAAGCCTGTTAATGAAAATGTTTTTATTCACTTTCTTGAAACACAACTACCAATGAACTTAGAACCAGCTATTCCAAATCCTTCAATCCACTCTCAAATAGACGAATGGTTAACTAATGAAATACAGTTCCAAAACAATCCCTATAAGCTTTTTCCTCAATTCAATCCAGAACCTTTACCAAATCCACCAATGAGTAACGAGAATATGGCTGAACTCCGCCACTTTGGCAAAGAACTAATAGATACTGGGAATAGGATCCAAGAGATTGGGGGACAGATCTCCTGGAAATACGATGAGAGGGAACGCCATTACTAGAATATCATCTGACAAAGGATATGGGATTTATGGAACTGTGGTTGTGTAATAGTAATAGTAATAGTAAAAATCAGTCTGTAAAATAACCTAAAATAAAACTTTGTAAGATAATGGTATGTATTGATGCATACTATTAAATATAAATGGAAATCAAGAAATCAATAAGTTTGGCTATATGCATATTGTGAAATTAATATAATTATTTTATGTATAATTGTTATTATTAATACTAATAAATATATTATCAGATGGAAGACGCTAGTAATGAACCAGTTAATGAGGTTAATCAATCTGAGCAACAACCGGGGGATCAATATATGACTAGGCAGGATATAGAAAATATCGTTGCTCAAGGGATAGCCGACGCTATTCCAGCAATAGTTGCTCAAGGGATAGCCAACGCTATTCCAGCAATCGTTGCTGCTGTTAAAAATCCAATAGAACCACAACAAATCGTTCCTAGCAAACATATTTCTGAAGATAACTTCAGTAATAGTGTAAATGGAGCCAATAATCATACTAATCATGAGAATGAACCACGGCAAGCTTCTCCCCCTAAGAAAATGAAAGCTGCAACGCCTGGTTGCACTTACAAAGAATTTCTTGCTTGTAAACCCACTGAGTTTGCAGGCAATGAAGGAGCGACTGCGGCACTGCGTTGGTTAGAGAAAACCAAGGCAGTAATTGCCCTACGTAAATGTGCTCAGGATGATCAGGTCATGTACGCGTCAAACCTTTTCAAAGAAGGGGCGCTAGAATGGTGGAATACGGTGTTACAAGCAAAAGGAAGAAGGATGGCGTATGCTATGAACTGGGAAGAATTTAAGAGCTTTGTAGAAAGAAAATTCTGTCCCGAATATGAAAAGGAACAAATGACAAATAAGTTTTTAACCCAGCGGATGGTGGATGTAGATTGTCGAAGGTATACTTCGACATTCTTCGAGTATGCTCGAGTAGTACCAACCATGGCTTTGCCAGAGCCGGTACTTATTTCTCGTTATATTTGGGGATTGATTGCTGAAATCCGTAATATCGTCAAGGCTGCGAAACCTCGCACGATTGATGATGCGGTGGATTTAGCCAATACTCTGACTGACGAACTAGTACGGACAAGAGAAGAAAATAGAAGGAAGGAAGTAGCCCAAAAGATTACCCAAGGATTCCGTCCGGGTAACCATAACAATTTCAAGAAAGGAGGAAATGGGCAATCTTCCACTAGCCCATTTTGCAATTCTTGCAAAAGAAAGCATTTTGGAAGATGCAAAGGATATTGCAATTTTTGCAAAATTCCGGGGCATCAAGAAGAAGACTGCAGGAGGAAGAGATTTTCAGTCTGCTACAACTGTGGAGAAGCTGGACATCTTAGGCCAGATTGTCCAAAACTGAACAAACTATCTAACAATAAAGCCAAACCTGCAGAAGAAGCAAAAAGGAATGTAAGAGCCTTCCAACTGACTGCTCAGGAAGCAGAGCTCATTTCAGATGTGATAGCTGGTACGTTCTTAGTTTACAACGTTTACACAAAAGTATTATTTGACTCTGGTGCAAACCAAAGTTTTATAAATATTTCATTCTGCCAAACTCTTAACTTACCTTTAACCAGCATTAGGCAAATTTCTACAGTAGAAACGGCAGATGGGAATTCAGTTAAAATAAATAAGGTTCTGCAAAACATAGAAATAGAACTTTTAAGTCATAAATTTCTGCAACCCCATTATCTATGAAATTAGTTGAATTTGATGATGTGTTAGGAATGGATTGGTTAGTAAACAACCATGCTTAAATTATCTGTGATAAGAATTCCATAAAAATTTGTGCACCCACTAGAGAAGTAATAATGATTACAGGAGATAAGCCATGTAAACCCATAAAGTTTATATCAGTAATGAAAGTTGCTAATTACGAACAAAAGCAAGGAATAGTATAAATGATTTCAGTAATCATTAATACTAAAGATAAAGAACTTAAGGAAATTTCTGTAGTTTCAGAATACCCAGATGTATTCCCAGAAGAATTACCAGGGTTACCACCAGATGGGGAGGTAGAATTTAGGATTCATCTAATTCCAGAAACTATACCGATAGCCAAGGCACCTTATCGGTTAGCACCCACAGAAATATTAAAACTGAAATATCAGTTAGATGAATTATTAAGTAAAGGTTTCATACAACCTAGTTTATCCCCGTGGGAGGGGGCACCAGTGTTTTTTATTAAGAAAAAGGATGGTCCGATGAGAATGTGTATTGATTATAGAGAATTGAATAAGGTTACAATTAAGAATCGATACCCATTACCTAGGATTGATGATCTTTTCGATCAACTTCAAGGAGCTAGATATTTTTCTAAGATATACCTACGTTCCGGATATCATCAATTGAAAGTACAAGAGGAAGACATACCTAAAACTGCTTTCAGAACTAGGTATGGTCATTACAAGTTTACAGTCATGCCCTTCGGATTAACGAATGCACTTGCAACATTCATGGACAAAATGAATAGGATCTGTAAACCATATTTGGATAAATTTGTAATTATCTTCATTGACGGTATACTTATTTATGCCAAAAGTCAGGAAAAACATTATCAGCACTTGCATGCACTCTTAACTTTGTTAAGAAAAGAGAAGCTTTTCGCCAAATTCTCGAAGTGTGAATTTTGGCTGCCAGAAGTACAATTTCTAAGTCATATGGTGAATCATGAAGGTATTCACGTAGATCCTGATAAGATAGCAGCAATTACCAAATGGAAGGTTCCGCAATCCACAATGGAAATTAGGAGTTTTGTAGGTTTAGCCGGATACAATAGACGGTTTATTAAGGATTTTTCCAAGATAGCTATATCATTAACTAAGCTAACCTGTAAAATAGTTAAGTTTGAATAAGGACCTAAACAAGAAGAAGCCTTTAGGATCTTAAAGCATAAATTAACAAATGCCCCAATCCTAGCCTTACCAGAAGGAACAGAAGATTTTAAAGTATATGGTGATGCTTCAAAGCTAGGATTTGGATGTGTGTTAATGCAACGCAAAAAGGTAATTGCGTATGCATCAAGGCAATTGAAAAAGCACGAAGAAAGCTATACCACTCATGACTTAGAATTAGGAGCCATAATTTTGCCCTTAAGATTTGGAGACATTATCTGTATGGAAGTAAGTTTACTGTCTATACGGGTCATAAGAATTTAAGATATATATTTGAGCAAAAAGAATTAAACATAAGGCAGAGGAGATGGATGAAAATCCTAAGTGACTACGACTGTGATATTCAGTATCACGAAGGAAAGGCTGAAGACGGCTAGAGATCGCCAGAAGAGTTATACAGATAATAGACGAAAGCCGTTGGAGTTTCAAGTTGGAGACAAAATGCTATTGGAAGTATCTCCTTGGAAAGGAGTTGTTAGACTCGGTAAAAAAAGAAAGCTAAGTCCAAGGTACGTAGGACCATTTCCAGTGATCCAACGTATAGGACCAGTTGCTTATCATTTACAACTACCAGGAGAGTTAGCTGGAGCACATGATGTATTTCATGTATCCAATCTCAAGAAATGTCTATCAGACGAATCTTTGGTAGTACCTCTCCAAGATATAAAAGTAAACGAAAAATTAAAATTTGTAGATAAACCTCTTCAGATAGAAGATAGAAAGATCAAATTTCTCAAAACACAAACGATTAGTGTTAGTTCAAGTAAAGTGGGATTCAAAGATAGGACCCTAATATACTTGGGAACGGGAATTAGAAAAGAAGCGAAAGTATCCTCAATTATTCCAGTAAATCTCGAGGACGAGATTTTTATTAAGGTGGGGAGAATGTAACAACTCCTATCAAAAAGTCTTAATTATTATTTTAATTATCCAATAGGAAACCCTAATTAAGACACCCAAGTGATTCTGCACAAACCCTAAAATTTTCAGAACAATCAGAATCAGGATCAGGGCCCCTAAAACTCAGGGGGTAAACCCTAGTTACGATTATCTAAATTATGTGCTGTCAAATTCGAATTTTTCAATTTCATCAACTCAGCAGGCCTAGTCCCACACGTGGCAACCCTCTGACCATTAGGTGTCCCTTACGGTCCGTAAGGGATAAAAGTATTACGGTCCTTAAGCATGTCAAATTTTGTGTATAAATAATAGACATTGGGACTTGATTTCTGGCACTAAAACGACGAAGAAATTCATTATACACACTGAGATATCATAGAAACGGTCCACAACACACACAAATTCACGAAGTGCTGCCGCAAAACAGGGTAATAACTCGATCGCTATTACGATTCAACGTCCGATCGATTGAAACTATCCAATGTATGATTAAGTGCTGCTCAAATTGAGTTTATACTTTGTCATTCGTCGTGATTTCGACTTGAATGTTTGAGTGCTGTCCGAACTCGGGCTATACTATGTCATTCGTTGTGAATCCACTGAAATGTTAAGTATTGCACTTTGTTAATCATTTGAGGGTTTAATCTCGTGAATTGTCGTAACTGCTGTATTAGTTACTAACCCAGTTTGTGTGCATTGTTATTAAAATTAGGTTAAACAAGGCTAAATCAGTAGGCTTATACATTGCTCGTTAAATCTGCAATGTGAGTCATTCTCTTTTTATCAACTGTTTTACAATACTCCAAATTATTTTCAAAAGTTATAATTACAGGGACTAAGTCATGGATATCTTGAATCACTGGCTAGTGGGGTATTGTGCACATTACTAATTTTCTCCCAGTTAGGTTCATTGACCTACTAGGGATAATCATCACTATTTGGGTTCATTGACCTAATAGTGGTATGACCATCGTCGCCATTGTGACATGTCACCATTGTGACATGTCACCATTGTGACACGGTGCCATATAAAAATAAGATATAAGCCATTGTAATCGCTCTTATGCTGTAATTAATAACTATGCATCATTTTATGTAAATAGAATGATTCACTCAGTATTTCCCGCTGACAAAACCTTTTTCAAACATGTTTCAGGTGATCTGTTATGATCCAGGAAAAGTGCCGTGAAGCACTACAAGCTTAAGAAAGTGGCTCAGGATAAAATAAAGAAACATGTTTTGTAAAATAAAAGATTTCCTCGTGAAATCAAATGATTGTAAATTACCGGGGTTTTATCCCGAGTTGTGAAATAAAATAATCGGGAAATATTTCAGTTTTAAAAAGATCCTGATAATAAACTTCCGCTGTTAAACTCAATTAATTAAATACCATGGGATTTCTATCCCGTGGCTCCTGAAACGGGTCAAACCGGGTCAGGGGCCGTGACAGCTGGGTTCACAGCAGTGGAAGGATGCAGCAGCAGTTTATATTTGTTTTATGTATTGAAATGTAATATCAGTAGTTAGCATAGCAGTGTTTGTATAGATCAGAGGTTAGAGTTTGTTAGGAGGTTAGATGTCACTTTCATGGTGACGTCAGCTTAGATGCTCAGTGGTTTGCAAGTGCCTATAAATAGAACAGTACTATGTACTGTTCTGTTTAGCTCTTTCACCATCTTCTTTCTACACCAACAAACACTGAGCTCGGGCTGAGGGGGAGTTTACATATCATACATACATTGTAATTGAAGTTTAAAATTAAATTTAATAATTTGATTCAGTGGTGAAAATGTATGATTGAAAGCATTTCTTCTGTTTGATTGTGAAAAGTTTGCTTCCATTTAAATTCCGCTACACTACTCTTTCATTTGTTCATCTAAATTCAAACACAAATCACAATCAATCCAAACTCAGATCCTAACAATTGGTATCAGAGCTAGGACAGTCAAATTTGATTTAACAATCATTTTGACATAAATAGTTCAGCTCGAAATTGTTGATACTGATAGTTTGTTTGTTGTGTTGAAAAACAGAGTAAGGTTTAATCACCGATAAAGTTGATTAATCAGTGTCTGTAAAACAACCGGAAAGATGTCGCAATCACAAGATGATAAAAATCACATTGGCTCTTTGTTTAAACCACCTATGCTTAAAAGAAATGAGTATAACATCTGGGAGCGAAGGATGTGTCACATCCTCGCTCAACAAAACACTGGATGTTGGAGGTCTGTCGTTTTCGGTCCTCATGTTCCTATGGTGCCAAGCGCAGAGGACACTAAAAAGTTCGTGCCTAAACCAACTGAAAATTACACTGAATCGGATTTTCAGAAGTTCGAACTTGATGCCAAAGCGTTTAGCATCATAGCCTCTGCACTACCCAACGAAATCTATGCTGGGCTGTTACATTGTAACAGTGCTAAAGAATTGTGGGATGCATTGAAGGAACAATTCGGAGGAACAGAAGAGGTTATTGAAAACAACAGGGAAATTCTAAATCAGCAGTATGAAACATTTTGTCATATCAAAGGGGAGTCACTAACCCAACAATTTGAACGTTTCAGTTGTCTCATCAGTGAACTAAGGCTTGTTAAGGTTACATTTCCAAATGCAACCCAAAACAGCAGGTTCCTTATATCACTGCAAGAAAAATGGGCACAATTGCTTTTGTCACCAGAAATTCAGTTGAGTTCAAAGATCTGACCCTGACCCAACTCCATGGTAGACTCCTGACCTATGAAAGGGAGTTAAACCAGAAAAGGAAGTTGCAAGAGTCTGGGAAAGTTGCTGATGACTATTCATTTGGCAGCACAGCTCTGTTTGGTCAGGAAGAATCTGGTAGCAGTAGTAAGGATCAGAGTTATGATCACTTTATTGACATAACTGCTGGGGGCACTTTTCCAACTCTGATTCTCACTCTGCAAATTATGCTTTCACTGCAAATACTGAAAATCAGATGTCAGATAATTTGTGCTTTGAGCTGAATGATTTGCAACATTTTGATCCCACTGACTTAGAAGAGGTGGACATCTTGCATCAATTGGCTTTGCTTAGTGTTAGAACAAGCAAATTCTACAAAAGAACAGGGAGAAAATTCCTAGGGCTTCATGGGAATTTAAGGGTGGGGTTGGATAAGTCAAAAATCAAGTGTTACAAGTGTAATAGGCTGGGTCACTTTGCTAGGGAATGTAGGAGTCAAACCACTGGTCCCATAATTACTCACCCTGGCTCAAACCCTAGACCACAACAACAAAACACTGTGCACTATACCCAATATGCCCCTGCAGCACATGTTAACACTGCTCATTATGTTGCAACCCCTGTGCCTGTGCATTATGTTCAAACCACTGTTCCACAAATTCAGTATGTTCAAACCCCTGTTCCTCAGGCACAAGTGCAACCTGTTGCACCTCAACCAGCTGCTCCAACAGTGACACAACCAGATCAGAAAAGCTTTTTCACACAAGGCTTTGTTGATTGGAGCAGCATGCCTGATGAACTTGGTGATGAAAATTTTGCTCTCTATGCTTCTAATGATGCTTTTGATGATGAATTTTGTTTGATGACATTAGAGTCAATACCAAAAGGGGTTGAAACTGAAGGTGAACAGCTAAGTGCTGAAACAGTGGATGAAGTTGCTGAAGCAGTGGTTACTGTAGTTGCTGGTGAACTACTGCTGGAAGAAAATTCAGAAATCCTGGTTGAACCACTGACCGACCCTTGGTCCAAAGATGACAAAGAGAAAGAAGATCTGAAGAAAGCTGGTGAGAAAGAAGAGAGAGCTGATGAAGAAGATGATCATCAATGTGATTGTGCCATGATAGCTGCTGCTAAGGTATCACTTCAAGTTCTTGAAAAACTGTGTTCAGACAATTGTATTATTGCATTTGCTAACATTAAAGAGGTGAATGAAAACCTTAGGGATAAAGTCTTGTCTGATGAGGTCAAATTTGAAAAGTCATTAAAAGAACTTAGAAACAAATTGGCTGAAAAGGATAAAGAAATCAGCAGTTTAAAAGAAGAGCAGAGCATAACCAAAACTCAACTCCAAACTATGGTAGAAAAATACCAAGTTTGCAAAAAGGAGTTGGAGTCTACCCAGATCACATGTGAAAGATGGGTGGAGTCGTGTAAAGGGTATGAGGTTATGCTTGCAAAATAGCTTGAAAGCAATGTTAAATTTGGTATTGGACATAGAAAATATGATTATCTTAAAAACACTGTTGTAAAACAAGCTGGTTCAACTGAGATAATTCCAACCAACAAAAATGGCCAAGAGGTTAAAATAACCGACAAACTTGGTAACCAAAATTACTCTAGAAAGATCTGTGGGATCCTCAACTTTTGAGGAAATTGAGAAATACCAATTTAAACCCACATGGTCTGATGAGTGTGATATCCTGGAAAATTTCAAACCAATGGATTTCGCAACCACTGATGGTGTAAAATCTCCAAAAGCAAGAATCATTCCTATCAAAGATATCCCAACAAAGGTTCAAAACTCTGTTGCAAAGGAATCTGAGAAAAGGAAGAAAAGAGAAAAGATCAAAAACTTGTTTTGTGAATTCTGTGAAAAGAAGAATCATCTAACAAAAGATTGTTTTCATCTAAAAGCATATGATATAAACAAAACAAGCATCATTTTACCTGCTGAAAGCTGCACCATCTGTGGTAAAGATAATCACAAAACTCAAGAATGTGTGTATCTCAAAAACTTTGACATAAAAAAGAATGAGTACACTGCAAAAACATCCTTGAGTCCATCAACATCATCTGTCAAGTTCACCAAGAAACAACCACTGTTTGTCCCTGTCCAAACTGCTGTCACAAAACAGTTGAACCAAATATTTGTTCAAAGGGATGTACAGGTGACTGATGCACCTCCAGCCAATCATTTCAGAAAAGGCAAGGACAAAGCATCATACTAAAGGATTCCACACGTTTATGAGGCTTACAAAAAGCCCTCTAAACCAAGAGTGAACAGGCATCCTTTTGGTTTTCAACAGATGATGGGTCAAGACCCTCAACAGTGGTTAGAGAAAAACATTATCAAAAATGTTCAAACCCCTGACCTAACCACTGTCCATACATCTGCCTCCATCCCAGACACTGTTGAGACCCCATCCAAAGCCCTGTTGGCTTTGGAGACTTTTATGAACTAATCCTTTTACTTCATATGCAGGGAGCTTCTGCATGCTTAGATAGTCTTTGGTATGTAGATAGTGGAGGCTCCAGGCACATGACAGGATGTAAAGCCCTTCTTCAAGATTTTAAAATTCATGGAGGGGGTGATATATCCTTTGGTAATAATAGTAAAGGAAAAGTTCTGGGGTCTGGTATAGTAAAGTCTGGAAATATAAAATTTGAAAATGTCAATCTTATAGACAATCTAAAATTCAACCTCCTGAGTGTGTCTCAAATGAGTGATAAAGGGTTTGGCTCATTCTTCACAAAGGATTGTTGTAGGATTGTTGGACCAGAAATGGTTAGTAAGATTGAAGCAATAATCAAGAAAGGCACAACTAAACTTGTTGCTCAAAGAAGTGGTAATGTTTATGTTGTTGACATGTCAAGAGAGTGTCCCAGAGAGACAGAGCTATGGCACAAAAGACTGGGACACACAAATCTCAAAACAATTGTTGGTGCAGTCATCTGTCGTCTTCGTCTTATGTCGAGTCTCGGGTTCTTTGGAGGTCAGATTGGGCTAGAAATCAAGGAAAAACAAGCCTGGCCGTTTGAAGAGGCTGGCCGTTTGAGTGTTGTCCGTTTGAAGGCTGCTCGTTTGAATGTTTGCTGACCGTTTGAGCATGTTCAAACAGTCAGGATATCTAGTATAAATAGGTTTCAAACGGTTTAGTTGTAACAGTTGTAATTTTCTGACGGCGAAGCTCCGTCGAAGTGTCTCCGTGACTGTATTTGCTTTATAATCAATACAAGAGACAATTAATAGTGAATACAAGCTGAACGAAGACCAAATCAATGAATTCCGCCTCTGATTCGGTCTGAGCGCTCTTCTGATTGACTCATCAGGTCGTATCACGATCCTACAATTGGTATCAGAGCTCAGGAGGAAGAGTTCTTATCGTTTAGCTCGTTATTCGCTCAAAATTCTGATTTCTACACTTTCTGTTAATTATCGATACTTTTCACGGTCAAAATCAGCTCAAAACGTCACATTAGGTTCGGAATTAACAATTGACAAAGCCTTGAAAGTTCCAGATCGAAAATCGAAGTAAAACGGTAGGAAAATTGGATGACCGTTTGAAAAATGATGACATCATGAGACCTTCCGTTTGAAACTAGGTCTATCGTTTGAATCGGTCGTTTGAAACTGCCCCATCGTTTGAGTTGATCGTTTGAAAATTACGTGACCGTTTGAAATTTGGGTCCCATCGTTTGAAACTGCCATCTAATCGTTTGAAACAGGATCTTCCATTTGAAATTGATCAATCGTTTGAAATATCGTTTGAATTTGGTTTCAAACCGTTTGAAACGTGATCCGGTCGTTTGAAGGAAGACTTCCGCTTGAAAGTTGCCCGTTTGAAACTGATCTAGCAGTTTGAAATTAAACATGTCCGTTTGAAGTTGATCAGTTTGTTTGAACAGTTTGTGTTGAAAAATGACAATGGTATTTGATGAACAGGAAAACAATGATCTAAAAAGGTTGAATGATTGGTATCGAGGATATTTCAATAGTTCTTATCAGAAAATACCAAAAGAAATTTGGTATGAACGTTTCAAATGTTTTCTGAGTAAGAAAGATGAAAAATTGGATGATTTGGAGAAACGTTTTGATCGTTTGATTGACTACTTGAAGGAAAATCAAATAGTGATAACAGAAGCTGATAAGATATCAAAGTTTGCTAATGGTTTATCAGCTGAATGGGATGATTTTTTTGAAAAATTTGAAAGAAAATTCTAATTTTTCAAAACTACCTCTGAATAAATTCATCAGCGAACTTAAAAATCACGATAATGAGAATTATCAAAAGAAGAGAGAAATATTGGATAAGATAAAAATGAATTTGGATGATTTGAATTTAGATGTGATAATTGAAATAAATAAAAGAATCAATGTTTGTTGGGCAGCAAAAAGAAATTTGGTATATGATATGAAAAGAGATTGTTATATTGATGATAATAGAAATCCTCTTGATCTTGTTACAATCTTTGGTGCAGGTACATATCAGATAGAGAAAGAACATGTGCCGAAGGTTGAAGAATCTGTGAAGAATGAAACTTCATGTTCTGAAACAGTATGCTTCGAATGTGACAACTTCAAGACTGATAATGACAAACTCTTGAAGGATGCGGAAAGTTTGACATCGAAAGTCAAGAAGTTGGAAGACGAGAAGCAAGCTGATATTAAACAGATTCTTATTTTGAAAGAAAATTGTGAGAAGTTGAAAACTGAAAATGACAAACTGTTGGGTAGACTGAACAGTTTGACATCAGAAAACAAAATGTTGAAAGAAAATGTAAAGGTTTTTGAAAGCAAACAGAAATCATCAGAAAATGAAGATTTCTGGATAAAATTTGAGAACAAGAATCTGAAAGCTAATGAGACAAAATTTCAAGAACAGTTAAAAGTTTTGGAAAATGAAAAATCTGTTCTTGAAAACATGAAGAATGAGAATGAAAAAGCAATCAAGTCTCATCTTGAACGAATTTCTCAGCTTGAAAAAGAAGCTAAGAATTCAAGAATCAAGATTGATGAACTTGAAAAGGAGTTGAAAGGTTTTGTGACTTCATCTGACAAGTTGAATTTTCCTTGTCCAAAACCAATCAATTCAGTTCCAATAAGTGACAATGTCACAAACTTTGATAAAATCAAAGTTGAAGATTGCGATGTGAAATCTGATGATGTAAATGAAAAAATTGAAAAACAAAAATTGTTTTTAAATTTAAAAGAAAAATTTCAGAAAACTGTTCTACAATCGACTGAAAAAGGTGAATGTTCTAAACAGAAACCTTTGAAGAAGAAAGTGGAACAGAAACAAAAAGATAATAAAAGTTCATCAGATCGATCATCCAATCAAAAGAAAAAATTACAAAAAGTAAAAAATGAAAATTCAAAAATTGTTGGCAATAAGTGGTGCAGGTCGGACCACAGTGCTTCAAAGCCAAATTCAGCAAATTTGAGAAAGGAATATCACCAAGCCAAACAATGCTTTGATCTAAGTGTTTGGACTCAAAATGGTGATTGGTACGATAACAGAGTGTGTTACAGCTGCGGATATCACGGACACATTGCTGTTAACTTCCAGTATTGGAGTTATGAGACCAGGAGGTGCTTTAACTGCAACATCAAAGGTCACATTGCCAGAGATTGCCCAAGGAAATCAGGTGAAAGATTGAGGGTTAATTCTCAGAAAGTGGCAAAGATTCCAATCAAAGTCAAGCCCCAGGAACAGAAGGTTCTGAAACCTAAAGTTCAAGAACAGTCAATTCAGGAAAAGAAAGTTAAACTTTCACAAGGGCAGAAAGACAGACTGAGGAAAAAGAGGAAGAAGGCAAGAGAATATCTCGAAAAGATATTGTCCTCAGGTTCATCCGTTGAAAAGAATAAGAGTTCTGATGAATCAACTCCCTCGGCTGCTAAGTCAAGCAAGATGAATTCATCAGATACAAATCTGAGGACAGAAGAGAGAAAGAAGAAGAAGAAAATGGTCAGCGATGAATCTGACAGATCAAATCAGACAAGCCACCTGCAGGCAATGATTCTGGTTCGTCAAAACCAGAGGAGCCATTGGTTGAGGTAAAAAAGGAGAATTCAGATTTAACAATGGATGAAGCAAATTTTCCACCATTGTTGAATAAGAATTCAAAATCACCCAAGGACCGTCAGGCTTGGGTGAATCTGTTTAAGTGAAAAACCTGACTTGCCGGAGCTCCCAAGTTGGTAATCGCGGAGCATGAATCGGCATCATTCTTTATCATTTTTTGAAAAATGTGTTTGAGAAGTTTTGCAGGATTTGCCGGAACTCCCAGGTTTGTAAGCGTGGAGTAGGAATCGGCACCTTGAGAATTCAACCAACAGATGGTAATTGGTTGAAAAACAGGTTTGAGTTGTATGTTTGTGATTGTTATAAATGGTTCAGAATTTGAACTAGGTTGATCTTACAAGTGGTTAAATCAAGGTCATTAAATTGAACTTGAGTTAACTGTCATTCATAAACTTGGCAAACAATGTGATGATTTAATCCCTAATTTTACAAGTGGTAAAATCAATAAAACTTATTTTCCGGAAAAACCATTCTGATTAAAACAAACTTGAGTGTTTTGAAATCATTATGGGAAAATAGTTTTGTTATGAGGGGGAGTTCTGATTGTTTAAGCCAAACGGATGGAGAATTGAAGTGTTTCAATATCAGTTGTCATGTTCTGTACAGTTTGTTTTCTATTTTCATTAGATGTATTTGAATTTTAGGGGGAGTAAGAATTTTCAGAAAATCCAAAAACATCAGAAAATTTGAAACAGACAAAAACATGATAAAACTGAAAAATGAGTTTTTGTTGCATAAAAGAGGAAATGATAGTACATCAGAGGACTATCACGACACGCTAAAGATATGAAATGTTTAAATGTGATAAACAATCTTACTGAGGATGTGTCAGTATATTTTTGCACACTTAGTAAATTGAAACGAGATATAAACCTAAAACAAACTTGCTTGATTTGTGGGTAACTATTCTTGGATATATAGGTAACCCCTGAAATCTCGTTTGAAAGGTTTCTTTTTCTAATATACTAGGTTTTTATACTCTGTGATATCTGGGATATTATCCCGGGACTTCTGCTGAATGGAAGTTCTGACCTAGTCCCCGGATAATACTTGTTGCATAATGCTTGTAACACAGCATAAAGCCCTCAGCTGATTAGACAATAAAATTGATAATCAGTTGTTGTAGCTAAAAGATCTCCTAAAGGGGACACACCGAAAAGTCGAAGCTGATATCTCTTTGCGCATACGGAAGTATCGACCTGAGATCCCTCAGCCCTCGCATATCCCCTAATTTATATACAGATATCAGTTGTAGTATATTTACCTGTAAATCTGAATATTGAGATCTGGATACGGGAGTATATTCAAGTGGAGTGATACACAATTAAGTTCAAGTCTCTAAAACACTAATATCGTATCTCGAATCAATTGAAATTTGTGTGAAAATTTAAAGTGGACCAATATACTGACAATCTAGGTAAATTGTTTAGAACTTAAAATGTAATCAAGCTTAACGGTGTTTGTGATATGTCTCGAAAACTGATATGATCCTCTTTCGCAAACTCACAAAAATATGTTTGTAAATATTTCATTGTATGCATTTTATTGCTTTACATTGAAAAATCCAAAAATATTTTTGGTGTGTTTTAGCATAAATTTTGAAAAAAAAATTCAAAAAGATTTTCGACAACTGATGTTGGAAAGCTGATATTCAGAATTTCAGGTGCTGAACATGATGAACAGGTTTGGGAGTGTGAGTTAAACAAAAGAAATTTGTTTTGAGAAAGAAAAGTTTGATTAGTTAATCAGGGTCATTAATTTGAACTTGGTGTAACTATTTTTAGTAAGTTTTTCTTATTGATTTAAGTAAAAACTTATGTTTCGGTGAGAAGTGTGCAGGAAATGAGCTTAACAGAGATAAAGCTAGGATTTGATCTCCGGGTAATAGCAAATTCCAGATAGCGATCCCATCATGATGAAAGGGGGAGTCTGACGAAGCTAGAGCCAAAGAGAAGAATATCTTGGATAAAATGAAAAGACAGACAACGATCCTAAAGCTGATAATGCTGATGATCTGAAGAAATACCAGCATATCGCAAGGGGAATCTGAAGTTTTGAAAGAAAAGACGGATAGTGAAGCCTAGAGACAGATCAAGACTGAAGTTTATGAAGACTCGACACTTAAGACTCGTCAACATCTGAGGGGGAGTCTGTTGGTGCAGTCATCTGTCGTATTCGTCTTATGTCGAGTCTCGGGTTCTTTGGAGGTCAGATTGGGCTAGAAATCAAGGAAAAACAAGCCTGGCCGTTTGAAGAGGCTGGCCGTTTGAGTGTTGTCCGTTTGAAGGCTGCTCGTTTGAATGTTTGCTGACCGTTTGAGCATGTTCAAACAGTCAGGATATCTAGTATAAATAGGTTTCAAACGGTTTAGTTGTAACAGTTGTAATTTTCCGACGGCGAAACTCCGTCGAAGTGTCTCCGTGACTGTATTTGCTTTATAATCAATACAAGAGACAATTAATAGTGAATACAAGCTGAACGAAGACCAAATCAATGAATTCCGCCTCTGATTTGGTCTGAGCGCTCTTCTGATTGACTCATCAGGTCGTATCACGATCCTACAACAATGAAATTTCAAAAAATGGTTTAGTGAGAGGCTTACCACAAAAAATGTTTTCATGTCCTGAACACAGTGTTTCCTGTTTAAAAGGAAAACAGCACAAAAGCTCTTTCAAGTCCATTGAAGAGTCCAAAACAACCCAGTGTTTGCAAATGCTGCACATGGATTTGTTTGGCCCAGTGCAAGTCATGAGTCTCAAAAAAAGAAATATTGCTTGGTTATTGTTGATGACTTCTCTAGGTTTACATGGACCTTCTTTTTACACTCAAAAGATGAGACTGCAGGCATTTTGCAAGACTTTGTGACACAGGTTGAAAAGCAATTTGACCTTCCAGTAAAAGTCTTCAGGAGTGACAATGGCACAGAATTCAAAAATAAGGAGTTGGATGCCTTCTGTGTGAAGAAAGGGATTGTAAGGCAGTACAGCATCCCTAGAACACTAGAGCAAAATGGGGTTGTTGAAAGAAAGAACAGAACATTGATTGAGGCTGCCAGAACCATGCTTGCAGATTCAGGTTTGCCATTAAGTTTTTGGGCAGAGGCAGTAAACACTGCTTGCTATGTCCAAAACAGAGTTTTGATCAACCCCAGGCACAAAAAGATTGCTTATGAAATTCTGTATAAAATAAAGCCATTAATCTCATATTTCAAAGTTTTTGGTTGCCCATGCTTCATTCTAAACTTAAAAGATTCTATCTCAAAGTTTGCAGCCAAAATTGATATGGGATACCACCTGGGATACTCAACCACTGCTAAGGCCTACAAAGTGTTTAATACACGGACCAAAGCAGTGGAAGAGACTTTGAATGTAAAGTTCAATGAACTTTCTTCAATAAAAATCCCTGCAAATCCTGCAGAATTGTTTGATCTTGAAAAATTCACTTTTGAAAATACTGCTGTCAAGACTAACAGTGCAGGTCCATCAGAAGATTCATCACCAGACTATGGATATGAGATCATCATCCCTCAAAAGTCTGCTTCAACAGGAAGAACATCAGTTGTTCAAAACAGTTGTCAAAGCTCAACCACTGCTACCTCAACAGTTGTTGACCAAAGTAGCCCTTTAACCACTGCTTCCACCTCATCAAACACTGCTGACAAAAGTCCTCAAACAGTAGATCAAAGTCAGCAGGTGTCCACACCTTTACCTCCTATGCCACCACCTTTTGAAGCCACTACTGGGTCATCAAAGTCACCAACAGTGGTTAGCTCAGATGATACACATCTGCAGCCCTCACCACTCAATGCCATTATTCCATACCAAGGAGAGCTCATCTTCTTGAAATCTCATCCACCAGATCAAATCATTGGCAACATCAATGAAGGGGTGCTCACAAGAAAGCAGTCCCAAAACATTTGTCTTTTTGCTAGTTTTCTATCACTCCATCAGCCAGTCAAGTACCAAGAGGCACTGAATGACAACAACTGGGTAGAAGCCATGCAAGAGGAGCTCCAACAATTTAGAAGAAAACAAGTATGGGAGCTTGTACCACTGCCAGAGAATGTAAGTCCTATTGGCACAAAGTGGGTCTTCAAAAACAAAACTGATGAAAGGGGTATTGTTGTCAAGAATAAAGCCAGGCTTGTGGTTCAAGGTTACAGACAAGAAGAGGGTATTGACTATGATGAAACATTTGCCCCTGTAGCACGACTTGAAGCTATCAGACTCTTTCTGGCCTTTGCTGTCAACCACAACATCAAGGTGTATCAAATGTGCATTCTTCTATGGTAAGATTCAAGAGGACGTTTATGTTTGTCAACCTCCAGGTTTTGAGGATCCATTTAATCCAGAACATGTCTACAAGCTAAATAAAGCTTTGTATGGCTTGAAACAAGCACCAAGGGCCTGGTATGAAACTCTGTCCACCTTTTTACTTTCCATTGGTTTTACCAGAGGCAGGATTGATAAAACACTGTTTTTAAAATGGAGAGGGAAGGATTTGATGATTGTCCAGATTTATGTGGATGACATCATTTTTGGAAGCACATGTAATAAAATGTGTGAAGAGTTCAGGCAACTCATGACAGCTGAGTTTGAAATGAGTGCAATGGGTGAACTCCAGTGCTTTCTTGCTCTCCAAGTAAAGCAGCTGCAAAATGGTACTTTCATCCATCAAGGCAAATATGCCAAAGAACTTTTAAAGAAATTTGATATGGATGATTGTAAGACATGTAGTACACCCATTGCAACCAATAAATTGGTCATGTCTGAAGAAAAGGATGATTTGGTTGATCGGACCTTATATAGAAGCATGACTGGGTCTTTGTTGTACCTAACTGCATCTAGACCAGATATCATGTTTGCAACATGTGTCTGTGCAAGATCCCAATCAGCCCCTAGAAAGTCAAACCTTATTGCTGTAAAAAGGATATTCAGATACCTCAAAGGTGCTCCCACACTTGGTATCTGGTATCCAGCTGATGGTAAAATTAAGCTTTCAGGTTTCTCAGATAGTGACTTTGCTGGATGTGATAAAACAAGGAAGTCCACTTTAGGAGGGTGCCAATTCCTAGGCAACTGCTTAGTGTCTTGGCAAAGCAAAAAGCAAGCAGTTGTTTCCACATCCACTGCTGAGACAGAATATATAGCTGCTGCAAGCTGTACAGCCCAACTGCTATGGCTTCAGAATCAGTTACTAGATTTTGGTATCACTTCCTTGAAGACACCACTTATGTTGGACAGCCAGGCAGCAAAATATCATCAAAAATCCAGTTTCCCATTCAACCATCAAACACATCGACATCAGACATCACTTTGTGAGGGATTGCTATGAAAAAGGTTTGATTTCTCTGCATCATGTTCCAACTAAGGATCAGCTGGCAGATGTGCTAACCAAAGCATTAGACACATCCACCTTTGAAAGCTTGATCTCTAGAATTGGCATGCTAAACATGGAATGACAGGCAAAATCCTGTTTTTCTTTGAATAAAAGCATTAAAATGTTTTCAGAAAATCAAAAATCCATCCTTAAAAATAGCTAAAAATGATTTTTTCATTAAAATCCTAAAAGTCTGCCATAACCACTGATGGGTTCAAAAGTCTGTGCTACTATAAAAGTCTGTCCACTGCTGAAAGTCATCCCCTGTTCTCATTTTCCTTTGATAACCATTGTTGAGCTATCTACTGATAGTGAAAAGCATCCCCTGTCCTCCATTACCATTACAACTACTGCCTTCACCAGTTGTTTTCACAAAATGTACTGTTCAAAAGTACTGTCCTTCACTTCACCAGGGGATGGCATGCGGACAGTACTTAGTGGTCAGACCTTTTATAACCGCTGCCACGTCAGCATTCACTTTTCATCAATAAAACCCCCTTTTAAAACCCAAACAGGGTTTCACTGTCGAATTGAATTCTTAAAAATTCTCTTCTCAAAGCAGTTTTCAATCCATTCCATCAAATTTCTCCACATCCTAATCTTCGATTCTCATCTTCAAAATGACAAAATCGAAATCATCCGCAAAATCTTCCAAAGGGGCCTCTCAAAAGGCTACCGCCACCGAATCCCACACAAACCGTCTCATAATCTACTGGGTCTTCTCACAAAACCCGGCACCATCGATACATTTGACTCCATCCTCGATATTATCAGCCCATCAAAGTACAAACTTTGTTAACCGTTGATGCACCCATTTACCTGCAAACTCAGAGAGAGTTTTGGAAAAATTGTACCCTTGAAAAACAAGGAGAAGATGTCATAGCCATTAACTCTACTCTGCAGAAGAAAGCAGTCCGAATAACACCGCAATCCATATCTGAGGTCTTTCAGCTCGCTGATCAGGAAGGTACAGATTCTTTCCCTAAAAACGAGTTAAAAATTGACTTCATTGAGCGAGGGTATGCAGACACAATGATGAAGAGGGATACCTTAGAAAAAGGCTTCTTCCCTCCTGCAAAAAGTGTTTCAAATAAAACCACTTCTTTTAATGAAATACCACTGAAGATTCAAAACTTGGGATATGCTATTTTACAAGGAGAAAATTTTAACTATTCCAAGGTAATCTTCAATGATTTGGTTAAAAATGTTGAAACGAAATCATTCTTACTGTTTCCAAGATTTTTAAGTTATTATTTTGAGAAAAAAATTCAGTAAGAATGATATTGGGTAACAAATCAAGGTGACTCTTTTCAAATAAAAAGCTTAACGTCTGAAACATTTACAAGAATGTCAACGCCTTGCAAAACACAAGCAGAGCTGCCTGAGCAGATTTTAGCAACAAACACTGCTCCTTAGGTATCTGCTGCTGAGCCCACTGCTCAAGGTGATCAAGGTAGCCAAACAACTGCCTTGAAACCCACACCTAAAATCACCAAAAAACCACCGAAAAAGAAAAATCAAAAACCCCCCAAACCCATCAAAAAGACAACTCTGGAGGATAAGATACCAGAGCAACTGCCTCTGACAGCACAAAAGTCACAACAAACCACTGCTGCTACTTCCTCACAGCAGTTGGTAAAAATATCTCAAACCCTAGCCGAAACTCCTCCTGTCTCTTCACAAAAAGAACAGGTTGTACAACAAGGGTCACCACATCATGAGGCTCTGGAAGCACTCATTTCCATCCTCCACAGCCCAATACCCGGGGCAATTCCGCTTTCTAAACCTACCTTCACATCCCCAATTCCCCCAAACACCAAACTACTGTTGGATGCAATTGATCTGAACCTGGCACAAACCAGTCCTTCTCAATCACCTGTCTATGAGAATATACCTCAACAAAAGACTGGGCCTGATGTATCAATCTTTGCTAACCCACAAACACAACCTGAGGAGGTTACACCCCTTGAGTTACAAGTAACTCTTGGTGGTAATCCAAGTGAAGCAGCCACTACAAGTGTTGAACCTACAGGTTTACACTTGGACAGTGGTTACATCAATAAGACTTCCTTAGAGGCAATTCCTTCCATAACACCTCTGTTATCTGCTAGTGAGTTTGTATTGACCGCTGGTTCCATCAAAAGATTATCAAGTGTTGAAAGAAGAAGACCCCAGTACCAAGAAAAAGGGGCATCAGTTGTTGATGTTTGGAGTACACTCCCTACCTCAACATCTGATAAAACCACTGCTAGTGGGAAATCATAAGATCCCATTAAATTGGGTGATGGTTTAAAGTACCAGGAATTGACGGACATAGTTGAAAAACTGGATACCACTGTTGTAGAAATCAAAGACATGCTGCATCAGTTGTTGACAGTTCAAATGGTACAATCCACTGCTGTTCCACCTCAAGCACCTGCTCCACCACCAGCAAATGTTACAAATGAGCTCTGGAATCTTTTTCAACCATTTCTCCACCAACAACACCAGATGGCTTAGCAGCAGCATGAAAAACATGTTCAAGAGCTCAAAAATGCAATGGAGTCTAGGTACAAAGATACAAAGGATGACATTAAGGCTCTAGAGGCCCACCTGTTGACAACCACTGGCACTGCTCCTCCGACAGTTCTCTTCATTGATGAAATCCCCTCAGATAATGCCAAAAAGGGGGAGAAAATTAAGGAGTGGATAAAGAAAGGGATTGATAATGGGCTATATCTTGATACAGAAAAAGATGCAATGCTCAGAGAAATTCCCTTGCCAAATGGAAGCAAGAACGTTGATGTGACCCAGAATGCACTTAATGATAGTATCATAAGTGTAAAAAGGGATAGAGCGGCAAAGGATTTATCAAGGTGGAATGAGGAGAAGAGAGCTTTCATGAAGCTGAATGAGCAGGGTTGTTCTGTTGAAAAGGATGATCAAAATCTTGTTCCAAAAAGAAATCTTACTAGAAAAGTAAGGAAACCTAAGTCCACACCATCCAGTTTTTCAAAGCATACTCCAAAACCACCATCCAAAAGCCACCAACATCAAACCTCCACCCAAACAGCTGTTGCAACCTCTGTTGTACCAACATCTGCTGGTACCTCAGTTGTTACAACAACTGCTCTCACTTCAACACACACCACTTCAACACACACCACTACCACTGCCTTATCACCACCAAAAACAACGTCTCCACCATCAATTCCTGCCATAAAGCAGAAGACAGCAGATGTTACAACATCTGCTGTAATGACAACAGTGGTTGAAACACCAGTTGTTTCAACAGCTGTTAGTCATTCACAAACCACTGCCACTCAAATCACTTCCACTGTTCCACCCAAAACATCATCTGCCTCTCCTAAAATAAAAAGGAGAAGGGTTATCATATCAGATGATGATTCTCCATCACCACCACCAACAACTTCAAAATCCCAAGCACTTGTCACAGTTTCAAAACCCATTCCTCTCTCTTCAACTCAAATTCAAAAGCCATTACCTCCTGCAGGTGTTGTGTTTCCTTTAGAACTCATAGCAGTTAGAGATGAAATCAAATCTTTCTACTATGAGGACAACCCTGCCAAAAGGAGCTTGCCTTCAGTTAGAGGATATCCCAGGCCAAACAACATTGAAGAATATTTGGAAATCAAAGCCAAGCAAGCAGAGGATATCGCTAACAAAAACAAACAAGGGAAATCTAATAGGGAATTTCAGCAAAACTATCAGTTTCTCCTTACACAGGTCAGATCAATGGAACAATTTGCCAAAAATGTTAGTCAACAAATTTCAGAAAGGGCAGATGAGACCCTAAGAAAAGACTACATTGAGAATATTATGACCTACAAGAAATACAAGGGGGAGAAACACATGTACAAAAACTGGACCATTCCTGAGCTTGAAAAAGAAGTAGCCAGGATTCATGAAATGATCAAAGATAATGTCCAGCAGACTCCCCCTGAAAAATTCAAACAGGGTGAAGCTGACAAAGCCTTAGAATTGAAGAGAATGAAAGAGGAGCTGATAATTGCTGAATATGGATCAAAGAACTCTGTGTCAAAGTGGGGAGAAGCTAGGGTCAGGGCCACCTATAAAAGGTTGGAGGAACTTAGGAAGAAAGATCCGACAGCTCCACAAAAGCCTGACTACTCCAAAGCAAAGGTCTCAAAAAGACCACCAAAGCTGCAAGTCAAAAGAACCACTGCTCCTACTGGTGCTGCCATCTACAAAAGAAGGAGTCAAAACCAGCTTGGTGTTGAAACAGTTCAAGATTTAATTGCTAGTAATGACCTTGTAAAAGAGGGAATTCTGTTAATGATGAAAGAAGAATCTGAACTGGAACAATCTGCAAGTACTGCTCAGCCAGTCATGAACAGGCCAGCATCACCAAATTCCTCAACAAATAAAGATCTCCCAAGAAACCCATCAGGCTCAAAAGTATTAAAGTGGAAAACTGATAAATAGACCCACGTATTGACTATGATCAGGTCTGATGGTGAAGTGAAGAAACTAACAAGGGAACAAGCTCTTGGCCTGAGTCTTGAAGATTTGCAGGATCTCCTTGATCTTCCACTTAGCAGGGATGATGATGATACAGATGCCTTAACTTTTGAATTGCAATTCAAAGGGCAAATAAGGGAACTGCTGTTGAGGCAATAAAGATCTACAATAATGAAGAGTTTTGCATTATCTGTTCCAGGGGGAGATTGTTGGGATTGAACCCTACCAAAGGAACATATAATGAAAGCCAAAACTGGATCAGAGTAGTGGATCCAGAATAAACAGATGCTTAATTGCAAGTCTCTCCCCTTGAAAGTGGTTTCAACATCTGCTGACCTCCTATCTGCTGATCATGCAAACTGCTGATCTACAACTGCTGATCAAGTCAAAGTCTGATTGAAGAACTAAAGCTCTGCTGCTCAATCTACTACCATGGTTCAAGCACTGCTGATCATGACAAGTACTGCTGGGTTCACAGCAATGGAAGGATGCAGCAGCAGTTTATATTTGTTTTATGTATTGAAATGTAATATCAGTAGTTAGCATAGCAGTGTTTGTATAGATCAGAGGTTAGATGTCACTTTCATGGTGACGTCAGCTTAGATGCTCAGTGGTTTGCAAGTGCCTATAAATAGAACAGTACTCTGTACTGTTCTGTTTAGCTCTTTCACCATCTTCTTTCTGCACGAACAAACACTGAGCTCGGGCTGAGGGGGAGTTTGCATATCATACATACATTGTAATCGAAGTTTAAAATTAAATTTAATCATTTGATTCAGTGGTGAAAATGTATGATTGAAAGCATTTCTTCTGTTTGATTGTGAAAAGTTTGCTTCCATTTAAATTTCGCTGCACTACTCTTTCATTTGTTCATCTAAATTCAAACACAAATCACAATCAATCCAAACTCAGATCCTAACAATTTTGATGGACGAAGCCCACAAATCTCGGTATTCTATTCATCCCGGTGCCGATAAAATGTACCAGTACCTTCGCTATAAGTACTGGTGGCCGGGCATGAAGAGGGATATTGCTCTTTACGTTGGGAAGTGCCTAACTTGCTTGAAGGTCAAAGCTGAACACCAAAGACCCTCTGGCTTACTCGAACAACCCCCAATCCCTATGTGGAAGTGGGAGAGTATAGCTATGGACTTCATAACAAAGCTTCCGCGTACGTCATCAGGTCACAACAGTATCTGGGTTGTTATTGACCGTTTGACCAAATCAGCCCACTTTTTGCCAATACGAGAAGACTACAAGGTAGAACGATTAGCCCGAATCTACACCGATGAGATCATTTGTAATCATGGGACGCCTCGTGACATCATCTCTGACCGTGATGCTCGGTTTACCTCGCGACTGTGGGAAACATTTAAAGCGGATCTCGGTACTACGCTTAATCTAAGTACCGCATTCCACCCTCAAACCGACAGTCAGACTGAGAGAACGATCCGTACTCTTGAAGACATGCTCCGTTCGTGTGTCATAGATTTCGGTGGTAATTTGGGATACATACCTGTCGTTAGTCGAGTTCTCGTACAACAACAGTTATCATTCCAGCATTCAAATGGCACCATTCGAGGCTTTATACGGAAGAAGATGTCGATCGCCTATTGTGTGGCACGAGATCGGTCACTCGCAATTAACCGGTCCTGAGCTACTGCAAGAAACCACTGACAAAATTCTCCAAATTCGAGATAACTTGTTGAAAGCTCGAAGTCGATAGAAGAGTTACGCCGATAGACGACGCAAGCCCCTTGAATTTGACGTTGGCGACTACGTACTCCTAAAGGTATCACCTTGGAAGGGTGTGGTCAGATTCGGCAAGAAAGGGAAACTAGCGCCTCGATATGTTGGACCTTTTAAGACTCTGGAAAGGATCAGAAAAGTCAACTACAGACTCGAACTACCGGAGGAACTTAGTAATGTCCACCCGACTTTCCATGTGTCAAACCTCCAAAAGTGCTTCGCTGAGCATGATTTGATTGTACCCCTCGATGACCTACAAATAAACGAAACACTACAGTTCATGGAGAAGCCTGTCGAGATCATGGATCGCCAAACCAAGCAGCTCAGACGCTCGCGCATTCCTATTGTGAAAGTCCAATGGGAAGGCAAACGAGGCACAGAGTTCACTTGGAAACTCGAAAGTGACATAAAGGCAAAGTACCCGCAGTTGTTTGTTACGGCTGAATCCTAATTTCGGGACGAAATTCCCTAAACAAGGGGAGGTTGTAACACCCCGTGTTTCGAAAGTCAAAGTCAAAGTCATGATTGAAGTCAAAGGAAGAAAAGATTTCTAATAGCGATCTATCACTCCTTGCTCTAATCCTGTTTTGACTTCTTTGACTCGTAGTTAGTCTAATTTATGCCTAACGTTAGTTGTATTATGTGGAGTATCTATTAATAATCGATATTTATCGCATGTTTAATCGCTTTATCGCTTATTGCAATCGCGCTCGCAACTCGAAATACGCATCTTGGTTAATTATATGTGTGTGTGTGTCTGCCTTATGTGTTACTTGTGCGTGTTTAATTATGTTATGTGTGGACATCAATCGAAACGCAACCGAAACTCAATCGCAATCGAATCGCAAACGCTAAACGAATACGGAATAAGGATGCTTGTATGTTGATATAGTAGTTGGGATTAAAAGTAATTTGAATAGGAAATTCTATCGCATTCGCATCGCTCGCAATCACAAACGAAAACGACAAAACTCGTCAAAACAATTGACTGATCGATCAGGGGGCTGACCGATCGACCAGCTGTCCGATCGAACTGCAGTTCGATCGACCATCCCCTTTCCTCTTTGGGTAACCCTATAAATACCCCTTGTCACTTTCATACTTTCTACTTTTGGCAACTGACGTCCGACCAGCTCGCTCTCCTCACTCTTCTTCAGATTTCTCTCGATTCTGGTAAGATCTCGTCCTAAATCTTGTACTTCTTTGATCTACATGCACTCCTACACCTTTCTATCTTTTGAACCTTAACTTTTAACCGTGAAATCATCAAGATTCAAGGTGTTATAAGATGACGTCATCATGTGTTCTTGAAGAACTTCATGTTTTGGCCTCAATCCACCGAGAACAACTTAGATCTAACCGATTTCCACATAAATAAACAAAGATCTTCCATAGATCTAAACATATTCACAATGAAAAGGATTGAAAGATGGTTTTTTTTCTAACTTTCTTTCAACTCTTTTACACTCAATGCCTTCAAAATCGATAGAAACGGAGCTTATGCCGACCTACTACTCATTCTTGTGGTTGTGTGGCCCAAGATTTGGATTCTATCCACGAGGTTCATCGATTTCGGGTTAAACATGAAACACCGTCTCGAACAGTTAACTAATCGGATTTGGGTGATTCCTGTCCGATCAGGAGTACCAAGTAAAGACGAGGTTTCTATTGTTTAGCACGTTGTCACAACACCTTGATAAAAACGACAAACAATCAAGATCAACCAAGTGTAAGACAAATAGGTCGACCAGGACGGAGTGCCGTCCGATCGGACTGCTGTCCGATCTAACAGCCAATCCGAACGACTGGCCAAACCGAACGACTTGCACCTTGGGTCCCACACTTAAACTATTCACCAACATTTGAAGTCTGATCGTTGAACGAGTTGTTGTCTGATCGAACTACCATTTGACCGGGTTAACCACTCGAACATCTGATAATTAAACTTCAACACTTAAACAATTTTCAACATGTTCAATGCACTAGGGATGCCACCCGATCGAACTGTTGTCCGATCGAGTAACAAACTGCTGTGGACCTGTTCTCACTGAAGTACCCAACCAATCGGGTTACCGACCGATCGAACGATCGTCCGATCAACCGACCTGAAAGGTAAAGATACTTCATTTTTTTCAAAATACTACAACAAAAACCTCAAAAGTCAAACCATCATACACGAACATATCTTTTCCCAAAGGAAGTAACAATCCACTCAAACGGCCATCTGACCGGACAGCCGTCCGAATGGACTGTCACTCACACAATCAGCTGTCCGATCGGACTACCATCCGATCGACCAGCTGATCGAACCACCAACACTTGTTTCGTTTTACGCGTCACTTATCGTATCATTCTGATCAGGCTAACCATACTCTCAAGCGCTCCCTTCAATCCATCAACCGCTATGAGTATACTCGATCCCTTTTTGCTTTCGCACTTTTGGGTGTTACATACGTTACCGTTACCGCATGTATTACGTGGCTTAATGAATGCTTGTTTGTTATGTTTACACATGGAATGCTGTCTACCTGCCTTAGCAACGGTAGTACTATTTGTTTGGACTCAGCACCCGTTCACTCGGGGGGTTGTTAAGGACAATTACCTACATGGCTCACAGTGGTGAGAATGTATCGCGCACTGCCTTGGGCAGTCAACCCGCGGTCATTGGTATCGATAGGTTCATGTCGATAACTAACATGCCTCATTTTACACTGTGTACGTGCTGGTTATGCGTAACGCTTTCGAACCCTATATGCTATTATCAAACTTGTATGCTCACCTTTACACTATGTGTATTGACTTTTACTTTAACGTATGTGATAGGTGCTTAAGTTGCTAGGATGCTTAGGTGCATGGTGATGAAATCGAGGCTAGGGAAGGTCTAGAAACAATAAACAATTGTCTGTAATAAAAATCTGAGTTGTCGGCACAGAACAATTTGCCTAGATATTTTCTGTAATAATTTTATTTTCTTATATGACATGGTATGGGACATGTTGCTTTAAATATTTGGTAAATATAGTTGTTATGGAAACTTCTGGACAATCTGTCTCGCTCAGTGCCACGCCCCGATGTTTCCGCCATCGGTTGGGGTGTGATAGTGGAGAATACCGTTTACACGGATCTGTCATTCTTATGGTGCGTTATCATGGATCACGGTAAACGGGATATCAGATCTTTAGGGGGAATCACGGATTTGAAGTTAACCTGTGGGGTATTTGAAGTTTCTATCAATTGCCGGTTGAGTTTTTGTACATTCTTAGATCGAGCAGACGGAATGCAAAGATCGTGGTGCTAACTTGTGATATCAAAAACTGAGCTCGGATGTGGTTAAAGGTTAAACAAAGGATGCTGCATTGATTAGTTTCAAGTTGGTGATTACTCGTGAAGGTTGCAGTTTAGCAAATCAGAGGAGAGTCATAAACTGTGCAAAAGACCTGAAGATTCATTCCAGGGGGAATTCGTGCTTTACTTTGGCAAAAGCAAACCCGAATCATCAATCGAGGGGGAATTTGGATAGTCAGATTTCAAGACACCTGATTGAAGTTGCAGAAAAGTTGAAGATTACAGAATATTCAAACACGGCTCAAGGTTCTCAAAGTTGTAAAGACGATTCGACAGTGACATCCTAGGGGGAATCTGTTGGTGCATATTTCGTACGTCTGCCACTGAGCGAGTTACATAGAGCGTGTGTTGAATATTGTATAGAATAGAGAAAGTTGGACAGGTTTTGTAAATGTAAAAGGTCAATCCGATCGGATGGACACATAGTGTGAGATGTCTATAAATAGGGACATTGGGGTTCCATTTGGACAAGCTTTTTGGTTCCCAGAGGGGGCATGATGTCCAACTGGTCTCGTGGTGCTGTAAACGTTGAATAATCAATAGAGACCAGATTGAAATTGACTGCTCGGTGTCGTATTCTTTTTCTACTCCTTTCTTAGTAGTAATAAACACACCGAACACGTCGTTTCGGGACCGAAGCTCCGTCAAACTCGCCGGATCCTGGAGTCAGCAACCGTCTATCGAAGAAGATGATGCAGGATGAAAATTATAAAATATGCGAAATACATATTGAACGTGCAAAAAAACCATTGAAAACAAAAAGAAAGGTTTTGTTTTTTATAGTGTGCGAAATCATGTTTTATAAACATGCGATTTTTTTAAAAAAAAAAAGGTAATAATTTTTAAGATTTCTTATATTGTGCGAATTCTTGATTTATACACATGCGATTTTAAAAAAAGTTAATAATGTTTGAGGTTTCTTATAGTGTGTGAATTCTATTTTTACACACATGCGATTTAGAAAGTGATGTTGTCTGTGGTTTCTTAAAGTATGCGAATTCGTTTTCGAATCATATGCAATTTTGAAAAAAATGCTGCTGATGATTTCATGTAACTTTGTCATAAAATGCAGAAAAAAATTATGAATTGATAATTAAAATAAATAAAAATTAACTATTTTATATAAAAAAATGAATTTATTACTGATGTCACTGTAATGTGACTTGTAATGATCAATTTTACCATAAATACTACTGAACTTACCACCCTACCTACATAATAAATTTATTATTTTAATATAGAACACCCAGGGATAACTACCTTCCATATTAAGACACTGAACACAAAAACACACAAAACACACCCACAAAATGTCATCTGAAGATTCAGAATAAATAAAAAAACATTGCAATAAAGGAACTATTGTCAACTCGCACGTTGAAAAAAATAAGCACCAATGTCACCTCTTCTCATTTGATTCTTGATGTGCAGGGGAAGATTCTTAAAGAAATCAAGAAAAATCAAGAGATGTGGGAGAGACTACTTGAAGAACCACCATCAAGCTTCAGGGACGCAGCTTTGGATCACATAAAGGAACAGTCTCGAGCTGATGACTTAGCCTTCTCTTTCCTGAAAGATGCTCTAAACCTTGTGAAAGAGAAGATGGAGTTCAGCTCTGCTGAATGTGACAAAATCTTTGTTTCAAGTAACTAGATTTCTGTTTAATCGTTTTATAGTTTTAGTTGTGTTAGACAATAACAACTACTTTATATTTATGTTTTGGGTACAAGTTTTGAAAACATCTTATGCTTCATTATAATATAATCGCATGAATGATTTAGACACCTTTGTCACAAAAAACAAGATAACTCAAAATCGCATGTACTAAAATAAAAAACAAAGCGAAATCGCATGTTAAGCTACTTATATACTGATGCATATGAAATCGCATATTTACATACTAAAATTGCATGATTGTATGATATAAACTCATGGGTATTAAATCGCATGTACAGTTAACAAATTTAATCTTCCTCATCTGACACCTCCTCCCACTCATCTTCTTCACTGTCATCATCACTACCTCCATTGTAATCTTCAAACTCATCTTCCTCTTCATCATCTTCGACCTCGTTAGCTTTATGCCTGGGATCTTTTTCAATCTGGACTCCCTTCATCTTCTTTTGTTGTTTGCCTTTAAGTATCTCGCAAGTCCGAATATCATGACCTATTTCGTTGCATACACTACATGTCCTTGACCTTTTTCCTTTGCGGCTGATCATTTGTTCCTTCTTCGATTTAATCCTTTTGTGCGAACCGCGTCCTTTGTTTCTTATACCAGCCGTCACACGGACAGTAGGAGGTGCATTAGTTACTGGTTGTTGGTAACCAATATGCTTTGAAAACCGGTCAAACTTTGGATCAAGCTGCTTGGTTATACGACTCTGATCAACTTTTTCTTTAATCTGCTTCATTTGATCCCTTACTAAAACAAGTAGATCAAGGTCGGAAATCAAATTGCTAACCAAATACTCCCCAGTGTAGATGATTTCGCGAGCAATCCGTTTAGCCTTGTGTTGCTCATCCTTATCATCCACCTTTACATCGAACGTCGCGTTTAATTCATTCGGAACCATATCCTTTGTCCATCTCTTCATAACATATTTGTTTGGCATTTCTTTAACACCAAACATCTTGAAAAGAAAATAGATGTGTTTACATAGCAGCCCATACTGCTCAAAATGCAAACAGCTACACTGTGCAGTTACATCATTTTCAAGATTCTTGAACCACACCTAAGAAAACCAAAAAAAATAATAATTAAAATCGCATGTGTACATGAACAATTTCGCATGTCTAAAAAATCATTTTATTGAATTAATTTAAAATCTCATGCGTTCATCAAAAATCGCATATGCAAAATCATGTTTTGTATGAATTCGCATGTGGGTTTTCAAAATCGCATGTTTCAAATATATATGCTATATTACCTCTGTTAGTGCATTTATGTCTATCGCCTCCGTCAATCCAATCCATAGCAGAAACAGTTCAAATCTAGCTTTATATTGTTATATTTAGATAAGAAAGACAAGGTGGCATATTTGTAAATACGGTGAACTTCCTTAATAAGCCTTGGCCTATAAATAGGAGAGTTATAGTTAGATTAGAGACCTTTTGCTCATTTGACATTTTGGAGAGCTACAGATCTAGAGAGAGATTCTAGAAAGAGAAAGTGATTCAAGGTGTTGTACAATCTTAGATTTCTAATCGAATCACAGTTATAATACGTCTTGTGTGTTAGGTCAGGTTCGTGTACGGATTTCGCACGTCACACGTTCGTTTCACAATCGTTTCGGAGTTAAAACCGGTCCTAACAAGTGGTATCAGAGCAGAGCTCGATTGGCAGATCAAACGCACAATTCCGCTTGAGATTTCATCAGATTCAGATCCGAATTCATCCAGATTTGATCGATTTCTTCATCTTTTTCATCTTCTTCACGTTTTCAACTTATTTTTGCAAAATTAAATGGGTTTTTACGGTCCAAATTACCTGATTTTTTGATATGTTATGCGAAAACACCTGATCTATAACCCTAAAAAGTTTCAGATCTTAATTCAAAGCCGTTTGGGAGAAATCTAAGTTTTTTGGTCCGATACAGCGTGACATCAGCTCCATTTCGCACCAAAGTTCACCATTTCGTTTGAAAAATTGTCATTCCACACGAAATGAAGTTCCATTTCGTATGAAGATGCCCCATTTCGCTTGAAAATAGTTCAATTTGTATGAAAACTTGCCATTTCGCACGAAATGACTTCCAATTCGTATGAAAGTTCTCCATTTCGTGTGAAGTTGATCCATTTCGTTTGAAAACTTCCCATTTCATGCGAATTGAAAGTATTTCATATCAAACTTGCATCATTTCGTACAAAATGACTTTCATTTCGTTTGAATGTACTCCATTTCGTTTGAGAGTTGTCTATTTCGTTTGAGAGATGTCCACGTGAATTGTCAGACCCACTAATTGAATTGGCCCATGATATTTGTCAAAGTAATCGGTCCAATCAAGAGTTGAGTGTAATTAATTTTGTCGGTTCAGTGGGTTTAGTAATTCAAAGATTAGCAGATCACATGCTAAAGTAGATAACCTGCTTTCAAATTATTGGCCCAATCACATTTAATATTACAACAGCTTTTGTCGGCCTCATATATCAAGATTTAAAACAATTAGATCCACTAAGATTGTGGCCCAATGAGAATTGAATGGTGAATTTTGTTGTCAGCCCACATATTAACGGTCCAAAAAGATTGTATTGATTGTCCGCCATTTTTAATTGAAGATATAAGTAATTCACGTGATATTGCAGATCTTGAAAAATAATCGGTCCAATTAAATTGAAGTGATCATTAAAATTGTCGGCCACATAGGTGTTCATATGTATACATAAAAGTGGCGGCCATTAATATGATGATTCTATATATCATCAGCTCATGTGATCATCTAGGTCCAATCAAAGTTGTTTTGTGAATTGTCGGCATTGATTAGTGTGTGCATGAGATATGATAGTTTGCATGTGAAGACTTGTATAGAATCTAATCTGAAAATTGTTTGTCGCTTAGTGCCACAAAGTCACCCGATCGGACAAACTCATTATATTTCATTAAAAATATTTTTTTTGACCCCGTTGACTCACCCGATCGGGTCACAATCCTATTCAAAGGATTTTGTTTGTTTAAGATTAAAGTGCAACGAATCGAGTGGCAATCCGAACGGATTACCACCCGATCCGAATCATTTTATTTGTTGTTGTGATTTAGGTCAAAGCATCGGATAACTGGACGAGCGGATCCCCACCCGATCCATTTTCACAACTTCATTCTGTTGACTTTTGTTGACTCACTCGATCGGATACCCGTCCGATTCAAGTTGTTTGATAGTGTTTGAACTGATCTTGTTGTTTATATTCAGGTGATTCAAGAAGAAAATGTCATGGCTGAAATGAAAGTGAAAACGAGAGAAGAAATTCTTAAGGAAAAAACATACAGAGAAATAAACATTGCTAGAAATAGAATTGATGAAATGCAAGAAGAGTATGAAAATGTTGTAAGCAATAAAAGATGGGATAAGAAGCGAGAGTGCTATGTCAACAGAAATGGTGAACCTGTTGTTCCCAAGAGGGACATAATTTATGATGATGTTCTTTTAGTAATTCCTCGATCCGGCGAATATTATTCAAATGCTGCAAAAGATAAAACATATGCGAAAAGGCTGGAAAAAATCATAAGACATGCCATGACATCAAGTTTGAGGAAGAGGGATGAAGAAAGAATGAAGAAGAATGTTGAAAATCTAGTTCATAATTTGAAGAAAGTCGTTGAGGAAATCAAAGTTGAAGCTGTTAAAGGGGAAGATTTAAAGGTAGAAAAGGTTGAGAAAGCTGTTATCGAAAAACAGCAGAATGAAGAAGTTCTGAAGAAGAAAGAAGAAGGAGAAGTGAAGGATGAGAGTTTGGAAGCTGGTAGTGATGCTGGTGTTGGTGAGGAACAGAAGAAGAGTGAATCTGTTCAGGCACAGACGGAAGCGAAAGCCGAGGTGCCAATCACTGAGGTAAATTCTGATTCTGAAGTCTTAAACAAAAATGTTGAACAGTGCAAGAAATGCATGGAACCATGCAGTGCTTGTACTGAAAAAGACAAAAAGTATAAAACAAGAGATCTAGAATTTAATAAAATCGAAGAAGTTTTCAAAAATAAATGCAAAGAAATGTTAGAAAATGAAAAGTTTTGAAAGAAAATGACGAAAAACTCACACAAAAATGCAAGAATTTAGAAAAAGAAAATGAGATTTTGAAAGAAAAGGTTTTGAAAAAGACAGAAGAGTGTTTACAAAAGGAAAATGCGTGTTAAGAAATGAAAAAGGAATATGATTCAATAAAATTGGCTTATCACATTACTAAAAAGTCATATGAAGATGTGAATAGTCAAATGAAACTTGTTCAATCCAGATTGAAATATTGTTCTGAAACAACTGATATGCTTAAGCGACAATATTCAATAAAGCAACAAGTTGTCAATTCTTATATTGAGGATGTTGCTAAGCTAAAGCGTCTGATGTGCACAAAATGCAACATATAAATTACATCAATTGTGGCATAAAACTAACCCTTTTTTAGTACTAATGTTGGAAAAAGTGTGCTTTTGTTTTCCTTTTGTATTTTCAGGATTAAATGAGCTCAAATTAACAAAAGAAGCAAAAAGACAGCTAAATCTAACATAAATACAAGAAAAGGAAAAAAAGTGGCATGCCCGACCTCCCGACAGCATCTTCCCAAGCAAAACAAAGAAGACAGAAGACTGAACACGCCCCGTGCTCAGTGAGCACGGGGCCGTGCCCAAAGGTCAGCAGAAAAGACAAACTCATAGAAGCTTTTGTTGCCCACCACGGGGCCGTGCCCAGTGGACACGGGGGCGTGGTCAGCTTCCTGCAGATGCATTTATTGGAATTGTGAATTGCAATTAATGAAGAGAGAGATTCGGATGGACACGGGGCCGTGCCCAGCGGACACAGGGCCGTGCCCGAGCTTCTGTTCAGCCTATTAATAGGAGTGTTTGGAGCTCTTGCAACTCATCCCTTGGCACACCACCTCTCTCACACTTCACCCACCACCCACCACCACCATAACACCATCATCCACCACCATCATCCATTGTCCATCGTAGAGTGTGTAAGTCGTCTCGGGATCCAAGATTGATCGTAAGAGTTCTTGACAATCAAAGGCCATGTTTACCTAAGTCTCTTACATCTCTTGGTGAAGACAAGTGTTTAGTGTAATACTTTTTATTTTTAATCTTTTGCACTTTTTAATTGGTTTTGTATTAATGACTTTAATTACTAGTTTCTTATGTTGAAGGTGATTCTTCCTTATCGTTTGTCCGTGGTGTCTTGGCATTATTTTACTGTCTATATAAAATAAAAGATTTTCACCATTCATATTTCCACGGTCTATATGGAGGTATGTTGGCTACCTGGTCGGGGGTTAAGGGAACGGTTTGGTAAGAGTCTTGCCATTGTTCAGTGTATAGATCCTGCAAAGGACCTGGATCAAATTTAGTAGGACCTCCTTCAATACCCAAGGTATTGGATGGCGGGGGTCCAAACTCTTTGATCCCCTCATAAGTTAAACTACTATTAAAACTTTAACCCAGCTACTTAGGACTGTATCCCTGCTGACTCAGACTACTTAGCTGAGGGTAACATCGCCTTCAAAAGAGGGGCCTACCACATTATGCATTAATAACTTAATTAATTATCTTTCAATAATCCGACCCTTTAGGATTGTATCCTTGCTGACTCAAACTACTGGGTTGAGGGTAACGTCGCCTTCAAAAGAGGGGCCTACTACAATAACTAAGATAATCTCTTAAATAAGTGCAAAAGTGCGAAAATAATCAAAGGTTACACTACACACGAGTCGGATCCAAGTGATTCATCTTGTCTATCTGTTTTTTATTTTATTTTATTTTTCAGCATTTTAGTTAGTTTTATTTTCGTAGTTTAAAAACCTTTTTCTAACTTTTTGATTTGATTAGACGTTGAGGATAAACCAGTACTAAAAGCTCTTGTGTCCTTGGACGACCTCGGTATCTTACCAACACTATACTACGTCCACGATGGGTGCACTTGCCCATATGTGTGTTTAGTGTTAGTAAATATCGTGTTTTATAAATTTAAAACTTGGCTAAAAAGTGTAAAAAGGGCTTAAAATATACATCTAATATATATAACACTTCACACGCATCAGCGTCAAATAGCTGATTTAGAACAGGATAACAACAAGTTACATAGTTATCATGCGTCATCATATGTGCTTGAAAGAATTTTCAACATAAAACCGGGTGATGATGATTCTGAGAAAAACAAAAAGGGCATTGGTTCTGAGTATCATCAAGTTCCTCCACCAGAAAAGTTTGCATTTTATGATGATGAAAAGGTCGAAAAAGCTTTCAACATCGTCGATCAATTGCCAGATAACATTGATGTAACCTATTCCAAATCTGATGATTCTAGTGATTCAGATGTGGTAGGTAAGGTCGTTGAAAGTGTGTTGAAAGAAGAGTCAGTTGATACAGGTAAAGCTAAATCACATGATGAAAATGAAGGTAGTTTTCATGAAGAATATCTGAAAAACTCAAAATCCAAGAAAAATTTGAATGATGATTCAAAAGGATTGGTTTATTCCATGATTGGATCGGAAAAATTATTCTTAGATATTGTATTCCCGATTCAGAATGTGATTTCAGAAAAGATTGACAACGTTTTCAAGATGGTTGAGATTGAAAAGCCTGAAATTTCAAAATTTGCTGGAAAGTGTCACAAAACTTTTTATAACAAACCTAGTTACAAAAAGAAAAACATGAAGGTTGGGTTGGGTTATAAGAAGAAACAAAGTTGGAAAAGAAATGAAATGCCAAATTATCAGGCAAAGATGAATTTTGTTCACGGAACAAGTTCTGAAGAAGAGAAAGAACTCCAATTTAGACGACAGTCTAATGAAGAGTTCTATACTCAAAAGAAAAAGCAACAACCACAGGTCAAAGATGTCTCAAAAAGAACATGTTTTAAATGTGATCAAACTGGACATCTTGCACGCAAGTGTCCAAATCTGAAACCTGTTGATGTTGAGATGAAAAAGAAGTCTGATGATGTTCAAAAACAGAAATCTGAGAATGTGAAACAAAGGTCAACCAGATTTGATTCAAAACAAACTTGGAGGTACAACACAAACAAGTTTGCTTCGAACCAAACTTGGAAATCAAACCCGAATAGGTTCGATTCAAGATATCACACACTCAGATTAAGAACAACACAAAGTTGGAAAACAAATGTTGATGCAACAAAACCCCCAACAGTTTTGGAAACCAAATGTTGTTCAAAATCAAAATGTTCAAAAAGATTCAAATTTTTACAAAATAGGTACTCCAAAAGGTCAAACATGGAGTGTTAAGAAACAATTGACTTCGGTAAATGAAGAAAAAGATGGTGTTCAAGTTGAAAAAGTCTTTGTTTAGAATGACAAAGATTTTCCAAAACTACATGATGCATATTGTGTTGAAATGCCCGAGGTCAAAAAGACCTGGGCTAAATTGTTCAAGTAATTCAATTATTGAATGTGCAGGTGCTTCCGAAGAAATCTGAATGTCAACAAAAAGAATGTAGGAGCAGCCTGGCACGAAAGGATGAGGCTGCTGAATCCTGTGTTGGTTGAAACAGGAAGTTTGTTTGATTTTCTGTACATAAATAAACAATATTTCTAAAAACCCTAAAAATTGAAGAATTTTAAAAACCAAAAATATGTTTTCATTTTGTTAAAAAAATTGAAAAATCAAAAATATGTTTGTTTTTTAATTTTGTAAAAAATTCAAAAATTAAAAAAATATGTTGATTGAATATGCCGAAACCCTCACGGCGGAACAAACATGATTAATTTCACAAGATTGAAAAACGGTTTTCAAACTGTAAAAAATCAATGCGTTGTAAATCATGGGGGTACATTTGCAGAAAATATAATGTGTTGAAAATCAATGCATGAAAAGCAGAAAATGGATGGCGAGACAAAGCTGTCTACATCGGTTTGTCAAATTTTCTTTAAATGGTTTTGCATTTTAGGGGGAGTAAGAAATTTTCAGAAAATCCAAAAACATTAGAAAATTTGAAAAAAAAACCAAGAACATGATAAAATTCAAAATTGAGTTTTTGTGTAAAAAGAGGAAATGATAGTACATCAGTAGACAATCACAGTACGCTAAAGAAATGGAATGTTTTAATGTGATAATGTAACAACTCTCATTAAAATTATTACTTAGTATGTTAATTATCTAATAAGAAAAACCCTAATTTAGAAACCCAAGTAATGTTTTGCATAAACCCTAAAATTTTTAGAACAATCGGAATCAGGATCAGGGCCCCTAAAACTCAGGGGGGTAAACCCTAATTGATAATTATCATCAAAACCCGCTGTCTAATTCGAAATTTCGTTGTACGTTGACTCACCAAGGCTACCCAAGACACGAGGCAACCCTAGGCTAGGGGGTATGCCCCGCGATACACGACAGAAACGGAGCACCTTCCGCGACTCGCGGGAGGTGCACATTTACAGTATATATAGAGGGGGTTGGCACTTGACATTCTGCTTTACTTCGACGTAGAAATTCACAGTATACGGTAAGTTATACGTAAATCACTATCAACACACACAAATCACGGAACGCTGCTGCAACAAACAGGGTAATAACTCGATCGCTATTACGATACAACGTCCGATCGATTGAAACTATCCAACGACTATTGAAGTGCTACCCAAATTGGGTTTATACTTTGTTATTCATCGTGATTTCTACTTGAATGTTTGAGTGTTGTCCGAATACGGGCTATACTCTGTCATTCGTTGTGAATCCGCTGAATTTTTAAGTATTTCACTTTGTAAATCGTTGTGAGGGTTTAATCTCGTGAATTGTCGTAACTGCTGTATTAGTTACTAACCCCGTTTGTGTGCATTGTTATTTAAATTAGGTTAATCAAGGCTAATCAGTAGGCTTATACTCTGCTCGTTAAATCTGCAATGTGAGTCATTCTCTTTTTATCAAACTGTTTTACAAAACTCCAAGTTATTTTCAAAGTTATAATTACAGGGATTAAGTCTATGTAATCACCAAGTTACAGCTGGTATGTGGGGTTTTGTATACATTACTTATTTCCCGTCATCGTTGGACAACGTGTTAGCCAAGGGGTGATCTGACCACAGTCACAGACACCATTTGGACAACGAGATAGCCAATGGGTAGTCGAGTGACAAATACTGTAGGTAGTTGGTTGATATCAGAAACATTGTAATCACCCTTAATACTGTAAATTATAACAAATGGGTCCTTTTCAGTAAACTGAATGATTCACTCAGTATTTCCCGCTGACAAAACCTTTTTCAAACATGTTTCAGGTGATCTGTTGTGATCCAAGAAAAGTGCCGTGAAGCACTACAAGCTTAGAGAAGTGGCTCATTGTAAATAAATAAAGAAACATGTTTTGAAAAATAAAGGTTTCCCAGTGAAATCACCTTATTGTAAATAATAGGGTTTTATCCCTAAATTATGTAAACAAGCAGTTTAATATTACAAGATCCTGTTTTAAAAAGACTTCCGCTGTCACTTAAATTAATACCACGGGATTTCCTGCCTCGCGGCTCTGGACCGAGTCAAACCGGGGCCGAGGGCCGTGACAGATAAACAGTCTCACTGATGATATGCCAGTAGGTTTTACACGCTTAGTAGATTGTTTTCAAGATATAAACCTAAAGATCATTACTTTACTTATCTCGTGGGGAACATCTCTCGGATATATGGGTAACCTCCGAAATCTTGTTTGAGAGATTGCCTGATTCTGAGATACTAGGTCTTTATACTATTTGATATCTGGGGTATTATACCTGGTCTTCTGATTTTGCGGAAGCAATGGCCTAGACCTCGTATAATACTTTACGCGCTTTTAAAGCTTACCCTCTGCATAAAAATTGAAAAATATCGAAAGATACGAATCAATTGCAGTTGAAGAAAAGATTCCCTAAAGGGAACACACCTAAAGTCGAGCCTTCATCTCTTTGACTGAACGGAAGTTCATACCTGAGCCCTCAAGGTCTCGCACTAACCCAGATACAAATATCAAATTGGTATACTCACCTGTAAGACTGAATCTACTGAATTTTGGTACAGGAGTATATTCTGAGGTGGGACACGCGAATAAGTTTAAGTTCTTAAAACACTAATCTCGTATCTCGAATCAATTGAAGTTTGTGTGAAAATTTAAGTGGATTAGTATATTGACAATCTAAGTGAATCGTTTAGAACTTTAAGTGTTTAAAAGCTCAACGGTACTAGTGATTTGTCATAAACTGATATGATCCTCTGACGCGAACTCAAACAAAAATATTGTCTGTAAATATGTTTGTAAATATTTCTTTACTGCTTTATATTTTAGAAAAATACAAAAAGATTTTGATTTCACTTTATTTACGACAACTGATGTCTTGATGCTGAGTTTCAAAATCTAAGTATGCTGATTGTGTTTCTGAAAATAAACAAGATTATTAATTTGAAACTTGTAGTTTTAAAATAAAAAAAATCAAAAACAGTTTGTGATATCTTCAAGGTCATTAATTTGGGCTTGGACGATTAACTACGAGGGATTTGGATGCTCATATTGTTAAAATCTGTAAAAGAGCCAGTGTTCGATTTTGGATACTTAATACTGCCAAATCTTTGAAGTTTATTGATAGGGGGAGTGTATCAAGTGAATCCTTGATATATTCATCTTATTATATCTTAAAGCCAGGATCTTGATTTAGAAAGTTTAAAAGAGCCAGGTCACAATTCCTGGACAATTTGAATGTTCAAAATGTTTGTACTTATAAATGTATGAGATTTGCAGATGTTGTACCAGACTACGATCCCGACAGCCGAGTCTAAGGGGGAGTCTGAAGACGAGCTCAACGCAAGAGCAAGCGTGCATTCAAGGTGCCAGGAAACTATTCTGAAGGAGCTTGTATCTGGAAAGCCAGGTGTCAATCCCAAAGCACGGAAGCTTGACGAAAGGGGGAGCCTGATGAAGATAGAGTCTACTGAAAGGGGGAGCTGAAGCTAAAGACAGATCCACGGGGATTCTGTTCAAGCAAGAGGGAGTATACGTTGATGAAAACGTGTTAAAGCTTCAAGAAGACTCAAAGAGATAGAGAAAGACAAGACGCTACGAGATTGACTGCGGCAATATCCAAGGGGGAGTCTGTTAGTGCATTTATGTCTTTCGCCTCCGTCAATCCAATCCGTAGCAGAAACAGTTCAAATCTAGCTTTATATTGTTATATTTAGATAAGAAAGGCAATGTGGCATATTTGTAAATAAGGTGAACTTCCTTAATAAGCCTTGGCCTATAAATAGAAGAGTTAGAGTTAGATTAGAGACCTTTTGCTCATTTGACATTTTGGAGAGCTAGAGATCTAGAGAGAGATTCTAGAGAGAGAAAGTGATTCAAGTTGCTGTACAATTTCAGATTTCTAATCGAATCACAGTTATATTACGTCTTGTGTGTTAGGTCACGTTCTTGTACGGATTCCGCACGTCACATGTTCGTTTCGCTATCGTTTCGGAGTCAAAATCGGTCCTAACAACCTCTAACAACCCCTCTCCACGAGCTTTAAAGTCTTTCAACGATATCCTTATATGTGGACCCTCGATTTTGCTGTCCATCGGCAGATATTCAGTAATAGTTCCATATATCTCAGTTTACTGCTCAAAGAATATAGACTTGGTGTATATCTTAGCAGCATCTTTTTCCAAAGTAGTTTTGCTCCAATCATCAGGCTCAGTATATCTTGAAATATGATCATTCTTTCTGTGATTGAACCTTTGGACATCCATTGCACCGTCAAAATGATTCACAAACTCTACAAGAGTGAGTTGTGAATTTGCCACCTGGCAAAAAAAATGATTCTCGCTCTCTGATCTCGAAGTTGTTCGCATGAGTCCAGACATGGGCTCATGCCGGTAAAAAGCCGGAATACACATGTATCTCATCGCAAACATATCATCGATCCATTTATTTTGTGTGAGACCGTACTCAATCATCACTAACTTCCACTGTCTCTCAAATTCTTCAGGCTCAATGGAATCGGTCCATACAATATCGCACATCCTCCTTTTAAAATCATCATTATTGCACAACTCGTGTCCAACCTATACCAATAAATGCTTTTTATATCAGCCTATAACGAATCTATATTATAAAAAAACGCTAACAAAAGACAATATAGCATGCTATACCTTATCTGCCACTTTTTTTATTATGTGCCACATGCACAATCTGTGTCCGCTGGTAGAAATAACCTCCTTAATAGCCTGTTTCATCGCAGGGTCTTGGTCCGTCACTACAACCTTTGGCTGCCGTCCAAATGACTTTACGAATGAATTGAGAAGCCATTTATAAGAGTCAATGCTCTCCGATGCCAACAACCCAGCTCCAAGGGTTACATTTCGACAGTGGTTGTCAATTCCAGTGAACGGAACAAACACCATCATGTACCTGAAATTCCATAATATTAAAGATTTAGTACACATGCGAAGTACAGAGTGTAACATGCGAAATAGACAAAATATAACATGCGAAATATACAGTATAACATGCGATATATTCAACACCTAATCTTCAATGTATTTTAACATGCGATATTGCAAGTTTAGGAAATCTTATAACATGCGAAAAAAATTAAAAACCATTTTATATAACACTTACTTGTTTGTCTTGAAAGTTGCATCGAATGATATCACATCCCCGAACTCCATAAAGTTATGCTTGAATAACCCATCGGCCCAGAACAAACCAGTTAACCGTTTGTCGTCGTCAACAGAATATTCAAACGAAAAATCAACTAAATACTGTTTTTTGTCGGTCAACCAATTGATCACCATGTCAGCGTCATATTCTCCTATATAGCTGTTAATTCGAGTCCTAAAGTTTTTGCAATCATCGACCGTGGCGCCAACATTCTCGAAACCACCATAACGTTTCCTCATTATATGAAAAGCTTTCACAGGGCCAAGGTTTAGAGTGCCTAGTTCCCATATCATCTCCTCTTGGACATCTGACAATTGCCTGTACGCTGGCAGCATATGAATATCGTTTGGACATACAAACTTATGATTATGGCTATCAACAAATTTCTTTACTATATATAATCTACCATCCACCGTGCAAATCATAAGTTGAGCTTTGCACCCATTTCTAATGGTCCCCCTGTTCCTTGATTTGAATGGCTTTTTTGCCTTCGAATAAACATCGTCAATAAACAATGGCTTATGTCCCTCTTTAGAACATACAAAATACTTAGTTTTGGTTATACCACCACTGTGTACTTCACCACCTTTCCGAGTAGAAAAACCAGCTAACTTAGCATATGTTTGGTAAAACATGTATGTGTGTTCGATAGAGGTAAATTGCATTCCAACCACAGGTGTAGCTGATGGTTCAACCTCCGGAGTGTAAAGCCTTTCATCTACAAAAATCAAATAAAAAAAAGTAAACACATGCAATTTATCGGACTCATAACATGCGATATATTAAAAACTCCATAATTTCATCATAAAAACAACAACACATGCGAATTGTTTGACTCGTAACATGCGAAAATCATATTTTGATAAATATGTTTTACACATGCGATTTATAACATCAAAACATGCGAAATCAGCATTTAGAATAAGCATTACATGCGAATTGGCAGAGTCATAACATGCGAGCTTATACAGATTGATTTCATATCAATTATGCTCAACATTCAAACTTCAAATCAGCTACAACAATGCAAAATCATTACTACGATTAAACAAAACAAATCTACGAACAATTTAAAGAACTAAATTAACATAATTACCATTCGAACACTCATTTACACCACTTGTATTTGCATTTCTTGCAGGTTCCGGATTTAAAACATCGTCAATCGTAACTCTCTGATACACAGATAATTGAACCTGATCACCGATCGATCGAGGTTCTTCAAAATCAACATCTGTGTTTCGTCTGGTGCTGCTCTGTGGATCCATTGAAAAAAACAATTGAATCAAACCCTAACGCAGAAGAACGAAAACTGCAATTTGAGAATTATGAAAAATCTGAAACTGATTCGAATAATAATTACCGGGATATTAGTGTAACGAACTTCTCACTGATTGAATGAACAGACGATTTTGCCCTCAGATGATTGAATGAATTGTCTGATTTAACCTTATGAGTACAAAACGAATCAGGACACGTGTATGGCCAATAAACTCGCGTATGTAATGTACGATTAGAGGATTTGTGTCCTACACTTCCTCTATATATATAGATTAAAGATCCTGTACAAAGGGCCCAAAGTGTGAGAAGTGTGAGAAATATTGTGGAGATGACATGTGTCCTCATCCTAAATTAATTCAAAAGGGTAAACAAGTAATTTTCTCATTGACTCAATTAATTGATAACCTTCCATAACTGTCACACCCCGATATTTCCACGTATTACCGGTGGGTCCGGTGGGGAGAATCGTGACGTAGTTGATATCATCATACACAGCAGAAGCTAAAGATAATAACATTACAAACCGATGAAACGTAATATCAGATATTATAAAAACGGTTGTAAGAAATCCACAGGCGGATCAAAGATAAAAGGAACATTGTTCAATAGATTCCTAACATCTAAGCTTGCAAGACTCTTTATTGATGCTAGGAGAAGCCAGCCTATTTCGATTAGTACCTGCACTTAACCTTTTTGGGAAAATACGTCAATTTTCCCTGGTAAATACAATTAACCGACTCATTTTGAAAAGTATTTATAAAATTGGTTTGAATGCACAAGGCACAAAATATCGTTTATAACTTGGGATAATTATTTAAAAATAAACTTGTTAAAGAATTATAGGTTTATCATACGTTCAGTAGCCTGGGCTGAATACCGGGTTAAAGATTAATAGACACACCACATAATATATCCCGCGGCGAGTTATTCTCGAACAGGCGGGTATATTATTTTTACATGCGCACTCGCAGATGTATGCCTACACCCCGTGCTTAAGTCGTGGCCATTTCAATGAATGAGCCGAGGATATCCAGGACATGGTCATTAACCCCCCAAAGGCTTAAAACAAACATAACAGAATAAACGGGTTATCTCAATGATTTAAGCTTAATACGATTAAAACTTCAATACCCGACCAAGCGGTATTTTATATACCGTACCCCAAGCCCGTATAAGGGAAAATAAGTTAAAAGTATTTACCTGAGCAAATTATTCAAATTTATCCCAGCCGTACAAATCAGCAAGTGCAAAGTATCTTTTACTGGGCTCCTAAATCTGGAATGAAGGTTTTAATAACCTATTAGATTCCTAACAGGTCTTACTTAAGTTTAAACTTAGACTGGTTAGTTTTAAAGAAAGGTATACGGTTTAAAACGCATGATTGAGCGAAGACCGGAATAGAATGTGGTTTAGACCCAACAAGTATGGGGACTTGTAGAATATGGGTAAACTAAACACATTCTGGATTTTGAGATAAAAATGATAAGGTTTGACCCGTTTCGGTTAATTTATGCAAACTAGTTGCATAAACCGTACCGAACGCGAAAAATGCATAACGGGTAAACATATGAGTCATGAACAGGTTTCCTAAGTTAATATGCCTTAAATATGTTGTGATATCAGTAGGATACCTTCCATTATGCCCAAAACGAATTTAAACTCAAATTAAGCCACGTAGGGGTATTTTAGTCATTTTAAAGGTTATAAAAGAGATTAGTTATTAATCTGAGGTTCAGGTCTGATATGATAAGTAAAAATATTTAATTTAACAAGTTAAATCAGTAGGGTATTGTATATATGTGAAATTTGTCATTTATAACCAAACTATGCACCGAAGGGGCATTTTGGTAATTTCACATAAGCTTTAAAGGTCAATTTTGAAAATCTGAGTTCAAAATTTTTTATTTTTTTTACTGTTAAAGTATAAAAATTTACTTAAAACATCAGTAGGTATTAAGTTTTATATGCTAAAAATAGTTTTAACCCATACTATGCGTTTAAAACGCGTAAAAGTCGGTTTTAAGCGATTTTCGGGTTATAATAGGAAATCTGAGTTTTTGATCAGTTTATAAAGTTCAAAATATTTTATTTATCATATAAAATCAGTAGCAAAAAGTTTAGTATCAAAATGTTGTGTAAAACTCATTTTATTAGCAAAAAGGTTATAAGCGACAATTACCGAATTAAAGCAAGAACCCTATGTTATGCTCAGCTTAAAAATAAATAAAAATCTTTAAAAATCCCAAAATATTATATTACATCAGTGGGTAAAAGATTTGGTGTCAAAATTTAGTTTTAAATAGGATTTATGCTAATAATGCCGTTTAATTAATAAAAAGCTTTCAATTTACGCTATTGAGCATAACTCTTAATCTAGACCTCAAACTGATGTCAAATTTTTAGGACATGTTTATAAATCAGTAACAAAGGTTTTTGTCCTCTCACATTTTCAAAAATCTCGTTTTAAGGTCAAAAGGGCATAATGGTCAACTTTTAAGCATCTAACGGAAACATGCAAATGAATCGGATAAATTGGGAACCAAGTTGTATAATCTCAGAGGGTTATACTAATCTATAACCTGGTCCTAATGGAACTCTAAGGCATGTCTAAACTAAGCTAAATCGGGTCAGAACTGAAAGTCAAAGCAAAAGTCTACTTTTACGACTTTCGGTTCCGAACCGAGCCTAAACTTAAAATTGTCGGATTGAACATGCTTAGACATGTTCTTACATTAATTACCAAGTTATATAAGTGTTAAAATAGGTTTCATAGCTTCTACATTGCTAATTATGTATTTATTTGCAAAATAGCTTTCTGTTGACTTTTTATAATTAAGTTTGACCCGACAATTGACCTAGTTAGAGTGGAAATCAGAGGGTACCCTTTTTAAGGTTTATTACCCACATAATTACCAACTCATTGCCACTTTCAATTCGAAAAATGACTGGACCATTAGTGATTAATCACTAAGTCAAAGCTTAATTACGATGGCTTTGACTTTGACTTTTGGTCATTAGACTAATAAAACTTGAATTAGGAAGGCTAAGAACACTCACAATGGTCCTTAGCAAGAATTAGGAGTTGATGGAAGCTTGCTTGAAGATTAGAGAACTCCAGAGAGTAAGCTTAGAATGATTTTATGAATGAGCATTGAACTAGTAACACATCAAGCTCTTATATAGGATGTCAAAGCTCTCAAGATCATTACACACAAGCCTACAAGTGATCTCTGATGAATCACAGGTGTCCCTATGCATGAAATACCACTGGTGCAGCCCCTGAATTCGAAAACCATGCATATAAGGCGGTGGAACTGGCTGGAACAGGCATCTATCCATTTTTACTGCCAGCGACAGTCTTGCGGACCTTAAGCAAAAAGCCTTGCGGTCCGCATCCACCACATACGGACCGTAAGTCCAAATTGATACGGTCCGCATTCGACTTTGATCTGAATTACCCAGTTACAGCCTTGCGGACCGTAAGCCTAGGCCCATACGGTCCGCATCCATTGACCAGAACACAAAAATTTTTAAACTTTTAGGCTTCGACCATGCAACATTTATAACTTCGAATCTCAAGACTTTTTCCAGTAGAGGGGACCATGTAATCAGACCTTGCTTGCTTTTGGAAGAGATGCCATGCACTTACATGTTCTTGGATTTATTGAAGAGGGTTTTTGAATGAGAATTATTGAAATTTCACATAGGATCCATTCTTTGTAAATTGTGTTATTTCATCACATTAATTAACCGGATTTGAATATATATCAGATGTTTATAAAACATATTAAGGTTTGGAATGTATAAAAAGGTCACTCAGAGGTATTTAATTAACATGTTGACACTTTTAATCCCACCATGTATCCTTCACTTGATCCGGGTTCATAATACGTTTACCTTCCATGACACGTGTCTTCATAACATTGGTCGTGATTTTTACGAGGTGTTACAATAACCGTCACCCTTTATTACAGTAATACGAATTTGTATTTTTTTAAGATCCATTAAGATTATGTGAGTTATTATAATTTCTGGAGGTCGCAGAATGAAGGTTTTATAGAGTGTTATATAGTGATGGTTGCAGAATAAAGGTTTTTATACAGTGTTATAGTGTTATATAGTGTTACAGTGTTATATTTTATGGTAGCAGTTCTATGATGGATGTATAGTGTTATATAGTGTTATATTTTCTGGTAGCAGGTCTATGATGGATGTATAATGTTATATAGTGTTATAGTGTCATATTTTCGGGTAGCAGGTCTATGATGGATGTATAGTGTTATATAGTGTTACATAGTGTTATATGGTGTTATAAAGTGTTATAGTTTTAATTTTTCTGGTAGCAGTTACATGTTTCCGGATTCATAGAATAAGGATGAAAAAGGATCGCTAGAATTTAGGAGAAGTATCGCTGGAATTTAGGAGAGGTTACCTTATTTGAAACATATAAAAAGACACTATTACCCTTATAATTTTCAAATCAGCCCAAATAACTAAAACACAATTTACAATTTGTTCCCTACTTATCTCAACCATTTGATCAAAGATCTAATGGTTTAAAACACTTTTTACACTTCTCACACTTTAGGCCCTTTTTACACTATCCTTACCCTATATATATAGGCCGGTTAATGTACAATATTCCTTAACGTACGAGCGTATGCTATGAAATTACGCACGTTGTAAAACTCAAAACGATAATCACGCATGTTGTAAAGACAAAATCACACATATTGAAAACCGTAACATGCTTCATTACATAAGTATTACATGCGTGATTATGTTTTTCAACATGCGTGATTAGGGTTTTAAGTTTTACAATGTGCGTAATTTCACAGCGTACGCTTGTACATTAAGCAATATTGTATTCTACACTTTCACTATATATATATATATATATATATATAGTGAAAGCGTATTGTACATTTTGCCTTAACGTACGAGCGTACGCAATCTCAAGTTCGCACGTTATAAACCCAGAAAGAAAATATCACATGTGGAAAAAAAACCATCGTATGTTCAAAAAAAATTGCATGTTAAAAATTTTTTTTGCATGTTGTTAAAAAAAAATCCAAAGTCGCATGTTCACCATATATATATATATATATATATATATATATATATATATATATATATATATATATATATATATATATATCTGGTGAACATACGATTTCTGGTTTTTTTGCCATTTATATATATATATATATATATATATATATATATATATATATATATATATATATATATATATATATATAAATGGCAAAGCATACTTTTACCTTACATTAAACCAATTAGCTAAATAAGTTCCCCTCCTAGATTAGTTATATGATTCTTACAAGTTGAAGTTATAATAATTAGTTTTAACTAGTCTTAAGCCACCTGTGTTGCGGGCCCGTGGGTATAAAACCATGCTACCAACGTTGAGGAGATAGGGACGTAAAACCATGCTAAGTAACAACCGAACAACGACCAAAAGCGGGAAAAGCGTAAAAAAATACGAATTTCCAATACAAAGTGACTTATGTGACGTAAAACGTAGACGGAGTCGAATTTATACCGATACGTATTAGAAGTGGAGAGGGTAAAAAAAACCTAAGAGAACAAATGTAACCACTTAATACAATTGAAAAAAAGAAACCTAAAGAATCAAATGTGACTATCAAACACTGTATTAAATAGCAACCAAACAACGAACAAATCCGAAATAAACGTAAAACAAAAACTAATAAAAACTAATATTATTTAACCTTTGTGATATAAAGTATAAAAACTAAGTTTTGTTATAAGATGAAAAATCATAATATCAAAAAATAAAAACAAAAAAAGGCATATTTACTACTTATACATTTTGAAGTTGAGGGAATAGTGGCAGGCAGCTTGCCTGTCACTTCCCTATTGGACCAACTCATTTTTATTTAATTTTATTTTCAGTTTAAAATTACGGTTTCGTCCTTCATTTAAAATTACGTTTTTGCCCTTAGTTCAAACTAAAAATATAATTTTGTACCGAACTTAAAATTACGATTTTGCCCTCAGTTCAAAAACCCATTTTTTTATTTTATTCCCAGTTTAAAGTTACGGTTTCGCCATCCGTTTAAAATTACGTTTTTACCCTCCAGTTTAAAATTAAATTATGTTTTTGCCCTAGCTCAAAATTACGTTTTTGCCCACAGGTCAAAATAAAATTATGTTTTTCCCCTAGCTCAAAATTATGATTTCGCCCTCAGTTTAAAATTATGATTTCGCCCCCAGTTCAAAATATAATTACGACTTTGCCCTCTGTTCAAAATTATGATTTTGTTCTCATTTCAAAAATTACGATTTCTCCCCCAGTTAAAAATTGTCATCTTGCCATCATTTTACCTTTTTTTTCTTACAAAACTATAGTAGTGTTTTATTTTGCTTAGTTGACTCAATGTAACTTTTATTGTGTCAAACAGTTGTGTAACACTCGCTCATTGGTCCTGACAAATTAGTATTTTACCCCCAGCTCAAAATTACAGACTTGTCATCGTTTTAATTTTTTTAGCAAAACTATGGTAGTGTTTTGGTTTAATTGGTTGTCTCGGTGTATTTTTTTAGATCGTGTTATAAGTAGTATGTACAAGTAAACTAAATAGATGCATATATGTTATGAAACTAAGAAATATTCAATTTAACGCCACGCAACGCGGGCGGGCATAAGTGTAATTTTTATTCGTCCATGCATGTCTGGTACATGCTCATTTGTCCTGAAAAATTACAATTTTGCTCCTAGTTTAAAATTATAATATTTCCATCGTTTTAATTTTTTTTAGTAAAAGTATGGTAGTGTTTTTGTTTTAATTGGTTGACTCGATGTAATTTTTTTTAGATCGTGTTATGAGAAGTATTTACAAGTAACCGAAATACAGACGTACATGTTATACGAGAGAAATATTTGGCTTATTGTCCCGCAACACGGACGGGGCAAAAACTAGTAAAAGACAAAAGAAACATACTATTCCTACCTATGTTATCTTTTAATACATACAGACAATGTATGAATATAACGTATATGATTACTTAATTACATGCATGCATGTGAAATGATTAATTTGTCATGTTGACTTTGAAATCACTGGTTACAATGAAACTACATAAATTGTCAACTTACTCGTTTAGTTGTTCTTTAGGCATTGGTGGGCAATGATAGGAGACTCAGAGAAACCTGGGTTGGATCCTTGAGCCAAACGGGTTTTACCGGTAATTTCACCGTCGTGCCTACGGGCGGGTGGGTTACCGGGTTTTCCCCGGAATTGGTGGTGGACTCGGGTTACTCTCGGAGTACTCTGTTTGTCCAGTGGGTGCCCCGAGAGTACTCGGGATTGAGTTTGTTGGCCGTTCAAAAAAAAAAAAAAAAAAAAAGTTGTTCTTTAACCCAACTTGCGTAAATTGTCAACTTACCCGTTTAGTTGTTGTTTAACCCAACTTGCGAAAATTATACATATATATTTATTTGAAAGATACTTCTTCGTTTTAAATGATTGCCGTAATTTATGGGTTTCTTAACGGTATTTTATGGGTTTTTAACGGCATTTTATGGGTTTATTTGTTAGTTTATTAAATAACTTATAGTTGTGAGGTAATCGTTGATTATTTTAATGTAACATGATTAACAAATTAACCAAAGTGTACGAGTTAAGAGAACGAGAGAGTACACGTTTGTTGTTTGAGTTTGTTAGTCCATCCACAATAGAGATATTCTTTGGTGTTTTTAAAGAGAGGTGGTGTGTGATGTAGAGGACAGAGAGTATAGTGATGTATGTGAGGAAAAATAAAAAAAAAATGAAGGGAAGAAAGATAGAAGCTTGGTGTTTTTAAAGAGGGAAGGTGTGATATGGAGGAGAGAGGGTGTGAGATGGCGGAGAGAGAATATAGATATGTGAGGAAAAATGAGAAAAAATGGAGGGAAGTAAGGCTAGAGGGTATGGTGATGGTCCTCCAAGGTAGGATGATCCGACACGTATACGCCACATCATAGTCCTCCCAAGTATGGTTCATCTCACAAAACTAGAGGGTATGGAGGATGGTCCTAGATGATTCTACCCCACCACTTTTATGTTTTTTGTTTTTTTAATCTTCTACTTTTTTTAACATTTAACAAATAAACTAACGAAATATTTTCATTAATATTAAAAAACATTACATAAACTTAAAAAAAATAAACTTAAAAAAAACATAAACTTTAAAAAATCCTAATATATTAAAATAAGCCTCTAGTCTTCGTCCTCAATGTCGTCGGCGGATTCGTTTTCAGCGTTGTTCCAAATGTACTCCACCAAGTCCGCTTGTAGGTTATGATGTGTGTACTCGTTACGTAGAGCGAACATGTTCAAATCTTGTTGTTCCCCACTAACTGGAAAAGAATTTCCAGTAGACGCGTTTTCGTCGTACTCGCATATCGCTCTGCCTTCGTCTTCAATGATCATGTTATGAAGGATGATACAAGCGTACATAATGTGTCGTAACCTCTTTGGTGTAGCCGAACGTGCTGGATGTTCAATGATTTGCCATTTTTTTTTTGTAGATCACCAAAAGCCCGTTCAATATCTTTTCTCGCACCCTCTTGATACTTCGCAAATTTTTTTCTTTTTTTGTCTGTCGGGTGCGGAATAGTTTTAACGATTGTCGAGTACGTTGGGTATATTCCATCGGCTAGGTAGTAACCTCGCCTGTATTCTACCCCCGAAACCGTAAAACTTGTGTCTGGACCTGTACCCGCCACTACATCGTCAAATATCTGTGACTGGTATATGATGTTAAGGTCATTGAGTGAACCAGGTAGACCAAAAAAAGCATGCCAGATCCAGAGATCCTATGACGCAACAGCCTCTAGAATAATAGTCGGATGTCCATGATCTCCCCTAGTATACTGACCTGGGCAGTTCTGCCACGGCCAGTGCATGCAATCAATGATCCCGAGCATTCAAGGGAAACCATGTCTTTGTTCGTGTGCTTCATATAATTTTTGAACGTCGTTTGCGTTCGGTCTCCGCAGGTATCTCTTGCTATACAATTTGACAACCCATTCGCAAAACTTGTGCAAACATAGACGTGCGGTTCTTTCAGACATCCTTATATACTCGTCTAATGCATCGGATGCGTAACCATATGCCAGTTGGCGAATGGCCGATTGTAAATTACTGAAACCCCTTTGCCCCCTAGCGTCGTTTCGCAGTGTAAAAAACGGATCAGACTGGGCCATGTCGTCTGCGATACGTAAAAAAAAGTGGACGACTCATGCGGAACCGACGTCAAAAAATCTCGGCTGGGTACACGGGTTCGTCGGCAAAATAATCGGCTAATAGTTTATCGTGGGCGGCTATAAAGTTAAAACGAAACATAAATGAAATTAATTATAAAATACATTTTCAAATCTATATAAAACATAAGGAAAAAATAGTAAAGTACCTTCTTGGTCTCGGTTTAACTTTGCTCGTCTAGTTAGACGTTGGGACGACGCTTCATCACCCGCCATGAAGACCTGAGCCGCATTCATAATCATGTTGTGCATAATTGCATCCTCTTCCGACGATGATGAATACCACGTAGACAAAGAAGAAATGGAAGAAGGTGAAGCCATGGTAATTTTTGAGAGAGAGATGGGGTGGTAGTGGGTAAAAAATGGTATAAAAATTGATGAGTTTTTATAGAAAGGGAAGAGGGGTTATATAATGTGAGAGAGATATGAGATTGTGGCAGGTGAAAAGTTATGAAAATGGTGTAAAAGTAGTGAGTATTTATAAAAGTGAGAGTGAAATGGGTATTTATTTAAAATATATCCGTTGCTTTTTGAAATTAAAGTTGGAATTTTTTTATTTTTAACGGTCAAAAAGTGAAGGGGGCCCACCATATTAGGAGCGTCGCCAACGTCTGGCACAAGACGGTGAGGACGGGACGGGAGGGGGGGCGCCATGGTGTGCCGGCGTCGCCGAAGCTCGACGGGGGTGGGAACGAACCCCATACCCTCTAGCCTAAGGTATTTGAGTGTGATGTAGGAGAGAGAAAATAAGGATGGAAGAAGTGTTTCTCAAATGGGGAGTGGTAAACTTTTCTGTTAACCAATGTCAACTCTCCACTCCACTCCCCATTTCACACTCAATCACTAGGGGTGCTCAAACACATGAAAAGTGGTAAACAATTTCTTAAAAAAAGATAAATTTGTGATTGGTTGGAAGGGTTGTGGCCCACCATTAACCCTCTCTCCCTCCTACCTCTCGCCTCTTCCTCACTCGGTGACTACTCACCGTTTTTTTCCCTCACCATTCACCGAAGATTGGTCACCGAAGGGATTGCGGCACCTCACCGCGAAGTAAACTTAATCACCGAAGGGTTCCCCGAACCCACTCCTTCCACCCTAAATTTTTGGTAGGTGTTTTGTTTGTGAGAGGGCAAGAGAGAGAAAGTTTTGGGCAAGTGTCATGTGCCACCCCAAAAACACCCTCTAAATATGTCATATTGTGGGTGCTCTTAGACTATAGTGTGTGAAGGATTGTAGTCTTCAAAGGATGCTCCGCCACGTTGGCGTTCATGTAAGCGAGTGTGAGGATGAGCCTAAAGGGGATGGACCTAAGGTGTGATCGTGGAGGATGAGCGCATATATATATATATATGTGTGTGTGTGTGTGTGTATGTATGTATATGTGTGTGTATATAAAGAAGAAGAGAGAGAGAGGCCCGGCTTGCACGGCGAGCAGACGACAATGAAGACGGGGCCGAACCTAGGGGCGGTGTGCTGGCCCGGCGCTGGAGCCCGCTAGCCCTAGGCCGATCCCCATACCGAGTAGCCTTATGATTTTAGTTTATGGAACCTCATTGATCCTTAGGTTGGGTGGTGTGGGGTCACGCCCTCACCCACCTCAGCGACACTTCTCCAATGGAGCTAAAGGTCAGGGCTCATGTGAGTGCAATGACAGGTGTTAAATGAAAGGAAACACACAAACTAAAGATTTATAGTTGTTCGAGTGAGTGTTAACTAACTCACCTTATATCCACTCCTTTGACATCAACTAAGAGTTTATCTTCATAATAACTTCTTTTAAAAAATGTATAGATCATCTTTATAACTTTTCTCTACAATAGAGATCACTAATCTTTTCCTCAAACTTCTCTTACACTCTGTTCCCAAGTCTCATTTAACAGGGGGAGGGGAGGGAAAAGAGATGAAAATATGAAAAAACATGTTCCCAAGTTTTATTTAACAGGGGAGGGGACGGAAAAGGGAAGAAAATATGACCAAATATGACCATATATTCATCCTCCCAAATTGGAGAGATTATGAGAGAAAATTTTCCTTTCCCTCCCCCTGTTAAATGTGTAACGCGCAGCGTCCCTAAACTTTAGGATCTTGTCAAGACTAGTCCCTGAAGTATAACCTGTGTTATCTTAGCCCTAAATCTATGTTGGATTTTCTATTTTCTTGGAAATGCCTAATTCTACATGATTGAATGTCTAAATCTATGCTTGAATGTCTATCTGGAATGCCTAAATGAGGAATGTCTTTATGTGGGATTGCCTAAATTCTATATGATTGGAATGCCTAAATGTCTATACTTGGATTGTCTAAATCACAATGCTTAGAATGTCTATATATTTGGAATGTCTAATTCTATGTGCTAGAATGTCTAAATCTATGTTGGAATGCCTAATTCTATTTGGTGCTTAACTCCTTAGACTCGTGAAACTTGATTCTTGGTTAAACAAGAGACTAGAGCCTTGCCACTGGCGGAATCTATTAATCTTGTCAACTTTTGATGTGTATGCTATAATCTAGTTATTCTATTACTCAATAATACTCAACGCTTAATCTAACTCGATAAATGAATAAAAAACGGGAATGCGGAAAGATTGGATTGGCCAGAATGGTAATCCGCTCGAACAGTCATCCGATCGGATTGTCATCCGACCGGATTGTCACCCTATCGGATGACCACCCGATCGGACTGCCATCCGACCCATGCACACTTAACTCTTTCTCACTCACTCTCACCCTATAAATAGACCTGTCACATCACCATTTCAGTGATGTGACAGCTCTGCTCGACCAGACACTCTATCTCCTCCTTTATCCAATTTCTTGGCGATTTCGGTATGTTTCAAGCTAAATCCTTGTACTTTCTCACTCTACACATCATCCTCTACACGATTCCCACTTGAAATGACACTTTTCACCGTGAAATCTCTCATATCTGAGTTCTTGAGGGTGATGTCATCATGGTGGTTTGTACAAACTACCATGTGATGTCATTCTGAGCAAGATCTAGCTCAGATCTAAGGTATTTCATGCGTTTTTACATTAAATTTAAGCTAAATCTATACTTTTCATATAAAACTTGGGATATTCTTCACCTCTTCTTCAACTTTTGCCTTGCTTTGGTAGAAACCGGATCCAAACAGACTTTGGACTTGATGCATAGTCTAAAGTCGGCTTAGATCTGAGTATTACCAGAGAAGACGAGCATGAGACAGATTCTGACATAAGTTCGTTAAGGACACACGACTGATTGGACAGGGGTGATTCCCACCCGATCAGGACAGCCTTGTGCTAACAAGTTTACTGTTGTCACAATATGTGTCATGCCGTCACCGTTAAACTAGAAACTTAGAAATTTTACAAATAATAAACAAGAACAAGGATCGCCCAATCGAGCGGCAACCTGATCGGACAGTCGTCCGATCGGACAGCCACCCTATCAGGTGACACTTGTCGTTTGTTTTGACATATTCAAACATTTGGTAAATAATCAAAACTTGGATGTCTGATCGAGTAGCAACCCGATCAGACAGCCATCCGATCGAGCAGTCGTCCGATTGGGACAACCAGGATTCCTACACTCGAACAAGTGGCAATCCGATCGGATTACCGTCCGATCGGACATCCACCTTGTTTCCTTGATTGGGCATCCGATTGGGCAGCCATCTGCCTCTTCACAAACATGAGTCACCGGATCGACCGGCAATCCGATCGGATGGTCATCTGATCGGACAGCCATCCGATCCAGTGACCAGGTTGACACTTTGAGCAATCTCCTTATTCAACCTCGACTCTTATCCTCTGTAATCTAATCAGGCTAATCCTAAAAGAGCTCCCTTTGATCCAATAACAGTTGCGACTGTTAAGCAATCACTGTGAGTATACTCGATCCCCTTTTACTTTAAACTTTTGGGGTGTAACATGTATTCTATTAAACTACATACTTTTGGCAATCTAAACTCTATCCTATGTGTTTGTGAAAACTTGCGCATTCTAGTATTCTATTTGTGCTATGTGACGTTTAATCCAGGGTGTTTAATTTCTCCTTAACAATAGTAGCGCTATAGGAGATGCACCTCTCCCATTATTCTCGGGGGGTATTGTTAGGAGGATTCTAGTTTACCTTGAGTCTTGGGTAAACACCAAAGCATCGGGATACTTGGGCTATCACTGCGTGGACTGCGATACTAGCACGGCTGAAACTATTTTATTACTTACATTGTGGATATGAGTTGTTTTAAACCTATTATTCTATTATTAAACTTGTATACACGCCAATACTTCTGTATTGATTACATGTTGCAGGCTGATAGGTTGCTATGGAACTTTGGAAATCAAGATAGGAGATGCCTAGAAACGTCGCCTTAATAATTTAGACGTTTGAACAATTTCATTTAGTGATGTAATCTTGATGATGCTTGATTTTGTTGTTAGACAACTATTATGAAATCTATTTAATGATTATCGAAACATTTAGTGTTATGGAAATCTCATGAGCAATCTGAACGCCTATTGCTCGCACCCCGATGTTTCCGCCATCGGTTGGGGTATGACAGATTGGTATCCGAGCCATAACTATAGGGAATTAGGATAAGTAGGAATACTTGCCTTAGTCTATAGTTCTAGGAATTCTGAATCTTATTTGTTGTTTAAGACTTATGCATTCTATTGTATCTGCTTCCTAACAGCACATGTTCCTATTGAACTTACATGCCTTTCCTAAGGCTGATACAATGTACACTTTATACCATGAAAACACTGTTATACAGTGTTTATATTTTGCACGAGATTTGCCCACAGGATAGGAGTGACATCCGAACCTTGATGGGAAATCTCCATATTATTCTAGTAGGCCCTGTCTGCGGATGAGTGCCCACAACATTTAGGGTACGATGTTGTCAAGATAGAGGTGAAACTCAGGCCTTGATAATTAGTCTCACTCCTTGATGATTTTATGTCTCGCCAAAGTCTCGTGACTACCAATCAATTGAGTACGTGGAAGGACTAAAAGGACGAATATCGTAGGCCTAACATCGATGACGTATATGTAAGTCAAGACACGTTGTCTCAATTCGAAAGGGTTTCGAATCACTTTGGTTAGTCGTCGTTCCTCTACCCGGAACAATCCTATGATTTATAAGCCTATCTTGCTTTTATGTTATCTCGATTTCTTATGAATGTGGTTTTATCTATGAGGTTTTAAACTTGATTCTTCGTTTGTTTTGAAATATTTTTTCACAAATTTGCACGTTGTCTGCAATCTAAAACGTTAATTCTAATCTCAGATCGAACTAAATTTATGAAGCCTTATTCTATGTGTAATCTATTTGGTAATCTTGATTGACTATTGTATTATGATGTGTTGTTGTGGGTATGAAACACTAAGATGACATAGAAGTACGAGACAGAAGTGGCATGTCCTAAGCATGGTGGATAAGCCGCTGGTACTTCCTATATATAAGTGCTTCTGGCATGTTACCAACTTTCGTACCAAGTGCCATATGAGATTAGTGTTTGCAGACCAGTGTGGAAAGCCTATGCAATCTATGAGCAGACTATGTAATCTATGAAAATTATACACCTGAAACCTATGAAAGCCTATGTAATCTATGTGAACTCTAAAGCTATTTATGTAGCATATGGGAAATCTACGTATGAACTATGTGTACTCTAGCATGTTCTATGTTAACCTATTGTGTTAATCTACTAAGTAATCTATGTTAATCTATTGAGTTAATCTATGGTGATCTGTCAAGTTAATCTATGTGATCTATTTAAGTAATCTATGCGGAACTATCTGGCAAACTATGGTATATGATGATGATGAGTGAATTGTTATGTTTGGTAATTGCGACACGTAACATGACACCGAGTACAGGGTAAGGCGATGTGCCCGAAGCGTGGTGGATACGCCACTGGTACTTCCTATATATAAGCGTTTTTGGCATGTTGACCGAACTTCGTACAACATGCCATGTGAAGGTCGTAAAATTGTGGTGTGAATCTAGATTCTTTAGTCTATCATGCGTGTAACCTTTATTATGGGAAGTCGTAATCTAGACTTATACGATCCTCATGTTGGATCTGTAGATGTCGTCCCGAAAGCTATCCGACACTCTCAGGAAATCCAGGGAGAAGTCTCAGAAAAAGATGATATCGTTTATGGCCGACCAGATTGCTCGAGTCATGCCAAAGATCATCTCTGAGCTCCAAGGATCAAACACCCCTCCATCCTCTGTGGACTCCAAAGCCGAGAAGCAGAAGCCTACAAAGTTCAGCTACAAACATTTCATCTCCTGCAACCCTAAGTCTTTCATGGGCAGTGATGGGGTGACTGCTATGCTCGAGTGGTTCGACAGCATCGAAGTTACCTTCATTAATAGCGAGTGACCAGATCATCTGAAAACTAGGAGTGCGACTGGAATGTTTTAGGGCAGAGCGTTGGAGTGGTGGTCGAATGAGAGAAACATCCGTTCAAATGAAGAAGCCTATGCTCTTCCATTGGCCGAGGTACGAGAACTGATGATGCTTGAGTTTTGTCCTCCCCATGAGCAGTTGAAGCTTGAAGAAGAGTTCTGTCATTTGAAGCAAGTTGGTTATGACAACTTGGCGTATACTACCCGATTTAAGCAGCTAAGTCTTATCGTTCCTCACTTGGTTTCGAATCCTAAGCGGATGATAACCAAGTACATCAACAGCCTACCGCCTGCTATGCGTGATTCCATCGAAGTAGCTCAGCTAGAAACTATTGAGGAAGTCTACCGTCTCGCAGCTAGCCTCAACAACAATCGTGTGTGTGATAAACAGTTTGCTACCCCTGCTCCTCCTAAGTCTGCAAATCAAGTCACTCAGCAGTAAAGTGGCAGCAAGAACAAGAAACGGAAAGCTCAGGGCTCGGGATGTAATGCTATTACTCCTGCTGCTAACTCTGCTGCTAAGCCTGCTCCTGCTACTGCTGCTGCTAACCCTGCTGCTCCTGAGGCGAAGAAGCAATACACTGGGTCTTATCCCAAGTGTGCGACGTGCAATTTTCATCATCCTACTACCTCTGCATGCCGATTGTGCACCATCTGTAACCGATATGGTCACACGGCTCCCAATTGTCGTCAACCTAATCCTGCTCCTCAAGCTCAGCAAGCTCCTGCTCCACCAGCTCAAGCAGCTCTTCCAACTCCTCCTCTGCAGAACCCAGGGCCGATCAATGCCGTTCGTGCATGTTTTCAGTGTGGAGATACTACTCATCTCCGTAACCGTTGTCCCCAGCTGAACCAAGAGCAACAAGCAGCCGCTCGTGGACGAGCGTTCAATCTCAATACTAATCAGGCTCACAACAACAATGACGTGGTGAATGGTATGTTTCTCGTTAATAATCTCTATGCTTCGATCCTATTTGATACTGGTGCCGATAAGAGTTTTGTGTCTGTGGAATTCGAGTCTTTGATAAATTGTACACGCTCTAAGTTACCAGAGTCGTTCTCTGTTGAGGTCGCCAATGGTAAGTCGATTCTTGTTAATTCTACTGTGCGTGATTATTCCTTGATTCTTAACGATCACGTATTCTCTATTAATCTCATACCCATGCGTTTGGGTAGTTTTGATGTTATCACCGGCATGGATTGGTTGAATCAGAACCATGCCGAAATTGTGTGTCACGAGAAGCTTGTCCGTCTTCCTCTTCCATCTGGTGATCTTTTACATGTCTATTGAGACCGACCTTCGAAAGGACTAAGGCTGATGTCATGCACACAAGAGAGCAAAAGTTTACGTAAACAAAACCCTTCCTTCTTGGCCCACGTGGTGGAACAAAAGGGCAAGGGGAAGAACATAAACGATGTTCCAGTTGTGTGTGACTTTCCTGATGTCTTTCCTGAGGATCTACCCAGTCTTCCTCCTCCCAGATCCATTGATTTTCGTATTGATCTCGTACCTGGTGCGACTCCTATCGCCAGGGCTCCTTACCGTCTTGCACCTTCCGAAATGCAAGAGTTATCCAGCCAGCTACAGGAACTGCTCGATAAAGGTTTTATTCGTCCAACTACCTCCCCGTGGGGTGCTCCCGTATTATTTGTCAAGAAGAAGGATGGTTCGTTTCGAATGTGTATCGACTACCGTGAACTTAATAAGCTTACTGTGAAGAATCGCTATCCGTTACCCCGTATTGAAGACCTATTTGACCAACTACAAGGCGCGTCCTGTTTCTCTAAGATCGACCTTCGATCTGGATATCATCAACTACGTGTCCTCGAAGATGATATTCCTAAAACTTCGTTTCGTACTCGGTATGGGCACTACGAGTTTGTAATCATGCCTTTTGGCTTGACCAACGCACCTGCAGTGTTCATGGACCTTATGAACCGTGTTTGCAAACCTTACTTAGATCGTTTCATTATAGTCTTTATTGACGATATCCTTATTTATTCTAAGTCTAAAGCTGATCATTCTCGCCATTTACGTCTTATGCTCGAACTTCTGCATGGTGAACATCTGTATGCTAAATTTTTTAAATGTGAATTTTGGATTGATGAAGTGCAATTTCTTGGTCATATTGTTAGCAGTCAGGGTATTCATGTTGACCCTTCTAAGATCGAGGCAGTCAAGAATTGGAGTACGCCTAAGTCCGTATCTGAAATACGTTCCTTTTTGGGATTGGCGGGTTATTACCGCTGGTTCATCACAGATTTTTCCAAAATCGTTGTTCCACTTACTACTCTGACCCAAAAGGAGAAAGCTTTTGTTTGGGGTCCCGAACAAGAGGAATCCTTTCAAACCCTTAAGAGCCTTTTGTGTAACGCTTCTGTTTTAACCTTACCTGATGGGAATGACGATTTTGTGGTGTATTGTGATGCCTCGAACTGTGGCTTGGGCTGTGTGCTCATGCAACAGGACAAGGCCATTGCTTACGCATCTCGCCAACTCAAGGTGCATGAGAAAAACTACACTACCACGATCTGGAGCTTGGTGCGGTTGTTTTTGCGTTAAAGATCTAGCGACACTACCTTTATGGTACCAAGTGTGTGGTCTTCATTGACCATAGGAGTCTTCAACATATCTTCGACCAAAAAGAACTGAACATGCGACAGAGACGTTGGGTGGAATTGCTTAACAACTACGACTGCGAAATTCGCTATCATCCTGGAAAGGCGAATGTAGTGGCCGACGCTCTTAGTCGTAAGACTCATGTCAAGGCTATTCGTATATCTAGTGATTTGCATGCTTGTATTCGTGAAGCTCAGTATTCGTCTGCCAATGAAGGAAGTCTATCCGTTGAAGTTCTTGGCGCTAACGTTAATCAGCTTGAAACCAAATCTGATGGTCTTCAGTACTATCTAAATCGCATCTGGGTGCCAGATCGCGATAACCTCCGTGAGCTCATCATGAATGAGGGTCACAAATCTCATTATTCTATCCACCCAGGTGCCCGATAAGATGTACCAGGATCTGCGTATGACTTATTGGTGACCTGGAATGGAGAGGGATCTTGCTGTGTATGTTTCTAATGCCTCACCTGTCTGAAGGTGAAAGCTGAACACCAGCGTCCCTCCGGAATTTTAGAGCAACCTAAAATCCCCGTCTGGAAGTGGGATAGTCTTGCTATGGACTTTATTACTAAGTTACCCCGTACACCTGTCGGTCATGACAGTATTTGGGTGATCATCGATCGTTTAACTAAATCAGCCCACTTTCTTCCTATTCGTGAAGATTATAAAGTAGAGAAACTCTCTAGGATCTATATTGACGAGATTATAAGCCGTCATGGCGTACCTCTAGACATAATCTCTGACCGTGATGGTCGCTTTACTTCACGTCATGGCGTACCTCTATGGGTTCGCACTTGAATTTTAGCACGGCCTTTCATCCTCAGACGGATGGACAGACCGAGCGCACTATTCAAACCCTAGAGGACATGCTCCGTTCTTGTGTCATCGACTTTGGTGGTAACTGGGATGTACATTTACCATTGATAGAATTCTCGTACAACAACAACTATCATTCCAGTATTCAGGTGGCCCTTTTCGAAGCTTGGTATGGACGGAAATGCCGATCTCCTCTCAGCTGGCATGAGGTTGGGGAAAAGCAGTTCACTGGCCCTGAGATCATTCAAGAGACAACGGATAAGATTCTTCAGATCCGTGACAACTTGATCAAGGCTAGAAGCAGATAAAAGAGCTATGCTGATAAAAGGCGTAAGCCTCTGGAATTTGCTGTTGGAGATCGAGTTCTTCTTAAGGTATCTCCCTGGAAGGGAGTAGTTCGCTTTGGTAAAAAGGGAAAGTTTGCTCCTCGCTATGTGTGTCCTTTCGTGATACTCGAGAGGATTGGCAAGGTAGCGTACAAACTCGATTTGCCTCAGGAACTAAACAACGTGCATCCAGTGTTCCACGTATCTAACCTACGGAAATGTCAAGCCGATGAGGAACTGCAAGTTCCTCTCGAAGCCTTGCAAATAAACGAAGTTGTTCAATTTGTGGAGAAACCAGTCGAAATCATGGATCAAGCTGTCAAGCGTCTAAGGCGCAGCAAAATTCCCATTGTCAAGGTTCGATGGGAAGGAAAGCGTGGTGCTGAATTCACTTGGGAGTTGAAAAGTGATATGAAGGCCAAGTACCCCGCATCTCCTTGAACAGTCTTCTTCTAAGATTTCGAGGACGAAATCTCCTAAAGGAGGGGAGACTGTAACGCCCAAAGTCCCTAAACTTTAGGATCTTGTCAAGACTAGTCCCTGAAGTATAACCTGTGTTATCTTAGCCCTAAGTCTATGTTGGATTGTCTATTTTCTTGGAAATGCGTAATTCTATATGATTGAATGTCAAAATCTATGCTTGAATGTCTATCTGGAATGCCTAATGTTGGAATGCCTAAATGAGGAATGTCTATATGTGGGATTGCCTAAATTCTATATGATTGGAATGCCTAAATGTCTATATACTTGGATTGTCTAAATCACAATGCTTGGAATGTCTATATATTTGGAATGTCTAATTCTATGTGCTAGAATGTCTAGATCTATGTTGGAATGCCTAATTCTATTTGGTGCTTGACTCCTTAGACTCGTGAAACTTGATTCTTGGTTAAACGAGAGACTAGAGCCTTGCCACTGGCAGAATCTATTAATTTTGTAAACTTTTGATGTGTATGCTATAATCTAGTTATTCTATTACTCAATAATACTCAACGCTTAATCTAACTCGATAAACGAATCAAAAACGGGAATGCGGAAAGATTGGATTGGCCAGAATGGCAATCTGATCGGACGGCCGTCCAATCGGATTATCATCCGACCGGATTGTCATCCTATCGGATGACCACCCAATCAGACAGCCGTCCGATCGGACTACCATCCGACCCATGCACACTTAACTCCTTCTCACTCACTCTCACCCTATAAATAGACCTGTCACATCACCATTTCAGTGATGTGACAGCTCTGCTCGACCAGACACTCTATCTCCTCCTTTCTCCATTTTCTTCGCGATTCCGGTATGTTTCAAGCTAAATCCTTGTACTTTCTCACTCTACACATCATCCTCTACACGATTCCCACTTGAAATCACACTTTTCACCGTGAAATCTCTCAGATTTGAGTTCTTGAGGGTGATGTCATCATGGTGGTTTGTACAAACTGCCATGTGATGTCATTCTGAGCAAGATCTAGCTCAGATCTAAGGTATTTCATGCGTTTTTACATTAAATTTAAGCTAAATCTATACTTTTCATATAAAACTTGGGATATTCTTCACCTCTTCTTCAACTTTTACCTTGTTTTGGTAGAAACCGGATCCAAACAGACTGTGGACTTGATGCATAGACTAAAGTCGGCTTAGATCTGAGTATTACCGGAGAAGACGAGCATGAGACAGATTCTGACATAAGTTCGTTAAGGACACACGACTGATTGGACAGGGGTGATTCCCACCCGATCAGGACAGCCTTGTGCTAACAAGTTTACTGTTGTCACAATACGTGTCGTGCCGTCACCGATAAACTAGAAACTTAGAAATTTTACAAATAATAAACAAGAACAAGGATCGCCCGATCGAGCGACAACCTGATCAGACAGCCGTCCGATCGGACAGCCACCCTATCAGGTGACACTTGCTGTTTGTTTTTCACTTTCAAACATTTGGTAAATAATCAAAACTTGGAGGTCTGATCGAGTGGCAACCCGATCGGATAGCCGTCCGATCGAGCAGTCGTCCGATTGGGATAACCAGGATACCTACACTCGAATCAAGTGGCAATCCGATCGGATTACCGTCCGATCGGACAGCCACCTTGTTTCCTTTATTAAAGACTTCACTCAAGTGGCAACCCGATCGGATGGCCATCCGATCGGGCAGCCATCTGCCTCTTCACAAACATGAGTCACCGATCGACCGGCAATCCGATCGAATGGTCATCCGATCGGACAGCCATCTGATCCAGTGACCAAGTTGACACTTTGAGCAATCTCCTTATTCAACCTCGACTCTTATCCTCTGTAATCTAATTAGGCTAATCCTAAAAGAGCTCCATTTGATCCAATAACAGTTGCGACTGTTAAGCAATCACTTTGAGTATACTCGATCCCCTTTTACTTTAAACTTTTGGGGTGTAACATGTATTCTATTAAACTACATACTTTTGGCAATCTAAACTCTGTCCTATGTGTTTGTGAAAACTTGTGCATTCTAGTATTCTATTTGTGCTATGTGACGTTTAATCCAGGGTGTTTAATTTCTCCTTAACAATAGTAGCGCTATAGGAGATGCACCTCTCCCATTATTCTCGGGGGTTATTGTTAGGAGGATTCTAGTTTACCTTGAGTCTTGGGAAAACACCAAAGCACCGGGATACTTGGGCTACCACTGCGTGGACTGCGACACTAGCACGGCTGAAACTATTTTATTACTTACATTGTGGATATGAGTTGTTTTAACCTATTATTCTATTATTAAACTTGTATACTCACCAATACTTCTGTATTGATATTTTAATACATGTTGCAGGCAGATAGGTTGCTATGGAACTTTGGAAATCAAGATAGGAGATGCCTAGAAACGTCGCCTTAATAATTTAGACTTCTGAACAATTTCATTTAGTGATGTAATCTTGATGATGATTGATTTTGTTGTTAGACAATTATTATGAAATCTATTTAATAATTATCGAAACATTGAGTGTTATGGAAATCTCATGAGCAATCTGAACGCCTAGTGATCGCATCCCGATGTTTCTGCCATCGGTTGGGGTGTGACAAAATGAGACTTGGGAACATAGTGTTAGGTGGCGTCCATCAAATTATTCTCACTAATCAATATAGTGATTACATTTCTCTACAAGTATCAAGTATGGTACAGATGACCAATACATTCTTCTTTATAATGTGGTTGAGATCACCGATATAAACCTCACGAGTTTTGGGTTGGGTGACTAGTCATATATAAACTACTTGATTGTTGATAATTAAAATACATTAAGAACATTTAACACTCTTCTCATGCAAATTCGTGACCTTTCTTTAAATGAAAGGTGTGCATGGAGCTACTACGAGTCACTTAAGTATGACTTAATAATGCTTGAAAATCACGCATACCTAGTGTTATCATAAAACCCTTTTCTCTCTCTCTAGCTCGGCGATTATGGTTCCTCCTACAAACCCTAACATTTTTTCGTAATCTCTATGTGAACAGATTCAATTTTAGCATTTGTTCTTTCAAATCTCTAGAACGAATTCTGTTTACTAGTGGTTCGATCTAATTTTAGGGTTTCTTGTTTGTTCTTTCATTCGCCTCCAACCTGCCGTCGTATTACATGATTATGGGGTAGGGTTCCGGCTAGATTAGGGTTTTGTTTTTCTGTTCGTTGATTTCTTGGTGCTTGCGGTGTCTAAGTGTTTGTTATTGGTTATTTGAGAGAGTTGTAGTTCAGCTGTATGGATGATTTCAAAAAACCAGGGGGTCTTCCTCAAGATCTTCGCTCAAAACCTGATTTCTCATTTGAGACTTTAGTGAACCGGGTTATAGATGTTGAGGGTAACACATTCTTACCTCGAAGGGGATCAGGCTCGATGTCTCAAAAGGATCCCACTAAAGTCAATTTTATTGACGAATTGTCGAGGTTCTCTGTTCTAATCGATGCTGAAAAAGTACGGCCAGCAACTAGGGTTTCTGATTGTCAAGGGGCTAATCATTCGAGCATGGGATACTCCCCAATTTCAGGCTTCAATGGTGCAACTCCTTCGGCTGGGCATGGGAACACAAGGTTTTCTGGGGCGGCGGAACCTTTATCATTCGCTAAAGTTGTTAATAATCCTAAGGAGAATGTGAAGGTGAATTTTAGGGTGATGGATTCTACCGAGGTTGTTGATGGTGCAGATGTTGTTATTCCATTGTCTTCGGTTAAACAGGTCACGGACAGGTATGCGAACACTCTGTATGGATATTTTCTGGGTAAACGTCTGGCATTTCCAGTGGTCGATTATTTTGCTAAGAACAATTGGGTTAAATACGGGTTGTCTAGACTTATGATGAATGCGAACAGGTTCTTTTTCTTTAAATTCAAAACAAAGGAAGGGATGGATAAAATGTTAGAGGAAGGGCCTTGGATGATAAGAAGTGTTCCTATTATTTTGAAGGAGTGGTCGGCATCTGTCAAGTTGGAAAAAGAGGATATAAAAGTTATTCCAGTTTGGGTCAAGATGCATAATGTGCCGTTAGCGGCATATACTGAGGATGGGCTTAGCTTGGTCGACTCTAAGATAGGGGTGCCTAAAATGTTGGATTCGTATACTGCCACGATGTGTGCTGAGTCTTGGGGTAGAAGCAGTTATGCTAGAGCTCTCATTGAGGTTCTGGCCGGGGCTGATTTAAAGAGGAGTGTAACTGTTGCAATTCCATCTTTGGATGGTAATGATCATTCTATGGTGGAGGTAAAAATTGATTATGATTGGGAGCCTTTAAGGTGTTCATCTTGCTGTGTTTTCGGTCATGAAGATAGCTCGTGTCCCAAGAACCCTCAGATAAGTTCGTTTGGGGATGTTGAGAAGAATAATGAATATTTTCAGGTTGTGGGTGCCAAAAAGAAGAAAGCTAATAACCAAGGTCTTCATATGAAAAATCAGAAGCCTAAGTTGGTCTATAGACCAGTTGTCAAACCTAAACCAAAATCGTCCTTGAGAAGTCCGCTGATTAACCAGGTTTCAATGTCGAACCCTTTTGACATCCTTAAGGATGATGACGGAAGTCGGGGAGGTGTCACTGTGGGTCGAGTGGAGAAGAAGGCTACGCAGTCAAGTGATAGGCAGGATTCGGATGAGGAGGAGGAGGTCGTAGAAGTTTATAATGAAACTAGTCAATTTATGACATCGGGTACTCATTCTTCATCTTCGAGAGCAGGGGCAAGCACCTCTTCCACAAAGTTCTCAAATGGATAGGCTTTTTTGGCTCGTGTGAAGGGGTTGCCAGTGTGTGGCAACTTCATCTTTGATGATGGCAGTTGAGGGTTGTATGTTGCTTTGTTTTGTCTTGTCTACTAGATATCTTTTCATGATGTATAGTGGGCTAGGTTATGGGGTGTCATAGGTTTATTTGTTTTGTTTGTCATACATATATGGGGCATGTCCCGTATATGAACTAGTGTGGAACACATCCTCACTACTTGTACTTAATTGTGGTTGTTTTTAATAGAATCACCGGGGTAACCCTTTACCCAAAAAAAGTATGACTTAATAGTCCAAAGTAGATGGTGAGCCATTGAAAGCAAACTTGTTTAAATTAGTGTGAAAAAACAAGTTTTAAAAAGTACTACTTTACGGAAATTCGCTAGTAAATACTAGAAAAAGAGCTTTCTACATATGCGTCGTCTTAAACAATGATTTGTTTACAGAAATTCGCTAGTAAATACTAGAAAAAAAAAAAGACTTTCTACATATGTATCATCTTAAACAACGATTTGTCATATACCTAAATAGTAAATAGCAAGTGTAAGTGTGTAACACAAAACATGTTTTAATCTTTCAAGACCATAAACCATATTGAAAGCATTCTTTTTAATACTTTCATGTTACAAAGATATTTAAAAATCAATAGGGTGATGGTCTATTGGAGAAAGCAAAACTTTTAAACACCTAAAGATGAAGGTCTTAAGTTCAAGTCCTACAAACACCAGGGAATAAAAGAAATTTGCCATTCAGCAAAAAAAAAAAGCAATTTACAAAACTAAGAAGTATTATAAACAGTCTACATATACTGGGATTGTCTTATAAAAAATATTTTTTATAAAGTTCTTTTTATCTTGTAATAACATGTTTTAGTGGTCATTTTACACTTGTTATTTTCATGTCATGTACTCACACGGCAACTCATATTTTATAAACTTTAAATTATTTAATAAAATATATTTTTATGAATTACGTGAAAAATGAAATTATTTTTTTTAAGATCCTAGAGCTCAAATTAAACACACATAATGATCTATCTGAAAAACAACATAGTTTGTAATGTCTAAAACCTTTATTTTAGTAGTTGTTAAGTGTGATTTCACCTTGAATTGGTTAAATGCCTAGGGATGTTTTGTCGGTCATTTGGTTAAAAAGCCAGATTTCTAAGTTAAAAAGACAAGCTTAGTTGAAAAAGATCAAAAGATGTTGGACCAAGCCCAGTATGATCCGTATGATATAGACTGGGTACATGTAGTATCGTTAGAAGATAGGTTAGAGATAACTGCCTTTTAGAAGTCGAAACCTGTTAGGATCTGAGTTTGGATTGATTGTGATTTGTGTTTGAATTTAGATGAACAATGAAAGAGTAGTGCAGCGGAAATTAAATGGAAGCAAACTTTTCACAATCAAACAGAAGAAATGCTTTCAATCATGCGTTTTCAACACAGATCAAATGATTAAATTTATTTTAAACTCTGATTACAATGCATGTATGATTCGCAAACTCCCCCTCGGCCCGAGCTCAATATTTGTTCGTGCAGGAAGAAGATGGTGAAAAGAGCTAAACAGAACACTACAGAGCACTGTTCTATTTATAGGCACTAGCAAACTACTGAGCATCAAAGCTGACATTACCATGAAAGTGACATCTAACCTCCTAACAAACTCTTAACAACTGACCTATACAAACACTGCTATGCTAACTACTGATGTTTCAATTCATTACATAAAGTAACCATAAACAGCTGTTGCATCCTTCCACTGTTGTGAACCCAGCAGTACTTGTCATGATCAGCGGTGCTTGAAACAAGGTAGTAGATTGAGCAGCAGAGCTTTAGTTCTTCAACAGACTTTGACTTGAACAACAGTTGTAGGTCAGCAGTTTGCATGATCAGCAGATAGGAGGTCAGCAGATGTTGAAACCACTTTCAAGGGGAGAGACTTGCAACCAAACATCTGCTTATTCTGGATCCACTGCTCTGATCTAGTTTTGGCTTTCATTATCTGTTCCTTTGGTAGGGTTCAATCCCAACAATCTCCCCCTGGAACAGATAATGCCAAAACTCTCCATTATTGTAGATCTTTATTGCCTCATCAGCAGTTCCCTTATTTGCCCTTTGAGTTGTAATTCAAAGGTTAAGGCATCTGTATCATCATCATCCCTGCTAAGTGGAAGATCAAGGAGATCCTGCAAATCTTCAAGACTCAGGCCCAGAGCTTATTCCCTTGTTAGTTTCTTCACTTCGCCACTAGACTTGAACACTGTCAGTACGTGGGTCTGTTTATCAGTTTTCCTTCCACTTTAGTACTTTTGAGCCTGGTGGGTTTCTTGGGAGTTGTTTATTTGATGAGGTATTTGGAGATGCTGGCCTATTCATGACTGGCTGAGCAGTACTTGCAGATTGTTCCAGTTCAGATTCTTCTTTCATCATTAGCATAATTCCCTCTTTTACAAGGTCATTACTAGCAATTAGATCTTGAACTGTTTCAGCATCCAACTGGTTTTGACTCCTTCTTTTGTAGATGGAAGCACCAGCAGGAGCAGTGGTTCTTTTGGCTTGCAGCTTTGGTGGACTTTTCGAGACCTCTGCTTTGGAGTAGTCAGGCTTTTGTGGAGCTGTTGGATCTTTCTTCCTAAGTTCCTCCAACCTTTTATAGGTGGCCCTGACCCTAGCTTCTCCCCACTTTGACACAGAGTTCCTTGACCCATAATCAGCTGTGATAAGCTCCTCTTTCATTCTCTTCAACTCTAATGCCTTTTCAGCTTCAAACTGTTTGAATTTTTCAGGAGGAGTCTATTGGACTTTATTTTTGATCATTTCATGAATCCTGGCTACTTCTTTTTCAAGCTTAGGAATGGTCCAGTTTTTGTACATGTGTTTCTCCCCCTTGTATTTCTTATAGGTCATGATATTTTCAATGTAGTCTTTTCTCAGGGTCTCATCTGCCTTTTCTGAAATTTGTTGACTAACATTTTTGGCAAATTGCTCCATTGATCTGACCTGTGTGAGAGAAACTGATAGTTTTGCTGAAATTCCCTATCAGATTTCCCTTGTTTATTTTTGTTAGCGATATCCTCTGCTTGCTTGGCTTTAATTTCTAAATATTCTTTAATGTTGTTTGGCCTAGGATATCCTTTAACTGAAGGCAAGCTCCTTTTGGCAGGGTTATCCTCATAGTAGAAAGATTTGGTTATCCTCCTTTTGGTAGGGTTATCCTCTAACTGCTATAAGTTCTAATGGAAATACAACACCTGCAGGAGGTAATGGCTTTTGAGTTTGAGTTGAAGAGAGAGGAATGGGTTTTGGAATTGTGACAAGTGCTTGGGATTTTGAAGCTGTTGGTGGTGGTGATGGAGAATCATCATCTGATATGATAATCCTTCTCCTTTTTATTTTAGGAGAGGCAGATGATGTTTTGGGTGGAACAGTGGAGGTGATTTGAGTGGCAGTGGTTTGTGATTGACTATCAGTTGTTGAAACAACTGGTGTTTCAACCACTGTTGCCATTACAACAGATGTTTTAACATCTGCTGTCTTCTGCTTTATGGCAGGAAATGATGGTGGAGATATTGTTTTTGATGGTGATAGGGCAGTGGTAGTGGTGTGTGTTGAAGTGGGAGCAGTTGTTGTATCAACTGAAGTACCAGCAGATGTTGGAACAACAGAAGTTTCAGCAACTGTTTGGGTGGAGGTTTGATGTTGGTGGCTTTTGGATGGTGGTGTTGAAGTATGCTTAAGAAGGCTGGATGGTGTGGATTTGGGTTTCCTTACTTTTCTAGTAAGATTTCTTTTTGGAACAGGATTTTGATCATCCTTTTCACCAGAACAACCCTGCTCATTCAGCTCCATGAAAGCTCTCTTCTCCTCATTCCACCTTGATAAGTCCTTTGCCGCTCTATCCCTTTTTACACTTATGACACCATCATCAAGTGCATTCTGGGTAACATCAACCTTTTTGCTACCATCTGGCAAAGGAATGTTTCTGAGCATTGCATCCTTTACTGGATCAAGATACACCCCATTAATGTGATGGAAACTGCTTTGAGAAGAGAACTTTTAAGAATTCAATTCGACAGTGAAACCCTGTTTGGGGTTTGAAAGGGGGGTTTTATGGAGGAAAAATGAATGCTGACGTGGCAGCGGTTACAAAAGGTCTGACCACTATATACTGTCCGCATGCCATCCCCTGGTGAAATGAAGGACAGTACTTTTGAACAGTACTTTTTGTGAAAACAACTGGTGAAGACAGTAGTTGTAACGGTAATGGAGAACAGTGGATGCTTTTAACTATCAGTGGATAGCACAGCAGTGGATACAACACTGATTTTGAACATCAGTGCTTATCAGAGGAAAATGACAACAGGGGGATGACTTTCAGCAGTGGACAGACGTTTGAAGTAGAGCAGACTTTTGAACCCATCAGTGGTTATGGCAGACTTTTAGGATTTTAATGAAAAATTCATTTTTAGCTATTTTTAAGGATGGAGTTTTGATTTTCAGAAAACATTTTAATGCTTTTATTCACAGAAAAAACAGGATTTTGCCTGTTATTCCATGTTTAGCATGCCAATCCTAGAGATCAAGCTTTCAAAGGTGGATGTGTCTAATGCTTTGGTTAGAACACCTGCCAGCTGATCCTTAGTTGGAACATGATGCAGGGAAATCAAACCTTTTTCATAGCAATCCCTCACAAAGTGATGTCTGATGTCGATGTGTTCGGTGGTTGAGTGGGAAACTGGATTTTTGATGATATTTTCTGCTGCCTGGCTGTCCAACATAAGTGGTGTCTTCAAGGCAGTGATACCAAAATCCAGTAACTGATTTTGAAGCCAGAGCAGTTGGGCTGTACAGCTTGCAGCAGCTATATATTCTGCCTCAACAGTGGATGTGGAAACAGCTGCTTGCTTTTTGCTTTGCCAAGACACTAAGAAATTGCCTAGGAAGTGGCACCCTCCTAAAGTGGACTTCCTTGTTTTATCACATCCAGTAAAGTCACTATCTGAGAAACCTGAAAGCTCAATTTTACCATCAGCTGGATACCAGATACCAAGTGTTGGAGCACCTTTGAGGTATCTGAATATCCTTTTACAGCAATAAGGTTTGACTTTCTAGGGGCTGATTGGGATCTTACACAGACACATGTTGCAAACATGATATCTGGTCTAGATGCAGTGAGGTACAGTAAAGACCCAATCATGCTTCTATATAAGGTCTGATCAACCAAATCATCCTTTTCTTCAGACATGACCAATTTATTGGTTGCAATGGGTGTACTACATGGCTTACAATCATCCATATCAAATTTCTTTAAAAGTTCTTTGGCATATTTACCTTGATGGATGAAAGTACCATTTTGCAGCTGCCTTACTTGGAGACCAAGAAAGCGCTGGAGTTCACCCATTGCACTCATTTCAAACTCAGTTGTCATGAGTTGCCTGAACTCTTCACACATTTTATTACATGTGCTTCCAAAAATGATGTCATCCACATAAATTTGGACAATCATCAAATCCTTCCCTCTCCATTTTAAAAACAGTGTTTTATCAATCCTGCCTCTGGTGAAACCAATGGAAAGTAAAAAGGTGGACAGAGTTTCATACCAGGCCCTAGGTGCTTGTTTCAAGCCATACAAAGCTTTATTTAACTTGTAGACATGATCTGGATTAAATGGATCCTCAAAACCTGGAGGTTGACAAACATAAACCTCTTCTTGAATCTTATCATAGAGGAATGCACATTTGATATCCATTTGATACACCTTTATGTTGTGGTTGACAGCAAAGGCCAGAAAGAGTCTGATAGCTTCAAGTCTTGCTACAGGGGCAAAGGTTTCATCATAGTCAATGCCCTCTTCTTGTCTGAAACCTTGAACCACAAGCCTGGCTTTATTCTTGACAACAATACCCCTTTCATCAGTTTTATTTTTGAAGACCCATTTTGTGCCAATAGGACTCACACCCTCTGGCAATGGAACAAGCTCCCATTCTTGTTGTCTTCTAAACTGTTGGAGCTCCTCTTGCATTGCTTCTACCCAGCTGTTGTCTTTCAGTGCCTCTTGGTACTTGACTGGCTGATGGAGTGATAGAAAACCTGCAAAAAGACAAATGTTTTGGGATTGATTTCTTGTGAGCACCCCTTCATTGATGTTACCAATGATTTGATCTGGTGGATGAGATTTCAAGAAGATGAGCTCTCCTTGGTATGGAACAATGGCATTGAGTGGTGAGGGCTGCAGATGTGTATCATCTGAGCTAACCACTGCTGGTGACTTTGATGACCCAGCAGTGGCTTCAAAAGGTGGTGTCATAGGTGGTAAAGGTGTGGAGACCTGCTGACTTTGATCCACTGTTTGAGGACTTTTGTCAGCAGTGCTTGATGAGGTGGAAGCAGTGGTTAAAGGGCTACTTTGGTCAAAAACTATTGAGGTAGCAGTGGTTGAGCTTTGACAACTGTTTTGAACAACTGATGCTCTCCCTATTGAAGCGGACTTTTGAGGAATGATGATCTCATATCCATAATCAGGTGATGAATCTTCTGATGGACCTGCACTGTCAGTCTTGACAGCAGTATTTTCAAAAGTAAATTTTTCAAGATCAAACAATTCTGCAGGATTTGCAGGGATTTTCATTGATGAAAGTTCATTGAACTTTACATTCAAAGTCTCTTCCACTGCTTTGGTCCATGTATTGAACACTTTGTAGGCCTTAGCAGTGGTTGAGTATCCCAGGTGGTATCCCATATCAATTTTGGCTGCAAACTTTGAGATAGAATCTTTTAAGTTTAGAATGAAACATGGGCAACCAAAAACTTTGAAATATGAGATTAATGGCTTTATTTTATACAGAATTTTATAAGCAATCTTTTTGTGCCAAGGGTTGATCAAAACTCTGTTTTGGACATAGCAAGCAGTGTTTACTACCTCTGCCCAAAAAGTTAATGGCAAACCTGAATCTGCAAGCATGGTTCTGGCAGCCTCAATCAATGTTCTGTTCTTCCTTTCAACAACCCCATTTTGCTCTGGTGTTCTAGGGATTTTGTACTGCCTTACAATCCATTTCTTTACACAGAAGGCATCCAACTCCTTATTTTTGAATTCTGTGCCATTGTCACTCCTGAAGACTTTTACTGGAAGATCGAATTGCTTTTCAACCTGTGTCACAAAGTCTTGCAAAATGCCTGCAGTCTCATCTTTTGAGTGTAAAAAGAAGGTCCATGTAAACCTAGAGAAGTCATCAACAATAACCAAGCAATATCTCTTCTTTTTAAGACTCATGACTTGCACTGGGCCAAACAAATCCATGTGCATTTGCAAACACTGAGTTGTTTTGGACTCTTCAATGGGCTTGAAAGAGCTTTTATGCTGTTTTCCTTTTAAACAGGAAACACAGTGTTCAGGACATGAAAACATTTTTTGTGGTAAGCCTCTCACTAAGCCATTTTTTGAAATTTCATTGATTGTCTTGAGATTTGTGTGTCCCAGTCTTTTTGTGCCATAGCTCTGTCTCTTTGTTAGAGGCAGCTGAGAACAGACATGCGTCAGCTCTGGGACACTCTCTTGACATATCAACAACATAAACATTGCCACTTCTTTGAGCAACAAGTTTTGTTTTTCCTGATTTTATTATTGCTTCAATCTTTTCAACCATTTCTGGTCCAACAATCTTGCAACACTCCTTTGTGAAGAATGTCCCATACCCCTTGTCACTCATTTGTGAGACACTCAGGAGGTTGAATTTCAGATTGTCTATCAGGTTGACATTTTCAAATTTTACATTTCCAGACTGAACTGTACCAGACCCCAGAACTTTCCCTTTACTATTATTCCCAAAGGATATATCACCCCCTCCATGGATTTTGAAATCTTTGAGTAGGGCTTTACATCCTGTCATGTGCCTGGAGCCTCCACTGTCTACATACCAAAGACTATCTAAGCATGCAGAAGCTCCCTGCACATGAAGTAAAAGGATTAGTTCATTAAGGTTTCCAAAGCCAGTAAGGCTTTGGATGGGGTCTCAACAGTGTCTGGGCTGATGACAGATGCATGGACAGTGGTTAGCTCAGGGGTTTGAACATTTTTGTGAATGTTTTTCTCTAACCACTGTTGGGGGTCTTGACCAATCATCTGTTGATAACCAAAAGGATACCTGTTCACTTTGGGTTTAGAGGGCTTTTTGTAAGTCTCCTAAACATGTGGGATCCTATGGTATTATGGTTGTCCCTTACCTCTTTTGAATTGATTGGCAGGGGGTGCATCAGTCACCTAAACATCTCTTTGAACAGATGTTTGGTTCAGCTGTTTTGTGAAAGCTGTTTGGACAGGAACAAACAGTGGTTGTTTCTTTGTGAATTTTACAGATGATGTTGATGGACTCAAGGATGTTTTTGCAGTGTACTCATTCTTTTTTATGTCAAAGTTCTTGAGATACACACATTCTTGAGTTTTGTGATTATCTTTACCACAAATGGTGCAGCCTTCAGCAGATACAATGATGCTTGTTTTGTTGATATCATATGCTTTTAGATGAAAACAATCTTTTGTTAGATGATTCTTCTTTTCACAGAATTCACAAAACAAGTTTTTGATCTTTTCTCTTTTCTTCCTTTTCTCAAATTCCTTTGCAACAGAGTTTTGAACCTCTGTTGGGATATCTTTGATAGGAATGACCTTTGCTTTTGGAGCTTTTACAGCATCAGTGGTTGTGAAATCCATTGGTTTGAAATTTTCCAGGATGTCACACTCATCAAACCATGTGGGTTTAAATTGGTATTTCTCAATCTCTTCAAAAGTTGAAGATCCCACAGATCTTTCCAGAGTAATTTTGTTACCAAGTTTGTCAGTTATTTTAACTTCTTGGCCATTTTTGTTGGTTGGTATTATTTCAGATGACACAACTTGTTTTACAGCAGTGCTTACAAGTTCATCATACTTTCTATGACCTATACTAAACTTAACATTGCTTTTAAGCTGATTTTCAAGCATAACCTCATACCCTTTACAGGATTCTACCCATCTTTCACAGGTGATCTGGGTATACTCTAACTCTTTTTTGCAAACCTGGTATTTTTCTACCGTAGTTTGGAGTTGAGTTTTGGTTATGCTCTGCTCTTCTTTTAAACTGCTGATCACTTTATCTTTTTCAGCCAATTTGTTTCTAAGTTCTTTTAATGACTTTTCAAATTTGACTTCATCAGATAGGATTTTGTTCCTAAGGTTTTCATTTACCTTTTTGATGTTAGCAAATGCATTAATACATTTGTCTGAACACAGTTTTTCAAGAACTTGAGGTGATACCTTAGCAGCAGCCATCATGGCACAGTCACATTGATGATCTCCTTCTTCATCAGCTCTAACTTTTTCCTCAACAGCTTTCTTCTTTTCTTCTTCCTTTTTGTCTTCTTTGGACCAGGGGTCAGACAGTGGTTCAAGCAGGATTTCTGAATTTTCTCCCAACAGTAGTTCACCAGCAACTGCAGTAACCACTGCTTCAGCAACTTCATCCACTGTTTCAGCACTTAGCTGTTCACCTTCAGTTTCAACCCCTTTTGGTATTGACTCTAATTCCATCAAACAAAATCCATCATCAAAAGTATCATTAGAAGCATTGAGAGCAAAATTTTCATCACCAAGTTCATCAGGCATGCTGCTCCAATCAACAAAGCCTTGTGTGAAAAAGCTTTGCTGATCTGGTTGTGTCACTGTTGGAGTAGCTTGTTGAGGTACAACAGGTTGCACTTGTGCCTGAGGAACAGGGGCCTGAACATACTGAATTTGTGGAACAGTGGTTTGAATATAAAGCACAGGCACAGGGGTTGCAGCATAATGAGCAGTGTTAACATGTGCTGCAGGGGCATATTGGGTATAGTGCACAGTGTTTTGTTGTTGTGGTCTAGGGTTTGAGCCAGGGTGAGTAATTATGGGACCAGTGGTTTGACTCCTGCATTCCCTAGCAAAGTGACCTAGCCTATTACACTTGTAACACTTGATTTTTGACTTATCCAACCCCACCCTTAAATTCCCATGAAGCCCTGGGAATTTTCTCCCTGTTCTATTATAGAATTTGCTTGTTCTAACACTAAGCAAAGCCAGTTGATGCAAGATGTCCATCTCTTCTAAGTCAGTGGGATCAAAATGTTGCAAATCATTCAGTTCAAAGCACAAGTTATCTGACATCTGGTTTTCAGTATTTGCAGTGAAAGCATAATTTGCAGAGTGAGAATCAGAGTTGTTAAAATTACCCCCAGCAGTTATGTCAATAAAGTGATCAAAACTCTGATCCTTACTGCTGCTACCAGATTCTTCCTGACCAAATAGAGTTGTGCTGCCAAATGAATAGTCATCAGCAACTTTTCCAGACTCTTGCAACTTCCTTTTCTGGTTTAACTCCGTTTCATAGGTCAGAAGTCTACCATGGAGTTGGGTCAGGGTCAGATCTTTGAACTCAGCTGAATTCCTGGTGACAAAAGCAATTGTGTTCCATTTTCCGGGCAGTGATCTAAGGAACCTACTATTTTGGGTTGCATTTGGAAATGTAACCTTAACAAGCCTTAGTTCACTGATGAGACAACTGAAACGTTCAAATTGTTGGGTTTCTGATTCCCCTTTGATGTGACAAAATGTTTCATACTGCTGATTCAGAATTTCCCTGTTGTTTTCGATAACCTCTTCCGTCCCCCCAAATTGTTCCTTCAATACATCCCATAATTCCTTGGCACTGTTACAGTGTAACAGCCCAGCATAGATTTCATTGGGCAATGCAGAGGCTATGATGCTAAATGCTTTGGCATCAAGTTCGAACTTCTGAAAGTCAGATTCAGTATACTTTTCAGTTGGTTTAGGAACGAACTTTTTGTGTCCTCAGCACTTGGCACCATAGGAACATGAGGACCGAAAACAACCGACCTCCAACATCCAGTGTTCTGTTGAGCAAGGATGTGACACATCCTTCTCTCCCAGATGTTGTATTCATTTCTTTTAAGCATAGGAGGTTTAAAAAGCGAGCCAATGTTATTCTTATCATCTTGAGACTGTGACGACATCCTGTTTGTTTTACAGGCACTGATTAATCAACTTTATCGGTGATTAAACCTTGCTCTGTTTTTCAACAAGACAAACAAACTATCAGTATCAACTATTTCGAGCTGAACTATTGTCACACCCCCAAAATTCACCATGCGGAGTACCACCGCTTGGAGGCGTGACGTGACCAGGATCGAGCCACCAATCATATTGAACAACGTATTTAAGTAAATAAAACCAACCACAATACAATTGGTGACCAAAAGCCAGTTAACCAAGTTTTAAATTTAACAGCGGAAGCGTAACACATGATATCAAAATATAAATTCATAGTCCATAAGTTTAAAGTCCAAAACGCAAATTTAATAAGTTCATAAGGATTTAAATATTAAGCACGGAACATAACAGTCCGTACACCACAACGACTCCTTCCTCGTGCAAGCTCCAAGCATCTAGCGACCTGTAAGGCATGTAACAACGAGTCAACAACAAAGTTGAGTGAATTCACAGCTGGTTGTTTAGTTATAGCATTCGTTTTGTAAATCATTTGTTCGTTTTGTAAATCATGTATCGTATGAATTCGTATCGCGGTCTTTCTGACATGTTTGCGAAGGTTGGTGGGGGCTTCCCATGTGTTACTAGACCACGCGTATCGACTGCTACGAAAATGTAAGAGGTGCCCTAAGTCAATGTCTATCAGCATTGACCCTTTGCCCATAGTCCATTAGTACACGCCCGTCCGACTGGCACGGTGTGAGGTTTGTTAAACCTAATAGCGCTATTAACTAATGACCCGCTCGCCATAGGCCTCGGCGATTAAGTCGATAAATGAGGGACTTCAATTGATAGAGTTGATGGTCTTATGGTCGTGTACGTAGGCTTTACGTACGCGCCCTTCAATCCGAGGACAGTAGTAAGTAGTTTAATAGTAATGATAGTTCGAGTAGCCATTCAATCCCATTCCCAACCCACCGGGAACCCCATGCCTTGGAAAGAGTGTGAACTCACCTTGGTTGCTCGGTTTGATTCTCAAATATAGCTAATAGTCAAGGTCGGTCAATCACGCCCTAGTATAATTATCACTTAGTTTATTAGTGATTTCAAATAGAACACAAAGTCCCTACACGTATCTATCACATAACATGCATCACTTTAACGGTTCATGCCCATATAAGTTTCCCATCTATCCCCACTCATAGACAACATACAACATTGCACATAACACTTTTATTGACATATAACATGCTATATCATTCTCGGATAACCCACTCGACATTTAGACACGCAAATCACTACTTATGTCGTTTCAGCTTTATTAATCGAAACTGGACTGTTTTCGAGCATTTTAATAAAATAGTTAACCTTTTTCAAAAATTCTCAAATTTTTACAGAAGATTCTATATGTTCCAAAGTTTATTATGTAAAAATATCAAAGTCCAGTTCATTACCCATATTTTATAGAAAATCATTTTCTCGACAGCAAATCTGATTTGTTACTTTCTGATTGCAGTTTACGGAAATATTCACTGAAAATTAACCGTAAGTCCGTTTGACGAAATTCCAGTTGGAGGGTCGTCCTGACAACGGTGTCTATCTACTGTAAGAATTCCATGAGTTGATTTTACTCAGGTTTTAAGTTATGACTCCGAAAATAACATACTTTTTCTGCAATAAAAATGCAGCTTGAGCTGCTGTCCAAAAATAATCTTTTAAAAATAGTAAACGGTCTCGAAAAATTATGATTCTAGTGCCATTTGTTTAGTTATTCCAAAACACTCATTTTAGGCTTTAGAAAATCCACTTTTCGATTTAGAATGATCCCGTTACAGCCTGTTGAAGTTGGCTGGAAATCCAACTCAGCAAGCTGTTTGCATTGTAGAAGCGACTAAAAGTGCATAAACGAAGATCCTAACCATGGTTTATTGATGAACAAATGTTAAAACTTCAATCATTGTTTTAACTAACCCTAAACTATTCAGATTTCAACCTCACACAACCTTTTTATATGTGGTTTTTAGGCAGAATTTTAAGTTCACATTTTAGTGTTTAAGCTTTGTGTGTGTCACAAACATTCAACAAATCGTAACAAGAATCAATGTGGAACAAGAGTATGAAGGGACTTACTACTAGCACAAGGCTAGGGTTGTAATCTTAGTGTAAGGATGATGAAGAGTGATGGTGAGAAAAGCTTGAACAAGGCTTCTTGAGAGCACTTCAACTTCACACTTCTATGGAGGATCTTCACAACTTGAAAGAGAGCTAGATGGAGAAGAAAATGGAGGTATGAAGTATGGTGGTGATGGAAATCAGTTGTGGAGAGAGGGGGGGTGTGAGCCGAATTATAGAGAGAGGAGAGAGGAGGAGGAGTGCAAGTTTTGTAGTAATGATCACTAACCTTGGAAACATGCAATCTAGCTTATAGGGAAATTTTAACAATAATTTTTGGCCAATGAAACCAAGATTTTCTTTTCACATAATCCAAACAATATATTATTACTAATCATGGCAGAAAAATCGGTTGGGGGGGGGGGGGGGTAAAATGTAAATTTTTGTTAATTAGAAGGTAGTAGGTTAGAAGGTTAAGGGTATTTTTAAGTATAGTGGGTGTATGTCATGTTTACATGGTGCATGGGAATTTTTGTGACCATAATTAATTTAAATAATAAAATAATATTTCTAACAATATTTTCATGTCTCGGGTAATGTCTGGTTGTTCGGTTTCGCATCGTTCCGTTAAAGCGTTTAATTGTCCCGTAAAGCGTCTTTTGTGCATCTTTTTGTAACGAAATTAATTCCTAACACATAGGAAAATATACCGGACTATTTAGTAACCTTTCTGTATACTACTAGTATGCTAACACGCACATGTAACTATAACACAGAAATCGAAGAGCAGTTAAATGATTCAGCACAGTCATCAAGTACTTTTATTATCATTAATAAACTGTACGGTTACATGCAAATTTGAGGGTTGTCACATTCTCCCACTGTTAAGAAAATTTCATCCCGAAATTTAGCACGTGTTACTGAGGAAGCTAGTTAAGTTGCGTTGTTTGCTGGTTTTCCTGGGGTGTCACATCATCCCCCTGTTGATTTGGAATTTCGTCCCGAAATTCTGCAGTAGCTTCAGTCTCAGTAGTGGTTGCACTTTTCTTAAACAACTGGGGATACTTGAGTTTCATTTGGTCTTCTCGTTCCCAGGTATACTCTGGGCCACGACGGGAATTCCAACGAACTCGGACGAGAGGTATTCTGGTGTGCTTGAGAATATTAACGTCTTGATCCGTAACCTCTACTGGTTCCTCGACGAATCGCAGCTTGTCGTCGATTGTGAGCTCTTTGAGAGGAACTATGAGGGTCTCATCTGACAGACACTTCTTCAGATTCGACACATGGAATACGTTGTGAACTCCACTGAGTTCTTCAGGTAGGTTCAGCCTGTAAGCGACTTTGCCAATTTTCTCAATGATCTCGAATGGTCCGACGTAACGCGGATTGAGCTTGCCTCGTTTGCCAAAACGAACTACACCTTTCCAAGGTGAGACTTTGAGTAGCACTCGATCCCCAACCTGGAACTCGAGTGGTTTTCTTCGTTTATCGGCATAGCTTTTCTGACGGTCACGAGCTGCCGCCATTCGTTGTCGTACCTGAGCAATCTTTTCTGTTGTATCTACTACGAGTTCTGGGCCAGTGATTTGACTGTCACCAACTTCTTCCCAACAGAGAGGTGATCGGCATTTACGTCTGTACAATGCCTCAAACGGAGCGGCCTTGATGCTGGTGTGGTAGCTGTTGTTATAAGAAAACTCCACTAACGAAAGATGCTTTTCCCAGCCATTGCCGAAGTCGATTACGCATGCTCTAAGCATGTACTCAAGGGTTTGGATGGTGCGTTCAGATTGCCCATCTGTCTGTGGGTGATAAGCGGTGCTCATATCTAAACGTGAGCCAAAAGACTTATGCATAGCTTGCCACAGTTCAGAAGTAAAACGCGCGTCACGATCTGAAATGATGGAGGTTGGCACTCCGTGCCTTGATACTACTTCCTTTAGGTAGATGTCTGCTAGAGTAGAAAACTTATCCGTTTCCTTGATAGCCAGAAAATGTGCAGACTTGGTCAGTCGATCTACGATCACCCATGGTATCGTTTCCGCGCTGAGATCTGGGCAGGCCAGTAACGAAATCCATGGAAATTTGCTCCCATTTCCACTTAGGTATCTCTGGTTGTTGAAGTGGGCCTGATGGTTTCTGATATTCGACCTTGACCCTAGCACAGGTCAAGCATTTACCGACGTAGGTTGCTATGCTAGCTTTCATACCAGGCCACCATTATGTAGTTTTTAGGTCGTGGTACATCTTATTCGAACCAGGATGTACTGAATAACGAGACTTATGTGCTTCATCCATCACAAGCTCGCGTAGGTCTCCATACAGTGGAACCCAGATGCGTCCGTTAACATAGTAGGCGCCGTTCTCTTTTTGTTCTAGCCGTTGCCTCGATCCTCGCAAGGACTCAGCCCTGATGTTTTCTGCTTTCAATGCTTCAACCTGAGCATCACGAATTTGGGCAGGAAGACTAGATTGGATGGTAAGCTTTAACGCACGTACACGCTTAGGTATAGTATCCTTTCGGCTGAGGGCGTCGGCCACGACATTGGCTTTGCCTGGATGGTATTTGATAGCGCATTCATAATCGTTCAAGAGCTCTACCCATCGGCGTTGTCGCATATTCAATTCCTTTTGCTTGAAGATATGCTCGAGACTCCTGTGATCGGTGTAAATGGTGCACTTGGTACCGTACAGGTAATGTCTCCATATCTTAAGCGCGAAAACAACTGCTCCCAATTCCAAGTCGTGCGTAGTGTAGTTCCTTCGTGAACCTTAAGTTGGCGTGATGCATAGGCAATGACCTTGTCACGTTGCATCAGCACACAACCAAGTCCTTGGATGGAAGCGTCGCGATAAACCACGAAATCGTCTGTGCCTTCAGGCAATGAGAGGATAGGTGCGCTACAGAGTCTATCCTTCAAGTGCTGAAATGCGGACTCCTGTGCATCACCCCAACGGTAGGTGACACCCTTCTGAGTCAGTGAAGTGAGAGGTTGCGCAATCTTGGAGAAATCTTTGATGAATCTTTTGTAGTATCCTGCCAAACCCAAGAATTGGCGGATTTCGGTTGGTGTACGGGGTGCAGGCCAGTTCTTGATCGAGTCAACCTTGAATGGATCAACATGAATCCCATCCTTGTTTACCACGTGGCCTAGAAAGTGGACTTCGCGAAGCCAGAAGTCACATTTCGAAAATTTGGCGTACAACTGCTCTTTTCGAAGAAGTTCCAGAATAAGCCTCAGGTGTAGCTCGTGTTCTTCCTGGCTTTTCGAATAGATCAGGATGTCGTCAATGAACACTATGACAAACTTATCCAGGTAAGGCTTGCACACTCGGTTCATGAGGTCCATGAAAACTGCAGGTGCATTCGTTAATCCGAAAGGCATAACTAGAAACTCATAATGGACGTAACGAGTTCTGAATGCTGTTTTGGAGACGTCCTCCTCTCGGACTCTCAGCTGATGGTATCCCGATCTCAAATCAATCTTAGAGTAATAACTCGACCCTTGCAACTGGTTGAACAAATCGTCAATGCGTGGAAGAGGATAGCGATTCTTCACATTCACCTTGTTGAGCTCGCGGTAGTCAATACACATCCTGAAAGTACCGTCTTTCTTCTTCACAAACAAGACTGGAGCTCCCCAGGGTGAAGAGCTAGGACGTATAAAGCCCTTTTCCAAGAGTTCTTTTAGTTGCGAGGACAGTTCTTCAAGTTCCGATGGAGCTAGACGATACGGTGCTCGAGCTATGGGCGCTGCTCCAGGAGCTAGCTCGATTTGAAATTCAACTTGGCGATGAGGCGGAAGACCAGGTAATTCCTCAGGAAATACCCCAGGAAAGTCACGCACAATAGGAATGTCTTCTATCTTCTTTTCCTCTGATGATGCATCAGAAACGAGGGCTAGAATTGCGGTGTGGCCCTTTCGCAAACACTTCTGGGCCTTAAGGAAAGAGATGATGCTCACAACAGCACCACTCTTGTCGCCACGAATTATGAGGGGTTCTTTACCAGAACGAGGAATGCGGACGATTTTCTCCTTGCAAATAATCTCCGCTTGATGATGAGATAGCCAATCCATCCCGATCACGACGTCGAAACTACCCAGAACGATAGGAATAAGATCGATGGAGAAGGTCTGACCAGCTAGGAATAGGTTACAGCCCTTAACTATGTGTGTGGCTTCAAGACTTTTACCGTTTGTTATTTCTACCGTGTGTTTGGTGTTCAAAAGTGTTGGAGTGCGCTTAAGCATTTGGCTAACTTTTAAGGACACATAACTAGTATCGGCACCCGAATCAAATAACACAGTAACAAAGAAATCATCCAGAAGAAACTTACCCATCACAACGTTGGGATTGTTCCGTGCCTCCCCTTGGCCAATCACAAACACACGACCTTGGGCGCCATTGCCATTACTGTTACCTCCATTGTTACCTCCGTTGTTATTTCCATTGTGGTTCCCGTTCCTTTGGTTGTTGTTCTGATTCTGGTTCAGCTGGGGACAGTTCTTCTTAAAGTGGCCTTCAGCGCCATACTGAAAGCATCCCCTGTTGCCCTGTTGCTGTTGCTGATTCTGCGGTGCTTGCGGTTGCTGCTGACGATTCTGATTTGCGGGCCTTGAGCTCCTGCAATCCTTGGCTTCATGACCCATCTTGAGACACCTCTGACAGCGTCCCTTGTTGCACTGACCACTATGGTGTCTGTTGCATTTGTTGCACTTTGGGTGGTTTCCCCGATATCCACCCTGTCCTTGATTACCGGAGGATTGCTGACCAGGACTCTGGTAGTCTTCAGTCTTTCGCTGTTGAGACTGACCCGAAGCAGAACCCTTACTGGAGTTTCCATCCCATTTTCGCTTGTTGTCGGTAAGAGTATCAGAAGTAGTGGCGCTAATACGTTTGGGCAGTTTGTTCTGCTCAACTGCCTGATCAGTGAGACAATGAGCCAACTTGACGATTTGCTGTATAGTGCCAAGGTTAGCTGAGGTTACGTGGCTTTGAATTTCTGGCACCAAGCCCTTAAGGTACAGCTCAATGCGTTTGTAGGGAGGGTCCACCATAGTAGGGCACAAGATGGCTAGCTCATTTGACCTCTTCGTGTATGCCTCAATTTCAGATCCCGCCATCTTCAGATTGAAAAATTCCACTTCCAGCTTGTGGATGTCATCACGACTGCAGTACTCTTCTCTAATCAGTTCCTTGAAACTGTTCCATGGGGTGGCATTGGCAACCGCCAACCCAAGCAATTGAATCTGTGCTTTCCACCAGGTTAATGCAGCTCCTTCGAGGGTTCCAGTAGCATATTTCACCCTTCGATCTTCGGGGCATTCACACATCTCAAATACAGACTCAAGCTTCTCGAACCAGTGAAGTAGACCTACCGCTCCTTCGGTGTCGCTAAAGGTGCTAGGTCGGCAATCCATGAATGTTTTGAACGTACACATAGGAGGCTGAGCATGTGGACCTCCTGCAGGAACAGCTGCGAGTGCCTCAGCAACTCGTTCGTTGATCAAAGCCGTCAACTGGGCTTGAGTGAGGTTGATACGTCCTCCGCGTCCGCTCATGATCTTCATAACAAAGCAGCGTAAGTGAGGAAAGTGTCGCGGAAGTGCGTAAGTGTGGGGCGACAGTAGAGAGTAAGCACACAAGGTTCATATAGCAATTATCACGTTATCTAATGCACAGTGTAAACTATCTAACTGACAATATAACATGGATCATACCACCTATTGTGTCGAGTCTTGCACGGGGAGCGAAGCGTCGTTGTGGATCGTTGAGCACTGTACAGGTTATAGTCTGGTTTTATCAAAAAGCTTTTCCCTTTTTAAAACCAAGTTCACTATAACCAATGGCTCTGATACCAATCTGTCACACCCCCAAAATCCACCATGCGGAGTACCACCGCTTGGAGGCGTGACGTGACCAGGATCGAGCCACCAATCATATTGAACAACGTATTTAAGTAAATAAAACCAACCACAATACAATTGGTGACCAAAAGCCAGTTAACCAAGTTTTAAATTAAACAGCGGAAGCGTAACACGTGATATCAAAATATAAATTCATAGTCCATAAGTTTAAAGTCCAAAACGCAAGTTTAATAAGTTCATAAGGATTTAAATATTAAGCACGGAACATAACAGTCCGTACACCACAACGACTCCTTCCTCGTGCAAGCTCCAAGCATCTAGCGACCTGTAAGGCATGTAACAACGAGTCAACAACAAAGTTGAGTGAATTCACAGCTGGTTGTTTAGTTATAGCATTCGTTTCGTAAATCATTTGTTCGTTTTGTAAATCATGTATCGTATGAATTCGTATCGCGGTCTTTCTGACATGTTTGCGAAGGTTGGTGGGGGCTTCCCATGTGTTACTAGACCACGCGTATCGACTGCTACGAAAATGTAAGAGGTGCCCTAAGTCAATGTCTATCAGCATTGACCCATTTCCCATAGTCCATTAGTACACGCCCGTCCGACTGGCACGGTGTGAGGTTTGTTAAACCTAATAGCGCTATTAACTAATGACCCGCTCGCCATAGGCCTCGGCGATTAAGTCGATAAATGAGGGACTTCAATTGATAGAGTTGATGGTCTTATGGTCGTGTACGTAGGCTTTACGTACGCGCCCTTCAATCCGAGGACAGTAGTAAGTAGTTTAATAGTAATGATAGTTCGAGTAGCCATTCAATCCCATTCCCAACCCACCGGGAACCCCATGCCTTGGAAAGAGTGTGAACTCACCTTGGTTGCTCGGTTTGATTCTCAAATATAGCTAATAGTCAAGGTCGGTCAATCACGCCCTAGTATAATTATCACTTAGTTTATTAGTGATTTCAAATAGAACACAAAGTCCCTACACGTATCTATCACATAACATGCATCACTTTAACGGTTCATGCCCATATAAGTTTCCCATCTATCCCCACTCATAGACAACATACAACATTGCACATAACACTTTTATTGACATATAACATGCTATATCATTCTCGGATAACCCACTCGACATTTAGACACGCAAATCACTACTTATGTCGTTTCAGCTTTATTAATCGAAACTGGACTGTTTTCGAGCATTTTAATAAAATAGTTAACCTTTTCCAAAAATTCTCAAATTTTTATAGAAGATTCTATATGTTCCAAAGTTTATTATATAAAAATATCAAAGCCCAGTTCATTACCCATATTTTATAGAAAATCATTTTCTCGACAGCAAATCTGATTTGTTACTTTCTGATTGCAGTTTACGGAAATATTCACTGAAAATTAACCGTAAGTCCGTTTGACGAAATTCCAGTTGGAGGGTCGTCCTGACAACGGTGTCTATCTACTGTAAGAATTCCATGAGTTGATTTTACTCAGGTTTTAAGTTATGACTCCGAAAATAACATACTTTTTCTGCAATAAAAATGCAGCTTGAGCTGCTGTCCAAAAATAATCTTTTAAAAATAGTAAACGGTCTCGAAAAATTATGAGTCCAGTGCCATTTGTTTAGTTATTCCAAAACACTCATTTTAGGATTTAGAAAATCCACTTTTCGATTTAGAATGATCCCGTTACAGCCTGTTGAAGTTGGCTGGAAATCCAACTCAGCAAGCTGTTTGCATTGTAGAAGCGACTAAAAGTGCATAAACGAAGATCCTAACCATGGTTTATTGATGAACAAATGTTAAAACTTCAATCATGTTTTAACTAACCCTAAACCATTCAGATTTCAACCTCACACAACCTTTTTATATATGGTTTTTAGGCAGAATTTTAAGTTCACATTTTAGTGTTTAAGCTTTGTGTGTGTCACAAACATTCAACAAATCGTAACAAGAATCAATGTGGAACAAGAGTATGAAGGGACTTACTACTAGCACAAGGCTAGGGTTTTAATCTTAGTGTAAGGATGATGAAGAGTGATGGTGAGAAAAGCTTGAACAAGGCTTCTTGAGAGCACTTCAACTTCACACTTCTATGGAGGATCTTCACAACCTGAAAGAGAGCTAGATGGAGAAGAAAATGGAGGTATGAAGTATGGTGGTGATGGAAATCAGTTGTGGAGAGAGGGGGGTGTGAGCCGAATTATAGAGAGAGGAGAGAGGAGGAGGAGTGCAAGTTTTGTAGTAATGATCACTAACCTTGGAAACATGCAATTTAGCTTATAGGGGAATTATAACAATAATTTTTTGCCAATGTGTTAGGCCCTAAAGTGTGAGACTGACGCATCAAATTAATACAACGGACTATGGTTACGAACTTAGCTTTACCGGGTTAGTTTATATTAGGTTGTGAACCTTTACAGGTCACTTGGGCTAAGCTTTAGGCCATGTGGGCCAAGCAGGCCCAAGGGGAGCCCATGTGGGAAGTGGGCTTGCCTAGGTATATAAACAAGTTTTCTACTTGTTTTAGGGTTTGATCTTGATAGTTACAAAATTCCTCCAGAGAGAGAGAGGCGATTTGGTGGAGTAGGAACTTGTACCAGACGGTTTTGCTAGTTGATAGTAATAGAATCGTGTGCAAGTTTGAAAGTGATTCGGTATCGTGTTCTTCGTATTTTCAGTTTTGTTTGATTCTTGAATCACCAATTGATTGGATTCCGCACAATCAATTGGTTGTTTGATCTTTTGAAAGCTGTTAAAGGTTTAAACGTAATTTTCAAAAATCTTTAGAAATATCTCATTTTTAAAATTTTACACAATTTTCGGAGATTTGTTGACTTAATAATTTTTGTGAGATTGATATTTCCATAAAGTGATTTTCAATCATTCATCACGTGTTCTTTTGTCTTTTGAGTCGCAATCACCGTCAAGGATCTCCATCTTTAAAGGTCTTGACTCTTAGACACCAGCTAAGCTTTCAAGATCTCGAGTCCATCCTCAACGGTTTCAAGTTTCTTCATCATCACAGCAGCTCTAGAGGTCTCGAGTAGCAATTACTGGTCTCGACTCATCTCCTGTTCCATCAATTTGGTCTCGAGTCCTTCATCCTTTGGTCTCGAGTAACCAATCATCAAGGTTCACCCAGGTTGAGTCGCAACAGGTGGTTTCGAAGTTTTGAATTTCAGTCGCAAGAGGACTCGCAACTTCTGGTCTCGACGCATCATCTTGGTTCCACGTCCATCTTCATCCAGCTTCGACTCCACAGTTTCGAGCCGCAACCACCATCTCGAGTCGCGACCGAGATTTAGAGTTATCATTCTTGTGTCGCAACCACTTCGCTACGGTCTCGACTCGCAAACACTGTTTCGACTCACGGTTCCGAGTCGCAACCAACACGATATCACGGTTTCGAGTTGCATCTGTTTCGAGTTTTCAAGTCGCAATCTCATTAACCACCTGTTTTCTATCATTGTTTAAACCTGCAACACTTCTCCGATCTTCTTTATCTTCTCCGGCACTTCCTGTTTATCACCTTAATACACAGCATCGATCTCCATTAACCACCATATCATCATCTCAGTTCATCGTTCCCGGCGACGTACATCTGTCAATCTCATTCCAAATACATCGAAGTTTCCAAATTCATCGGTTTCGAGTCCTTCTTCACCACCGGCAACATCATCATCGTTGTTGATGCAACAAACACGGGACCAAGGATGGTAGCTAAGCTGGTTAGGCAAAAAGGCTGAAGGGTTCAGTTTTGCCTAACGCAGGTCGCGGGGTCCCTCCACGTTTGCAAAACGTGGAAGGAGGTTCACTAGTATGTACTCGTTATTCGCTTTGAGGTTCTTTCTCCGAGGCCAGCTCGAATCCAGAAAAGAAAGCAAATAGAATGAAAGTGATGAAGAGTTGTTTGGAAGTGACAAAGAACTCTTTGAATGACTAGAGATTAAGGAATCTCTGCCTTTTGCGGAATGTCTTAGAAGTGAACATGAGCTGTCTTCTTATAGGGGAAGACATCTCCTGAAATGGTATAAACAAGACTAGCGAAACCTGTTTGCAATGGAGGGTTTCCCCTTTTGGGGTTGAAGGCTTTGGACCCCTGGTTAATAGAGTGTGCCTGTGCAGACCTGCTCTGACTTTGTGAGTTGGTGAGCATGAGTTGGTGAGACGAGTCCTTGGACATGACTGATTACTGTTTCTCGATTTCCTCATTTTACAGCTTTTCATCCGATGAACCTTTCAACCTTTTAAGCTCTTTGCATATTAATCATTTTATTTATCCTTGGGCTACCCCCGTCGTCAGCCCCCCAAGTCAGAGGTTTTTGGGGTAGTATGCTCAAAGACTTCTGACTTTCATGCATGTCTTTTAAAGGTTTCAAGGATTCGTTGCTTGGAGGCTTGAAAGGTTTGAGGCAGTTACTTTTTTGAATTTTGAATTTGAAACGATTTGACAGTTGATTTGATTGACATGTGTCAGGCGGCGGTTTTGCAGGAACCATTTATTTACCTTTATTACCCCTGCTTTAATATCTTATTTATTTTAAAGTTGTAAAATTTCTTCATTTTACTTACAATCATTCACAGTTTCCTTCCTCAGGTTAGTTTCTCTTCTCCATTTTCGTTTTTACTTTGTTCAATCATGGGTGCCCTTAAGGATTTAGCGAGGTCATTTTCTCGAATGACACAAGAGGAAGTAGACCTGTTTTGTCTTTGTTGGTGCACTTGTGTCTGTACTTTGTCTGTATTCGGTCACGATGTAAACGATGTCCGTGTCAGTCCTGTAAGTTGACCAAGTCAACCGTCCTCCTGGTTTGACTTGGTAAATAGTTAGAATTATGTATCTTGTCTGGCTCGAAGGTTGAGGATCGAAGGATGTTTTATATCCTTCGATCATCTCGAAAGATGATGTTTCGATGGATGCAGATGGACCTCGAAGGATATACCATCCTTCGAGGTATGCATGAATCCTTCGAAGACTTTATAATCGATAGATGATCCTTCGACCATCTATCGAATCCTTCGGACAAGACATGCTGGGATGGGTATATATACCCATGCAGTGTGTTGTGTTTCAGAGTGAGACACTTAGACAGTTGCACACCGAGAGATAGAGAGTTTCTTTGAGAGCATTCTGTCCGAAACACACACACACACTTTGAGAGTTTGCAAGTTTGATTTGTAAACATTGTGCTTGTAAGCGGAACCTTCAAACGTATTAATACAGTGGTGTTAATCGGTGAACTCTTGTGTGTTTGTTTCTCTACTTGCTTCATCCCGGTTTGCTTACTAGCTTGGATTCCGCACTCGCTAGTGGGTTTGTATAACAAGGTTTAGGTTCGTCATCCTCCGGAAAGGGACCTACAAGTGGTATCAGAGCCGTGGCTCTTTACCTTGTTTAAAACCGGGTTTGTTCAAGCTCTTGGTGTGTTTGGACACTAGGTTTAGCACCCGTTTTGGTGGTTTTTCTTGCATCTTAAAACTGAAAAACGAGTTCTAAACCTTCGGGAGTGTTCTAGGTTGGGTTGGGTAACTTGAAAACTTGTTTTTAAGTGACTTTGAATTTTCCGGCCATATTTCCGGTGTGTTCCGGTGACCGGACCTTCTGGATAAGGTTTGCCATTTTTGGGCATACTTTGTTTGAAAGTCAAAAGTTGGTGAAAATTTGTGTGCAGAACATCCCTTCTGCCGAAAGTTGGTACACCAACCTGTCACCTTTTTCACCAACCTGTCACCTTTTCAGTTGTGTCAGAAGGATTCGAAGGATATCTTTCGACATCGAAAGACCATCTTTCGATCAGGAAGGCTCGATAGATAATCATCTTTCGACCCATCCTTCGAAGTCAGAGATCTATCCTTCGAACCAGGGAATCTTTTCGAAAGATAGTTATTCGAAAGATAAGGATCTTTCAAATTGTGAATCTTTCGAAATAATTATTCGAAGGATAAGGATCTTTCAAGAGTGAATCTTTTGTGATAACTATTCGAAAGATAAGGATCTTTCATTGTGAATCTTTCGAAGTCTTTGCTCGAAACTCAACAGTGATCGTTCGAACACTGTTGATCATTCGAACAAGTCTTGATCTTTCGAACAAGGTTGTATCTTTCAATTCGGGTCTGTTTAAACCTTAACAGTTTGTGTTTGTGTAGATCTTCAATTAATATTTCACCAAAATGAGTTGTACAAGTCCTTGGGATTGGAGTTTGGACTCACAATCTAGTCAAGAACTAACTTCTGCTGCAGCTTGGGCAAAGAGTATGTTTCCTCCGCCATCAATCAGTCCAAGTCAATGGGCTTTGGTATCCAATCAAAGTCAAAGCATTCAAAACCTTTTGATCAGTGAAAGCGAAACGGGCAGCAACAATCGTCCACCAAAGCTGAATCATATGAATGACTTTCCATCATGGAAAAACCGTTTTCACACGTATGTTCAAGGGCAAAGCACCGATCTTTGGACGTGTTTCATCAATGCATTCAATACCAATCTGGAGGTTGCTGCGTCCACTTCAGAAGGTTATGCCAACATGCTGGAGAATGACAAGAAGGCTTATGAATTGGAGAAAAAGGCCTTTGCTACTCTTACACAAGCACTCAACAAAGATATCTATCATCAGTTCTCATATTGCAAGACCACGAAAACATTGTGGGATGCCTTAGTTGCTAGAGGAGAAGGCAATGCAGCTACTCGAAAGTCTCGTCATGATTTGTTGAAGAAAGAGTTTGAATCGTTTCAGTTTTTGGAAAACGAAACTCTAAATGATATGACAACACGGTTCTATCATCTGATCAGTGAAATGTGTGCCTATGGTGTTGTCTCTACTCAACAAGACATGGTGAATAGGTTTGCTGACGCCTTGCCTCCAAAATGGAGTTCGTTTATTGAGTTGTTGAAGCACACTGGAACTCTAGACACGGTTAACATCTACGAGTTCATTCAGAAGCTGGAACATAAAAATGATGAAGAAATCAGGAAAGCAAAGCGAGCTCCCGCTCCTCAGAATACAGAAATGTACCTTCCAGGGTTCGATGTTTTGGCAAGATCTGCTGCAGCTCAGCAACCTAAGCTGCAAACTGCATTTGTGTCCAACACAAGTTCAAGTTCTCTTCCGTTTCCTCAATCAACTGCTGCTCCAGCTTTTGATCCGAGGTCGTACATTCCTGTCCCAACACAGCCACAAGTTCAACCTCAACAACAACAACAGCAGGCTCATTATACAAACAATCCTCAACCTCAAAATCCTCACACAATCCGAGTCGATAATTCAAACCTTTCACACCTTAGCATTGAAGTTGCTAAGGAGCATATGGAAATTATCAACACCATGGTCAGTGCTTACTGTGGTTTGGTAGCAGGTCAGCTTGGAAACATCAACATGACCAATGAAGATTATCAACAGATCGACAAGGAAGAAATGGAGTTGATGGATATAAAATGGGCTTTTGCAAGTGCGGTTAGAAGGGCCAAAGACTTCATGGCTCGTACTGGTAGAACTTCGTTAGAAGGAAAGAAAGATACGAAGTATGGGTTTGATATCAACGCCGTTACATGCTTCAACTGTGGTAACAAAGGGCACTTCAAACGTGAGTGCACTCTACCAACAAAACATGGCAATCACAACCCTTTCAGAAACCAGACGAGTACGACGAATGTGAATGAAAACCGTGAGAGGAGGATGGTGGCAGTTAATAACAATCAGGGCCAGCCTGGAACTTCAAATCCCAATCGGGCTTTGGCTGTTCAAGCTGATGAGGGATGTGACTGGTCAGTGCAGTTTGGTGATGATGATCAGAGAAGTGGAACAGCTTGTTATGCAAAGATCATCGAGCATGTTCATAAAGAAGAGTCCTCTGGAGGTGATGACAGTTCTGGTTATTCTGGAAAATCTGATGAAGAAGGCTCTGTTTCTGGGGATAATCACTCAGAGTCTGATGTGAAGGAGGAAGGAGGTGATGATATTCAAGATCTACTGAATGAAGCTGATGAGCTTAAATGTCAGAAATCAATTCTGATTGGGAAGGCGGCTACTGCATCAAAGGAAATGGAAAAGTTATTTTCTGAAGATGGAGCTTTTTCTTTTCAAACTGCCTTTATGGCAAACGGTTCAGCCTCTTCTAGTCAGGTAAATTCTGAACCTCCTGCTCCTAGTGTTTGTAAATCATGTGCTGATATGAAGCTTGAATCAGAAAAGCTTCATAGTCATAATCAGAATTTGGTTATTGAACTGTCGAAATGCAAAGAGGCGAACATGGCTTTAACTCGGAATGAAAAAGAATTTAAATCTGTAATAGAAACATTAAAGAAAAATGTGTCCGAGGTTAACAAAGTAGTTTACCACAAGCAAGTAAGTATAAATGAATATATTAACATTGTGGAAGAAACTAAAAAGCAATTAGCCATTGCCCAATGCGAGCATGATGCGATCAAACAGAAATTGGATAGTTATTCTAACTCCCAATTTGTGCTTGATCACATCATCGATGTTCAACAACCGAAGGGAAATCAGAAAGGTATAGGGTATAAGAAATGTCCGCCCCCTTTGATGAACAATTATACCAAGATGCCTGATGAGGAGGAAATGCCTCGGTATGAACCCAGTGTGCCTCTAGATGTTGAGGAATTTGCTACTGGCCTAGGGTTCAAACCGGAAAATTCATCCTCTAAGCAACCAGAAACGTCATCATCTGTGAAGCAAAGTCCTCCAATCATTGAGGACTATGATTCTTCAGATGATGAATCAGATGTGAATGACAAGGATGAATCACTTGATGAAACAAAAGGAGTAGAAATTCCAATTGAGAATCATATTCTTTGTGATCCTCCTACTCCTGTCGTGCAACCTTTTGTCAAGCAAGTGATAGATCCTGTCAAAGCTGTTAAAGATGTCAGGAATGACCAGGAAAGTATGTCTGCTGTTAAAGGTGATAATCTGTTGTATACTTTGGTCGGTGATAGTAAAATTTATTCAAACAAAGTTTTTCCAATCGAAAATGTCAATCAATCTTTGATTGACAAAGTGTTTGAAGATACTACGAATAAATTTTTGGGAAAGACCATTCCAGGAGTTGTGGTAACACAATGTGATCCTGTTCCAAAATCGAAAATTAGAAAACAATTTGGAAACCAAAAGTCACCGACAAAGCAACAACCAATTGCCTTTAAGGGTAAACAACAACAACGAGCTCCAAAGCCAAAGGCTAAGGTTGAATCAAAAGGAGCTCGCTACAAGAAGAAAGCAAAAGATGTTAAATTTGTAGTATCAAAAGGTACGGATAAAATTGAGACTTTTGAAAACAAATCAAACACTGATTTTGTACAACAAGTCAAGATTTTGAAACGTAACAGTGATAACAATTACACCCAACACACAAACGGGTGTGATGAAAGAGCAAGTACCTCAGGTTCTACAGGTTCGACATCTGCTAGTCGATCAAGTTCTCCTAAGTTTGTTGAAAGGAGAACTTGTTTCAAATGTGGGAAGCTTGGGCACATCATTAAAGACTGCACAAACTTGCCCAAACCAAGTTTTGTTGAAAGAACCCCTTCTGAACAAGGTCACTCACAACGTCGTCCTGTTTCTCCAAAACATGATAAACGAACTGTTAAGGAACAAGAAACGAAACAACGACGTCATAACATCAAAGCTGTTGAAAAGGCTTTAAAATCTGAAGTCAAAACGGTTAAAAGAAAACCTAGTTTGTCACAACCATTAAAGTCAGAAACTGTACATAATACACAATCTGGTAAACAAAGACAAACTTGGAGATCTAAAAAGAGTGATAGTTCAGGGGGAGTTAATATGTTTGAAAACCATCAACAGATCGAGCTCACGTTTCGAGATGCTCAGGGACGACCCAAGACCACTAAGGCTTGGGTCCCCATTCTCAACTGACGTGTTTAAATGACATGTGCAGGATGTTCTAGGAGGAACTATTAATAGTCACTGGATTGTTGATAGTGGAGCATCCAGGCACATGACCGGCGACTTACGGCTCCTATACGACGTGAGAAACATTAGAGGAGGGTATGTTGCTTTTGCGGGTGACAAAGGCGGATTTATCACTGGAGAAGGAAGTATTTCAAATGGTATGGTGTGCTTCGATAAGATCAATTATGTTAAGCAAATTGATCATAATCTTCTCAGTGTGTCGCAAATCTGCGATAAGAAATTCACCGTGCATTTTGATGATGCCGGCTGCTATGTGCTGAAACCTGGATTCAAAATTCCACAAGAATGGATTCTCTTATCGGCTCCGAGAGTTAATGATCTTTATATTCTCGACATGAGCCAGGCAATTACAACATCTGCACAAGTCACTTGCTTTGTCTCAAAAGCCACGGAAAAGGAGTCTATATCTTGGCACAGAAGAATGGGACACATTCACTTGAGAAAGATGAACCATTTGGTGAAAAATAATCTTGTGAATGGTGTGCCTGTGAGAAGTTTTCATTTACAAGATATCTGTGTCTCGTGCCAAAAAGGGAAGCAAACAAAGAAGTCTCACCCTTTGAAGAAAATCAACACTGTCAGCATGCCTCTCGAACGTCTTCATATGGACCTTTTTGGACCTATGAAGCACAAAACAACGTTCGGTGATGCCTATTGTTTAGTAGTTACTGATGACTACTCTAGATTTTCTTGGGTATCCTTTATGGCACACAAGAGTCAAACTCCTGGCATCCTCAAGGATCTTCTTACAATGTTGGAGAATCTCTATTCGTTGAAAGTGAAGAGGATCAGAAGCGACAATGGAACCGAATTCAAGAATCAAGTTATGGATGAGTTTTGTACTTCTAAAGGCATTCTTCATGAGTACAGTTCTCGTTATACTCCACAACAAAATGGTGTCGCGGAGAGGAAGAATCGGACGATTATTGAAACTGCAAGAACAATGTTGGTAGAGTCGGAACTCCCTATTCAATTCTGGGGGGAGGCTGTATCGGCTGCATGCTACACGTTAAACAGAGTTCTTACAGTAAAGAGACATGGCAAAACTTGCTTCGAACTCCTTCAGAAAATGAAACCGGATCTTTCTTACCTTGAACCGTTTGGTGCTCCTTGTACTATGATTGAGCCGGATGGAAAGTTTGGAGCTAAAGCTATCGAGGGTTTCTTCCTTGGATATGCTACTCCGAATTTTCGCGTTTGGAATCTTGCTACCAAAAAGATTGAGCTATGGAGTGAAGTAAGGGTTCAAAGGTACACGAGTCCTGTTAGGGCTCCGGGTGATCCGTGGATGTTCGATTATGATGGGCTATTTGACTCCTTCAATCTGCCAACCTTTGACGAAGAATCAGCAGCGGCTAGGATGTTGTTGGAAAGTGACAACGCTGCTGTCTCGCCTTTGGTTAGACCTATTGTTGTTGACCCTCAAGCTTCTTCGTCTGTTAACAATATGGTTCAAAATGAGGTTTATGAAGATGCTGCTGATTATAATGAATCTTCTGAAGATGATGAATATCATGATGCAGCTGAAGGATCTTCGGCTCCAGCTGCTCCTGTTCAAGGTGCTTCTGTTGATACACCTCATACGCAGAATGTAGACACTGCTGAAGGGAATGCATCCACCTCTACACACATTCCTGGTGTGGAGTTGGTTGTTGATCTTAATCTTAACAATTTGGGTATCAATGCTCGTGTGCCAGATAATCCTGAAATGAGGATTCACGATACTCATCCCCAGCGGAACATAATAGGAGATGTCCATCGCGGTGTGCAGACGCGTAATCAGCTGAGAAACAACCGGAATGCTGGTTTGTATTCAGCTATAAGAGAATCTGGCCAACAGAATGACTGGTCCTTCGCGTGTTACGTGTCACAAGAAGAACCAAAATCGTGGAAAGAAGCATTGAAAGACAGTGCTTGGGTTGAAGCCATGCAGGAAGAATTACAGCAATTTCAAAAGCTTGGTGTTTGGAAGCTTGTTGAAAAACCTGAAAATTACAAGAAGATTGGCACTCGATGGGTCTTCAAATGCAAGAAAGACGACCGTGGAGTGGTTATTCTGAACAAAGCTCGTTTAGTCGTTCAAGGTTTTCGTCAGATTGAAGGGATCGACTACAACGAAGTGTATGCACCTGTTGCACGTCTCGAAGCAATTCGAATCTTTCTAGCCTATGCGTCTTTCAAAGGATTCAAGGTTTATCAGATGGACGTCAAAAGTGCATTTCTACATGGTGTGGTTGAAGAAGAGGTATATGTCGAACAGCCTCCAGGTTTTGAAGATCCTGTCCATCCCGATCGGGTTTGGTTGCTCAACAAAGCTCTCTATGGTCTTCATCAAGCACCGCGAGCTTGGTATGCAACCTTATCTACCTATCTGCTGGAGAATGGTTTTCGAAGAGGTCTTATCGATTGTACTCTCTTCATCAAAGAACAAGATGGAGATCTTCTTCTGGTACAGGTATATGTTGATGACATTATTTTTGGTTCTACTAATGATGTTTTGTGTAGGAATTTCGAGCGCATTATGCAGGATAAATTCGAGATGAGTGCTATGGGGGAAATGACCTTCTTCTTGGGCCTACAAGTGCAACAAACGGAGTCTGGGATATTCATCCATCAGACTAAATATGTTGGCGACATCTTGAGCCGGTTCCAGATGTCCGATGCAACGCCCATTGGAACCCCATTGCCAACTAATCACGGAATTACTCCGGACTTGAAGGGTGAACCTGTTAGCCCCTCATACTATCGCGCAATGATCGGATCTCTTATGTACCTCACAGCATCAAGGCCAGACATAATGTACCCAACGTGCCTGCTTGCCAGATATCAAGTCAACCCGAAGGCCTCACATCTTGCAGCTGTAAAAAGGATTTTTCGTTATTTGAAGGTTTACCCTGACACCGGTCTGTGGTACCCTAGGGATAATAACTTTGACTTGATTGCATTTAGTGATTCTGATCATGGCGGATGCAAAATCGACGGCAAATCCACAACGGCTGGATGTCAGTTTTTAGGAAATCGCCTAGTCACATGGCAGTGCAAGAAGCAGACGTGCGTCGCTACATCAACATGTGAAGCTGAATACATTGCTGCCTCAAGTTGTTGCTCCCAAGTTCTTTGGATCCAACAACAATTGCGGGACTACGGTTTTGAATTCCTAACTACTCCTATTTACGTTGATAATTCTGCTGCATTACAGATCACTAGAAATCCTGTGCAGCACTCCAAGACCAAACACATCGAAATCAAATATCACTTCATACGTGATTGCTTTGAGAAAAGGCTAATCGATGTTGTTAAGGTCCACACCGATGACCAACGTGCCGACCTTTTTACCAAAGCATTTGACAAATCTAGATTTAACTTTTTATTATTGGTAAACGGCATTAAGGTCAAGCAAGAGTAAACCAACATCGGAAAATCATTTTTGTAAATACCTTTGTGTTTTTAAATTTATCTTAGTTTCTTGATTTTAGGGGGAGTAAATCCAAAAATCGGAAAATCCAAAAACATCGAAAAATTTCAAAAACACAAAAACAATAGAAAAACAAAAATGAGTTTCCTGGCGAGCAAAAGAGAAAATGATAGTACATCAGTGGTCTATCCAAACCTCTTTAAACCTTAAATGAAAAACGATAAGCAGCTCTATATAAGATGTATCGGTAGGCTCACAATCATTTTAAAGTGTGCAGGGTGATATAAATCTTTAATCGACTGAAGACCAGGTGGGAACCATTCATTGGCATATGGTCTTAGTACCGAAATTTCGTTTGATAGATTGCCGAGGTTCTGAGATATTCGGTCTTTATGCTGCTTATCATCTGGGTATCATGGTTGTATCTTTTACCGAAAAATAACGGGGACGCAAGTCTAGATCTTCCATGATACTATACATACGTGTACATATTGCATACTGCATTCGACCTCAATAAGTGATAAACAATCACATGTCCATTTCAAATAAGTGATAAAATATCACATTTATCCGGGTGTCAAGTTCGTCTCTCTGCTGTACGGAAGTACTGACCTGTTCACGGACTTGCTCCTGTGCCCTCATGCATATGAAAATCAAGTTCCTCATCAATAAGTGATTATATCACATAGGGCTTGTTTTCAAAACAAAATAAGTGAGTATCTCACATTTTATACGGTCAAACAGATGATAATCGGTATACTCACCGGTAAGATGAACTCTCGTGCATACCTTGATACGGGAATGTGTCGTGATGTGGATGAACACCGGTCGGTAAGTATAAATCATACCTTAACGTATCCCCTCGCCATGATTACATCTGATAAGTTGAGCTTAAGTGGACAACAATACCGATAATTGTTATAGGATGCTTATTTTAATGTTAACTAACTGAACAACAAGAGTGTTTTGACATGACCGTACACTGATATGATTCTCTTACCCTCGAAACTCGCAAAAAGAATGTTTGTATATATTTATTTACTGCTTAATTTTTATTGTTTTCTTTTAAACAGTTTCGTCGTTTGGTGCATATCAGCACGACATTAGCGGTGATGTCGTTTGATAACACTCAAAGGATATTAAAATTGTTGCCTTTAAATTTCAAAAATACCAAAAAGATTTTAGGTGAGTTTTAATATAAACTTTATAAAAGCCAAAAAGATTTTCTTTCTACTTTATTTTCGATCGTACGATGTTGGAGCTCGAGTCTTCGTTACCTGAAACCTGAACGAAAACCGAATTGACTAAATCTTCATAAACGGTCAAAATTTGCAAGTTTTGAAAGTTAAATCTAAAATCGAGAAATTTATTAAACTTTCAAACTGTCGGACGGTGTTTGATTGTGACATGGTCATTCGTGTGTCATTTGGTTATACTAACTATTCCAAGCAGTTGTTCTCATTACGCGTTTAGATTTCTTGCATGTGCAGATTCTAAAGGCTAGGAGAACATGGTCGATGACAAGCTTTGGAATGAACACACGACAAGATGGCGCTCAAATGATGAAGATGTTCGAGTTGCCGCTGACCATCATCAACACCACAAGGATCTCACTTAATGAAGATCAAGTCATTCACGAGCATAACTCAAGGGGGAGCTTATGTTAAGGGGGAGTTTGTCAACACAGTTCCTACATGATACGGGTAGTTTGTTGATACACTCTCTGCTTTCAAGACGTGAAGACTTTGAAGATCCTCCGACATTGAAGACTTGAAAGGACATCAGAGTCTTGAAGACATGAAGATCAAAGATGATCAAGATCAAGACAAATCTGCAAACATCGAAGATCGAGACAAAGCTACAGCCAAGGGGGAGTTTGTTGGTGCACTTGTGTCTGTACTTTGTCTGTATTCGGTCATGATGTAAACGATGTCCGTGTCAGTCCTGTAAGTTGACCAAGTCAACCGTCCTCCTGGTTTGACTTGGTAAACAGTTAGAATTATGTATCTTGTCTGGCTCGAAGGTTGAGGATCGAAGGATGTTTTATATCCTTCGATCATCTCGAAAGATGATGTTTTGATGGATGCAGATGGACCTCGAAGGATATACCATCCTTCGAGGTATGCATGAATCCTTCGAAGACTTTATAATCGATAGATGATCCTTCGACCATCTATCGAATCCTTCGGACAAGACATGCTGGGATGGGTGATGTGTGTAAAATGCAACATATAAAACACATCAATTAAGGCATAAAACTAACCCTTTTTAAGTACTAATGTTGGAAAAAGAGTGTTTTTGTCTTCCTTTTGTATTTTCAGGATGAAATGAGCTCAAAATCACAAAAGAAGCAAAAAGACCACTAATTCTACCATAAATACAAGAAAAGAAACAAAAGTAGACTGCCCGGACCCTCAACGGCACCTCCCAAAGCAAAAAGGAAGAAACAGAGTCTGAACACGCCCCGTGTCCAGCGAACACGGGGGCGTGCCCAGGAAGCAGCAGAAAAGACAAACCAGTAGAAGCTTCCATTGCCCACCACGGGGCCGTGTCCAGCGAGCACGGGGGCGTGGTGAAAGTACAGCAGGCGCATTAATTGTAATTCGCAATTACAATTAATGAGGAGAGAGAGTGTCAGGCGGGCACGGGGCCGTGTCCAGCGGGCACGGGGCCGTGTCCAGCGGACACGGGGCCGTGTCCAGCCTTCTGTTCAGCCTATAAATAGAGGAGCTTGGCTTCATTCTCTCTCATCCCTTGGCACACCACCTCTCTCACACTTCATCCACCACCCACCACCACCATAACACCATCATCCACCACCATCATCCATTGTCCATCGTAGAGTGTGTGAGTCGTCTCGGGATCCAAGATTGATCGTAAGAGTTCTTGACAATCAAGGCCATGTTTGCCTAAGTCTCTTACATCACTTGGTGAAGACAAGTGTTTAGTATAATACTTTTTATTTTTAATCTTTTGCACTTTTTATTTGGTTTTGTATTAATGACTTTAATAACTAGTTACTTATGTTGAAGGTGATCTTTCCTTATCGTTTGTCCGTGGTGTCTTGGCGTTATTTTACTGTCTATATAAAATAAAAGATTTTCACCATTCATATCTCCACGGTCTATATGGAGGTATGTTGGCTACCTGGTCGGGGGTTAAGGGAACGGTTTGGTAAGGGTCTTGCCCTTGTTCAGCGTTTAGAGGTCCTGCTTGGGACCTGGGTCAAATTTAGTAGGATCTCCTTCAATGCCCATAGGTATTGGATGGCGGGGATCCAAACTCTTTGACCCCCTCATAAGTTAACTACTATTAATACTATAACCCGGCTATTTAGGACTGTATCCCTGCTGACTCAGACTACTTAGCCGAGGGTAACGTCACCGCCAGAAGCGGGGCCTACCACAATTTGCATTAATAACTTAATTCATTATCTTTCAATAATCCGACCCTTTAGGATTGTATCCTTGCTGACTCAAACTACTGGGTTGAGGGTAACGTCGCCTTCAAAAGAGGGGCCTACTACAATAACTAAGATAATCTCTTAAACAAGTGCAAAAGTGCGAAAATAATCAAAGGTTATACTAATACACGTGTCGAATCCAAGTGATTCATCTTGTCTATCTGTTTTTATTTTATTTTTATTTTCAGCATTTAGTTAGTTTTTATTTCTCTTAGTTTAAAACATTTTTCTAACTTTTTGATTTGATTAGACGTTGAGGATAAACCGGTATTAAAAGCTCTTGTGTCCTTGGACGACCTCGGTATCTTACCAACACTATACTACGTCCACGATGGGTGCACTTGCCCATATGTGTGTTTAGTGTTAGTGAGTATCGTGTTTTATAAATTTAAAACTTGGCTAAAAGTGTAAAAAGGGCTTAAATATACATCAAAAATTATATTACACTACACACGCATCAAGTTTTTGGCGCCGTTGCCAGGGACACAAGGATTTTAAGAAAGTTAGGAATCAACGGCCTAATCATATTTTTATTTTTCTTTAATTTTTTAGGATTTTTTCTTAGATTTTTAGCTTCTGCAGAGCTCAGCACGGGGCCGTGCCTGGTCGGACACGGGCCGTGCTCAGCAAAGTTACTGGCAGTTTTTGTTTTTCAAGTTACAGAAGGCTGACCACGGGGCCGTGCCGGTGCAACACGGGGCCGTGTCCAACTTCCAGTAACTGGGATCTGGAAAACAATCACTGTATCTCCGACCACGGGGCCGTGGTGAACCTTCTGACCGACATTCCTTTTTGTTTTTATTGCAGGACTTGGAACCCGACACCATCCTCACGTAGTGTATGAGCTCCAGTTCCAATAAAGACATAAAAGAACCGTTAGAAGAACCCGAACGCTTTCTCAGAAAAAGATTAAAAGCCAAAAACCAAGAGAAGGTTTCGGGTGATCCACCCCCAATGGCGGACCAACGTACCCTTATGGATTATCTACGGCCCACCGTAGGTAATCTAGGCGCCGCTATCAATGCTCCGAATGTCGAAGCCAATAACTTCGAACTTCGACCGCATTTGATACAAATGCTCCAAAACTCCGCAACCTTCCACGGGCTTGCGGACGAGGATCCTCATCTACATATAACTAATTTCTTAGAAATATGTGACACCTTTCGGATCAATGGAGCATCAAACGACGCCATACGCCTCCGTATGTTTCCGTTCTCACTAAAAGACCGAGCGAAAGCTTGGCTCAACACCCTCCCAGCTGGTTCGGTAAACACCTGGGATGAACTAGCCCAAAAATTTCTATATAAGTATTTCCCTCCTTCTAAAACTGCTAAATTAATGGCTGAAATTAACACATACTCACAAGAGGACGGGGAATCCTTATATGAAACATGGGAAAGGTTCAAGGAGCTATTACGCAAGTGTCCCCATCATGGCCTCGCAATATGGCAACAAGTATCCACTTTCTACAATGGATTGTTGCCACACACTAGGCAGACACTTGACTCTAGCTCCGGGGGACTTTTAGGTAATCGACGCCCACACGAAATATATAATCAAATTGAGGAAATTGCTCAAACCAATTTTCAATGGCACACTCCCCGGGGAAATAAGTCTATCGCCCCGGGCGCCCATAAGGTCGACGAAAGCACCTCTTTACAAGCCCAAATCGAGGCCCTTTCTTCAAAAATAAAAAAATTAGAAATGACAAAAACAGTCTCGGTTATGGCTTGTGAAGGGTGTGGTGGGTCACATGAAAATTGGAGTTGCATGAAAGAAACGGACGATCAACAAGAAATGGTAAACTACATTGATAATAGACCTAGGCCGTCGGGTCCTCCAACGGGAACTTACAACCAAGGATGGCGAAACCACCCAAACCTTGGTTGGAGGGAAACCGGCAATAGTAGTAACCAACAAACCCAACGAACAAACTTTCAGCAATCAAGAAATGAGTCACAAAATTTCACTCAACAACAAGGTGGACGAGAAAGGCTCGAAGATACTATATCTCGCCTCGTCTCCGACACTGAAAAGAAAAACTCGGAAAGATTTCTACAATTAGAATCTAATTTTAGGAATCAACAAGCTAGCATTCAAAACATAGAAAAACAAATAAATCAACTAGCACAAAATTTTTCCGAGAGACCACAAGGCGCATTACCTAGCAATACCGAAACAAACCCAAAGGCGCAAGTTCACCTCATCACACTACGAAACCGCACCGTAGGGCCTGCAGAAGTACCTCCACCAACGGAAGAAACAATGCCGACACATCTGCAGGAAAGGAACTCTTCCCCATCACCAGAACCTACCAAGGTTCCTCGAGTTCCATACCCCGGTAGGTTAATTCGTCAAAAAACCAATGAGCAATTCGCAAAATTCGAAAGTCTGTTAAAACAATTGCATGTCAATATTCCTTTTATCGAAGTCCTAACCCAAATGCCCAAATACTCTAAATTTATGAGGGACTTCCTTACACATAAAAAGAAAATTGAAAATTTTCAATTAGTTAATTTAGGCGAAGAATGCTCTGCCCTCGTACTCAATAAACTACCCCAAAAGAAAATCGATCCCGGAAGTTTCACGATTCCATGTTCAATAGGGGAGTCACCCGTTCGCAATGCCTTGGCCGACTTAGGGGCTAGCATTAACCTCATGCCCTCATCAATGTTCAAAAGGCTTGGCTTGGGAACCACGAGCCCTACAAAAATAAGCATACAACTCGCTGATCGATCAGTCAAGTTCCCACAAGGTGTCATCGAGAATGTCTTGGTAAGGGTAAGCAAATTCGTTTATCCCGTTGACTTCGTCATACTTGACATGGAGGAAGACACCGAGGTCCCCCTTATCCTAGGGAGACCCTTCCTTGCCACAGCACAAGCAGTGGTAGACATGAATGAAGGGACACTGACTTTGAGGTATGGGGACGATGAGGTGAAGTTCGGAGTTGGGAAGAAAATAGAGGACGACGACCCAGTCAATTACATGAAGGTTATTGATTCAAGCTTGGATGCCGCTCTCCGACGGTGTAACTTGGGAAGCCAGGCACTCCACTCAGAAGAGATATAACCAGAAATCGGGTCTAGCCAAGGACCCTTATAAACGTGGCGCACCACGGAGGCATTCCGCGGATCTATCCTTAGTTTAGTTAGTTTAATCTTTTAGTTTTTGCAGAATAAAACACACTCATGGTGGTAATGGATGAAAAAGGGAACGGGAAAAATGGAACCATGCACGAAGAACAGAGCAACCCGACAAAAATCTCCATCACAGAAGGCTCAACACGGGCCGTGCCCAACCAACACGGCCCCGTGCTGAGCCCCTGCAGAAAAATCACCCAGTTCAGGTAACTGGACACGGGCCGTGTTCAGCGGACACGCCCCCGTGTCCAGGCTTCTGTTTCAATTCTGTAATTTCTGTTACTGGCACTTGACCACGGGGCCGTGCCCGGTGAACACGGGGCCGTGTCCAGGATGCCAGTAACATAAATCTTTGCTTTTTAACACACTTTTATACATTCTAATCAACCAAAAATATTGTTTTTGGACACATTGAGGACAATGTGTAATTTAAGTGTGGGGGGGATGCTAAAACCTTGAAATTTTGCAAAATCCTAAACACAAGCCTTACACAAAACTCTATTGGAACCGCTAAACACCCCAAATTTTTTCAAAAACTTTTTCATTTTTTTTATTTACTTGTCTTAGTTTAAGTTGGGAATAACAAGTTCTAAAAAGGTTATATTTTTACAAGTTTACAACCGATAGCGTCGTGATAAAAAAGGAACCAACATAAGAAAATTATGAAACGGCATAACAAGTCTAGTTTAAAATTCGATTATATATGCTTGGTCACATTAAAAACCCATTCCCACAAAAGTGAGTTTTGAGCCTTTATTGAGCATAAAAATACACATATTTAGATTAAATGCTCATTTTTCGTTTCTTGTGTGAATAGCCGCTCGGTCCTTACAAATCTAGAACTTGCCACGACGATACATTCCCGGTCCTTACCAACTTAAACCCAAGTAAGTAAATGATGGAGGCATTAGGACTAACTATTTTTCTTTCAAAACCATTATTTTTCAATTTTTTTTTACCTACCCAAAATCCCCCTAGATAGCCCCTTTGAGCCTAAACCTTTCATTTCATTACCCCAAAAACCATTTTTACCCACCAAAAACCTTTTTCATTTTTTCACCCTTTATTTTAGTAACAAGCTCGATTTTTCGTCAACTTGCCCTTTCATGTGACATCAAAAAAAAAAATTAAAAAAAAAATATATATATATATATATATATATATATATATGATGAAGTCAAAAACAAACAAAAGCTATAAAAAGCTTGTTTGGAGAAATACTTCAAAAATAAAAAGTCACTAAAAATAAGGTACTTCACGAAAACCGACGCTTGTTACGATTTTTCGCCCTTTTTACTAACCACTAACCAACCTCCCACCTTTAAACCCAAGCCTTCACCCAAAAAGTCCTCTTGATATTTACAAAGGTAAAAAGTTAAAAAGGAGGACGATTGATTGCTTGGAAAGCCTATGGAAAGACGTAAGTTCCGTGCCGCTCTCGAGTGATTCACTAAAATATACACCTTCGGCCGAGTGTTGAGTGATCTCCCGTGAGGTATGTGAACTTGTATATAAATGGAATTTTAATGAGGCATGCTATGCCTAAATAAATAATTTATCTTATGAAAAGTTCAAAATAAATCATAACGAATAGGATTGTAAATAAATAAAAATAAAGCCTATACAAACCTTGGATTCCCGACACTCTAGGACAAGCTAAAAACTTCTCTTCTACCTATTCCATTTGGGAGTGTAAGCCACATTTAAAGAGTTTTGCTTGAGGACAAGCAAAAGTTCAAGTGTGGGGGTATTTGATGTGTGTAAAATGCAACATATAAAACACATCAATTAAGGCATAAAACTAACCCTTTTTAAGTACTAATGTTGGAAAAAGAGTGTTTTTGTCTTCCTTTTGTATTTTCAGGATGAAATGAGCTCAAAATCACAAAAGAAGCAAAAAGACCACTAATTCTACCATAAATACAAGAAAAGGAACAAAAGTAGACTGCCCGGACCCTCAACGGCACCTCCCAAAGCAAAAAGGAAGAAACAGAGTCTGAACACGCCCCGTGTCCAGCGAACACGGGGGCGTGCCCAGGAAGCAGCAGAAAAGACAAACCAGTAGAAGCTTCCATTGCCCACCACGGGGCCGTGTCCAGCGAGCACGGGGGCGTGGTGAAAGTACAGCAGGCGCATTAATTGTAATTCGCAATTACAATTAATGAGGAGAGAGAGTGTCAGGCGGGCACGGGGTCGTGTCCAGCGGACACGGGGCCGTGTCCAGCCTTCTGTTCAGCCTATAAATAGAGGAGCTTGGCTTCATTCTCTCTCATCCCTTGGCACACCACCTCTCTCACACTTCATCCACCACCCACCACCACCATAACACCATCATCCACCACCATCATCCATTGTCCATCGTAGAGTGTGTGAGTCGTCTCGGGATCCAAGATTGATCGTAAGAGTTCTTGACAATCAAGGCCATGTTTGCCTAAGTCTCTTACATCACTTGGTGAAGACAAGTGTTTAGTATAATACTTTTTATTTTTAATCTTTTGCACTTTTTATTTGGTTTTGTATTAATGACTTTAATAACTAGTTACTTATGTTGAAGGTGATCTTTCCTTATCGTTTGTCCGTGGTGTCTTGGCGTTATTTTACTATCTATATAAAATAAAAGATTTTCACCATTCATATCTCCACGGTCTATATGGAGGTATGTTGGCTACCTGGTCGGGGGTTAAGGGAACGGTTTGGTAAGGGTCTTGCCCTTGTTCAGCGTTTAGAGGTCCTGCTTGGGACCTGGGTCAAATTTAGTAGGATCTCCTTCAATGCCCATAGGTATTGGATGGCGGGGATCCAAACTCTTTGACCCCCTCATAAGTTAACTACTATTAATACTATAACCCGGCTATTTAGGACTGTATCCCTGCTGACTCAGACTACTTAGCCGAGGGTAACGTCACCGCCAGAAGCGGGGCCTACCACAATTTGCATTAATAACTTAATTCATTATCTTTCAATAATCCGACCCTTTAGGATTGTATCCTTGCTGACTTAAACTACTGGGTTGAGGGTAACGTCGCCTTCAAAAGAGGGGCCTACTACAATAACTAAGATAATCTCTTAAACAAGTGCAAAAGTGCGAAAATAATCAAAGGTTATACTAATACATGTGTCGAATCCAAGTGATTCATCTTGTCTATCTGTTTTTATTTTATTTTTATTTTCAGCATTTAGTTAGTTTTTATTTCTCTTAGTTTAAAACATTTTTCTAACTTTTTGATTTGATTAGACGTTGAGGATAAACCGGTATTAAAAGCTCTTGTGTCCTTGGACGACCTCGGTATCTTACCAACACTATACTACGTCCACGATGGGTGCACTTGCCCATATGTGTGTTTAGTGTTAGTGAGTATCGTGTTTTATAAATTTAAAACTTGGCTAAAAGTGTAAAAAGGGCTTAAATATACATCAAAAATTATATTACACTACACACGCATCAATGGGTATATATACCCATGCAGTGTGTTGTGTTTCAGAGTGAGACACTTAGACAGTTGCACACCGAGAGATAGAGAGTTTCTTTGAGAGCATTCTGTCCGAAACACACACACACACTTTGAGAGTTTGCAAGTTTGATTTGTAAACATTGTGCTTGTAACCGGAACCTTCATACGTATTAATACAGTGGTGTTAATCGGTGAACTCTTGTGTGTTTGTTTCTCTACTTGCTTCATCCCGGTTTGCTTACTAGCTTGGATTCCGCACTCGCTAGTGGGTTTGTATAACAAGGTTTAGGTTCGTCATCCTCCGGAAAGGGACCTACAGTCTTGAATATGGTATTGATAAAAAATTTAATCCAACTGCCCCTGCTTGCGATGTTTCTGTTGACAAACCAAATCCTGGTTCGATTGCTTTGTATTGTCGTCACTTTCAGTGGTCTAATCTTCGTTACCCTTTTTCGTTTTTCGTTTTGAACTTGCTTGAGTATTATCGTGTTTCTTTTGGGCAAGTTCATCCGAAGGGGATGGCTAGGGTTTTGCACTTTGAAATGTTGTGTCGTGCTCTTGGGTATGATCCCTCTTTGTTGCTTTTTCGGAGATTTTTTCGTTTAGCCAAAAATGGTGATTGGTTCACCTTTGAGACATCAAAGGTTGATACTTGTCTTATTTCATCCATGGTTACAACGCTTGGGTCCTGGAAGGATCGGTTTTTCTGGGTTTCTGACTCCATCGTTCCTTTCAAAATGGTGTGGAGGCGTCCGGATGCTGTTCTTAATGATCCGGAGCCTTCTGAATCAGAGTTGAACGATGCTTTTCTTTCAGCCATTCGGGGGTGCCCTTCGAGGGTTCTTCCCTTTCCCGAACATTTGTTAGTGCTTTTAGGGGTTAGTAATATTTGGGGAAAAGCCGATCGGGATCCGGTGTTAATGAGAAATGGCATTGGTATGCATTTTTTCCCTTATGCCTTTTCTTATTTTACTTTGCTTATGCCTTATTTTCTTTTGTTTTGTTTTTACCAGTTATGTCTGCTTTGGACTTTATCAAGAGTGACGACACGTCCGATGTTGTGTTTGAGGATGCCCCGTCTGTTCCGGGTGAGAATGTTGTGGTTAGGACTTCCGAGCTAAGGTTTGAGGGCACGGGTTATGTTAGTGTTGCCAACGTTAAGGGTTTTACCAAGTCTAATGCCCCCAAGTCTTCAAGTCGCCGATCTTCTCGTCGTTTGCTGAAAGCTGGTCCTCAATCCACTTCTACTGAGCCAGTGGATTTGACTGATGATATTGAAGTTTCGGAGGATCAAGTTGAAACGGGTGTTGAACAGGACAAGGAGTTGGTTGTTCATGGCAAGAAGGTTCGAGGCAAGAAGGTTGTTCCTGTTCAGGAATCTTCAAGCAGGGACGCTGAAGGGTTGGACCCTGAAGGTATTTATGTGCCTGCTTGGCAAGTGAAGAATGATGATACCTTCAAGGATGCTGCTGTTTGTGAGGATGCTCTTAGTCATCTTGCTCCTCCCTCTGTTCGTGAAACCATTGCTGAGATGGACGATGACTTTATGTTATCTCGCATGGTTTTAACCACCTGTAACCTTGCTGCCATGCTTCCCCAAGGGATTACTCGGTTTCGCCAAAGGATGCGGGAGTATGAGGATTTCTCTAAGAAGAAGGATAAGATGAAATCCTCCCTAGCATCAATGAAGAAGGAAATAGCTGGGTTTGCAGAGAAGGAAGCAGCGTGGAAGAAGGAGGTTGATGGTTTGAAGAAGATGCATGATATTGAGATGGGTGACCTGAGGAAGAGCTTTGAAGCTAACTTGTTGAAGTTGAAGGCTGATCGGGAGGCCTTAGCTGTCCAGCAGCAGGCTTTTCGTGAAGAAAAGGAAGGGTTGAAAGCTTCATTTGGTCAAGTGACTGCGGACAATCAATGGTTGATCGAGCATGGTTTCCAGCAGGTTGTGACTTATCTTTTGCATTCCAAGGAATTTAACTCTGCCCTTGGTGATGTTTACACCAAGCTTTTGAACTTGGGGAAGCATCAAGGCCTTACTGCTGGCTACAAACTTCATGAGTCTGGACAACCCTTGGAGAAGTCACCCATGTTTCGCCCCGAGGCTTCTGATATCTTCAAGGCTTCTGTTGAGCAGATGGAGAGGCTAACTTACCCTTTCATTCATGAAGTATCATCTTGCTTTGGTAAGCCTTTGTCTGTTTTACAGGAATTGAAGCCTGAGGGGTTGAATGAGAAAGTTTGTGCTGAGGTTTTGGGTTCCTTGTCAAGGAAGAGGTCCTACTCTGGGGATAGTGATGATACCCTCTCGAGTTTGCCTGAAGCTTCAAAGGATGCTGGTTTAGAGACCTCTGCGGTTGGTGGTGAAGAAGGTGCTAAGATGAAGAAGACTGAGAAAGCCAAAAAGTCTAAGGCTGAAGGTTCCAAGCCTTCTGTTAACTGATATTTATTCGTAGCTTTCTTAGCAAACACTTAATGTCTGTAATGTTTTAAACAATGTTAGGTTTTTGGGAACCCTTAAGGTTCCTGTGGTTGGTTAGGCCTGTATGGCCATTGAACACTAGTTTTATTTGCAAGTCACTAGGGCTTGCTTTGACTACCTTCTGAAGGTCTTTTATGGCCTTCCTAACTATGATATGATAGTTGCTATGTTGTTGGTGTTATTTTTGTTTGCTCCATTTGCTTGGTTTGCCTTGTGAGGTTTCAACCCTTTAGGCTTTTTGTGTAGATGTTAATGGGTTGAAGCCTTTAACCTTTCAAGCTTATTTTCTGTTGGCTTGAGATTTGGGTAGCTTTTGGTTTGGTTTGTATGTTTAGTTGATAAGTTCGTTTATCTTTGTCCCTTATTTTTATTTTCTTGCCTTGTCTTTGTTTACTTTGTCTTTATGTTTTTTACACTTTAAAGGGTTCAGTGCTGCAGTCACTTTACCTTAGTGTTTATCATCAAGACGTAGTATCTATCCTTTTCTTTATTTCGTTGTAGTTTGTTTGATTTCGTAAGTCTATTTATTGAGTATGTTTTTTAGACTTAAGGAACGATTGGTGTAGGCTGTTCAAACCTGTCTATGAGACATTCTTGTTTTTTCTTAACAAATCTCATGGAGTTGTATTGATCTAGGAACTCACCCCTTATATAGGTCCATTCAACCCTTGAACCTATTGAGCGATATGGCCTGGGAGCTCATCCCCTTACATGGCCCTTGCCATGGAGTTTTTTGCTAGGTTCTCAACCTGATATTAGGATAGAAAGACAAGTTTGATAAAATGACTTCATTCATTCAAGCAATATCCGCTTTTACAAAAGGTTTTTCTTTTGATACAAACCAAACTTTCTAAACATAGAACTTTCTCAAGGTTTTTCCGTTCCAGTGCCTTGGGAGCCTTTTGCCTTCTAGATCTCCCAGCTTGTAGGACCCTTCTTTGTGTGCTTCGAGGATGGTGTATGGACCTTCCCATTTTGGGCCTAGTTTCCCTTGATTTTCTTTTTTGCTTGCTTCATTGTTTCTGAGGACTAGATCCCCTGGCCTGAATCGTTCGTTCTTGACCTTCTTGTTGTAGTAGCTTTCCATCCTTTGCTTGTATTTGGCTTCTTGTATTGCTGCTTGATCCCGGGCCTCCTCTAGGAGTTGTAAGTTCAACATGGTCTCTTGTGTGTTTACCTCGGGATCCATGTTGACAATTCGTTGGGTTACAACTCCTATTTCAGCGGGGATTACGGCTTCGGATCCAAATACCAAGCTGTAAGGTGTCTTTTTGTGACTTGCTTTTTCTGTTGTTCTGATTGCCCATAGAACGCTAGGCAATTCTTCCAGCCAATTACTTTCATACCTCCCCAATCTTGTTTTGATGCCTTCCACTATGCTTCTGTTGGTCCTTTCAACCTGGCCGTTTGACTGCGGGTAAGCCACTGAACTGAAGATTTGGTTGATCCTGTACTCCTTGCACCAAAGGCTGAAGGGTTTCTCGGCGAATTGTTTCCCATTATCGGTGACAATTACCCCTGGTAGCCCATAGCGGCAGATGATATTTTCCCAAACAAAGTCTATGACTTGCTTTCCTGTGATCTTGGCAAGGGGTTTAACCTCTGGCCATTTGCTGAAGTAGTCAATTGCTACCAACAAGAATTTTACTCCCCCTTTGCTTGGAGGGAATGGTCCAACAATGTCCATTCCCCATTTATGGAATGGCCATGCTGAGGTTATGGGGACCAAGTCATGTTTGGGATTTTTTGGTATTGGGGAGTGGATTTGACAGGCATCACATTTCTTCAATTGCTCGACGGTGTCACGATGCATTGAAGGCCAGAAATATCCCAGGTTCATGAGCTTTGCAACCACCGACCTAGCTCCAAAATGAGCTCCGCATATTCCTTCATGCACTTCCTTAACCAAATATTTGCTTTGTTCAGGGCCCACACACCTTAGCAATGGTGCAAGGTAACCTTTTTTATAGAGAGTTTCTCCTTGCAACACATATTGTCTTGCTTTGATCTTTACCCTTTCAGCTTCCATTTGATCATTAGGCAGTTCATTGTCTTGAAGGAATTTTTTGATAGGAGTCATCCAATTTGGATCTTCCTCGGTGACCACATCTTGTACTTCCAATTCATCAATCGACCGGGCCTTTAACACTTCAACCAACACCTTTTTCGTGAGGTGGGCGAACGTGAGAGATGCCAATTTGCTCAAGGCATCGGCCTTTTTGTTTTGGGATCTTGGAATCTGTTTGATGTTGCATGCCTGGAAGGTGTTCATTAACTCCTTAGATTTTTCTTTGTACTTTCTCATGTTGGGCTCCTTGGCGACATAGCTGTCATTAACTTGGCTTGATACTAGTAGTGAATCAGTGAACACTTCAAGCTTTTTGACTTTCATTTCTTTGGCCAGCCGTAGATCGGCGATCAGTGCTTCGTATTCAGCCTCGTTATTGGTGGTCTAAAAATTAAAACGGAGAGCATACGTGAATTCTAGCCCCTCAGGGTTGATTAGGACTAAACCAGCTCCTGACCCTTCAACGCTTGAAGCCCCATCAGTGAATAATTTCCAGGCTTCAGGGTTGGAGGGTTCAGCGGTTGTGGTGTTTACTTCTTCAATTGCTTGGCTTGGGACTTCGACTAGGAAATCAGCCAGGACCTGAGCTTTGATGGCTTTTCGTGGGACGTAGGTGATGTTATGTTCACCTAGTTCCACTGCCCATTTTGCCAACCTTCCTGAGTTCTCAGGTTTTTCAAGCACATTCTTGACAGGTTGGTCAGTGACCACTTGTATAGGATGTGCTTGGAAGTATCTTCTAAGCCTTCTGGCTGTTTGGACCAGGGCTAGAGCGAGTTTTTCAAGGGGAGGATATTTGGTTTCAGCTAGTTTTAGAGTTTTGCTGAAAAAATAAACGGGTACCTGAGCCTTGTCTCTTTCAATAGTGAGAACTGCACTGATGGCTTCGTCGGCAACTGAAAGGTACACCGATATGAGCTCCCCAGTTTCTGGTGCTGCGATATCAGGTAGGGAAGCTAAGTGCTGCTTCATTTGATTGAAAGCTTCTTCAGCTTCATCGGTCCATCTGAAATCTTTTTTATCTGAGCAGTTCTTGAGCGTTTTGTAGAATGGTAGAGACCTTTCGGCCAGCTTTGAGGTAAAACGCTTCAAGGCTGCAAGCTTCCCGTTCAAGCTTTCAACCTCCTTCTTGGTTCTTGGTGGTTTAGCTTCAAGGACAGCTTTTACCTTGTTAGGGTTGGCTTTGATACTTTGCTTTCCAACGATGTGACCCAGGAATTTTCCTTCATCAAATCCAAACGAGCATTTTTCCGGGTTAAGCTTCATGTTGATCTTTCTAAGGTTTTTGAAGGTTTCTTGGATATCGTCAAGCATTTGGTATTCCGTTTTGCTTTTGATCACCAGGTCATCATTACTTAATCATTAATAATAATAATAATAATTATAATAATAATAATAATAATAGTTTAGTTATATTGTTTAATTAATTAAAAAAAATAATTAAAAAAAGGGTTTTGTTTGTGAATTCGGTTTTGACAGGTTTTGAGGTGCGGTTTCGAAAGCGGGTTCGTTCATTAGTGTGCAAAGGATTTGAATTGGCGAGTACACGGGTTCTTGCTTTGGGTTTGTGTTGAGAAACTAGTAAAAAGCGCACATTTTTGGGAGATCAAATCTTAAAATGTCTTCTAAAAGAGAGATGCTTGAGCAGAAATTCGAAGGATTCAGTTACTCATACGGTGAATCTATAGATGCAGTGATTGGCCGGTTTGTTGAACTGCTTTCTGAAATGGAGAAGGCAGAAATGGTGGTGTCTACTCGCATAAGCAACAGAAAGCTTCTGGAGGCTATAAAAGGGATTCCAGATCAGGCGAACTGTAGTTGGTTTATGAATGTTAATCAGATAATGGTGACAACCGACGGCAACTGTTACAAAATGAAGTCAGATGAGCTGATCTCCCTCATCAAATCCTATGGCAATGCTGACTCATCACAAAATTCAGCATTTATGTTTAACAAACCCATGGCTCAAGAAGTTACTCGTGATCGTGAAGAGATACTTTCTGTATTTTGCACTCCTGAGTGTAGAAAAAGAAATGAGGCATATCGATTACACAACGCTGAGTTGATTCAAGACTACAACGACATAAAAAATAAAAATTTTACTTTATCAAAGAATGAAAAGCTTTATAAAGATAAAATTAAAGCTCAGCGAAAAGACATCATCAAACTTAAGGATGATGTTAGTGTAAAAACAGCCCATTTCTTGGAGGCACAGGAGAAAGTATGTATCTTGACCAAAGAACTGGAAGATATCAGAGAAAGATACCAGATTAACGAACTTAACATTAAGAAATTTGATTCTTCCAGCAAACTGGTCAAGAACTTGTGTGATCAGCAACTTGCATACAAGGAAAATAAAGGGCGTGGTTTGGGTTTTAATCAAGTTCCTCCTCCTTACAATGACAATTACACATACTTACCCATGACTGAGGAGGAATTGATGAATGAGAACAAGATGGCTTACGGTCCTAAAACTGATAAGTCATCAATCAACAGCAGACCTGTTGATAAAGGAGCGACTCCTTCGGTAAATCTTGTTTCCAAGGGTACTTTTGATCCTAATGCTTCGTCTTCTCTTGCAGATGAAGTTAAAGTTGAAGGTGTCGTTGAAAATGAACAAGCGTCAAGTTCTCATGTGTGTGACATTTTTGGCTCATTTTTACAATCTATGTTGAAGAATGTCAGGCCTGATGATTTGGGCGAAAACGTTGATGCTTGTGTTAGAGAGACTGAATCGGCAAATGAAACGAATGAGCCGGCTGAACCATCTGATTCCAAACGCGAATCACCTGAAGCAGCTGATTCTGAGAAATTGGAATCAGTTGATTCTAGTGAATTCATCTCAAGGATGTCATGCGCAGAACCGACTTGTGCTAAAAATTCGTCAAAGATTTCAGCTGAAGTTTCTGCTACAGTTTCTGGTATTTCATCCAACAAACCAGAACTCTCTGATTCTGTCAAAGCTGATGACATAAAGGATGAAGAGAAGACTAATGTGCATAAGGCTCCAAGTGCACAAGCTGAACAATCTGAACCTTCGGTTAGTGATGAAAAGGTTCAGATCAAGCAAAAAGAGCCGAAGCGAGCAGGTAAAGGACACGGAAAGAAGAAGCCTAAACATCAAAGACAAGCAGGCTCTCCACAGTCCTCAACGGGCAGCAATAGTCCTCAAAAGGCCCGTGATGTGAGAAATGCATTTGTTAAGCCAGTCAGTAATGGCAAATGTGAAAAATATGCATTTGACTGTGCTAACAAAGCTTTTGGAAAGACTGGTGAGATTTCTGCACAAGACCTGCAGTCTAATCAAAACAAGAAGAATCAAAAGAAATCTCAACCACAGAAGGCCCTTGCAAACGATAAGTATAGACATCCAAATTCATCGTCGTCTGCAAGAAATGTGCAACAAAATCAAGCACAGAAAGGACCGGTTCGTTCTTCAGGGCCTGGAAGAGCAAATCCAGCTGATCAGAATGCCTTCTACGTAAAGAGACAAACATGCTTCAATTGCGGCATTGCTGGTCACATTGCAAGAAATTGCACACATCGTCCCTATGTACCCTATTATATGCAAAATCAGAGGGTTACATCAAAGGGTAACTACCATTCCAAGCCGATGAAGGTATCATCACCTAAGGCAATGAAGAATGTGAATCCCAAGGTTAAACCTTCTGATGGGGATTGGAACGCTGCCAAAAACAAACGCAAAGCTGTTCAGGAACAAAAACAAAAATTTGTTTCCAAAACTAACAAACCTGAAACAGCTAAAGTTGCTCAACTGAAGGCAACAAATACGTTTGTTAAACCGAAACAAATATGGAAACCTAAATCCAAGGCAGTAACGTCTCCAATCCTTGAAACAAAAGGGGACTTGTGTTTGAAGGAAGTGTCTTACTTTGATGCTTCAGGTAAACCCAGGACCACTATGACCTGGGTACCCATGTCTTACTAATCTCCTTACTTTTCAGGAACAACCAAGGAGGAGCTGTTGACAATCTCTGGAATGTTGATAGCGGTTGTTCCAGAGATAAAAACGGGTAACATTTCACTGTTGCAAAAAGTTCAATTTTTTTACAGATGATATGTTTCCTTTGGAGGAGATAAAAGGAGTAAGAAATGATCAGCAAAAGGTACCGTTTAAATTCAGTACTTTGATATGATTTTGATTAGTCTTCAATCTGATGATAGAACGGTTAAGCAAAAATATTTTTTTTTCTCTTTTTCTTAGTTTATAACTTTGTATATAAAGTGTCCTTTCTCTAGTAAATGGTAAATTTGCGCAAAAATCCAAGATTTATGCACAAATTTAGGGGGAGAGAGAGACATATATAGAGTTTAGGGGGAGAAAACTAAGAAAATACAAAAAGAGTTTACTGTAAATAGGAGAAAATGAGAAAAACGCAAAAACATTAGAAAAATGAAAAAGCCAAAAAGAAAGATTGCATGATATGGGAAGTGAAATAAATGTTCGTGTTAAAGGGTTTGACTAACACATGTAAGGTGCCATAGCTGAAAAGACTAGGATCTACTGCGATATGTCGATAGGCTTGACGCTCAACATGATAAAAGATACTAAGTGATATAAACATAACGAACTATGTACCATGTGGGTAACATACCAACGGCGTATGATTTCATGGTCTTCAATCTTGCGTTGATAGATAGCCAACATCTGAGGTTTCGGGTCTTTATATTGTTGAATCATCCGGGGATATCTTGGTTGTCCTTCTGCTTAGAACTAAAATTGTACATGACCCCAGGAAAGAAAGTCACTTGGAATTAGCTCATTTCTATTTGAATGTCTGTATGTTTTCCCGATACACACAATTTTGATCTGATTCTGAAATCTTATTTGAAAAAAGTCGTGTACCTCCTCTGCTGCATCCAGATACATGCTGACCTGGAGGTGCTAGGCAACGACAGCTTCTGCTGCATCCAGATACATGTTGACCTAGCTGTACGTTGTCGCGCTGTAGATCTATACACCCGAAAGAGGCCCTCTAGTGCCCAAAAGAAACCCCAATAAACCAATATCAAATTGAGAAAAACTCATTTGATCTGTATATTATACCATCTATGCAAAAGATCTATTATGTTCTCTTCTCAACCTACTCCCAGTTAAGATTTCAGAGATCTGTATTGGACTTGTGAAATATGTGGTAGGGAAGCTACACATATGATAGAGTGTGCTGTTTACATTTCCGGGATTTGATTAGTATTTATCTGGGTGTTCATTGTTAAGAAATCAAAACATGATAAAACAGATTATATGCAGACCTAGACACAGTCAGGATATCTTAAAGGATGACATCAGTATACTCACTTGTTACGATGAATCGTTGTGCTTACCTTGATCGCGGGGGTATGCCTTGGAATGGGACACACGGGTATAATAGTATAATATCACCTTAAGCATATCACGAAGTTGAAAATTAAAAGTTGAGCGTTAAAGTTTAAGTGGACAAACATATTGGCAATCGCATAGACCAGTTTGATTAGGCTCGTACTGAAAAGTGTTCCTTAGTCTGCCTGAGAACGAATTTTGATCCCATTGCAATTGTAATTGTATATTATGGTAGTTGTTTATATTTTGAATTTTTATTTGTTAAGTTAAAAAATTTTAAAAAAAATGAAAAAATCCAAAAATAGAGTGCTTATTTGTTTCTTAAAATTAAAAAAATTATAACCGTTCTTGAAGATTTGACTGATCATCAAAAGTTAAAAGAATTTAAATTGTGAAATTTGATGTACCTAGTGTTCATATGGTACTCTCCCTGTTGCATAAGAAATGTTTGCTTATGAGTTTGTGAGCATGTGCAGAACTTGATTTCAATCAAGAACAGGGATTGGTGAAGATTGAGAAGCTGTTAGTTGCTGAAGAAGCCCAAAGCATCACAACAACAAGATGTACCTGAGTCAGAAGAACCGGATACGAGACGCCGTCTGACAATGAAAGTGCATTTGAAGAAGTACCGTGAACATGCTTGAAAGACAAAGATTGAAGAAGAAAAGAGCTGCTGAGAATCCTCCTCTCACATTCTTTTGACAAAGATATTTCAAGTGAATGCTGATAGAGATCCTGATATGAAGCTAACCACAGATCTGAAGAAAGAGACCCAGTGCTGAGAGTTCAGAAGTCAAGAATTTCCACAACATCTGCAGCATAGTGTCAACCATAGATTTCGTTGAAGACGTTACTGAATTCAAGTTATGAAGACAATTTGATGGCATCAGTCTAGGGGGAGATTGTTAGGCCCTAAAGTGTGAGACTGACGCATCAAATTAATACAACGGACTATGGTTACGAACTTAGCTTTACCGGGTTAGTTTATATTAGGTTGTGAACCTTTACAGGTCACTTGGGCTAAGCTTTAGGCCATGTGGGCCAAGCAGGCCCAAGGGGAGCCCATGTGGGAAGTGGGCTTGCCTAGGTATATAAACAAGTTTTCTACTTGTTTTAGGGTTTGATCTTGATAGTTACAAAATTCCTCCAGAGAGAGAGAGGCGATTTGGTGGAGTAGGAACTTGTACCAGACGGTTTTGCTAGTTGATAGTAATAGAATCGTGTGCAAGTTTGAAAGTGATTCGGTGTCGTGTTCTTCGTATTTTCAGTTTTGCTTGATTCTTGAATCACCAATTGATTGGATTCCGCACAATCAATTGGTTGTTTGATATCATTGAAAGATCCGTTTCACGGGACTTACACAATGAAACCAAGATTTTCTTTTCACATAATCCAAACAATATATTATTACTAATCATGGCAGAAAAATCGGTTGGGGGTGTAAAATGTAAATTTTTGTTAATTAGAAGGTAGTAGGTTAGAAGGTTAAGGGTATTTTTAAGTATAGTGGGTGTATGTCATGTTTACATGGTGCATGGGAATTTTTGTGACCATTATTAATTTAAAATAATAAAATAATATTTCTAACAATATTTTCATGTCTCGGGTAATGTCTGGTTGTTCGGTTTCGCATCGTTCCGTTAAAGCGTTTAATTGTCCCGTAAAGCGTCTTTTGTGCATCTTTTTGTAACGAAATTAATTCCTAACACATAGGAAAATATACCGGACTATTTAGTAACCTTTCTGTATACTACTAGTATGCTAACACGCACATGTAACTATAACACAGAAATCGAAGAGCAGTTAAATGATTCAGCACAGTCATCAAGTACTTTTATTATCATTAATAAATTGTACGGTTACATGCAAATTTGAGGGTTGTCACAACTATTTACGTCAAAATGATTGTTAAATCAAATTTGACTGTCCAAGCTCTGATACCAATTGTTAGGATCTGAGTTTGGATTGATTGTGATTTGTGTTTGAATTTAGATGAACAATAAAAAAGTAGTGCAGCGGAAATTAAATGGAAGCAAACTTTTCACAATCAAACAGAAGAAATGCTTTCAATCATACATTTTCAACACAGAATCAAATGGTTAAATTTATTTTAAATTCTGATTACAATGCATGTATGATTCGCAAACTCCCCCTCAGCCCGAGCTCAATATTTTTTTCGTGCAGGAAGAAGATGGTGAAAAGAGCTAAACAAAACAGTACAGAGCACTGTTCTATTTATAGGCACTAGCAAACTACTGAGCATCAAAGCTGACGTCACCATGAAAGTGACATCTAACCTCCTAACAAACTCTTAACAACTGACCTATACAAACATTGCTATGCTAACTACTGATGTTTCAATTCATTACATAAAGTAACCATAAACAGCTGCTGCATCCTTCCACTACTGTGAACCCAGCAGTACTTGTCATGATCAGCGGTGCTTGAAACAAGGCAGTAGATTGAGCAGCATAGCTTTAGTTCTTCAACCGACTTTGACTTGAACAGCAGTTGTAGGTCAGCAGTTTGCATGATCAGCAGATAGGAGGTCAGCAGATGTTGAAACCACTTTCAAGGGGAGAGACTTGCAACCAAACATCTGCTTATTCTGGATCCACTGCTCTGATCCAGTTTTGGCTTTCATTATCTGTTCCTTTGGTAGGGTTCAATCCCAACAAAACCCTAGTAGGCCCAATTGTTGATGTGGATGGATACGGGCAGTACCCGCTTAATGATGGTACGTGTTGTAGCTGACCCAGAACTTCTATGGGCCCTATAAATAGAACATTACGTCTAGGAAACCCTAGTTTTGCGAAGTTGGACGACTGAAAGAGCGAAAAAAAGGTTGTTTGAAGTTTTCAATCACATCTGAAGATCTAAGGAAGAGAAGACTTGAAGATCTAGCATATAGGAGATCACCCCAGTGATTCTTATTAAGTTAGAACCTTTATATTTATTGTTTTCTAGAATCTATATCATGTATTTAATGAAATCTTGTTTTCTAGTTATGTGTACGGCTAGCTAACCACCGTCTAGCCGATTAGGTAGGATAAATATTAGTACTTTGTTGAGTTGAATGATTTTTTTATGAAAGTGTGATTATAGATAAGTGTTTATCAATGAACTTGTGATGTGTTTATCTATATGCTATGTTTTGATCTTTGAATGAGTTTGTGTGGGTAATCTAGGTCTTTTTGTGAAGTTATGCATATTTGATTTGTTTTATCTATTTCTAAAATATATATCGATCGTTAATATAGGGCTTGAAACTTAGTAGGTCACAGACAGATTTGTTCAAGGTTAGTAAAGTGTATGGGTTACCTATGCGAAGAACTTGATTAAAAGAGTTAATAAATTAGTTAGAGTTTGATTGAAACTGAGTCATATAGACAGTAAATCGCTCATTTTGTGAATCTATATAACTATACGATAAAAGAGGCTCTAAATCACAAGAGATATGTAAATCACTTTGCTACTTAAAACCAGATAGTTAGATTTGTCTATAGCTTGAGTATTCGGTGTTATGTGGTCAACCTAGTAGGGTAATGGTCTTTTAGCACTTAAGACCTCATTTATGGTTTCTACTATATTGAAATTTTCATACATACATAATCTGTACAACTTTGCAAAAAGTACTAAGAGGATTCTGATCTTGACTGGTTATTCTTTCTTACATTTGATTCCTTAAAAAACTATACTATATTCTGATGGGTACGATTGTCTGTTACGTGTGTAGTTAATATTATTTAAGTCTTTTAACTTAAAACTCGTCTGTGTGTTTCAATTGTATTTGTTATTGTTATTGTCTAAACACGTCACATAACGTGTTCTTTAGATTGATGTGTCTTACTGTCATGGTTGATTCGAAGCATTGAGCATGGTTCTTTTGTTGCTTGATTCATCTAAGCTGTTCAACATTTGTCCACAACTTTACCTCTTCTGTGTACGGTTAATGCAAGGCACGGCTCTAGCCGTAGTGATTTTGTTCAATATTTATTTTTCTTGATTGATTATTTGGACATCCTTTCTAGTAATTGGATTGACATTTTTTTCATCAAAATAAGTAATAGTAATGATTATATTTCACAATGTGTAACCATGTATGCACTAACATTGAGATAAGGCTGACCCAAACCCAAGTATTTTGAGGCTTGAACTTTAGGCCTCCAAATCAATAGGGTCTTCAACTTTAATAAAAATTATATATGATATCTGGGTTTGGTTGAACTTATCTTTACACATACAAAAGTTGTATACAAATACAAAAAAAGATAAATAAATAAATTAACTTCGCCAACAATAAACCTTTAAGTTTATTTTACTGGTCCCAAGCCCGGGTAAAGGAGGATTTTTCTCAAATAGTGTTTTTTTGTTTTTGGAAAAATGCCTCAAGTTTTTAATCCGCTTTAGGCCACCAAAATGGTTGAACCGACCCTATATGGAGACTAATATCCATGACAAAGTCGCACTAGATGTAACAATAATGTGCACACATTGCAAGATTAAACTTGCATGTCACACAAGGCAACACCTTGACGTCGTGTCACACATTGTGCAATAAACTTCCTGAGTTTACTTATTTTGATGTGTACACTTTGTAGACTTATTCCACACCTTGTGAATAATTATTAACGGGATATTTGGATCTAAGTCTAAATATGAAATGATTAATGCATTACGGTTGAATGGTATATACTAGTAACACGTCATATACTAACTAGATTAAGAACATGGGATTGTACTTAAGTAATCATCAGGGTTAACTATGTGTTCAAATCTAGCTAGATAGTTGTCGGGATGCTTTATGAGTTTGCGATGATTCAAGTCATACGATGTGTGTGAAACCCAACATACATACCACATGAAACTTAAGGTTTCGACTTTCGAGCATTTGTGGACCAATTTTTTGATTGTTACATGGAATCTATGAATTATACATGAATTAGAATCATTGCTCAAATCCCGTTTTAAAGTTTTAGCACATAGAGCAGAGCCGTTCCCGAAAACTCTCGAAAAAATTTAGGTTTCTCGGGCGACGAAAAGAATTGTGCCCAAAATTATGGTTAAGGGTAAATGAATTAAAAAATAAAAACTTAGTGATGGAGCAAAGACTCAAACTTGAGACCTTTACATTATTTTGAGATTGTTTTTTTCTACTACATCACCAATACTTTTTTGCATAATAAACAAACTAGGTTATTGCCCCGTGTAATACACGGGGTGAATCATAATTATAATGTGAAATAAAAAAAATATGTTCATAATATTTTCTAAGTATATATATATATATAATATACAGTAATATGCAGACCAAATACGAAATAAATATTGAAGTTTGTATAGCCATTCATAATAATATGATCTGTTATTTGTTTTAGGATTTGTCATAGGAACTTAAAATTTTGTACCACTACTAATATTTATTGTGACATTTTCTTATTCAAAGGTAACGTGTCTGATTTTATCTGATAATAGATTATTCTGACGGGTTAATGTTGGCATAATATTATATTTTCTACCATCCAAATATAGTTTCCTCATTTTCGCTATCATTAACATTAATATAAGGTATGCTCGTATTCAAAGCTATAAACCAATATGAGTTGTACGAAATAATTACTTTTATCACAATTAGTAAGGAAACCAATAAAAACTATTGATAATGTAATATGTCCCATACCATTTGGAAGGTCTGAAAAAGGACTTCTAGACAGATAAAAGTAATATAAATGAATAGACAAAAATTGAATCAATAAAACCAATTAACTATAGTTGAGAAAATACTATGTATAGTGTAATACTTTACATGTACAGTTGAACCAATGAAACATATATATAAGTGAAAAAATAAAAATACAGACATGAGGCACCATACGACAACTAAGTAAATATATTTTTTTTTTTAAAAAAAAGTTATGACATTCCGCATGTGAAGATACCTTTCACAGACCTCTACATCTTAGTTACAATAGGAAAAATTATGTATGTTAAGAGTTCACCTTGTTTTAAAACACATATATCTAACTTATCTAAAAATACATGATGTTTTCTATGTGACATAGATAATATGCATATTACTTATTTGACATGGTAAACTTATCTAAAAAAATATGATGTTTTCTATGTGACATAGATAATATGCATAGTATATGAAGAGTAAAAAAAACATATCTAGTATTTAGAATGAAGTGGAGTTTAATTCTAAATATTTGATGTAATATATTGAATATTAAATAATGATTTTTTATATTCTTGACAAAACTTTAATTATCACAAAAATCTAATTTGATTCTAGAAGGGAAAGTAAAACTTACGAAATTGATTAAATAGTTACTAATTTTATGGGTTTTTGTTTAATAATTTCATATCAAAATTAAATCCATAAATTATAGATTAGATTTAAGACATATTTTAGACTTTAGATTTACAATCAAAATAAAATTCTAATATAATGTTTAAATCTTTTTAGTTTAAAATTTAAAATTTATCAATAAATTATTGATGCCCTCATTGAATGACATGTGTCTCAAATTAGGTTTCTTTTATTATATAGTATAGATTAATATCTAAATATATAATTTAATAAATATATACAAGCTTATAAAGACTTTCGGGCCTTTTGAAATTTTGGGCCTTGGGCGTCAGCACAGGTTAGCCGACCCCAGAGCCGGCCCTGTTATAGAGTTTTGTTTAAACTTTGGGTAACTGTCAAGATTCACAACTAACCAAAATTAAAACATTTGCTTCACCATCATTTTATCTATAAGTCAACTTCGAGAAATATGCTTCACCTTATTATTGTTGGAGTAAATTACGTTTCTAGCCCTTGTGGTTATATCACTTTTACTATGTTAGCCCAAAATAAGAATTTTTAACATATTTGCTCTAATGGAAGCCATAATATTCTTCATGCCCCTATGGTTTCTATAACTAATTATTTTGGCCCCTAACTCTAGAGATCATGGGGGCCAAAATGGTTAGTTATGAAGACCATGGGGGCTAAAATAGTTAGACTTAGGGGCCAAAATGGTTAGTTATAGAGACCATGGGGGCAGATATGTTAAAAATTCTTATTTTGGGCTAATATAGTAAAAGTGATATAAACACAGGGGCCAAAAACGTAATTTACTCTTATTGTTGAGTTTTAGTTGCTTCTATTGTATTGTATTTTCAATATCTACAAAAACAATGGGCGGCGGCAATAGTTCTTGGATTCCACCGGTGGAAAAAGGCGATTGAGCCTTTTTTTTCTTTTTCTTTTTTTCTATTTGCCCTCTGTTTAAAGTTACGATGTTGCCCCTGTTAAAAAATACAGTTTTGTCATCGCTTTAGCTTTTGGCAAATTACGATTTTACCTTAGCCAAAAAATACAATTTTGCCCCAGTTAAAAATTACAGAATTGCCATCGTTTTAGTTATTTTTTTTAAATCCCCATTGGCCCGTGTATGATACGATTTTACCCCAGTTAAAAATTAGCCCCTATTCAAAGTTACGATTTTGCCCCTGGTTAAAATATAACAGTATCAACATCGCTTTAGCTTTTGATAAATTATGATTTTAGCCTAGCCAAAAATTACAATTTTTCCCCTAGCTCAAAATTACAGTATTGTCATTGTTTTAGTTTTTTAACAAAATTATAGAAGTGTTTTGTTTTAATTGGTTGACTCGATTTAATATTTATTCGTGCCAAGCGGCTGCCTAACACTCGCTCATTAGTCCAGACAAATTACAGTTTTGCCCCGACCTCAAAATTACGGTCTTGCCATCGATTTAGTTTTTTTTTTCTAGCAAAATTATGCTATTGTTTTTTTAATTGTTTGAAAAATATTCAGCCTAACGCCCCGCAACGCGGACGAGGCATCAACTACTTTATAACAAAACCAATTGGTGAATAGTAAATCAATAATTTTTCTTAGTTTTACTTTTTCTACTAAACTATATTTTTCTAACTAGGTCAAATGTCTTTTGTTAATTTATTATTATAATTTTAAATTATTTTTTTATTGTTATAACTAATTTTTAGCACATTTTTCTTTACTATTATAACTTTCTTTTTGATATGCTTATTTCTGTTAATGTTAACTCAAAATAGATTTGTGAATGGTAATTACAAGTAATCGAACTACAAACGTACATTTCATCAAAACTACCTTACCGTTTAGTTTTTGTTATATGTGATGTATAATTCGTCATATTAATAATATGATATAATACAAAGTTCGTATAAACCATTGCAATGTGCTTGCTTTTTTCTATGTTTCGATAAAAGTTTCATTCAAAATTGAACATGTCAAATACAATGTTATTTTTTTGTTAACTATTGTAACGAACCGCATGTTTGAACAACATCAGTATTGGTATTCATTTTATGGTTGTCTTGACATTCCAGTGTATATTCCATTCAAAACAAAGTTGTATTCACACTTGTATTCATTTTTATCTCTTTTGGTTGTTATAACGAGTATCTATTCCGTGCCGGTATCTTAACGTACTAAGGCAATGCCGACCAAAATCCGCAGCGAAACGCGGGAATCACACTAGTTTTAAACCAGAAAAAAAAAGTCAACAGTATCTTTAAATTAATTAAGTGGGTAAACTCAAACATTGTACATTGGGAAAATTACTATAGTGTCAATTGACCAATCAACATTACCAAATTGTCGCACTCAAGCTCCTTTGGACGGACTCCTACACCATGGGAGGAGTCCATTTGACAAATGGCATTTGTCACTTGAAGAGTCCATGTATGAGGAGCTGACACGTGTCTGACATAAAGGTTGGCTGACTCCTCCCATTTTGGCTGACTCCTCCCATTGCTTGGCGGACTCCTCCCATTTTGGCTGACTCTTCCGAAGCGTCAGTGAATTCTTCCGAAGCGTCATGGACTCTTCCGAAACGTCATGAACTCCTCTCTAAATTAAGCAATACTCATAATTTTATTATTTTATTTATCCCAGAAAATCATAAACTTGATTTTGTATAATATCTATTATAGTGTATAATAATGAAAACCTGCTCAAAACATCTAATGTAGTATATAATAAGGAAAATAAAAAAACATATATTATTAAGAAAATACCAAACTATGACAAAAATTAAAATAAACATACCTACGTATTCAACTTTTTTTTAAAAGTTAACGAACTTAGGTTATTAGAAAAAAATCAAGTTGAATGAAAATTAAACGGGTTAAAGGCTTATATTATTTAAAGTTTCTAAAATTAGTCTACTTTAAATACAATCATGTTTTCAGCAAAATTATATCGATACATCAAGCAATTACTAAACGCACCTGCCTACTTAGTTTTTCTAAAAGATTATTAAAGAAAAAACAAACTAAATGAAAATAAAATAGAGTAAAAATGTATATTAGTAAAGTATATTATTTAATGTAGAAGAGTAAAATTTAAACATTAAAAAACGTTACAAAAATATTAAAAAAACATTATAAAAATATTTTAACAATCTTTTATAAAATAATAAAATTATGAGTATTGCTTAATTTAGGGAGGAGTCCATTGACGCTTCGGAAGAGTCCATGACGCTTCGGAAGAGTCCACTGACGATTCGGAAGAGTCAGCCAAAATGGGAGGAGTCCGCCGAGCAATGGAAGGAGTCAGCCAACTTTATGTCGGACACGTGTCAGCTTCTCATACATGGGCTCTTCAAGTGACAAATGGACTCCTCCCATGGTGGAGGAGTCCGTCCAAGGAGGCTTGAGGGTGACAATTTGGTAATGTTGGTTGGTCAAGTGACATTTTGGTAATTTTCCCTTGTATATTTATACATTTTATAAAAGCATCAACTCTGTCCCGAAAACACTTAAAATCGTGTAACCCGACCACTACCTATTTTATTTAACCCATATATTTAAATGTATCAAACCGGTTGGCGGTTAATAAATGATTTGTAAATGTGCTAATCAGGTTGGTGGGTTGTAGCAAATTGGTTGAACATATCGTAAACGGGTTAACGAGTCATCCTGTTTAATCAAATAAGTTGGCATGATAGACATGTATAGTTAAGTGGTTTAATATTATCAAACCACACACACTACCCCGTCTATTAAATGAGTCGGATATAATAACTCAAAACTCATACATTTTTTAATCATGTTATTTTATTGAAATTAAAACTATCATTTCTTTGAATCAACACTTCAAACTAGATAAATTAAATGGGTGTGTTGATCTTTTGAAGTGTTGTAGAATTGTTTGGATATAAGAAAACATAGTTAGGAGTTAAGACTAAGCAAAATCTAAACCAGTTTTTACATTTACAGAATTATAGGTAAATGATTAGACTTTGCCATGGATTTGGGTTACCCGGGTTAATTAGGATTGGACCCAATACCAATCCTAAGTTTATCTAACCTAACCATGTTAAGAAACTTTTATACTTCTGATATATTTTACAACCAACAATGGCCGTTGTGTATTGCTTGGGTGTATTTTGAATTATATTAGAGTAAATTACTATTTGTTCAATGTGGTTTAACCAATTTAACTCATTCAATCTATAAAGAAATCTTGATATATCGTACCCTAAGATTGCATTTTTATAATGGTTTTGGTCCCTAACACTAATTTTATTACTTTTTTCCAGTTATGTAAAAGGGTATTATGGTTTTTTTAAAGCTTAGAGGTTGTTTATGTAAGTTACAAAGTTCTTTTAATATTTTTATTTATGTAATTACTCATTTTTTTTATTTCGTTATTTCACGATTATTATTTAATAAAATACGTTCTAAATATAAAAATAAATACATATTTTAGTTTCAATATCATATGTTTTTTTATATTTTTTAAACAATTTTTTTTAAAGTCGTTCATTTTTAAAACCGTTTATTTTTAAAGCGTTCCTTTTAGAACCGTTTTTGTAAAGCGTTCCTTTTATTTTTTTAAAGCGTAATTCCATTATTTGGATTGTTCCTTTGTTCGAAGTACGTTCATTTTTTAAACCTTTTGTTTATTAAAATCATTTGCTTTCTAAAACCTTAGATTTTTAACATAATTTTTTAATATCTTTTGTTTTTTATAAGCGCCGTTTGTTAATCTTCAAAAAAACCGTTCGTTTGTTTAAAATTTCATTTTTTTAAGTTTATTTTTTCTAACAACTATAAATAAATTATAGAATACAAAGTTTAAAAACGAACTATTTTAAAAAATAGTTGTTTTTAAAATACATGGTTAAAAAAAGAGTAAAATACCAAAATCGTCCCTTAGGTTTAAAAACGGTTTTAAAATACACTGTTTTTAATATACACGATTAATAAACGAACTATTTGTATTTTATTAAATAATAATCTTAAAAATAATAAAAAGAGTAAAATGCCAAAATCAACCCTTAGTTTAGTCATTATTGTTTGTTCCATTTAGAATGACTTTTATGTGCATTTGAGTCCTTTAGGTTTGCGTTTTATTGCATTTTCATCCTTGAGTTTGGCAATTTATTACGACTTTCGTCCCTCGAAATTTGGCCCTCAGGGATGAAAATGGTAAGATTTCAAACTTTTTTTTATGAAAATGGCACCTCAGGGACGAAAATCGCAAAAGTGATCAAACTACAGGGACGAATGTAACATTTTACTCTAATAAAAAAGATAAGTAATTACATAGATAATCTCTTAAATATTAAAAGACCATAATACCCTTATACTTAACTGGAAAAAAAGTAACAAAGTTACTGTTAGGAGCCAAAACCATTATAAAATGCAATCTTAGGGTCTGAGATGTCAAAAAATTCCCTTTTGAACTAAAGGGACTAAACTGGTAAAACCACATGAGCCAAAATAGTAATTTACTCTTCATATTATTATGAAATTTAAGTTGACATATTTTAAGATTAAAAAAGAATATTCTACAATCGTGCATTTATGGACTAGATTTGTTAGTTTTGGGCACGAATCTAACACATAACTCGTGGTTTAGGTTTAGTATAAACATGTTAAGGCCACTTTCAAGTCCAACACGTGAACATGTTTTGCTAAAGGGATCGTGCTCAGATTGACCTGTTGGATTCGCAGGTTAACGCATTTAACCCGTTTAATTTTATATTCATAGGTTGCCTTACGTAAAACTGTTAAACTCGTCATGTAAAAGGTAAACCTAGCTCATCAAGCAATCAAACTAATCCAGCATCACATTAAAAAACTGTTGGATAAATCAAGTTCAAGAATGCCTTGACATGGTAACATATTTGTTGAATTATTACTTGTACATAATGCTTTGAAGAAATGATGCGAGAGAAAGAGAGAAGGTTATCACAATACATATAATTGAGTTCTTAAAATATTTTTAGTTCACATGTATTCTTAGTTTTCAGCAAATAAAATGGAATATAATCATAAATGATGTAAAGCATTCCATAAATATCATTATGCTCAATGAAGCCCATAACACTGAATTGGTGGATCATATCAAGAACCTGTTTAACCCACTAAAGCCTGTCCAAAGATGATTAACCCCCCTGCTTTTATGTGGGCCCACTAATAAAATTACATAAACTTATTGGAAAAAAAATTAAGACTATGTGTTATCATAAAGCTCAGGCTTTGTTGGTATACCACATCAACAAATAAAGCCCAAACACACCATAACATCTTAGAGCAAATTGGGGCTTTGGGCAAATTAGTTGGGCTAGCCACAACATTGTGTGCTGTAAAAGTAATATAGTTGGTTGGTGATATAAAGTTTCTTTTATGAAGTTGACTTTGGAAACCAAAATAATCAAAAGGTAATATTTTATTTTATTTTTAATTGGTATTTTTGAGTATATGAGTAAAAATATTACCGTTTGATTATTTTGGTTTCCAAAGTCAATTTCATAAAAGAATCTTTATGTCACCAACCAACAACCAACTATATTACTTTTGCAGCACATTTTGCAGCACACAATGCCGTGGCTAGCCCCACCTAATTTGTCTAAAGCCCCAATTTGCTCCAAGGTGTTATGGTGTATTTGGGCTTTGTTTGCTGATGTGGCATACCAACAAAGCCCTAGGCTTTATGATAACACATAGTCTTACACCTCTTTTGGGCAATTCTGAGTGAGAAAAAAGTGTGCATACGTGTCACCTACATGATAACACTTTTTTCTCATCCAAGCCCCATAACACATGACCTAAGTAGATGAAATAATAATATTATTAGAATAACTTAAACTACACCCTATGAATTAATAATTTATGTAAACGAACCAATAAACGTTCATTGAAGTGAACTGAACTGTTTGATGAGTCATTCATTTATTGAATAAACGAACGGACATAAACAATATTTTTTTGGTTGCTTTAGTTAAACTAGCCCATGTTACCACTTCCAAACAAAAGGCTGTTTTCATAGATCTCAAATTGTATAATGTAGTGTATATGAATGACTCTTGTCTATCTACAAAATCTACTCAAAAAACATTTTTTTTCCCAAAATACCCTTGAGAATATGCTACTTCTAGAGTAAATTGTCATTTTAGTCCCTGAGTTTTGTTCAAATTTGCCATTTTAGTCCAAATAGTTTTTTTTTGCCTCTGTGTTCCTGATTTTTTCCTTTTGTTGCCATTTTGATCACATACACTAACTCCATCCAAAAACTCCATCTTTAACCAGGGGTATTTTTGGGATTTTCATTTTAAATGTTTTCAATTGCCATTTTGATCCAATTCCAAAAAATCAAAAAAATTCCAAAAAATTCTAAAAAATCATAAAAATTCTAAAAAATTGTAAAAAATCCAAAAAATCCGTTTCGGCGCGAACCATTTCGAACCCGAACCATTTCGAGCTGAACCGTTTCGACGCGAACCGTTTCGACCCGTACCGTTTCGACCCGAACCGTTTCGAGCTGAACCGTTTCGACCCGAACCGTTTCGACCCGTACCGTTTCGACCAGAACCGCTTCGACCCGTACCGTTTCGACCAGAACCGTTTCGACCCGTACCGTTTCGACCCGAACCGTTTCGACCCGTACCGTTTCGACCCGTACCGTTTCGACCCGAACCGTTTCGACCCGAACCGTTTCGACCCGTACCGTTTCGACCCGTACCGTTTCGACCCAAACCGTTTCGACCCGTACCGTTTCGACCCGTACCGTTTCGAGCCGAACCGTTTCGACCCGTACCGTTTCGACCCGAACCGTTTCGACCCGAACCGTTTCGACCCGAACCGTTTCGACCCGTACCGTTTCGACCCGAACCGTTTCGACCCGTACCGTTTCGACCCGTACTGTTTAGAGCTGAACCGGTTCGGGTCGAAACGGTTCGGGTCGAAACGGTACGGGTCAAAACGGTTCAGCTCGAAACGGTTCGGGTCGAAACGGTTCTGGTCGAAACGGTTCGCGTCGAAACGGTACGGGTCGAAACGGTTCGGGTCGAAACGGTTCGGGTCGAAACGGTACGGGTCAAAACGGTTCAGCTCGAAACGGTTCGGGTCGAAACGGTTCTGGTCGAAACGGTTCGCGTCGAAACGGTTCGGCTCGAAACGGTTCGGGTCGAAACGGTACGGGTCGAAACGGTTCAGTTCGAAACGGTTCGCGCCGAAACGGATTTTTTGGATTTTTTAGAATTTTTATGATTTTTTAGAATTTTTTGGAATTTTTTTGATTTTTTGGAATTTTTTTGATTTTTTTGGAATTGGATTAAAATGGCAATTGAAAACATTTAAAATGAAAATCCCCAAAATACCCCTGGTTAAAGATGGAGTTTTTGGATGGAATTAGTGTATGTGATCAAAATGGCAACAAAAGGAAAAAGTCAGGGACTCAGAGGAAAAAAAAAACTATTTGGACTAAAATGGTAAATTTGGACAAAACTCAGGGACTAAAATGGCAATTTATTCCTACTTCTATTAAATCTGCATTTTGAAAGCATGCCTCTTTTTAAAATTCAAATTCTCTTGCTTGATTGAATCCACATATAAACTCAGCTGTCTTATTGCTTCTCTTTTCTCTTCATCTTTTTCAACCAACATCTCCTTCTGAATCTTATTTTCTTCTTTCAGTCTTTCAATTTCTTCCCTCAAATTCATCAATTCTTCACTTTTTGATTCACTTAAAGACTCTTCATCGAGGATTCGATGATCATCGGTCTGTGATTCGTTGGAATCTTGATCATGGTACAAGTCAACTGAGTCAGAATAGCTGTCATAGGATTTGTCCACGTTAGTGATCGGATGGGAAGTTTGGTGTCGGGTCAAAAGGCGAGTACACGAGTCAAACTCAAACTTGGTGGCGTGATCATAGTGTAGAGCTAGTGCCCGATAGGTTCGGTAGAAATCCTCAATTTGTTTAATAAGCTCAGGTCGTTTCTTGTAATACATTTCTGCACGTTTTGCGAAAGAATCTGCTTCTTGTTCAATCAAGTTCAGCATGGATTCTGTCTTGTTATCTAGCTCTGTCAACCATGGTTCATATGAATGTCATTCATTGTAACAGAAATTTTCATAAAAGTTTTTCACAAATTAAAAAAACAAATTTATGTACATTTAAAGCAAGTTTAGTTAGGATAATACCAGTTTTACCCTTGATGTGTTTAAGATACCATTTCATTTGGAAAACTTGCAGAATGTTAACAAAAGGGTATCAGTCAGTGTGTGTTTTAGGTGGTTTTCAACCCATTTTTTGACTTTGTGTTCATCCCTCTATTAAAATCTACAAGTGTTTCTTGTTTCATTGTATAGTACTTACTATAAAGATAATGTATTCTAGGCATGTACTTACTTTTTATTCATCCTATTGGTATACTAACTACTAATATATATTAAAAATAAATCAATATTCCATTTTTTGACAGCATTAACCTTTTAGCAAGCTAAGTTATCCTAAATCTTGGTTGGTCAAGAAACAGAAAAGTGTTCAAGATATCAGCAACAAACTGGCAACACAATAGTCAAAGATTAAAAGATTCAAAAGTTGAGACTAAAACATATGAATGGTATACCTGCAAGAGTGGATTGAAGCCATGGAGAGTTTCTTGTAATACTGTTTTGACTGTCAAACCACCACCAATAAGCAGACAACTTCTTTGACTCTACCATTTTCTATTCACCTTCAAAAAATCCCAATCTACAATATTAGAAATTGCAATTAAGCCAGATGAAACTCCTATAATAAAGATTCACAGATCTGGAAACAGCTAACACTACATAAAAGCCGATTATAAAATCATATTCATACGACGGAGTGAATCAATCAACACAAAGAGGAATGCGATTAACGAGTCAATTTCGGCTGATTAGAGAGAATGTTTTCCCCTAAGTCATCAAACAAAAACTACACTAACAGAAGAATGTATATGAATCATTAGAGATAAATCATAGATAACCTAAAATCATATCCTAATAAATGTATGTTATCAGATTCACAACCTAAAATTTCACCGCTTCGAATCACATATTTTTAATAAACACGTTTGATTCACAGAAAAACTCGTGAACCAAAACTCATTCGGTTCACATAAATACCCGTTCGATTCACAGAAACAAATCATAAACGCATCTGAACCAAAGATCTAACATTGAGTATTCGGAAAAATCATAAACTACTTCAATTAAAGCCCTAACTACTTCTTTCATCAAACGAAAACTACATGACAGAAGAATCTACATCGATTATTAGAGATAAAACACAAATGAGTCTAGATTCAAAATACTCAGGTGGCGGGAAACATATATATTGAACTTAAATATTAATCACAAATTTCGAACCTCGAATCACATATTTTAGATAAACTCGTTCGATTCACAGAAAAACTCGTAACTCGTTTGATTCACAGAAATACACGTTCAGTTCACAGACATAAATCATAAACGCCTCTACAACTAAAGATCTAACTACATTGTTTACCTAAATCATCGAAAATTGAGAGAAATCATTAAAACAAACGCAATTAAACACCTAACTACTTGTTTCATTCAATATTTCGATTCACAGAAACAAATCATAAACGCATCTGCAACTACAGATCAAATTCTGAACAAACGAATCATAAATAGCTACAATCAAATCCGCATAATATATATATGTTATCAGATTCACAAACACGTTCGATTCACATAAAAACTCGTTCGAATCACAGCAATACACGTTCGATTCACAGAAACAAATCATGAACGCATCTGCAACTAATAAAATCATAATAAACAAATGCAATTGAAGCCATAACTACTTGTTTCATTCAATTCTCTACATAATAACGAGATTAACGAATGTAAATAAAGAAGAATTACCAGAAATCAGAACACAAACCAGAGCTTTAATGGCGGAAAGAAGATATTTGATTATTATATGAAGAAGAAGAAGAAGAAGGTAGTTGACACATGACTGTACAATTGTATAACAAACTATTTATATACACGCGGTGAAGGGCATTTTCGTCCATGTGAAATGGCTGACCAATTAGATTGTGACACGGAGTTTGTAGGCCGGTTGGACCCGGCGTTGGGCGAGACAAAGTAGGAGTTTGAAATGGGTGAAGTTACGGTTTTGCCCCTGATGTTATGTTTCGTTGAATGGAGATTAGTGTGGGCCCAGAAGAGGGGGGAAGTGTCATGAAGCTTTTAAACGGTTGTTTGGAGCGTCTAATACCAGAAAAGGAAATATATTATTTGTGAAATTTACCATTTTATATGAATTTAATTTAATTAATATAATTTTACTGATTACTCGCCAAAATTTGTATAAATATATAATTATGTGATTATTTATATTTTAATTCTATAACACGAGAAATTGAAATCGGATGGTACCATTGGATGTGTCAAAATTCTATAAATCATTGTAGCTACCTTAGCCATCTTAATCCGTTATTTTACTTTAAAAATTCTATAAATCATTGTAGCTACCTTAGCCATCTTAATCCGTTATTTTACTTTAAAACTTTGTTTTGTTATTTTTCTTTTCATGTAAAGATATGCATTGAAAATTCGATGAAGAAAGAAATATCATCTCTTAGATTCCTTAATGTAAAACATGAAGGTTAATTTCACTGTCCGATTTCCATGCCATTATAGCATAGTGGTACTTTGGGGGTGAGAGAAGGCTTAGGACTATTAGGTACTGGATTCGATATCTATACTATATGTGTATCCTCAAAACTTCTTAAATATCTATATCTATACTATATAATAAAAGAAATTATTTTAGGGATACTTGTTATCAATGTATTTTTTGATTTTTCCACCAAGCTCTTATGGATAATTATATTTAATTTAATCTCTTTTAATCAATTATAGATAACTCTCCTACTAAATATTATTTAATTTAATCTCTCCTACTTAACTATAGATAATTATTATTTAGTTTAACAATATAATAAAAGAAACCATTTTGGTTATTTAGTTTAATCTCTTCTAATTAATTATAGATAATCTCCTACCAAATATTATTTAGTTAATCTCTTCTACTTAATTATATATAATTATTATTTAGTTTAAATTTAATGGATACTTCTCATTTATAATATTATTTATTTGATTTTCTATATCATATTATCTTTATTGTTTATATTACCTAACATGTCATGTAATCATTTTTTAGTTTTCTTTTACTTAAAATCATTACTTATTTTTGACAGACACCTACTTATTATTTCTAAATTGTAATATACAAATTTACTTTTATTATTTACAATGATGTAATTATCTCTAATAAACTTTATTTTTTTTTCAGATATAACTTTTTTTATTATTTGGTAAACAATATTACATTTATTCAACCCGTGTAATACACATGGTTTTAAAGATATAACTTTTTTATTATTTGATATATAAAATTACATTTATTCAAACCGTACAATACATATGATTCTTATAGATATAACTTTTTAATATTTAATATATAAATTTACATTTATTCAACCCATGTAATAAATGTGGTTTTTAAAAATATATTGTTTTATTATTTTTTATATAAAATTGATTTATTCAACCTGTGTAATACACGGGTTTATAACATAGTATGATATATATTCAACCCAAATCTTAAATATCATATATATTATTGAAAAGTTTTTAATTATCATGTATAATTTATATCCAAAATTTAATTTGAATATCATATACATTTCTCGTTATTAAATATAATATATGCACATATATGTCCTTTTTAATATATTTTTATCAAAAACAACTCATAACATCACCAGTTTTTGCTTTTCTAATACATCAAAAATTTCATGCTTGTATCTTTTAACTTCGTTTTTTTTATACTTCCTTTTTGTAATACATCAAAAATTTCAAGTTTATTTATTTTAACATCGTTTTTTTATACCTTTTTTTTGTTTTTTACTTAGAAATTTATTGCGACTTTCGAACTATGCAAAATGAGGTAAAATTTATGTGGTAAACAAAGAGAAAAACATAGTTAAAAATGAGTAAATATGAAGTTTAAAGGAAAATAAGGGTACTTCTAGCTAAAGCATAACGAGAGCGATCAATCACGTAGCTAATTAGCTAAGAGGAAAGTTTTCCTTATTCGAATTTTTCAAACAATATAAGTAACAAATGTGAGGTTTATAGTACAAATGGTCTCCCTCACCCACCATACTAATCTTTTAGGATGGGTTTTCTTGTTTGGGATATAACATATAGGTAGCGTTCGTTTCATGGAATGGAATGGAATGGAATTAGGAAGTTTTTCTTTGTAAAAATGATCTTGGTTGGGGGAGGGAGGAATTTGAAATCCTTCACTCTAATGAAATTTGTGACTATTTCAACATTCCTTAGAAATCCTTCATTCTAATGAAGGAATGGAATGGAATGTTGAAATAGTCACAAATTTCATTGATTAAAGAAATTCATTGGATTTCAAATTCCTCCCTCCCCAAACCAAGATCAATTTTACAAAGAAAAGCTTCCCAATTTCATCCCATTCCATTCTATGAAACGAACGCTACCATAGAGTTGTGGTTGTCAAAGGTGTTGATTTGAAGGGTTGTAGCCTTTAGGTTGGCAGTTACCGATGAACCATTGTGACTCTATAAAGGTGTCTATTGGTAAGGGTGTATTTGGTTCGTATGGTACAAATGAAGGACGTGATGCTTCAAAGTCGATGGTTACCAAAGAACCATTGTGACTCTTTAGTTACTTGAAAATTTAAATCAATAGGCTTATCACCATTTGTGCAATGTTGAAAAGGTAAGTTGTCCATTGCTTTGTTGTATTTTGGAAAGTGATTCGCCACAAACCCAAAGCACGTTGTTCTATTGGACGGTGGAGGCAAAATAGCTTTAAGGATAGAGATCACTCTCATCTTGAAGCAATAAGTTCTAGTTTCCATTATAGTTTTACTTTATCCTCACAAAAGTTCATCTTGTATAGTGATTGTGGACCTTACAAAAAATATTGAACTCACAACATATCTTTCATAGCATGTATTTACATTGGTATCCGACTATCCATGTCACAGGTTCACAACTGATCCCGCAAGCTACGTGTCCGGACTACAGATGACTGCCTTCGGTCCCCCAAACCGACTTAAAAATGGAAACATTTTAGTCTCATTTTATCGGTTCTTAACGACGGTTTATTCTTTAATCTAATAGCAAGTATTGTTTAGGTCATGTGTAATGGGAATTATAGGGGCATGAAAGGGTTTGATAACGCCACCAGCACCTTTCCCTGGACGTTATAGAGGCATGAAGAAGGGAGGACATTTCTAGAATAATGCCCAAAGAGGAGAAAAAAATGGAAATGGACTTTTTGAAGGGGTGTTATGAAAGATGTGGCGAAAAATGCCTCTTATGGGGCATTAACCATTACGCATGGTCTTAGTATTAATGATGTATCAAATAAAGGGAAGTTATACCTTTTAATGCATTGCTCGCATAAAACAATAACATATGCGACACAACTCACACAACGAATAGAATAAACTACCAAGTAAAATTTATAAAATAAGAAATTAGTAGGAAAGTTTCAAGTCTAAACTAGTGTCAAACTGTCAATGCATTCCTACTATGTACAAAAGTCAAACATAGTCAAAACCTAGAAGTCAATGTATCACATCCATGTCGCGGGTCCCAGTGGCATATGAAACAAACCCGCTACCGCCAAAAACTGGGCGCATACATGCGTCGTCAAATTTCCTCCAGTAATAATGAACTGTGCTTGTAGGACTGTTGAATAGCATCGCTAGACTCGGTTTGCTTCTTAGGGTTCGATTATTTCCATTTTCAGGATCATCATAATCAGGTCCATTTTCTAGAAGTGGCGTCATTGATGATGTTGGGCTAGATGGTTCGGTTTGGCTCGATTCAGGTAGCAACCTCCTTATCAGCGGCTTAGTCAGCAATCCAAATACCTGCGGTTTTGGGGGGTAAAGGTGTGAGTATTTATTGTTTGAAAAAAAAACAAGAAGTAAATTATTTATGTCTAAATTATCAACCCAATATATCTCCGAACCATTGACCAACATGTCAAACATCAACCAAAATGTAAAACTGAATCCCCTGGCCTTTTTTTAACAACAATTCCTAGATTTTTTAGGATAAATACACCAATACCTGCACTCTGCAGGATTTGAACTCCCAACCTTTTTGGATGTGGAGCACACCACTTAACCACCAAGATCTCCCCTTGGGGCCCATGACCTAGTGGTCTAGTCACTAGTGGTATGGAGCTTGCCGGCAACAAAAGTGGTGTGGGTTCAAATCCTTTGATGTTCAAGGTTAGGTAGTATTCAGGTGTAAAAATATGTTGTTCAAAAAAAAAAAAATGTCAAAAGTAGAGGTGGTGAAACGGGGGAGGGTGGGTGTGGCGTACAATGGGTCAAAATGGATTTGGGATTGGGTCATAAAGTGTTTAAAAAAGCGTGAGGTGGGAGCTTCACGTTCGTGTGATGTTGCTTTATATTTAAACAAATAAGCTTTATGTACATCAAAAGTTGCATCTCTTTTTACACATCAACAAGAAGTAAACCATTCATAATCTCTTCACCCTTTTGATCAATTTTTACATATTTGCCTCCCCATGACCCTGATTTTGACCAATTTTGGACCCACACGTGCATGAAGCACCACTTCAAGACCCTGAGACGTTTTCCTCATGACGCCTCAGGTGATGTGCATTTTATAACCAAGCTAATGAAAACATGATGACATTAAACACTTTTGCTCTTGAGCTTTTCTAAACCTTCGGTTAACATATTTTGTTAAATCTGATTACAAAAAATATATTATTACAATAATATGATTTTTTGAGCCAAGCCAATTAGTTGGTTATATGGATTAATATATAAAAAAAACAGACCTCTAGTGACTTTTGACCCATTTGACACTTTTTTTTGGTTTAAGGTTTTTAGATGACCTATGTGATCAGTCAAAAGATAAACTTAGCCCGAATCGCCATATTTTCAAGTACAAGTATCAACTATCAAAAGGCGAACTCCACTCAAATTAATTGGTTTTCGATCTTTTTAACTGATAGCATCATAAAGGTTACAGGGCGGAAACAATTGCAATATATGACTGACCAGAAAAATGTATTAAAGATAAAAAACGAAATTTTGGACCTCAACTTCGAATTTGCATGGAAAGAATTTAAAAAAAAAATCGACTATTTGGGGATGAGTGGCAATGCAACACATTAAACTTGAAAGCAGGGGTGTTCATGATTTGATTCGGATACGAAAATTTCAAAATTCGACTCAATTATTAAGAATTCGATTCGAATTCGAGTCCAGTAAATCAAATACGAATTTATAATTTTAAATTCAATTCGAAATTCGAATTCAAATATACGTATTTATTTATTATATTTATACGCATATAACTTAAATTTGGGCTATAGTATAAACGGGAAAGGATAAATAGAAAACCCACTTGTGGTGAGAAAACCCAGGAAACTCTAAGCTCCCGACATTTTTTTATTTTTGAAAAAATTACACGTAATATACATGTTTTTAAGGGCTTTGAGCAAAAAGAATCAAAAAAGCGCCAACCAGATTTTTAAAAAAAACAAACAAGTTTTTGTGTAACATATGTTACATTCATGTGTAACATATGTTACAATCACGTTGCGCAAAACTTGTTTATTTTTTTTTTTTAAATCTGGTCGGCACTTTTTTGATTCTTGTTGCTCAAAACCCTTAAAGACATGTATATTACATGTGTAAATTTTTTCAAAAAAAAAATGTCATGATGTTAGAGTTTCCTAGGTTTTCTCAATTAAGAGGGTTTTCTCCCAATACTTATAATCTAAGTCCTAAAATAGCCCATTCCCAAGCCCAAACAACCCGTAACGAATTTACATAAATGAATTTGAATTAAAACGAATTTATTCGAATTCGAATTTTAAATCGAATTCGAATTGAAGTTTTAATTCGAATCGAATTGACCAATTTTTAACCGAATTAAATTTCCAGCAAAAAAAAAAAATAAATTATTCGAAAAATTCGATTCGAGTAATTCGAAAATTCGATATTCGATTCGATGAACACCCCTACTTGAAAGAAAGGTGGATGATAAAGGGATTGAGATGCTTACAATAGTGCTGAAGAGAACAACAGTAATGGTGCTGGTGATCAAAACTGCATTTACAGGCTGAATTGTTTGTCCAGATCCAGTAAACTGCAAACAAATCAAAAAAATGTACTTATATTAGTAAATCCACATAAACGACATATAATGGACCCACTTCATTTGGGCGAGTTTCGACCCGTTCAACTCACTGGACCCGAACCAACTCATGGGTCAATATTTCCACATGCAGCGAAGAGTGTACATAAAAGATCAAATACGTGAGTTAAGCTTACTATCTTGAAATGGGTGAGTGATGGATCAAACATGTTGGCCCATCATGACAGGCCCATTTGGTTCCCAGCCCACCATATTTCTATCGATTCATTTTTCTACCAACTTTACCTTTTTATACGCAAGCGCAATAGATACAGCTCCTCGCATCAGACCAGCCCACCAAACTACAAACTATTAAAAAAACGTATGATAAACTTTATTGTTACCATGTGTAATCCATAATCAAGAAATTTGAACTGTAGATTCAAGTTACTTACCTGCTGTCTAATCCCGATATCTTCATTACGATCCCTCCGAATTAAGTTCGAGATATATGAAAGAGGTAATATGAAAGCTGCTCGCCCAATCATAATCAGCACAAGTAGTATGACACTTGCCCAGATAGATTTCCCAGGGCTGCAAAATTAAATCGTTGCTACAAATTAATGAGGTCAAACGGTTCGAAGTCGGCTAAAGTGTATTTTTAATGCATAAAACCTCCTTAATATTTATATTCAAAATAAGTGTATATGATTGTAGAAATATTATGCAAGTTTTGTAATCATATTTGACACGCTAATCGTTTAAAAAATGGTTACCTGTCATTAATAAACCTCCATTTTCCAACATCCAACGAGTCCATACCAACATACAAGAAAATAAACACTTCTGCGATATATGACATTGTTGCAAAAGCATGCCTGCAATCCACACCATTTAATGTAGATATTTTCATATAATTACCAAAACTAAGTAACTTTTAAAGAGAAAAATTGTATCGGGTAAAATGCCATTTTCATCCCTGAGGTTTGGCCAGTTTTGCGACTTTCATCCAAGGGTTTGTTTTTCCGCATCTGGATCCAAAAGGCTTAAAATCTTGCCATTTTCATCCGGTTCGTCAACTCCATCCATTTTTCTCCGTTAAGGAAAGGTATTTTCGTCTTTTTTGTTAACTTAAGGGTATTTTCGTCTTCTTTGAATGCTTGTACATTATGCTAAATGCTTGTACATAAATCGAAAAAAGACCGAATTGCCCTTTATGTTAACAAAAAAGACGAAAAAATACCCCTGCCTTAACGGAGAAAAAAGATAGAGTTAACGAGCCAGATGAAAATGGCAAAGATTTCAAACATTTTGGATCCAGATGCGGAAAAACAAACCTTTGGACGAAAGTCGCAAAACTAGCCAAACCTCAGGGACGAAAATGGCATTTTACTCGATTGTATTTAAAAGAAGGTTTGGAGATAATTACGCACTTGGTAGTCACTTGTGATTTATGAGTAACATTATGCCAGGCGTAATGTGACATTACAATCCCACAAAAGAATACAGTAAGGATTCCACTTAATCCAAACACCTGGAAGGGACAAACTTAGTTTTGTGACAAAAAAGATTAACATAATTCCAACATAAAGATTTACAGTGGAGGCCAGAACTATCCATTTAATGTAAATATCTTCATATACTTACTTCAGCTGTAATGTAAGAAAGATAAGCCATGAGTATCATGAGAGCCACTTCACGGTCAGTTGAATGCCTGAAAATTGACGAAACATTCATTAAAACATTCATAAATACTACTGAAAACCGTCATATAGTAACTGTGTACCTTCCAAAATATAATGTTCTAAAGATGAATGAACATAGCAGCCCAACCTACAAGTGATATGAAAAACCATCACATAAACGGCTACAAAAATGAAATAACAAAAAGAGTTAATTACATAGTTAGTCCCTGTGGTTTGCATAAAATAACATACTTAGGTACTAATAGTTTAAAATCACCTTCTAGGGTATTAACTTTTCATTTTGTAACGTTTGGAGGTATTAACTTCTAGGGTATTAACATAGATAGTCCCTGTGGTTTGCACAAAATAACATACTTAGGTACTAAGAAAATGTGATTTTAAACCTACAAATAACGTTAATACCTCCAGACGTTACAAAATGAAAAGTTAATACCCTAGAATGTGATTTTAAACTATTAGTACCTAAGTATGTTACTTTGTGAAAACCACAGGGACTAACTATGTAATTAACTCTAACATAAATGAGCAATGTATACCGTACCAATTCAAGCAACAAAAAATATTAATTTACTAGCGGAGCATATAGGTTAATAAAGATTAAAAAAACTTACGCCAACGCCCAACAAGGTGCTTAACCCAAACAATTTGAAGAAGTTAGCGGCAAACTCAAGAGCAATATACAAGTCCATGTCAGATAAGTCAAACTTTGTGATTGCGTTAAAAAGTACCACCGATGTTGCATCATTCACGACACCCTCTCCGAACACTAAACTGTATAATAATGGTGTTTCTTCTTGATTAAGCACCTAATCACAGGATAAAATTTGGTCAACACGTTATTACCTTTTAGTTCTATTCCTTTTAAGGATCACAAATCAAAAGTACATGTACCTGCAAGGTGCAAACAGAATCTGTTGCGGAAAATATGGCTCCAAGTGCTACTCACGGTCACGGAAAAAATATTTAAATGAAAGGGTTAGAAAATTATGTGTCGGGTGTAAGATTCAAATGTGCATCAGCTTGTATATTGTGATGAATCTGTTTATATGTATAAACAAATTATACACGCTCATTTTGAGAATATCAGGAAAAGAATAAATACCGAGATAGTCCTTGATCTCAAGGTAACCAATGTCCAACATCGGAAACAAACGTCTTGCACCTAATTTAAAAAAAAAAAAAAAGATTAAGAAAAAAAACTAAGTTAAAGTCTAATAAATCTTAATCAAATAAACACTTCATAAAAATATAAAAACCACACAAAAAAGATTACCAAAGTATATATCACAAAAGCCTTCTAAAATTGTAAGCAAATAACATACCGAACGATATGATGGCGAACGAGATCAAAGTACCAACAACTCCAAATGAAGTAATGGTCATGAAATTGCGAAAAAACTGTTTCTTTTTCACCTGAAACCTGTTGAAATAATTTAACGCTAATCATATGTATTAACACACTAAAACACATATGTTAATACAAATCTTGCATACCCAGCATTGAAGATTATCGGTGGAAGGAGATATATAAAGAAAAACTCTTGCTTGAATTCCAATATGCGAGAGCTTTTACCACCAGAAGCATATAAAATAAAGCATCCTGTCCCTAAACCCTGTCATCAGAAGACAATATTGCAATGCTCGTTTTTGTTACCAATTCTAGAATATAAAACAAATGCAATAAACTAAACCAAATTTCATCATAAAACGTGTTTATGATACCGAATTAGTAACTCACGATTAGAAGGGCGGTGATCGATTGATTAAACCATCGACTCTTTTCGAGTAGGTGACCCACAACGATGCAACCGCATAGAAGGGCTGCAAATAATGCTATCTGGTCTACAAACTCAGTCTCAGGGTCTGACGATAGAAATGAGCTTGTTAACAATGAACGGACATGTGAATCCATACTGCAAAATTGCAAAAAATAGAAAAAAAAAATTATACATTATATATCCATACTGATTCTATTTTATTATTTCAAATAATCTGTTCATTTCAAAAAATACATATATATAGATATATTAAAATTGTCAATTGGCGATGCTCAAAACTAGGGATGAGCTCAGCACCAGTACGCAACCGAACCTAAAGTATCGATCCCGAAAAGCACAAAAAGTGGTTGGTAAGGTACTTGTATTCGAAAATAAATCGACCCAAAATACCGTACCGAACCGAAATACTGATCCCGATAAATGCAAAAAGTGGGCACCAGTACTAGTAACGAAAGTGGCCGGTACTGTACCGATATTCAAACGTAAATCGACCTAAAATATCATACCATACCGAACCAAAATACTGATCCAGATAAACGCAAAAAGTGGGTACCAGTACCAGTAACGAAAGTGGCCGGTACTGTACCAGAATTCAAAGGTAAATCGACCCAAAATACCATACCATACCGAACCGAAATATTGATCCCGATAAACGAAAAAAGTGGGTACCGGTACCAGTAACGAAACTGGCCGGTACTGTACCGGTATTCGAAAGTAAATCGACCCAAAATACCGAACCGGAATACTGATCCCGATAAACGCAAAAAGTGGGTACTAGTACCAGTACCGAAAGTGGTCAGTACGGTACTGGTATTCGAAAGTAAATCGACCCAAAATACCGTATCATACTGAACCGAAAAATTGATCCCAATAAACACAAAAAGTGGGTACCGCTACCAATACCAAAAGTGGTCAGTACGGTACCGGTATTCGAAAGTAAATCAACCCAAAATATCATACCGTACCGAACCGAAATAATGATCCCGATAAACAAACGCAAAAAGTTGGCACGAGTACCAATAACGAAAGCAGCCGGTACTGTACCGGTATTCAAAGGTAAATCGACCCAAAATACCGTACACAAAAGTGGGTACCCAAAATGACTCAGCACCGCCTAAATCCAATCGGGGGATGCGCAAAACCCTAAAAGTCTAAACTAATAGACGATAACAGAATTCATGACGATGAAATAGTTAATAATCATAACTCTAAACCGTAACAATTGTATCAATAACAGTAATTAATACACAGAATTCGCTTGCAGTTGTTTCGAAAAACACATATAGTTGAGTGACGTCATACCTGAAAATCCGGTGAAAATTCGGAACAGGAACAGAGTTCGTAGAATGAACAAAGTGGAGAAGAGATTATTTGATCATATACTTTTATGTAAATAATAACTTTGATGAGAATTTTAGGGTTTCTTAAGAAGCAAGATTCGTGCTGTTATTGTTATTGTGAAAATGTAATGAAAACCCGCGAAGGTGAATCAAGTATGAGCCACCGTTGGATTATTTGTTACTTGGAGATAACCTTTTTTTTTATGTTTTTGAAGATTCTATCTCTACCTAACAATGTGGTTAGGTGGGGTAAACAAACGAATTTAGATGAGATTGACTCGTTAACATTATCGAATTTAGATTTAGATGAGATTGACTCGTTAACGTTATCGAATTTTATAAGACTAAGCCTAAAACAATAATATATTATTACTAGTTTAGGACTCTGTGTATCACATGTGGTAAATAAATACAAATTTTGTATAGTAAATAATAAAATAAAGTTATGTAAAACGTTCATGTATTGCACGATTGAATGAATCTAGTTTTATATATCAGATAACTAAAAAGTTGTATATTTAAAAAGCTCTGTATAACACACGGGTTGAATAAATGAATTTTGTATAGTAAATAATAAAAAAATATATATAGCTTTAAGAAAAAAAATCATGCGTATTAAACGGGTTGAATATATTTAAATTTATATATCAAATAATAAAAAAATTATATCTTTAAAAAAACTAACGGATATACTCGATACGCAGTTGATAGAGAGTGATTGCAGTGATGATTCTTGAAAAGAAGATAAGTTATTTAAGAAGCAAATTAGTGGTCATTTGAGTGATAAAATGTTGGTACTAATTCCGACAAATTGATTTATAAATTATGTAATAAAATTGATATAACAATTTATTTAATAATGACAATAAAAATAAAAATAAAAAATATATTTATTTAATAATGACAATAAAAATAAAAATAAAAAATATATAAATATGATGTTTGTTTTTCGTGATAAATAATTTGTATTATTTAAAAATTAGGTTAGAACCCCGTGTATTACACGAGTTGAATAAAATAAATAAAGTTAATAATGAAGATTAAAATATGATAAAACCGTTTTTGTGATAAAATATTATTAATTTTTTTCATTAAAATTTAAAAATGAATAATAGAATCGGAAAGAGAGTTAAATAAGAGGGGAAATAAATCTTTGACTCCCTAAATTATAACATATGACGCAAAATGATAATAATAACAACAATAATAATAAAAGTAGTTTATACAATTTGGTAGATAATTTGTAGGAACACATTTATCGCACGTCATGATAGCTCTAGATTATAAGCCGATTATCTTTAATGTAGTTTCATTTGTGTGATATCTTGATTATAGAACTAAATAATAATAATAATAATAATAATAATAATAATAATAATAATAATAATAATAATAATAATAATAATAATAATAATAATAATAATAATAATAATAATAATAATAAAAATCGTGAATGAACTGAATTTGGAATATAAAAGAAAAACATAACCTTAAGAATTTTAATAATATTGTAAAATTTGTAAAGTAATCAAATGAATCCAGTTGGAAATATATAAATAATATCTAAACATAAAGAACTAGGTTAGAACCCTGTGTATTACACGAGATGAATAAATGTAACTTTATATACCAAATAATAAAAAAATATATCTTTAAAATCTCGTTTATTACACGGGTTGAATAAATGCAATTTTATATACCAAATAATAAAACAATATATATTTAAAAATCTCGTTTATTACACTGGTTGAATAAATTTATTTTATATATTAAATAATAAAAAAAAGTTATATCTTTAAGAACCCCGTGTATTGTACGGGTTGAATAAATTTAATTTTATATATTAAATAATGAAAAAGTTACATTTTTAAGAACCTCATGTGTTATAGGGGCTGAGCACATGTAATTTTATATACCAAACAATAAAAATTTATATCTTTATAAACCCTATGTATAATCTAATTTTATATACTACATAATAAAAAAAATTATATTTTTAAAACCCTGTGTATTACACGAGTTGCATAAATTTAAATTTTGTATAGTAAAAAGTAGAGTAAATTGTCATTTTAGTCACTAAGGTTTGGTCCAAATTGTCATTTTAGTCCAAATAGTTTTTGTCTCCTCTGAGTCCCTGACTTTTCTATTTTCTTGCCATTTTGATCACATTGCCTAACTCAGTCTAAAAATCTGGTTATAACCAGGGGTATTTTTGGCATAATTGTTGTGTAGCGATAACCAGAGGTAGTTTACAACATAATTTATAAACCTCATAATAATTTAATGCCAAAAATACCCCTGATTATAACCTGATTTTTAGACTAAGTTAGGCAATGTGATCAAAATGGTAAGAAAAATGAAAAGTCAGAGACCCAGAGGAGAAAAAAAAAACTATTTAGACTAAAATGACAACTTGGACAAAAACTCAGGGACTAAAATGAAAATTTACTCTAAAAATAAAAATGTTATATCTTTAAGAAATCTCGTTTATTACACGGGTTGAATGAATCTAATAAAAATTTGTATCTTTTACTCGATATACGATGGATAGGGTGATCGCGGTTATAGTTCTTATAAGTGTCACGTAAACATAGTGATTACCGTATTTGAGTTGAGAATTGAACACGAAAATAAAAGTATAGAACCAATAAACCCCTTTTAAACATTTTTAAAATAGGTTCTACCCTTAACTACTTTAGTTTAGTAAAATAAATAAATCATTTACATTAATTTCAGGATAAATAATTTTGAAATCTGATAAATATTTTAAAATATTATATTATCTTCTATATGAATTGTTTAAATTTATATTAAATTTAATTATATAATTATTTTTTAATTGATATTAATTATCTATAAAAATAGATGGCTTCAATGAATGACATGTATTCTTTTATTGTTTATTTTATTATATAGTATAGATAGATACATTAAATAAAATTAAAAATTATCTATAATTATGACTTATCACTTATCAATTATGAAATATATAAACAATATTTAAACCTAAAGAACACATAAAAATAAAACTTACCTATAATTATGGCTAATTTTATGGAAAAAGAATTATTTATTAAAAAAAAGATAAAAGATCATGAGTAATTTAATGATATTAACTAAATTATTATTAATAATAATAATAATAATAATAATAATATATCAGGAATTTGTAGAATTTTCTTTAGTCTATACAATATAATAAAAGAAACCAATGAGGGGACGCATGTCATTCATTTGAGCCATCTATTTTTTGGTTTTCTCATCGCTATCTCCTACTTAATTATAATGAATATTAATTAAAAGATTTCAAACTTATTTATCTTGAAATTAACAAAAAAATGTACACTAAATATAAATTAATTTAATGTAAAGAGTTAAATGTCATTTTAGTCCTTGTGGTTTGGGTCATTTTGTCAGTTTAGTCCAAAAGTTTTATAATACACAGGGTTTATAAAGATATAACAAGATATAACTTTTTATTGATTGGTATATAAAATTACATATGCTCAACCCATACAAATGAGGTTCTTAAAAATGTAACTTTTTCATTATTTAATATGTAAAATTAAATTTACTCAACCAATACAATACACCAGGTTCATAAAGATATAACTTTTTTTTATTATTTAATATATATAAAATTACATTCATTCAACACATGTAATAAACGAGATTTTTAAAGATATATTGTTTTATTAAATTACATTTATTCAACCCGTGTAATAAATGATGTTTTTTAAGATATTTTTTTATTAATTGGTATATAAAATTACATTTATTTAACCTGTGTATTACACGGGGTTCTAACCTAGTTGGAATATAAAAGAAAAACATAACCTTAGGCATTTTAATAACATTGTGAAATTTGTAAAGTGTTCAAATGAATTCAGCTAGGAAACATATAAAAAATATTTGAGCATAAAGAATACATAAAATAAAAAAAAACGTATCTATAATTATGTCTTATCACTTATCAGTTAGTAAATATATATAAATAATATTTAAACCTAAAGAATGTGAAAAAATAATTACTTATTTAAAAAATAAAAGATCACGAGTAATTTAAGGACATTAACTAAATTATAAAAAAAAAGGCGGAAAAACAAGTTTCCGGATGCATAGTAATACGACACATATAGGGCTGGCAATTGGGTACCTGTTAAGACACGATTAGACCTGTTTGATTGAAAAATACACCCTTTGACTTTTTTAATTTTTAAAATAATTAAAATTACAATGTTAGGATCTATCATTTATTCATCTTTCTTTGTACATAAAACATAAAACTGTTTTATAAACATGAGGTAGAAAGTAGTTAAACGAGTCGTAATCATGTTTGAAACTTATGTTGTGCGCGCCGTCAGAAACCTGTTAAACCTGTTAAGACACGATTTGACAGCCTTCACACATATCCCCTATAAATTTACTTTTTTATATCGTATAGATATCTTAAATTAACGATTTAAATTTGAGAATAATATTTTACTAGAAAAAAATAATAGGATAAGATTTGATATTATTTTATTATTTATTTAAATCAAAAGGTAGATATATCCAATGAATGACACATGACACAAATCGATTTATTTTATTATATAGTATAGAACAAATATAGATTAGCACTATAAATATAACATTTTTGTTTAGTATAAGAAGTAGTATTACTTATGAACAATTATGTATGTATATAAAGTAACTAGGTTATAACCTCGTGTTTTAAACGGCTTGAATAAAGAAAAAAATTAAATAATTAGTAAAAAAAAGTTTACAACCGCGGCTTAAAAAAAGTTTACAACCGTGGTGTAAAAAAGGTTTAAATTTTTTAATAGGGGCGTAAAAAAGTTTACAACCGGAGCGTAAAATTTTTTACAATCGGGGCGTAAAAAAAGTTTACAACTGGGGGCGTAAAAAAGTTTTGAGTTTTAACAGGGGCATAAAAAATTACAACCGGAGCTGGGGTAAAAATAAAAAACTTACGTGTCGGCGGCATAAAAAAATATAAAAATGTTTGTAAATTCACGTTTGTAAATTTGTAATTTTTACATACGATTGAAAAAATGTTTTTTTTTTACATGCGGTAGAAAAAAAAATTACATGCGATAGAAAAATGTTTCTTACGCCCCTGAATGTGTGCTCGAGCTCCTCTAAACGTCACACGTAAATACATTTTTACACACGTTTGTAAAAAAATGTTTATTTTACATGCGTTTGTAAAATGTTTTTACGAACGGGTGACGAATGTAAAAATTTTGTTGCGTATGGTAGAGTATGTAAACCCTTTTTTTACATACGTTAAAAAAGTGGTTTCACGTTTGTGGAATGCAAATACTCTATTTTTTTTCTTTGATTTTCGCAGGTGTTGGGGTTTTGCTATTCAAAAGACGAGGATAACGAACAACAGATGAATGTCGTTGTGTGCATTTATTTTTTCGAGACATGTTTTGGGGATTTTACGTTAACATAAATTTGTAGATTTGCTGGCGAATGAAAATTTAGGGACTTTTTTGTTGTATAAAATGCAATTTTGCATTAAAAATATATTTTGCATGTATGAATATATATTTTATGTAAATTTGTAGTGTTGAATGATGTTGGTTTGTGAAAAAATAATTTTGTGGGTTTAATTTATTTTGATGGGACAACTTCAAAAACATAATTCTTACAAAAATTAGGTGTGAAAAATGTCATATTTGCCTTTTCATATACTTTCAATGGTTTTTTTATTAAAAATGCATGGTCCCCACATGGCATAAGCCAAATCACATCTCAGCGATACATCACACCTTGATCAAAGAATGAGATTAGTTCCTTTGGTTCTCACAACTCAGTACAATTCTCATTTTAGCCAATCCATATATATAAATGATTTATATAGTAATAGGGGTTAGTTATCGTTAAAGCGTACGAAGCCACCAAGACTCGACACGTGTTGCGTGGGACAAGGGATATGTGTTCGCAATAATTGCGCACAACTTTAAATAATGGTGCAACTGTTATATAAAATAATTACGCGATATATATAAGATAAATATGCATTAATGGAGTTGGTGGCCCATTAGCAAAGGAAAAGCTTTTAGGAACATATAGGTTCAAAGATCTTGGGTTTAATTCTCATGGAAAAGATCAAATAGGAAGTTAATTTTCGCTAGAAAGGATATGAAGCCATAGGATTATGACATGTGGCAAATTTTAAAATAAAGTGAAAGGGTATTTTAGTCAATCCAACTCCTTCTTCTTCCTTTTTCAATACCCAGTAACTTCAAAACCCACCATTTTCAAAACCCACCATCTTCAACTATTTCTTCACTTTCTATCTCAATAATCACTACAATATAGTGCGATTTTCATCACCAATCAATGATTCAAAACCCGATCAACGTGTTCTTTCAGCTTTTTTTTGAAGAAAACCCAGTTTAATTTCATAAAAAAAATCTCGTTTTTTCCGGTGATTTTGGAGATAATCACTCGATTCGTTCGATTTGAGCGTTGATAAGTGTTTATATCATTCAAATTTCGTCAATTGATGAAGAAATCGGCTTCGATCCATATAAGAAATTCTTTAATTTCATTTTCACGATCTGGGTTTTTGATTTAGTCATTGCGTTTTACGATCTTTGCGGGGGTCTGGGGGCGGCAGCCCCTGGTAGCGGGGTCCCAGGAGCGGCAGCCCCTGGCGGGGTCCAAGGGGCAGAGCCCCTGGCTGGGGTTGAGCTGCACTAAAAACGCATCAGAAAAATTAATTTTCCAGAAATTGGCTCATTTCGAAGACAGTAATTCGTAGACAATTCAGACAGTTCACAGTGACAGACAGTTTTATGTGTCCATTGCGTTTTAGAAATAATAGAGTTTTATGTGGTTTCTGGCTATTGCGTTTTAGAAAAAAACACATTTTAAGTGTTTTTAGTCATTGCGTTTTAGGTAAAACACATTTTTTAGGTGTTTTCAGTCCATTGCGTTTTAGAATGAGTCATTTTTAAGTGTTTTCTGGCAATTGCGTTTTACATATAAGACATTTCTTTGTGTTTTTGGTGCAATGCGTTTTAGGCAAAACACTTTTTTATGTGTTTTCAGTCCATTGCGTTTTAGAAAACAAACATTTTAAGTGTTTTCTGGCCATTGCATTTTACAAATAAGACATTTCTTTGTGTTTTTGGTGCATTGCGTTTTAGGTAAAACACATTTTTATGTGTTTTCTGGTCATTGCGTTTTACAAATAAGACATTTCTGTGTGTTTTCTGGCCATTGCGTTTTACAAATAAGTCATTTCTTTGTGTTTTTGGTGCATTGCGTTTTAGAAAAATGTCATTTTTTAGGTTTTTTTTTCATTGCGTTTTACGTAACTGGTGGTTTTTCTATTGCGTTTTACGCAACTGGGTTTTAATTTTTTTTTTAAAATATAGCAATAGTATACTCGTTTTAAAGATAAAAAAACGCTCGTTTTTTTGGTGCAATTTTTATAAAAAAATAATGTCGTATGAAAGAGTTATTAACGTTTAAAAAATGGGGGAATTGGAGGAGAGAGAAACTATTGGCTTGGATTGACTAGAATGCCCTTAAACAAACTCACGCGCCTCTTTTCTTTCTTTCAATTTCCCTGATTTAATCTTAGCCCTTGATTAACTTAATGGATGGCCAAGATCACTTCCTAGCCTTTCTAGCCAAATAAACTTCCTATTGTATCTCTACCCACAAATACGACATGATTAAAGAAAAACTATAAAATAAGCATGGAAAATACATAATAGGAGTTAAATGCCATTTTAGTCCATGTGGTTTGGGCCATTTTGCCAGTTTAGTCTAAAGGTTTCATTTTTCACCTGTGGGTCCAAAAAAGTTTCACCGTTGTCACTTTAGTCCACTGGGTTAACTTCATCCATTTTTCCTGTTAACGATAAGGGCAATTTGGTCATTTTATATATAATTCTGTTAACTAGAAGGGCAATTCGGCCATATAAAATGACCAAATTGCCCTTCTCGTTATTAGAAAAAATGGACGAAGTTAACCCAGTGGACTAAAATGGCAACGGTGAAACGTTTTTAGATTCACATGTGAAAAATGAAACCGTTGGACTAAACTGACAAAATGACACAAACCACAAGGATTAAAATGGCATTTAACTCTACATAATAGTAGGGGTGTAAACAAGCCCAAAGGCTCGAGAGCTACTCGTGATCAACTCGGTTAAAAGCTCGAACGAGCCGAGCCTTAACGAGCCCGAGCTCGAGCTCAAGCCTAAATAGAGCTCGTTTTGTTATCAAGCCCGAGCTCGAGCCTGAAATACAAAGCTTGTTTAGACTCGCGAGCCTAAACGAGCCCATAAAGAAATTAATTTTTTTATATATAATATATTAATAATGATGATAACATTGATGAGCCGAGCTCGAGCCAAGCTTTGGCTCGTTTAAGAGATGTTGAAGTGAGCTCGAGCCGAGCTTTTAGCTCGTTTAAGGTTGTTCTCAAAATAGTTCGAGCCGAGTCGAGCCGAGCTCGAGCTTTGGGTTTTACTCGCGAGCCGAGCTCGATCTCAAAGAAGTAGGCTCGAACCGAGCCAAGCTCGAGCTCGAGCTTCATAAAAACCTAACAAGCCGAGCTCGAGCCTGATCGAGCTCGGGCTATGCCCGGCTCGTTTACACCCCTACATAGGTATGCAACTATGTACCAAATCAATGATTTTTCTAATATTTTCTTAGAAAGAAATGCATAGGAAAACAACACGCAAGGAATAAAATTCTCGGTTTTATAATATATTTTTTAGTAACGTAGCACAAAAATCTATTCACATTTAACAAAAATAATGAGAACTTAAAATAATTACAATAATAGGTCATACCAAACTAGGGGTTTGCCCCGCCCATATTGCGGGGCATTAAGCCGAATATTTCTCTATCATAATATGTACGTCCATATTTTGGTTACCTGTACTACTACTTATAACACGATCTCAAAAAAATTACATTGAGTCAACCAAATAAATTAAAACACTATCATACTTTTGCTTAAGAAAAACAAAAACGATAGAAAAACTATAATTTTAAACTGGGGGCAAAATGGTAATTTTTTAGGATAAATGAGCGTGTGTCAGGAAGTCGCCTGACACGAATAAAAATTACACCGAGTCAAACAATTAAAATAAAGCACTACCACAATTTTCTAAAAAAAAAACTAAAACGATGGCATGACTGCAATTTTACACTGGAGACAAAATCGTAATTTGACTGGGAAAGCAAAGAAAAACGATGCCAAAAATGTAAATTTAAATTGAGGGCCGAATCGTAATTTGGCTGGGAGGAGAAAAACAAAAATAATGGCAAAACTGTAAATTTAAACGGGTCAAAATCGTAATTTTTAACCGATGGCAAAATTGTAATTTTTAGTTGGGGTCAAAAGCATAATTTTATTTTGAACTGGGGGTAAAAATGTAATTTTGAACTGATGCCAAAATCGTAATTTTAAAGCGGGAATAAAATAGTAAATTGGTTGGGCTAATGGGGGAGTTCCAGGCAGCTGCCTGACACTACTCCTCCATCTTATGTCTGTAGTTATACACTGTGGGGAAAATCGTAATTTGACTAAGAAAGCAAACAAAAACAATGACAAAAATGTAAATTTAAATTTAGGGCAAAATCGTAATTTAGCTGGGAGGAAGAAAACAAAACTAATGGCGAAATTGTAAATTTAAACGGGGCAAAATCGTAATTGTGAACCGAGGGCAAAATTGTAATTTTTCACTAGGGGGTAAAAGCATAATTTTATTTTGAACCGGTGGTAAAAACGTAATATAAAACTGATGACAAAATCGTAATTTTAAAGCGGGATAAAATCGTAAATTGCTTTACCAAAAAAAGGCAAAAAAGTCAAAAAGAAAAAAAAATAATTAACCACTGTTTACGAAGTTGTAAAATGTAATAAGGAAAAGGAAAAATTACACTTTTCGTCCTTTATGTTTGTATCGGATTGCAATGGATACCCTTTAACTTCAATAATTACAGTCACAGTCCTTTATTTGTAAAACTCATTACATCCTACGTCCTTTTCATTAACGGTTGTTAGATTTTCTAGTTAAATCAGGTCATGTACAAAGCACATGAGGGTAGTTTTGTAATTTTACCCATTTATAAATATCTTTAACACTCTTTGTCACTCTTAACTCTCTCTCTCTCTCTTAACACTCTTTCTCTCTCAACTCATCTTCAACAACAATAGAAGTTTCTAATCAGAATATTGTTGTTGATGCAACAATCAAATCGGAACAAAACTTTATCAAATCAAAGCCAAAACTAATTGCAATCGACAGTATGAAATTCGGAGTCAAGATTCCAACATCAACATCAGTGTTAATTGAGAATCATCAATGTGAATAAAAAATGAAAATTGTTTCAAACTTGTTCTCTGTAATCATCATCATCGTTTGTACAAGTAACATCAAAATAGATAAAAACATTAACAAGTGCGTTCACATTAACACGAAATTAATCGATAAATTAGGTAAAACCGCACCAGTGCAGGTGAAGACAGCGACTTTACAGGCTCTGACATCACCGGCGGCACCGACGGAGATGAATGGTTCAGATCTACCAAAAAAACAGCAGCTAGATCAGCTACTAAAATCACGAACAATGCTCACAAACTGACTTTAACACCACCCTAACTCACCCACTAGTCGAACACCACCACCGCCATCCACCCCACACCCCTGCCGGATCTTCAGCCACCACCCCCGCCGTATAAAAGTCACACCGCTCATTCCGACCCCCACCACCAGTCAATCTACAACCACCCCCGCCACCGAATCTACAACAACCCCACCACCGCATCTTCTCCTAACCTCTGATCACCACCACACTCTCTCTCACAGGTCTGATTCAGATCTGATTTAAACGAAAGGGGTTCTTGTGGTTATCGGATCTAATTCAAATGTGATTGTACAGATCTGATTTAAACGAAGGGGTTCTTGTAGTTATCGGTGAGGTGGAGCTTGGTGGTCGCCGAATTTGAGGAAGCGACCGGAGATGGTGGTTATCAGTGGAGTTTGGTTGCCGCCAGAAATGAGGAACCGGTAGAAATAGTTTCAGGTGATGGTGGGTTTAGGCGGTGGTGAAGATGGCAACACTGTGATGGTGGTGGTGGCTCATAGAAAAAGAGAGTTCAGGGAGAAAGAGAGCAACAGAGATAGTTGAGAATGAGATGGTTTCTAATTTTCTATTGATTATGAATCATTAAGTTTTTAAAGTTGGTTTTTGTTTTATTTTGTTATTTATTAAATACTATACAAATAATAATTAAGTAAAAGGACTAAACTGCCCCTTTATGAATAGACTTGAGTGAATTTTTTAACCTAGTTAGTGGAAAAGGACGTATCATGTAATGGGTTTTACAAATAAAGGATTGTGACTGTAATTATTGAAGTTAAAGGGTATCCATTGTAATCCGATACAAACATAAAGGACGAAAAGTGTAATTTTTCCATGTAATAAAGTTAATTTACCAATCCAACTCTTTTTTCATACGTGAAAACTATTCATTTTATGCATGAGAATTGATATCTTTAATCTTATCTATTGATTTCATATATAAATGATCCAGATTCCTTTGTACACTTTCTATGATAAATAACTTTTGTATTTAACTCTCACACTCATTTTATTGTTTCAAAATACCTAAACACACATTTATCCTATCTTGTCATTCAAATGTGTTATGCTAGCTGTGAACAAGTACACAACTACCAATTTGAAATCCATCAAAACATCTCTTCAGTTCTTAAAGAGTAGCTCTATCTTAATGCAAAAACAGCAGTCTTTAAATGCAAAAACCTTTTCAAACCCCAACTTTTATGAGAAAATTGTAAAATTAAATACCAAGAAACCCAAGGGACAAATTTTCAAAGGTCAAAGAACAAAAACAGATTATCATAATTACAATTAACCTCTTCATTTACCATGTAAACCGACACTTGTTTCCTCTCTAAGGGTTATGGAGTGGTTATAACAGCTGATCATGCTAATAATTGTTATAACTAACCACTGCTTCTTATAAAGACTGGTGGACTTAAAGACTAATAAGGTCTATCTACTATTGAAGACAAAGCCCTGTTAAAGACAAGCACTGATGTACCTAATCACTGATGAGGCCCATCAAACATCTGTTTATGGGCAAACATCTGTTTAAGGTCAAACATTTGTTTAAGGCCAAACATCTGTTTATGGCCAAACATCATATGTTTAAGGTCAAACATCTGTTTAAGTCCAAACAACTGATATATAAGGCGAAACATTTGTTTAAGCTCCAATATCTGTTTAAGTCTTCTCATATTTTAACACTTTTGAAAATAGTTAAAAATGATAGTTTTTATTAATCCTTAAAAGTCTGTTACAACCACTATGTTGGTTCAAACATCTGATTGTTAAAATTTATCCACTGCTGAAAGACAACCTCTGTTTCTACATTGTTCATGTTGACCATTGACTGACCAGAGTCAGTGTTTCAATCATTGCTGGCTATCCACTGATAGTTAAAAATCACCCACTGTTTTCATTTTCACCACTGTAAACCACTGATATTGATCATCAGTGGTTTCCTAAACAACTGTCCTCCATTATTCATCGGAAGTTGTCACGTGGTCAGTACTTAGCCGTTAGATCTTTGTAACCACTACCACGTCAGCGTTCACTTTTTACCCTTATAAAACCCTGATCAAAACCCCAAACAGGGTTTTCATTGTCGAATCGAATTCAAAATTCCTTTCAAAAGCAATTACCATCAAATTCCCTCAATACACTCATCTTCTTCATTCGTTCTAAACCACCTTCGATTCACCATGGCTCTCCCATTCAAAACTCCTCATAACTACATGTGTATACTTGAGAAACCAAGTTAAAACACAACCTTTCACTCCGTAATTGATGCACTCTCGTCTTCAAAGTACAAAACTTTGTTGACATGTAATGCACCCATCTACCTGGATACCCAATGAGAGTTCTGGAAAAATGCAAAGCTTGAAGCTAAGGACAAAAAGCCCTTCGCTATTACTTCATCAATAAGGGGAATTCCGGTTACCATCACACCTCAAACCATTTCAGAGGTTTTTGAAATCAACGATCTCACAGGTAAAGATTCTTTCCTAAAAGTTGATTATCAAATTGATTTCATTGAGAGAGGGTATGAGGACGAAATGAAAAAAAGATACTTTGCAAAAGGGCAGTTTTCCACCTGTCATGAGATTTTTATTTCATACCCTCCTCATGTATGTGTCAAATAAAACCACAGCTTTTAATGAGATCCCATTGAAAATCCAATACCTGGGCTATGCTATAATGACTGGAGTTGAGTTTAACTATTCCCAAGAGATTTTCAATGATATGATCAAAAATGTCAATAAAAAAACATTTTTATTATTTCCAAGATTTTTAAGTTTTTATCTACAAAAGAAATTTTCAAAGGATAATGCACATGTGCTTATCCAAGGAAATCCTTTTCAAATAAACAGCCTAACTTCTGAAACATTCACAAGGCTGTCAAAACCTTAAAAAACACAAACAGAGGTACCTGAGCAGAATTTAGCAGCAACAACTGCTCCTCAGGCCCCTGCTGTTGAGCCCACTGGTCTTGGTGATCACAGTAGCACCACCACTGCTGTGAAACCCACACCAAAACCCACCAAAAAGACAACCAAGAAAAAAATCCCAAAAGCCCCCCAAACCCACCAAAAAGGTAACTCTGGAAGATAAGATCCCAGATGTAACACCTGTGATAACACAAAAGTCACCTGAAACAACTGCTGCTACTTCCTCACAGCAGATGGAAGAAAGATCTCAACATGAGCCTAAAACTCCTTCTGCATCCTCTCAAAAGGATCAGGTTATATCCATAGGGACACCACATTATGAAGCAATGGATTCACTTGAATCTATCTTCCACAGCCCAGCTCCCGGGGCAAATTCTCTTTCTACCCCTATCCTCACTACACAACTTCTACCATCAATGATACCTCTGTTGGATGCACTTGATATAGCCCAGACACAAATTAGTTCTTCTCAATCACCTGTCAATGAGAATATACCACAACAAGTGACTGAGTCTGGTGTCTCTATCGTTGCTAACCCACCAACAGTTGAGAAAGCTACACTGCATGAATTACAAGTAATTCCTGTCAGTAGTTCAAGTGGAGCAGCTACTACAGGTGTTGAACCCACTGGTTTACACCTGTACAGTAGTTTCATTAGTGAGACTCCCTTAAAGGCAATTTCTTTTTTGGGAACCATAGTGTCTACTAGTGTGTATCCTTTATACACTGGTAACCTTAAAATAGTAACCTTTATTGAAGAAAGAAGTTCCCAGTACCGAGAACAAGGGGCATCAGTGGATGACTTTTGGGAAACTTTTCCTAAGTCAACTGCTGATACAACCACTGCCGGTGGGAAATCAGATGATCCCATTAACTTGGGTTATGGTTTAAAATACTAGGAATTGACGGAGAGAGTTGATCAACTTGACACATCTGTTGCTGAAATCAAATCTATGCTACAACAGTTGTTACAAGCTCAAAAGGTTACACCCACTGCTGCAACATCTGCAACATCTGCTCCATCCCCTGCTGAGCTATGGCATCTGTTTCAACCTCTGCTTCACAAACAAAGACAATATGCAGATCAACAGCATGAAGTTCAGCTTCAAATGGTTAGAAATGTCATGGAAGCTAGGTATAAAGATACTCAAGCATATATTAAAGCCATAAAAGCTCATTTGCTTCAAACCACTGGCACTACTCTTCCTTCAATCATTTTTGTTGAAACCCTTGATGATGCCAAAAGGGGGAGAAGGGTAAAAAGGGAAAAGATGGTCTATACATTAAACCAGATCCAATGTCTAAACTGGTTGTAGAAATCCCAAGGCCAGATGGTTCCAAAAATGTTGACGAGACTCAAAATGCATTTGCTGCATTAAAGGCAAACATGAAAGAGTCAATGGAAATAAAATGGTCTAAAAGGGTTGAGCAGGAGAAGAAAGTTTTGATGGAAAAGGAAGTGCAGGGTACTTCTAAACCTAAGGAAGAGCAGGGTATTCCTAAACCTAAAAGAAGACAACCGACCAGAAAAGTAAGCAAACCCAAAACCACACCTTCCAAAACCACCAAACAAACTCCTCAAATCCCCAAAGGTTCCTCTCATTAAACCTCTAAACCAACAGATGTTAAGACACCTATTGTATCAACAGTTGTTGGCACTTCAGTGGTTTCAACAGATGTTATCCCAACCACTGCCATCACCACTTCATCAACCAATACTCAATCCACTGCCATACCAAAAACAACATCACCATCACAAAAACCACCTACCAAAAAGCAGAAGAGAACAGTTGACTCATCAACTGTTGTAGTGACAACAGTGGTTGAAACACCAGTTGTTTCAACAGCTGTTAGTCAGATACCCAGCATTTCATCAACCACCATTCAACCCAATGCTATACCACAAACTACATCCAATTGCAAACATCATCTGACATAAAGCAGAAGACAACAGTTGATACATCAACAGTTGTAGTGACAACAGTGGTTGAGACACCAGTTGTTTCAACGACTGTTAGTCAATCACCCATCACTTCAAACATTTCTTCACAAACCATTGTCCTTTCAGTTCCAAAAACTCAAACAAAAACACCTTCTCCCAAAAAGTTGTATACAAGAAAAAGAAAGTTTCAGGTGCATGATGATGACATACCAGCACCTGTTCCCATTTCATATGCACCTTACAATGTCATCAAACCTAAACCATTCATTCTACCAACCTTAGCCAACCCAATCAAAGATCCAATAGCTATTCAAGGATTTCATCCTGCTGATCTTGTACCAATTGTTGCCACCTATCCACTAGAACTGCATGCAGTGAAAAATGAAATAAAACAATTCTACACAGTGGATGATCCTTCAAAAAGAAAATTCCCATCTCTTGCAGGTTTTAGAGATCCTAAAAACATGGATGAATATCTAAAACTCAAAGCAAAGCAAGCTGAATTGAGAGCCAAATATGAATGCAAAGAGCAGGGTGATAATGCCATCTCATGTCGAATGCAGTTCTTGCTCACCAAGGTTAAAGAATTAGAAGACTATGCAGGAGACCTGAGTAAAGAGATGTCCAACCTGCCTCCAGATGCTGATTTACAAGTGGATCTGAGAAAGATCTCATAGAATTGATCATGAGTGAAAAAATTTACCCTGCCAAAGCTGAACAATTCCAAGACTGGCCACTTATTTCTCTCAAAGCTGAACTTAAAAGAATTGAAAGAATAAAAAATGATCCAGGTATGAAAAGATCAGCACCAAATTGGAGCAAATACAAAAAGACAATTGCTGATCTTACATTGGAGTATAAAAGGAAGAAGCAAGAGTTGGTTGCAGCAAAGGTTGGTACAGCCAAAGCCATAGCAAAATCGACAAGGAAATACACTGATGAGGCTTATGAAAGGCTGAGAAAAAGGAGAGAGACATATCCTAGCCTTCCAAAGAAGCCTGAATACAAAGACAAGAAAGCTGATGATTCACAGCAGCAGGCCCTTTCTTTGAAGAACTTGTTCACATCCTCTGATACTTCTATCATTACCCTAAATCAAAGAAAGAAACAAAAACAGATGGATGAAAAGGAAATCAAGGCTCAGGAAGATTTTATTATGAAAGAGGCCCTTCAAAGAATGATTGCAGAAAATCAAGACTCAGCAAAATCTACCGATGTCTCCTAAGTACTGATTGTAGACTAAAGTACTACCCATTCAAGGACTGATCACCTTTGAAGAAAGCACTGATGCTTAACATCAGTGCTTAGACTGCATCAGTGGACCAGCGGTACATAGAAGCAGTGTCTATATAATCAGTGGTTGTAATAGTCAGTGGTTGTAAGTTGTTAGGAGGTACAAGAACAAACATTTTACAAAATCCCAAATTACCCGATCATGTAAGTGCATTGAAGTAAAAGTGGAAATGATGTTATTCATGTGGTCCTGTTTCGCTTTTGTTTGACGTCTAATATGGGTTCATGATCTAATCCGGTGAATTGTAAACATTGTTGTTAAATCCAATTAGATGCTTGATGTAATGAGGTTGTTGGGATTGAACCCTACCAAAGGAACAGATAATTAAAGCCAAAACTAGATCAGAGCAGTGGATCCAGAATAAGCAGATGTTATGCATACAGGTCTCTCCCTTTGAAAGTGGTTTCAACATCTGCTGACCTCCTATCTACTGATCATACAAACTGCTAACCCACAACTGCTGATCAAGTCAAAGACTGATGAAGAACTAAAGCCCTGCTGCCAAATCTACTGCCTTGAGTCAAGCACTGCTGATCATGACAAGTACTGCTAGGTTCACATCGGTGGAAGGATGTAGCAGTAGTTTTGTTTACTTTATGTAATGAATTGTAATATCAGTAGTTAGCATAGCAGAGGTTGTATAGATCAGAGGTTAGAGTATGTTAGGAGGTTAGATGTCACTTTCATGGTGACGTCAGCCTAGATGCTTCAGTGGTTTGCTCGTGCCTATAAATAGAACAGTGCTCTGTACTGTTCTACTAGCTCTTTCACCATCTTCTTCCTGCACGAACAAATACTGTGAGCTCGGGTTGAGGGGGAGTTCGTTGCATAATTGCATATTGTAATCGTTGTTGAAATTAAATTCAATCATTCGGTTCAATGTTAAACTTATATGTTAAAAGCATTTCTCCTGTTTGATTGTGAAAAGTTTGCTTCCATCTAAATTCCGTTGTACAACTCATTCATCTTCATCTTTATTCAAACGTAAAACACAATCAAAACCAAACTCAGATCCTAACAATTGGTATCAGAGCTTGGACAGTCAAATTTGATTTAACAATCATTTTGACATAAATAGTTCAGCTCGCAATCGTTGATACTGATAGTTTGTTCATTTCGTTGAAAAATAGAGCAAGGTTTAATCACCATTAAAGTTGATTAATCAGTGCCTGTAAAAAACCAGGATGACGTCACAATCACAAGATGATAAAAATAACATTGGCTCTCTTTTCAAACCACCCATGCTTAAACGTAATGAATACAACATCTGGGAGAGAAGGATGGGTCACATCCTTGCTCAACAAAATACTGGATATTGGAGGTCTGTTGTTTTTGGTCCTCATGTTCCTATGGTGCCAAGTGCTGAGGATGCAAAGAAGTTCGTACCTAAACCAACTGAAAACTATACTGAAACTGATTTTCAAAAGTTCGAACTCGATGCCAAAGGATTTAGCATCATAGCATCTGCATTACGAAATGAAATCTATGCTGGCCTGTTACATTGTAACAGTAACAGTGCTAAAGAATTATGGGATGCATTGAAGGAACAATTTGGGGGAACGGAAGAGGTTATTGAAAACAACAGGGAAATTCTGAATCAGCAGTATGAAACATTTTGTCACATCAAGGGTGAATCATTAACCCAACAATTTGAACGTTTCAGCTGTCTCATTAGTGAACTAAGGCTTGTTAAAGTTACATTTCCGAATGCAACTCAAAATAGCAGGTTCCTTAGATCATTATCCGAAAAATGGGACACAATTGCTTTTGTCACTAGAAATTCAGCTGAGTTCAAAGTTCTGACCCTGACCCAACTCCATGGTAGACTCCTGACCTATGAAAGGGAATTAAACCAGAAAAGGAAGTTGCAAGAGTCTGGTAAAGTTGCTGATGACTATTCATTTGGCAGCATAGCTCTGTTTGGTCAGGAAGAATCTGGTAGCAGTGGTAAGGATCAGAGTTATGATCATTTTATTGACATAACTGCTGGTGAAAATTTTAATAACTCTGATTCTCACTCTGCAAATTATGCTTTCACTGCAAATTGTGAAAACCAGATGTCAGATAACTTGTGCTTTGAACTCAATGATTTGCAACACTTTGATCCCACTGACTTAGAAGAGATGGACATCTTGCATCAATTGGCTTTGCTTAGTGTTAGAACAAGCACATTCTACAAAAGAACAGGGAGAAAATTCCCAGGACTTCATGGGAATTTGAGGGTGGGGTTGGATAAATCAAAACTGGAATGTTACAAGTGCAATAGGCTAGGTCATTTTGCTAGGGAATGCAGGAGTCAAACCACTGGTCCAATAATAACTCATCCCAGCTCAAACCCTAGACCTCAACATCAATGCACTGTGCAATATACCCAATATACCCCTGCAGCACATGTTAACACTGCTCACTATGCTGCAACCCCTGTGCCTGTGCATTATGTTCAAACCACTGTTCCACAAATTCAGTATGTTCAAGCCCCTGTCCCTCAGGCACAAGTGCAACCTGCTACACCTCAACAAGCTGCTCCAACAGTTGTACAACCAGACCAACAAAGTTTCTTTACCCAAGGCTTTGTTGACTGGAGCAGCTTGCCTGATGAGCTTGGTGATGAAAATTTTACACTCTATGCTTCTAATGATAATTTTAATGATGAATTTTGTTTGATGGCATTAGAGTCAATACCAGAAGGGGTTGAAACTGAAGGTGAACAGCTAAGTGCTGAAACAGTGGATGAAGTTGCTGAAGCAGTGGTTACTGCAGTTGCTGGTGAACTACTGCTGGGAGAAAATTCAGAAACCCTGATTGAACCACTGTCTGACCCCTGTTCTAAAGAAGACAAAGAGAAAGAGGAAAAGAAGAAAGCTTGTGAGGAAGAAGTTAGAGCTGATGGAGAAGGTGATCATCAATATGATTGTGCCATGATGGCTGCTGCCAAGGTATCACCTCAAGTTCTTGAAAAACTGTGTTCAGACAAATGTATTATTGCATTTGCTAACATTAAAGAGGTAAATGAAAACCTTAGGGATAAAGTATTATCTGATGAAGTCAAATTTGAAAAGTCATTAAAAGAACTTAGAAACAAATTGGCTAAAAAAGATAAAGAGATCAGCAGTCTCAAAGAAGAGCAGAGCATAACCAAAACTCAACTCCAAACTATGGTAGAAAAATACCAAGTTTGCATAAAGGAGTTAGAGTCTACCCAGATCACCTGTGAAAGATGGGTGGAATCTTGTAAAGGGTATGAGGTTATGCTTGCAAAACAGCTTGAAAGCAATGTCAAGTTTGGTATATGACATAGAAAATATGATCTTGTAAACACTGCTGAAAATCAAGTTGGTTCAACTGAAATAATACCAACCAACAAAAATGGCCAAGAGGTTAATAACTGACAAACTTGGTAACAAAATTACTCTGGAAAGATCTGTGGGATCCTCAACTTTTGAGGAGATTGAGAAATATCAATTTAAACCCACATGGTCTGATGAGTGTGACATCCTGGAAAATTTCAAACCAATGGATTTCACAACCACTGATGGTGTAAAAGCTCCAAAAGCAAAGGTCATTCCTATCAAAGATATCCCAACAGAGGTTCAAAACTCCGTTGCTAAGGAATCTGAGAAAAGGAAGAAAAGAGAAAAGATTAAAAACCTGTTTTGTGATTTTTGTGAAAAATGGAATCATCTAACAAAAGACTGTTTTCATCTAAAAGCATATGATCTAAACAAAACAAGTATCATTGTACCTGCCGAAAGCTGCACCATCTGTGGTAAAGATAACCACAAAACTCAAAAATGTATGTATCTCAAGAACTTTGATATAAAAAGGAATGAGTACACTGCAAAAACATCTTTGAGTCCATCAACATCATCTGTCAAATTCACAAAGAAGCAACCACTGTTTGTGCCAGTCCAAACAGCTGTCACAAAACAGCTGAACCAAACATCTGTTCAAAGAGATGTTCAAGTGACTGATGCACCCCCGCCAATCAATTTAAGAGAGGTAAGGGACAACCATCATACCAAAGGACCCCACATGTTTATGAGGCTTACAAAAGGCCCTCTAAACCAAGAGTGAACAGGCATCCTTTTGGTTATCAACAGGTGATTGCCCAATACCCACAACAGTGGTTAGAGAAAAACATTCCCAAAATGTTCAAACCCCTGAGCTAACCACTGTCCATGCATCTGCCACCATCCCAGACACTATTGAGACCCCATCCAAAGCCTTATTGGCTTTGGAGACCTTAATGAACTAATCCTTTTACTTCATGTGCAGGGAGCTTCTGCATGCTTAGATAGTCTTTGGTATGTAGATAGTGGAGGCTCCAGGCACATGACAGGATGTAAAGCCCTTCTTCAAGACTTCAAAATTCATGGAGGGGGTGATATATCCTTTGGTAATAATAGTAAAGGGAAAGTTCTGGGGTCTGGTACAGTGAAATCTGGTAATGTAAAATTTGAAAATGTCAATCTTATAGACAATCTAAAATTCAACCTCCTGAGTGTTTCCCAAATGAGTGATAAGGGGTATGGATCATTCTTCACAAAGGAGTGTTGTAGGATTGTTGGACCAGAAATGGTTGAAAAGATTGAAGCAATAATCAAAATGGTAAAACTAAACTTGTTGCTCAAAGAAGTGGCAATGTTTATGTTGTTGATATGTCAAAAGAGTGTCCCAGAACTGATGCCTGCCTGTTCTCAACTGCATCAAACAAAGAGACAGAACTATGGCACATAAGATTGGGGCAAACAAATCTTAAGACAATCACTGCCATTTCAAAACAGGGGCTGGTAAGGGGTTTACCTCAAAAACTGTTCACCTGTCCTGAGTTGTGTGTTTCCTGCCTAAAAGGAAAACAACATAAAAGCTCCTACAAATCCATTGATAAGTCCAAAACAACCAAATGTTTGCAAATGCTTCATATGGATTTGTTTGGCCTAGTGAAAGTCATGAGTCTCAAGAAAAAGAGATACTGTTTGGTTATTGTTGATGACTTCTCTAGGTTTACATGGACTTACTTTTTACACTCAAAAGATGAGACTGCAGGCATTCTGCAAGACTTTGTGAAACAGGTTGAAAAGCAGTTTGACCTTCCAGTAAAAATCTTCAGAAGTGACAATGGCACAGAGTTCAGGAATAAGGAGTTGGATGATTTCTGTGTGTCAAAAGGAATTTTGAGACAATACAGCATTCCAAGGACACGAGAACAAAATGGGGTTGTTGAAAGAAAGAACAGAACTTTGATTGAGGATGCCAGAACTATGCTTGCAGATTCAGGTTTGCCATTAACTTTTTGGGCAGAGGCAGTAAACACTGCTTGCTATGTTCAAAACAGAGTTTTAATCAACCCCAGTCATCAAAAGACTGCTTATGAAATGCTGTATAAAATAAAGCCATTAATCTCATATTTCAACGTTTTTGGTTGCCCATGCTTCATTTTAAACTTAAAAGATTCTATCTCAAAGTTTGCAGCCAAAATTGATTTGGGATATCACCTGGGATACTCAACCACTGCTAAGGCCTACAAAGTGTTTAATACACGGACCAAAGCAGTGGAAGAGACTTTGAATGTAAAGTTCAATGAACTTTCATCAATGAAAATCCCAGCAAACCCTGCAGAGTTGTTTGATCTTGAAAAATTCACTTTTGAAAATACTGTTGTCAAGACTAACAGTGCAGGTCCATCAGAGAATTCATCACCAGACTATGGGTATGAGATCATCACTCCTCAACAAAAATCTGCCACAATGGGAAGAGCAACAGATGTACAAAACAGCTGTCAAAGCTCAACCACTGCTACCTCAACAATTGTTGACCAAAGTAGCCCATTAACCACAGCTTCCACATCATCAAGCACTGTTGATAAAAGGCCTCAAACAGTGGATCAAAGTCAGCATGTGTCCACACCTTTACCCCCTATGCCACCACCTTTTGAAGCCACTGCTGGGTCATCAAAGTCACCAGCAGTGGTTAGCTCAGATGATACACATCTGCAGCCTTCACCACTCAATGCCATTGTTCCATACCAAGGAGAGCTCATCTTCTTGAAATCTCATCCACTAGATCAAATTATTGGCAACATCAATGAAGGGGTGCTCACAAGAAGTCAATCTCAAAACATTTGTCTTTTTGCTGGTTTTCTATCACTCCATCAACCAGTTAAATACCAAGAGGCACTGAAAGACAACAGCTGGGTAGAAGCCATGCAAGAGGAGCTCCAACAGTTTAGAAGACAACAAGTATGGGAGCTTGTTCCATTGCCAAAGGGTGTAAGTCCTATTGGCACAAAATGGGTCTTCAAAAGTAAAGCTGATGAAAGGGGTATTGTTGTCAAGAATAAAGCCAGGCTTGTGGTTCAAGGTTTCAGACAAGAAGAGGGCATTGACTATGATGAAACTTTTGCCCCTGTTGCAAGACTTGAAGCAATCAGACTATTTCTAGCCTTTGCTGTCAACCACAACATCAAGGTGTACCAAATGGATATTAAATGTGCATTCCTCTATGGTAAGATTCAAGAATAGGTATATGTTTGTCAACCTCCAGGTTTTGAGGATCCATTTAATCCAGATCATGTCTACAAGCTAAATAAAGCTTTGTATGGCCTGAAACAAGCACCAAGAGCCTGGTATGAAACTCTGTCCACCTTTCTACTTTCCATTGGGTTCACAAGAGGAAGAATAGATAAAACATTGTTTTTAAAATGGAGAGGAAAGGATTTGATGATTGTCCAAATTTATGTGGATGACATCATTTTCGGAAGCACATGTAATAAAATGTGTGAAGAGTTCAAGCAACTCATGACAGCTGAGTTTGAAATGAGTGCAATGGGTGAACTCCAGTGCTTTCTTGGTCTCCAAGTAAGGCAGCTGCAAAATGGTACTTTCATCCATCAAGGCAAATATTCCAAAGAACTTTTAAAGAAATTTGACATGGATGATTGTAAGCCATGCAGTACACCCATTGCAACCAATAAACTAGTCATGTCCGATGAAAAGGATGATTTGGTTGATTAGACCTTATATAGAAGCATAATTGGGTCTTTATTGTACCTAACTGCATCTAGGCCATATATCATGTTTGCAACATGTGTCTGTGCATGTAGGATCGTGTTTCGACCCGAACGAGTCGTTCAGAGGAGTTTTCGTCAATTACAGGTGCGGAAAACAAGTAATCAACGTAGAAACAACTTGCAAATCACTTTAAACACCTTTCTGTATTGAATAATGACAGTTTACATCCAAATCTCGATCCGGCAGCACTTCGGTACGAGTTACAAGACTTGTTCCAAATGTTTCGCTTATGAGGCTATTTATAGTTGCTGAGGTTTCGCTTGATTGTACATGTCACATAAGCGAAACCTCCAGCTGACATCCAAGCGGAACTATATGATGACTAATAAGCGAATCTACATGATGTGACACATAAGCGGAACTTCCTACCTATGACCGCATAAGCGAAACTATCTCCTAAAATACATACAATCTCCTGTTTCCTCGTAAAACGTGCCCTGATCTAACAATCTAAGACTAAGACTCGATACAAGACGAAGTCGACAGATGCATGCACCAACAGACTCCCCCTCAGATGTTGATGAGTCGACTATCGAGTCATGACAATGCTGTGTCTTCACATCTTCAGTCTTGATCAGTCTCTGGGCTTCTCTCTCTCTATCTTCGTCTCTTTCTCTTGAATGTTGACATCTTTAAAGTTCCTCATCATCAACATACACTCCCCCTCAAATGTTGATTCTTTCTGTACAAAACTCTACCACAAACATAAGTTTTATGACAAACAATTTTAGCATATAGACAACATTTTAAACTTATCACAAATCAATCAATCAATCAGATACTGATGAACCATTTGAAATTGTATCATTTTATCAAAACATCACAATCTCCCAGACCATCTGTTCATCATGTTTAGCACTTAGAATTTTGAAAATCAGTTTTTCAATATCAGTTGTCGAAAATCTTTTTGACTTTTTAAAAATTTAAGCTAAAACACACCTAAAATCTTTTTGAATTTTCTGAAAGATAATAACTGACACCACTTGTAAAACAAAAGAATGCAGAAATGAAATATTTACAGACAATATTTTTGTGAGTTTGTGCAAGAGGATCATATCAGTTTTGTGACAAATCACTAACACCGTTAAGCTTTAAACATTCTCAGTTCTAAACAATTTACCTAGATTGTCAGTATATTGGTCCATTTTAAATTTTCACACAAACTTCAATTGATTCGAGATACGAAATTAATGTTTTAGAAACTTAAACTTAATTGTGTAACACTCCACTTGAATATACTCCTGTATCCAAATCCCAATATTCAGGTCTTACAGGTGAGTATACCACAGATGATATCTGTAAAGGGTTATGTGCGAGGGCCGTGAGAGCTCAGGTCGATACTTCCGTATACGCAGAGAGAAGACAACTTCGACTTTAGGTGGGTCCCCTTTAGAGGATCTTTTGTTACAACAGCAAAGATTATCAATTTTATTGTTTAATCAAATTGCTGAGGGCGAGCTTATATTTCAAAGCATTTTGCAGAAAGTATTATTCGGGGACTAGGTCAGTACTTCCATACAGCAGAAGTCCCGAAATAATACCCCAGATATCACTGAGTATAAAGACCTAGTATCTCAGAATACGAGACCTTTCAAACAAGATTTCGGGGGTTACCCATATATCCAAGAATAGTTACTCACGAATTAAGCAAGTTTGAGTTTAGATTTATATCTCGTTTCAATTTACTAAATGTGCAAAAACCTACTGACACATCCGCAGTAAGATTGTTTATCACATTTTGACTTTACATTTCTTTAGCATGCTGTGATTGTCCACTGATGTACTATCATTTCCTCTTTTATGCAACAAGAACTCATTTTTCAGTTTTATCATGTTTTTGACTTTTTCAAATTTTCTAATGTTTTTGGATTTTCTGAAATTTTCTACTCCCCCTAAAAGGCAAACACATTAAAGAAAATATGAAAACAAACTAAGCTCTTGACCCACTTGAAGTAAATTCAAAACAAACTGTACAGAAATATAACAACTGATATCAAATCACTTCAAATCGCCATTCACTTGGCATAAACAATCAGAACTCCCCCTATCAACAAACTATTTTCCCATTTAGATTTCAAAACACTTAAGTTTGTTTTAATCAAAATGGTTTTTCTGGAAAATAAGTTTGATTGATTTTACCACTTGTAGGTTTATCAATAATAGATTCGGGGATGTGGTTCATCATATTGTCTCTCAACAATTTGTAGGAAAATACAAGTACAACTTAATGTCCTTGATTTACCATATGCAATCAATCATCAACAACTCTCCTAACCACTTGTAATTATAACTAACAAATACCACTAGTAAGCAAAACACAAACAAACCTCTTTACCGTTTGTATGATTGACGTTACCGAATAAAACTCAAGAAAGGATGCCGATTCATGCTCCACGCTTACCAACCTGGGAGCTCCGGCAAGTCCTGAAACTTACTGTTCATAATATGTACCATCCCAGTCACAAACCAGGGATGGTTCAACCTTTTCTTTCTTTGTTTTCTTCTCATAAAATTCTTTAACCCCTTTGACTTTTCGATCAATCATCTTTCCAAAGATATGTTTTACCTTGGGGTTAAAGACCTTCTCAGCATCAAATTCCTGTTTATCATTATAAAATTGGTTAGAAATTTCAAGTTTACTAATTTTCTTTTTATAATTCTCAGCCCGGAGTGATGGAAAATCCTCATCATTCACACTCGGAACTGATTTTTCATTTTTTAAAACAACTTCACAATTTGAAACAACTTGTGGCTCAACTGATTTTATGGAATCAGTTTCATCGCCCGAAGATAGCTCCCCTGATTTTGACCTATCAGAATCATCGCTAGAGCTTTCAGCAGCTTTCTTAACAACCCATTTCTGATTGTCAGATTTAGCTCTCTTCTTGTAAAACTTGTTCGAACTCTCACCAATTTCAAATGTAGAATCTTGAAACAATTTTGTTCTATCAATTGGTGGTTCGAACTCAACTACTCTTTCCTTGAGTTTACGAGATACTCCCTGTTTTGATTGTATTGCCTTAGAATAATCTCGGGCAATATGTCCAACAGTGTTGCACCGGAAACAGGTTCTCGTATCTGTATTCTCCTCAACCATCTTCTTCAACTCATTTTGCTTCTTTGCAAGGAATTCATTGTTTGACTGCCTCCAGAAATCTTTCTTTTCTTCTTCTTCAGATGACGTTCCAGAATCTTTCTTGTCAGTCTTTTTCTTCGTGTCATTCTTCTTCTTTTCAGAAGTCTTTTCATCAGCAATTTTTCCAGCTTCCTTCTCTTCAGTTATCTCATCATCTTCCCATGCCTTCATACTTTCAATTGTCGGATAAATCCTGTCAATGACATAAGAAGTACATGAGTAACTTTTTAACAAACGGTTAACTCTTTCAGTTTCAATTCTTTGCAACTCAAGCTTTTGTTCCAAAGCAGCACACTTCTCGATGTAATTATTCACAACTTTCTGTTTGATCATGAATGCTCCCTGAAGTGTCTTCATTGTTGTTGCTTGTTCTTCACTTGATTGATTGTATTGATTTATGGACTTGTTCAGAACATCATAAGATTCCTTTAACTGATTTATGTTATTAATCAGTTCATTGTTTTTCTTCTTGAATCTCACAGTTTTCACACATCACAGGAATCTTTTTAGCATTAACTTCATCATCAACTTTAAACTTTGGAACCTCTTTCATCTTTTGCCTTCTGTTTACAAAAATATCTTCATCATCACTGCTCACCAGTGTTTTGACCTTTTTCTTTTTCTTTTTAACCTTTTCATCATCACTATCACTTTCAGCGATCAGCTTCATATCAGCTTTGAATTTTCTTGCCCAATACTCAGTATCATCATCAGTATCATCTTCAACCTTTGCCATGAAAGTAGTGTAAGCTCTAGTTTGATCAGGAATATAATCATCCCAAGTAAAATTTTCCCAGCTAATTCCCTCTGGTTGCTTTTCATCTTCTTGATCAATCAAACAAGCTTTTCCATTATCTGGAATATATTTATCCCAGTTGAATGACTTCTTTTTATCTTGATTAACTACACATACTCTCTTTCCAGAATCTTCAATTATGGGTCTTCCATGTGCAGTTTGTGCTTGTTGTTGATGTTGATGTTGTTGAGATGGTTGTTGAGCAACTTGATGATAGATGGCTTTTCGATAGTAATCATTATTGTTGTTGAAAGGGTTCTGAGCTCCACTTGCTTCGCGATTAGTACACTCCCTCTTGAAGTGACCTTTTTCCCTGCAACGAAAACAAGTGACTTTAGATTTATCAAAACCTAAAGTAGAAACATTAGCATCACGAAGATCATCTCTCCCCGTTACCTGCTTAAATTTCTCAGCTCTCCTTAGTACGCTAGCCAAACACCATTTAATATCCATCAGCTCCATCTCTTCAGCATCTATCTGGTCGTAGTCTTCTTTGGTTAACATTGGATTCCCGATACGACCTACAACAAAACAAGTATAAGATTCTAAAACCATTCCTAATAAAGACAGTTGACTTTTGGCAACTTCTTCAGAATAATCTTGATCATTTTCAAGATTTAAAACAATGTTGCACTGAAGTTTTCTCCCATTTTTCGTAGCAGAAATGTTTGGATCAAAACATGGAAATGATGTAAAACTTGTTTTGCTGCTTGATCCTTTAGATGAGCTTTCAGAAGAATTTTTGACACTATAGGCAGTTTCAACTTTCGGAGATAGATTTAATGATTTCTCATTCACCCCTGCTTTATAGTATAACCCGATATCCTGTTCACCATCAAAATCTTTCATTCGAATAATTTTTCGTTGTTCCATTTCTTGAGCTTCTATCTTTTCAATGAACTTGCTAAGTGTTAAATTGCTAAAACCTTTCTTGTTTCTTAACATCATAAGATATGTGCCCCAAGTTTCATATGGCAAGCATCAGCAAGTTTTTCGATCAATTCTTCATTGTTTTTTTCAATACTCAATCTCTTCATGTTAGCAAGCAAATTGCAGTATCGTTCGATAATCTCTCTTGTGCTTTCATTCTTTAACCCGCGAAACAGATCAAACTCTTTCTTTAGAAGCGATTTCTTGCTTTTGACCATTTCTTCACTACCACGAAACTTTGACCTTAAAGCTTTCCAAATCGAATATGAAGTTCCATTGTGTTGCAAAAGCACCATAATATCCTCTTTCACTGCTTGTTGAAGAAGACTTAACATCATTTTCTCATCTTTGTATTTCTTTCTAGCATCAGCACCGAGATTTTTTATCGGAACAGGCTCTTCATCATCATTCATCGGTCGAACGTATTTTGTCTCAACACATTCCCAAGCATCCAGATAATTAGCTTGTACCCAATTCTCAAAACGACCTTCCCAACCTTTAAATTCTTCTATATTCATGAGTTTGGGTGGTTTTTGCATTGTACCCGTTTCATTCTCGAGCATTGTATTTTGTGCAAAAGTGATCGGTGTAACCGGAGTAGCGAATGCGTTGAAAAATTCCTCGTCCATTTTCAAAATTTAACAATTTTCACAACAGCCTTAAAAGCGGAACCCTATGATCACAAAAGCGAAACTGTTCACAAAAGCAAAACTGTTCACACAAGCGAAACCTCCTGGATTGTTCTTTGGAGCGAAACCACTGAGTACACATGAGCGGAACTACTTGATATTTGAAGCGGAACCTTATGAGCGAAACCAAAAGTGACTCTAAAAGCGAAACCTTAGGAGCGAAACCTCCAAGAATGATATTTGAAGCAGAACCTTTTAAGCGAAACCACTGAGTCACTGAAGTGGAACCTCTGAAATTTTGTAACTATGAGCGAAACTATTACGGTCATAAAAGCGAAACTATAGGAAGTCCATATAAGCGGAACCTATTCGGATGTAGGTTTAGTCCACTTTTAATGCGAATTTTGACACCATACTTTCCAGGATTTGACTATATCCTATTACGCACAATCCGTGAAATTTTGAGCTGATTTTGACCGGTGAAAATGTCTGAACTGAAGAAAGAAGGTGTAGAAGTAAGAAATCTTGATGAATTTCAGCTATTCTCTGCAGAACTCCTCCTCCTGAAGCTCTGATACCACTTGTAGGATCGTGTTTCGACCCGAACGAGTCGTTCAGAGGAGTTTTCGTCAATTACAGGTGCGGAAAACAAGTAATCAACGTAGAAACAGCTTGCAAATCACTTTAAACACCTTTCTGTATTGAATAATGACAGTTTACATCCAAATCTCGATCCGGCAGCACTTCGGTACGAGTTACAAGACTTGTTCCAAATGTTTCGCTTATGAGGCTATTTATAGTTGCTGAGGTTTCGCTTGATTGTACATGTCACATAAGCGAAACCTCCAGCTGACATCCAAGCGGAACTATATGATGACTAATAAGCGTATTTACATGATGTGACACATAAGCGGAACTACCTACCTATGACCGCATAAGCGAAACTATCTCCTCAAATACATACAATCTCCTGTTTCCTCGTAAAACGTGCCCTGATCTAACAATCTAAGACTAAGACTCGATACAAGACGAAGTCGACAGATGCATGCACCAACAGTGCAAGATCCCAATCAGCCCATAGAAAGTCAAACCTTATTGCTGTAAAAAGGATATTCATATACCTAAAAGGTGCTCCCACACTTGGTATCTGGTATCTAGCTGATGGTAAAATTGAGCTTTCAGGTTTCTCAGATAGTGACTTGGCTGGATGTGACAAGACAAGTGTTATGGGTCATTTTCTGAGTATACATATCCTGACTAATATCCCGTTTTTAATTGTTTATTTGTGATCAGGATACTGGACGAGGATATTGTTAACATCCTGGGCGATATCCTAAGGTTGAGTGAATTAAACACGTGCAGGTTAATGGCTGTAAGTTACTAACGGTCATCAGGACTTCTTCTCCTCAAGACTCGGGCGTATTTGTTATAAGGAAGCCGTTGAACCCGAAAGACTTGGTCCTCAACGTTCGAGTGGGAATATTCGCTGGATCCCGGAACTTTAGGATAGTTTGTTACATTATCTTTACTATAAATAGATGGGGGCAGATCAGTTTAAGGCACGCAATTTTACACTTACACTCTCGAACACTTTTACTCTCTAGCTCACCGCAAACACCACACTCAAACACTTGTATTCAAATTACATTGTAACACATAGTCGATCCGCACCACATCCTGCACTGTATCCTGATATTTGAAGCAATAAGAAGAACAAGGCAGCTGCGATTGTCAGCTCCCGAGGTTTTATGCCGGCGATCTAGATTGATCAAGGGCTTTCCTCGTACATCACGTGTCAACCTTTACTTTTTTGCTCATTGTTTGATCATTGATACAGCTCTATATCCCGGGCTGTATCCTGAAACTGTTTTCATATCTAATTTGGCCAATACATTTTTTCACATATAATTTTAGCACACTACCTCACCTAACTAATTTGATCACTTAATTGCTTAGGTAATTTTTGAGCAAAACAATTTGGCGCCCACCGTGGGGCAAGTGGTGCTACTTTTACTAAAAATCTTTGTAAAATCATTAATCGGTTTTCTATTTTCAAAATTTTTTGCCACATTGTTTATAATGGCCTCCAGATCAAACATGAGCTCTTCCACTATGTCTGCTACGACCTCTGCTACTACTGGTTTGGTGCTTCCACCACCTCCTCCAAGGATGCCGTTTTCTTCACAATCTCAAGATGTTATCCCTACTCGGAGTGTCCAGGGATCTGCTCCCGTTTTAGCCTCTAACGATGAAATTTTGACTTTATTTGGAAGTGTGCAGGAACAAATGAGGCAGCAACAGGAGACTAATCAAATGCTGTTAAGAGAAATACAACTCTTAAAAGCTAGCTCGAGCAGACCTGTTGAGGAAACTGTCACTCCTATACAGCCCAGGGCTTTGAACTTCAGTTCCGTAGTTTACACTGAGGATAATAGGGGGAATATCGTCTCAAGCCATTCTCAGAATCATACCCCTGAGATACCCTCTTCGGTCAGGATATCGACTGTGAGAAGTTCAGGATATGCTTCAGGATATGGCCAAAATCCTCAGAACGGTAATGTGTCAAATAATAATACTCTTGCTACTAACAACAATGGCTCTTTGCAGGATGCAGGTATGACGTCAACATTTACCAGGGAGCTCCAGAAATTGAAGGACATGATATACAGTGTACCTGGAGTGGTCCAGCCAATTGCGGAAGTATCCCAAGACAGCCACATGATATCCCGCTTTGCATATCCTATCTGTGATGCTGAAATCCCAAAAAGATTTCAAACTCCCAACATGAAGCTGTATGATGGGACTACGGATCCTGAAGAGCATATTGCCCAGTATAGGGAAAGAATGGAGATTAACCCTATCCCTCCGGAGCTCAAGGAAGCATGCTTATGCAAGGGATTTGGTTCTACTCTGACAGGATCAGCCTTAAAATGGCTGTTAAACGTTCCTCCTCGCTCAATTACTTCGTTTGCTCATTTGGTTAATTTATTTAACAGTCAATTTTCTTGTAGTCGGAGTTTTGAGAAACTAACCAGTGATCTTTACAGGATAACTCAAGGGCCTCAGGAATCCTTGAGGGATTATGTGAACAAATTCAGTCGAGAATCCTTGGATATCCCACATCTTGATGTTGCAACAGCTGTGCAGGCTTTTAAGATGGGGTTACAAAAGGATTCTCAGTTTTATCAGGATCTTGTAATGAATCCCTGCAGGAATCTCGACGAAGCTCGTAACAGGGCTTTGAGATATATCCGTTTGGAAGATGACAAGAAGATGCAGGAGAGGATGAATTCTACCTCAACCTATGAATCAACTAACAGGAAATCAGAAACCTCATATAAGCCATATCGCTCCAAGCCATATGGCAGAAATGATAACAAGAAAGTGAATGCTGTTGAAGACGAGGATCCTGAAGAATATCCTGACTTATCTGAATACTGCTTTTCTGTTAATATACCTGAGTTAATGTATGCTATGCAGGGTTTAGGGGACAAAGCTAGGTGGCCTCGAAAGAACCAGCAGAAAGCTGATTGGAAGGATAAATCCAAATGGTGTGCCTTCCATGAAGACTTCGGACATCTGACCGAGGATTGCATTGCTCTAAGGAAAGAGATAAGTTACCTGTTAAGCAAGGGGTATCTGAAGGACTTGCTGGGAAAAAAGAAGAATAAAGGGCAGGATCCCGAGAAGGATCCTGAACGAGCAGCATCACCCCCCAGCAGATGCCAAGATAATTAACTTTTTTTCAGGAGGATCCGATATTTGTGGAACTTCGTATTCGGCGGCCAAGAGACATGCAAAGGAAGCTAAGAGTGAGAGGGGAGACAGACCAGTCAGGATGACTACCCTCACAACTGATAAAGTGATCACTTTCGATAGTGATGACAGGGATACTGTTCAGGATCCTCACCATGATGCTTTGGTAATAACATTATATGTGGCTAACCATTTTGTACGCAGGATACTGGTAGACAACAGTAGTTCTGTCAATATAATTCAGCTGGAAACATTGAAGAGGATGAATGTATCTCCGATGGACATTACTTCGAAGTCCACTGTGCTCGTTGGTTTCAGTGGAGAAGCTAGGAATACCGTAGGGGAGATAAAGTTACCAGTATATGTTGAAGGGGTCAACTCCATACAACGCTTCTGCGTGATGGACTCCTTATCCTGCTATAACATCATACTGGGAAGACCATGGATTCACGATATGAAGGCTGTGCCATCAACATATCACCAATGCATCAAGATCCCTACCCCTTGGGGAGTTGTCAAGGTTGAAAGTGATCAGCAGGAAGCGAAAGAATGCTACTCATCCTCGATGAAATCCTCAACTAAGCCTAGTGCAGCATAACAATTAAAGATGCGGGCCCAGGATATCGTGGAGGATTCGGAGCAGGATGTGAAGAAAATTATCCTGGATCAGGATAATCCTGATATCTCGGTGCTCGTAGGAACCAATATCCCTCAGGATATTGAAGAGCAGTTAACTAACTTTTTGAAATGCAGGATGTCAACATTTGCATGGAAGCATGAGGATATGACAGGCATATCCAAAGACATTATCACTCACAAGCTTGGAATTGACAAATCATTCAAGCCTGTTCAGCAAAAAAGAAGAAAAATTGCTCCTGAGCGGAATAAGATTATCCAAGAGGAAGTTGAAAGATTGTTGAAGTCCAGGATGATCAGAGAAGTCAAGTTTCCAAGATGGCTAGTGTTATGGGTGAAATTCTGAGCCCATATCCTGGGAAATATCTTGATTTATATCTTGATTGTATGATAACTGCTCATATCCGGGATGCTCATTTAGGATATTGGTAACATCCTGAATGGTATCCTCAGGATTACTAACGGGTTGTGTGCAGGAGTACGCGTCTAGTTGCCCAACGTTCGTGAAGACCTTTTCTACGGGAGACTCGGTCCAAGTCGTTCACATGAAGCCGTTGAAGCCGCATTACTCGGTCTACAACGTTCATAATGGAATATTCGGAGTATTCCATGTTTATAGGAATTATAGTTTCTATTTCATTACTATAAATAGACGGGTATACCAGATCGAATAGGACATCACGGCTACACCCACTACACTTACACACTTGTTCTCTCGCAACTTGTATTCTCACACAAAGCATTGTAACACTTAGCGATCTGGTCAATATCCTGCACTGTATCCTGATATTTGAAGCAATAGAAGAACTAGGCAGCTGCGATTGTCAGCTCCCGAGGTTTTATGCCGGCGATCTAGATTGATCAAGGGCTTTCCTCGTACATCTCGTGTCAACCCCTTTACTTTTTGCTCATTGTTTGATCGTAGATACAGCTCAATATCCTAAGCCGTATCCTGAACACTGTTTTTCCAAACAACATAACCAGCATATTTTCAACACACTTTTTAGCACACTACCTCACTTGACTAATTTGATCACTTAATTGCTTCGGTAATTTTTGACCAAAACAATTTGGCGCCCACCGTGGGGCAAGTGGTGCTCTCTTTACTAAAATTTTTTGTGAAATCGCTAATCAGTTTTCTATTTTCAAAACTTTTTGCCACTTTGTCCATAATGGCCTCAAGATCAAACATGAGTTCCTCTACTGTGTCTGCTATGACCTCTGCCACTACTGGTTCGGTGCTTCCACCACCTCCTCCAAGGACGATAGCCTCTTCACGACCTCAGGATATTATCCCTACCCGCAGTGTTCAGGAATCTGCTCCTGTTCTAGCTTCTAATGATGAAATTCTTACTTTATTTGGAAGTGTGCAGGAACAAATGAGGCAGCAACAGGAAACAAACCAGATGCTGTTAAGGGAGATACAACTCCTGAAGTCCGGCTCGAGCAGACCTGCTGAGAATATCGTCACTCCATTACAGCCCAGAGCTTTGAACTTTAGTTCAGCCGTGTATACTGAGGATAATAGGGGGAATATTGTGCCCAGCCTCCCTCAGAATCCTACTCCTGAGATACCCTCCTCGGTTAGGATGTCAACCGTGAGGAGCTCATGATATGTTTCGGGATATGGGCAGAATCCTCCGACTGGTAACGTGTCTAATAATAATAATGCTATTGCCACTAACAGTGTTGGATCTTTGCAGGGTACAACTGTAACGTCAGAATTATCCAGGGAGCTTCAGAAATTAAAGGATATGATATCCAGTGTACCTGGGGTGGTGCAGCCAATTCCTGAAGTATCCCAGGATAGCCACAGGATATCTCGGTTCGTGCATCCTATATGTGATGCTGAAATCCCAAAAAGATTTCAGACTCCGAACATGAAGCTTTACGACGGAACCACGGATCCTGAAGAGCATATTGCCCAGTATAGGGAAAGGATGGAGATCAACCCTATCCCTCCGGATCTCAAGGAAGCTTGCTTGTGCAAGGGTTTCGGTTCTACTTTAACAGGATCAGCCTTGGAATGGCTGTTAAATGTTCCTCCACATTCGATTACATCATTTGCCCACTTAGTGAATTTGTTTAATAGCCAATTTTCTTGCAGTCGGAGTTTTGAAAAACTAACCAGTGATCTTTACAGGATAATTCAAGGACCTCAGGAATCCTTGAGGGATTAGGTGAACAAATTCAGTTGAGAATCCTTGGATATCCCACATCTTGATGTTGCAACGGCTGTGCAAGCCTTTAAGATGGGGTTGCAAAAGGACTCTCATTTCTATCAGGATCTTGTGATGAATCCCTGCAGGAATCTTGACGAAGCTCGTAACAGGGCTCTGAGATATATTCGATTGGAGGATGACAAGAAAATGCAAGAAAGGATGAATGCATCCTCAACATACGAATCGACTAACAGGAAATCGGAATCCTCATATAAGCCATATCGCTCCAAGCCATATGGCAGAAATGATAACAAGAGAGTGAATGCTGTTGAAGACGAGGATCCTGAAGAATATCCTGAATTATCTGAATATTGTTTTTCTGTTAATATACCTGAACTAATGTATGCTATGCAGGGTTTGGGAGATAAGGCTAGGTGGCCTCGAAAGAATCAACAAAAGGCTGATTGGAAAGATAAGTCAAAATGGTGTGCTTTCCACGAAGATTTCGGACATGTAACTGAAGATTGCATTGCTCTAAGAAAAGAAATAAGTTATCTTCTAAGCAAGGGATATCTGAAAGATCTCTTGGGAAGAAAGAAGAATAAAGGTCAGGATACTGAGAAGGATCCTGAGCGAGCAGCATCACCTCCCGCGGATGCCAAGATAATTAACTTCATTTCGGGAGGATCCGACATTTGTGGGACTTCGTATTCGGCGGCAAAGAGACACGCAAAAGAAGCTAAGGCCGAAAGGGGAGACAAACCTGTCAGGATGACTACCCTCACAACTGACAAAGTGATCACTTTTGATGCAGATGACAGGGATACTGTCCAGGATCCTCACCATGATACTCTGGTAATAACCTTATATGTGGCTAACCATTTTGTACGCAGGATAGTGGTTGATAATGGCAGCTCCGTCAACATAATCCAACTAGAAACTATGAAGAGAATGAATGTGTCTCCAATGGATATCACTTCAAAGTCTACCGTGCTTGTTGGGTTCAGCGGGGAGGCTAGAAACACAGTGGGAGAGATAAAGTTGCCAGTATACGTTGAAGGAGTCAACAAGATGCAACGTTTCTGTGTGATGGATTCTCTATCCTGCTATAACATCATCCTCGGAAGACCGTGGATTCATGATATGAAGGCCGTTCCATCAACATATCACCAATGCATTAAGATTCCTACCCCTTGGGGAGTTGTCAAAATCGATAGTGATCAGCAAGAAGCGAAAGAATGTTACTCATCCTCAATGAAATCCTCGGCCAAACCAAGTCCAGCATAGCAATTAAAGATGCGGGCCCAGGATATCATGGAGACTTCGGGGCAGGATGTTAAAAGAGTAATCCTGGACCAGGATAATCCTGATATCTCGGTGCTCGTAGGAACCAATATTCCTCAGGATATTGAAGAACAATTAACTAACTTTCTGAAATGCAGGATGTCTACATTCGCATGGAAGCATGAGGATATGACAGGTATATCAAAAGACATTATTACTCACAAGCTTGGAATTGACAGGTCATTCAAGCCTATACAACAAAAGAGAAGGAAATTCGCCCCTGAGCGGAATGCAATTATCCAAGAGGAAGTTGAAAGATTATTGAAGTCCAGGATGATTAGAGAAGTCAAATTCCCTAGATGGCTAGCAAACGTGGTAGTGATTCAAAAGAAGAATGGGAAGTGGAGAGTGTGTGTAGACTACACAGACCTGAACAAAGCTTGTCCAAAAGACCCGTTCCCTCTGCCTCATATAGACTCGATGGTGGACGCCACTGCCGGCCACGAAATGTTAACCTTCATGGATGCATCCTTAGGATTCCAGCAGATTTAAATGGAACCCTCAGACCAGGAGGATACTGCTTTCATGACACCAACAGGTACTTACTGTTATACCGCTATGCCTTTCGGTTTAAAAAATGCAGGTGCAACGTACCAGAGATTGGTGAACATGATGTTTAAAGACAAACTGGGGGACACCATGGAGGTGTACATTGACGATATGGTGGTCAAATCCCAGAAAGCTGAGGATCACCTTCAGGATATTAAAGGAGCATTCGATATCCTGGACCAGTATAATATGAAACTTAATCCTGCAAAGTGCCATTTTGGAGTGGGGGCAGGAAAGTTTTTAGGATACATGGTGACAAAAAGAGGGATAGAGGCAAGCCCGGAGCAGATCAAAGCTATCTTGGATATAAAGTCACCCTCGAATATGAAGGATGTTCAACGATTAACAGGACGAGTGGCAGCCTTGAATAGGTTTATTTCAAGATCCTCGGAAAAGTGTAAAGAATTCTATGATATCCTGAAAAAGAATAAGAAGTTTGAATGGGGCGAGAAGCATGAAGCGGCCCTGCAGGATTTGAAGCAGTATCTCTCAACCGCGCCTCTATTGATGAAGCCTGAGGATGGTGAACCACTATCCCTGTATCTAGCAGTATCAGGGAATGCAGTAAGTGCAGTACTCGTAAAGGATCACGAAGGTCAGCAGTATCCTGTTTATTATGTTAGCAAAAGTTTGTTAAATGCTGAAACTAGATATTCTCACCTAGAAAAGCTAATATTGGCCCTAGTAATGGCATCAACAAAGCTTAGACATTATTTTGAAACGGATAGGATTCATGTTAAAACTAATTATCCTGTTAAGAATGTGCTTAGAAAACCGGAGATGTCGGGTAGAATGGCTAAGTGGTCGGTAAAATTAAGTGCCTATGATTTAATATATGAACCTAGAAATGCAATAAAGTCTCAGGCTCTAGCAGACTTTGTGGCTGATTTCAGTAGTGATATTCAAAATGAAGTAGACCTAGAAGTACAACAATTAGGAGAAAATTTAGAATCCTGGATATTATATACTGATGGTGCATCTAATGTAAGGGGTGTACGTTTAGGTATACTACTAAAATCGCCACAGGGGGACATAATACCCCAGGCTATTAGATGTGAATTCCCTGCTACTAACAATGAGGCAGAATATGAAGCTTTAATTGCAGGATTAGAATTGGCTAAGAATATGAATATCAAGAATTTGCAAGTATATGTTGATTCCTTGTTAATTACTAATCATTTTAATGGATCCTATGCAGTCAAAGGTGAGAAACTAATTGAATACCTCGGTATTCTTAAAAGATTAGCAGGATATTTCGATATTTTTACACTTGAACAGGTACCAAGAGAGGATAACGCCAAAGCAGACGCATTGGCAAACTTGGGATCATCAATCAGGATACCAGAAGAAATCCCAATACCGATATTACATATCCTGTATCCTGCAACGGATCCTCAGCATAAGGAAGTAGCAAGTATGCAAAATCCTGAAGTGGTGTATCCTAAAGAGGATCCTAAATCCTGGACAACTCCAATTATGAGATATCTCAAGGAAGGACATATCCCCGAAGATGAAAATCCTAAGGCATTTAGGATGAAGGTATCACGATTCACTATTATAAATAATATTTTATACAAGAAATCTCTTGCAGGACCATATTTGAGATGCTTGGAGGATCCTGAAGCCAAAGAAGTACTTCAGGATATACATGAAGGGGATTGTGGTAACCATACTGGGGGCAGGTCATTATTTTCGAAAGTACTAAGGACAGGATATTATTGGCCAACAATGAGGAAAGATGCCGCAGAATATGCTCGAAGATGTGACGCATGTAAGAGACATAGTAACATACTGCATCAACCTGCTGAACCATTGTATCCTATTGTTTCCCCTTGGCCATTTATGAAGTGGGGTATGGATATAGTGGGAAAGCTACCAAAAGCTCCGGGAGGAAAAGTTTTTATGCTAGCAATGACGGACTATTTCTCTAAGTGGGTCGAAGCAGAAGCATTTGTTCAAGTTAGAGACCAAGAAGTAGTATCCTTCATAAAGAGGAATATCCTGACCAGATTCGGAATACCAGCCGAAATAATCTGTGACAATGGTTCTCAGTTTATAAGCAAGAGAACTACTGACTTTTGCAAGAATTGGGGAATCAAAATGGTAACATCTACTCCAGTACATCCTCAAGCGAATGGACAAGCAGAATCCTCAAACAAGATAATTGTCAATAACTTAAAGAAAAGACTTGGTGCCAAAAAAGGAAGATGGGCAGAAGAATTACCCTTTGTTTTATGGGCTGATAGGACAACAGTAAAGAATGCAACAGGCCAAACCCCATTTTCCTTGGTATTTGGAGCATAAGCAAAGATTCCGACAGAGATGATGATACCCACTGCAAGATCTACCCTAAGTAATCCTGAGCAGAATCCTGAAGCTTTGAGTCAGGATTTAGACACTATAGATGAGAAGAGAGATGCGGCAAGGCTACGAATGGCAGCATATCAACAGAGGATATCCAGGGCATATAACAAGAACATTAGGACCAGAAGATTTAAGGTTGGAGATTGGGTGTTAAGAAAGGCTTTTCAGAATACTACCAATCCTGCCGATGGCAAGTTAGCTCCAAAATGGGAAGGACCATACGAAGTTGAATCAGAAGCAGGGAAAGGCGCATACAGACTCAAGAATATGGAAGGGGATATGCTACCGAGGTCTTGGAATGCTATACACCTGTTAGGGCTGGATTTTTACAATACATGATCCTCACGTGTGATCCTAACCAGTGATCCTTGTTTCTTTGGCAGATAATGATCCTCAGCAGAGTTCCAGGATCAGGATCACAGACCATCATAGGATCCTCATGCTAACAGTTGCTTTCGTTGAATTAATGTTGTTTTGCAGGACATCTAGCAGGATCCGCTCTTAAGCATCACAATTAAAGGACACGTCTTTACAACTATAGCATGTGCTTAATCGGAGATGGACGTTGTGAAGGATATGGAAACTTGGCATGATTTAAGGGCGATAATTTAGGCTAGATTTACTTTTATTTCTAAAGGGGTAATGAGCTGATTATTAGTCTTTTTACCTAAAATAGGTCACCTACACTTGTATATATAACACTTTTCCTCATTCGGAAGAACACACAACACAATTCTCACACGCTTAGACACACATTACGATAGTGATCCTTGTACTCAGCTCATTATCATCCAAAGTTGTAACCATATTTTGAGATATTGAAGTTTGGTGATCGGTAGTTGCCATCACCCGAGGTTTTTTATGCCGGAGATCATACATTGATCAAGGGCTTTTTCCTCGTATAAATCATTGTGTCTTTGCATATTTCACACTGAAGTGATCCTTTACTCTTTCTATAAACCAAGCATCATACCCCGTTTACATAAAGTTTGGTTGCATTATCCTTGTGTGATTTTTGACCAAAACAGTTTGGCGCCCACCGTGGGGCAATTGGTGCTTCATTCATAAGAAAACTTTCTGTTCGAAATCATTTCAAAGAATTACATGGCTTCATCATTGAAAAACATGTCCACGGCGATGTCTGCAGTCACCTCGTCTCAGAACACTCTGCCTCCTCCACCGGCAGGATCCCAGAAGAATGCTGAGAAGAGACAAACTCCTACTAACTCTAAACCTCCATCTTCTTCTGCTATGAATTCTTATATTCCCAGTACTAGTGATGTATTTACTTTGATTTTGCAGATGAAGGATCGTATGCAGCGGCAGGATGAAACTAATGAAAGGATCCTCAGGGAAATTGGAGATCTCAAAAGACAAAGGAGAACTGGAGAGGATCATTCCCCACTGATGCCCAAATCCTTGAGCTTTGATACTACAATGATCACTTCTCAGCCATCGGAAATTCCAGACGTGCAAATTATGGGAGAATCAAGAGGATTGCACCTCGGATCAACAGCAATGACTCAGACATCAGGCTCACACTTTCAGCCGGCAGGATCCTATCCCCAGCATATAGGATCCTTCATGAAATCAGGAGCCTATCCGGGAGCGCAGCAGCTTCAAGGATCCTACTTCATTCCAGGATCATCCCAGATACCAGGATCCCTCCAGATACCAGGATCCTCCCAGATGCCAGGATCCTTAAAAAGTTTGCAAACAGGAAGTCTAGATGTCCATCAAGGGGACTTCATTCCAATGCAGACCATTGCTTCCACTGGTCCCTCCGTTATTCCAGAACCCCAGTAATATGGATTCACTAACTTGAACCCAATGGGAGGTAACACTTTAAATAATTATCTTACCACTAACCATGGATTCATGCAGGATACAGGTATCAATCATGCTATGGCCAGGGAGTTGCAGAAGCTAAAAGATATGATCTCAAGTGTCCCAGGGGTAGTCAAGCCTATCCCAGAGATTGCAGATGGAAGCCATAAGGTATCTCGCTTTGCACCACCAATTTGTGATGCAGAGGTACCCAAAAGGTTCCATATCCCTACTATGAAGCTGTATGATGGTACAACGGATCCTGAGGAGCACATAGCACAATACAGGGAAAGGATGGAGATCAATCCAATCCCGGAAAAGCTAAAGGAAGCATGCCTATGTAAAGGATTTGGATCCACTCTTACTGGATCAGCTCTTAAATGGCTGCTAAGTCTTCCCCCCTTACTCTATTACTTCATTTGCTAATTTAGTTAATTTATTCAATAACCAATTTTCTTGTAGTAGAAAATTTGAAAGATTAACTAGTGATTTGTACAGGATAACTCAAAATCATAATGAATCATTAAGGGATTATATAACTAAATTTAGTAAAGAATCCTTGGACATTCCCAACTTGGATATGGCTACGGCTGTTGAAGCCTTCAAAATGGGACTGCTTAAGGATTCATTATTCTATGATGATCTTGTTATGACACCATGCAGGAATCTAGATGAAGTAAGAACTCGGGCACTCAGGTTCATCCGGCTAGAGGATGACAAGAGGATCCAGGAGAGACAAGTAGGATCCTCAAAACAGGAGAAGCAAGGATCCTCCTTCAAGAGCAATAAGTTCAAATCCTACCATAGAAACGACAACCAGAATGTGCATGCTGTTGACCAAGAAGAGGATGATGAAGATTATCCTCCAATCTCAGAATATTGTTTTTCCGTTGATAATCATGAGCTAATCCTTGCAATGCAGAATCTAGGAGAAAAAGCTAGGTGGCCCAGGAAGAATGATAAACCATCCGGGACTAAAGACAAGTCGAAATGGTGTGCATACCATGAGGATTTCGGGCATCTAACTGAAGAATGCATAGCTTTAAGAAAAGAGATTGGTTATCTGTTAAGCAAGGGGCACCTAAAAGAATTGTTGGGAAGAAAAAAGCAAAAGACTCAGGATCCTGAAAGGATCCCTGAAAAGGCTCCAGCACCTCCGGCAAATGCACAAGTGATCAACTTTATCTCTGGAGGATCAGACATCTGTGGTACATCTTTCTCGGCGGCCAAAAGGCATGCAAAGGAGTCAAAAATGGATAATGGAGAAAGACCTATTAGAACATCAAGTGTTTCAGAAGGGAAGATGATAACGTTTGATGAGGATGATCGCATTAACATTCAGGATCCTCATCATGATAGTTTAGTTATTACTCTCTTTATCTCTAACCATTTTGTCCGCAAGATCCTTATCGATGGAGGAAGCTCAGTGAACATTATCCAACTTGATATTCTGAAGAAAATGGGTATTCCAGAATCAGACATCACACCAAGATCCTCCGTGCTTGTAGGATTCAGTGGAGAAACGAAGAGAACTCTGGGGGACATCAAACTCCCAATCTACGTGGAAGGATTACATAATTATCAAAAATTTTGTGTTATTGACTGTTTATCTTGTTGCAATGTTATCCTTGGCAGGCCCTGGATACATGATATGAAAGCAGTCCCATCCACCTATCATCAATGTGTGAAACTCCCTAGCCCATGGGGGATAATCAAGATCGACAGTGATCAGCAGGAGGCTAAAGATTGTTATACATCATCCATGAAGCCAACCTCGAAGCCAAGGGAACAATAGCAATTACAGCATCCTCCGAGGAATGTCTTGGAGGCAAGGGAACAAGATGTGGATGAAATCCTCTTGGACCCTAGTGATCCTGAATCAAAAATCTATATCGGATCAGGGATCCTTGGCAAGATGAAAGAAGACATGATATCCTTCCTCAAAAGAAGAAAGTCTACCTTTGCATGAAAGCACGAAGATATGACAGGTATATCTAAGGATATCATAACTCATAAACTTGGCATTGACAGGTCTATCAAACCAATCCATCAAAAGAGGAGGAAGTTTGCACCAGAAAGGAATGCCATTATCCAAGAAGAAGTAGAGAGACTACTTCGAGCAGGTATGATCAGAGAGGTAAAATATCCAAAATGGTTAGCCAATGTGGTCGTTGTCCAAAAGAAAAACGGAAAGTGGAGGGTATGTGTCGATTTCACTGATCTGAATAAGGCATGTCCCAAGGATCCTTTCCCACTACCCCACATTGACTCCATGGTGGATGCAACAGCGGGGCATGAACTGTTGACCTTTATGGATGCATCATCTGGATTCCAACAAATTCAGATGGAACCATCTGACCAAGAGGATACAGCCTTTATGACCCCAACAGGTTTGTATTGTTATATTGCCATGCCTTTTGGATTAAGAAATGCAGGTGCAACATATCAAAGGCTGGTGAATATGATGTTCAAAGATCAAATTGGACAAACTATGGAAGTATACATAGATGATATGGTAGTCAAATCAAAGAAAGCTGAGGATCACCTAAGGGATTTGGAAGAAGCATTTGATATCCTTGATAAATATAACATGAAGCTTAATCCTTCAAAATGCCACTTTGGTGTTAAGGCAGGCAAATTCCTAGGATATATGGTAACTTAGAGAGGCATTGAAGCAAGTCCGGAGCAAATTAAAGCACTAGTGAACATCAAGTCCCCTGCCAATGCTAAGGATGTGCAAAGGCTAACAGGCAGGATAGCAGCTCTGAACAGGTTCATATCAAAATCCTCAGAAAAATGTAAAGAATTTTACGATATCCTAAGGAAGAACAAGAAGTTCGAATGGACTGAGAAACATGAGAATGCTTTACAAGCCCTTAAAGAATATATGTCCTCAGCACCAGCATTAACAAAGCCCGAAAAAGGAGATGTGTTATCCTTATATTTGGCGGTATCCTCAACCGCTGTAAGTGCTGTCCTTGTTAAGGATCATGAAGGTACACAATATCCTATCTACTATGTAAGTAAGAGTTTACTTGATGCCGAATCCAGGTACTCACACCTCGAAAAACTTATTCTTGCATTAATCATGGCATCAACTAAGTTAAGGCATTATTTTGAAACCCATACTATTATTGTTAGAACTAATTTTCCAATCAAGAATGTCCTCAAGAAACCAGAGATGTCCGGAAGAATGGCTAAGTGGGCAGTAAAGCTTAGTGCCCATGATATAAGATATGAGCCAAGAACAGCCATTAAATCCCAAGCACTAGCTGACTTTGTGGCTGATTTCAGTAGTGATCTACAAAAAGAAGCAGAATTGGAGGTCCAGCAGCTGGATGAGACCAAGGATCCTTGGATACTACACATTGATGGATCCTCAAATGTCAAGGGCACAGGGCTCGGGATACTACTAAAATCGCCACAGGGGGACATAATACCCCACTCCATAGCCTGTGAGTTCCAAGCAACTAACAATGAGGCTGAATATGAAGCCTTAATTGCTGGATTGCAAATTGCTAAGGATATGGGGGTGAAATATCTTAAAGTATATGTAGACTCACTATTGATCACCAATCACTTTAATGGATCCTATGCTGTTAAAGGTGAAAAACTAACCAAATATTTAGAGATAGTCAAAGAATTGGCACTCTCTTTTGTTTCTTTCAGCTTAACACAGGTACCAAGGGAGGATAACACGGAAGCTGATGCATTGGCCAACTTAGGATCATCCTTAAAGATTCCAGAAGATATAAGTATCCCTATCATCCATATCCTGGCTCCTGCTATTGAAAATCAAGTGGCCATGGAAATAGAAGAGGATACTGCAGTAATCCCTAGTGAAGAAGCTCAATCTTATGCAGGATCATGGATCTCGCCAATCATGAGATACTTGCAATACGGGGAGATTCCGATGGGAGAAAATCCTAGAGCCTTCAGGATTAAGGTATCTCAATTTACAATCTTAAATAATGTGCTATATAAACGATCTCTTGCGGGACCATATTTAAGATGTATCTAGGATCCTGAAATTGAAGAAGTGTTGAGAGACTTCCATGAAGGAGATTGTGGAAACCACACTGGGGGCAGGGCACTGTTCTCGAGGATCCTTAGAACAGGATACTACTGGCCAACCATGAAAAGGGATGCTGTAGAATATGCTAGGAAATGTGATCCTTGTCAAAGACACAGCAATATCCTTCATCAACCAGCTGAATTGCTACACCCCATACCATCCTCTTGGCCATTCATGAGATGGGGGATGGATATAGTTGGCAAGCTCCCTAAAGCACCTGGTGGAAAAGTATTTATGCTTGCCATGACTGACTACTTCTCTAAGTGGATAGAAGCTGAAGCTTTTGCTCAAGTCAGAGAAAAAGAAGTTATATCCTTTATCAAAAGAAACATTATAACTAGATTTGGCATTCCCTCTGAAATTGTATGTGATAATGGTTCCCAATTCATTGGAAGCAGAACCACTAACTTTTGTGACAGTTGGGGAATTAAGATGATAACATCAACACCAGTTCATCCACAAGCCAATGGACAAGCAGAATCATCCAACAAGATCATCATCAACAATCTGAAGAAGAAGTTAGGATCCAAGAAGGGAAAATGGGCAGAGGAGTTACCTTATGTGCTATGGGCTGACAGGACAACTCCCAAGAATGCCACTGGTCAAACACCTTTTTCTTTAGTATTTGGGGCAGAAGCAGTGATCCCCACAGAGATGGTGATCCCAACTGCCAGAACAAGTGCTCGTGATCCTGAAGAGAATGCTACAATCCTGGCTCAGGATTTGGATACTATTGAGGAAATCAGAGATCTGGCTAGGATAAGGATGGCAAGCTACCAACAAAGAATGGCTGGTGCTTACAACAAAAATGTTAGGATAAGGAAGTTTCAAGTCGGAGATATGGTGTTGAGAAAAGCATTCCAAAACACTATTAATCCTGCTGACGGGAAGTTAGCACCAAAGTGGGAAGGTCCTTACTTGATTGAAGCTAAAGCAGGAAAGGGGGCATACAGATTGCTAACCATGGAAGGAAACTTGTTACCAAGAGCCTGGAATGCTGTTCACTTAAAGAGATACTTTATGTGAACATGATCATTCAAGCATGTGATCCTTACATTGAAGTATCCTCGAAGGATCCCGGTGATGCCAGTGATCCTTACTCTGGTAATGTCCTTATCTTAAAACTATTACATTTCCTTACTTTTTACCAAAGGATAAGGATCCTGTATCCTTCATCCTCTTCTCACGAACCATTTGAGTTATGATAGTTCAGGTATCTTCAGCACATCGTTAAAGATCTTCAAAAGCACCACAGATCCTTGGGTTCAACCCCAGTTATCTTTGGGATTATCCCCAGTTTCCGCCAGCAGCGCACGATGATCCTGATATAGTTCACGTCTTTGGGACCAGTACCCACTTCCGGGGCTGACAACCTCATCGTACTGGCTATACCCAGGATCCTACGTATAATGGTAGACGTACCATACATCCGTTCATAAGGTTTCTAACGTTTTCACGTTAGCTAAGGTTTTGACATTTTCATGTCACTAAGTTTGGATAGTCGCCAGTAAGGGCCATACTCCGGTTTACATACGATCCTTTGGGCTCGTCCCCAGTTATCCTTTGGGCTTGTCCCCAGTTATCCTTTGGGCTTGTCCCCAGTGATCCTTTGGGATTATCCCCAGTTATCCTTTGGGCATGTCCCCAGCTACTAATTTATCCTTTACATCGGCTTAGTCCCAAGTTATGTTCCATTTTTCAGGTTCTCGAAGTTAAACAAATAAGGATCCTTAATCCTTATTATCCGTTAAAATTTCACTTAAGGTTATCTTGATTAAAGGTTAGGATCCTAACTTGGATCCTCAGGTATGATCCTTGACTATTCTGATTATACTGAACAACCCTTACACTTTGACAACTAAGCCTATGATCCTTGAAAGTTTTCAATGATAGGATATTTGATCTAGGATCATATCCTAAATTTATTAAACATGGTTTGCTCAACTCTTGTTACTCTAACAAATATGTTTCTAAAAACTGGAAAATAAGAAGATAAATAAAGGATAACAACACGAGATAAGCCAGAAAGATTAAAGTTATATTATTAACAAAAGGATCTTAAACCCTTTCAAAAAGTTGTCAAAATTGCCAACCCACATTTCTACCAGCAAAACGTGGCCCGTCCACATGGGTTGGCAAAGGGTGTCCATTGTCTATGCGGTCTTAGCAGGTGCAGGAAATTAAAGGCGGCAGGATCACAAAGGCTTCATCCCCCAAAACAGAGGATCCCTCCACCATTTGCGATCCTACCTGTTGTTCGAAGGATCCAGGATCCTTAGCCCTAAAAACTATTGTTCAAAGTACAAACCATCATTGTTTCAAAACATCACAACCACAAACAAACCACTACCAAACTTAAAAAATTGGGCTCCGGCCTAGTCTCGAAATATCCATCATCGCCCAATCCAGCAGCTCACACCTTTGCTGCTCCATCACCACCAGCTTCTCCACCCTGATCCATGCCAGCATCACCACCTTCAAGCATAGGGATATCCTCAGCTTCATCATCGTCCTCCAATTCCGCCAGCCTTGCCTTCCAGCCTTCCACATCCCATGTGCCTTTGTCAAAGGAAGGATCCTGAGCCTCCGCAGCCATCTGCAGCTGGATCTTGTACATGGTTATCGTAGCAGAGACCTTAGCATCCTGGGTGATGTCACGCTTCTCGTAGTCAAAGCTGATCAGTGCTTTGACAGCTTTATCCTTGGTAGCCCGGAGCTCCTTCTCAAGATCAGCTATCTTGAGATCCTTCAGCACACCCATCTGTTGAAGGTCGGCAATCTGGCGGTCTTGATCTTCAACGTGATTAACATAAGTCTCTATTTCGGTAAATCTCTGCAAGAAAAACAGGATATGACATCAGAACACAGGTGATCCTTAAAACCATCAGGATAACCAACAGGGGCAATGATCCTTACCTCATTGACATAGTCGAGAAACTGTTGGCGGAGCAGAGGAAATCCTTGAAGATCCTCCGGAGCCTTCCTCATCTTTCCCTTACCTCTAATGGGTAATTTAGGGGCTGAAGCAGAGGGACTGGCAGCAGGAGTCTTCTTCCTCGAAGACTTGACGTTGGCAAGATCATCAACCCCAAACAAGGAGGCAGACTTGGCGGACTTAGCAGATTTCCCAGCACCTACACAATCAAAACAAGATAAGTCTCCTAACTAATTTAATATTTTTGCATAGAGCTTACTTTTTGGCAAGGATACTTACTTGACATTGTGGCAGATGCGGAGGATACTTCTTGTGAATCTTGGATGGTGACTTGAAAACTTCTGGTCTCAGGATCAAGCTTCTTGAAAGCTAAAACTCTCTCTTGCAGCAGGAGTTAACTTGAGATGAGCAACGGATATAGCTGAAAAAACACAAAAGACAAAAAAGACATTAGTGATCCTCATCATAAGAGACAAGTCCGATGGTGATCCTTCCAGGATCCTCTATCCTACCATGAGTAGCCCACTCCTTGGGCAGATCCTCCCCGTTAGGAATGGTATCTCTCCTAACAAAGAAGAATCGTCGCTTCCAGTTGGTATCATTTTTTGTGACCTTAAAAACAGGGTGATCCTCTCCAGCTTTCCGTTTCAACAAGTATCGACAGGAACCAAATGTGGTAAGATCATATAACTCGGCCAGCTCCGGCATCCCTAAGTCAATCCCCTCCTGCTCGATGACCCTCTCAAGGGTACACAGAACCCTCCAGATCATCGGCATGGCTTGGATATAGGACATGCCGGTCAGAGAAAAGAAGGATTGGGTGAAGGCTGGAAAAGGATATGAATATCCTATGGTAAACGGAGTTGCAGGAAAGGCTACCCAGGCGTCGGAAACGAAATCACTCAGAGCGGTGGGAGTAAAAGACTTGAAGACGGTATCCGTCGGAAAATAGTGACGGATCCTATCAACATGAGCATCAGTAAAGCAACACCTCTCCGTAGGAGAGTCTTTGACGATCCCTTGGCCTTTCAGGGGACTGCTCTTCTTGTGATCCTTGTGAGGGGAATTTCGGAGCAACATACTCTTGGCAGGATAAAAGCAGAAAAACAGAGCAAGAGAGGGAAGAAAGAGAAGAGAATACCTGATTGATCTTCGGTAGAGATTATAAAGGGGGAATATCTTAAATTTAAATGAAGATTGATCCTAACCCTATCTCCTATTTATAATCATGATTTGCAGGGATGTCACCTCAATGACGTAAAGGTTGCAACGGCTAGTTCGAGATTAACGGCTAGTTATCCGAGTTGTTCGTTGCAGATAAGATCGAAGCAAAATATAACTCGTTAATTTACAATAAACTCCTTATATTTTGGGGGCAATTGTTAGGGCTGGATTTTTACAATACATGATCCTCACGTGTGATCCTAACCAGTGATCCTTGTTTCTTTGGCAGATAATGATCCTCAGCAGAGTTCCAGGATCAGGATCACGGACCATCATAGGATCCTCATGCTAACAGTTGCTTTCGTTGAATTAATGTTGTTTTGCAGGACATCTAGCAGGATCCGCTCTTAAGCATCACAATTAAAGGACACGTCTTTACAACTATAGCATGTGCTTAATCGGAGATGGACGTTGTGAAGGATATGGAAACTTGGCATGATTTAAGGGCGATAATTTAGGCTAGATTTACTTTTATTTCTAAAGGGGTAATGAGCTGATTATTAGTCTTTTTACCTAAAATAGGTCACCTACACTTGTATATATAACACTTTTCCTCATTCGGAAGAACACACAACACAATTCTCACACGCTTAGACACACATTACGATAGTGATCCTTGTACTCAGCTCATTATCATCCAAAGTTGTAACCATATTTTGAGATATTGAAGTTTGGTGATCGGTAGTTGCCATCACCCGAGGTTTTTTATGCCGGAGATCATACATTGATCAAGGGCTTTTTCCTCGTATAAATCATTGTGTCTTTGCATATTTCACACTGAAGTGATCCTTTACTCTTTCTATAAACCAAGCATCATACCCCGTTTACATAAAGTTTGGTTGCATTATCCTTGTGTGATTTTTGACCAAAACAACACCTAAAGCTCTATTTCAAGTGAGTTTAGAGTTTAATTTCTAACTCAGGATGGTATGAATTCTACCTTTTTTAAAATATGTTTGGTTTAATTTGTTCTTTGTAACCCAATACTGACTTAAGCATCGGAGGGGTGTTAGCCAAGCTAACACCCACCTTAGTTTACAATTGTTTTGCAAGATATGTTTCAGGATACAGCTCCAGGATATGTACTCAGGATAACTCGGAAGATTAGAGGATTGGCCCCCTCTCTCACGGTTAAGGGATACTGATCCCTTCACAGGTTTAAAGGTATTCACCTTTCTCCCGAATTGGGTTTGAACACCCCGCCTGGAGCGCAAGTTATTCAGGGATAGTTCAAGGTGGCGGGACCAGTCCATGTAAAAGTGGCTGACAATTTCGTTACTATTGGCTATATCCTGAATCCTAAAGGTATATGAGGATTGATCACCCTCTCTCACGAAAGGGTATTTTCATACTCTCTAAGGTTTAAAGGTTTTCACCTTTCTAAGTCTTGGAGTTTATACACTCCCGCCTGTAGCGCATGAAACTCAGGGTTTATCCCCAGGATATTAAGGGTTTACCCCAGTATGTTGAGGATTCATTTCAGGGTAACAAGGTTTTTGCCTCGAGGTGTTTGGAATTTATTCGAGCCAGAACTTGAGTACATTTGCATTCCTGTGTCACATGCAGGGGACATATATTATATTACTCAAAGGTTGGATCCAAGATTATAACTGTGCACTGGGGACATTCCTAAGGTGGAAGATTAGACTCTCCAAGAGTCTTTGGTATGATCTCTCCTTTTCTCAAAAGACTTAAGTTTTCTAAGTTATATGGTGATATCCTGACCAGGATATCTCTTAAAATACTTATCAGGATATTCTTAGATGATGTTCCCAGAATATTTCCAAGAGTTCTCAAACAAAATAATTTTCATAAGTAAAATTCATGTAATGGAAGGAATAAAGCCAAAAAAGGGTTATATTATTAACATAGCAAAAGATTATGCTCTTGGCTTCGTCTCAAACCGAGACCCATCCACCAAAAGCAGGGTTAGTTTTCCAACATATTTACTTAACAAATGAAGGCTTCGTCTTGGAACCCAAGATACCTCCACCTTCACTTGTAAAAGCGTTCAAAATAAACCATACTAACTGATGACCAAGGGCTTCGTCCTGAAACTCAGGATCCCTCCACCTTTGGCCATCATATTGCCTACGTGCAGGAAATTAAAATTGTTCAACAAACAAGAAACATAAATTGTTCGAAACATCAACCATCGAATCTAAAAAAGTGGGCTCCGGCCTAAGCATCAATATCCATCATCGCCCACTCAGATGCCCTCACACAGCGGCATCCTCTCCAGCCTTCCCCGGCTTCTCAGCACCAGCATCCTGCCCAGCATCCTCACCAGCATCCGCTCCAGCATCCTTCTTTTCTCCAGCCTGATCCACCACCTCTGCTGACTTAGAGGACTCACCGGCTTCTACAGGAAGTGGCACAGCTTTTCCTCCAAGCTCCTTCAGTTTGGCCACCCAAGAGTCAACCGGCCAAGCTGGACACACGAGGCCTGTCTCCTTGGCCTCGTAGGCCATCTTGATGCGGGCTTGTAGCAAGGAGACGATGGCAGAGGCCTTGATCCCTTCCCGGAAAGAAACCATGGCCTGCTCGTGGTCCATTTCTGCGGTGGCAAGTTTGAGCTCAGCCTCTTGAGTGACCTTCTTCATCAAGCTCTCGTAGTGCCGGGACTTTGCTTCAGCAATGGCACCTTGGTCAGCAACAGTGCTTTCAAGCTGCTTGATTCTGGCTTCGTAGAGTGCAACAATACCGCATGCATCATTATACAGGTGGAGCAGATGCTGAAGACCCTGCACATTAAATTCAGGTATGGGTTAGAATATATTAATCAGTATATCCTGTCAGGATATATATGCAGGATATGTAGCAGGATATTACCTTGTTGAGGAAGGATGTCATTGGCTCTAAGGAGTCAGAAAAGCTGAGTTCATCGTAGGAGAACCCCTCGGAGCCAGGGGCACTGATTTCAGAGCCCTTCCTCTTCTTTGCTGTGGAAGCACGGGTCCTAGGGTTAGCCTTGGGGGCCGGCAGTGGCTTGGAGCTGGTAGCAGCAGGTGTCTCTTTCTTGACCATGACAGGAGTAGGATAACTGTCAAGCTCATCAAGGTCAAGGAGGATCGGAACTTTGCTGGAGTCTGCACACGGGGAGAAAAAATTCTTTCCTAAATATTTCAAAATAAGAACATGTATGCAGGATATTGAACAGGATCCTTACCAGACATGTTTACACTGGAAAGAGGACTTGGAGACGGTGGAGACGGGTTAAAACTTCTTTCAGCTTCAGGAAGGAGTCTGATAGCATCAATCCTTTTTTGTGAATCTGCAAGGGGAGGTGTTAGCTTCCTAAAATCAGCTGTGTACAAGAAAACGACAAAGTCAGTCCAAAATATACGGCATGATATAAGACAGGATTTTCCTAAAAACCTAGGTCCTACCCTTCTTCAACCATTTCACCGGGTAATCCGCTCCACCAGGGATTGATTCTCTTTTTACAAAAAAGAATTTGGATTTCCATTCCTCTTCATTCCTGGTGGCTCGGAGGATTAATGGGTCACTGGAAGTAGAGTAAAACAAGAATCGACAGGAGCCGTGGCACCTAAGTCGGTATGCTAAAGGAAGGTCATGAACAGAAAGATCAGGGATATGGTTGTTCTTGATTTGATCAAGAACAGACAAGACTCGCCAAAGCATTGGCATTGTCTGACTGAAGCAGATTTTGGTGACGTTAAAGAACTCGGTGATGAAGTCCGAGAAAGGAAATTGCAACCCTAAGGTAAAAGGAAAGGCATTGAAGCACAACCACTCGTCGGAAACCATATTTGATCGGATTTCCCGATCAAACGGCCGGAACACCGTCCCTTTTAGGAAGATGCCGGAGGTTTTAAGGGCTGACAAGTGTGCACTATCAAAGGTGCATATTTCTTTCTCCGGATCCTGGAGAATATTTTGGTGGATAAACGTGGGAGCAGAATCGCCGGAGCTGGATCTTGTCTGCCTTGCCATATTGTTACCGGAATATTGGGAAGAATGAAAGATGAAGTTGAGAGAGAAATGTTTACCTTTTTCTCTTCGGTAAAGGTTAAATGATGATAAGGATGAGAAGTTATAGGGGTGAAATGAGTAGTTATAGGCTGCGCGGTTACAACTAGTCACATCAAGGTCTTATCTCTTAATTACCTCGTTGTTCGTGAAAAAATGTAACCGTTAGTATCAGGATACTTAACGGTAACATTTTTGGGGACAATTGTTATGGGTGAAATTCTGAGCCCATATCCTGGGAAATATCTTGATTTATATCTTGATTGTATGATAACTGCTCATATCCGGGATGCTCATTTAGGATATTGGTAACATCCTGAATGGTATCCTCAGGATTACTAACGGGTTGTGTGCAGCAGTACGCGTCTAGTTGCCCAACGTTCGTGAAGACCTTTTCTACGGGAGACTCGGTCCAAGTCGTTCACATGAAGCCGTTGAAGCCGCATTACTCGGTCTACAACGTTCATAATGGAATATTCGGAGTATTCCATGTTTATAGGAATTATAGTTTCTATTTCATTACTATAAATAGACGGGTATACCAGATCGAATAGGACATCACGGCTACACCCACTACACTTACACACTTGTTCTCTCGCAACTTGTATTCTCACACAAAGCATTGTAACACTTAGCGATCTGGTCAATATCCTGCACTGTATCCTGATATTTGAAGCAATAGAAGAACTAGGCAGCTGCGATTGTCAGCTCCCGAGGTTTTATGCCGGCGATCTAGATTGATCAAGGGCTTTCCTCGTACATCTCGTGTCAACCCCTTTACTTTTTGCTCATTGTTTGATCGTAGATACAGCTCAATATCCTGAGCCGTATCCTGAACACTGTTTTTCCAAACAACATAACCCGCACATTTTCAACACACTTTTTAGCACACTACCTCACTTGACTAATTTGATCACTTAATTGCTTCGGTAATTTTTGACCAAAACAGCTAGCAAACGTAGTTGTGGTACAGAAGAAAAACGGGAAATGGAGAGTCTGTGTAGAATACACGGACTTGAACAAGGCTTGTCCTAAAGACCCATTTCCTCTCCCTCATATCGATGCAATGGTGGATGCTACTGCTGGACATGAAATGTTAACGTTCATGGACGCATCCTCAGGATTTCAGCAGATTCAAATGGAGCCTTCGGATCAGGAGGATACTGCTTTCATGACACCAACAGGTATATATTGCTATACTGCTATGCCTTTCGGTTTGAAAAATCCAGGTGCAACATACCAGAGATTAGTAAACATGATGTTCAAAGATAAGCTGGGGGACACCATGGAGGTATATATCGATGATATGGTGGTGAAATCTAAAAAGGCTGAGGATCACCTCCAGGATATCAAGGGAGCATTTGATATCCTGGATCAGTATAACATGAAGCTGAATCCTGCTAAGTGCCATTTCGGAGTGGGGGCAGGAAAGTTTCTAGGATATATGGTGACAAAAAGGGGGATAGAGGCAAGCCCGGAGCAGATTAAAGCTATCCTGGATATAAAGTCACCCTCGAATATGAAGGACGTACAACGGTTAACAGGCCGAGTAGCAGCTTTGAATAGATTTATTTCTAGATCCTCGGAAAAATGCAAGGAATTCTATGATATCCTCAAGAAGAATAAGAAATTTGAATAAAGCATGAAGCAGCCTTGCAGGATTTGAAGCGATATCTCTCAACTGCACCTCTATTGATGAAGCCTGAAAATGGTGAACCACTATCCCTATACCTCGCTGTATCAGGGAATGCTGTAAGTGCCATTCTTATAAAAGACCATGAAGGTCAGCAATATCCTGTATATTATGTTAGTAAAAGTTTGTTAGATGCTGAAACTAGGTATTCTCATTTAGAAAAATTGATATTAGCTCTAGTCATGGCATCGACAAAGCTTAGACATTATTTTGAAACACATAGGATCCATGTTAAAATGAATTATCCTGTCAAAAATGTGCTTAGGAAACCAGAGATGTCAGGCAGGATGGCCAAGTGGTCAGTAAAGTTGAGTGCTTATGATTTAGTATATGAACCTAGAAATGTCATAAAGTCTCAGGCTTTAGCTGACTTTGTGGCTGATTTCAGTAGTGATATTCAGGATGAGGTAGACTTAGAAGTTCAACAGTTAGGAGAATCTTCAGGATCCTGGACATTATATACTGATGGTGCATCCAATATAAGAGGTGTAGGTTTAGGTATACTACTAAAATCGCCACAGGGGGACATATTACCCCAGGCCATTAGGTGTGAATTTCCTGCTACTAATAATGAGGCAGAATATGAAGCTTTAATTGCAGGATTAGAATTGGCTAAGAGTATGAGTATCAAGAATTTGCGAGTATATGTTGACTCCTTGTTAATTACTAACCATTTTAATGGATCCTATGCAGTTAAGGGTGAGAAATTAATCGAATACCTCGATATTCTCAAAAAGTTAGCAGAGTATTTCGATGTTTTTACACTTGAACAGGTACCAAGAGAGGATAACGCCGAAGCAGATGCCTTAGCAAATCTGGGATCATCGATCAGGATACCAGAAGGAACCCAAATACCAATAATACATGTCTTGTATCCTGCAACGAATCCTCGGGGTAAAGAAGTAGCGGCTATTCAGGATCCTGGAGCAGAGTATCCTGAAGAGGATCCTAAATCTTGGACGGCTCCAATTGTGAGATATCTCAAAGAAGGACACATCCCCGGAAATGAAAATCCTAAGGCATTTAGGATGAAGGTATCACGATTCACTATTATAAATAATGTTTTATATAAGAAATCTCTTGCAGGACCGTATTTGAGGTGCTTGGAGGATCCTGAAGCCAAAGAAGTACTTCAGGATATACATGAAGGAGATTGTGGTAACCATACTGGGGGCAGGTCGTTATTCTCAAAAGTGTTAAGGACAGGATATTATTGGCCAACAATGAGAAAAGATGCCGCAGAATATGCTCGAAGATGTGACGCATGTCAAAGACATAGTAACATATTGCATCTGCCTGCTGAACCATTATATCCTATTGTTTCCCCTTGGCCATTTATGAAGTGGGGTATGGATATAGTGGGAAAGCTTCCAAAGGCTCCAGGAGGGAAGGTTTTTATGTTGGCAATGACAGATTATTTCTCCAAATGGGTTGAAGCCGAGGCATTTGTTCAAGTTAGGGATCAAGAAGTAGTATCCTTCATAAAGAGAAATATCCTGACCAGATTTGGAGTACCAGCCAAGATAATCTGTGACAATGGTTCTCAATTTATAAGCAGAAGGACTACTGACTTTTGCAAGAGTTGGGGAATCAAAATGATAACATATACTCCAGTACATCCTCAAGCGAATGGACAAGCAGAATCCTCAAACAAGATAATTGTCAATAACTTAAAGAAGAGGCTTGGAACCAAAAAAGGAAGATGGGCAGAAGAATTACCCTTTGTTTTGTGGGCTGATAGGACAACGGTAAAGAACGCAACAGGCCAAACCCCATTTTCCTTGGTATTTGGAGCAGAAGCAATGATTCCAACGGAAATGACAATACCTACTGCAAGATCTACCCTAAGTGATCCTAAACAGAATCCTGAAGCCTTGAGTCAAGATTTGGATACTATAGATGAAAAGAGAGATGCAGCAAGGCTAAGGATGGCAGCATATCAACAAAGAATATCCAGAGCATATAACAAGAATAGCAGGACCAGAAGATTTAAGGTTGGAGATTGGGTGTTAAGAAAGGCTTTTCAGAATACCACTAATCCTGCCGATGGCAAGCTAGCTCCAAAATGGGAAGGACCATATGAAGTTGAATCGGAAGCAAGGAAAGGAGCATATAGACTCAAGAATATGAAAGGGGATTTGCTACCGAGATCTTGGAATGCTATACACCTTAAGCTTTATTTCAAGTGAGTTTAGAATTTAATTTCTAACTCAGGATGGTATGAATTCTATCTATTTTAAATATGTTTGGTTTAATTTATTCTTTGAAACCCAATACTAACTTAAGCATTGGAGGGGTGTTAGCCAAGCTAACACCCACCTTAGTGTAAGGATGTTTTGCAGTATATGCTTCGGGATATAGCTCCAGGATGCTCACTCGGGATACTTCAGAAGATTAGAGGATTGGCCCCCTCTCTCACGTACAAGGGATCCTGATCCCTTCACAGGTTTAAAGGTATTCACCTTTCTTCCGAATTGGGTTTAAACACTCCGCCTGGAGCGCAAGTTATTCAGGGATAGTTCAAGGTGGCGGGACCAGTCCATGTAAAAGTGGCTGACAATTTCGTTACTGTTGGCTATATCCTGAATCCTAAAGGTATATGAGGATTGATCACCCTCTCTCACGAAAGGGTATTTTCATACTCTCTAAGGTTTAAAGGTTTTCACCTTTCTAAGTCTTGGAGTTTATACACTCCCGCCTGTAGCGCATGAAAATTTGGGATTTTCCCCAGGATACAAGGAATTTATCTCCAGTACATTCTTGGGTTTTACCCCTGTAACATGAAAAATTGTCTATACAATGGGAACTGATATCCAGAAGATTTTTAAGTGTTTGAAGACATTGTACACAGGGGACATTCCCACTAAAGCAATGATGTAAAGCTCAAAGAGTAAGGCTCGGAACTAATGCACTAAGTATCTCACACATGGGACATCTTCATTGGAAAAGTTGCAAAGGAATTGAGGTTTGATAATAGGGTTATATCCTATTCCTGGTATGATCTTTCCTTTGTAAACGTCGTTTGAGTTTTTGATAATACTAGGTTGGGTAAAAGGTTAAACATCCTGATTAGGATCAATTCTCGGGATATATTCTCAAAATATATTTTCAAAATACTTCTCAAAATATTTGAAACTAATACTAGTTTGAAACTTTGATCACCCAGGTATTATCAAAACAGGTTTTGGAAAGTGGACTGTTTTTCACTCTTTAAAAAGCTTTCTACAAAGTTGAAGGAATTATCTAATAACAGTTTTTATAATATATTGCTAAGCATATTGATCAGGATATTTCCATAAGATAACAATACAAAATTTTTGCAAAGCTAAGATTTATACTAAGAGAGACGGAAGATGATAGCAAGAAAAATGAAAGATGAAATTATTCTTGAAACAATCAATACTAGTTGATAACCGAAGGTTTCATCCTGAAACCCAGGACCCATCCACCTTCGGCTATCAAATTGTTTCGATACAAAAATGAAAATTGTTTATAAAATAGTTCAAACAATTTAAAGGAAATTAAATTTAGGGGGCAGTATCTTCTTCGTCCATAATGATTTCAGCAGCATCCGTCTTGGGATCCTCCTCAGCATCCTTCTCAGTATGGGTTGCTTTTTCAACTGCTTTGGAAGATTCAGCGATAGCTGGTTTAGAAGAAGTGCCGCCAAGGTTCTTTAGCTTGGTCTCCCAAGCACCGACGTCCCAAGAAGGGCATTCAAAACCTAATGCTTTGGCTTCATGGGCCATCTTCAACCTGGCTTGGAGAAGAGAAATGATGACGAAACTCTTAAGGCTTTCCCGGTAGCTGACCATATCCTATTCATGTTGCATATGGACAGCTTCAAGATCGGCCTGGGCTTGAAGAGTAGCTCTGTTGAGAGCAGTCTGGTGTTCTTGAGTCATAGCTTTGAATTTCTCCTCGTAATGACGGGATTTGGCGCCTGCAATCATGCCTTGATCAGAGATTGTGATTTCTGCTTCCTTTAGCTTGGATTCAAGCGTTTTATTAAGCCTGCAGGATTCTTGATATAGGTGAACCAGACGCTCAAGACCCTGCGAAGGTAAGAGGACAGGTACTAATAAATCTTTGTAAATGATGTAAGCCGCATGATATAATATGAGAATACTAACCTGGTTAAGAAAGGAAGTCATAAACCCGCTAGCTTCAATGAACCCGTGCTTCTCATAAGGAAAGGTGTCAGAAATGACAGGGGAATCAGGCTCCTTCCTTTTGCGGGAACTTGAACTCCGGGGCTTGGTAGCCGGTGAAGGTTTGGGAATAATGATGGCTTTGGAGCTGCTGGGTTTGGATGAGGCTGTGGCCTTGGGAATAGGTTCCTTCTTGACCTGAACCTGATCAGAATAACTGTCCAACTCGTCGAGGTCAAAGACTTCAGGGATCTTGGCCGGTGCTGCATAAAGGGAAAAGTTTTACATCATTATTACTCTTCATTTTATTATTATACTGTGTTAGCTAATTATTTTAAAAGTAATCCTTACAAGATATTTCAGATGACGAGTATTGACTGGAACTCGGGACGTGTGTGGTGAAGGTCCTGTCTATTGCAGGTAATCGGTAAACAGTGTTGACTCTTTCTTCTGATTCGGCGGTAGGGGGAGCTACTTCCTTGAAATTCACTGCATAGGGATAAAAAAGAAGGATATTAGTGGAAGATAAAAACCAAACGGTCCATGAGAATATTTACAACCCTACCGGTGGTTAACCACTCCACCGGAAGATTGGCACCCTCAGCAATGGAGTCTCGTTTGACAAAGAAAAACTTGCGTTGCCATCCGTCTTCGTTTTTGGTGGCTTTAAGAATAAGGGGTTTGCTAGAGGTCGAGAAAAGCACGAACCGGCTAGAGCCGTGAGATCGGAGGCGATAAGCAATAGGCAAATCCTCGATACAGAGGTCGGGTCAATGAAGGTTTTTGATTTGGTTAAGTACAATTAATACTCTCCAAACCATGGGCATGGTTTGAGCAAAAGAGATGCCGGTGGTTCGAAAGAATTGCATCATGAATTCAGGAAAAGGGTATCGAAGACCTAGCGAAAAAGGATATGCTGGAAAGAAAACCCATTCAGCGGAAGAAACATCCGATCGAATTGACCGATCGAACGGTCTAAAGACCGTGTTATCAGGGAAAGCGCCGGAAGCTCTCAAAGCCGCAATGTCTGTGTTGTCAAAGGCACAGACCTCCTTTTCGGGATTTTTGAGGAGATTCTGCTGGGTGATGGTTTCGGCATCCATTACGAAGAAGGCAAGGAAAATTGATAGAAAGTAAATAAGAAATGAAGAATTACCTGAAAGCTCTGTTGAAGATATCTGCTTTTCAAACAAGAAGAGAGAAGATATAGGGGCATTATGGATCTCCATTGAGCAAAAAGCGCGTTGGAAGTTACCATGTGATCTCGACCGTCGCTTCGTTTTAAATGCCTTGAGTTATGGGATAAGACTTTTGAAATATATCCGTTGGATTGGTATACGAACCGATATATTTGGGGACAATTGTTATGGGTCATTTTCTGAGTATACATATCCTGACTAATATCCCGCTTTTAATTGTTTATTTGTGATCAGGATACTGGACGGGGATATTGTTAACATCCTGGGCGATATCCTAAGGTTGAGTGAATTAAACACGTGCAGGTTAATGGCTGTAAGTTACTAACGGTCATCAGGACTTCTTCTCCTCAAGACTCGGGCGTATTTGTTATAAGGAAGCCGTTGAACCCGAAAGACTTGGTCCTCAACGTTCGAGTGGGAATATTCGCTGGATCCCGGAAGTTTAGGATAGTTTGTTACATTATCTTTACTATAAATAGATGGGGGCGGATCAGTTTAAGGCACGCAATTTTACACTTACACTCTCGAACACTTTTACTCTCTAGCTCACCGCAAACACCACACTCAAACACTTGTATTCAAATTACATTGTAACACATAGTCGATCCGCACCACATCCTGCACTGTATCCTGATATTTGAAGCAATAAGAAGAACAAGGCAGCTGCGATTGTCAGCTCCCGAGGTTTTATGCCGGCGATCTAGATTGATCAAGGGCTTTCCTCGTACATCACGTGTCAACCTTTACTTTTTTGCTCATTGTTTGATCATTGATATAGCTCTATATCCCGGGCTGTATCCTGAAACTGTTTTCATATCTAATTTGGCCAATACATTTTTCACATATAATTTTAGCACACTACCTCACCTAACTAATTTGATCACTTAATTGCTTAGGTAATTTTTGACCAAAACAACAAGGAAGTCCACTTCAGGAGGGTGCCAATTCCTAGGCAATTGCTTAGTGTCTTGGCAAAGCAAAAAGCAAGCAGCTGTTTCCACATCCACTGCTGAGGCAGAATATATAGCTGCTGCAAGCTGTACAGCCCAACTGCTCTGGCTTCAAAGTCAGTTGCTGGATTTTGGTATCACTGCCTTGAAGACACCACTCATGTTGGACAGCTAGGCAACAGAAAATATCATCAAAAATCCAGTTTCTCATTCAACCACCAAACACATCGACATCAGACATCACTTTGTGAGGGATTGCTATGAAAAAAGGTTTGATTTCTCCGCATCATGTTCCAACTAAGGATCAGCTGGCAGATGTGCTGACCAAAGCATTAGACACATCCACCTTTGAAAGCTTGATCTCTAGGATTGGCATGCTAAACATGGAATAACAGGCAAAATCCTGTTTTCCTATGAATAAAAGCATTAAAATGTTTTTAGAAAATCAAAAATCCATCCTTAAAAATAGCTAAAAATGAATTTTTCATTAAATCCTTAAAAGTCTGCCATAACCACTGACGAGTTCAAAGGTCTGTTCTACTTCAGAAGTATGTCCACTGCTGAAAGTCATCCCCTATTCCCATATTCCTTTGATAAGCACTGTTGTTCAAAATCAGTGTTGTATCCACTGATATGCTATCCACTGATAGTAAAAAGCATCTACTGTCTTCATTACCGTTGCAACCACTGCCTTCACCAGTAGTTTTCACAAAAGTATTGTCCTTCGCTTCCCCAGGGGATGGCACGTGGACAGTACATAGTGGTCAGACCTTTTGTAACCGCTGCCACGTCAGCATTCACTTTTTCTCCATAAAATCCCTTTTCAAAACCCCAAACAGGGTTTCACTGTCGAATTGAATTCTTAAAAATTCTCTTCTCAAAGCAGTTTTCATCACATTTCATCAAATTTCTTCACAATTTTCTTCGATCATCATCTCCAAAATGACCAAATCGAAGTCTTCCGCAAAATCCACCACTAAATCATCTTCAAAAGAAGCCTCTCAAAAGGCTAAAACCACAGAAATCCCACACAAACCATCTCACAATCTTCTAGGTCTCCTCACAAAACCCGGCACCACTGATGCTTTCGACTCCATCATCGATATCATATCTGCATCAAAGTATAAAACTTTGTTAACAGCAGATGCACCAATTTACTTGGCAATCCAAAGAGAGTTCTGGAACAACGCAACCCTTGACAAACAAGGTGAGACTGTTATAGCCATTAACTCTTCTCTAAAGGGTAAAGCTGTCAAAATCACACCACAATCCATCTCGGAAGTCTTTCAACTCGAGGATCAGCAAGGTAAAACTTCCTTTCCTAAAAACGAGTTAAAAATTGACTTCATTGAAAGAGGGTATGCAGATACAATGATGAAGAGGGATACCTTACAAAAAGGTTTCTTCCCTCCTGCAACAAGATTTTTATTTCATACCCTCCTAATGTGTGTTTCAAACAAAACCACCGCTTTTAATGAAATACCATTGAAGATTCAAAACTTGGGATATGGTATTCTTCAAGAAGAAAATTTTAATTATTCTAAGGAAATCTTCAATGATTTTGTTAAAAATGTTGAAACAAAATCATTCTTACTTTTTCCAAGATTTCTAAGCTATTATTTTGAAAAGAAAATTGATAAGGATGATATTTCTACAATAAAACAAGGTGACTCTTTTCAAATACACAGCTTAACTGCTGAAACTTTTACAAGAATGTCAACACCTTGCAAAACACAAGCAGAGGTGCCTGAGCAGAATTTAGCAGCTACCACTGCTCCTCAGGTATCTGCTGCTGAGCCCACTGCTCAAGGTGATCAAAGCAGCAAAACAACTACTTTGAAACCCACACCTACAATCACCAAAAGGCCACAGAAAAAGAAAACTCAAAACCCCACAAACCTACAAAAAAGGCAACTCTGGAGGATGAGATACCAAAGCAACTGCCAGTGACAGCACAAAAGTCACAAGAAACCACTGCTGCTACTTCCTCACAGCAGTTGGTAGAATATCTCAAACCATGGCTGAAACTCCTCCTGCTTCTTCTCAAAAAGAACAGGTTGTAAAAATAGGGACACCACAATATGATGCTCTGGAATCACTTGCTTCCATCATCCACAGCCCAATGCCCGGGGCAAATTCTCTTTCTACACCTGCCCTCACATCCACAATTACACCAAATACAAAGATTCTGTTGGATGCAATTGATTTGAACCAGGCACAAACCAGTCCTTCTCAATCACCTGTCCATGAGAATATGCCTCAACAAATGACTGGGCCTGCTGTATCAATCCTTGCTAACCCACCAACACAACCTGAGGAGGTTACACCCCTTGAGTTACAAGTAACACTTGGTGGTAATCCAAGTGAAGCAACCACTATAAGTGTTGAACCCACTGGTTTACACTTGGACAGTGGTTACATCAATAAGACTTCCTTGGAGGCAATTCATTCCATAGCACCTCTGACATCCACCGGTGAGTTTGTATTGACCACTGGCAACATCAAAAGGTTGTCAAGTGTTGAAGGAAGAAGACCCCAGTACCAAGAAAAAAGGGCATTAGTGGTTAATGTTTGGAGTACACTCCCTACTTCAACCACTGATAAAACCACTGTTAGTGGGAAATCAGATGATCCCATTAAATTGGGTGATGGTTTAAAGTACCAGGAATTGACGGCCAGAGTCGAAAAACTAGATACTTCTGTTGCAGAAATCAAAGAAATGCTGCATCAGTTGTTGACAATACAAAAGGTGCAATCCACTGTTGTTCCACCTCAAGCACCTGCTCCACCACAAGCACTTGCTACAAATGAGCTATGGAACCTCTTTCAACCTTTTCTCCAACAACAAAAAGAAATGGCGGATCAGCAACATGAGATACATGTACAAAAGCTGAGAAACACCATGGAGTCTAGGTTCAAGAAAACACAAGCAGATATTAAGGCACTCAAGGCCCACATATTGGAAACCACTGGCACTGCTCCTCCAACTGTTCTATTTATTGATCAACTGCCCCCAGATAATGCCAAAAAGGAGGAGAAAATTCAGGAGTGGAAAAAAAGGGTATAGATGATGGGTTGTATGTTGAACTTTAAAAGGATGCTATGACCAGAAAAATTCCCTTGCCAGATGGTAGTAAAAAGGTTGATGTTACCCAAAATGCACTTGATGAAGCTGTAGCAAGTGTAAAAAGGGACAGAGCGGCAAAGGATATGTCAAGGTGGAATGAGGAGAAAAGAGCTTACATGGAGCTATATGCGCAGGGTTGTTCTGGGCTAAAGGATGTTCAAAATCTTGTGCCAAAAAGAAATCCTACTAGTAAAGTAAGGGAACCCAAGTCCACACCATCCAGACTCACAAAGCATACTCCAAAACCACCGTCCAAAAGCCCCCAACATCAAACCTCCACCCAAACAGCTGTTGTAACTCCTGCTGTATCAACATCTGCTAGTACTTCAGTTGTTTCAACATCTGCTATCACTTCAACACACACCATTACCACTGCCTTACCACCACCACCATCTCCTCCTGCCAAAAAGCAGAAGACATCAGATGTTACAACATCTGTTGTAATGACAACAGTGGTAGTCAATCACAAACCACTGCCACTCAAATCATCATCAATGATCCACCCAAAACATCATCAGTCTCTCCTCAACCAAAAAGGAGAAGGCTAATCTTGAAAGATGATGACATTTCACCACCACCAACATCCTCAAAACCTCTATCACTTGTCACAATTCCAAAACCCATTCCTCTCTCTTCAGCTCAAATCCAAAAGCCATTACCTCCTACAGGCATTCAATTTCCTCTTGAACTCATAGCAGTTAGAGAAGAAATCAAATCTTTCTATTATGAGGATGATCCTGCTAAAAGGAGTTTGCCATCAGTTAAAGGATATCCCAGGCCTAACAATATTGATGAATATTTGGAAATCAAGGCTAAGCAAGCAGAGGATATCTCAAAAAGAAATACACAAGGGAAATCTGATAGAGAAATTCAGCAGAACTATCAATACTTGCTTACACAAGTCAGATTCCTAGAGCAATTTGCAAAAAAATGTGTGTCAACAAATCTCAGAGAGAGCAGATGAAACTCTGAGAAAAGACTACATTGAAAGCATCATGGCTACCAAGAAGTACAAGAGGGAGAAACACATGTACAAAGACTGGACCATTCCTGAGCTTGAAAGTGAGGCAGCCAGGATTCAAGAAATGATCAAGAATAAGGTCAAGCATACTCCTCCTGAAAAATTCAAAAAGGATATTGCTGACAAAGCTTTAGAGTTGAAGAGAATGAAAGAGGAGCTGGTAGCAGCTGACTATGGGTCAAAGAATTCTGTGTCAAAGTGGAGAGAAGACAGGATCAGGGCCACCTACAAAAGGTTGGAGGAACTTAGAAAGAAAGATCCAAAGGTTCCACAAAAACCTGACTATTCCAAAGCAGAGGTCTCAACAAGACCACCAAAGCTGCAACTCAAAAGAACCATTGCTCCAGCTGGTGCTGCCATCTACAAAAGAAGGAATCAAAACCAGTTGGATGCTGAAACAATCCAAGATTTAATGGCTGGTGATGACCTTGTAAAAGAGGGCATTAAGATAATGATTAAAGAAAATCTTGGATTGGAACAATCTGCAAGTACTGCTCAGACAATCATGAATAGGCCTGCATCACCAAACACCTCATCCAATAAAAGTCTCCCAAGAAACCCACCAGGCTCAAAAGTACGAAAGTGGAAAACTGATAAACAGACCCACGTACTGACAATGTTCAATTCTAGTGGAGAAGTGAAGAAATTAACAAGGGAACAAGCTCTTGGCCTGAGTCTTGAAGATTTGCAGGATCTCCTTGATCTTCCACTTAGCAGGGATGATGACACAGTTGCCTTAACTTTTGAGTTACAACTCAAAGGGAAAATAAGGGAACTGTTGATGAGGCAATAAAGATCTACCAATAATGAAGAGTTTTGGCATTATCTGTTCCAGGGGGAGATTGTTGGGATTGAACCCTACCAAAGGAACAGATAATTAAAGCCAAAACTGGATCAGAGTAGTGGATCCAGAATAAGCAGATGTTATGCATACAAGTCTCTCCCTTTGAAAGTGGTTTCAACATCTGTTGACCTCCTATATACTGATCATACAAACTGCTGACCCACAACTGCTGATCAAGTCAAAGACTGATGAAGAACTAAAGCCCTGCTGCCCAATCTACTGCCTTGAGTCAAGCACTGCTGATCATGACAAGTACTTCTGGGTTCACAGCAGTGGAAGGATGTAGCAGTAATTTTGTTTACTTTATGTAATGAATTGTAATATCAGTAGTTAGCATAGCAGACGTTATATAGATCAGAGGTTAGAGTTTGTTAGGAGGTTAGATGTCACTTTCATGGTGACGTCAGCCTAGATGCTTCAGTGGTTTGCTCGTGCCTATAAATAGAACAGTGCTCTGTACTGTTCTATTAGCTCTTTCACCCTCTTCTTCCTGCACGAACAAATACTGTGAGCTCGGGCTGAGGGGGAGTTTGTTGCATACTTGCATATTGTAATCGTTGTTGAAATTAAATTCAATCATTCGGTTCAATGTTAAACTTGTATGTTAAAAGCATTTCTCCTGTTTGATTGTGAAAAGTTTGCTTCCATCTAAATTCCGCTGCACAACTCATTCATCTTCATCTTTATTCAAACGTAAAACACAATCAAAACCAAACTCAGATCCTAACAGAGGTCTATTAATAACAAATAATAATTAATATAACTAAGTTTCCCGAGCCCGAAAAGCAATCCCAGATAATAACCTAGTCTATTATATATAAGTGATCTAGATTCCTTTGTACACTTTCTATGATAAATAACCTTTGTATTTAACTCTCACACTCATTTTATTGTTTCAAAATACCTAAACACACATTTATCCTATCTTGTCATTCAAATGTGTTATGCTAGCTGTGAACAAGTACATAACTACTTTGTAGTTATTCTTTTTCTTTTTTAAAAGAGTAAATTACTATTTTAGCCCTGTGGTTTAGCTAGTTTAACCCTTCAGCCTAAAAAAGAATCTTTTAATATATCAGACCCTGAGTTTGCATTTTATAACGGTTTTGGCTACTGATACTAACTTTGTTACTTTTTTACAGTTAAGTGTAAGGGTAATTAGGTCATTTGATAATTAAAAAGTTCTTTTAATATTTTAGAGATTATTGACGCAATTACTCAAGTTTTTTTTATTATTTTGTTATTTTCATGATTATTATTTAACAAATTATGTTTCGTATATACAAATAAATACGTATTTTCATTAAGCATTATTTTTTATAAACGTCCTTTCTAAAATCATTTGTTTTTTAACCGTCTATCATTTTCAAAATTATTCCTTTTTAACGGTTTATTTATTAAAATCGTTCTTTTTAAAGTTGTTTGTCTTTTAAAGTTTTTCTTAAAGAATTCATTTTATTCAGTTCTTTTAAAAATCATTTTTAAACAATTCGTTTTTTAAATTGTTGATTTTTAAAAGCATTTCTTTTTAAACCGTTCCTTCTAGAACCATTTTTGAAATCGTTCATTTTTGAAACTTTGTATTCAGTTTACTTATAGCCATTAGGGAAACGGAGCTCTAGAAAATGAACGATTAATCAAAGGAATTTAAAAACTATCAATTTTAAACGAAGATTTAAAAAAGCGATGTTTATAAAAAAACAAAACCTTAAAAAAATAAATTAACAAGTGTAAGGTTTTAAAAAACACACAAATTTAATAAACGAAAGGTTAAAAAATAACGAATTTTGAATAAACAAACGACCAAAAGAATTGGAAGATTTGAAAAAAAAAACATTTTAAAAAAAGTTTATAAAAGGAACGATCTTTTGCAAACTTTTTATTAGAATTTTTTATTTTTTTTTCAAATCTTACGTTTCTTTTGTTTTTTATACACGTCATTTTGTAAAATTTAAAAACCAACGACTTAAAAAGGTGAGTTGTTTAAACATGTTTAAAAAACAAACGATTTTAAAAAGAATGTTATAAAATGAAGTGTGAAGAAACAATAATCTAATTTACAAATGTGAAGGGTGTTAGTTGAGTGTTTGTCCCTCTTTCCTCTGGCGCATGGTTATCGAAGATTGTTCTTCCCCAACTCTTATTTAGGACCCCTGTGTGGCCGCGCAAGGCTTTGTTTAAGATGTTCTTTGGAATGAAGTTATGGTATGGTCCTATGCGCTTACGCAAGGGTTTTGGGACCATATCCCTTCAAAGTGTTTATAAACGATTTTGAAAAACAAATGGTTTAAAAAAGAAAAATTTTAAAAACAATAGACGGTTTAAACAAAATGTTAAAAAAGAAATTATTTTTTAAAACGAATTTTATAAAAACAAACGTTTAAAGAAAATACATATTTATTTGTATATTTAAAACGGATTTTGTTAAATAATAATCGTGAAAATAACGAAATAATTAAAAAAACTTGAGTAATTGCATTAATAATCTCTTATATAAATATTAAAAGAACTTTGTAATTATCAAAAACAGCCCCTAATGTATATAATGACCTAACTACCCTTACACTTAACTGCACAAAAAATAACAAAGTTAGTGTTAGGAGCCAAAACCGTTATAAAATGCAAACTCGAGGTCTGATATGTTAAAATATTTCTTTTTAGGCCGAAAGTGTTAGACTGGCTAAACCACAGGGACCAAAACAGTAATTTATCTTTTTAAAAATAAGTGTTTATCCAACACACATTAGATAAGCAAGTAAATACACACATTAAATCCTATCTTATCATTCAAAAGTGTTATGCTAAGTGTTTATCTAACGATGTTAATCTTATCCCATTCGTTAGTTTTTTTTTTTTTTGGTCACATGGATGATGAATATGAATTATATTATTTTTTTAGATTTCTTTAATCTATCTATACTTTACTCTATATAATAAAAGAAATCAATAGAGGGACACTTGTCATTATTCTAGACCATCTTTAATTATAAATAACTAGATTACAACCCCATGTATTACACGGGCTGAATAAAGGTGAATTTATATACTAAATAATAAAATAATATATCTTTAAAAACTTTGTTTATTACATGGATTGAATACATATAATTTTATATACTAAAAAATAAAAAGTTATATCTTTAAAAACCCCTTGTATTGTTGTACAGGTTCAGGTTGAATAAATATAATTTTATACATCAAATAATGAAAAAAAATACTAAATAATAAATTATTTATATATTTAAAAAAAACCCCGTGTATTGTTCGGGTTGAATAAATCTAATTTTATATATCAAATAATAAAAAAAGTTATATTTTTAAAAACTCATGTATTACACAGGTTGTATAAATGTAATTTTGTATAGTAATTTATAAAAAAAGTTATATCTTTAAAAAACTCCGTGTATTACACGGGTTGAATTTCTATATCAAATAATAAAAAATTATATTTTTAAATACCTCATGTATTAAACGGGTTGGATAAATGTAATTTTGTATAGTAAATGATAAAAAAAAGTTGTATCTTAAAAACCCCCGTGTGTTACACGGGTTGAATAAATGCAATTTTATATAGTAAATAATAAAAACATATATCTTTAAAAAACCTCGTGTAAGTTCTAAGTTCTGATTAATTTCAGATTTTGATTTCCTACATTTTCTCTTCTTAAGTCATATTCTTATTTTTATAAAACATATTTAAAAAATATATAATATTTTATTTAAAATAAATATATTTAAAACATTTATTGATTATAAAGAGTTAAATATATTTAAAACATATTACTGATTATAAAGAGTCATAGACAATTTAAATATCTTACCTAAATTTGGATGTAAAAGTATAAATGTAAATATTAAAATAAAATCTCTCTACGATATAATAAAACTATAATGTAACCTATTCCAATATCTAAGGAAATATATTATAAAAATAATAATTTAATATTAATAGTATATTTTCTAAATAAGTTTTTAATCTATACTATATCTCTACGTATATATCATAATTATATATATTAAATAGTATATCTCTACGTATATCTCATAAATAATTATTTAATTTTAAATAATTATTTAATTTTAATAGGCTAAAAAATAGATGGCTCCAATGAGTGACATGTGTCTCAAAAGTGGTTTCTTTTATTATATAGTATAGATTATTATTTAATTTAAATTATTAAATATTAATTGAATTAAATATTAAAAAATAGTTTGGATGGTGCGCATAATTTTTGCTGGATATGTTGGTTTTGAATGCATTTGCCTTGCTTTTCCAAAAAAATAAAAAAATTGTAAACTTTTAAATATACCCACGTTTAAAAAATTACTTAAACTTGAGTAAACTGCTATTTTGGTCCCTGAGGTTTGGTCACTTTTGCCATTTTAGTCCAAAACTCAAACATTTTCCATCTGGGTCCCTATGGTTTCAGTTTTATTGCCATTTTAGTCCAAAAATGAAATCAGGTCATATTTGTCTTATAAAATCCTGCAATTTTGTCATTTTCCTCAGAGGCAAATCAGGTCATATTTGTCTTATAAAATCTGGTATTTATTTATAATCTTTTTACCATTTTGCCCCTGAGAAAAAGGACAAAATAACAGGATTTTATAAGACAAATATGACCTGATTTCATTTTTGGACCAAAATGGCAATAAAACTGAAACCACAGGGACCCAGATGCAAAAATTTTGAGTTTTGGACTAAAGTGGCAAAAGTGACCAAACCTCAGGGACCAAAATGGCAGTTTACTCCCAAATAAAACAATAGTTTGCCGTAAAAATTATTAGAAACAATTTTATAAAATCATATATATTTAGATACTAGGTTATAACCCCATGTATTACACGGGTTAATTTTTTTTTTAACAATAGATAAACTTTGTAATACACGGGGTTTTTTTAAGATATAACATTTTTTATTTATTATTTGCTATAAAAAATTAAATTTATTCAACCCGTACAATACATAAAGTTTTTTTAAATATAAAATTTTTATTGTTTGGTATATAAAATTACGTTTATTTAATCCGCACAATACACGAGGTTCTTAAAGATATATTTTTTATTATTTAATATATAAAATTATATTTACTCAACACACGTGTAGTAATAAATGAGGTTTATAAAAATAAATTGTTTTTTATTTAGTATATAAAATTACAATTATTAAACCCGTGTAATACACGGGGTTCTAACCTAGTTAAAACTAAGTTATAACACCGTGTATTACACGGGTTAAGTAAATAAAAAGTCAAATAGTTAATAACGAAGATTTAACAATTATAAAACGATATTTTTAAGACGCTTTTCTGATATCCAAGCAAATTTTGTGTCATGTATGATCAAAACTTGTGATGTTTGTCATGTTTATAAATATGAAAGCATTTGAACCGTCAATTAGAAGACAGACTGTATCATCGACTTTCTCACGAGTTTTAACAGTCATAGTCATGTGAACATACATTTAATAACCCAAGTTTTATTTAAATAATAGTGGTCTTAATTTATTAGTTCTAAAAAAATATTGAAATATCCAGATTAGGTATATAGCAATTATCCAATTAGATAAACTTATATAAAAAATAATATTTCAATTTAAATTAATTAGATAAGTATTAATTATCGATAGTTATTAAATTATATAACTTAAAAATTTAAATACCTGGACGCGAGTTGCATCTTAAAATGATGGTTGTTTTTGGATAAATTTATTAGTATAATAAATGTAATTATTCTTCTTCTTGCATTTTAAACATACAGTAGAAACTTGATAAATTAATACTCGATTATTTAATAAACTCTCTAAGATAATATTTTACCGGTCCCGACTCGGGGATAGGGTGCTAAATTAATAATTCGCTAAAATTATAAGATAATACATTTTTGATAATTTCTTTAGACCCCATATAAAATATAAATTAATAATTCCTTATATATAGCATATTACATGAATGATTTTTGAAGGTTTCTTGAAAAATGACTCAATTGTCTTTTGTTTTTTTGTTGAAATCATTGTTGTTTTTTTCACACCTTTAAGATGGGAAGCCATGTTGTGTGTATGATTTGTTTGTGTTAACCTATTTTGATCTTGTACTTATATAGAAAATATTTTTAATGTCCATAAAGTGATACATTGAACACAAGAAGCATAATAAGGTGGGAGATTGAAGGTTTCTTTCAAATTGAGCCGTCATTTGATATACATGCATTGTATACAATAATTAAGTGGAAGCTTGAAAGGTGTTTGTAAACTAAGTATTCTACTATAAATTAATAAAATATAATTAATATATAAATTAATAATTATTAATTTATCGATTAATTAATAACTCTTTTAATTAATAAATTTTGGTGGTCCCAAGTGTATTATTTTATAGAGTTTCTACTGTATATTAAAGGGTAAATTACTTTTTGAGTCCCTGTGTTCTATAGGTTTTTACTAGTTGAGTCCAAAAGCAAAAAGTTTAACGACCTGAGTCCCTATAAGCATTTTCTTTAACCATTTGAGTCTAAATTTCTAACAATGTTAGAATTTTTTTGGTTAAATATTGTTAAATGACCAAAATACCCTTTTAAATAAAAAATTAAAAAAAATTGTCTCTCTTATACCCTTTATCTCTTTCTCTCTCTAAGTTCCCACCTTATCTCTCTCCCTCATCTTTCTTTCTCTCCCTATACCACCATCAACACCACCACCATCACCACCACAGCCACAGCCACAACCACCTCCATCTCCAACCACCACCTCAACCACCAACCTCCAGACCACCGTCAACACTACAACTGTAACCTCGGATACTTGTGGCAATGATCTTGTCAGCTATTGGGAATTAAGACGAATGATTTGGGGGAAATGGTTTTGTGGGTTTATGAAGTTCATCTGTGAAGCCATCAATCATTATCCATGGGGCTGAAGAACTTATTCCACCGGTTTGGTAACGGAATGATGTGCACAAAATGCAACATATAAATTACATCAATTGTGGCACAAAACTAACCCTTTTTTTTAGTACTAATGTTGGAAAAAGTGTGTTTTTGTCTTCCTTTTGTATTTTCAGGATTAAATGAGCTCAAATAAACAAAAGAAGCAAAAATGCAGCTAAATCTAACACAAATACAAGAAAAGGAGCAAACGTGGCATGCCCGACCCCCTTGACAGCATCTTCCCAAGTAAAACAAAAGAACAGAAGGCTGAACAGGCCCCGTGCTCACTGAGCACGGGGGCGTGCCCAAGTGTCAGCAGAAAGACCAAGTTGTAGAAGCTTCCATCGCCCACCAAGGGGCCGTGCTCAGCGGACACGTGGCCGTGGTCAACTATAAGATTCGCGAAATCCAGGCAAATCTTGATAGTACAGATATGCTTCTGCACACGGGGTCGTGCTCAGCGGACACGGGGGCCTGGTCAACTAATGCAGACAAACTGCAATTAATGAAGAAAGAGAGAAGGATGGACACGGGGCCGTGCCCGAGCTTCTGTTCAACCTATAAATAGGAGTGCTTGGTTCACTTGCAACTCATCCCTTGGCACACCACCTTTCTCACACTTCACCCACCACCATCACAACACCATCTTCCACCACCATCATCCATTGTCCATCATAGAGTGTGTGAGTCGTCTCGGGATCCAAGATTGATCGTAAGAGTTCTTGACAATCAAAGGCCATGTTTGCCTAAGTCTCTTACATCACTTGGTGAAGACAAATGTTTAGTGTAATACTTTTTATTTTTAATCTTTTCGCACTTTTTATTTGGTTATGTATTAATGACTTTAATAACTAGTTTCTTATGTTGAAGGTGATTCTTCCTTATCGTTTGTCCGTGGTGTCTTGGCATTATTTTACTGTCTATATAAAATAAAAGATTTTCACTATTCATATCTCCACGGTCTATATGGAGATATGTTGGCTACCTGGTCGGGGGTTAAGGGAACGGTTTGGTAAGAGTCTTGCCATTGTTCAGTGTATAGATCCTGCAAAGGACCTGGGTCAAATTTAGTAGGATCTCCTTCAATACCCACCGGTATTGGATGGCGGGAGTCCGAACTCTTTGATCCCCTCATAAGTTAAACTACTATTAATACTTTAACCCGGCTACTTAGGACTGTATCCCTGCTGACTCAGACTACTTAGTCGAGGGTAATGTCGCCTTCAAAAGAGTGGCCTACCACATTATGCATTAATAACTTAATTAATTATCTTTCAATAATCCGACCCTTTAGGATTGTATCCTTGCTGACTCAAACTACTGGGTTGAGGGTAACGTCACCTTAAAAAGAGGGGCCTACTACAATAACTAAGATAATCTCTTAAAATGTGCAAAACTGCGGAAATAATCAAAGGTTACACTACACACGAGTCGGATCCAAGTGATTCATCTTGTCTATCTGTTTTTATTTTTATTTTTATTTTCAGCATTTTAGTTAGTTTTATTTTTCTAGTTTAAAACCTTTTTTCTAACTTTTGATTTGATTAGACGTTGAGGATAAACCAGTACTAAAAGCTCTTGTGTCCTTGGACGACCTCGGTATCTTACCAACACTATACTACGTCCACGATGGGTGCACTTGCCCATATGTGTGTTTAGTGTTAGTAAATATCGTGTTTTATAAATATAAAACTTGGCTAAAAAGTGTTAAAAGGGCTTAAAATATACACCTAATATATATAACACCCGACACGCATCAAGTTTTTGGCGTCGTTGCCGGGGACACAAGTGTCACACCCCAACCGATGGCGGAAACATCGGGATGAGACGAACAAATTGCTCAAAACATCATAACACTACATGTGACAATATAATTAAATTTCATTTATTAAAATTGCAAAGTTTCATACATTGTCATAAAAGGAAATAACAAACATTAAACATAGTTTATTTCAAAAGTGGGTTTCTAGGCCATCCTATTCATTTCTTCAAATCTTGACTTCCTCATACTGCAGTATGCATTTAAAATAAAGTCAACAAAACATGTTGGCGAGTATACAAGTTTGATAATAGTATAATATGTTTGAAATAGATTAACATGCTCAAATCCACGTGACTATATGATTTCATATTAACAGTTATACTCGTAACGATGAAATCTATGTGTTCAAACCAAAGTTTAACGCAATTAACATAGCCTAACCCTAGAAGGGTGGTAACATGAGTAACATAGAATAAACCTAACAATACCCATAATATTATGGGAGGGGCGTTTCTCAACCTACAGCGCTGCCATTGTTAGGGGAGGCTTGCAAAGTTAATGAACACACAGTCATAAATGTTTAACAGTAGCATAACGTGATTAACATGAGTCAAATAGATTCACATGAAATGTGGATTGAGGGTGCAAAAAGGTTTAACATAGTGTGTTTGATATAGAAATGCATACAGCACCCAAAAGTGTAAAATAGAAAATGGGTCATGTATACTCACCTTAGGTTGCGTTGCGTTTTTCTTGGAAAAGATTAAGAATCAAGAGTTTGCCCAAGTGGATGTGCATAAGAGATTTACCCTATTAATTTTGAGAATTTGTTAAATATTGGGAATTTAAAGGTCATTTAAATAACAAGGCATTTATAAATTAATATTAACATTTTTAAAATACTAATTATATGTCTCATTTTTATAGTTTGTATTTAATGAAATACATGTCAATTTATTTATAAATAAGTGAGTAAAAATAAATACTGATTTTTTTATACATTATTAAAATAATAATTCTGATTTTACCAAAATATTATAAATATTATTACTAAAATTCTGGATTTTATAAATAACAATTCCTGATTATTATGTATATTAAATAAAAATTCTGATATATATAAGGTAATAATTCTGATTATTATTAATATTAATAATATAGATTAATAATTCTGATTTAAAATAATAAATCTGATTACTATATATAAAATAACAATTCTAATCTAAATAAAATAGTAAATCTGTTTATTATATAATAATTCTGATTTACGTATATATAAAATGATAATTCTGATTTAAATAAACTAATAAGTCTGATTATTATAAAATATAACTCTGATTTTGGTTTTATAAAATATTAATTCTGATTTAAATAAAATAATAAATCTGATAAAATAAAGAACAATAATTCAGATTTAAATAATTTAAATAATGATTCTGTTATTTAATAATTCTGATTTTATATAATAATTATGAAAATCTAAAAATAACTCTGATTATTATATAAAATAATAATTCTGATTATTAACAATAATAATAATAATATTAATATATCTAATTAATAATAATATTTCTGATTAATTAAAGTAAAAATTCTGATTTTTATATAAATAAATCTGATTTATACAATTAATAATTATTCGGAATTATTTTATATATTTGATTAATATTATTAAATAAACCTGATTATCAATAATTTAGATTAGTCATTAAATTTAATAATAATAAAAATGATATTAATAATAAAAATTATTATAATAATAATAATAAACATAATAATAATAATAATAATAATAATAATAATAATAATAATAAAAATTGCAGAAAAACTGAAAATATCAACGAATTAGAAAAAGGACGAGATTTGGTACCGGGATCGACAGTTGGTCGGCGAACACGTGGTGGCTCCGGTGGTGGTGTAGGATTCCGGCGAAGACGTGGACGAAGACGCGAGTCGGTTACGGCTTGCTTCAGGGATCGGGGGGGAAAGGAACCGATTGGTGAGGCTTGGTCGTGATTATAAAGAAGCAAGACATCGGTTTTAGACACGAAGGGTCGACTTTTCCGGTCACCATGTCAACAGTCGGAGAAGACGGATGGTTTGGGCGGTTAAATTCAAATTCCGCGTATTTAATGTGATGTTAAATACAATTGAATTCGGATATAGGTCGGATGTGGCATGCCCGGCCGAGTGGTTAGTGCGTGTGTTTGTGAGGCGAGAGACCCGGGTTCGAACCGCACAAGGGCCGGTTCTCACCCAGGAGACCCCCTTTTTGCCATTAGTTAGTCTGACTAACTGGGTTAGCCACTAACTGAGTTTTCTAACTCAGTTAGTGCTGCCCTTTGATAAAATTAACCCAGTTAGCTGATTTAACTGGGTTTTCACTAACTGAGTTAGTTTAAACTAACCAAACTAAACAAAATCACTAAAATTTTAATTTAAAATATTTATTTATTTAATTTTAATTACTAATTTACTTATTTTAAATGCTAATAAAATATTATAAAAATTGATTTAACCCAAGTTTTGATATTTTTACCGAATTAACGTATAATTTCCCGATTTTTGTACGGTTTAGGGTAATCTCTTGGCAATGATGAATTTGAGAGCTGAGATTAAGATGTAATTTCACTGTTTTTACATTTTTAACATAGTTTCAACATGTTTTTAATTGTTTTGACAATACATAGTATTCAAACACAAATATGAATAAAATAATGCACTTTCATTATGATTTCAAGTCTCGAGTACAATTTGGGAATAAAACCAAATACCACAAAGGTACAACTTACAAAAATAGAAAGTACAAGTAGACTTGCCAAAAATGGAAAGATTGAAAATACGAGGTGTCACAACAAGGATTTTAAGAAAGCTTAAAATTGACGACCTAATCAGTTTTTCAAAACGCGCGCACATTTTTCTGCATTTTAGTTTAGTTTGCATTTACAGTAGCCTGAACACGGGGTCGTGTTCGCTGAACACGGGGCCGTGCTGCACATTTTTCTAAAAAACACCCAGATACACAGTCTAAACACGGGGTCATGTTCACTGAACACGCCCCCGTGCTCAACAAGACCAGTAACTTTTATTCAAATGCCCATATACAGACCCTGAACACGGGGCCATGTCCACTGAACACGGGGCCGTGTCCAGTCTCTGTTTCCATTTTAATTTCTGTTTTCTGGTCCCGAGACTCTGTTGTGGTCTACTGAGTGATTCTTATGGATCAATACTCAGGAGGCTACAACTACACCTATGAGGAGGATGATTATAGGAGAGACTATTGCACTAATTGTGATAACCCGCACTCGGTTCAATATTACAACTCATCTCAACCATCCAATTCATACAACTATTATGAGGAGCCCAGGTACGAGCCATCGACTTCATACACATCCTATGAAGACCAAAGGTATAAACCTTCTCCCTCATACTCATATTTTGATGAACCAAGGTATGAGCCTTCATACTCATAGTTTGAGGAATCAAGATATGAGCCACCACCTTCATACTCTTATTATGAGGAACCATGGCGTGAACAACCCACCTCATATGAGTATTATGAAGAACAAAATTACGACCCTTATCCATCATATACTTACAATGAAGAACAATGGTATGAACCATCGACTTCATATGAGTACTATGAGGAACCAAGGATCGAACAACCGGATTCAAGCTTTGAGGATCCCGATCCTTTCTATATCACCGAAGTGACCGATAGGATATTAGAAAAACTTAAAACTATCGAGCGATACATAAAAGAATCTCGCGCAAGGGAAGAGGAGTCCCGCGCAAGAGAAGAGTTAAATAAAGGAGAGGTAGTTGAAGAGTTAAAAATGGAAGAACAAATAAGTGAAAAACCGACACATGAGTTAAACAACGAAAGAGGTGAGGTCAATAACGTTAAAATTCAAGAAGCGTCTAATTTTGAAGAAATTAATCTCTTGTCACCTTCTTTTGAAAATCATTGTTTAGTACCCACTCATGCTAAGTTTTTAAAAGAGTTAAGCACTAGCACTAAAATTGACGAAACGGTAAGCGTTAAGTTAACTAATGATCAAACTTCACTAATAAAAGAAGACCCTTTTGAAATCAACATTACACCGGTTCCATGTTTTTTTCAAAATTCATTTATTAGTAATGTCACTATTGATAAAGATCTTTGTGTTAACATAATGCCTAATTACATTTTCGAAAAATTAAGTATTAGTGATTTTTATCCACTTCAAATACCCATTTTTCTGTCCAATCGGAAAATAATAAAATCAATAGGTATAGTCGAGGACGTCTTGGTTCAAACAAATCAATTGGTAATCCCAGCCGACTTTGTCATCCTTGATGACGCTCCTCTAGTGTTGGGACGACCTTTTGTAAAAACTCATGAAGCTTTTAAAAACCAGAAATACAACAACCTACTTCTTCAATTTGGGGCATTCAAAAGGAGCATAGATCTCGAGCGCTCAATGAAGTATCCTTTTGGCAATAATGACCCCCTAATTGAAGATGAAGATGAGCCACCCGATACAAGTGAAAAGATGGACCACTTTGTTGAAGAAGAGGTCGCCATAGAACAAACTTTTAAAGTTCTTGATCAAAATGAGCAACCAAATAAGGAGTCTCCTAAAGACCCACCTCTTGAGCTCAAAGAACTTCCAAAAGGATTGGAATATGCTTTTCTAGACAAGGATGGTAAATCTCCAGTAATTATTTCGTCTAAATTAAGTAGTATAGAAAAAGAAAAATTAATTAAACTTTTGAAAAAAACATAAAAATGCGATCGCTTGGAAGCTTGTAGATATTAAAGGAATAAGTCCTTCCATGTGGAAAAAACAAAATTCTAATGAACGATGACTAAAAATCGGTAATACAACCACAACGAAGAGTAAATCCAAATGTCTAAGAAGTGGTTAAAAACGAGGTAATCAAATTACTTGACGCCGGACTTATTTATCCTATCTCCGATAGTCCCTGGGTAAGTCCCCTTCAAGTAGTTCCAAAGAAAGGAGGCATGACGGTAATAACTAATGAAAAGAATGAATTACTCACAGGATGGAGAGTATGTATAGACTATAGACGGTTAAATGAAGCAACAAGGAAAGATCACTTTCCTTTACCCTTCATTGACCAAATGTTAGAAAGATTATCCGGTCATAAATTTTACTGTTTCCTGGATGGTTTTTCAGGTTACTTTCAAATCCCAATAGCACCTGAAGACCAAGAAAAGACAACATTCACATGTCCCTACGGAACTTTTGCTTATCGACGCATGCCATTCGGTCTATGCAATGCCCCCACAACATTCCAACGTTGCATGGTGGCCATCTTCCATGACATGATAGAAAAGACAATGGAAGTCTTCATGGACGACTTTTCTATCTTTGGAGATTCATACGACCAAAGCCTCGATAACCTCGAACGAATGCTATCTCGATGTGAGGAAACTAACCTTGCCCTTAATTGGGAAAAATGCCATTTCATGGTAACAGAGGGAATAGTACTCGGTCACAAAATCTCAAGCGAAGGAATGGAAGTGGATCGAGCCAAAATAGACACTATTTCTCGATTACCTCCACCATCCTCCGTTAGAGTAATAAGAAGTTTCTTAGGGCATGCCGGATTTTATTGACGGTTTATCAAAGACTTTTCAAAAATTTCAAGACCTCTAACAAAATTACTTGAAAAAGATGCGCCTTTCATCTTTGACAAGGATTGCAATCAAGCATTTCTAACCCTCAAGGAAATGCTAGTCAATGCACCTATCATGATAGCGCCTGATTGGAAACTACCTTTCGAAATCATGTGTGATGCAAGTGACTTTGCAGTTGGGGCAGTCTTGGGACAACGAAAAGAAAAGCATTTTCATCCAATTTATTATGCTAGTAAAACACTTAATGATGCACAAGAAAATTACACAACAACTGAAAAAGAGTTACTAGCTGTGGTATTTGCTTTTGATAAATTTCGTTCTTATCTTGTTCTTTCTAAAACAATAGTCTACACAGATCATGCTGCCATTCGATACCTTTTCAAGAAACAAGATGCTAAACCCCGTTTGATTCGGTGGATTCTACTCCTCCAAGAATTTGATATTGAAATCAAATACAAAAGAGGAGCAGAAAACACCGCAGCAGATCACCTTTCACGCCTTGAAGACCCAGCTTTGGAGGCAACCAGGGACGAGCAAATCAACGAAAAATTTCCAACAGAGTCCCTGGAAATGGTGGAATACAGACAAGAGCCATGGTATGCCGACTACGCTAACTACTTAGCTAGCGGTATAGTCGCCAAAGTATGGCCACATTGCCAAAGAAAGAAATTCTTTGCTGATGTAAAGCATTACTTTTGGGAAGATCCTTATCTTTTCAAAACGTGTGCCGACCAACTCATCCGAAGGTGCGTACATGGTAGTGAAGCAAGAAGAATTCTCCGCCATTGTCATGAAGGTCCATATGGAGGACATCATGGTGCCGCTAATACCGCATGAAAGGTATTTGATTCAGGATTTTATTGGCCTTCCATTTACAGAGACGCTCAAAGTCTTGTTAAGACATGTGACGCCTGCCAAAGATCAGGTAATATTTCTTCCAAAAACGTAATGCCACAAAATGGCATTCTTGTTTGTGAAATTTTTGATGTGTGGGGACTCGACTTCATGGGACCTTTCCCACCATCGAAAGGAAACAAATATATACTTGTGGCGGTCGATTACCTGTCTAAATGGGCCGAGGCCGAGGCACTTCCAACAAATGATGGAAGAGTTGTGGTAAGATTTCTGAAAAAATTATTCTTTCGTTTTGGAACACCTAAAGCATTAATAAGTGATAGAGGTACCCATTTTTGTAATCATCAACTTGAAAAAATCTTAACAAGATATGGGGTCTATCACCGGGTCTCAACAGCATATCACCCTCAAACAAACGGACAAGCCGAAGTGACTAATAGAGGTTTAAAACGAATATTTGAAAAAACCATAGGATTAAATAAAAAGGAATGGGCTGATAAATTAGATGATGCTTTATGGGCTTCTCGAACTGCTTATAAAACAACAATAGGTACAACCCCATATAAGCTAGTCTATGGAAAAAAGTTGTCACTTGCCGGTAGAAATAGCTCACAAGCCCTACTGGGCAATCAAAAATGTAAACTTAGATTTAGAATTTGCAGGTAAGAATCGACTTTGTCAATTAAATGAATTAGATGAATTAAGGAATTATGCATACTCTAACTCTGAAATTTGTAAGGAAAGAATGAAAAACTTGCATGATAAACATATTAAACCAAATGAATTTCGAGTAAGGGATCAAGTTCTTTTGTTTAATTCACGACTTCGACTATTTCCTGGAAAATTAAAATCTAGGTGGTCAGGACCTTTTTCCATCACCCATATTTTCCCACACGGTGCAGTAGAAATTAAATCTCGAAATGGAATTCCATTCAAAGTCAATGGCCAACGGCTGAAACTCTACCAAGGATTCATTGAGGATGAGGAAGAGGAAATCTCACTTCAAACGGTCGACGAATAAAAGCATCAACATTGTACCTGGTAAGTTACGAACAAGCGGATAAACATCGAAACTGGTAAGTCTTCTAACCAAGTTTTGGGAAAACAGGGCACTCACACGAGCACTAAAAAAGAATTGCTCAGCACGGGGCCGTGTCCGCTGGGCACGGGGCCGTGTCCGCTGGGCACGGGGCCGTGTCCGCGCAACTGGCGGAATAAAACCCCTTTTCAAAACAGTTTCTTCATTTCAACACGCCCCGTTTCCCCACAAAATGCTCTGGTCCGGGCGATTTTCCGCAGAATTTCGACGTCTCCTCTCGTTCTAACAACAAGGTATGATTCTATCACCATTAGTAGTTAGATTAGTTACTTGCATGTAGTTAAAACCTCAAAAAATTGGGAAAAATCTAGGGTTCTTGAAGTTCATCCGGATCGAACCTCAAATTTTTGAGTAAATCTGTTAGCATTAGTATAGGTTAGCGTTATGGGAAGTAAACCCACTTGTATTGTTCATAGATCCGCCCGATTTCTCACAAAAACCCCAAACCCTTGTTTTTGAACCGAAAAAGATAAAATTGAAGGGGTAAACGGTTTGTTTTGGGGAAAACGGCACTTGGGGTTTCATTTTCGGGGAAACCGCACCTACTTGACCAAAAATTTTCAAGTTTTCGGGATCGGGTCGAAAAATGGAAATTATGAGTAACACACGCCTGGACACGAGGTCGTGCCCGCTGAGCACGGGCTGTGTCCAGCCCACTGTTTTCAGTTTTCTCCGAAAAATTTCATTATTTCGTGCTAACTTTTGGTGTATTCTTTCAGATGTCGAAGAAGTTCACAAGATTCAACGCAAATGAGCTCGATGCTAGGGCAAGATATGATATACTTCAAACAAGACCGGAAGAATTCCCAAGACAAGTATGCACGGATCTCTTAGCCATGGTGAATCAACTTGACCGGTTTAACAACCTCGTTACCGGCCCACTAAGGATTGCTGTAATACCCGAAAATTTGGAAACCCTAATATAATAAATACTATAAGTATTGTAACAACTTAATATGTTGAACCGAACGTTTAAACTTGTATCTAGGTAAAACCCAAGTAATGATAATTGTGACATAGTAAAAAAAATTTATATTTCTAATAACAAATATAATAAATTACGTTTTTATTGAATGGCTAAATAATAGCTTCTAGTAAACCAAATATAATATATAAATATAAAAGAATATGTGTCCTCATGATAATATTTTTTAAGGTAATAAATGACCTTACTATATCCATGAATTCATCTTCACCGAATATTATGCCATTTCCCAAACTTAAACAAATTTCTTATGTCATATAATAAACCAACGAAGTGATCGGGATTCGAAGATCACACTAAATATAAAAAAATAGAGATGACCTAGAGATCACACTAATTGTGTTCGAAGATTACATATTTCATTCCGTTAGAATCTAGTCTGGATTCTATCAAATTCTCTCTCGAAGCGTCGCCGGAGTGTCGCCGGAGTTTGCCCGTCGAAATAGCGTGCGAGGTCCCGCTCTTCTCCCGGAAGTATCGGTTTCGTACCTTGCATCCTATCATGACCTTGCGTCTCCTCCACTCGGTCGTCTTCTTTCTTCTCGACATCTGGAACGTACCCTCCTCTACCCTCCTTTCCCACAGTGGTTTCTAGATTTCTTCGGGGCTTAGTGGGTCTGATATTGGTCGCGGCTATCTGAGTATAGTTTAGCTAGATCGATTCGAATCCCATTAACACTCTTAGGGTCGAGTTGCCATTGTTTCGTTTGTTTGTTTCGGAGGAGTTAGGGGAGTGTAAACGAAAGGTCGCCGGCGGTTTTCACGGTTTCCGGTGACAGTTCTGACCATCTTTGGGCCATGACGGAGACGGGGAAAAGACAAGAGGGGATGGAAGAGGGGGAGATACCACCACAAGAGTAGACTTACAACGCGAATAAAAAGCCCAGGAAGGAAGACGCCATTACGTTTTACGTAACGAACATCCCTACGGGGATTACGGATGCAGATTTGTGGAACGAGTGCAGAAACCTAGGTTGGTTGGTAGACGCTTACATTGCAAGAAAAAAGGATACAATCGGGAGGAGATTTGGGTTTCTAAGGTACGCTTATGTAAAGGATGCAGACAAGATGGTAAAGGCTATAAACCAAGTGACGTTTAATTATACAAGACTCAAGGCTAACATTGCAAAATACAATAATGACAATAGGAAACATAAACTTGAAAAAGGGAAGATATGGAATAACAGTAACAGGGCACACGTCAATGATTATAAGAAGCAAGATTCCAAAGGCTATTACGGGGAGTCCAGCCAAATACAGAATAACTTAGGATACGGGAGTGGTCAAAGTCACTGGAGAGACGTATTGCTGGGGATTAATAGGGTGACAGCTAAGACGGGGGACGACAAGACCATGCAAATACACAGTGAAGCGGAAACGGTAACCTTATGGAGTAAATGTGCATTTGTGGGTTGTTTCAAAGATTTCGAGGGTTTGAAGAAAGCCCATATCTTTAAGGATCAGGTAAACAAGCAGCGGGGCATAATGAGGTTTGTCGGTGGATTGAGCTTCTTGGTTACGTTCAACGAGGAAAAAAAGATGAAGGAAACACTGGAAGAATTAAGAGAAGTATGGAGCGGAGAGATGGAAGAATTACATGCATGGGATGGCCAGGATATTCCGTACAAAAGGATGGCCTGGTTAGCTATAAAAGGGGTGCCTATACAACTATGGAGTAAAGAAGTCATGAACGAGATTGCAGGGAGATTCGGGAGAGTTGTTTGTGAATCTTCAGCAGATACGGGGGATCTAAATCTAGCAATGGATTGCGTAGGAATCATTGTCTGTAACGGAAAAAAAATCGAAGAAAACTTGAAGATCATATGGAAAGGGGTTAGCGTCGATGTGTGGGTGACAGAGATGGACGAAACTTGGTATCCAAGTTACATTAAGTTGGCTAATGTCAGACAAGTCTCTACTGTGGATGTGAATCAACCACCAATTCCCGGTTCCCCAGCGAATCAAGCACGTACTCCGACGGAAAAAATCAATAGCCCTAGACGTTCAGAATCTCCGGTGAAAACTCCGGTTAGGGTGGTCGATGCAGTCGAAGAGTTAGGAAGGGGAGGTGAAAAGCCAGGGAATGAGGGTTCCGAAGAGTCTGGGGGAGCAGCCACGTTGGAAGCCGAGCCACTGGTTGAGTCTCATAATTACATCGGTACTCCTGAAGCCACGTTGGAAGCCGACAACATTTATGACGGAGGGAATCTAGGTGAAAAGATAAACAATTTATTTACGCAGAAAAAATCGGTAGTGGGCCATCAAAATACCCAACTAAATGAAAGTACTGGGCCGGTCCAAGAAGATAGTAACAAAGTTATCAAAAAAACCCAAAAGAAGAGAAAGAGGTGTCTGAATTTAGAAGCCAGAGACAATGCGCTCAAGCCCATTCCGGTAGTAAGGAAAAACAAGGGCATCGATTTAAACGTAGAGCTGTCAGATGAATCAAGATGGAACCCTAGAAAGAAATCGACAAAAATGAAGTTCAGGATAAGAAAAAATAAGAACCGAAACAGGCAAATCCATATATCGGAGGACCTTGGGGAGGAAAAAGGTTACTCTTTGGAAGATGAATTTGAATCAGAGTGGGAAGATGAAGGGGAAACAGTTACCATTTCCGAATCGGAGGAAGAACCAAGAAATAAAAGTGTGGGTTCGGACTCGGCTCCAGGGGAAGTGGACACAGAAGTAGAATGAAGAGACACAGAGGAGATTGGGATTGCACTAGGATGTGATTTGTCCAAAAACAAGAAGTAGATTGAAGACACCATCATTGGTGAAAGGGCGGATGCTATATTGAAATGAATTGGGCATCGTTAAACGTAAAAGGAGCAGGGGGTTCGGGCAAGGCATCGATGGTCAGGAAGCTTGTTAGAGAAAATAACGTGGGGTTCTTGGCTCTTCAAGAAACTCAATTGTGCAGTATGTCGGAAGCAAAAATTAAGAAGTTCTGGAATGGGTCGTCGATGGAATACGCGAAGATGGACGCTGATGGAAGATCAGGAGGGATTCTCTCAATATGGAATCCAGGTTTGTTTAAAAAAAATGTTGAGGTAGTGGATAAGAATTTTGTTATGGTCAAAGGGGATCTGATTGGGATTGGGGTGGAGATCACTGTGGTGAATGTCTATGCTCCAAATGTTGGGATGGAAAGACGAAGACTCTGGGATAGACTGTTATCGGTAACAAATAACACTCAGGGGTTGTGTCTTTTAATTGGGGATTTTAATGAAGTTCGGGTTCCAGAGGATAGATTGAATTCCATCTTTGATAGTAGCAATGCAATGTACTTCAATAACTTTATAAGCACAGCTGGGTTACTAGAATACCCGATGTCGGGGAGAAAGTATACCTTCTTATCGGGTGACGGGAAGAAAATGAGTAAGATCGACAGGGCTTTAGTTTCTAGTGAATTCATGACAAAATGGCCAAATGCAACACTGAGAGCCTTAGAACGGGTTATATCGGATCATAGTCCATTGATCTTTGTGACAAACGAGTCAGACTATGGCCCAACTCCTTTCCGTTTCTTTAATAGCTGGTTGGAAATCCAAGGTATTGATGAGGTTGTAAGAACCGGTTTAGAGCACCAAACTGAAGAGCGGTTTAAGGATTTAATTCTCGGATTCAAGTTGAAGGCGATCAAGGAGGAAGTCAAAAAATGGAGAAAGAACACTAAAGAAGAAGAGGAAAGAGTTTTCGTGGAAGCTATCAATCAAATTAAAGTGTTAGATGCGGTGGTGGAAGAGAGAGATTTGGAGGAAGGAGAAATTGATTTGTGGAGAGAATGCAAGACAAAGGTCAGGGAGTGGTTACATAGAAGAGCTAAAGATCTCCAACAAAAAGCAAGGGTTAAATGGATATTGGATGGGGACGAAAATTCCAAATATTTTCATACCATCGTGAATTGTAAGTTGGCAAGAAGTAGGTTGAACGGCCTATGGATCAATGGGGTGTGGGTTACCGATCCACAATCAATCATGAAGTTCATTCAAGAGAGTATGGGAAGGAAATTTGCTGAACCATGTGAATCTAGGCCGAGAATGTCACCAGAGGGCTTTGCAAAGATATCATCTCCGGATGCAAACTTCTTGATAGCGGAATTCTCTCGGGAGGAAGTCAAAAAGGCAGTGTGGGATTGCGGATCAGACAAGGCACCTGGCCCCGACGGTATCACTTTTGCATTGATAAAGAGGTTCTGGAGCGACATAGAGAATATTGTTATGGATATGATGGTTCAGTTTCATAAACATGGCTCTATCCAAAAATCCTGTAGCGCCTCATTTATTTCTCTAATTCCGAAGGTCGCTGACCCTGTGACATTATCGGATTTCAGGCCCATTTCGTTAATTGGTATAATTAATAAAATTATATCCAAAGTCCTAGCCAACCGGTTGAAAGGGGTTCTCAACAGTGTCATCTCAAAAGAACAGTCCGCGTTCGTGGCCAATCGTAATATTGTGGACGGCCCCTTGATTCTTAACGAAGTTGTATCTTGGGCGAAAAAACAGAAGAAGAAGATATTCCTATTCAAAGCGGACATTGAGAAAGCATACGATACCCTTAGTTGGAAATTCTTGGTCACAATACTTACACACATGGGGTTTCCGTCTAGGTGGAAAACATGGATAATGGGCATTCTTTTTTCGGGCAAAGCTTCAGTCCTGGTAAATGGGACTCCAACGGGTGAATTCCAATACAAGAGGGGCTTAAGACAAGGTGAGCCGCTATCACCCTTTTTGTTCACGATAGCTATGGAAGCCTTACACGTTCTTATGGAGAGAGCAGTGTCTTCCGGTATTATACAAGGGGTAAAAATGCCTAACAACGGGCTGATTTTGTCTCACCTTTTCTTCGCGGACGATTCCATCTTCATGGGAGAATGGGATGAGGTCAACTTGAAAACTCTAAGGCGTGTGTTGAGGATTTTTTACATGATGTCAGGCTTGAAGGTTAACCACAACAAAAGTTTCCTGTATGGAATCGGATCAAGTGAAGAGGTAATTGGGAATATGGCTTCTGTCCTTAACTGTAAAGCTGGGTCTATTCCATTTACATATCTCGGATTAAAAGTCGGCGCGAACATGAATAGAGTGGTGAACTGGATAGAGGTATTAGACAAGTTTAATAAAAGATTATCTAATTGGAAAGCAAAATTATTGTCATTTGCGGGGAGAATTACGCTAGTCAAATCAGTTTTAGGCTCGTTGCCAAATTATTTTCTATCCTTATACAAAGCTCCGAAGGATATCCTAAAAAAACTCGAAGGAATAAGAAGGAGGTTCCTATGGGGTGGGTGCGGAGGGTCAAATAAGATTCGCTGGGTTAAGTGGGAAAGGATTGTGGCGTCAAAAAATATGGGCGGATTAGGCATCGGAGGGATTAGGGAAATGAATATGGCCCTATTGCTGAAGTGGAGGTGGAGATCCAAAGAGGAACCGAACCAAATGTGGGTGAAGGTCATCGAGGCTCTACATACCAACAGGAGGATAATTCAAAGTGTACCGGTGAAAAAGACATTAACGGGTGTATGGAAATCAATTGTAGGAATTGAAGAAGAGTTCATGAAGGAAGGTATTGACGTGACCAGTAACATCAGGTGCAAAATAGGAGACGGTAGCAAAGTAATGTTTTGGTTGGACCCGTGGGCGGCCGGTCGGCCTCTCAAGTTTGATTTTCCACTCATTTACAGTATTACGAAAGATAAGAAAAATAAAGTTAGACAAAACTACAAGGAAAATAATGGGGGCATCGTGTGGGACTGGAACTGGATACGTCTCCCGAGTACGGCAGAAGAAAGGGCGGAATGGGAGGACCTAAAATCATTGTTATTACAGCAGGACATTAGCCAAGGTAAAGACACTTGGAGCTGGAAGAATAATACAGAGGATGGGTTTTCGGTAAAATGCGTAAGAAAAGATCTAGCAGGCATCATTGATATTAATTCAGTTCCGAACGGTTTCGAGTGGAGCAAGGTTGCTACGGCCAAGGTCAACTGTTTTGCTTGGCGAGCGATAGATGGAAAGATTCCAACGCTGGAAGCTTTAAGGAGAAGAGGAGTTCAGGTTGGATCGGCTATGTGCAACGCGTGTCACGCAGGTACGGAATCAGCGGATCATGTAATTATTCACTGTCCGGTTGCTAGGTGTGTTTGGATGCAAATATGGTCCTGGATTAGAGTTCCCTTCAGGGATCATGGTGAAGATTTCTCATCTCGTCTGGCCGATAAATCAGACTGGCCTCATAATAAAGCGAAAGTAATATACGCAATCTATCTCCTCACCGCATGGCACCTTTGGAGGAATAGAAATAACAGAATTTTCAGTAAAAAACAGTTGGATCCGAGTCGGTTAGTGGAAGAGATAAGAGAAGAATCTTTCGAATGGATAAGGATCAAAGCGAGACGCACAGGAATGACATGGAACGAGTGGAAGCTTTTCAGATTCTCGGAGTAAAGATAGGGTAGTTTCATGTTTAGTTTCTTGAAGTTGTGTCTAACTGAGTTTTGATTGGTTTCCTCGATTTATTGTATATTGTACTTGATTTGGTTTGCGGCTGCATAGCATCTTGCTATGTGTCGTTTTGACGGTTGACGTACTTGAATAAAGATTCCATCGTTGTTGTTCAAAAAAAAAAAAAAACCTATTAATTGTAATTGAAACTCTTTCGTAAACTTTAAAAAAAAAGAAAAGAAAACCCTCAAGAGCAGTCGCTCCGCACATCTCCTTCTACTCTTTTTGATATGCTCAAACAAATAACCAGTCGCACCACCTTGAACCAGCCGAGCCGCCGTAAACCGTCGAGATCGAACCTCTACACCAGTTTTCCCGCTGTCACCTTGACTCATACATTATTTCTAGCAACCAACACCTCCGCCGTACTTATCGCCGCCATTGCCGCAATCGCGAGCCGCCGCCACTATCCGAGCAGGAACCACCACCACCAACATTAAGTCGCTCACTACAACACGCCTAACACCAGTGTCGCCTTCACCGCCATTGCACACGCACACTTGTCGCCACCGCAGGTGTTTTAGCAACGCCCCTACTGTGTGCTAAATCGTCGCGACGATCAGCCACCGCTCTCTAGTTCGAACAAGCAATACCCTACTGGAGTTTCTGATCAACCGCATCGAGTTCGACTTCCGCCTCCGTCAATTAGGTAACCAAATCGAGCTTTAAGTTCCCTGCGAAATTTTTCTTGTTTGATCACCACATGAATCTCAATATGAGGTTGTCATGAGCGGCAAGTTAGTTGTTTGAAACTTTTATTTTTTTAATCTATTTTTCTTTTCTTTGAAGAAACTAATGTGGAAAAGATGTAAAGCTTTTGTCCATTCTTTTCTTTGAAAAATGGTAACAGTACATCAACATGCATGGTATACTCCATAAATTATTAATGAATTTATTAAGTAATATTATTAAATGGAGGTTGAATTGGTATTCAAATAGGCCGTGACTTAAGAAATTATTATTTGATGTGGAAAATTTTATCAAATAATTAGTTGAACCCAACTTTTTAAAGAAAACTGGTGATGACCTCATATTCAATAACCCCAGCAAAACTCAAGAAATGCATTGTACTAACGTTTAAGGAAAATTATATTTAGGTTATCTAAAAAAAACCTTCAAGTGAGACGTTAAAGTTTTGACAAGTTTGAACTTACGCGCTTTGAGGTACGGATTCCGTTTCCTCTTCATCATAGTATAACTTTGTATCCGTTACTTTGTAGTACGGATTTCATTACAGTTGGTCAGTCTTCGTTATGTTATTTTGATACATTTTACATCTTTTGGAAATTGTCTGTTAGCTCTCGTTATGTTGGTATCGTCTGTTTTGATTATTAGTATGTTATAGCATGCCATACCTCAGACTTATACTCATGGTCGCATGCTCCTGTTGGTAATTAATTTTAGTTGTCGGTAAATTATTTACATGACCTAAGCTTTTGTACTCTGTCACCCGAGCGTTTCTGACTTGTCGTTTGGGCGTCAACGACATGAACACTTTCCGTGACAGTGCGTAATCAAAATCACGGCGTCTCTGACTTGTGCTTGTGTAGCACCTTGGCCCCTTAGAGGCGTATGGATCGATCCTAGTTCTGTTTCTGACTTCTGGCTTCTGACTTCTGGGGGATGGAATAATGAGTGCACGCCACACTCACCATCTCGTTGGTGCATAGAGTAGCTACCTGTGTGCCCCTCTGTTTCTGGCTCTGGGTGCTTCTGTGTTACACGACTTATTTTGTTGATATGTATGTCGTGTAAGTTAGTATATGTTTCAGTATTTGAATATGTTCTGTTTCTGATTATGTTATGAAAAGTTATGTGTGCATCTGATTATACGTACTCTGATTATGGTTCTCATTGTGTATCGGATTATGTTTCTGATATGTTCAGTATTTGATTCTGTTATGTATTAGTTATATGTGTTTTGACTCAGTATCTGTATCGGTTTGTGTCACTTCCGTCTTAGTATCGGTTCGATTTGGATTCAGATTTCTTGTTATACGTTTAGTTTGTATCAGTCAGAATCTTTGTTTAGTATTTGATCCAAGGTCTGTTCTATATTTGTCATCGAATCATGTCTTTGTTTCATGTCGATTGTCCCGATCAGTTCAAGAAACTATGTAAGGATTAAATTATTACACTTTTAAACTCAGGTTCTCTAATTAATTTTGTACTATAAATATAATCTCCAAAGCTATGAAAACAATTATCTTGATTAAATAGTAACTTTTGAAATATGACAAATTAATAGATAGTAATTTTAATCCAAACATTTATTAAAAAAATAATATTTTTTAATGTTCATTTCTTTTAAACGTTATAGGATTTTTAAACCGTATTTAAAATGTTTCGGTCAATGTATTTGTTTTTGTTTTTGTTTTTGTTTCTGTGTCGGTTTCCCATGTCGGTTTACAAAATTATTATAAGTATTACGTTTTGAAAACCAAGTTATTTGATTTATTCTATTTCTTAAATTTAATTTTTCAGTGTTAGAAAATTAGTTATTTTGTCGAATTATAATTTACTATGAAGTACGATAAATTATTATATTTTGATAAGATTCAAACCTTCAATAAAAGAATATAGTTTTGCCTCTCGTATAAAAAATATATTAGCATTATTAAAGGATGTTCTAAAATGAGTTCATTTATAAAAAAATGGTTTTAATCATCATGGTCAACCACGTATCAGTCCTCTACATCGGTTTTGTGTTGAGTTCGATATTGGTCATGCATCTGAATGACTTTTGTTTCCATATCAGTTTCCGTTACAGTTCAGATCGGTTTGTGTATCAGTTTTTGTATCAGTCTTGTGTCTTCATCTATTTTCAGTATTCGTGTCAGTAATCTTGTTTCAGTTAAGTCTTAGTTCTGTTATGTTTTGCTTCCGTTGATATGACTTTACTTATACTGTGGATTTCTCTGTTACTGAGCAATTTTTTGGCTCAACCGTATTTTTTTTCTTTTTGTGTTTTCCTATTTGTTTTACAGGTAATATGGGATGATCTGTGATTTCAGTGAGGAGCGTTAGGAAGTTGCCGGTCAAGATTCTTTATTTCAGTAATGTAATAAATGTAATTAGGATATTTTATTTAACGTTATGGATTGGTTTTAGTTTTGATATCTGTAAGAGTGACACGTCAGCCCTAGCGGGGTTGGGGTGTTACAATTGTAACCACTAGACTTCGCTCTGTCCATGAGTGCACTATGGAGTTCTATAGCACCTTTACGTTCGATGCAAGGTGCGACCCTTTCGACAATGATGGGGTGGCATTCCGATGTGGTGGAATGAAGTACTCGATCTCAATGGCACAATTTGGGGCAATAGTTGGTCTGTATACGGAGGAAGATTCGGGTAGTGAAGAGAACACCAGAGGGGTGCGGGATTTGGATGAGAACGAGAGCCAAGCCGCGTGGGCTCAGATTGTTGAAGGGCACTACAACCCAAGCAGCACAAAGAGTACCAAGTTGAGGGATCCACACTACCAATACATCCATAGGGTCGTCGGTTACTCCCTTAGCCAAAGGCATGATAGCGGTGGCGTTGTTGGGTTGAGAGATTTGATAGTCCTTCACTGCATTCATACCTGAAGACACCTCGATGTTCCGTTTCTCCTGCTCCGTAACATGCATCTGAACCGGCTTGCTAATGCACCAACCCCTATCTTCTTCGGGGGATGGGTGTACTGTCTCTTCAAGCACTTCGTGAATATACCTAGGTCCTTCAAAAGGAGCCCATGGTCGGGAAGGGTCGATGTACACATCTGCCGCTCCATGAACCTAATCTATGAGGCGGAAGACGGGTCGGTTAGCTTTTAGAGGATGCAAGGGCATGCATGGAACCCGCAAGAGGCGCTAGTCCTTTACGCTCCATAGTTGCAACAACCTCCCCATTACCAGTACCAGCCTCACAGTGATCCGGGCCAATCCTCCTCACAAGGAGGTGGTTTTCCAAACTTTCAAAGTTTACATGATCTTTTGCAGGAAAACCTTATGTGCACCCGGAACACCTACAACCTCGCCAACAACACATACAACCGGGTCGGAGCCATTGAAAGAAACATCTCTGATATCCAAGATGACATCGGGAGCATCTGGGAGTACATGGCGGGGCATGGAGGGGGAGGTGATGACGATGATGAAGACATGGACTAGGTGGGTGGAGTAGGAGTAAGAGTGACTGGTTGGTGATACCAGATGTTAAACCCCCTTTTCTATCAAACAATTTCCGGCCTGCGTGCCGAGTGTTGAACAATTTACTTTCCTTAACTTCTTTTTATTTTCTGCTTTTGTTATTATTTTTATTTTTAACTTGGTGGTTTGGATGTTGAACTTGGTAATCTAGGATGTTTGGTATTGTTTGGTGTGGTGATTGATAAAACAGGTACATACGAGGCTTAGAGTACTAAACATTAGTACTACTAAAGCCGGGACATGAAAACCGGAGCTAGAAACCTGTTTTTCACCTTTGCAGACTGTCTACACAGGGTCGTGTCCGGCCGACACGCCCCCGTGCCCACCTCCCAGACCTGCTGTTTGTTTAATTTTTGCAGATTTTTTGCCAGACACGTGTCCACCTTCTGTAAGTTTTCGTTACTGGCACCTGAACATGGGGTCGTGTCTATCCGACACGGGGTCGTGTCCAGAGTACCAGTAACATGAAATTTTGCTTTTTCACACCTTTTTACACATTCAATCAACCTAAAAACTTATTTTTAGGACACATTGAGGACAATGTGTAATTTAAGTGTGGGGGTGGGATGCTAAAACTTTGAATCTTGCAAGTCCTAATTAACAAGCCTTACACAAAACTCTATTGGAACCGCTAATCACCACAAATTTTTCAAAATTTTTCATTTTTTACTTGTCTAAGTTTAAGTTGGGAATTTCAAAATTCTAAAAAGGTTATATTTTTACAAATTTTCAACCGAAAGCGTCGTGATAAAAAGAAACAACATAAGAAAATTATGAAACGGCATGACAAACTTAGTTAAAATTTGATTATATATACTTGATCACTTAAAAAAAAACCCATTCACACAAAAGTGAGTTTGAGCCTTTATTGAGCATACAAATACATATCTTTAAACTAAATGCTCATTTTTCGTTTCTTGTATGAATAGCCGCTTGGTTCTTACAACTCTAGAACTTGTCACGACAATACATTTCCGGTCCTTACCAACTTAAACCCAAGTAAGTAAATGATGGAGGCATTAGGACTAACCCTTTTTATTTCTACACCATTATTTTTCTTTTTTTTTTACCACATACCCAAAATCCCCCTAGTTAACCCCTTTGAGCCTAAACCTTTTCGTTTCTTAACCCACTTCAAACACCCTTTTTACCCACCTAAACCCTTTTCCTTTTAAACCCTTTATTTTAGTAACAAAGCTCAGTTTCTCTTATGACGTTAAAAATAAATGATGAGAATGAAGCCAAAGAAATAAACACTACTAGAAAATTGCATAATTTCCTACGGAAATTTCCTACACAATTATTTTTGTCACAGATTCAAACACATTTGTGACAAATTTCCTACGATTTTTTTTCCAAAATTCTATGTCAAATTTTTGACGCAACAATGACAGAAAATAAAAAAACCCTAATTAATTGACAGTTGCGTCACAGATCTGTAAGAAATAATCTACAAAAGGTTGATTATTAAATCATTTCCTACAAGTTGCGACACATTTCCGACAACTAAGTCATATTACTTAATTTTATTAAAAATAAATACAAGGATATACACTTCTATATTTATATATAATAGTAAAATTAGTATAATAATTAAAAATTATTATATTTCCTACACATTTGTGACAAAATATTTATTTTTTAGCTGATTTAATCGTTCCATCAGAATTTTGTCACAACTTGTGACACATTTCCGACAAGCAATTTATTTTTTAGTTGATTTAATCGTTCCGTCAGAATTGTGTCACAACCTGTGACACATTTCCGACAACTAAGTCATGTTACTTAATTTTATTAAAAATAAATACAAGGATATACACTTCTATATTTATATATAATAGTAAAATTAGTATAATAATTAAAAATGATTATATTTCCTACACATTTGTGACAAAATATTTATTTTTTAGCTGATTTAATCGTTCCGTCAGAATTGTGTCACAACTTGTGACACATTTCCGACAAACAGTTTATTTTTTAGTTGATTTAATCGTTCCGTCAGAATTGTGTCACAACCTGTGACACATTTCCGACAAAAAGTTATATTCTAGTTAGTATATAAAAGGAATCAAGTTTCATATTCTAACAGCTCCGGAGGATAAACTGGTTAAGGCGTTGCGGTTCTAAATGATAGGTCAGGAGTTCGATCCTTGCCAAGGGCCGGTTCTTTAAGGAAGAACCCCCTTTTGACAGATTTTTGAAATATTTACACTTTGGTCCCTGAAGTTTCAGTTTTTACAAAAGTAGTCCCTGTAGTTTCTAAAATTTTTTCTGTCGGAAATTTGTCACGAATAATGCTTTTGTCGGAAATTTGTAAAAACTATTTTTATATTTCTGTCGGAAATTTGTCACGAATAATGCTTTTGTCGGAAATTTGTAACAACTATTTTTATTTTTCTGTCAGAAATTTGTCACGAATAATGCTGAATGAATTTTTTTAATTTTTTTTTGTCGGAAATGTGTAGCTAAAAAAATTCCGAAAATATAATAATTAATATTTATCATAAATAATATATTAAAAATAACTATGAATTGTAGTAGGAGATCTGTAGCAGTTTGTGACACGGCGATTTTATAAGAAATGAGTAGGAAATTGCGTAGGAATTGCGTTGGAAACAGGTTTCCTACGAGGCATTTTCCTACATCATGTATTTGTCACAAATGTGTGGGAAAGCCTGTTTTGTAACGCATTTCCTACGAAAACTGGTGTAAGAAATTTCAGATTTTCTAGTAGTGAAACAAACAAGTTTATCAAAAATAACTTTGTTTGAAATGCTTCATCAGAATAAAAAGTTTTGAAAAAAAATCAAGTCTTACGAAAACCGACGCTTTTTACGCTTTTCGCCCCTTTACTAACTACTAACCCAACCACCCACCTTTAGCCCAAGCCTAACCCTTTACCCAAAAAGTCCGCTTGATATCTACAAAGGTCTATAGTTAAAAAGGAGGAGGATTGATTACTTGGCAAGCATATGGTAGGAGTAAGTTCCATGCCGCTCTCGAGTGATTCACTAAAAATACACCTTCGGCCGAGTGTTGAGTGATCCCCCGTGAGGTATGTGAACTTGTATATAAATAGAATTTTAAAAAGGCATGTTATGCCCTAATAAGTAATTTATCTTATGAAACGTTTTTAATAAATCATGACGAATAGGATTGTAAATAAATAAAAATAAAACTCAATAATGAATCTTGGAAATCCCGACACTCTATGACAAGCCCAAAAACCTTCTCTTCTACCCATTCCATTTGGGAAGTTTAAAGCCACATTATAAAGAGTTTTGCTTGAGGACAAGCAAAGATTCAAGTGTGGGGGTATTTGATATGCATAAAATGCAACATGTAAATTACATCAATTGTGGCATAAAACTAACCATTTTTTTAGTACTAATGTTGGAAAAAGTGTGTTTTTGTCTTCCTTTTGTATTTTCAGGAATAAATGAGCTCAAATAAACAAAAGAAGCAAAAAGGCATCTAAATCTAACACAAATACAAGAAAAGGAGCAAACGTGGCATGCCCGACCCCCCCTGACAGCATCTTCCCAAGCAAAACAAAAGAACAGAAGGCTGAACACGCCCCGTGCTCACTGAGCACGAGGGCGTGCCCAAGTGTTAGCAGAAAAGACAAAGTTGTATAAGCTTCCATCGCCCACCACGGGGCCGTGCTCAGCGGACACAGGGCCGTGGTCAACTATAAGATTCGCGAAATCCAGGCAAATCTTGATAGTACAGATATGCTTCTGCACACAGGGTCGTGCTCAGCGGACACGGGGGCGTGGTCAACTAATGCAGACAAATTGCAATTAATGAAGAAAGAGAGAAGGATGGACACGGGGTCGTGCCCAGCGGACACGGGGCCGTGCCCGAGCTTCTGTTCAGCCTATAAATAGGAGTGCTTGGTTCACTTGCAACTCATCTCTTGGAAAACCACCTCTCTCACACTTCACCCACCACCCACCACCATCACAACACCTTCATCCATTGTCCATCATAGAGTGTGTGAGTCGTCTCGGGATCCAAGATTGATCGTAAGAGTTCTTGACAATCAAAGGCCATGTTTGCCTAAGTCTCTTACATCACTTGGTGAAGACAAGTGTTTAGTGTAATACTTTTTATTTTTAATCTTTTCGCACTTTTTATTTGGTTATGTATTAATGACTTTAATAACTAGTTTCTTATGTTGAAGGTGATTCTTCCTTATCGTTTGTCCGTGGTGTCTTGGCATTATTTTACTGTCTATATAAAATAAAAGATTTTCACCATTCATATCTCCACGGTCTATATGGAGATATGTTGGCTACCTGGTCGGGGGTTAAGGGAACAGTTTGGTAAGAGTCTTGCCATTGTTCAGTGTATAGATCCCGCAAAGGACCTGGGTCAAATTTAGTAGGACCTCCTTCAATACCCACCGGTATTGGATGGCGGGGGTCCGAACTCTTTGATCCCCTCATAAGTTAAACTACTATTAAAACTTTAATCCGACTACTTAGGACTGTATCCCTGCTGACTCAGACTACTTAGTCGAGGGTAACGTCGCCTTCAAAAGAGGGGCCTACCACATTATGCATTAATAACTTAATTAATTATCTTTCAGTAATCCGACCCTTTAGGATTGTATCCTTGCTGACTCAAACTACTGGGTTGAGGGTAACGTCACCTTCAAAAGAGGGGCCTACTACAATAACTAAGATAATCTCTTAAAATGTGCAAAAGTGCGGAAATAATCAAAGGTTACACTACACACAAGTCGGATCTAAGTGATTCATCTTGTCTATCTGTTTTTACTTTTATTTTTATTTTCAGCATTTTAGTTAGTTTTATTTTTCTAGTTTAAAACCTTTTTTCTAACTTTTGATTTGATTAGACGTTGAGGATAAATCGGTACTAAAAGCTCTTGTGTCCTTGGATGACCTCGGTATCTTACCAACACTATACTACGTCCACGATGGGTGCACTTGCCCATATGTGTGTTTAGTGTTAGTAAATATCGTGTTTTATAAATATAAAACTTGGCTAAAAAGTGTAAAAAGGGCTTAAAATATACACCTAATATATATAACACCCGACACGCATCACGGAACAACCTTCAAACTCCACCAGATTCCGAAGCTTCTTCATATCACCATACGCAGCCGTCGTTCCACCAGCGATCTCTCCGTTTCCGGTTCCGGCAGTTCGATGATCGGTGATTTCTTCGACCTCGATCTCCGACGACATGTTGATTATATATGTCGATTTTGATTTTAGATGTAAATTGAATTGGTGATATGATATGTTGAAGAAAGAATTGAAAGATTAATGCGAGTTAGGGTTTTGAACGGAAAAGAGTGACGAGGTCGGGGTTAACTCTGTGGTGATATGACGGGTTCTGGGAACTTAAATCTCTTTTGAACAAGTAATATCTTCTGAACACCGATGCTGAATGTCGATATCAAGATTCAACTCTGTCATTACAATTAACAATCAACAAAGGACAAAGATAATCTCATAAATAACATTAGTAAAAATAGAATCTTTTATAAGCATCTGTTGGAACTTTTCTATAGCTCAATGACAGAATCCCACCAGTTGAAAGATGAATTTGTGCAATTGAAAGGATTTGGGGATCCTGAGAATATATAAAAGAGAGAGAGAGAGAGAGAGAGAGAGTGAGAGAAATTCATAAATAATTTATTTTTTAACTATACGGGTATTTTAGTCATTTAACAACATTTAACCAAAAAATTCTAACAGTGTTAAAAATTTGGACTCAAATGGTTAAAGAAAATGCTTATAGGGACTCAGGTCGTTAAACTTTTTGCTTTTGGACTCAAGTGGTTAAAACCCACAAAACACAGGGACTTAAAAAGTAATTTACCCTATATTAAATTTAAGAGTAACATGCACGGATAGTCCCTGTGGTTTTGTAAATTAACAGCTATAGTCTCCAACTTTTGTAAAATGCACGAATAAGACGTGTGTAAATGAGGGAGTTGCAGGTGGTGAGGGTGGGGTGGGGCCACTTGAGTTAACTTTGTCTTTTAATATTTTTTAATACAATAAGGGCATTAAGGTCATTTTACACCCACTTAACTGAGAAAACTAACCCCCATTCACTTCAGGGACTATCCGAGTAACAAACTGTCAAACCACAGGGAGCACCGGTGTAATTTCCAAAAGTTAGGGACTATAGGTGTTATTTTACAATACTACAGGGACTATCCGTACATTTTACTCTAAAATTAATAATTTAAATTAAGTAATAATTATCTACGATTAAGGAATTAAGATATAATTTCTAACCGAGTAATTAATATAAATAAATAATAAGATATTTTTTGGAACTTTATCCGTAATTTCTTAAATGTTTGAAACATATTAAATTTAGTAATTTAAAATACATAATAATTATATACAATTAATGATGGTTAAAATAATGACAAGTGTTCCTCCATTGGTTTTTTTATTATATAGTACTAGCGGTAAGACCCGTGTGCAAACACGGGTCGTTTCTTAGAAAACCACGCATAACACATATTGACAGAGAGTAAAAAATAATTAGTGCAGACTTACAAAATTGATATAAATTAATGATCAATAGGTTTATTCAACAGCAATTCCATTATGTTGATAGCAAACCACCGTTGTCTATTAACTGTTAAAAACTTCTGTTGCTTTCCAACAGACTTTACTAAGAGCTGTCATCCATTATCTCCAACAGAGCTTGCCAGATGGATAGATAGTAACTATCAGATGTTAGGTCAGTCATCAGAAATCACAAAGGTTAGTAAACAGATGTTAAGAGAATAATGTTATTAACAACATGTGTTCTCAGGATAGGCTTAATGCAGAGCAAATATCGGATGCTTTCAAAAAGTTGTATTGCTTTCCAACAAACATTTCCTAACAACAGTTCATCCATTATACCCAACAGACGTTGCCAGGTTGACAGATGTTTAGTATCATCATAGATTTTGTAAAACTTCTTTGTAAACCACATTAGTAGTGGTTGTACAGACTCGTTTCTCTTTATCACAAATCAAAATTTTTAACCCATTCCTACTTTTTACTCTATATACATCAACATAGAGCTGGCCATGACTAAACAATGGACGTGGAAGATATAAACCAACACGCTCCAATGATTGTCCTTGACTTTTATTTGTTGTCATAGCAAAACACAGTGAAAGTGGGAATTGTCTTCGAGAAATCTTCACTGCTATTCTTTTATCAGAAGGTGTCATCTTCAGTCTTGAAATCAAAGTATGATGACCTATATTAGTCCCTGTGATAATTTTTGCTTCAATCACAACTTTTCCGAGCTTCGTGACTTGTAAACGGGTACCATTACACAATCCATTTGCATGATCAATGTTTCTGAGTAACATCAGTGGAGCACCAAGTTTCAGTACTAATTTATGGTTAGGTAAACCAGATAAACGAAGATTGTTTAACACATCAGGAGGAAACAATGCCATATTAAGCTCTGATTCTTCTTCCGATTGGCATAAACTATCTGAACTAAAATAAACCTTTTCTTCACCAGGCAGACTCTCTAATAACTCTTTATTTATTGAATCCACTACTTCATTAGTTGGAGCAAGAATCGCTCTTTGTTGGAAATACGTTAAATCCCACAAAAACTTATTCATGTCCGGATATATAAATGAAATGAGAGAAGAAATAGGATTGACTTGGTCATGAATAAGTAAATCATCTGGTATTTCAATATCAATCTCACCATCATTTTCTTCACCAAGCAGACCATCACCAAGCTTTAAAATCCATTCTCCAAATTCCTTTATTTCTTTCAAATCTGCTTCCTGACAACCAACTCTTAATCTCATATTCTCAGTTAGCTTTAGTATTTGACAGTGCCGCCATATATAAGAAGCATCGACTATCATTGTTCTGGTACCTTTAGGGATGACCGGAAGAATTTGTCTAAAATCACCACCAAATAGAATTACCTTTCCCCCAAATGGCTTAGATTGCATGTTCGGTTGACTGGAACGTGATATGTCTCTCATTGTTCTATCAAGAGCCTCGAAACAATGCTTGTGAGTCATAGGTGCTTCATCCCAAATAATCAATGTTGCTCTTTTAGTTAAATCACCTAACTCAGTATTCTCATTAATGTTGATTGGAATTACAAACCTTGAATGAGCAGTTCTACCACCATCCAGCAAAAGTGAAGCAATTCCACTGGATGCAACATTCAATACAACTTCACTTTTTGATCGTAATGCAGCTAAGAATGTCTTCCAAAGAAATGTCTTTCTAGTTCCACCATAACCATATACAAAAAACACACCTCCATCACCTTTTTCAATCGCTTCCATAACAATTTTATATATCCTTTCCTGTTCGGAAGTTAAACACTTTACATAACCATCATGTTCCCTTTGAAGAGCTAGTCTGTCATACGATAATTGTTTCATTACCAATTAATTGTTCGACGATGAAACATAATTGTCCGGAACACTTGGCACATCATCGAAATTTCTCATTGTACTTCCATTGGTAAGTAGCAACTTTTCAATTTCAGATAAACAGACATTTTCAAGTTCTTCTTGTTGAAGATCCAAATCTAAAACAAATGTTGAAAAAAGTATTAGTTTTTCCCAATAACAGAGCTATTGCATAATTTTAATGTAGTTGTATATAACTTTAATAAAATAATCACATTACCTACAATACAGTTATCTTTCGCTCGTTGCTGATACAGAATGTCTTCACATAACAGGGACTTCGTTTCTGACCAAAAAACACCAAGACGAGATATCGAATTTGACAGCAACAACATTACAAAAAAAGTCCTCAAGAAATATCCGGTTGACCATGTGCTAGCTTCTTTGACAGCATTAACATATTTTTTTATCATCATCCAACAGTCCCCGTCCAAAACATGTATCTTTAAATGTTCGAAAACCTGCCCATCAACTGTTTTTGTATCTTCAAAACAGGTTGGTCCCTTAATATGATTCAGTAAAATCCTTAGGTAATAACAATCACCAAGTGATGGTGGGACATAATGTATCCTCCCAATTGATCCATACGGATGATTTCTTCGATTCCATTTGCGATTTTTAGCATTCCCTACATAATATCCCGGAAACTGAACATACCTCAATGTCCTGGCAAATTCATCGAATTTATTACAATTCATCCACTCTGTAAACCTTGTCATTTTCACAGTTGGACCAATAACAATATCACACAAATTATCATGATCGTTATACACAATACTCTGACCATCTTCACAATGAAAAGGTAATACTTCAACAGCTGAATATCTATAATGTATATCATACATGAATATTCTCCAAGTAGCTTGAAAAACAAAAGCAATGACTCTATCAGGCCCCTTATTAATATATTTAATCAAATATTTGATAGAACCTAACTAGTTGAACCGTTCAATGTTAACGTGGCACTCATACTTTCTGAGCAGGAGAGCATTTTAAGGAACTACAAATCTATTATCAAGTGTCACACCATTCTTTACTACTGTATTACTTGTTTGACGACGACGATAGACAGGATATCCTTCAGAATCAACACAAGTCTCATCTACATATTTTTTGGGAAACTTTTTAGAACATTTTTGCTGAACCATACCTAGACAAAGTGGGTTGTCTGTACCACATGGTCCATGAATCATAAATTGCTTGATAAGCTCATATAATTCAGGATCTCTTTCTTTATCTGGTATCTCAGCACTAATAACACAATCAATATCAGATGCAGTTGGAAATTTGCTTTCAGCACCCAAGAACAAACATATGTGAGCATGTGGGAGTCCATACTTCTGAAATTCCACTGTATACATAACTGAAATTTTTGAACAGTGAGCTGTTAAATATAATTAGATGTTCAAAGTAAAAAATATAACTAAAGGGTACCTGCTTGTATATCACCAAAGAATTTATCTTTCTTGAAATCTTTTATAAGATGATCTAATTTACACTTGAATAATCTAGAGATAATATCCGGTCTGTCTTCAGCATTAAGAGCTTTATCGTGCAAACACCTGTAAATATCAGGCCAGTTTGGATTACAAGTCACCGTTATGAATAAATTGGGATATCCAACAGACTTGCAAATTGCCATAGCATCCAAGTACTTTTGCATCATATATCTAGAACCACCAGTAAATGATGAAGGTAAAAGTATAGGTTTACCACAACTTGAGGCATTATTCTCTCCACTTTCAACAGTAGCATTCAAGTTCTTAAGACTTTGCATTCTAAGTTTAGGTTGTTGGGTCCTTATATAATTCAACCTGGCAGATTCTATCATCGTGTATCCATCAACCAAAAACTTCTGAAATAGTTTTTTCGCATTAAGTAACAATGAAAATTGATTCTGTCTATCTTGAATTTTGTAACAAAAGAATTCTCTAATTGTAAGATTGGTTCTAAGTACCTCATTATCAATCGCAATCCCTCTATGTTTAATACCAACTCTATAACCATCTTCTGCATATGGGAAAATAAGTGGATATTGCAAAGCAAGGTAAGAGGGATGAAGCTCACTAATTCTTTGAAGACCACCAGACTTCTTTCTAACAACAATGTCCCGTTTATCAAATGCTCCATCAAAATCACCAGTTATTAACGCAACAATTTCTGATGTTGTTGGCAAATTGTGAACTCTTCCATCCTTATCTCTTGTTCCAATAAGCTTCAAGCTTACATCTTGAAACTCATTTTCTTGAAAACAATCTCTTACCATTCTGAAGGACTGGACAAGAGGATTGCAAGAATCCAACATATCTTTAAGACCCTCTATGGTTGTACTATCAAGCTGGTTGTTTCTTGTAGTTTTGCATTCTATCTGAGAACTGCCAGAAATATAAAATGTTAAAATTTACATTCATTTCAAATGATAATGAATGTAAATATACTGAAAAGCAAAATATATATTCATAAATGCCACAATTATCATATAGAAATTACCTTACTGCTTTTTGACGATTTACCACTTCGTTTTGTGAATCATATATGTAAAGCTAGGAGAATTTGGGTTCTTCCCCATCGCCCGAAAGTATACTACCCATTCGATGATAATTCTGACCTTGTAGTCTAAATACATAAGGACCTTTACCTCTCTGATAACTTTTGTCAACCTTCCCACCAAGAGATGTGAAGGAAAACATCATGTTATATGCTCGAATATTATCCATGAAATTGCGAGACTGTGAGGTATGACTTTTATATAAATGACGTAGTAATGGAGGAGGTGTAGGCGGTCGTGGTAGCTCAACATCTCCATTTGAACAATAAAGAGAATATGATGTTTTCTTACGTTTTTTATTTCCCCTAAGCATTTCATCTTCCCATAACATTGCATCACGTTTAGAACTCATAAAGATGGCATCTCCATGATCAATATAATCTACAGACTTAGCAAATTTATAAGTCAACATAAGTTATCTACATATTGAAAACTTTACAGGAATTTACATTCGTATCTTATGCCTTTAGAAATTCCATGAATCTTCTTAACCACAGAATCTGCTAACATCTCATCACTCATTTGTAATTCAATTTTAGATAATCCACCTATATTGAAGCTTGTAAAATAAGACATATATAACAATTCATAAAACATAAGATTAAAAAAATATTTTGTTTCCAAAAATTTAAAACATACAATTTGTAATATCTGATAATGGAGTCCTCTCAACAAAATTAGATGTTTGCTTAGTACTTCCAAAAGGAGTGTGATGGACATTCCTTGATGAGATTTTTCTTGATGAATCTTATAAGACAAAAGTATATAAAATAAACGAACAAAAATACAATTCATAATTAAATTAGAAAAAGATATCTGCAGTAAGTTTACCTTTTTCATTTGTAGATGAGTGACACACATTACTACTAATATCTGGAATAGCATAAGTAGGAAGGTGATACACATTCCTTCTTTCGACATTGGTGGTTGAAGCTTGTAAAATAGAACATATGTAAGGATTCCAAAAACATAACATATACATACATATTTCTTTTAAATTTTGTTTGCAAAACTATAACACATACCACTTGAAGTATTTGAAAATGGAATCCTTTCAATAGAATCAGATGTTGATGCAGGATGACAACCTCTGTTGTTTCTCTTTTGTTGAAGAACATACTTCCTTTTTTCTCTTTCTTCAGCTCACATTTGACGTTGAATTGCTTGAAGGTCAACTTCATACTTACTTGAAATTGTGTTATCTGTTTCCACAATTTAAAATACTTGAATGAAAAAGATTGTTGACCACTCGAGAAAAGAACTTTGAAAGTATTCTGAAAATTATTTGAAATTACCAAAAAAAAAAATATGCAGCAAGTATACCTTTTACTTGTGTAGATGAGTGAAACAAATTACTACTAATATTTGGAGTAGCATAAGCAGGAAGATGATACACATTCCTTCTTTCAACATTGGTGGTTGAAACTTGTAAAATAGAACATATGTAAGGATTCCAAAAACATAACATATACATATATATTTCTTTTAAATTTTGTTTGCAAAACTATAACACATACCACTTGAAGTATTTGAAAATGGAATCCTTTCAACAGAATCAGATGTTGATGTAGGATGAAAACCTGTTTTGTTTCTCTTTTGTTGAAGAACATACTTCCTTTTTTCTCTTTCTTCAGGACAACTTTGACGTTGACTTGCTTGAAGGTCAACTTCATACTTACTTGAAATTGTGTTATCTGTATCCATAATTTAAAATACTTGAATGAAGAAGATTGTTGACCACTCAAGGAAAGAACTTTGAACATATTGTGAAATTTTTTTGAAATTACCAAAAAATATCTGCAGTAAGTATACCTTTTACTTCTGTAGATGAGTGAAATAAATTACTGCTAATATTTGGAGTAGCATAAGCAAGAAAATGATACACATTCCTTCTCTCAACATTGGTTGTTGAAACTTGTAAAATACGAAACATGTGTAAGGATTCCCAAAACATAACATATAAATATATATTTCTTGTAAAATTTTGTTTGCAAACCTATAAGGCATACCACTTGGAGAATGGAATCCTTTTAACAGAATCGGATGTTGATGTACGATGAAACCACTGTTGTTTCGCTTTTGTTGCAGAACACGCTTCCTTTTTTTCCTTGCTTCAGCACAGACTTGACTTTGACTTGGTTGAAAGAACAGTTCATACTTACTTGAAATTCTATTATCTGTATCTATAATTTCAAATATCTGAATGAAGAAGATTGTTGAGCACTCAAGAAAAATACTTTCAAAGTATTTTGAAAATGATTTGAATTATTTGAAAAGGAAAGCTATATTATTAGGGGGTAAAATGTAAGTTCCTTATCTCAATGGCGGTAAAATGTAATTTATTATTCCAATGGTGGTTTACCTTTTTACATAGAGGCAGATAGAAACATACTTTACCTTTTTAACGACTATCCAAATCCCCCTTTACAAAATTGTTTGTCTGATCTCATAAAAAGTGCTTCAAGTTTTAATCACCGGTGTCCATTTCAATATTGAATCACTTCACTTGAATACTTCTTACTTTTGACATCATCAACTACTTCGATCAAGGTATAATAATATTTATTAAAATTTGTATATACATTAGTTTCATATGCACATGATTAACAATTGTTATAAAGACTGTTCTCAATGTATTGCATCTTTTAGATGATATATCAATTTAATTTTACAAGTTTTTTTATTTTTTATAATGTTTCCGATTTGAAGTTTTATTTGATAAGATGTTACATTTGGATTCTTGAAAGCAATCGATAAGGTATATTTAGTTGTTTTTCTTACTTGATATTAAAGAATATGATTAAATGACAAATCTTTTATTTATGGACTTGCAAAAAAAAAGTTATTGACAGTGGTACTCGATTCTACAGTTTTTAGAGGAATCTTTATTTATTGATATACTCTAGATAAATCGATAAATATTAAATGCGTTATCTGAATGACATAGATATGTTAAACATTGTTGGTTCACATTTGTTATCACAATCTTTATAAATAATGAAGTATCTGATAAAGTACATTGTCTCATTTTTTCTTTGATTTTTAACCAGAAACATCATATCTCGGAGGATGTCTTTTTATAAATATTTGGATTCTCTCAATTCCAAAATATTGGTAAGATTATTACATTAAAACCATTTTCTACAGTTTTATTGTTAACAATTAATTCACATATAACACTTGCCAATACTTAAGTACTTGAACTCAACAGATAATACCACAAAACTTTGCAAACAATCATTTACTCAAAGAAGTTCCTGGTGACGTTGGTGTTATAGAGTGTGTAAACGTTATGAGATGGGATTACCGATTCTCAATACACAATGGAACTTTTGCTCTAAAAGAAGGATGGTCCTCAGTTGTCTCTGACCTTTCATTGAAAGAAGGATGTCTGTTGGTATTTAAAAAAACTGCACCATATACATATCTGCTGACACCTTTTGAAAAAGTTCATCACTATCCAACAAAACTCCCAATGATTTCTATGTTCACATCAATATCGTTTGAGAGGAAGTTTGGATGTGTGGATTCATTCTCCCATAGTTTTACTGATGTTTGTAAGGACGTGTTGGTAAGTTTTGGTATTTTAATCCAATACTTAAATGTTACTATAGTAATTAGTGATATAGTTGTTAATTTTACTGTATCTTTGTTGATTTCATAATTTTATATGTTTTTGTTCAGCTACCCAAGGAGTTAGTCAACGTCAGTATTGGAGTTGGTAAACTTAAAGAGACGTTTAAGATCTATGTGAATCAGTGGGACTCTTTTGATGTACTACTTCAACGTGATCCTCTTCGGAATTGTTACTTTATAACCGATGGATGGGAAAAGTCTGTAAACTACATGGGTATGCAAACAGGAATTGTACTTGTTTTAAGATACATAGCGGATTACATCTTTCTGCTTAGTGCCTTTGATTTGAATGGATGTGAGATTGTTGCACCCAAATCCAATGACAGTCCGATAGACGATACTTCCTCACCCAATTTAGAAGTTGCTCCAATTACCGAGGATCTGCATCACCAGTCGGATGTTGAAGAATCCAATGACACAGATTCCGATAATGATTATGTTGTATCGAATGAATCATCCGATGATATCGACGACGCAGATTTCGATGTCGCTGTCTCAGATTATGAAGCTGATCCTGATGTATACCCCTTACATTTTGTAAGTTTATTCTGTTAATATATTATTCCTCATTCTTTGGATGTTAAATGTTTGTTACAATTAAGCTATTTTTTTTGTTACTTTACTTAAATACATTATGTATTTCTTATTAATTATTGGTATTTTATATTTATTTTTAAGCGTCTGAATGTGAAAGTAGCGTCTTTATCAAGGATTCATAGAACATTGAAGATGACAGTTGAAAATCTGAATGAGTTGACACTGTAATTGTAACGCCCTGCGTCCCTAAACTTTAGGCTTTTGGCAGAATTAGTCCCTAGACTTTTAGATATTGTCAATTTTAGTCCCTGAGCTATGCAGTCATTAATACTTTTGGTACTTGGTGAATTTTAATGTTTAAATCTAAATACTTGGAATGTCTAAATCTAGATACTTGGAATGTCTAAATCTAAATACTTGGAATGTCTAAATCTAGATACGTGGAATGTCTAAACCTACACACTTGGAATGTCTAATTCTAGATACTTGGAATGCCTAATTCTTGATACTCTGGTGCTTGACTCTTGAGGCTCGTGAAACTTGAGACTTGGTTAAACGAGGGACTGGAGTTTTGTCACTGGCGGAAACTATGAAACTTTGAAAACTTTTGTGTTATTGCTATAATCTAGTTATACTATTACCCAAAAATATGCAACGCTTAATCTAACTCGCAAATCAAATCAAAGACGGTGAAACGGAAAGATGGGATTGACCGAGTGGCAATCCGATCGGATGACCATCCGATCGGATAGCCATCTGATCGGATGACCAACCGATCGGATGGCCACTCGATCGAGTCATCATCCGATCCGAGTGCACACCGCCCCCACTGTGACAACTCGTAATTCGAACCTATTTTGTGTAACGATACATGCTTATGTGAACTATTATAATTATTGATTGTTATGATTTTGTGTTGTGTGTAATGGAATGTTATTTTGTATGTGTTGTGTTATGATTATGTGATTATGTTACTTGACCCGAAACCGCACAACATGAACCAATCGCACAACACTACACACAACTACACAAGCCGATTGGGCTTTGCACTAGTAATCGGACAAGGGGCAACCCAAGTGAGGGCCGACCCACTTCTCTTGTACGTACAAACACCCACCTCTAGGGTTGTTCTCCCATTTCTTGTTACAACACTCAAAACCCTAGTGCTTATTCTCTCTCTCTCAACACCCGACGGCAACAACTCTTGGCAATCGAAGACCTTGCCCTTCTTGCGGATCACTCTCTCCCTTTGCTTGATTCTAATCGGTTAGTACTTTAATGATAAATTGCATGATGATTGTTGATCGATTTAGGTTGGTCAAAATATGTGCATGTAACTTATGATCTAGACTTAGAATCGGATGTATAGATATATAAAAATCGGCTGTGATGTGATCATGTTGATTATCGGCTGTTATGGGTAGTAATCGTAGTGTTTGCTTGGTGGTTAGGACTACAAGTCGATAGGGAAGCTTACAAATCTTGTGTGTTTCGGATTGAATGTTATGATGCATGCTCATGTAAATCGTTATGTTATTGTTCATATGTTTAGATTAGGGTTCATATGAATTCGTGATAGATTTGCTTGTTTGATCGATAATTACCAAGATAGAAACTGTTAATTGATTTGGTAAACTTGGAAACTAATTATATGTGTAACCGATTTCCTTAAGTTTCGGATAGTTTAAATGGATCGCACAAGATCAGATCAAGTGAAACCTGATCTGATCGCACATGTTAAACGCACAAGTCATCCGTACGCACAAGTGAGCCCAATCACACAAGGTGCCTCGATCGCACAAGGGAGCCATTCGTACAAGGCTCCTGATCGCACAAGGATTGTTATTGGGCCATGAGTATAGTCCATGTTGGACTGTTATGGTTACTGGGCCGGACCGCCCAAGACCCCACTCGCACAAGCAGATCAGTCGCACAAACTGATCTGGTCGCACAAGACATGTCCAGTCGCACAAGGCATGTCCAGCCGCACAAATGGTAAAATTGTTTAACTGATGGGCCTCAAAGCCCAAACTCCAATCGCACAACCTGATCCTCCGTCGCACAAGGTGTATGAACCGCACAAGTTTGACTTACCTGTTTAGTGATTGGGCCGTGTATATCTGTTGGACAATCTTAGCTATTTGGGCCGAGTATCTTTGGGCCTCAACGAGTGACTCGCACAAGGCTGCTAAGACTTGTGCGAGCCCATTCTTATGAACCGCATAAATCAGTGATGATATATTTGACAATTGTGTATGTGCCATGAACTATGTATGCTTGTAACTTGTTAACTCTATGTAACCATACGTGCTTTACGTGAACCAAACCTGACTTGTATGATAAACGTGCTAGGACGTGGTTGATCACATTGTAGCTTAACTGAACTCTTCGTGTATCATACCGAGCAACCCCAGGTGAGTTCAATGCATTTTCTCAAGCATGCGTCCCGGTGGTTTGGGACAACTGGTAAACATTTGGAAGGGAAACTTTGGGTAAACAACTTAATCGGTTTTGGTTATTGAACATGGGATCTATCATCGGATTGCCTGGAGGGCAATGGGGGTAATTAGTTGATAGCGCTATTAGGTGGGAAACCTCACACCGGGCCGTAAGGACGGGCGTGAACTAATTATCTGGGTATGGCTATGGTTGTTAGAGGCACACTCCTCGGATACATATGGGCACACTCCCTAGGGTATCTAACGAAGGCAACATAGCATCGGTCGACAAGGGGTACCCACTCCCCGGATACTTATGGGCACACTCCCTAGGGTATCTAACATGAGCAACATCGTAACGCAACATTGAATCGCATTAATATACATCTGGTAACAAATCATGTTAGCAAAACCTTGAACTCACCAGCGTAGTCTGACACACTTGTTTGCATGCTTGTAGGTCGTTAACCTTGGAACATGGACTTGCTATCTGGGAGTGCTGGAGCGGTCATGGATCGAAGCTATTGGATTACTTATAATTAATACATTGGTTTTGAGCTTTATTATGAAACAACTGCTAAACGACTTATCATATGCTTCCGCTATATAACTCTTTGTGAAATGATATTATGTTTGACATTTAATCTTGGCAATTAATGACATGTTTTATTTAAATATTTATCGTTGGTTCAATGTGGTTGGTGGCTCAGACTCTGATGTGTAACACGCCTCGCGGGGTTTCCGCAGGTGGTATTTTGGGGGTGTTACAGTTTGGTATCAGAGCCACTGGTTATAGTGAACTAGGTTTTAAAACGTTTTGTAAAACCAGACTATAACCGAACACCTTCGAAAATCGATCATGACACTCAGCTCCAGATTGCAAGGTTCGTCCCTCTCACTTTATACATTACTTGCTTAGCAGTCACACACTCACAACATATATATGAAATGAGACATTAAACATCATAATGACTTGATAGTGTGACACTACTCTTCGACTCATGTGAACCATAGACCTGTGATACCATCTGTTGTGTTGTTTGAACGGGGGAAACTTTGAGCGCAAGCTAAGAGGCACTGAGATAAGCATGCAAATTGCCTTATTATTATGGGTGCACACTTAATAATAATGCGGGGTGCATGCAAGTCCCAGTGAGGCTTATCGAGCGTGAGAAGGGTTCTGCCTTACTATGTGTAAACTTGGTAGTACATAGATATCAGTATGATACTTGACTTCCATCTCGTTTCGAATTTCTAAATCGGTTCATCTCCACATATAGAATCATGAGTGGACGAGGACACGGACGTGGCAACATCAACATGACTCAGGCTGAGTTGACTGACTTAATCAATACCCGTGTGGCTGAGGCCTTAGCAGCCTATCAAGATGGTACGGAATGTACCAAGTACTCTTTACTTCTATACCACGTACACGTCTTTTCACTTCTATAATGTGTTTCCTTCCGTCATTTAGGTCAGCAAGCGCAACCCCACAACAACCAGCCTGCGTGTACGTTCAAAATGTTTATGGACTGTAAGCCACAGACCTTCACCGGGACTGAAGGGGCTGTGGGACTTCTGAGATGGTTCGAGAAAGCAGAGTCTGTGTTTGCTATCTGTAACTGCCCCGCTGGGGACAGGGTGAAATATGCTGCGGGTACCTTGGCAGATGGTGCCTTAACATGGTGGAACGCCCAAGTACAGTTGTTGGGCATCGAGGCAGCGAATGCTACAACTTGGGAAGACTTTAAAGAACTGATCAGGGAGGAGTACTGTCCTCGGGATGAAGTCCAGAAGTTGGAAAACGAGTACTACGACCTGAAGATGGTTGGATCTGAGGTCGAAGCGTATGTGAAGTGATCGTATGAATTGGCCGACATGTGCCCGAACTTGTCCCAGCCTATGTCTCGGAGGATTGAGTTATTCATCAAAGGGTTGCCTCCGCGTGTGAAGAGTTTGGTCACTGCAGCCCATCTCAATGATTTAACACAGATTGTTCGACTGACTCATAAGATTGTGGACCAAGAGGTCGAGAGCAATTCGTTACCCCCGCGCATTTCAGCCACTGCTGCTGCGGCACCCACTGCTACTACATCTGCTAATGATAACAAACGGAAGTGGAGCGACTACGACAAAGCATCCAGTGCTGGTCATACTCAGAAAAGGCCAGACAACAACAACAACCGCAGCATCAGCCAGTCGTCTTCTGTCAATCAAGGACAGGGAAGTGGCCACAGCCAGGGTTCGTATGCAGGGAAGAAGCCACGATGTAACAAGTGTGGCTATCATCATTTCGGGGCGTGTAGTCGGATGTGTAACAGGTGTGGTAAGGCAGGCCATGAGGCCAGGGATTGTAGGGCCCCACAGCCCAAACACCAGCAGCAACAAAACCCGCAGAATCAGAGACAACAGGGACAACCACCCCAGCAGAACCAGGGTTTCAGGAAGGGGTGCTATCAGTGTGGTGACGAGGGTCACTTTAAGCGGGATTGCCCTCAGTTAAACCAGAACGCTAACGACAACAACCGCCCGAATAATAACAATGCTGGAAACAACAACAACAACAACGGCAACAATGGTGGAAATGGTGCTCGAGGCAGAGTGTTCCAGCTTGGAGCAGGGGATGCCAGGAATGACGGCAACGTTGTAACTGGTACGTTTCCTGTTAACAATCGTATTGCTTCTGTATTATTTGATCCGGGTGCCGATTGGAGTTATGTGTCCCTAGAGTTTAGTCAACGATTAGGGATAACCCCAACACCTTTAGGGGTTAAACAAGTAGTAGAATTAGCAGATGGTAAGATGATAGAAGCCTCGAATGTCCTTTTCGGGTGCAAACTAGATCTCGTGGGTCAGGTGTTTGATATTGACCTCCTTCCCGTTACGCTCGGTAGTTTTGATATAGTAGTAGGCATGGATTGGCTGTCTAAGCACCAAGCAGAAATTTTATGTAAAGAGAAAATCGTGCGTATCCCTCTCCCTGATGGGGAGACATTACTAGTTCAAGGACATCGTAGTGGGACGATGGTTGGTATTATCTCGGCCATGCGTGCACAGCAATATCTGAAAAAGGGGTATCCTGCAATGTTAGCGTTAGTTACCGACGCTCAGTCTGAAGAAAGTAAGATCGAGGATCTACCAGTGGTGCGAGAATTCGCTGATGTGTTCCCAGAGGAGCTGCCAGGGTTACCTCCTCACCGTCAAGTAGAATTTCAGATTGATCTTGCGCCGGGAGCGGCTCCAATTGCTCGAGCTCCTTACCGGCTAGCACCTGGAGAGTTACAGGAGTTGTCCAATCAACTACAGGAGTTGTTGGATAGGGGTTTCATTCGACCCAGTTCGTCGCCTTGGGGAGCCCCAGTTCTGTTCGTAAAGAAGAAAGACGGGTCATTCCGTATGTGTATCGACTATCGAGAACTCAACAAGGTGACCATTAAGAACCGCTATCCGTTACCACGCATCGACGACTTGTTTGACCAGCTGCAAGGGTCAAGTTTCTATTCCAAGATCGACTTAAGATCGGGGTATCACCAGGTAAGGGTTAGGGAAGAGGATGTTCCCAAGACGGCTTTTCGAACACGCTACGGACACTATGAGTTTTTGGTCATGCCGTTTGGATTAACCAATGCACCAGCGGTTTTCATGGATCTCATGAACCGCGTATGTAAGCCATATCTTGACGAGTTTGTTATAGTGTTTATTGACGACATCTTAGTCTATTCCAAGAACAAGGAAGATCACGAGCGCCACCTACGTCTCATCTTGGAACTTTTGAGAAGAGAACAGCTTTATGTGAAATTTTCAAAGTGCGACTTTTGGATTCGAGAAGTGCATTTCCTTGGGCACGTTGTTAACGAGAAAGGGATACATGTGGATCCTGCGAAGGTGGATGCAGTTAAGAATTGGGCGGCACCAAAGACTCCATCTGAAGTGCGACAATTTCTTGGTCTCGCAGGATATTATCGGAGGTTTATTAGAGATTTCTCGAAAATCGCACAGCCTCTCACCTCGCTGACACAGAAGAACACGGCGTACTCTTGGGGGACGAAGCAGGAAGAGGCCTTCCAGTTGTTAAAGCAGAAACTTTGCAGTGCACCGATCTTGTCGTTACCAGAGGGTACCGAAGATTTTGTGGTTTATTGTGATGCTTCGATTCAGGGTCTCGGTTGCGTGTTGATGCAACGCGAGAAGGTGATAGCTTATGCTTCTCGTCAGCTGAAGGTGCACGAGAAGAACTACACGACACACGATTTGGAGTTAGGAGCGGTGGTATTTGCGTTGAAGATTTGGAGGCACTATCTGTACGGTACCTAATGCACCATCTACACCGACCATAGGAGTCTCCAGCACATCTTCGACCAGAAAGAGTTGAATATGCGACAACGACGATGGGTGGAATTATTGAACGATTATGAATGTGCCATCAAGTATCATCCGGGCAAGGCAAACGTCGTAGCCGACGCCCTCAGCAGGAAGGATAATGCACCTAGGCGTGTGCGAGCATTGCAACTCACAATCCAGTCCAACCTTCCTTCCCAGATACGAGACGCTCAGTTAGAAGCGTTGAAACCAGAGAACGTTCGAGCTGAAGCTCTACGTGGCTCGAGGCAACGACTAGAACGAAATGGAGACGGTGCTTACTACGTAACTGGACGCATTTGGGTCCCATTCTTTGGCAACTTACGGGAACTTGTAATGGAAGAGGCACATAAGTCATGTTACTCCGTACATCCTGGATCAGATAAGATGTACCATGACTTAAAAACTACGTACTGGTGGCCCAGCATGAAGGCTCATATAGCAACCTACGTCAGCAAATGTTTGACTTGTGCTAAAGTCAAAGCCGAACATCAAAAGCCCTCAGGTCTACTGCAGCAACCAGAGATACCCACTTGGAAGTGGGAACAGATCGCCATGGATTTCGTAACAGGACTACCAAGAACTCAGGCTGGGAATGACACTATTTGGGTGATTGTTGATCGCCTCACGAAGTCAGCACATTTCCTGGCAATCAAGGAAACAGACAAATTTTCTCAGCTGGCAGCAGTGTATCTTAAGGAGGTGGTTTCTAGGCATGGGGTGCCTACTTCTATCATTTCAGACCGAGATCCGCGTTTCACTTCAGAGTTATGGCAGTCAATGCATAAGCCGTTCGGTTCCCAACTCGACATGAGTACCGCTTATCACCCGCAGACAGATGGTCAAAGCGAGCGCACCATCCAGACACTTGAAGATATGCTTCGGGCATGCGTACTCGACTTTGGGAAAGGATGGGAGAAGCACCTACCGTTGATAGAATTCTCCTACAACAACAGCTACCATTCAAGTATTAAGGCAGCCCCGTTCGAAGCACTATACGGACGAAAATGCTGTTCACCTCTCTGTTGGCATGAGGTGGGTGATAGTCAGATCACAGGGCCCGAATTTGTGCTTGAGGCATCAGAAAGCATTGTGCAGATCCGAAACCGTATGGCCGCAGCTCGCGACCGCCAGAAAAGCTACGCTGACAAGCGTAGTAAACCGTTGGAATTCGAAGTTAATGATCGCGTTATGTTAAAAGTCTCACCCTGGAAGGGTGTGGTGCGTTTTGGGAAACGCGGCAAACTAAACCCTCGCTATGTAGGGCCATTCAAAATTCTGGAACGGATTGGAAAGGTGGCTTACAGGTTGGAATTACCCGCTGAGTTGGGTAATGTCCACGATGTGTTTCACGTATCACAATTAAAGAAGTGTTTGGCTGATGAAACACTTATTGTACCATTTCAAGAGCTGAAGATAGATGACAAATTGCAGTTTGTCGAAGAACCAATTGAGATTATGGATCGGGAAGTTAAAGTTCGGAAACACAGCCGTATACCGATTGTGAGAGTTCGTTGGAACTCAAGACGTGGTCCAGAGTTCACGTGGGAACGCGAGGACCAGATGAAACTTAAGTATCCACATTTGTTCCCCGAAGACCAGTCAAAACCTAGCAAACCCAGTGTTGATGCAACTAGTGAATTTCGGGACGAAATTCCCATTCAAGTGGGGGATGATGTGACACCTCGGGAAAACCAGTAAACGAACGATATAACTTACCTAGCTTCCTCAGTGAGTGCGTACCAAATTTCGGGACGAAATTTCCTTTTAGTTGGGGATACTGTGACAACTCGTAATTCGAACCTATTTTGTGTAACGATACATGCTTATGTGAACTATTATAATTATTGATTGTTATGATTTTGTGTTGTGTGTAACGGAATGTTATTTTGTATGTGTTGTGTTATGATTATGTGATTATGTTACTTGACCCGAAATCGGACAACATGAACCAATCGCACAACACTACACACAACTACATAAGCCGATTGGGCTTTGCACTAGTAATCGGACAAGGGGTAGCCCAAGTGAGGGCCGGCCCACTTCTCTTGTACGTACAAACACCCACCTCTAGGGTTGTTCTCCCATTTCTTGTTACAACACTCAAAACCCTAGTGCTTATTCTCTCTCTCTCAACACCCGACGGCAACAACTCTTGGCAATCGAAGACCTTGCCCTTCTTGCGGATCACTCTCTCCCTTTGCTTGATTCTAATCGGTTAGTACTTTAATGATAAATTGCATGATGATTGTTGATCGATTTAGGTTGGTCAAAATATGTGCATGTAACTTATGATCTAGACTTAGAATCGGATGTATAGATATATAAAAATCAGCTGTGATGTGATCATGTTGATTATCGGCTGTTATGGGTAGTAATCGTAGTGTTTGCTTGGTGGTTAGGACTACAAGTCGATAGGGAAGCTTACAAATCTTGTGTGTTTCGGATTGAATGTTATGATGCATGCTCATGTAAATCGTTATGTTATTGTTCATATGTTTAGATTAGGGTTCATATGAATTCGTGATAGATTTGCTTGTTTGATCGATAATTACCAAGATAGAAACTGTTAATTGATTTGGTAAACTTGGAAACTAATTATATGTGTAACCGATTTCCTTAAGTTTCGGATAGTTTAAATGGATCGCACAAGATCAGATCAAGTGAAACCTGATCTAATCGCACATGTTAAACGCACAAGTCATCCGTACGCACAAGTGAGCCCAATCACACAAGGTGCCTCGATCGCACAAGGGAGCCATTCGTACAAGGCTCCTGATCGCACAAGGATTGTTATTGGGCCATGAGTATAGTCCATGTTGGACTGTTATGGTTACTGGGCCGGACCGCCCAAGACCCCACTCGCACAAGCAGATCAGTCGCACAAACTGATCTGGTCGCACAAGACATGTCCAGTCGCACAAGGCATGTCCAGCCGCACAAATGGTAAAATTGTTTAACTGATGGGCCTCAAAGCCCAAACTCCAATCGCACAACCTGATCCTCCGTCGCACAAGGTGTATGAACCGCACAAGTTTGACTTACCTGTTTAGTGATTGGGCCGTGTATATCTGTTGGACAATCTTAGCTATTTGGGCCGAGTATCTTTGGGCCTCAACGAGTGACTCGCACAAGGCTGCTAAGACTTGTGCGAGCCCATTCTTATGAACCGCATAAATCAGTGATGATATATTTGACAATTGTGTATGTGCCATGAACTATGTATGCTTGTAACTTGTTAACTCTATGTAACCATACGTGCTTTACGTGAACCAAACCTGACTTGTATGATAAACGTGCTAGGACGTGGTTGATCACATTGTAGCTTAACTGAACTCTTCGTGTATCATACCGAGCAACCCCAGGTGAGTTCAATGCATTTTCTCAAGCATGCGTCCCGGTGGTTTGGGACAACTGGTAAACATTTGGAAGGGAAACTTTGGGTAAACAACTTAATCGGTTTTGGTTATTGAACATGGGATCTATCATCGGATTGCCTGGAGGGCAATGGGGGTAATTAGTTGATAGCGCTATTAGGTGGGAAACCTCACACCGGGCCGTAAGGACGGGCGTGAACTAATTATCTGGGTATGGCTATGGTTGTTAGAGGCACACTCCTCGGATACATATGGGCACACTCCCTAGGGTATCTAACGAAGGCAACATAGCATCGGTCGACAAGGGGTACCCACTCCCCGGATACTTATGGGCACACTCCCTAGGGTATCTAACATGAGCAACATCGTAACGCAACATTGAATCGCATTAATATACATCTGGTAACAAATCATGTTAGCAAAACCTTGAACTCACCAGCGTAGTCTGACACACTTGTTTGCATGCTTGTAGGTCGTTAACCTTGGAACATGGACTTGCTATCTGGGAGTGCTGGAGCGGTCATGGATCGAAGCTATTGGATTACTTATAATTAATACATTGGTTTTGAGCTTTATTATGAAACAACTGCTAAACGACTTATCATATGCTTCCGCTATATAACTCTTTGTGAAATGATATTATGTTTGACATTTAATCTTGGCAATTAATGACATGTTTTATTTAAATATTTATCGTTGGTTCAATGTGGTTGGTGGCTCAGACTCTGATGTGTAACACGCCTCGCGGGGTTTCCGCAGGTGGTATTTTGGGGGTGTTACACCCACTCCTCTCCAGACTATAAATAGGCCTGTCACATTACCATTCTCACTTATGTGACAGCCTCCCTCGACCGGACGCACGCACTCTTCATTTCTTCGATTTCTTCGCGATTTCGGTACGTTTTACGCTAGATTCTTGTACTACCTTGATCTACACATCATTCTCTACGAGATTCTCTTTTGAAATCTCACTTTTCACCGTGAAATCTATAAGATTTGAGCTCTTGAAGGTGACGTCATCATGATGGTTTGTACCAAACTATGGTGTGATGTCATTCTAGCCAAGATCTAGCTCAGATCTAAGGAATTTCATGCGGTTACACCAACTCTATGCTAGATCTAAACTTTTCAAGCTAAAACCTATGTTTCTCTTCATCTTTTTCTTGAATTTTCACATAAAACGGTGAGATCCGGATCTAAACGGACTGTAGACTTGATTATTAGTCTGGAGTCAGCTTGGAAAGGGATTGTTACCGGAGAAGACAACCGGGGTACGGATTCTAACATAAATATCATCACAAACTGACGACTGAACAGACCAGGGTGATTCCCATCCGATCAGATCGGCTGTACATTGATGTGTTCACCATTGTCTCAATACGTACCAAATCGTTGCTGTTTGACCAAAAACTTTGAAAATTTTGCAAGTTTAGGAAGGAGACAAGATACCCAATCGAGTGGCAATCCGATCGGATAGCCATCTGATTGAACAGCTACCCGATCGAGTGACACTTGTTTCTCTGAAACCCGGAACAACATCATACTTTGAACCTTTGTTCGTCGAGTGGCAGTCCGATCGGATAGCCATCCGATCGAACAGCCATCCGATCGAGGCAACATTGGTTTTTGGAACTTTTCAACACTTAGAACCTTGAATCGAGTGGCAACCCTATCGGATAGGCATCCATTCCTCTCACTCATTATGTCATCCCAATCGGATGGGCATCCGATCAGGATGACTGATCCAACACTTTGTGCAAATCCCGTTGTTTTGTCCGACACTTATCTGTTGTAATCTAATTAGGCTAAAACCTAAAGAGCTCCCTTTGATCCAATAACAGTTAACCTGTTAAGCAATCACTGTGAGTATACTCTATTCCTTTTTGCTTTAAACTTTGGGATGAACATGTATTCTATTAAACTACGATACTTGAGACTTTTGCAAACTAAACTCTATCATACGTGTATGTGAAAATTGTGATTCTTGTATTATATTTGTGCTATGTGAACGTTTAATCCAGGGTGTGTAGTTCCGCCTTAACAATAGTAGCGCTATAGGAGATGCACCTCCCCATTATTCTCGGGGGTATTGTTAGGAGGATTCTAGTTTTCCTTGAGACTTGGGAAAACAACAAAGCATCGGGATACTTGGGCTATCACTTGTTGGACTACGAACACTAGCATGGCTGAAACTATTTTTGTGACACTACATATGGATATGAGTTGTTTTAATCTACTACGCTATTATTCAAACTTGTATAATCGCTGGTACATTTTTGTACTGACTCTATTTTAATACATATTGTAGGCTGATAGATGCTGGAACTATGGAAATCAAGCTAGGATTGATGCTTAGAAACTCGCCTAGTTAAATTCTAGAATTTGAAACAATGATTTGTGACTGTATTTGACATTTATGGTCAAGTGGATGTTTTAGACAAATTTGGCATGAATCTTATTTAATCTTTATTGAAATCAATAGTGTTATGGAGTCTCATGAGCAATCTGAAGGCTTAATGCTTACACCCCGATGTTTCCGCCATCGGTTGTGGTGTGATAGTAATTGACTTTCGACAGGAGAAGCATGGCAAGGGATTTAGATACGCGGCTTGTCAATTCACCAAGAAGTTCACAAAGCCCAATGGTATCTACAGAAATATGAGATGCAAATTTGTCTACTCTGAAGAAAAAGCCAAGCTGATCTTAAAGAAAGTCTACAGATAGTTGTGGTTGTTGGTATTATCTCATTTGAGATAAATTATGGGATGGTGATGTATCAAACTTCTATATCTTGAAAACTTACGACTTACGAATATTTAAATTAAAATGATGTATGCTTATCTTGTTATTTATATTAACTTAAACCTTTGTTGTACATTCTCCATATATTTTAATTGCCTCTTCATGATACATTACAACTTAAATTATACTCTGTAAATTTATGGGCAGTCATGGATACTTAAAAGGCTTCAACAAAATTATGGACAGTCATCGACACTTAAAAGGTTTTTCTTAAAAGGCTTCAACAAATTTATGGACAGTCATCGACATTTAAAGGGCTTCAACAAATTTATGGGTGATCATTGTCATAACTTCACTTGAATTAAACTCGTACTACAAACAAATTTATGCACTCAACCTCTATTTAGATAAAGTCTGACAAACCAAAAGCTCTGTCAAACAGAAAATATGTTAAAGTAAAGTTTGTTGTTCCAAACAAACTCTGCTGATAAACACAAAGAATGTTATAGCAAATAACCTCTGCTGATAAACACAACCTCTGCTGCTGAATATGAATACAAAAGCATCATAACGCTAACATCTGCTGTTACTTAAAAGGCTCTTCTTAAAAGGCTTCAACAAATTTATGGGCAGTCATCGACACATAAAAGGCTTCAACAAATTTATGGGTGATCATTGTCATAACTTCACTTGAATTAACCTCTGACTGCAAACAAATTTATGCACTTAACCTCTATTTAGATAAAGTCTGACAAACCAAAAGTTCTGTCAAACAGAAAATCTGTTTAAGCAAAGTCTGTTATTCGAAACAACCTCTACTGATAAACACAAAAAACAGTTATAGCAAATAACCTCTGCTGATAAACACAACCTCTGCTGCTGAATATGAATACAAAAGCATCATAAAGCTAACATCTGCTGTTACTTAATAGATGATACAATCTTTAAACATTTTGACATCTACTGTGGAAACAAAGGTCTGCCAAACATAACATCTGCTGATCATTCCACAGTATAGATTGCTAACATCTGCTGTGCCTTAACAGATGATGCAGTTCAACAGAGGATTTCAAACATCTGTTTACACACGCATCATGATGAACATCTGCTGATAAACACCGAGACGGTTCAAGCAAAGGTCTGCCAAAGAGAACCTCTGCTATGGACTAACAGATGATGCAGTTCAACAGAGAATGTTTAACAGCAGTGCTTTAACAGACCATGATCAACAGATGATAATATAATAACAATAATATTCAAATTGTAGCAATTACATAACATATCATTAATCGAATCAACATACCATTAATCGAATCAACATGGGGAGATTGTATATACATAAACTCTAGGGTTTGTCTCGAGAGATTGTATATGCATAACATACCATTAATCGAATCAACATGGGGACCAGTCAATCATGGAAGCAACATAATTTTCATTATAGACATTAAAGTATCATAAAACTGTGAATGAATATACCCAATCTGAAATTGTTAGACATTTTCATAAACCTAACAACCATCATCGAAGCTGTAACAAAATCTAAACACTGATACACTAAACACTGTTACATAAGAAAAACTGATACATAAATACTGATGTTGAATCCGCTGTAGATACTGAACCACTGCTGTTACTGAGCAGTCGTTTTCCTTTGGTTGATCAGGCCTTAGGTACATAAGTGCTTGTCTTTAACAGCTTTGTCTTCAACAGTGGATAGGTCTCATCAGTCTTTAAGTCCATCAGTCTTTATAAGGAACAGTGGTTAGTTATAATAGTCCTTAGCATGATCAGCTGTTATAACCACTCCATAACCCTTTGAGAGGAAGCAAGTGTCTGTCTATTCAATTGAGAGGAATCATTGCATTACATCCCTGTTGAAAAACAGAATCAATAAATTTAGGGAAAATGGGTTTGAAAGATGATAACCCAACAATGGAGGATCTCATTCGACAGCTCCGATAAATTCAATGGTATTCTCAAATAATGCTTCCTATATTTTTGAAGACCGACAAAGACCGACAAATGTCCACAGTGATGCTTCTTTGGACATTTGTCGGTCTTCAAAAATCTAGGAATCATTATTTGAGAATACCCTTGAATTTATTGAAGCTGTAGAATGAGATCCTCAACTGTTGGGTTATCATCTTTCAACCCATTTTCCCTATTTATCAATTCTGTTTTTCAGACCTCCCAAAGCCACCTATCCGCCTCCAAAGAGATCGAGACAGCTTGAAGCATAACCTGGACTTGCTGTCATTCCATCAGTTGAGTATTTAATCCCAATATACCAACTGAAAATCAATCTACTCGTAATCACATGGTACACCAACGCAAGCATCTGAATAAACTATAACAAATCAAATACAAAATCAAAAGCTACAAACATATCAAATAAATTTCATAGAATCATGACTTATTTTAAACACATATACATCTATTTTTAAACACATATACATCTATTTTTAAACACAAACAGACATTACCTCTTCATCAATAAAGTTGAGATCCATTTTATAATCTAGATTACATTCGGAAGTTCGGTCAACGAACTCAAGACTTCCACACTAAATAACGAATCCAGCAAGATCTACCTGAAGAACATTTAGCATACAAACCTTCAGTTTGTGATAAAAAGAAAAAATAAAAAAAAATATCTATTTTTAAACTACCGTTGGTCTGTATAATATTCAAATCGATGTTAAACATGATGAATAAACAGACATCACCAGCTTTTATTATGTCATTGGGATTTCTCCTTTTACAAACATATCAAAATCAATCTACTCGTAATCACATGGTACACCAATGCAAGCATCTAAATAAACAATAACAAATCAAAGACAAAATCAAAAGCTACAAACATATCAAACAAATTTCATAGAATCATGAAAGAAATTAGGTCACGGATTGTTACCAAATTTAGCGAGAGAAGAATAGATGGAAGCATTGGAGGAGATGACGATTTGAAGAAACTTCAATCTGGAAAACATGTAACAAAGCTCAAGAAACCACGAAGAAGAAGAAGAACTGATTACAAAGTGTATTAACAATTACCAAAAAAATAACAATTACCTGATTTATTTTAAACACATATACATCTAGTTTTAAACATAAACAGACATTACCTCTTCATCAATAAAGTTGAGATCCATTTTATAACCTTGATTACATGCGGAAGTTCGGCCAACGAACTCAAGACTTCCACACCAAATAACAAATCTAGCAAGATCTACCTGAAGAACATTTAGCATACAAACCTTCAGTTTGTGATAAAAAGAAAAAAATCAAAAAATATCTATTTTTAAACTACCGTTGGTCTGCATAATATTCAAATCGATGTTAAATGCAACGCCTCCGTCGTCTTCATCCTCTTTTCTGTATCTACGGTTTTAGAGATAGAGAGTTGAGAGAGAGTAGACAGAGAGATTGAAATGGGTTTTTGAAATTATGATCGGGTTTGGATTTGGGTTTAAATTTATATTTGAGAGAGAGAAGAATTGAAGCTCTGATGACATTAAATGCAAATTACATATCCCTATAAGTTTTAAATTTCAAAGTACCCTCCCATTTTAATGAAACATCAGTCGTTTGAATTTTGAATGAACATCAGTGATTTCATAATTGAATGTGGGCCAGACCTTTGATATTTGAAAGTGGGGCAGTGGTTTGATGGCAGATCTTTGAATTATGATGTCACTATGCTCCCTCTATGGCTGCCACCTCATCGTTGATGACATAAGAAAAGCCTTGTTGGACAACCTCTCCTACTGACACATCAGTTTTTCTTATGTCATTGGGATTTCTCCTTTTATAGAAAGTATAGATATAGATATAGATAGATGACTATGTAGTTAAAGTTTGAAGTATTTCATACCTCGCCCAACTTTGTGTGTATATATCGAATTCGGCTAAATATGTGTAGCGATAAATATGTACCTGATACTTTTGAAAATTCAAAAAACGCCATTGTCCATAAAAATAAAGGTTCAATATAAACATGTATTTCAATCATTTTATAACTAGTCAATAGTCCCTCACGTTGCGGGATGTGGTGTAAAATCATTGCAGAGAGGTGGCGTAAAACAATGATAAGTAGCAATCGAACGACGATCAACATAATATAAAAATAAGAATTCTAACACTAAGTGACTCACGTAATGTGACACATAGACAAAGTAGAATTTATACAACACATATTAGAAAATCATGGGGGTAAAAAAAACCTGACGGATCAAATGTGACCACTAAACACCGTACAAAGTAGCCACTGGACGACGATCATATCCGAGAAAAAGCCTAAAGAAAACTAATAAAAAAAACTTAACTCATTTTAACTTTTATGGAAAAGTTATAAAAATCTAAAGTTTTATAATAAAAAACATTAAAGTTCAAAAAAAATAGTAAAATAACAAACTCATAAAAGACAAAATAAACACTATTCCCCATACATGTTATAGATTAATCTATAAATCTATAAATACTATATAATACATCTCCCATGTACAAAAAGGTAATTTCCTTAAAAATTTTAACATGTCAGCCGAAAAGTCAAGTTTAAACACCTAATTTTTTACCATTTTCTTCCAACTCTACCCCTACTCTCTTCATATACAAGGTATAACAAGCCATTCAGACGCTTGGAAAAACTCTCCCCTGGCAATCAATCGTGTGAATCCCAATCGTCTCTGCCTTTAGGGTTTCTTTATATACCAACTTCATGATCACTTGAATCTCTGTGATGTTAATGATGGTCAACATCGTAATGGTATATATTAATCGTCTCTGCCTTTCCTTGTTCCAATCGTCTCTGCCTTTCCTTGTCTTTATATACCAATTTCTTTATATACCAATCGTCTCTGCCTTTCCTTGTTCTAGTTTATCCATTTCTAGGGTTTCATTTTACTCATTTTCCAGATGTTGTTTAAATTTCATGAACTGATGCAATGCAGGTTACGGTGAGTATGATCGACGTTATGCCTCTACTCTTACCACCAAAGGTATTGGACATCTGGTCCGCAAGGGTACTGGTGGAAGATCGTCTGTTAGGTATACATTTACTCTGCAATTAATCAGTTATCCAGTTAATTAATTTGTGCATCTCGATAACATTATTATCGTGAATCTGTTCAATCTGTTCAGTTATTAGTTGTCAAATGACTCAATTTAGTGAGAATTGTGTTAATTTTGTGATTGAGGTGTGATGGATAGTTAGGGTTTGGATTTGGGGGATTATGGGGTTGAAAGTGTTGGGGGAGGGTAAGGTGGAGAGGTTGAATCGGTCGGTTGGGTATTCGAATGCTAGGGGTAATAAAATGAAGCTGTGGATGGTTAGGGCTACTACTGTGGTGTTGTTGTGGACTTGTTTGGTTCAGTTGATGGCATTGGGAGAGTCTTGGGGACCTAGGGTTTTAAAAGGGTGGCCTTCGCATGATTCGGTTATTTCGGGTGCTGCTTTGGATGTTAAGTTATTGCCGGTTGTTCCGGTTAGAGAGCTTCCACCCAAGAGTGAGTTCTTTGATCTTATGTTGTAGTTTTATGATGCTAATTGTTGTTATATAATACGTATTGATATATCAAATCTGTACCTGTAGGATTAACCTAGGGTTTTAAAAGGGTGGCCTTCGCATGATTCGGTTATTTCGGGTGCTGCTTTGGATGTTAAGTTATTGCCGGTTGTTCCGGTTAGAGAGCTTCCACCCAAGAGTGAGTTCTTTGATCTTATGTTGTAGTTTTATGATGCTAATTGTTGTTATATAATACGTATTGATATATCAAATCTGTACCTGTAGGATTATTCTGGAGGCAAAAAGGGAAGCTTCCATCAGATGCTTGCAGATGGTGATTCTACACACCTTTTCTTTAGTTTTACGTCCATGTTTGAAAATTTACCATAAATTAATTAATGCAGCGAATGCACGGAACAACAATTCTGGACCAAATGTTCAGATGCCAGTGCCTGGAAATCTCGTAGTTTCTATGCCTGCTACCAATCTTAATATGGGGATGGACCTGTTGAACCCATCTGCTGGATTCGGGTCTATGAAAATGCAACCAAATCACTCTCACTCTGGTGTCTCGCAACCAGGGGTTCCACCACCAATAATGGCTGATCAGTGGGGTCAGGTACACAAATTATTATTCTTCTGAATAATTATTTGTCCTTTTTAAGGTTACATTAGTTTGTTTTCAAATTATGAGTACGCATGCTACTTTATTGACAACAGGATGAGAGAGAATTGAAGAGGTAGAAAAGGAAGCACTCCAATAGAGAGTCAGCCAGAAGATCAAGGCTGCGCAAGCAGGTAATGTATACCTTGTCGTTGTCGGGGCAAGCAGTTGGTCAAATTGATTCTTACTATCTAGAGATATATTAACTCTTACAATATGATTGTCTTTTATAATAATGACTGAAATAATTAAAAAAAAGAAAGTTTTACCAAATTTATATGTAATCTATTTGGCAGTATTTTGATAACATACCTTGTTTTATCCAGGCTGAGTGTGAAGGGCTACATGCAAGAGTAGAGACATTAAACAACGAGAACCACTCACTCAGAGATGAACTGCAGAGGCTTTCTGAGGAATGTGGGAAGCTTACAGCTGAAAATGATTCAATAAAGGTTTATGCCACTCTCCATATACGATTTTTTTAAGTATAGTAGCATTGGATCAAGTTATACCGCATGTATGTTATTTATGACTTATGTTGGTTGGACAGGATGAATTAACCAGGTTTTTTTGGACCTGAAGCTGTTTCGAAACTCGATGCACATCTTCAATCTCGAACGAACGAAGGTGAAAGTTGATATCATGATAACAAGTTACTTATCAAGCTTATACAATTAGGTCAACAACCATTTCCGAGTTATCAAAAGGAATCGACTTTAGGATCGGATTAAGGAAGTGCAGCACTCTTATACACTCCATAACCAAGGTTATTGTGACATTGTAAAATCTTTAATATATATCTCATTCATGCATATTCTATTCTTTGAGTGCATATTCATAGTAGAGTTCTTCAGTAGCCATTAACATCATTTCAACATATGGTTCTTTGCTTAACAATACTATTTTTCACAATATCAAAGAGATTTTTAAGTGTATTTGTAAATCTCATCATTGCGGTATGCGGAAGTTTCAGTATAATTTGTTTATATGTTTTAACGACGTCCTGAACTTTGTATCGATTGAAAGTCTTGTGTTAATCGGGATTGTTCACGAGTCAAAAAGGTTCACGGGGCAGCTGGTTGAACGGGTCACTTGGGTTTAGGGGTGTGAATTTCTTACACCACCCGAAAACCCGACACGAAATTCACGGGTTTAGGTTTAGTCTAAATGGGTTCGGGTCAGTTTTAGCTGGAACCCGCGAACCCGTTTAGGTTAACGGGTCGGGTTTGGGCCAACCTGGTCGGGTTGGCGGGTTGACCCGTTTAACACATTTATACTATATTATATTTTTTACAATATATTTTACGTCATAAATTAAATGGGGTGTGTATTTTATGCCATGATTATAACTTAAAAAGAGAAATTAACATACATTTTATACTTTAAATATGATATTATTATATACATTTGTGTTTTTTAAGTAAATTTTAATTATAATATATTAATTTAAAAAAATAAAAAATAAAAAATTTTGGGTTGAATGAGTCGTGTTCGGGTCAACCTACGAAACTTTGGGCCAGGTTCGGGATTGTGTAAAATTTTTGGGTTCGGATCGGGTTGAATCCGCCAACCCGTGAACACGACCCGTTTAGCACCCCTATGTGGGTTATGGGTCACTAATGTTGAGATAATTCAAATATTACATGAGAACAGTGGAGTTGAATGGCAACTGGGTTAAACACAACAGTAATATGTTTCAAGTATTTTTGGAGAGTTATATTTATCTTTTTGTATTTAGGAGATTGACACGATCAGGTATCTGATGATCTTAACATCCCTGACATACTTGTCTAATTTTGTTTTTAAAATACATATACTTTCTCTTCTTTTCTGTTGTTATGGAGTATAAAAACTGAATTTTGAAATCATTTGGACTAGAACAAAGAGTGCAGGTTCTCCACAAGCAGAGAGATAAGATTAAGATATGGGGGATCTTTACGCATTGGACTTCGATGGAGTTATTTGCGATAGTGTCGGAGAAACCGCCATCTCTTGTGTTAAGGTACTGTTTCATTTTCACACTCACATTGTATTTTGTGTGTGGATGATGTATGTACATATATGTTCATTGATCAAACAATGATTATTCGACTACAGGCAGCCAAACTGAGATGGCCTGAATTGTTTGCTACCGTCGATTCATCACTAGAAGATTGGTTTGTTGATCAAATGCGAATAGTACGCTTGTTTTTAGCTCAAAATTCTTTTATTTATTGTTAGAATGGTTAGTTTATATGCCTTATATTGCATCTCATATTGTGGCAGTTGTAAAAGTCAACTGCAGAATTAAAACGTTGTGAACAAGAAATTCAGTTATGTTAGTTAGTTAGAAAACGGCTAAATAACTTTCGTATTGTAAGAGTATAAATGCCCACTGATGTCTTCATTTGTATATGTGAAATTAGAAGTTTACATTGTATATTTTCTTTGTCTATGTTTCACTAGACGAGTCCCTGCACATATTTTGTGCATACTCAAACTCACAGTTGTTCATCCTATGTTCGTGAATGTTAATCGATCCCCTATCCGACAATAACCGGTAGGCCCAATTGCTGGGTTGTGATTCTGTTACGATTTTCTTTGTTTAGCTGGACACAGTTTTGGTTTCTCTTTTGCTGGGCTGTTGTAGCAAATGAAAATGTACCAAACATCTCGACTTGGTGATATATTCATACCCGGTATTATCGACTCCGCCGCAACACGCGGGTCTCCCACTAGTACATATATATGAATGTGTTGTCATGTTTTTTTTTCTCCAACTTAGGGGTTGTTTGTTTGACTCTTAACGAGACTCATAATGATTTAGACCTCTTACTGGTTCAACACTTAATGGTTCAGACTGTTTATTTCGCGAGGAGAATTCTGATTGGTTCAGACATTTGCCTCTGAATGGTTAAGCATTATACTGAGTCTGAATGGTTAAGACTAAAGGTGCAAACGAGCCGAGCCGAGCCCGAGCTCGGCCAGGATCGAGCTCGAGCTCGATTAACTTATGAGAGCTCGGGCTCGAGCTCGGCTCGATTCAAGCTTTGTTTTCAAAGCTCGAGCTCGGCTCGTTTGTATTTTATCAAGCTCGAGCTCGGCTCGGGCTCGGCTCGTTTATTATCTATTAATTAGTATATTAAATAAAAATAATATAAATAATAGACTTTTTAGGCTTGCGAGCTCAATAAGTAAAGCTCGGGCTCGGGCTCGTTTACTAAATAAGCTTATTTTTAGGTTCGTGGTCGGCTTGTAAACAAGTTTAAATAAGCTTGGCTCGACTCGGCTCGTTTACACTAAGGCTCGATAAGGCTCGACGAGCCTAACGAGCTTCACATGTGAGGCTCGAGCTCGGGCTCGATAAGGCTCGGCTCGTTTCGAGCTTTTTCTCGAGCCGATCTCGAGTAGCTCGCGAGCTGCTCGGCTCGTTTGCACCCCTAGTTAAGACCTTTATTGGTCAGACATTTGCCTCTGAATGATTAAGCATCATAATGGCTCTTAATGGTTTAGACCTCTAACTGGTTCAGCACTTAGCCATTCAAAAGTTGCCAAACAGCCTCTTAGATGAACCAAGTAATGAATTAAATATATTTTTTAACAACTCTACATCTAGATAAAGTATGCCTTGAACACCATCTTAATACTTTTTACTCATGTAACGCCTATATAAGAGATCTGAAAGCATCTATCACTTAAATCATATGATCTGTTTGAATAAATACAAGTCTTGTAAGTTTTGTCAAGAGAAAATCATGCATTGGATGTAAATAGTCACATATACGATATTTAGGGGATCTAAAAAAATCCTTATAAGGGCAACGTTTTATATAAAAAGAGGTAACGAAATCGAAAAAACATCAAATTTTTCCAAAATTTACACTACTATCGGAGCGTTAAAGGATAGCGGAGGCTACCCTAGTAACATGCTAGGTCCGCCCCTGATTTTGAATGAAATTTATTTATGTTAGAATGAAATTCATTTATATCATACATGGATAATTATTTATGTCTTATTTGCAGCATTCACAAATACGATGTTTAGAATGAAATCTATACATATAATAAAGTAAATTAAATGGAGTACATATGGCATTCAATGAGGTGATCTTCATTGAGTTTTCCCGCCAAAGATGTATTTTTTTACTCATTTATCTCTATCTAATTTAAAATTAAATTCCTCATAGAATATATTTTTTATTCATAATTACAACTAATTCCCGTTTTCCAGATCTTATTTTCAAATTAAAATTAAGATGATGATTATCTTTAGTTAATGTGGAATATCTATTTAAATAACCAAATTCAAACTTAGTTTTCTAATTATAATTCGTCCTCTTATTTTAATTGTTCAAAATTATCTAAACTTTTATTTGGAATCGTTCTTTTTAACTTATGGTATTTAATAGATATTATTCATGTTGATTATTCATTAAACAAATAAAATATTCAGGGAATATCATAAAGTTGTTTGTTTGATGAAATCTATATCTATAAGAAACCATTTTTGTGACACTTTTCATCATATTAGGCCATGTCTTATGGATAATTATTATTTTAGTTTAATCTTTTCTAATTAATTATAAATAATCCTTCTACTAAGTATTTTTTAGTTTAATTATTACTTATATATTTATCTATTTACTTCAAATTCAAACTTAGTTATCTATTAGTTTTCTAATTTGATATTAGAGAAAATTACGATTTTGGCCCATGGGGTTATATCACTTTTACCCTTTCAGCTCAAAAGTGAATTTTTTAACATTCTGAGCCATCAACGTCTTTTTTTCTAATCCTTTTGGACCCAACGTCATTTTTTCTAACCCTTTTGGCCCCCCTAAAAGTAAATGGATGGGGTTAGTGTTTGGGGCCAAAAGGATTAAAAAAAGACGTTGGAGGCTCAGATGTTAAAAGATTCATTTTTTGGCTAAAAGGGTAAAAGTGATATAACCACAGAGGCAAAAATCGTAATTTACTCTTGAGATTAACTATATATTTGAACGTTTTGTTTATTTTTGGTATCAAATAGATTTTACGAAACTTAAAATAGAATTAACTAATACTATTTATCATTTCTACATTTACAAGTTTTAAATAAATGGTTAAATTTATCGAGACTTCGTAACATTTACAAGTTTTAAAAAAGGGTTAAATTTATTGAGACTTCGTTAACAAATTTTACTACAATATAATAATCTATTTATATCAATCTAAATATATATTTATACTATACTATATAATAAAACATTAATGTATGACACATATCATTCATTGTAACCATTTATTTTATGATTTTCTCGGTTCACTTCCAAACTTATCTTATATTAATTAAATAAATAAATGAATAATGAGCTAATATTAAATTTCATTCTACTTTAAATTTTGAATACCATTCTTCTATTTTTCTAATAAAATATTATTCTAAATATTAAATTGTTAATTTAAGATATTTTTAAATAAAACAAATTATTTATCACGAAAACCAAACTTTGTATTAATATATGAAATATTTTTATTTTCATTACTAAAAAATTATTATATCAATTTTAATACATAATTTATAAATCAATTTATCGGAATTGGTACCAACATTTTATCACTCAAATAGATGCTGATTTGCTTCTTGAATAACATATCTTCTTTTCAAGAACCATCTTCACAATCACCATATCTATCGCGTATCGAGTATTATCCATTAGTATATTGAAAGATATGACTTTTTATTATTGATATATAAAATTAGATTTATTAAACCCGTGTAATACACGTAGTTTTTTAAAGATATACCTTTTTATTATTTATTATACAAAATTACATTTATTCGACCCGTGTAATACATGAGGTTTTTAAAGATAAAAATTTTTATTATTTGATATATAAAATTAAATTTATTCAATTCATACAATACACGGGGTTTTTTAAGGATATATATTTTTTATTATTTAGTATAGAAAATTACATTTATTCAACCCGTATAATACACATATCTTTAAAGATGTAACTTTTTTATTATTTGGTATATAAAATTACATATATTCAATCCGTGTAATAAATGAGGTTTTTTAAAGATGTATTATTTTATTATTTGGTAAACAATATTACATTTATTCAACCCGTGTAATACACATGGTTTTACAGATATAACTTTTTTCTTTGGTATATAAAATTATATTAATTCAACCCGTACAATATGGTTCTTATAGATATAACTTTTTATTATTTAATATATAAAATTACATTTATTTAACCTGTGCAATAAATGAGGTTTTAAAAATATATTGTTTTATTATTTAGTATATAAAATTCATTTATTCGACTCGTGTAATACACGGGGTTATAACCTTAGATTTAGATATACATGATTCAATGAGACAGGTATATTTTTTTACTAAAAATTAAAATGATACCTTTTATTAACATCACGTGCTATAATTTCTTTAAAGTATGAAAAAAAGTAATGAATTTAATTTAAAACAAATAAAAAAAATAATATCTCACCTACTCCATTGTGAGGTAGGTACAAGGCAGCTTCGTCATGTGCAAGCAGATTTGGGGGTGGGACTTATAAATGAGTGTATTGAATGGTAACATATATCCTTTGTTTTTGTTGTTTTAATAGTCATATTACTTTCTAATTTTTCAAACTTATTACCATTTTGCTTTATGCCTCAAACGCCATTCCATCGTTAATTCCTAGTCACGTGTCCTTCACATGAGGAACACTTCAGTCTTTTCCAATTTAAACTTTTTATCATTTTCACTTTATTATTAATTCATTAAATCCATTTTCTCTTCTTGTCTTTACACATAAATTATTTTATATATTATAAACAAACATAAACAAATCTCAGTGGTTGGACCAGTTCTAAACTAGTAGACTACCACCGCCGACCACCAACATCTACCATTAGCCACCACCACCACCACCTGTAACTACCTGCAACCACCACCACCACTTTATCCCCCTCTATAATAAACCTACCATCTTTTCATTGATTTCTCACCGCAAACTGGACCAACACCACCACCACGTGCCACCCCCACCCCCACTATCTCTCTCTCTCTCTCTCTCTCTCTCTCTCTCTCTCTCACACACGACGCCCAACCATCGGACCAACAAATCTATTCCGGTCACCACTTCCAGATCCAAAATATAGATGTGAACATAGAACCCCTAAGGCCGGAGGGTGTGGAGGCGCCACCCTTGCCACCTCAGCCTCCATAGCGCCGCTCTGGCGCCATCATCCACAACGCCGTAATTAGGGGGCGCCATCATACTTCCGCCACCATGTAAACGAGCAAGGGGGAGGGGGGCTCCATCGAAGTTGATTGGGTTTAAAGGGGGGCGCTATAAAGCTCGTAGCCACACCCTCCACACCCTACAAGTTAAAGGAGGGGGCTTTAAAGCTCTTGTGTGACGTGGCAGTGATAAAGCCCCTAGCCACACCCTCCAGCCTAACCATCCAACAACACAAACAACCACTAGCGTGATGAGAAAACGAGGCCCGAAAAAATATCACAATCTCCTAACCCCCCCCCAATCCTTTCCACCGGTGACTCAGATCCGAAGAAAAACCATATCCTGACAATGTTTTTAATGTTTATTGCTTTTCAGATATGGGAAATTGTGACACCCGACATTTTCAGGTTAACGTTGTTAACAGAAACTTCACTACCTTAAACACTCATTCATGCATTACACTTGATTATGGTAAATTAAGTGTATCAGCTATTTCACAAATACTCACGTAATGGTAATTCGGGGAACGGAATTGATGCGTGTCAGTGTGTATATATTTTAGATGTTTATTTTAAGCCCTTTTTACATTTTTAGCCAAGTTTTTAATTTATAAAACACGATATTTACTAACACTAAACACACATATGGGCAAGTGCACCCATCGTGGACGTAGTATAGTGTTGGTAAGATACCGAGGTCGTCCAAGGACACAAGAGCTTTTAGTACCGGTTTATCCTCAACGTCTAATCAAATCAAAATGTTGGAAAAGATTTTTAAACTAAGAAAATAAAAACTAACTAAATGCTGAAAAATAAAATAAAAGTAAAAACAGATAGACAAGATGAATCACTTGGATCCGACTCGTGTATTAGTATAACCTTTGATTATTTTCGCACTTTTGTACTTGTTTAAGAGATTATCTTAGTTATTGTAGTAGGCCCCTCTTTTGAAGGCGACGTTACCCTCAACCCAGTAGTTTGAGTCAGCAAGGATACAATCCTAAAGGGTCGGATTATTGAAAGATAATGAATTAAGTTATTAATGCAAATTATGGTAGGCCCCTCTTTTGGAGGTGACGTTACCCTCGACTAAGTAGTCTGAGTCAGCAGGGATACAGTCCTAAATAGTCGGGTTATAGTATTAATAGTAGTTAACTTATGAGGGGGGTCAAAGAGTTTGGATCCCCGCCATCCAATACCTATGGGCATTGAAGGAGATCCTACTAAATTTGACCCAGGTCCCTTGCAGGACCTCTAAACGCTGAACAAGGGCAAGACCCTTACCAAACCGTTCCCTTAACCCCCGACCAGGTAGCCAACATACCTCCATATAGACCGTGGAGATATGAATGGTGAAAATCTTTTATTTTATATAGACAGTAAAATAATGCCAAGACACCACAGACAAACGATTAGGAAGAATCACCTTCAACATAAGCAACTAGTTATTAAAGTCATTAATACAAAACCAAATAAAAAGTGCAAAAGATTAAAAATAAAAAGTATTATACTAAACACTTGTCTTCACCAAGTGATGTAAGAGACTTATGCAAACATGACCTTGATTGTCAAGAACTCTTACGATCAATCTTGGATCCCGAGACGACTCACACACTCTATGATGGACAATGGATGATGGTGGTGGATGATGGTGTTGTGATGGTGGTGGGTGGTGGATGAAGTGTGAGAGAGGTGGTGTGCCAAGGGATGAGTTGCAATGAAACCCAGCACTCCTATTTATAGGCTGAACAGAAGCCTGGGCACGGCCCCGTGCCTGTCTGACATTCTCTCTCTTCATTAATTGTAATTCGCAATTACAATTAATGCGCCTGCAGTACTTTCGCCACGCCCCCGTGTTCACTGGGCACGGCCCCTTGGTGGGCAATAGAAGCTTCTATAGGTTTGTCTTTTCTGCTGCTTCTTGGGCACGGCCCCGTGCTGGCTGAGCACGGGGCGTGTTCAGTCTTCTGCCTTCTGCCTTCTCTGTTTTGCTTGGGAGGATGTTGTTGAGGGGTCGGGCAATCCACTTATGCTCATTTTCTTGTATTTATGTTAGATTTAGCTGTCTTTTTGCTTCTTTTGTTAATTTAAGCTCATTTAATCCTGAAAATACAAAAGGAAGACAAAAACACTCTTTTTCCAACATTAGTACTTAAAAAGGGTTAGTTTTATGCCTCATTTGATGTAATTTATATGTTTCATTTTACACACATCAAATATCCCCACACTTGAATTTTTGCTTGTCCTCAAGCAAAACTCTTTAATATGTGGCTTACACTCCCAAATGGAATGGATAGAAGAGAAGGTTTTGGCTTGTCATAGAGTGTCGGGAATCCAAGATCTTTATTGGGTTTTATTTTTATTTATTTACAATACTATTCGTTATGATTTATTTAGAACGTTTCATAAGAGAAATTACTTATTTGGGCATAGCATGCCTTTTTAAAATTCCATTTTTATACAAGTTCACATACCTCACGGGAGAAATCACTCACACTCGGCCGAAGGTGTAATTTTCTTTTTGTGAATCACTCGAGAGCGGCATGGAACTTATTCCTACCATAGGCTTGCCAAGCAATCAATCCTCCTCCTTTTTAACTTGTTACCTTTGTAAATATCAAGAGGACTTTTTGGGTAAAGGCTTGGGCTAAAGGTGGGTAGTTGGGTTAGTGGTTAGTAAAGGGCGAAAAGTGTAAAAAGCGTCGGTTTTCGTAAAACATTTTGTTTTAGTGACTTTTTATTCTTAATGAAGTATTTCTTCAAACAAGCTTTTGTTTTAAGAGCTTTGTTTGTTTATTTCTAACTTCATTTTTTTTAGTCACATGAAAACCGAGCTTGTTACTAAAATAAAGGGTAAAAATAAAAAGGTTTTTTTTTTTTTGGTGGGTAAAAAGGGTTTTGGGGGTATGAAATGAAAAGGTTTAGGCTCAAAGGGGTTAACTAGGGGGAGTTTTTGGGTAAGTGAAAAGAAAGATAAAAATAATGGTTTTGAAAGAAAAAGGGTTAGTCCTAATGCCTCCATTATTTACTTACTTGGGTTTAAGTTGGTAAGGACCGGGAAAGAATTGTCGTGGCAAGTTCTAGAGTCGTAAGAACCAAGCGGCTATTCACACAAGAAACGAAAAATGAGCATTTAGCGTAAAGATGTATATTTGTATGCTCAATAAAGGCTCAAAACTCACTTTTTGTGGGAATGGGTTTTTCTATGTGATCAAGTATATATAATCGAATTTTAACTACGCTTGTCATGCCGTTTCATAATTTTCTTATGTTGGTTCTTTTTATCACGACGCTATCGGTTGTAAATTTGTAAAAATATAACCTTGTTAGTCTTAGAATTCCAAACTTAAACTTTAGACAAGTAAAAAAAAATGAAAATTTTTGAAAAAATTTGGGGTGATTAGCGGTTCCAATAGAGTTTTGTGTAAGGCTTGTTATTAGGACTTGCAAAATTCAAGGTTTTAGCATCCCCCCCCCCACACACTTAAATTACACATTGTCCTCAATGTGTCCCAAAAATAAATTTTTAGGTTGATTGAATGTGTAACTTGGTGTTAAAAGCAAAAATTTATGTTACTGGCAGTCTGGACACGGCCCCGTGTCCGTTGGACACGACCCCGTGTCTGGCAAAAATCTGCAGAAAAGTAACCAAACAGCAGGTCTGGGAGGTGAGCACGGGGGCGTGTCGGCCGGGCACGTCCCCGTGTGGACAGTCTGTAAGCTTGAAAAATAGGTTCCTTCCTCCGGTTTCCCATCCTGGCTTTATGAGTGCTAATGCTTAGCACTCTAAGCCTTGGTTTGTACCTGTTTCATCACTACATACCACACCAAGTAATACCAACATCCTAAATTACCATAGTTAATTGTTCAAAGCATAGAGTAAAAGAAAAATAAAACAGAAAATAAAAGTAGTTAGGGAAAGTAAATTGTTCAACACTTGGCACGCAGGCCACAAACTGTTTCGATAGATAAAGGGACTTTAACCTGTGGGCTTTCCATCAACCCGCTCCTGCTCCTTCAACCCCCTAGTCCATGTCCTCATCGCTGTCATCACCTCCATCCCCATGACCCGCCATATACTCCCGGATGCTGCCGATGTCGTCTTGTATATCGTTGATGTTTCGTTCGACAGCTCCGACCTGGTGGTATGTATTGTTGGCGAGGTTGTAGGCGTTCCTGGTGCACATGAGGTTTTCCTGCAAAAGATCATGTAAACTTTGAAAGTTAGGAAAACCGCCTCCTTGTGAGGAGGATTGACCCGGATCACCATGGGGTTGATACTGGTAGTGCGGAGGTGGTGCGTGAAGAACTAGGGCCTCCTGCGGGTTCCATGCATGGCCTTGCATCCTCTGGAAGCTCACTGACCCGTCTTCCGCCTCATAAAGTAAGTTCATGGCTCGGCAAATGTGATAGTCAACTCGTCCCGACCATGGGCTCCTTTCAAAGGACCTAGGGATGCGTGTAAAGTGCTTGAAGAGGCGGTACACCCATCCTCCAAAGAAGATGGGTGTTGGAGTACGAGCAACGCGGTTGAGATGCATGTTTCGCAGCAGGAGATAGGGAACATCAAGGGCCCTTCGGTTGTGGATGCAGTGAAGGACTACCAAATCTTTCAACCCCACAACGCCACTACTGTCGTGACGTTGGTTAAGAGAGTAGGTGAGGAGCCTATGAATGTAGCGATAGAGTCGATCCCTCAGCTTAGTACTCTTGGTGCTGCTAGGGTTGTAGATTCCTTCACCGATTTGGGCCCATGCGGCTTGACGTTCATTTTCGTCCAAATCTCGTAATCCCCCGGTATTTTCCTCATTCCCCGATTCTTCTTCAGCGTACAATCCCACTATTGCTCCGAATTGAGCCATAGAGATCGAGTACCTCGTCCCACCACATCGAAATGCAACCCCTTCATTGTCGAATGGGTCACACCTTGAAGTGAAGGTAAATGTACTATAGAACTCCATGGTGCATTGATGCACCGACCGAAGCCGAGTGGTTAATGCAACCCCTAGTGGTCCCGTAACGATGTTGTTGAATCGGTCCAGCTGGTTTACCAAGGTTAACAGGTCCGTGCAAGCTCGTCTAGGGTACTCCTCGGGCCTTGTTTGAAGTAACTCGTATCTTGCCCTAGCATCGAGCTCACTCGCATTAAACCTTGTGAACTTCGCCATCTGAAAGAATACACCAAAAGTTAGCACGAAACAGTGAGATATTTGAAAGAAACTGCAAACAGTGGGCTGGACACGGCCCCGTGTTCAGCGGGCACGACCCCGTGTCCAGACGTCTGTTACTCAAAAACTTCATTTTTCGTCCCGGTCCCGAAAATCTGAAAACTTTTAGCCAAGTAGGAGCGGTTTCCCCCGAAAATGAAACTCCAAGTGCGGTTTTTCCCAAAATAACCCGTTTACCCTTTCAATTTTATCTTTTTCGGTTCAAAAACAAGGGTTTGAGGTTTTTAGTGAGAAATCAGGAAAATCTATCAACAATACAAGTGTATTTACTTCCCATTACACTAATCTAAACTAATAATAACAGATTATATCAAAAATTTGAAGTTCGATCCGGATGAACTTGAAGAACCCTAGATTTTTCCCCAAAATTTTGATGTTTAACTACATGCAAGTAACTAATCTAACTACTAATGATGATAGAATCATACCTTGATGTTGTTAAACGTTGAGGTAACGTCGGAAATCTGCGGAAAATCGCCTTGAACCAGAGCGTTTTCGGCAAAACGGGGCGTGTGGAATGAGGTAACTGTTATGAAAAGAGGGTTTTATCCCGACAGTTGCGTCGACACGGCCCCGTGTCCAGCGGACACGGCCCCGTGCCGAGCAAAAATTTTTTTTTTTAGTTATTAAAGTGCTCGTGTGAGTGCCTATTTTTCCGAAGACATGGTTAGAAGACTTACCGGTTTCGATGTATACTCACTTGTTCGTAACATACCGGGTATGATATGGGTGCTTTTCATTCGTTAACCGTTTGAAGTGAGATCTCTTCCTCTTCATCCTCAGTGGATCCTTGGTAGAGTTTCAGCCGTTGGCCATTAACTTTAAATGGAATACCATTTCGAGCTTTAATTTCTACTGCACCGTGAGGAAAAACATGGGTGATGGAAAAAGGTCCTGACCACCTAGATTTTAGTTTGCCAGGAAATAATCGAAGTCGTGAATTAAACAACAGAACTTGGTCTCCTACTTGAAATTCATTAGGCTTAACATATTTGTCGTGTAAATTTTTCATTCTTTCCTTATAAATTTCGGAGTTAGAGTATGCATAATTCCTTAATTCGTCTAATTCATTCATTTGACTGAATCGATTTTTACCTGCCGTTTCTAAGTCTAAGTTTACGCTTTTTATTGCCCAGTAGGCCCTGTGAGCTATTTCTACTGGCAAGTGACAACTTTTTCCATAGACGAGCTTATATGGGGTTGTGCCTATAGTGGTTTTATAAGCAGTTCGAAAAGCCCATAAAGCATCATCTAATTTATCAGCCCATTCCTTTTTATTTAAACCTACGGTTTTTTCAAGTATTCGTTTTAAACCTCAGTTAGTCACTTCGGCTTGTCCATTTGTTTGAGGGTGATACGCTGTTGAGACCCGGTGATAGACCCCATACCTTGTTAAGATTTTTTCGAGTTGATGGTTGCAAAAATGGGTACCCCTATCACTTATCAAATCTTTTGGTGTTCCAAAACGAGAGAATAATTTTTTCAGAAAATTTACCACTACTCTTCCATCGTTTGTTGGAAGAGCTTCGGCCTCTGCCCATTTAGACAAGTAATCGACCGCCACAAGTATATATTTGTTTCCTTTTGACGGTGGGAAGGGTCCCATGAAATCGAGCCCCCACACATCAAAGATTTCACAAACGAGAATGCCATTCTGAGGCATTTCGTTCTTGGAAGAAATATTACCTGATCTTTGGCAAGCATCACATGTCTTTACAAGATCTTGGCATCTTTGTAAATGGTTGGCCAATAAAATCCTGAATCAACTACCTTTCGTGCGGTACTAGCGGCACCATGATGTCCTCCGTATGGACCTTCATGACAATGACGGAGAATTCTTCGTGCTTCACTACCATGGACACACCTTCGGATGAGTTGGTCGGCACACATTTTGAAAAGATAAGGGTCTTCCCAAAAGTAATGCTTTACATCAGCAAAGAATTTCTTTCTTTGATGATGCGACCATCCTTTGGTGACTATACCGCTAGCTAAGTAATTAGCATAGTCGGCATACCATGGTTCTTGTCTGCTCTCCATCATTTCCAAGGATTTTGTGGGAAATTTTTCGTTGATCTGTTCGTCCCTGGTTGCCTCCAAAGCTGGGTCTTCTAGGCGTGAAAGATGATCTGCAGCAGTGTTTTCTGCTCCTCTTTTGTCTTTGATTTCAATGTCGAATTCTTGGAGGAGTAGAATCCATCTGATCAAACGGGGTTTTGCGTCTTGTTTCTTGAAGAGGTATCGGATAGCTGCATGATCTGTATAGACTACAGTTTTAGAAAGAACAAGGTAAGAACAGAATTTATCAAAAGCAAATACCACAGCTAGTAACTCTTTTTCAGTAGTTGTGTAATTTTCTTGTGCATCGTTAAGTGTTTTACTAGCATAATAAATTGGGTGGAAATGCTTTTCTTTTCTTTGTCCCAAGACTGCTCCAACAGCAAAGTCACTTGCATCACACATGATTTCGAAAGGAAGTTTCCAATCAGGGGCTATCATGATAGGTGCATTGACTAGCATTTCCTTGAGGGTTAGAAATGCTTGATTGCATTCCTTGTCAAAGATAAAAGGTGCATCTTTTTCAAGTAATTTTGTTAGAGGTCTTGAAATTTTCGAAAAGTCTTTGATAAACCTTCTATAAAATCCGGCATGCCCTAAGAAACTTCTGATTGCTCTAACGGAGGATGGTGGAGGTAATTGAGAAATAGTTTCTATTTTTGCTCGATCGACTTCCATTCCTTCATTTGAGATTTTGTGACCGAGTACTATTCCCTTTGTTACCATGAAATGGCATTTTTCCCAGTTAAGGGCGAGGTTAGTTTCCTCACATCGGGATAGCATTCGTTCAAGGTTATCGAGGCATTGGTCATATGAATCTCCAAAGATAGAAAAGTCGTCCATGAAGACTTCCATTGTCTTTTCTATCATGTCATGGAAAATGGCCACCATACAACGTTGGAATGTTGCAGGTGCATTACATAGACCGAATGGCATGCGTCGATAGGCGAAAGTTCCGTAGGGGCATGTGAAAGTCGTCTTTTCTTGGTCTTCAGGTGCTATCAGGATTTGAAAGTAACCTGAAAAACCATCCAAGAAACAGTAAAATTTATGACCGGATAGTCGTTCTAACATTTGATCAATGAAAGGCAAAGGAAAGTGGTCTTTCCTTGTTGCTTCATTTAATCGTTTATAGTCTATACAAACTCTCCATCCTGTGACGGTTCTTGTCGGTATTAATTCATTTTTTTCATTAGTTATTACCGTCATACCTCCTTTCTTTGGGACTACTTGGACGGGACTTACCCATGGACTATCAGAGATAGGGTAGATTAGTCCGGCGTCAAGTAGCTTGATGACCTCATTTTTAACCACTTCTTGCACATTTGGATTTACTCTTCGTTGTGGTTGTATTACTGTTTTGTAGTCATCATTCATTAAAATTTTGTACGTGCACATGGAAGGATTTATTCCTTTAATATCTACAAGCTTCCAAGCGATCTCATTTTTGTGTTTTTTAAGAAGATTAACTAATTTTTCTTTTTCTATGCTACTTAATTTAGACGAAATAATTACAGGTAAATTACCATCTTTGTCTAGAAAAGCATATTCCAAACCTTTAGGAAGTTCTTGAGCTCAATGGGTGGGTCTTTAGGAGACACCTTATTTTGTGGCTCATCTAGATCAAGAACCTTAAAGGTTTATTCTATGGCGACCTCTTCTTCAACAAAGTGGTCATCTTCTTCAGTTGTATCGGGTGGCTCATCTTCATCTTCAATTAGGGGGTCATTATTGCCAAAAGGATATTTCATTGAACGCTCAAGATCTATGTTCCTTTTGAATGCCCCTAATTGAAGAGGTAGATTGTTGAATTTCCGGTTTTTCAAAGCTTCATGAGTTTTTACAAAAGGTTTTCCCAAGACTAGAGGAGCGTCATCGAGGATGTCAAAGTCGGTTGGAATAACCATTTGATTTGCTTGGACCAAGACATCCTCAACTACACCGATTGATTTTATTACTTTCCGATCGGATAGAAAAATGGGTATTTGAAGTGGAGCGAAATCACTAATACTTAACTTTTCAAAAATGTAGTTAGGCATTATGTTAACACAAAGATCTTTATCAATGGTGATATTACTAATAAATGAATTTTGAAAGAAATATGGAACCGGTTTAATGTTAATTTCAAAAGGATCTTCTTTTATTAGCGAGGTTTGATCATTAGTTAACTTAACACTTACCATTTCTTCAATTTTAGTACTAGTGTTTAGCTCTTTTAAAAACTTAGCATGAGGGGTTACTAAACAATGATTTTCAAAAGAAGGTGACAAGAGATTAATTTTTTCTAAATTAGACTCTTCTTGTAATTTAACGTTATCGACCTCACCCCTTTCGTTGTTTAACTCATGTGTCGGTTTTTCACTTATTTGTTCTTCCATTTTTACATTTTCAACTATCTCTACGTTATTATTACAATTTAATTCTTCTCTTGCGCGGGACTCCTCTTCCCTTGCGCGAGATTCTTTTATGCAACGTTCGATAGTTTTAATGTGTTCTAATATCCTATTGGTCACTTCGGTGATAGAGAAAGGATTGGGATCCTCAAATCTTGAATCCGGTTGTTCGATCCTTGGTTCCTCGTAATACCCATATGAAGTAGATGGTTCACACCATTGTTCTTCATTGTAAGTATATGATGGATAAGGGTCGAAATTTTTTTATTCATAGTACTCATATGAGTTGGGTTGTTCACGCCATGGTTCCTCATAATAAGAGTATGAAGGTGGTGGCTCATACCTTGAGTTCTCAAAGTATGAGTATGAAGGCTCATACCTTGGTTCATCAAAATATGAGTATGAGGGAGAAGGTTCATACCTTTGGTCTTCATAGGATGTATATGAAGTTGATGGCTCGTACCTGGGCTCCTCATAATGGTTGTAAGAAGTGGATGGTTGAAACAAGTTACAATATTGTACCGAGTGCGGGTTTCCACAATTAGTGCAATAGTCTCTCATATAATCATCCTCCTCATAGGTGTAGTTGTAGCCTCCTGAGTATTGATCCATAGGGATCACTCAACAGACCACAACTGAGTCTCGGGACCAGAAAACAAAAACAAAGCTGGAAACAGAAGCTGGACACGGCCCCGTGTTCAGTGGACACGGCCCCGTGTACAAAATCTGTATCTGGGCGTTTTAATTAAAGTTACTGGTCTCGTTGAGCACGGGGGCGTGTTCGGTGGACACGGCCCCGTGTTCAGACTCTGTATCTGGGTATCTAACTAAAAATATGGAGCACGGGGGCGTGTTCAGTGAGCACGGCCCCGTGTTCAGGCTACTGTAAATGCAAACTAAACTAAAATGCAGAAAAATGTGCGCGCGCGTTTTGAAAAGGTTTTGAAAAACTGATTAGGCCGTCGATTTTAAGCTTTCTTAAAATCCTTGTGTCCCCGGCAACAGCGCCAAAAACTTGATGCGTGTCAGTGTGTACATATTTTAGATGTTTATTTTAAGCACTTTTTACACTTTTAGCCAAGTTTTAAATTTATAAAACACGATATTTACTAACACTAAACACACATATGGGCAAGTGCACCCATCGTGGACGTAGTATAGTGTTGGTAAGATACCGAGGTCGTCCAAGGACACAAGAGCTTTTAGTACCGGTTTATCCTCAATGTCTAATCAAATCAAAATGTTAGAAAAGATTTTTAAACTAAGAAAATAAAAACTAACTAAATGCTGAAAAATAAAATAAAAGTAAAAACAGATAGACAAGATGAATCACTTGGATCCGACTCGTGTATTAGTATAACCTTTGATTATTTTCGCACTTTTGCACTTGTTTAAGAGATTATCTTAGTTATTGTAGTAGGCCCCTCTTTTGAAGGCGAAGTTACCCTCAACCCGGTAGTTTGAGTCAGCAAGGATACAATCCTAAAGGGTCGGATTATTGAAAGATAATGAATTAAGTTATTAATGCAAATTATGGTAGGCCCCTCTTTTGGAGGTGACGTTACCCTCGACTAAGTAGTCTGAGTCAGCAGGGATACAGTCCTAAATAGCCGGGTTATAGTACTAATAGTAGTTAACTTATGAGGGGGTCAAAGAGTTTGGATCCCCGCCATCCAATACCTATGGGCATTGAAGGAGATCCTACTAAATTTGACCCAGGTCCCTTGCAGGACCTCTAAACGCTGAACAAGGGCAAGACCCTTACCAAACCGTTCCCTTAACCCCCGACCAGGTAGCCAACGTACCTCCATATAGACCGTGGAGATATGAATGGTGAAAATCTTTTATTTTATATAGACAGTAAAATAATGCCAAGACACCACGGACAAACGATAAGGATGAATCACCTTCAACATAAACAACTAGTTATTAAAGTCATTAATACAAAACCAAATAAAAAGTGCAAAAGATTAAAAATAAAAAGTAATATACTAAACACTTGTCTTCACCAAGTGATGTAAGAGACTTAGGCAAACATGGCCTTGATTGTCAAGAACTCTTACGATCAATCTTGGATCCCGAGACGACTCACACACTCTATGATGGACAATGGATGATGGTGGTGGATGATGGTGTTGTGATGGTGGTGGGTGGTGGATGAAGTGTGAGAGAGGTGGTGTGCCAAGGGATGAGTTGCAATGAAACCAAGCACTCCTATTTATAGGCTGAACAGAAGCCTGGGCACGGCCCCGTGTCCGCTGGGCACGGCCCCGTGCCTGTCTGACATTCTCTCTCTTCATTCATTGTAATTCGCAATTACAATTAATGCGCCTGCAGTACTTTCGCCACGCCCCCGTGTTCACTGGGCACGGCCCCGTGGTGGGCAATAGAAGCTTCTATAGGTTTGTCTTTTCTGCTGCTTCTTGGGCACGGCCCCGTGCTGGCTGAGCACGGGGCGTGTTCAGTCTTCTGCCTTCTCTTTTTTGCTTGGGAGGATGCTGTTGAGGGGTCGGGCAATCCACTTATGCTCATTTTCTTGTATTTATGTTAGATTTAGCTGTCTTTTTGCTTCTTTTGTTAATTTGAGCTCATTTAATCCTGAAAATACAAAAGGAAGACAAAAACACTCTTTTTCCAACGTTAGTACTTAAAAAGGGTTAGTTTTATGCCTCATTTGATGTAATTTATATGTTGCATTTTACACACATCAGGAATCACACATGAGTTTGTACCCAAACGTCGATAAACAATCAGAATAGTATTCGTGAACAAATAAATATAAATTAGGTAACTTTATATGATATGTTTGTTATATGTTTATTAACCTTCGTGAAACCACTTATATTTTATTTTATTACTATAAATAAGCAACAAAAATATGCAACACAACTTGTACCTTGTACTTTGGGACTTTTCAAAAAAAAAAAAAACTTGATTTTTTACTTTTAATCCAAAGGTTTTTTCCTTTTGCAATTTTAACCCTACATAATTTGTTTTTTTTAACTTTAACCCAAAACTTTTCATTATTTGGAATTTAACTTCACAACTTTTGTCACTTATACTTTTCATCTTTCGCAAATTTTCGTTTTACGTGTAGTTCTAAATTTTTCAAGTTAATACGGCGCAATGTACGACTGTGGTTCAACTTTTTTATGTTTTGTTTCAAATTTTGCAAGTTAACACGGCGCAACGTGCATGTGTGGTTTAACGTTTTTACCTCTATTTTTCCATGTTTGACAGGTTCGTCACAACACGCAGATCCTAGGTCGAGTCAGTGCTGGTGGTCGATGACGGTTGTGTGGCATTAGTACTATTTGACACTGTTTTACGCCCCGCCGCAATGCGGGGTGTGCTTTGGGGTTTCTCAAAGAAAAAATGGTTATGCATATGGTTGTTGTAACCTTGGCTTTGAGGGTTTTCCAAAAAAATGATTTTTTTTTACATTTTACCCAAAAGTATTTCATAAATTACTTTTAACCAAAAACTATTTGTTTTTTTACTTTTAACCCAAAACTTTTTATCTTTTGCAATCTATTCTCACAACGTTTTTTACTTTCAACTTTGGTCATTTATAGTTTTCATTTTTCGCAAATTTTTCGCTTTATGCTTGGTTCTAAATTTTGTGACTTAACACATCGCAACTTGCGTCATTGGTTTAACGTTTTTACGTTACGTTCTAAATTTTGCGAGTTAACACGACGCAACGTGCGTGTGTGGGTGAACGTTTTTACATCGTCTATTTTTTCCCGTTTGACAGGTTTAACATAACGTTCGGGTCCTAGATCGACTTAGTTATAACTAAAGAATCCCCACCGCATTGCGGCGGGTCGCAATTCTTCTTCTTCTTTTTTTTTTGAAAAGTAAACTTCATTAGAACCGACCAAACCCACGAACCGGGGCGGCCAAACAAGAACAAAAACTACATAAATACAAAATTACTCTAGTCGGTCCAAGAGAAGGACCTACCTTTTATTCTACTACTAATCCAAAGAAATCCAAAAGATTTTATATCTCTAATAATATCTTCTACTCGGGCCTGTTTATTCCGAAACTTCACGGCATTCCTAGCACGCCATATGCACCAACAACAAATCATAACAATACCGTTGAAAACTTCCCTTGCCAACCCGCTTAGCCCAACGTTGTTATGTAACTCCAGAATATCACTAACCGAGTATGGCGCGAATGGAGCCACTTTACACCAGGTGGCGATATGTTGCCAAATCACCGAAGCTTTGATGCAAGAAGTGAAAATATGAGCAGCAGTCTCATCGCTCAAACTGATTATACTCTTTTATTTTATATCTTTTCTGCTAACTTTGTTCCAGTTCCAGAATCCGCTACCGGATTTTCAGGTATCACATCACCCAATTCTATGTGTTCTTTTTTTTTTTTTTTTTTTTTGCAAGCGAATTCTGTTTAGCGATTACTGTTATTGATAGAATTGTTATGGTTTGCAGTTGTGTTTGATGAATTGTTATGGTTTAGAGTTATGATAAGTTAAGACTATTATCCCCTGATTGGATTTAGGGATGAGAATTTGGTACCCAGTATGTGTTAGGTACTTTTGGTTCGGTACGGTTATTTGGGTCGATTTACCTTTGAATATCGGCCACTTCCGTTACGGTTACCGGTACCCACTTTTTGCATTTATTGGGATCAGTATTTATGTTTGGTACGGTATGGTATTTTGGGTCTATTTACTTTCGAATACCAGTACCGTACTGTACTGGCCACTTTCAGTATCGGTACCGATACCACTTTTTGCGTTTTTCGAGATCATACTTTAGGTTCAGTAGCGTACTGGTTTTGAGCATCGCCAATTGACAATTTTGATATATATATATATATATAGGGTTAGGATTTAGAGAGAACGGTGAAAAGTGTGAGAACGGTGAGAACGATTTTGGTGGTGATATGTAGCATTGATGTTAAATTACACTAAGGTGTAATATTGTCAAAAAAACCCACTCACATGAATGAACTGGGTGTTCAAAATAAAACGCAATAAAAACACCCAATTCAGAAAAAACGCCAAACACTCAAAAGCTATTTTTAAGCTATAATTTACAACAGCTAAAATAAAAAACCATTTTTTTGAACGCCATAAAACACTCAAAAGCTATTTTTTGAGCTATAATTTACAACAGCTAAAAAACTATTTTTTTGAACACCATAAAAAAAACTATTTTTTTAGCCAGCTCCTAGTTAAAACGCCATAACAAAAAAAACTATATTTTCAGGGTCCAAAGTGTAACTTATAGTGTGAACAAGTGTAAACAAGTGTGAACACAAGTATTTAATTAGTTTTTTTGAGCCAGCTCCCTCATAGTTAAAACGCCATAACAAAAAAAAACTATATATTCAGGGTACAAAGTGTAACTTATAGTATGAACAAGTGTGAACACAAGTATTTAATTAGTTTTTTTTGAGCCAGCTCCTAGTAAAACGCCATAACAAAAAAGCTATATTTTTGTCACACCCTGGCTTTTGCGGAAGCGTGGGTTTAATTTGATGTGACTTCTTAATACCATAGCAACAATCATAACCATGCTATATGAAAATAAAACACATGATGATCATCCATTCATTAAATTTAAAGTTACAACAACATCATTGTTTAAAATGTCGACACATAAAACAAGTTACACCCATGACATGATTAAAGTGTGTTTACTTGACACAACAAAAGACTTGAATAAAAACATGGTTTAAGACATGTAACCCGTTGATATGCTGAAAATGGGTTAATTAAGAACAACTAAAATTACCCTAATTCTAGACTCTCTAAGCTTTAAATTTATAAAACTAAGACTCGATCTAAACCCTAAACCACACAACCGGCAAGTGAACCGATCAATGTAGTAAAGCTAAAGCAACTCCGAGTATCGAACCAACGAGACTCTACTGATTACGCTACGACTCTATCTAGACTAAGACTGACACGACATAACTAAATTGTTTATTAATTGGGGGGGGGGCGTTTCTAAATATCCTAAAATTATAATTAAAAATCAACTAAATTAACTAAACGAACTAGACACGAACTCACACGAAGGCTGAACTCAAGGATGATGAAGGAACTACCTAGACAGGAATCCTGATTGCTTTTAGTTATGATTATAATTGGAAGTTGTCTGCTATGGAACCGGGATCTTAAAATTCTCACCTCTCGGGAAATCTAAGGACCCCTAACCCTTCTCAAGAGCACACGAAGATCCCCTAAAGGTTGTTAAATTACCGGTTATTAGACTCCTTTACAAGACATCTAAGGGGTTTATAAAAGTATCCTACAAGGTTCACTCCCTTACGAGACCTAAACCTAGGATAGGTTTGTTTTCTCAGCTAGACTTGCTAGACAGCAGCCAAAAGGTTAACTTCCTAAGAAGGACCCACCTTGCGGTTTAATCACTTAGACCTAGCAATAATCTCGCACCTTACAGCTATTGATGATTAGTAGAACACTTGATTTTATAAAAATACCAATTATTACTTCTAAGGTTTATCGGCCGATTTAACCCTAAAAATTCAAGATTTATTACGTGATATAGACAGTCACCAAAATCTAAAACCTAGCACGATTCTATTATGTGATAAAGACCGTCACCAAGATTCATGCGAAGCAATAATCAATAATTAAACAACATCAAGCACGCAAACACATCTAACTGATAGAACAAACCGTTTACAATTTATAAACTGTCCATAGCATTAAAAAATCCAAGAATAATCAAAACATATGCAATCATTCAACCATGTCTAGTTAGTAACAAGAAATCTAGCCGCTAAACATGTTCAAGAATACGATAATAAACTTGTTTAAATCTGAATTCATCATTAAAAATCAAGAACAAGCAAACCGAATGATAAACAAGAAGAGATGACCCGAATATCTTCCAATCCGAATGCTCCTTAGCTCTTTACGATGATTCTTCACGACCCGAACCTTCTAAACCTCTGAAATCAGTCTCCAAGTTCGCCTCTAATGTCCCAAGTTCGTTCATATCCTCGGCTGTTGATGATGATGATGTTTTTATAACCTTCAAAACCCTACTAGCCGTATGCTGTTGATTGGGTTGCACGTTTGAACGGTTCTCGCGGCCCGCGTAATACATAAGTTGGAGTTAACGCGGCCCGCTTCAATATCATCATCCGGAAATCCAACTATAAACTCTCGCGGCCCGCGTAAATGTTTAGGCTAAGTTGATGCGGCCCGCGCGGGTATCCAAATCCTGAATTTTTCTTTTAAGTTAACGCGGGGCACGTAAATGTGCATGTAAGTTTACGCGGCCCGCCTGGAAGCTCCAGAACTGAATTTTCGCTTCGTTTCTGCTCCCGAATCCTTGATTTCCGTTCCAGCCTCTCGCCTTTCCAAATTTTAACTCGTTTTTGCTCCTTTTGGCAGTAAAGACCTGGAAAACACAAAATATCAAAAGTATATACATCTACGCTAAAAACGGACAAAAACAACTATCTAACGACTTAAACCGGACGCGAATGAAGATGTATTTTACAATACGTCAAATATCCCCACACTTACTCTTTTTTCGTCCTCGAAAAAGAATTATGCAAACGGAATCATAGTCGGAATATTCGATCGGGACAAAAGCTTAAGTTATTTTATAAAATCGATACTCGTGTTAGCCGCGATTGCATGTATAATGATCCTCTTAAACCCAACCCGGTTCCGAGCCCTTATCATGCAATTTAGGTTCAAGTTCGGTCAATCCACCTAGGGTCTCACGCTAAGAATTGCAGGCCCATCTACTTCCACCTCAAACTTATAGGACAAAAGGAATGATCACTGGACCAATTCCCAACCGTTTTATATCAAAACCAAGAGAGTTTACAATCAAAATTTTTCTCTCTATTTTTTTTTCTCTTTTTTTTTCTCGTGAGTCTAGACGGTGCTTTCCCAAACCAAGAGGCAATCCGGCTGTAGAGTCGCTATCCCCAACCACAGACTACTTAGTTTCGGTACTTTTTATTATTTTTTCCTTTTTAATGCTTTGCACGGTCGATTTCACACACCCTAGCGGTAATCCGGCTGTAGAGTCACTATCCCCAACCCAGACTACATAGAAGTGGCTACTTTCATTTAGTTTCTAGCTCACTTTTTATTCTCTCTCTCTCTCTCTCTCTCTATATATATATATATATATATATATATATATATATTTTAATCACAAACTCTAACGGCTCTAACTTATAACGGTGCCCCTTATGTTATTTTTGGCGGTTTCAATTTCCCCACTTTTCCTAGATGAGAACCCACTAGTAGACCGACAATTAGGTATAATTAATATCAAAGGAACCCGAAACCGAATCAAGCCTACCCGCGCATCCCAAACTAGACACAAGCACGATTATTTATTCTCATATTATTATTATTTGCACCCGAACAAAAACTCGACTTTTCTATCATTTTCCGTTTTTATTTTGCAAACTTCTTATTTCAAAAGACATTTTCCAATTTTTTATTTTTTTTTTTTTGGATTTTTTTCAAGTTTTTCAATTTTTTTTTTTTTTGTATTTTTCGGCTTTTTTATGACTCAAGACTCACTAACTAACTAAACGACTCACGACTCAAATGTCCCATCCCCACACTTAAATATTGCATTGTCCCTAATGCAAGGATGAAAGCATGACTCCTAAAACCTAAAAACAAAATAAATAATAAATATACAAGTGTACAAGTGGAACGACTTAGCTGAATAAATATGTGAGACTGTCAGTATGCCAGTCGATACCACACATGCCCTCCAATCCAAAACGCGCTCAGCAGACTGTACTAACTCGGACACGCGAACGGAAGCAGCACCAACAACGACCTAACACTCAAAGCATACCAAACCAACATAATATATACAATCAAAATATCAACAATCATCCAAGTATCTACCAACCCCAAAACCCTACCAACCAGTATATAATATCGTACTGACCAAAATATGAGGATCAAAATAGCATAAAATAAAAACAAAAGATATAAGCTCCATAAGCACTGCTGCATATCCTCATGATCCTCCTGCTCCACCCTGCTGCCCGCCTGCAGGATCCTCCTGCTGCGGCTGCCAAGATGCCGGCGGCTGCAAGTGGAAGTGATCAATAAGAACCCGAATACCATCCCGCATCTCTTGCCGAATCTGCTCCACTTCCTGTCTAACATCTCTCACCTCCTGCCTAACCTGCTCCACTCTATCATACAATGCCTCTAACGTCAACGACTCTGGCCTCGGTTGCCTAATGGGGTACTCTTGTGCCGGCAACTGATGCCTCTGGAGTGGCACCTGGTAACGCTCGGGAATCGTAGTATGTGTTGCCTCTTCGGCAACCGGATCTGGTGAGGGTGGTGCTGGCAAAACCTCAGACCACGCTGGCGGATCATCGCATGTAACTATCCTAGCCAGCTAAAAGCTCCTCAGCTCCATAAGTGATGGAGCAGGTCCTACACTCATCCTCTCAGGAGGGAAATCAGCAAATACACCCAAATTCGCTGCCAACATCGTAATATACGGCCCGCCATATAACCTCGCTGTTCCTCCTCCCTTCTTTGGCCTCGCCAACGACCATGCCAAAATGCTCGCTAAGTTTGCTGGGCGACGCTCTATCATGCACATCAGACAAAACAAACTGTGCTGATTCATCTTATCCCCTTCATGCCTACCTATCAATGTAGCTGACAGTATCTTGTGCACAAACCGATAAAGAGGATCTCTGATATCAGACGCCACCATGTTGTTTGAAAATGGTGAAATAGCAATGGTGCGCCAAAACCTCGCTAACTCCTCCTTCAACACACAAGACTCCTTTTCCTCCTTCACTACCTGCCTCAGCAAACCCCTATACTCCTCAGACTCGATCTCCTGAACTGTATAAAACCCAGTTGCCTCCGCAAACTATGGTAAACTCATCTTGAAGATCTGTTTACCCAACGCAAATGATACTACATCTGGCTCATCAAAACCCCCCGGATGTCTGTAGTAAAATGTGGAATGAAACTCCAGGGTGAGCTCGTAATACTGCGGCGCGTCACAATTCACCGCCAGTCTAAACTTTGGCCCTAATAGCTCCTGCAGCCTCTCAACCTGCCCCAACTGACTAACCAAATCCCAATCAATCTTTCTAAACTCTAGCAACCTCAGCTTTTTAATAGCATCAAACTTCAAATACTCAGCCGACCCAACAGTAAATCGCAACAACGGGCTATCCACCAACCTGTTACTCTGACCATGTGGGGTCCCGGCATCCCTATATGTGATCTCTCTAAGTAATGTAGCAGCCGGCTGCTCCTGAGCAGCTCCCTGAGCCCTAGTACTGCGCCTCTTGCGCTTCACTCCCGATGACGATCCCTCACCTGACATCCTGTTCAAAACAATTCAATAAACATGCAAAACAGGTGAACAGTTAGTAAACACAAACTATTTTTGGTATTTTTGAGTTTTTTGATTTTTTTGGAATTTTTATGATTTTTTTATGAATTTTTGAATTTTATATATATATATATATATATAATAATAAAATAATAATATACACTCAAACGACGGTCGTATAGCATTTCGTTCGCGGCCGTTGTTCGAAACAAGTGACTAATCGCAAAACGACTTGAAAACAAACCGAACTTCGCCCGAATGGAGATTGAGTACGAACGAAGCGGTTTAGTAAACAAGCGATGCGATAGAACACATAATGACACTTACAAGACTCAAATACGACTCGAAACACCCTAAACGACCCTAAATGACGCAAAAACTAGACTTTCGACGCAAAGACGACATTAAGACCCATTAGACGCAAACTACAAAAAATTTACACTTTTACCCCCTCCCGGCACTTTGCTCGCCCTCGAGCAATCCCAAGTGCCGAGATAACATCAAACAAACCCGAAGCGTGGAAGCAATGGAAACGGCGCGCATGAATTTGGTGAAAAACGTGGTCTTTATGCGAAAACGCGCAATCCGCTTCCCCACACTTGAAGTTTATAATGCCCAAAACAATCGCCTCAAGAAAATTAGCACACTCAACCAAACCAAACCAAACTGTCCTTTATTATTCGGACAAAACCAGCCCCCTTATTTCTATCACCATCCCATCTCACATCGCTCAACACAATTAAACAATAAACCAATCAAACCAACCCGCGCCACCCGCACCCTTGCAAGTATTCCAAAATAATTCTGCGGGTGCTAAATGAACCCAAGATTTAAACAGTTTTTTACCCAAGCAAACAAGCTCCTACTGACTCGATTAAACCTAACACACTAAAATTAAATGTCTTTAACTCAGCCGTCTAACAGAACTGCAGCTAATATAGACTCGACATACTCTAAACAACCACTGAGTGTAAACCTGACTCGCTGTAAACACAGACACACTGAAGACTCGTACTGGACCTCAAGACACTACTGACCCAACACATTACTAGAACCACTACTGACTCAACTACAGACCCGACACACATAATGACCAAACAAACAGATAAGTTGCAGATTCATACCTTGTTGCCGACAAAAACACAAAACACCGTGCAGTGAGGACAGTGGTGGCCGATGGTGGTGTATCGGCGATATGGTGACCGGACGGTGCGTGAATGATGGCCGGCACAGGTGGTGATGATGGTGCATAAGGGGATATCGGCGGAGGTGGTGGTGCGGTGGACGGTGGCAGTGGTGGTGGTTATTTGCGGAGGTGAGTGGTGGTGGGTGGGTAAGGAATCGCCGGAGAAGATGGGTGGAAGTGGTTAGGGTTTCAAGTGAGTCGATTTGGGGGTTTTATGAACTGCTGCGTACAGACAAGGTTCACGCGGCCCGCGTAAGTTATAAAGGGCAAGTTGATGCGGGCCGCGAGCGCCTGTAGTTTCAAAAATCTTTTTAATTCCAAGCGGGCCACGTTAGAGTGAACTAATAGTTCACGCGGGCCGCCTGGACAGCAAATATCAGCAATGTGTTGACAGCAGTAACAGTTTACAGCCAAAGTTATTTTTATTAATCCCCAAATTACCCCCTGCACTTATTTCTTCGTTTTTACTGTTAAACGTACCTGTGAGGCTGCTCGTTAGTCGACTTCGGCCACGTGAATGATGATGTACCTGCACAATACTTGACAAGACATGAAACGGACACAAATACGACACTACGACAAACGACGCAAAAGCACACAAATCACTAAACTAAAGGCATGACACGGACAATGACTCAATGTACAAACTCTACACTTGAGTTTTCACTCAAGAACCTACACGGTGGTATACGGAAGATCTTCGAGAGGAGTTTCCTCCTTCTCGACGTCGTCAATAGGCCCTCCTAAATAATGCTTCAACCGGTGGCCATTCACTTTCCACGACTCGTCACTCTCCTTATTGTATAGCTCGATCGCACCATGTGGAAACACTTCCCTCACTACATACGGTCCCGTCCACTTCGACTTCAACTTCCCGGGAAACAACTTAAACCTCGAATTGTAAAGAAGCACCTTATCACCAACCTTGAATTCCTTCAACCCCTTAAGCTTCTGATCATGCAGCACCTTCGTTTTCTCTTTAATACTCCACGAACGCTCATACGCCGCATCCCTAAGGGCTTCCAATTCATGAATTTGGAAGTATCTTCTCCTAGCGGCCTCGGTCAAATCTAAATTCACCGTTTTGAGTGCCCAAAGAGCCCGATGCTCTAACTTGACCGGTAAATGGCACGCCTTCCCATAAACGATCATAAACGGCGTCGTACCTAATGGCGTCTTGTAGGCGGTGCGGAATGCCCATAACGCATCATCCAACTTGTCGGACCAATCCTTCCGACTCTTACCTACCGTCTTCTCCAAAATCCTCTTCACTCCTCGATTCGCGTTCTCCACTTGACCGCTCGTTTGCGGATGGTACACGGTAGACAAGCGGTGCGTAACTCCATATCTCTCCAACGCCTTCTCCATAACCGCATTGCAAAAATGCGTACCGCGATCACTAATAATTGCTCTAGGAGTACCAAATCGCGTAAACAACTTCTTCAAGAACCTCACCACCACTCGTGCGTCGTTCGTAGGCAAAGCTTGAGCTTCCACCCACTTCGAAACATAGTCTATCGCAACGAGGAGGTACCTATTCCCACTCGAAGGAGGGAAAGGTCCCATGAAATCGATGCCCCACACATCAAAAATTTCCAACACTTGAATAGGATTCTGGGGCATCTCATTCCTGAATGAGATATTGCCGGTACGCTGGCATGCATCACAAGCCCTAACAAAATCCTGAGCATCCTCGAACACCGTAGGCCAAAAGAAACCACAAACGAAGACTTTTTGCGTGGTAGTGTGTGCTCCATGATGACCTCCTGTCAAACCCTCATGCACGTGCCTCAGGATCTAAACACCTTCTTCCCTACTAATACACCTCCTAAGTATACGGTCGCCTCCAATCCTAAAAAGGTAAGGGTCATCCCATATGTACTTCCTAGCGTCCCTCATCAACTTCCGCTTTTGCTGCGCACTCATATTCTCCATCACAAACCCGACAGCCAAATAATTGGCTATATCATTATACCACGGTAGATCCACGGCTCCTGCCGTGACAGCATCAATAGACTCGTGAGGGAATCTGTCCCTTATCGCCTCCTCACGAATCTCCTCTCTCTTCGGATCCTCTAAGCGGGACAAGTGGTCTGCCGCCACATTCTCTGCCCCCTTCTTATCCTTAATTTCAGTATTGAACTCGGAAAGAAGCAGAATCCATCGTATAAGGCGCGGCTTCGCGTCCTTTTTCTGAAACAGGTAACGCAGAGCGGAATGGTCAGTAAACACAACGGTTTTCGAAAGAACGAGATATGACTGGAACTTGTCGAATGCGAACACCACTGCTAACAACTCCTTCTCTGTGGTGGTGTAATTCTCCTGGGCATCATTCAAAGTTTTACTCGCGTAGTAAATCAGGTGAAAATGCTTCTCCCGTCTCTGCCCTAACACTACACCAACTGCGTAGTCACTCACGTCGCACATCAGCTGTCACACCCCCAAAATCCACCCGCGGAGTACCACCGCTTGGAGGCGTGACATGACCAGGATCAAACCATCAATTATATCAAACATAGCATTTAATAAAAATCATAAGTATAATTGATGTCCAAAACCAAACGTTATATATATGTAGCGGAAGCATTAAATGTAAAACCCAAATCATAAGTATCAAAGTATGAATGTAAAAGTGTTTAATATGCATTCACATGTCCTTGTCCACAACGTCCCGCTTCTCCTTTGGTGCAAGCTCCAAATATACCTAAGGTCCTGCAAGGCATGCAGCAAATAATCAACAAACTAGTTGAGCGAGTTCACAGAAAGTAAGGTTCTAACATGCATAAGTATAGCTAGTGGGGGCTTCCCATGTTCATCCTGGTTAATGAGGGCTTCTCATTAACGGTACTTACTAGACTAACTTCCGACCATGTGTTCTTCTTTACCGAGAACAGGAAAACGTACGGGGTCGCGTAGGCTTTACGTGACGTGCCCTTCCCCGAGGACAGTGGTACGCGTGGGGCTACGTAGGCTTTACGCAGCGTGGCCTTCCGACCTGGAAGCCAGTGGATGGTATTGGGTTACGTAGGCTTTACGTAACGTGTCCTCCCGACCCGGGAGACATATGGCAAATATACTGGGTTACGTAGGCTTTACGTAACGTGTCCTGACTAACCTGAGGACGATGGTCTATAGTCTGGTATATGCGTAAGTACGAGTAACTCCTTTTATAATAACAAATCCAACCCAATTCCCAACCCGGGAATCCCATGCCTTGGCTGTGTGAACTCACCTTAGGTTTGCTCGGTAAGATTGTCTACTGAATTACCAGTTGATCAAATGCGTCCTACCATAGTTACCGGTAACGGTCAGTTTTATGTGCACATAGATTGCATATCACGTATACAATTAATTCCCGTATTTACCATCCACATAAAGCACATTTATTGTACATGTAACACACGCAACGTAATTCAAGTCATGATAGTTAAGCCTTTCATATAGCGTTGTCGAATACCCACTTAGCATGTAGTAACTTAGACACATTTCATACATACACACATACATAAGGTTACTTTTATACACTTCAAGCCCAATTAACATACATGTGCGGCCCGTATGGTTCCAGCCCGATGAAGTGTACAACCCAATTAAACATATGGCCAAATCAACCGTGCAGCCTGTTAACGTTTGTGAAATCTAAGTGACTTGGGCCCAACATGATTACCCGATTGATATGTGTTCCAATTCACAAAGTGCATTTAATTAAATAGTGTGAAATCTACTCTTTATGTATCATATAGCCGAACACTTATTCAGCTTGTATTACCCCTAAATAGTCAACCAGGCTCCACCGAACTAATAAACACAGTTAGTCACATAATATAAACACAGTTAGTCACATAATGGCCCTTATAATTGTGGGCGGCCCAATCGGCCAATCCAAGTAAAACCCACCGCCCACTTAACCAATCCCTTCAATCCAGTTCATTACTTATAGTATACCATTATTAATAAACTGATGTTTGGAATAACTTTCCTTTCAAAACAACCTACTGGCCGACAATGATCATACAATGATCCATGTGATATGTGTATTAAATTTTAAGAATCAGTTTCATGTTCCATGCCCCTCATTGGACCATCGATCCACTACCCTCTATTAATACTTATTTATTTTTCCTTTAAAACTACATCAGTGGCCGACACCTCCAATTTCTTTCAGCCATGATTGGACCGAAAATACAAAGACTTCATTCAATTAGTGTAGCCATGATTAACATCATATAATTAATTTAGAACATGTGCATACTTCTGTTACTCAACTCACAAACAAACAAGATTCACATCACATAACATCATATAATTAATTTAGAACATGTGCATACTTCTGTTACTCAACTCACAAACAAACAAGATTCACATAACATACGAAGGAAATCACTAACCAAGAATCCGAAGGGGGAAAGGGTTTTCTGCTGCGTCCGTGGGTTAGAGAGAGAGAGAATACGCAGGTTAGGGAGAGAGAAGAGTAGAGTTTGTTATGGTTTTTAAACTAACCGGATTTGATTTAGAGGATGATACGTATTCATGTTTCTATAGGGATAAGGGTTGTTGGGCTGAATAATAAATCTAAACAATTATAAGAGTTGGGCCGGTTACAATTAATATAAGAGTTGGGCCGGTTATTTAAAAGAAGATACCATACATGATTAAACCAGATATCGGCCCACCTGAATAGGTTATATAAAGGCCCTATACGTGTAAGCTGGTTATCGGCCCAATGCTCATGAATTAGTGTTCGGCCCAATTCACATGTGAGGGTTCAAGTTAATACGTACAATGAAATAGTGTATAATAAAATAAAACGATGAGGCTCTTAAGATTGTTAAGACAACGATGCTAACCTATAAGGTTCGGTAAGGTTCGGGTTGTCACATCATCCCCAACTTGAAAGAAATTTCGTCCCGAAATTTAGCAAACGGTCACTGAGGAAGCTAGTGTTGTTAAGCGTTTTCGCGGGGTGTCACATCATCCCCCTGTTGGTTTGGAATTTCGTCCCGAAATTCCGCAGAACGATAAGAATGAGGTCGATAGAAAAGGTCTGATTAGCAAGAACAAGATTGCAACCCCAAACTATGTGTGTGGCCTCTCGACTTTTACCGCTTGCTAGTTCTACTATGTGCTTGGTGTTTAAAAGTGTTGGGGTACGATTTAAGCATTTGACTTACTCTTAAAGACTCGAAACTAGTATCGGCACTCGAATAAATTAAAACAATAACCTAAAAGTCGTCAAGTAGAAACTCACCCTGACCGATCACGAAGACACGTCCCCTAGCACCATTGTCGTCGTTGTTATCCCCATTGTTATTGCCGTTGCCCTGATTGTTGTTGTTGCGGTTCTGGTTCAATTGAGGGCAATCCCGCTTGAAGTGACCTTCAGCCCCACACTGGAAACATCCCTGGTTTCCACGCTGTGGCTGCTGCTGCTGCTGGTTCTGGTTCTGTGGAGCTGGTTGCTGAGGCTGCTGATTCTGATTCGCCGGCCGTGGGCTCCTACAGTCTTTGGCCTCGTGACCCATCTTAAGACACCTTTGACAACGACCCTTGTTACATGGGCCATGGTGATGCCTGTTGCAGTTGTGGCACCTAGGTTGACTACCCTGATATCTCCTCTGTCTGTGACCACCAGAGGATTGCTGACTAGGACTCTGATAGTGATCGATCTTCTGCTGCTGAGCTTGTGGCTGAACAGATGCTGAACTTTTGCTAAAATCTCCATCCCATTTTCTTTTGCCATCACTAGAAGTAGCAGGAGTAGCTGAAGTAGTGACTGTAGCAGTAGCGTTGACACGCTTAGGCAGTCTGTTCTGGTCCACTGCCTGGTCGGTGATGCGATGAGCGAGACGCTGGATTTCCTGAATGTTTTCGAGATTAGCCGAAGTAACATGGCTCTGGATTTCTGGTGCCAACCCCTTGAGATACATCTCGATACGCTTGTATGGAGGGTCCACCATAGTTGGACACAGCACGGCCAGCTCATTCGACCGCTTAGTATACGCTTCGATTTCCGATCCCACCATCTTCAGATTATAGAGCTCATCCTCCAACTTATGAATATCCTCGCGAGTGCAATACTCACGCTTGATGAGTTCCTTGAAGTCGTTCCATGGGGTGGCGTTAGCAGCTGCCAACCCTAAGATTTGGACTTGGGCGTTCCACCAAGTCAGTGCTATTCCCTCCAGGGTGCCAGTAGCAAACTTGACCTTGCGAGCCTCAGGGCACTCGCACATTTCGAATACCGATTCTAGCTTTTCAAACCAATGGAGGAGTCCAACTGCTCCCTCCGTGCCACTGAAGGAATTTGGACGACAGTCCATGAAATTCTTGAAGGTACACACAGGTTGTTGCTGAGCGGGTTGACCTGCTTGAGCGGCTGCAACTGCCGTAGCAATGAGAGCCTCTAGCTGGGCTTGTGTCATGTTAACTCGTCCAGACATGATCTTCATTGTAAAAAGGTAGCGTAGGTAAGAATGGTTCGCGAATAGGGCGATGACAGAAAAGTATGAGCATGTAGGGATTCTCGTGCTATAGTATCGTGTGTATCTAAGCGTAACGCGAGCAAAGTTCTAAACAGTTCTAGCAAACAGGCAATAACATAAACCTTATTACCTAAGATGTCGAGTCTTGCACGTGGAGCGAAGCGTCGTTGTGGATCGTTGAGAGCACTGTACTGGTTATAGTCCGGTTTTAATAAAAACGTTTTCCCCTATTAAAACCAAGTTCTCTATAACCAATGGCTCTGATACCAATCTGTCACACCCCCAAAATCCACCCGCGGAGTACCACCGCTTGGAGGCGTGACATGACCAGGATCAAACCATCAATTATATCAAACATAGCATTTAATAAAAATCATAAGTATAATTGATGTCCAAAACCAAACGTTATATATATGTAGCGGAAGCATTAAATGTAAAACCCAAATCATAAGTATCAAAGTATGAATGTAAAAGTGTTTAATATGCATTCACATGTCCTTGTCCACAACGTCCCGCTTCTCCTTTGGTGCAAGCTCCAAATATACCTAAGGTCCTGCAAGGCATGCAGCAAATAATCAACAAACTAGTTGAGCGAGTTCACAGAAAGTAAGGTTCTAACATGCATAAGTATAGCTAGTGGGGGCTTCCCATGTTCATCCTGGTTAATGAGGGCTTCTCATTAACGGTACTTACTAGACTAACTTCCGACCATGTGTTCTTCTTTACCGAGAACAGGAAAACGTACGGGGTCGCGTAGGCTTTACGTGACGTGCCCTTCCCCGAGGACAGTGGTACGCGTGGGGCTACGTAGGCTTTACGCAGCGTGGCCTTCCGACCTGGAAGCCAGTGGATGGTATTGGGTTACGTAGGCTTTACGTAACGTGTCCTCCCGACCCGGGAGACATATGGCAAATATACTGGGTTACGTAGGCTTTACGTAACGTGTCCTGACTAACCTGAGGACGATGGTCTATAGTCTGGTATATGCGTAAGTACGAGTAACTCCTTTTATAATAACAAATCCAACCCAATTCCCAACCCGGGAATCCCATGCCTTGGCTGTGTGAACTCACCTTAGGTTTGCTCGGTAAGATTGTCTACTGAATTACCAGTTGATCAAATGCGTCCTACCATAGTTACCGGTAACGGTCAGTTTTATGTGCACATAGATTGCATATCACGTATACAATTAATTCCCGTATTTACCATCCACATAAAGCACATTTATTGTACATGTAACACACGCAACGTAATTCAAGTCATGATAGTTAAGCCTTTCATATAGCGTTGTCGAATACCCACTTAGCATGTAGTAACTTAGACACATTTCATACATACACACATACATAAGGTTACTTTTATACACTTCAAGCCCAATTAACATACATGTGCGGCCCGTATGGTTCCAGCCCGATGAAGTGTACAACCCAATTAAACATATGGCCAAATCAACCGTGCAGCCTGTTAACGTTTGTGAAATCTAAGTGACTTGGGCCCAACATGATTACCCGATTGATATGTGTTCCAATTCACAAAGTGCATTTAATTAAATAGTGTGAAATATACTCTTTATGTATCATATAGCCGAACACTTATTCAGCTTGTATTACCCCTAAATAGTCAACCAGGCTCCACCGAACTAATAAACACAGTTAGTCACATAATATAAACACAGTTAGTCACATAATGGCCCTTATAATTGTGGGCGGCCCAATCGGCCAATCCAAGTAAAACCCACCGCCCACTTAACCAATCCCTTCAATCCAGTTCATTACTTATAGTATACCATTATTAATAAACTGATGTTTGGAATAACTTTCCTTTCAAAACAACCTACTGGCCGACAATGATCATACAATGATCCATGTGATATGTGTATTAAATTTTAAGAATCAGTTTCATGTTCCATGCCCCTCATTGGACCATCGATCCACTACCCTCTATTAATACTTATTTATTTTTCCTTTAAAACTACATCAGTGGCCGACACCTCCAATTTCTTTCAGCCATGATTGGACCGAAAATACAAAGACTTCATTCAATTAGTGTAGCCATGATTAACATCATATAATTAATTTAGAACATGTGCATACTTCTGTTACTCAACTCACAAACAAACAAGATTCACATCACATAACATCATATAATTAATTTAGAACATGTGCATACTTCTGTTACTCAACTCACAAACAAACAAGATTCACATAACATACGAAGGAAATCACTAACCAAGAATCCGAAGGGGGAAAGGGTTTTCTGCTGCGTCCGTGGGTTAGAGAGAGAGAGAATACGCAGGTTAGGGAGAGAGAAGAGTAGAGTTTGTTATGGTTTTTAAACTAACCGGATTTGATTTAGAGGATGATACGTATTCATGTTTCTATAGGGATAAGGGTTGTTGGGCTGAATAATAAATCTAAACAATTATAAGAGTTGGGCCGGTTACAATTAATATAAGAGTTGGGCCGGTTATTTAAAAGAAGATACCATACATGATTAAACCAGATATCGGCCCACCTGAATAGGTTATATAAAGGCCCTATACGTGTAAGCTGGTTATCGGCCCAATGCTCATGAATTAGTGTTCGGCCCAATTCACATGTGAGGGTTCAAGTTAATACGTACAATGAAATAGTGTATAATAAAATAAAACGATGAGGCTCTTAAGATTGTTAAGACAACGATGCTAACCTATAAGGTTCGGTAAGGTTCGGGTTGTCACATCAGCTCAAATGGTAAGCTCCAATCAGGTGACACGAGGATCGGTGCACTCACTAACTTCTCCTTCAGAAACTCAAATGCTCGAAGGCACTCCTCGTCAAAGACGAAAGGAACGTCCTTCTCCAACAATCGCGTCATGGGGCGTGTGATTTTGGAAAAATCCCTAATAAAGCGCCTATAAAATCCCGCATGACCGAGAAAACTACGAACCGACTTGACACTAGTCGGCGGAGGAAGCTGGCTGATCGTGTCTATCTTCGCCCTATCAACTTCAATACCAGCTCTCGAAATCTTGTGCCCTAGCACAATCCCCTCAGTCACCATGAAGTGACACTTTTCCCAATTCAACATCAGCTTCGTCTCCACACATCTCTTCAACATCCTCTCAAGATTCATCAAACACTGATTGAAAGAACTACCGTACACTGAAAAATCATCCATAAATACCTCCATCGAGCTCTCGACCATGTCCTGAAAGATCACGATCAAACAACGCTGAAATGTAGCAGGAGCGTTACATAGACCAAATGGCATGCGTCGGTACGCGTACGTGCCATATGGACATGTAAAAGTGGTTTTCTCCTGATCCTCTGGTGCAATAGGAATCTGGAAATAACCCTAAAACCCGTCGAGAAAGCAATAGAACTGCTGACACGCGAGACGCTCAAGCATCTGATCAATGAATGGGAGTGGAAAATGATCCTTACGAGTGGCGTCATTTAACTTTCGATAGTCAATGCACACACGCCAACCCGTAACAGTACGAGACGGAATAAGCCCATTCTTCGCATTCAGAACAACCGTCATCCCCCCTTTCTTCGGGACGACCTGTGTAGGACACACCCAAGCTGAATCAGAAATAGGATAGATCAAACCAGACTCTAAAAGCTTCATCACTTCCTTCCTAACGACATCCTGCATATTCGGATTCAAACGACGTTGCGGCTGCACTACAGGCTTGTAAACATCCTCCATCAGAATGCGATGCGTGCAAAAAGTAGGGCTGATGCCCTTGATATCAGATAGCCTCCAGGCAATCGCATCACTGTGCTCCCTCAACACCTCAATCAACCTCACTTTCTCCTCCTCTGTCAACTTCGAAGATATGATGACATGCATGTTCGGCTTCTCTCCTAGAAATGCATACTCAAGGTGTGATGGAAGAACCTTAAGTTCTAAAGGCGGTGAAATCTCTACAGGAGTACTCGCATCACTAATCGCATCGAGCTCTAACGGCTCAGGAACACACATCTCATCACTATCATCCGACTGCTCCTCCTCAACTTCTTCAACCTCCTTCTCGTCATGCTCGTCAACAACTCCCTCGCCGACTAGATCAGCTCCACTGATGTACTCAAGACACGTGTCGACGCAAGATATGAATGAATTGAGAAAGTAAACGGAATGACACGGCCCACTATCATCATCACGACCGCCAGGATGCTGCATCGCTCTATCAATCTCAAATGTGACAATCTCGTCATCCGCACAAAGAGAAATCTTACCGTCAAAGACGTCGATGATCGCCTTTGCGGTTCGAAGGAATGCACGGCCCAGAATAATAGGAACTCTCTCATCGGCCTCCATGTCGAGCACAATGAAATCCACTAGGAACACAAACCTATCAACCTTCACCAACAAATTCTCTACTATCCCACGAGGATACTTGACTGATCGGTCAGCCAAGGATAATGACATGCGTGTGGGTGTAAGCTCTCCTAGACCAAGTCGGTCATACAACGAAAACGACATCAGATTGATGCTGGCCCCTAAATCGGCTAAGGCGTGAGCAGGGGTAACGGCTCCCCCGAAGAAACATGGAATCATGAAAGTACCAGGGTCGGTCAGTTTCTCTGGTAGCTTATTCAAGACTACCGCGAAACAACCCCCTGTCAACGGAATATTCGAAAGCTCACCGATTCTCTCCTTACGCTTCAAAAGATCTTTGAGAAATTTCGCATACTTGGGCATAGACTGAAGCGCCTCGATGAACGGAAGATTGACATCTCGAGGAATTTCCCGTACTCCTGAGCATATTTCTGCTGCCTGGCACGGGCGGGGAACAGAAGGCGAGAATAATCAATCACCGGTGCCGGCCGAACCTTCGTCGGCTGCTTCTCCACTTTCTTCTCTACTGGCGACTCCTCGGCGTGTGCGGTACTTGCTGGGGCTAGCCTCGTGTGCACCTTGCCTGGAGCCTCCATCTCGATCTCCTCATCGACTTCATCCTCTTTCTCTTCCTCAACTCTCTTTCCCACAACCTCTCCGAAACTCTTCCCACTACGGGTCGTAATAGCCTTCGATGACTGATTCGCGGGATTCGTGAAAGTGTTTCCCGAAAACTGACCCGGCGGGTGCTCTTGCAACTGCTTAGCAAGTCCACCTACTGTTCTCTGAAGATCGAGAAGAGTGGCCTGCTGACTCTTGAGCTGGAGTTCGTGATTTTTATTAGTCTGCTCCTGACTTTTAAAGAACGCCTGATTTTGCGTCATCATCTGAGCGAACATCTCCTCCAACCTGCTCAGACTACCCTCAGGAGCCTTTCCACTACCTTGACTCTCCTGAGTCGATCCTCCACTCGCAAACTGCTCACTCGAACCTGACCCGCTAAACGGCCCTGAACCAGAACTCGTGTAAATACCGGGCCCTCTACTCTGATACTGACCAGATGGAAATCCAGGAGGATTTCCAGACGAACGATAACCACTCGCATTACCACTACCGCGCCAGCTGGAGTTGGAATTATTGAACGGATTCGTGGGACCCCTAGACTGACCGGCTATGTACTCCACCTGCTCAAGAGTAAGGGTAGGACAATCGATAGTATCATTACCTCCTCGACAAACCTCACACCTATCAACTTTCTTCTTTATCTCGCTCAACTCCTGCCTCATCTCCTGCCTCAAACTCTCGACTACAGCAGCTACCGATGGATCCAAGCTAACTTGGTTTACCCCTCGACCGGCCGAGGTGGTACGCACAGGAATAGAAGTCCTGCTGGTAGTGCTGTAGTCCATATCAGAGTGGGCAAAGCTCTCAAACAAGTCATCGCACTCAGCCACCGTCTTCTTTCCCATAAGCTGACCTCCTGCTGAAGTATCAAAGCGAGCTCTAATCTCGGGAGTAAGACCATTGTAGAATTTCTCGACTAATGCCCAATCGGATAGATAGACCATGCTGAGAACAACGGGATATCAGGGTCTGAAAACGCTCCCAAGCTAAGTGATACGGCTCATCCGGCTCCATACGAAAGGAGTGAATCTGGTCACGAAGGCGAGACGCCTTGGCTGGCGGAAAGTACTTGGCTAAGAATGCATCGCAAAGACCTGCCCAAGTAGTAAAGGTGCCAGCTGGCTGGGAATCGAACCAGACGGCTGCGCGTCCAGCGAGTGAGAACGGGAAAACCTGAAGATACCTAGCATCAAGATTGACACCCTCAATGGAGAAGGTGCTGCAGAGACCAGTGATGCGATTGATATGAGCGGGGGCATCCTCGTCGTCACGACCATGGAACTGGCAAGAATTTGTGATGACGGTCATAATGTCGCCTGATCATAGACTGTCCTACGGGCCATTTGAGCTACGGGCGATGGACTAGATGGACGGGTGGGTGGCGGAGAATTGTGGGGTGAAGACTTTGGTGTAAAATCGAACGCGGGTGTGAAATGTGAAGACGAAGTAGAGCTAGAAGCACTTACCTCGGACGCGGAAGACGAGAAGGATGACTTGAGTGTAAACGGAAGCGGCGGCGGTCCCTGCGAGCGCGTATGGGGCATCCACTGCAACAACCGAAAACAACCAAGTAAGAAGACTCTAAAAAATGACTCAACTAACTATAAAAGACACTAAATTACTTAGACACCTACGACTCAAACAAAATAAACAACTAGCACGTACTATGTCAAGTAAGTCCAAACAAAGTAATCAACGCAATCGCCAAGAGTCCCCGGCAACGGCGCCAAAAACTTGATATGCTGAAAATGGGTTAATTAAGAACAACTAAAATTACCCTAATTCTAGACTCTCTGAGCTTTAAATTTATAAAACTAAGACTCGATCTAAACCCTAAACCACACAACCGGCAAGTGAACCGATCAATGTAGTAAAGCTAAAGCAAGTCCGAGTATCGAACCCACGAGACTCTACTGATTACGCTATGACTCTATCTAGACTAAGACTGACACGACATAACTAAATTGTTTATTAATTGGGGGGGGGGGTTTCTGAATATCCTAAAATTATAATTAAAAGTCAACTAAATTAACTAAACGAACTAGACACGAACTCACACGAAGGCTGAACTCAAGGATGATGAAGGAACTACCTAGACAGGAATCCTGATTGCTTTTAGTTATGATTATAATTGGAAGTTGTCTGCTATGGAACCGGGATCTTAAAATTCTCACCTCTCGGGAAATCTAAGGACCCCTAACCCTTTTCAAGAGCACACGAAGATCCCCTAAAGGTTGTTAAATTACCGGTTATTAGACTCCTTTACAAGACATCTAAGGGGTTTATAAAAGTATCCTACAAGGTTCACTCCCTTACGAGACCTAAACCTAGGATAGGTTTGTTTTCTCAGCTAGACTTGCTAGACAGCAGCCAAAAGGTTAACTTCCTAAGAAGGACCCACCTTGCGGTTTAAACACTTAGACCTAGCAATAATCTCGCACCTTACAACTATTGACGATTAGTAGAACACTTGATTTTATAAAAATACCAATTATTACTTCTAAGGTTTATCGGCCGATTTAACCCTAAAGATTCAAGATTTATTACGTGATATAGACAGTCACCAAAATCTAAAACCTAGCACGATTCTATTATGTGATAAAGACCGTCACCAAGATTCATGCGAAGCAATAATCAATAATTAAACAACATCAAGCACGCAAACACATCTAACTGATAGAACAAACCGTTTACAATTTATAAACTATCCATAGCATTCAAAAATCCAAGAATAATCAAAACATATGCAATCATTCAACCATGTCTAGGTAGTAACAAGAAATCTAGCCGCTAAACATGTTCAAGAATACGATAATAAACTTGTTTAAATCTGAATTCATCATTAAAAATCAAGAACAAGCAAACCGAATGATAAACAAGAAGAGATGACCCGAATATCTTCCAATCCGAATGCTCCTGAGCTCTTTACGATGATTCTTCACGACCCAAACCTTCAAAACCTTTGAAATCAGTCTCCAAGTTCGCCTCTAATGTCCCAAGTTCGTTCATATCCTCGGCTGTTGATGATGATGATGTTTTTATAACCTTCAAAACCCTACTAGCCGTTTGCTGTTGATTGGGTTGCACGTTTGAACGGTTCTCGCGGCCCGCGTAATACATAAGTTGGAGTTAACGCGGCCCGCTTCAATATCATCATCCGGAAATCCAACTATAAACTCTCGCGGCCCGCGTAAATGTTTAGGCTAAGTTGATGCGGCCCGCGCGGGTATCCAAATCCTGAATTTTTCTTTTAAGTTAACGCGGGGCGCGTAAATGTGCATGTAAGTTTACGCGGCCCGCCTGGAAGCTCCAGAACTGAATTTTCGCTTCGTTTCTGCTCCCGAATCCTCGATTTCCGTTCCAGCCTCTCGCCTTTCCAGATTTTAACTCGTTTTTGCTCCTTTTGGCTGTAAAGACCTGGAAAACACAAAATATCAAAAGTATATACATCTACGCTAAAAACGGGCAAAACAACTATCTAACGACTAAAACCGGACGCGAATAAAGATGTATTTTACAATACATCACCCGTCCAGGCAAGGGTCACACCTCCTAAACCTGGATGACATCATTATTCCCTACGCAGCTTGACACGATTGCACACTTCGCCAGATCCACTAATTTCCTGAAATACACGTAGTTTGAAAAATCAACAAAAGTTGAGCCAGTTCATGTAAAAGTGAGTATGTATAAACCTTTCATGTATGAATAAAAGTCCCTGGTATGTAGCAATAAGGAAAAAGAGATCACCAATGGGTTGCAAAGCCACTGGTATATGTGAGAAGGTGCAGGAAAAACTCAAACCTAGCAAATTTGTTACCGGGCTTCGGCGGTAAGACACAGTCACCTCTATGGGCCGCCCCAGCCTCATGGGTGTAGGCTTGCTACACCCAAATAGATCTATCACTCTTGTGTCCCTCGGTCCTAACAACGAGGATTAATGGCCTTAAGTGTTGTACCCACCCCTCACATGATCTAGTAGTAAAACCCTCCCTACGCTAACCATACCATGTAAATAAATGTTTGTAATAATTGTCGCATGTATTTCACCCCCGAAGTATAAAACTGAAAACAGTAAAGAGAAAAGGGGGACATGAACTCACAGAAGTGCGTCTCCTAAAATAGAATCGTCAATCCAAACCCGATCTGCTACGCGACGACCTACACGTGCTAATGCCTATTAGACGGATGGGCCGTGCCTTGGCTTAGGGTTTAGTGTTTTGAATTGCGTTACTTTGATATTATCCCAAGCTTGTTTTTAGGAAAAAATAGTTAGGCAACTATTTTGTATCCACACTTCTCAAGTACTTTATATTTGTATTTCCTTCCCAAGGATGGGGGTATTTATACATGCACACTTGTAATTCCGAGAGATATATTTTAAGTCCCACTTAGAAAAATATATATTTAAATTATTTGTCTAAAACATCTTAATTCAAAATATATATATTTTTCCCAAAAATATTATATTTTACTTCATAAATTTTCCAAAATAATATTTTACCAAAAATGTCCGATTATTCGGTTGGATACCGTTCCGTTAAAGTGTTTAATTATTCCTTATAGTGTCTTTTATATATATTTTTGTATCACAATTAATCCCCTGCACTTAGGAAAGTATACAGGACCATTCTGCCATATTTTTGCACTTTACTAGTACTTTAAAATGCTGAATGTTATTAATGAGTGCAGAATTCTGCATTTAAAGTGTGTTTTAGGCACTTCCCGGCACTGTAACTATCACCTAGTGACGCAGTTTTATGGTCCTCACTTCCCTACACTCCCTACTAGTGTAGTATCCTATCTCTGGCTCATACTGGGCCTTAACAACACTGTCTGTCTATTGCTGGCATTGTCAGCATATTTCTGAATTATCCGTTCAGTGTGCTAACTGTGCTTTGTGCATCAAGTATGTCACTAAAGTTTGTGTGTAATATATAGAGTGACAGTATGAAATATGATGCATATGTATGTATGATGCAGAAATCATAAAGCAGTTTAGGTTGTCAGTTGTAATCAAGCACAGTCATTAAGCACATAATTAAAAATAATTAATTGTACAGTACCTGTAATTCTGAGGGTTGTCACATTCTCCCCCCGTTAGGAAAATTTCGTCCCGAAATTTTAGGTTCTGCTTCTAGTTGCAGGGGTCTTGGGGAATAAATGTGGGTATTTTTCCTTCATTCGGTCCTCACATTCCCATGTGAATTCTGGTCTGTGTCTTGCATTCCATCGAACTTTGACGAGCTTGACACTACTCCGGCGTGTCTTGTTAACTTTCCAATCCGTAACCTCAACTGGTTCTTCAATAAAGTGGAGTGTGTCGTCGATATGAACTTCGTCGGCAGGAATGACAACTGTCTCTTGGGTTGGACTATTTTTCAAGTTTGATACATGGAATGTATCGTGAACGCCATTAAGTTCAGCAGGTAAATCCAACTTGTATGCTACCAGACCAATTCGTTCCAGAATTCTGAATGGACCAATGTATCTGGGATTTAACTTCCCACGCTTCCCAAAGCGTGCCACACCCCTCCAGGATGAAACCTTCAATAACATCATATCTCCTACCTCAAATTCCAGAGGTTTCCTTCTTCGGTCCGCATAAAACTTTTGTCGATCGCGAGCCGCCTTGATGCGCTCTCGGATCTGTGCAATCTTGTCTGTCATTTCCTGGACTAATTCCGGACCAACTAGTTGTCTATCACCCCCGTCAGCCCAACAAATCGGTGATCGACATTTGCGTCCATAAAGAGCTTCGTACGGTGCGGCTTGAATACTTGCATGATAACTGTTATTGTATAAAAATTCAACCAATGGTAGGTGAGTGTCCCAGCTTCCACCTAAGTCCATTACACAAGCTCGCAACATGTCCTCTAATGTCTGAATTGTTCTTTCACTCTGTCCATCAGTTTGCGGGTGAAATGTTGTACTCAGATTCAACTGAGAACCAAACGCTTCTTGAAAGGACTGCCAAATCCTTGACATGAATCTTCCATCCCTATCTGAGATGATTGAGAGAGGCACTCCATGACGTGCAACAATATCTCTCATGTATATCTCAGCTAGTTTACTCGTGTTGTCTTTTTCCCTAATTGGCAGGAAGTGCGCAGACTTTGTTAAACGGTCTACTATTACCCAAATCGTATCGTGACCTTTGGGCGTCCTTGGCAATTTCGTTATGAAATCCATTGAAATTTGTTCCCATTTCCATTTGGGTATTTCAGGTTGCTGTAGAAGACCTGAAGGCTTCTGGTATTCGGCTTTCACTTTGGCGCAAGTTAAACATTTACCAACGTATACCGCAACATCGCCTTTCATTCTTGGCCACCAATAGAAATCCATAAGGTCTTGGTACATTTTATCCGCACCGGGATGAATCGAGTACCGTGACTTGTAAGCCTCATCGAAAATAACCTTTCTCAATCCACCAAACAGAGGAACCCAAATTCGTTTCATGAAACATAAAGTTCCTTCCTCGTTTGGTACCAACTGCTTCTCCATCCCATGGAGATACTCGTCCTCAATATTCCTTTCTTTGAGAGCTTCTCTCTGCGCGGCACGAATGCGCAATGAGAGGTCTGTCTGGACAATCATTTCCAAAGCCCTAACCCTTATGGGCTTGATCCTTTCCTTTCGACTTAGGGCATCGGCGACCACATTCACCTTCCCTGGATGATACTTGATCTCACAATCGTAATCATTCAACAGTTCTACCCAGCGTCTTTGCCTCATATTAAGCTCCTTTTGGTTGAAGATATGTTGCAGGCTCTTGTGATCAGTGAAGATCGTACATCGCGTACCGTATAAGTAATGTCGCCAGATCTTTAAAGCAAACACCACTGCGCCTAATTCCAGATCATGCGTGGTGTAATTTTTCTCGTGGACCTTTAGCTGGCGAGAAGCATATGCTATAACTTTCTGACGCTGTATTAGCACGCAACCCAAACCCTGACGCGAGGCGTCACAATATACCACGAAGTCGTCTGTGCCTTCGGGTAGAGATAAGATTGGTGTGTCACAAAGCTTGTTCTTCATCAACTGAAACGCTTCTTCTTGTTTGACTCCCTAATCAAACTTCTTGTCTTTCTGGGTAAGGGAAGTCAAAGGTTGAGCTATTTTTGAGAAATCCTCAATGAACCTTCGATAGTAACCAGCCAAACCTAAGAACTGTCGGATCTCGGTTGGTGTCTTTGGAGTCTCCCAATTCTTTATCGCTTCGATCTTTGTGGGATCCACATGAATTCCATTTCCATTAACCACATGTCCAAGAAATTGGACTTCGCGTAACCAGAACTCGCACTTCGAGAACTTGGCATACAACTTCTCCTTTTTAAGTAGCTCCAAAATAGCTCTTAAATGTTGTTCGTGCTCATCCTTCGTCTTCGAGTAGATCAAAATGTCATCAATGAACACAATCACGAACTTGTCGAGGTACGGCTTACAAACTCTGTTCATCAAATCCATAAAAACGGCTGGCGCGTTTGTCAACCCAAACGGCATTACCAGAAACTCGTAATGTCCACATCGAGTTCTTAAAGCAGTCTTGGGAATACTTTCCTCTTGGATTCTCAACTGATGATATCCTGATCGTAAATCGATCTTTGAGTAGAAACTTAAACCTTGCAACTGGTCAAATAGGTCATCAATTCTCGGCAGTGGATATCTCTTCTTGATTGTCAACTTGTTTAATTCTCGGTAGTCAAGACACATGCGAAAACTACCATCCTTCTTCTTGACAAACAAAACTGGAGCTCCCTAAGGTGAGAAGCTTGGTCTGATGAATCCCTTGTCTAACAGCTCCTGGAGTTGCGTTGACAACTCCTCCAAAGGCGCAAGCCGGTAGGGTGCCTTAGCCACAGGCGCGGCGCCTGGAACTAAGTCAATGTGGAACTCGACTTGTCTTTGGGGCGGTAATCCTGGCAAGTCTTCTGGAAAGACTTCAGGATATTCTTTTACGACTGGAATGTCTTCGATCTTTGGCTCAGCAGCTTCTTTATCCACGCTATGTGCCAAGAAGGCAACACATCCCTTCTGTAAACACTTTCGAGCCTTCAGACAACTAATGATTCTCAGAGGCGTATCGCGCTTCTCTCCATGAACCACAATCATCTCTCCATCTTCTATCGGGATGCGGATGGTCTTCTCGTGACAAACAATCTCGGCTTTGTTGCTTGACAACCAATCCATCCCTACTACCACATCGAAACTTCCCAACTTGACTGGTAGTAGATCCAAAGTGAACTCGCGTTCTCCCAGCTCAATTACGCATCCTCTGATGACTTCATTGGTTTCAACTAGCTTTCCATTAGCCAGTTCAATTGAGTACGGGATATCTAACTTACTAGCAGTTAACCCAAGCATATCCTTAAATTCTAACGATACAAAGCTATAGTCGGCACCAGTATCAAACAGAACATATGCAAAGCGTTGGTTTATAGGGAACGTACCAGTGACAACGTTTGGATCCTGGCGCGCTTCCCTTGCTCCAATGTTGAACACTCTCCCACAGGCTTGATTCAGTTTCGGGCATTCCCTCTTAAAGTGCCCGATGTCTCCACAGTTAAAACACCCTGGTCCTCGACCATTTCCATTTCCACCTTGAGTGTTATTTTGGTTGTGATTTCCACTCCCAGCTTGGTTCGCAACATTCCCACGATTTTCATTTCCGCCATTTCCTCCTTGTTGGTGGTTTCCATTTCCATTCCCATAACCTCGATTACCATCACGCCCAGCACCAGTTCCGGCCCAACACGTATCCTTTGAGTGGTTGTTCCTTCCACATGACTCGCATTTCCTCAATCTGCACTGGCCAGAATGATGGTGCTGGCACGTATCACACTTGGGCAGAGTGCCCATGTAACCCTTCCCTTTGTTTTTGACATCGGTTGTGGCTCTGGCCGGTGTGCTCGACTCGCCCTTCTTGTTCACATTACTGGTACCTTACTTGAAGTTGGAAAATTTCCGTTTGTTTTCACCAGACGACTCCACATGAGTCTCTTTCTTCTTTAGTTCAGATACTGAAAACTTGTTCAATCTAATAGCTTCCTCGGTAAGTGCCACACTGAGATCAATGGCTTCCGTGATCGTTGCAGGCTTGGATGTGGTAACCATGCTCATGAAATATGATGCATATGTATGTATGATGCAGAAATCATAAAGCAGTTTAGGTTGTCAGTTGTAATCAAGCACAGTCATTAAGCACATAATTAAAATTAATTAATTGTACAGTACCTGTAATTGTGAGGGTTGTCACAATTTTCAGGGTCCAAAGTGTAACTTATAGTGTCAACACGTGTAAACAAGTGGGAACACAAGTATTTAATTAGTTTCAAGCCAGGCCTTTCACCCATACTCATTCAAAAATGGGGGAGTTTACTTATCCATTTCGAGGCGTAGTTAAAACGCCATAACAAATAAAAAAAACTATATTTTCAGGGTCCAAAGTGTAACTTATAGTGTGAACAAGTGTAAACAAGTGTGAACACAAGTATTTAAAGCCAGCTCCTAGTTAAAACGCCATAACAAAAAAGAGAGCTATATTTTTAGGGTCCAAAGTATAACTTATAGTGTGAACAAGTGTAAACAAAATACCTAGTTAAAACGCCATAAAAACACCTAGTTCAGAAAAACGCCATGAAAATACCTAGTCTAAAACGCCATAAAACACCCAGTTCAGAAAAACGCCATAAAACCCAGTTAATTTTTTTCGAAAAGTATATCAATAGTATACTCATTGGAAAGATTAAAAAAACGCTGAGTTTTATGGTGTAATTTTTTTCGAAAAATAATCACGTATAAAAAAGTTATTGTCGTTTAAATATGATGGGGGAAATGGCATGTGATTATCATGTGCACCTTTGTTTGGATCTTCCTATTTTACCCCTCCTGGTAGTTCCAAGACCCCTATTATTTACAAAAATGCCACCGCATCAATCTCAGCCACAAACCACTAAGATCTTGTGGCTGAAAATCGTTCTCACCGTTCTCACACTTTGAGGCGTTCTCTCCTGATCCAGTTTATATATATATATATATATATATATATATATATATATATATAGGGTAGGGTTCTAGAGTGAACACTAGGTTGAGAGTGAACTGTGTGAACTAATCTGTGCCATGGGATTACATCATCTAGAGATTTTTAAACAATGGCAAGATTGTAATTATAATGTTGTAACTTCCCTTTATAATAATTGACAGAAGGGTATTTGCGTCTTTTGTAAATTGCATTTATTAAACAATATAATTAGCATCCCTAAAATCTCGCTAGTTTCCATATGTACAAGATACACAGTTGTTAGTGTGTACACATGTGTACAGTATCGCTAGTATCAGTTTATACAAGATACACATATGTTAGTTTATACACATGTGTACAGTCTCGTTAACTATCAGTTTATACAAGTTACACAGCTGTTAGTTTATACACATGTGTACAGTCTCGTTAACTATCAGTTTATACAAGATACACAACGGTTTGTTTAAAAAAAATACACATGTGTACAGTCTTTTATACATCTGTATATTGTATTCAGAAATGGTTATATATATGTGTATATTAACAACATATAGTATATTATGCATGCATACGAGTAGATTCTTATAAAAATTATGAAATTAATGAAAACGAAACATATCACATGTATGCAAAAATAAATAACTTCATCATATATTAAAAAAAAGTTAAAGCCCAAAATAATTACAATTTCAATCTCAGATAAATGATAAATTTTTCAATATTTATTGAAAATTATAAAAAAGTTAAAAACAATATATTATGATATCTACATAAACGGATAATAAAAGAAAAACAATATTCAAGTTAGAATTACACAAAATCTATGGATAAAGAAATGATGGAGAAATAATTAAAAATAAGAGAGAGAGAGAGAAAGATAGTTAAGAGATAAGAAAATTAAGGGATTTTAATTAAATATAGTTGTCTAATGTCAATCTTACCATTTTAATCGAAAAAATGATCAAGGGCCAAGATCAGTTCACTCTCAACAGTTGTTCACTCTTGAACCTAATCATATATATATATATATATATATATATATATATATATATATATATATATATATATATATATAGAGAGAGAGAGAGAGAGAGAGAGAGAGAGGTAGAGTTTCCTGTTAAAAAAAGGTTTTTTGTGAGAAAGGTAAGAAAGAATCAACACCATTAGATTTTTAATCTAATGGTTGAGATCATAATGGCAAAATTGTAAATAATTTTTACTATTAAACATATTAATTTTCTAGATTAAGGGTATATAGGTAAATTTAATATTTTTAAATTAAGAAACTAACATTAATGCACATGTAACTTCCCCCCGTCTTTTTTAAACGTCAATAACTTTTTATACGTAACTTTAAAAAAAAATTACATAATAATAACGAGCGTTTTTTTATCTTTAATATGAGTACCATATTGCTATACTTATATAGAGAAAAAAATATGTTTCGATCAAATGTTTAGTCCATGAGTGGTGTTATATACTTACTGAATATTGTTATATACTTACTGAATGGTGTTATGTACTTACTGAATGGTGTTATATACTTGCAGAATGGTGATACTGAATAGTGTTATATACTTACTGAATGGTGTTATATACTTACTAAATGGTGTTATATACTTGTTGAATGAGGTTATATACTTGCTTAATGGGGTTATATACTTGCTGAATGGTGTTATATAGTTGCTGAATGGTGTTATATACTTGCTGAATAGTGTTATATACTTGCTGAATGGTGTTATATACTTGCTTAATGATGTTATATACTTGCTGAATGGTGTTATATACTTGCTGAATGGTGTTATATACTTGCTGAATGGTGTTATATAGACTTGCTGAATGGTGTTTATAGAGATCTTTTAAGAAAAATCCAGTTCCTATAATTAAGGTGGCGGTTATGGGAAGTTTTAATTAATTGAATTAATGATAAAATTACTTGTTTACCCTTTTGAATAAATTTAAATTTATGACACATGTCATCTCCACAATATTTCTCACCTTTCTCACACTTTTAACTTTTTTTACAATAACCTTACCCTATATATATATATATATATATAGGACAAAGATCCGTTGGGAACCACCCTTTATTACGAGAACCGCGAGAATCAATGTGAACACAAACAAAAATACCTAAAAATAGCTAAAAACCACACAAATTTTTTTTAATATATTTTTGTAAAAAAATCGCTACTTTTAGTAGCCAATTTTTATTTTAAATTAAAAAAAATTGCTACTAAAAGTAGAGATTTTAACTTAAAAATATTAAAAAAAATTGTGTGTGTGTTTTTTTTTATTTTAAATTTTTTTTTATTTTTTTAGATTTTTTGGGGGTTTAGTTTTTAGCATTTTAGCTTGGGGAAGGGGGAGGGGGGTTAGTTTTTTGGGGGGGTGAGGGAGGGGGGTTTAGGTTTTTTTTTTTTTTTGGAGCGGGGGGGGGGGGTTAGGTTTTTTTAGCTATTTTAGGTTGTGTTCACATTGGTTCTCGCAATAAAGGTGGTTCTCGCATGAAACTTACCCTCCATATATATATATATATATATATTTATATATATATATATATATATATTTGAAATGAACAGATTATTTGAAATAATAGAATAGAATATAATTTTGTCTTGACACGTGATGTATAATTTTTTTTGGGAAAACCACGAAAATAGCCAAATCAACGCCGTCTTTTCCAATTTGGCCAATTGACACCCCTCACCAAGCCGTTTCCCCATGCTGAAACGGCACAAGATTTTCTTTTAATGGCCAGCCAACCCTTGAGTGCCACGTGTCCGACAAAGCCTGTAACGGCTTGAGGATGTTGCAGTCCACGCCACGTGTCCGACCAATGTTAAAAGATCATAGCCAAGTCGTTACAATCGGCTCATGTTGAAGGAACTTAGCCGAGTTCCTTCAGTGAGCCAAGCCGTGTGCTTGGGTTGGAACCGAGCCGTTACCGTACGCACGTGGACCCCACTGCTGCCAGCCAAGGCGTTTCGCCCCATTGTTTGTGCCGGCTCAACTGCTCCGAGCCGTTTCAGCTGGCTCCGAGCCGTTTCAATGCTTTAGTTTATAGATTTATATTTGTCTATTTTTTTCTGTTTGTTTGTGCAACAGATTCATCTAAAGTTATCAAAACATTTAGCTTTTGTAGAAGGAACTTACCAACTTAAAATTATGAAGATTCATATGGTTGTATACAGCGGCGGAAAGTGAGAAATCGTTAACGGAAAGTTGGAGTATGTTGTTGATGCTGATTCAAGTAGACGAGGTTTAGAAATGTGACAACCCTCACAAAACCAGGTATCCGTACGACTTAATTAGCTATTAACTGTTGCCTAATTACTGTGCTTAACTGAGATTTCTGATAAACTGCTACTTGATTGTTGATACATGTACATGTCTGCATCATACTTTGATTTTTCCTGTCACTACATTATTTATTTACTGAACTCTAGTGACAAACTTGATGCACAAAAAGCACAGTAGCACTAAACGGATACACAGTGAACATGCTGATATAACCAGCATCAGGCAAACACTGCCTCTAAAGGCCTGAATGAGCCAGAATTATTTTACTACACCCATAGTGTGTGTAAGGATACAAGGGTTGTATGATTACATCTCTAGGAATAAGATACAGAGATTTGGATGTGCCTAAAACATACTTTAAGCACGAAACACAGCACTTTTATCAACACACTAGCTTCTAGCTAATAAATAAAGTGCCAAAATATGAGGAATTATTCCTGACACTTTGCAGAATAAATTGTGTCGCTAAAAATATTATTTATGACGCTTAAAGGATATCTTAAGCACTTTAACGGATTACTATCCGACCGAACAACCGGACAATACCCGGAACATAAAAATATTGCCAAAATTAATATTGGTATTTTTCTGAGCCAGTTAGGGTCCCTGATTACCCTAACACCCGCTTTCTAATGCATTAAACAACTAACGGGGTTAGACCTCTCACTTAACGCACTTAACCAAACTGAACCGTAACTGAACGATTGGAAACGAACCGGATACCATTACATTCTAATGAAATCGGCCAACTAGTGGGACCCGGGGAGAGTACACCTTTGAATATTTAATTAGATTTCGCGAAGACCGAGACGACATTCTCTATAAATACCCTCACATCTCACACACACAAACACACACACTTCACAAAACTCTCTCTCTCCCTCCCCCTTGCTCCCTCTCGGCCGAACCACACACCCACACCCAACCATTTTTTGGTTCTTGATTCACCCATTCCAAGTCCATACAAGTGTCGGGGATCACGTACAACGAAGCTTGGAACAAACGGAACGCCAAGGACCTCTACCGTTTGCTTTTATCCACGCAGTTTTCGACTAGAATCTTCCCTAGCCCCGAGCTAGAGGTATAATGTTTAAAACTCATTGTTAGTCTTGTCTAAAGTGGTTAAAAGGATATTTGTCGGTTGAATGTCGGTAACCCGCTAAAAGAAACTTTAAAGTCTACTAAAATGCGTATATCGTTGGATAAAAGCTCATAACGCGTGTAAATGTTGTAGTATTTGAATATGTTGGTTAATATGGCCCGATCTACGATGTGGTGGCTCTCATCATCGTTTAACCCGACTTTGTTAGGATCACGTATCTTGACATACACTTGTTTCTTTGGTACAAGGGTTAAAAGGTGAAACTCCACCACACGGGAAACATGAACTTGTGTAAAAATGTTTTAACGTGAAAAATAGTATTTAAAACGAGCCGATCTACGTATGTACAAGTGGTATATTCGTAGGACCGGGTGTCGAGAAAATCATGTTTTATAAAAGTTGTATAACAGGTTAACAAATGTGATTTTTATGAACTACAAGTGTAGAAACACTTATAAAATGAAAGATCCGACAAAATAACAATTTTTATAAAAATTGTCGGAAGTTGTAAAGAGTGATTTGTTCCAAAAACGGGGTTTTTGCAAGACTAAACTATTTTATACATAGATCCACTAAATATAACGAGATCTACATAATAGTTTTAGAAAAACTACAAGTTCATGTAATATTGTGATTTTACACACTAGTCTACGAATTCGAAGTGTTGAAACTCGCTGATTATGTTGGAAATTGATTGATTGAAATAAAAGAAGTGTTTTTGTAAAAGAAAATGATACGCTTGAAAGCGTGGCCACCTCCAGTTACAGGGGAAACTCTGGCGAAATTTTCTAAAAATCTAACACTTAGAATTATTTACAAGTGTTAGACTACTTTGACATGTTTTCAAACTATATTTCGCCATGACTTTATTTATTAAACAATCGGAGGTGGGATTTTCACAAAACTAAACGTGATAAATATATATTCGGTAAATATATTTTGTCACAACACTGTTTATGATTATTTTGTGAAAATGTATAAATATTATTTTTAGAGTAAAAATAATATTTACTAACTTGTCAAACCCAAAATAATACCCAACGCTTATACGACAAGCATAAAAGTTACAACGGTAATTTCTATTACCACCTAATCATTAAAACGTAACTTACGCATTACGCGGAAATATTCACCGACACGTATGTTGTCAACGTATTATTTTGGAAAGTATTATGTAAAGAGAAAATATATTATTTTTGAGAAAAATAATTATATTTCGGAATGAGAAATAAAAATATATTAAGTGGGACTTAATGAGATAGTATAAATACACATGTATTTAAATCCCCCATCCTTGGGAAGGAAAGTAAAATACCAAGTATGTACACGAAACGGTTGTCTAACCGTCTCCTAAAAATATAAGTTATAAAGCTAAGGCACGGCCATCCGTCTAATAGAATTAGCACCTGTAGGTCGTTGCACAGCTTCGGATATTCGGATTACTTGGTAGAGATACGCATTCACTGTGAGTTCATGTCCCCCTTTTCTCTAACTGTTTTCAGTTTACTTAACTGCGGGGGTGAAATACATGTTACTATGATTTACGAGTACTTTACAGCGGTATGTTTAACGTAAGGAGGTGTTATACGATCATGTGAGTGGATAGGAACAACATGGGGCCATTAGTCCTCATGGAGGGACCGAGGGACAGGAGCGGTAGATCTATCTGGGTGTAGCGAGCCCAGCCCCCGGCCAAACTAGAAACGGACCGTGGGGTGACTTTGTCCACATACTTTGCCGTGGCATAAATCTGCTAGGTTTGAGTCTCCCTATTTGCACTACACATATGTCAGTGGCCTTGCAAACCATTGATGATCACAAGTCCTCTTACACTGCTACATACCACAACTATTTTTATACTCACAAAGGTTTTACATACTCACTTACGCATGAACTCGCTCAACATTATTGTTGATTTTTCAACTCACATGTATTTCAGGAAATTAAACGGATCTGGCACGGTATGGAACGTTTTCCGCTGCACTGGTCATGAAGTCATCAGGGTTTAGGGTTGTGTCTCTTACCTGGACAAGACACAATCCCTAAATCACGTTTATGTTTTGTTATAAGTTGTTATGTTTCTGAACAAGGTTATGGTTGCATGTTAAAAACAATGGTATTGTATTATGTTTTCAAAAACTTAATGGATGACTTGCATGGTTTTTTAAATTCATATAGCTTTGTTATGATTAAGCTATGGTATTAAGAAGTCACACAAATTAACCACGCTTCCGCAAAGCCAGGGTGTGACAGCTTGGTATCAGAGCTCTGATCATAGCGAACTAGGATTCTTTCTTGAGTCTAGACTATGATCACTAGGGCTCTCACGAAAACATTTTTCTGCATACCACTTAAGTCCAGATCCACAAACTTTTTACAAACAAATGTTGAGCACATATTATACATTATTTTAGGCTCAGTCTGGGAGGCTGAGGTTCAGGCTAGTGGGACTAGGAGTGTTGGCTAGTGGGACTAGGAGTGTTGGCTAGTGGGACTAGGAGTGTTGGCTAGTGAGACTAGGAAGGACAGTCTGAGAGGCTGGGAGGCTAGTGGGACTAGGAGTGTTGGCTAGTGAGACTAGGAAGGACAGTCTGAGAGGCTGGGAGGCTAGTGGGACTAGGAGTGTTGGCTAGTGAGACTAGGAAGGACAGTCTGAGAGGCTGGGAGGCTAGTGGGACTATGTGGATTATGTGATTATTATCTGGTAACTTATGTGACTATTTGATTTACTGATTTTCGTGCTTATTCTGTGATTGTGTTACAGACCCATGGATTCACCAGCTACAGGTGGATCAGATACCACTGGACCCCTACCGTTAGTGTCAGACGATGTTATGTCCTCGGAGCATGAGGTGCACACCTCAGACTATACTAGCACGGACGACGATGACTTTCGGCACCCTCTGGTAGAGATTCCGGCACCCATACCTTTTGCCTATGAGCCCATTGATGGCGACCCTGCTGAGTACCTCCCTATTGTTGCGATTCCGGCACCGATTCCTCTTGCTGCTTACCCTGCTTATGAGCTTATGCCAGACGCCGATGCCGACGGCGACATCGAGCTTTACGAGGACGAGCCATTTGAGGACGAGGATCCTGACGTAGCTCCTCTCCCTGCTGGCGATCTCTTGATGATAGCTGACGTTCCAGCTGGAGACTCGCCCATTCACTCACCAGTCCCGGACTCTTTAGAGTCTGTGGCATCTGTATCATCTCGTGGGGCGAGCGCGCAGCAGTTTATTCACGACTCAGACCCTGATCAGGCGTCTTCAGCTGCCCCTGTTCCGAGCTACGCGTTTGAGCATGACGAGATCGAGGATTCTGACCCTGTTTTCCCTTCAGGATTTGATCCTGACCATGATATCGAGTATATTCCTATGGATGAGCATATAGAGGACCCTGATGATCCTATCGATCCCATTGATCCAGACTTTGACTTTGATATGGCGTTCGACGACCCTGAGCCTGCCGTAGCCCCAGAGCAGGCAGCTGCTTTTGATCCTTTACCTGAGCATGACCCTGTTCATGCTGATTTTCCTCTTGAGCCTGTTGATGTTGATCCCCCTGTAGGTGTTCCTGTGATCGAGGGCGATCATGTTGCTGTTGATCCCATTGTTCCTTTACCCGTAGGTGACATACCTGCTGACCCTGTTATTGATCCTGTCGATCCTGTTATTGCACCTGTTGACCCCGTTATTGCTCCTATCGATCCTTTACCCATCGAGCCCGAGCACGCTCTCTTTGCTGAGCACATGGATCCTCCAGATGAGGAGGCACAGCACGGGTGGATACCGGCGGACGAGGATGTTCCACCGTTTCCCCCACATCACACTGGCACACATCATACTGAGTTCTCTTTTCAGATCCCACCGTTTATTCCTCCAGCGGGGCCTGGAGAGGGCTCTTCAGCCCACCCTTTCGGTCATGTACCGACGACCATGCCATTCATGCCTCAGATAGCATCTATCCCATCTTCTGTTGCACCTATCGATCTTACCAGCACGCCCTTACTTTGGTCATCTTCCTCACCGATGCCACCCACAGATCCATACCACCCATTTCATTTGGGCCATACTATTGAGGATCTTTTGATGTCGTTTGTACACCAGCACGAGTCTCATTCACAGCGACTCCAGGAGCTCGAGAGAGCTCAGTTGTCTTTTGGTCCATATCTTGGTCAGACATCTTCGTCATTTCAGCCTTTTCGATCATTTCCTCCTGACATTGCTGCCCGACTTTCGACCTTGGAGCAGCAGGTTGCGTCCATGATCCGTACTCAGCAGGCGATGGAGGAGGACTGGTACCACTTACGTCGCTTACTTTTTGCTCACTTTCCCCCTCCCCCACCCCCATCCGCATAGGGCTCATTGGTACTGTAGAGGTAGGCGATGGTGAGACGACCGCGATTGTGACTGCACAGATTTTTGGAGACCATCTGACGATACAGATTTTTGCTGATATTTGTTGTTGTACTGGTTGTATGTGACACTGATGTGATGTTGTTTTGACAGGGGTGATGTAGCCCCTATTTGATTTATGATTGTATGATACAGTGACGTGCTGACACACTTGCTACACTTTATGGTCTCGATATATATAACAATCGCCGTATTCTCACCATATCTGTTTCACTTGATTGCTTATTTATGTTTTGTGACATGGGATGTTGTGTAGATGATATTTGTGACATGGGATGTTGGGACATGGGATGTTGTGTGTGATATATTGATAACATGAGATGTTATATGCTATTACTATTACTATATACGTATGTTTATTATGGCCTAATCGACGTACGCATCTTTAGAAGATGGCACCAAGACGTCAACCGCAGCCGATGCCCACTACTCCTGAAGAACTACAGCAAGTCATTGCTGCCGCCATTGCTCAGTATGCTGCCTCGCAAGAAGGACCCAGCGGAAGCAACACGAACATCAACGGCAACCAAAATCCTCCACATGGGTGCACCTACAAACAATTCTTGGACTGTAAGCCCATCAACTTCGACGGCACAGGAGGTGCTGTTGCTTTCGTTCGCTGGGCAGAGAAGACTGATTCCACCATCCGCATGAGCAAATGTGCGCTCGACCAGCAGGTCACTTACATCTCAGGGCTGTTTCTAGACGGAGCCCTATCTTGGTGGAACTTACAAGTGCAAACACTAGGCGAAGCTGCCGCCTACGCCCTGACTTGGGCCGAATTGAAAGAGCTTATGCGCAAGAAGTATTGTTCCCGTGCAGAAATTCAAAGGTTGGAGACTGAATTTTGGCACCTAAAGATGGATGGACCGAAGGTTGCAGAGTACGTCCAGAGATTTCATGACCTTTCTCAAGTGGTTCCTTATATGGTCACGCCTGAATACAAGCGAATTGAGCGCTTCATTTGGGGGTTAGCTCCCCAAATCATTAGCATGGTGACCTCCGCCAGACCGGCAACTATTACGGAAGCCATTGATTTGAGCGTGGCTCTCACTGAGGAGGCAATTCGTTTAAACAAGTTTGATGAAGTCAAGGCGAAGAAGACAGAGACTCACGTTGAGTCCTCAGGAGACAACAAAAGGAAGTTTTCAAACTTCAAACAAGGTGTCAGTACGGCAGTAAAGAAAGGAAAATCAGCTGGTAGTACCAAGAAAGGAAAAGGGTACCAGGGCACCCAGCCCAAATGCAACAACTGCCAACGCCACCATGCGGGCAATTGTAACGTGAAAGTTTGTGAAACTTGTGGAAAACCGGGCCACTCAAAGGAATCATGTTGGGCTAGTACAGGCCGAGGAGGCCAGGGAGGAAATATGATTAGAAACGATAATCGTGGTGGTTTGGGAAATCGCCCACAAGGGAATAATCGAGGCTACAATGCAAATCAAGCCGGAACTGCCAATCAAAACAACCCACCAGTTGGGGGCGGTGCAGGAAGTGGAAAAAGATTAGGATGTTTTCATTGCGGTGACGTTGGGCACTTCAAGAAGGATTGCCCAGGATTGAACCAAGCCCGTGGAAGGGTGTTCCAGATCGGTGCACAGGATTGCCCAACGTTGTTACTGGTACGTTCCCTGTAAATCAACGTTATGCATCTGTTCTGTTTGATACTGGTGCCGACTATAGCTTCGTATCACTAGAATTTAAGAATATACTTGGGCTAGCCGCTAATAAGTTAGACATTCCCTACGTAATCGAATTGGCTAATGGAAAGTTGGTAGAAGCCAATGATGTGATCAGAGGCTGTGTGATTGAATTAGGAGAACGCGAGTTTACTCTAGATCTACTACCAGTCCAGTTGGGAAGCTTCGACGTGGTAGTAGGGATGGATTGGTTAACAAGAAACAAGGCTGAGATAGTGTGTCACGAAAAGGTTATTCGTATCCCGACCGGTGATGGTGAGACCATTGTTGTTCATGGAGAAAAGCGTGAGACGCCGTTAAGGATGATTAGTTGCCTGAAAGCAAGGAAGTGTTTGAGGAAAGGATGTGTTGCTTTTCTAGCACACATTGTGGATAAGAAGGCTGCTGAGCCGAAGATCGAAGACATCCCTGTCGTGAGGGAATACCCAGAAGTCTTTCCAGAAGACTTGCCTGGCTTGCCACCTCAAAGGCAAGTGGAGTTCCGCATCGACTTAGTACCAGGCGCCGCGCCTGTGGCTAAGGCACCATACAGACTTGCTCCGTCTGAGATGCAGGAATTGTCGACACAACTTCAAGAGTTGTTAGACAAGGGTTTTATCCGACCAAGCTTCTCGCCTTGGGGAGCTCCAGTTTTGTTTGTCAAGAAGAAGGACGGAAGTTTCCGCATGTGCATCGACTACAGAGAGTTGAACAAGCTAACGATCAAGAATAGGTATCCCCTGCCAAGAATTGATGATCTGTTCGACCAGCTTCAAGGTTCAAGCTTCTATTCAAAGATCGATCTTCGATCCGGATACCATCAACTTCGGATACAGGAGGAGAGTATCCCGACGACAGCTTTCAGAACTCGTTATGGACACTACGAGTTTCTCGTTATGCCGTTTGGTTTGACAAACGCGCCTGCAGTGTTCATGGATTTGATGAACCGAGTTTGTAAGCCGTACTTGGATAAGTTCGTGATCGTATTCATCGACGACATCCTGATTTACTCAAGGACGAAGGCTGAGCACGAGCAACATCTTAGAGCTATTCTGGAGCTGCTAAAGAAAGAACAGTTGTACGCCAAGTTCTCTAAGTGTGAGTTTTGGCTAAGAGAAGTGCAGTTTCTTGGGCACGTGGTGAATGGAGATGGAATCCACGTGGATCCAACCAAGATCGAGGCGATCAAAGATTGGGAAACGCCAAAGACGCCAACCGAGATTCGGCAATTCTTGGGTTTGGCTGGCTACTATCGAAGGTTCATCGAGGACTTCTCGAAGATTGCTCAACCGTTGACGCTCCTCACGCAGAAAGATAAGAAGTTTGATTGGGGAATCAAACAGGATGAAGCGTTTCAAGTGTTGAAGGACAAGCTTTGTAACGCGCCAATCTTAGCTCTACCGGAAGGTACCGACGATTTTGTGGTATATTGCGACGCATCGCGTCAAGGATTGGGTTGCGTGTTGATGCAACGTCAAAAGGTTATCGCCTACGCATCACGCCAACTGAAGGTGCACGAAAAGAACTATACCACTCATGATCTGGAGCTAGGCGCAGTGGTTTTTGCTTTGAAGATCTGGAGACACTACCTGTATGGTACGAAGTGCACAATCTTCACAGATCACAAAAGCCTACAGCATATATTCAACCAGAAGGAGTTGAATATGAGGCAAAGACGATGGGTTGAATTATTGAACGATTACGACTGCGAGATCAAGTATCACCCAGGGAAGGCGAATGTAGTCGCCGATGCCTTAAGTCGTAAGGAAAGGATCAAGCCCCTAAGGGTTAGGGCTATGGAAATGATAATCCAAACCGATCTCTCCTCGCGCGTTCGTGCAGCGCAGAAAGAAGCTCTCAAGGAGGAGAACCTTGAAAAGGAGTATCTCCGTGGGATGGGGAAGATATTGGTGCCAAACGAGGAAGGAACATTATGTTTTGAGAAAAGGATTTGGGTTCCTCTATTTGGTGAATTAAGGGAAGTTATTTTCGATGAAGCGCACAAGTCACGGTACTCTATCCACCCGGGATCGGATAAGATGTACCAAGATCTCAAAAATTACTATTGGTGGCCTAGGATGAAAGGCGACGTTGCTATTTACGTGAGCAAATGTTTAACGTGCGCTAAGGTCAAGGCGGAATACCAGAAGCCCTCGGGACTTCTGCAACAACCTGAGATTCCCAAGTGGAAATGGGAACAAATCTCAATGGATTTTGTTACAAAACTGCCAAGAACGCCAAGAGGCCATGATATGATTTGGGTGATTGTTGACCGCCTAACAAAGTCCGCACACTTTCTGCCAATCAAGGAGAAAGACAGTACTAGTAAACTTGCGGAAATTTACTTGAGAGAGATCGTAGCACGACATGGAGTACCCCTCTCAATCATCTCTGATAGAGACGGAAGGTTTGTGTCAAGGATATGGCAATCCTTCCAAGAAGCTTTTGGCTCACAATTGAATCTGAGCACTGCGTTCCATCCGCAAACTGACGGCCAGAGCGAGCGAACGATACAGACTTTGGAAGACATGCTGAGGGCATGTGCTATGGATTTGGGCGGTAGCTGGGATAAACACTTACCTTTGGTCGAATTCTCATACAACAACAGCTACCACACCAGTATTGGTGTCGCGCCTTTTGAAGCCCTTTACGGACGCAAGTGTCGATCACCACTATGTTGGGCTGACGCAGGTGATAGGCAGCTTGCCGGTCCCGAAATCGTCCAAGAGACGACAGACAAGATTGCGCAGATTCTTAAACGCATCGAAGCCGCTCGCCACAGACAAAAAGCCTACGCGGATCCAAACCGAAAACATGTGGATTTTCAAGTTGGAGAGATGGTGTTATTGAAGGTATCACCCTGGAAAGGGGTGGCACGCTTTGGGAAGCGTGGGAAGTTAAATCCACGCTACATTGGTCCTTTCAGAATTCTAGAAAGAATTGGAACTGTAGCATACAAGTTGGACCTACCTGCTGAACTAAATGGTGTTCACGATACATTTCATGTATCCAATTTAAAGAAGAGTCCAACTCAAGTTGACGTTGCCATTCCTATCGACGAGATTCATGTTGACGACACGCTCCACTTCGTAGAAGCACCTGTCGAGGTCACAGATTGGAAAGTTAACAGGACCCGCCGAAGCAGTGTCAAACTTGTCAAGGTTCGCTGGAATGCCAGACATGGTCCTGAATACACCTGGGAGCATGAGGACCGGATGAAAGAGAAATACCCCCACTTATTTCCTGAAAACTCTGCATCTACAAGCAGAACTTAAATTTCGGGACGAAATTTATTTAACGGGGGGAGAATGTGACAACCCTCACAAAACCAGGTATCCGTACGACTTAATTAGCTATTAACTGTTGCCTAATTACTGTGCTTAACTGAGATTTCTGATAAACTGCTACTTGATTGTTGATACATGTACATGTCTGCATCATACTTTGATTTTTCCTGTCACTACATTATTTATTTACTGAACTCTAGTGACAAACTTGATGCACAAAAAGCACAGTAGCACTAAACGGATACACAGTGAACATGCTGATATAACCAGCATCAGGCAAACACTGCCTCTAAAGGCCTGAATGAGCCAGAATTATTTTACTACACCCATAGTGTGTGTAAGGATACAAGGGTTGTATGATTACGTCTCTAGGAATAAGATACAGAGATTTGGATGTGCCTAAAACATACTTTAAGCACGAAACACAGCACTTTTATCAACACACTAGCTTCTAGCTAATAAATAAAGTGCCAAAATATGAGGAATTATTCCTGACACTTTGCAGAATAAATTGTGTCGCTAAAAATATTATTTATGACGCTTAAAGGATATCTTAAGCACTTTAACGGATTACTATCCGACCGAACAACCGGACAATACCCGGAACATAAAAATATTGCCAAAATTAATATTGGTATTTTTCTGAGCCAGTTAGGGTCCCTGATTACCCTAACACCCGCTTTCTAATGCATTAAACAACTAACGGGGTTAGACCTCTCACTTAACGCACTTAACCAAACTGAACCGTAACTGAACGATTGGAAACGAACCGGATACCATTACATTCTAATGAAATCGGCCAACTAGTGGGACCCGGGGAGAGTACACCTTTGAATATTTAATTAGATTTCGCGAAGACCGAGACGACATTCTCTATAAATACCCTCACATCTCACACACACAAACACACACACTTCACAAAACTCTCTCTCTCCCTCCCCCTTGCTCCCTCTCGGCCGAACCACACACCCACACCCAACCATTTTTCGGTTCTTGATTCACCCATTCCAAGTCCATACAAGTGTCGGGGATCACGTACAACGAAGCTTGGAACAAACGGAACGCCAAGGACCTCTACCGTTTGCTTTTATCCACGCAGTTTTCGACTAGAATCTTCCCTAGCCCCGAGCTAGAGGTATAATGTTTAAAACTCATTGTTAGTCTTGTCTAAAGTGGTTAAAAGGATATTTGTCGGTTGAATGTCGGTAACCCGCTAAAAGAAACTTTAAAGTCTACTAAAATGCGTATATCGTTGGATAAAAGCTCATAACGCGTGTAAATGTTGTAGTATTTGAATATGTTGGTTAATATGGCCCGATCTACGATGTGGTGGCTCTCATCATCGTTTAACCCGACTTTGTTAGGATCACGTATCTTGACATACACTTGTTTCTTTGGTACAAGGGTTAAAAGGTGAAACTCCACCACACGGGAAACATGAACTTGTGTAAAAATGTTTTAACGTGAAAAATAGTATTTAAAACGAGCCGATCTACGTATGTACAAGTGGTATATTCGTAGGACCGGGTGTCGAGAAAATCATGTTTTATAAAAGTTGTATAACAGGTTAACAAATGTGATTTTTATGAACTACAAGTGTAGAAACACTTATAAAATGAAAGATCCGACAAAATAACAATTTTTATAAAAATTGTCGGAAGTTGTAAAGAGTGATTTGTTCCAAAAACGGGGTTTTTGCAAGACTAAACTATTTTATACATAGATCCACTAAATATAACGAGATCTACATAATAGTTTTAGAAAAACTACAAGTTCATGTAATATTGTGATTTTACACACTAGTCTACGAATTCGAAGTGTTGAAACTCGCTGATTATGTTGGAAATTGATTGATTGAAATAAAAGAAGTGTTTTTGTAAAAGAAAATGATACGCTTGAAAGCGTGGCCACCTCCAGTTACAGGGGAAACTCTGGCGAAATTTTCTAAAAATCTAACACTTAGAATTATTTACAAGTGTTAGACTACTTTGACATGTTTTCAAACTATATTTCGCCATGACTTTATTTATTAAACAATCGGAGGTGGGATTTTCACAAAACTAAACGTGATAAATATATATTCGGTAAATATATTTTGTCACAACACTGTTTATGATTATTTTGTGAAAATGTATAAATATTATTTTTAGAGTAAAAATAATATTTACTAACTTGTCAAACCCAAAATAATACCCAACGCTTATACGACAAGCATAAAAGTTACAACGGTAATTTCTATTACCACCTAATCATTAAAACGTAACTTACGCATTACGCGGAAATATTCACCGACACGTATGTTGTCAACGTATTATTTTGGAAAGTATTATGTAAAGAGAAAATATATTATTTTTGAGAAAAATAATTATATTTCGGAATGAGAAATAAAAATATATTAAGTGGGACTTAATGAGATAGTATAAATACACATGTATTTAAATCCCCCATCCTTGGGAAGGAAAGTAAAATACCAAGTATGTACACGAAACGGTTGTCTAACCGTCTCCTAAAAATATAAGTTATAAAGCTAAGGCACGGCCATCCGTCTAATAGAATTAGCACCTGTAGGTCGTTGCACAGCTTCGGATATTCGGATTACTTGGTAGAGATACGCATTCACTGTGAGTTCATGTCCCCCTTTTCTCTAACTGTTTTCAATTTACTTAACTGCGGGGGTGAAATACATGTTACTATGATTTACGAGTACTTTACAGCGGTATGTTTAACGTAAGGAGGTGTTATACGATCATGTGAGTGGATAGGAACAACATGGGGCCATTAGTCCTCATGGAGGGACCGAGGGACAGGAGCGGTAGATCTATCTGGGTGTAGCGAGCCCAGCCCCCGGCCAAACTAGAAACGGACCGTGGGGTGACTTTGTCCACATACTTTGCCGTGGCATAAATCTGCTAGGTTTGAGTCTCCCTATTTGCACTACACATATGTCAGTGGCCTTGCAAACCATTGATGATCACAAGTCCTCTTACACTGCTACATACCACAACTATTTTTATACTCACAAAGGTTTTACATACTCACTTACGCATGAACTCGCTCAACATTATTGTTGATTTTTCAACTCACATGTATTTCAGGAAATTAAACGGATCTGGCACGGTATGGAACGTTTTCCGCTGCACTGGTCATGAAGTCATCAGGGTTTAGGGTTGTGTCTCTTACCTGGACAAGACACAATCCCTAAATCACGTTTATGTTTTGTTATAAGTTGTTATGTTTCTGAACAAGGTTATGGTTGCATGTTAAAAACAATGGTATTGTATTATGTTTTCAAAAACTTAATGGATGACTTGCATGGTTTTTAAATTCATATAGCTTTGTTATGATTAAGCTATGGTATTAAGAAGTCACACAAATTAACCACGCTTCCGCAAAGCCAGGGTGTGACAAGAAATTGAACCCAACCTTTCATACACTGCTCTTTTAAGTAAAGTGTCGAACATGTGTAGTTCTACAAACATTACGAAGTTATCGTATCGGTTGTCTTCGTTTAGTGATCCAATCGATATAATAAATGATGAAGATCTTGCAATATTTTATAATTTTGCTATGGAAAATATTTTTGAAATTTATAAATTATATGTTGTTGAAGGGTTTTGTGCTGGGTCATCTAGTTTTTCACCTCCAAATAAATTTAAAGTTCCTGATTTGAATATCTATACTGATGAAGAAAATTATGATGTTTTAAACGATTACCAGCCAAATCCCGATAATTCATTTGAAAAGTGTTTGCCATCTTCAACAATTACTTTTGAAGCAGGGCAGGTATTTAATAACAAAGAAGAAATGAAACTTGAGTTGCAAAAAAAATGTTTGTTAGAACGCTTTGAGTTTAAAGTAGATAGATCTTCTAAAACTCGGTACGAAGTGTCATGTTTGGTGGACGGTTGCGTTTGGCGTTTTCGTGCATACAGTTTTGGGGATAGTGGGTTGTTTTTTGTTAAAAGTTTTAACGATAAACACACGTGCTCGAAGACACTAACGTACCCACATCTTCGTCAGGCAAACCCAAAGGTTGTGGCTCACTATTTAAAAGAACCTTTAAAAGACAGTGGTAGAATATATCGTTGTAATGAAATAGTGAAAGGTTTTAGACAAAGATTCCAAGTTGAGATAACCACTAGTCAAGCTTGGCGTGGAAAAAGTCTGGCACTAGAGCTTTTACAAGGAACAAGCAGAGATTCGTTTGTAGAACTACCATTTTACTGTTACAATATAGAGCGGGCAAATCCTGGTTCTGTCACTCATATCAAGACTGATGACGAGCGTCGGTTTAAAATGGTCTTTGTCGCGATTGGTGCTGCGGTAAGTTACACCAGTCTCTGTTTTTTTCGTCAAACTACATCTTGTTGACGTTTTTTTAAATAATTTCGTTTCAGATTCGTACCTTTTTCTGTAATCTAAGACTGGTGGTGATCATTGATGCTGCACACCTAAAGGGTGAATTTAAAGGGACGTTATTTTTAGCAGTCGGGATGGATGGAAACAACCAAATTTTACCAATTTCCTACGGAATAGGAAAATCAGAGGATGGTGAATCTTGGACATGGTTTCTGTCAAAGCTTAAAGAATGTATCGGTGAAATACCTAACATGGCGATAATATCGGATAGAGCGAATTCTATACACCTAGCTGTTAGAAACGTCTTTCCACATGCTTATCATGGGTTATGCTGTCGTCATTTAATGATGAACCTACCGTTACCCTCTGACAAAAAAAAATGAGAAGCTGCGGTGGAAGACATGCAAATCGTACCGATTGTCTGATTTTAACGAGTCATTCAATGCTCTTTGTCTTGCCGTTCCTAGAGTACGTCACACTCTAACAAGTATTGGGTTCGGTAGATGGGCAAGAGCGCATTGTCCAGGCAATCGATATCATTATATGACATCTAACAGGACGGAGTCTATTAACGCTTTATATAGACACTCGCGTAAAATGCCGGTAACGCAACTCTTAGAGTTCTTTCGGCAATCAGTACAGAAATGGTTTTACGATCGTCGTTTGCAAGGTATTCATGAAAAACATTTACTTACACATTGGGCACAGAAAAAAATTTATAAAAAAATTGAAGGGTCAAGAACCTGGACGGTTGCTGGAATTGGGTTAAACACTTATTCTGTCGTAGACAGTGGAAAGGGGGTTTTGTTGACTTTGTTAATGGAAGCTGTAGTTGCCGAGTTTGGCAGGTTTCTGGTTTACCGTGCGGGCATGTTATTGTCGTGTCAAAATTTTTAGGTGAAACCGATTGCAGTAAGTGTTGCATCCCGTATTACTCAAACGAAGTCTATAAAAAAACTTATGAAGAAGCGATTAATCCTCTTCCTTGTAGATCTGAATGGGAGACTCCAGAAGACCTTATCAATCTTCAACCACCGCATATGACAAAACGCCAGGCCAGTCGTCCTCGAGAAAACCACCGGATCTTATCCCGCGGGGAAGAACCTACTCCCCTGTATTGTTCCCAGTGTAACTCATACGGTCATCATCGGGATGTCTGTCGGTAGCCCATGCCGTCAGAAATTCGTACTCGCAAAGGCCCAAACAAAGGGAAAGGGAAAGAAACCGATGATCCTGATCATTTTACATAATCTCCGTCTAATTATATGTATCCATCTTTTAACTTGGGAGACTTTTAATACTATAATTTATTTTGTGTATTTTAATTTCTTAAATAACGTAGTAAGTCTATTTAGTTGCAAATAATTAATATTGAAAATCATTTCATTACAATATGTTATTATTTTTTTTATATTACATGCATTCATAGAACCATTAAACATTAACAGGTGTGAAGCGCCCGGCGTAGAGTTCATCTGCCATGTACCGTTTGTATCTGAAACAAGCATCCTGAAGGTTTCCTTCGTTCCATGTTAAAGAACTATCCCGAACAAGTTTTTCCATTAGCATACATATGATGACTCCTGAATTTCTGCCAATACGATCTGTTTGATCAGGCCACACGAAATCCCCTACTATTTGCATGGCACGCGTCTCATATATTTCTGAGTGTTGCCACTACTTACGTCCGAGAAACCACAAAAAATAGAGACTCAAATTCTAGCACAATTTGATGTACTCTTCTGTGTACGCAAAATGAATCTCCGCAATTAATCGTGTCACAAGTATTGGCAATAAAAATTCTTAATTCTAGTGACTTTAGATTTATTTTAAAAAGCAACCAATTTTGTTCCTTGTCCGGTATAGGAATGTATACCTGCAAAAAGTGAATAATCTTAGGTTCTAAATCAATGTCGTAAATAAAAAAAACAAAAATTCTTAGCAAAAAAATAAATATTACATCAAACACGTTTAAGTTCTTATTCCAAAAAAAAACCCTGACATTTAACTAATAACCAGAATGGTCTTCCGCTTCAGAATCATACTCTACTCCTTCTTCCATTTCCGCATGATAAGCTTCAAAACGCACTTCATCATACAGTCTTTCGAAATCCAATTCCTCGTCTGAGTCTTCGTCAGCAGTAATCGTCAAACATTCTTGTGGAATAATCTGGTCCAAAGGACGTTATCGTTCATCGGTGTTAGGTAACGGCACAAGCGCCTGACACTGACCTGAACCGCTAAATGGTGCTTCACGTGTTGGCTGTTGCACCGCGTTTGGGGGGTTACGAGTTTGGGAATTGTTTGGTTCGGGGTTATCTGAGGGTGGGTTTGGGTGGTTAACCGTTTGGGAAATGTTGACGTTGATATGAATGTGTAGATGAATGTTGTGTTCTTGATTCGCCATGAGGTAGAAAAAAGGGGGATGCCAGGTGAGTAGTGGACCAACATGTGTTTAAATAGGTGTGGAGTAAGAATGAGGCTTGTGCTTCGGTATATGGTATATACGGTATAAGTATTTACAAGGTAAAACAACAGTAAATATAAAATCTTAATAAAAAATGGATATAATAAAATAAAAAAATTGATTAAGCCTACCGTATCAATTTCCCAGAATGGAGGATATGTTGCTGTAGAACCATCTGCGTATCTGGTTGCATCAATATCTTGTTCATTTAACATGTCGAAGAAATTTGGCGGTAAGACTGTCCAACGATAATCGTTTGACGACATCGTCCTTGCATTATTTCAATCTCTCGTTGATACATGAGTTTGTTACACCATGCTTTTACGTACTAAAAAATAACGGTAATTTATTTGTTACAAGAAAGACATGCAAAGTGGTTATCACCAACTTCGAATCAAGTGAAAAAAATAAATAGAAATCGTTTAAAATAGATTGAAAAAAAAAGTTTTCAAATTATAAAACAAATAAAAAGCGTTTTAAGTTTACCTCAAAACGTATACCAATCGAAAATGCACAATACTTAGCAGCGACAAAACGTACAATAACTCAAATTTTATACTGTCGAATGAAAATGTATTATATTTGACCCAACTCGTTACCGAACAAAGTTTACGTCAAAACGTAGACCAACCGAAAATGTATGCATAAATAAGCATGAAAATGTATTATATTTGACCAAACTAATTTCTGAAAAAAAAAAATATCTAGAAACGTGAATTTATATCATTTAAGTTGAAATGTGAATTTATACCGACATGTACACGAAAATGTCAAAATGTAGACTAACTGAAAACGTACATAAAAATGAGCATTAAAAACATTATATTTGACCCCACTCATTTCCGAAAAAAAAATTGCGTCAATACTGAGGGTAAATTTGAAAAGTTAGAAATAAAATTTTAAGAAAGTGTAAGGGTGTAGATGTCAATGTCAATTTCAAAACTCTAAGTACTGTTTGTGTCATTTTATAATTTTGGTAGGCTTTTTTGTGGTGTCATAGCACCGACCATGAACTTTAAGGGATGCTAGTTTTTTAACCCACGTGTTATGACGGGAGATGCGGTGTGGATATTGGCTTGGTTTGTTACGTGATTGGTAAGTTACCTATATAATACGACTAATCGTTATAGCAACCGAAAAAAAAGAAAATACCCACAAAATAAATCGTGATATACCAAGAATAATATCGACTCGTTACAAAGTTTTTTAGTGTATAATTAAAAAAAACCAAAGCTATTTTTGAGTAAATTAGTATGTTAAATCTAAGTGAAGTAATGATTTGATTATATTATTTTTACTAGGTTAGAACCCCGTGTATTACACGGGTTGAATAAATGTAATTTTATATACCAAATAATATAAAAATATATATATCTTTAAAAATATCGTTTATTACATGGGTTGAATAAATGTAATTTTGTATATTAAATAATAAAAATGTTGTATTTTTAAGAACCCCGTGTATTGTACGGGTTGAGTAAATTTAATTTTATATATTAAATAATGAAAAACATTACATTTTTAAGAGCCTCATGTGTTATACAGGTTGAGCACATGTAATTTTATATACCAAACAATAAAAAGTTATATGTTTATAAACCCTATGTATTATATGGATTGAATAAATCTAATTTTATATATTACATAATAAAAAAATTATATTTTTAAAAACCCCGTGTATTACACGAGTTGCATAAATGTAATTTTGTATAGTAAAAGATAAAAATGTTATATTTTTTATTAAGATTGACTAATTATGTGTATATATTTAATGAATCAGATATGGAGCCACCCATATGTGAGTCATGATAACATTGAAAAGTGCAGGCCAAAAAAAAACAGAGACTTATCCGGATTGAACCTGTGACCTAAAGTTGAGACTTTGAGGAAACAACCACCACATCAAACTTAGAGATTAGTTCTTATCAAGCGATAATATATTATATATAAAGAATGGCGGTGACTGTGATGTGACAGCCACCGACCATTCATTTTAAAATTATATATAATATAATATAAGGGGGAGGTTCATTTGAGAAGAAAAATAAATTGAGAAGAAAAAGAACAAAGGGTACAATTGTAAAACATTAAATAGTTTTCTCTCATCTCATTTATTATTCTTTTTGACTAATTAATTAGTCATAAAGATTATCATCCTCCACTTTAAAATTTTTTCCTAGACACATCAAAATTTATCCTACACGTTTTTTTAATTTATCCTACACATATTGAAATTTATCCTACACAACTCGTAATTTATCCTACACACCTCATAATTTATCCTACACCTTAAATTAATTTTTTCTTCTTTGAAAGATATTTTTTTTTTGAAAATAAGTTACAAATTTAATTTAGTTAGCTATTAAAAAGGAAGACTAACAATTAATTATCTATCTAATTTTACCAATATACCCTTACACCTATATTAAATACAAAAATTAAATGAAGTAAAATAAAGCATTCTTATTGGTTGAAGTTTGTTCTTTTTTATTCTTACAAAAAATTTCTTCTCATTTGAACCCTCCACTATATATATATATATATATATATATATATATAGGGGAAGGTTCATTTAAGAAGAAATTTAATGTGAGAAGAAAAAGAAGAAATGACATATTAGTAAAATACTATTTCATTTATAACTCATATCATTAATTATTAACTCTTTAATTAATTAGTCAACTAATCATTAATTATCCTACATATAATCTACAAAACCTACACATATCAATATTTTCCTACATATACCCTACACACTATAGAATTTTATCCTACACAGTCGAAATTTATCCTACACACCTCGAAAATATATCCTACACAACTCGTAATTTATCATACACAACTAGTAATTTATTCTACACTTTAAATTAACTTGTTTTTTTTAATTTGGAAAAAAGTATATATTTTGAAAAGGAGTTACAAATTTAATTTAGTTAGTTATTAAAGGGGAAGAATACAAATTAATGATTTTTGTAAGTTTACCAATATACCCTTATATAAAAATTAAATGCAAATATTAAATGAAGTAAAATGAAGCATTCTTATTGGTTGAAACTTCTTCTTTTTTGTTCTTACAAAAAAATTCTTCTCATTTGAACCCTCCACTATAATATAATGTGCATATGTCTAACAGAGAAGAAAATCTCCTTGAAAAAAAAAATAAAAGTTGGAGGCTAGGGTAGACGTTATTGGGTAATTGGGTGTCGGGTAAATGGGTATATCACTAAATTCTAAACTCACCAAAAAAATAAAAACGAGTCCCAAACCCAATTATCCAATCTTAAACCGTCCTAAATATGTCGGGTTTTAGGTTTACTCATTGGGTTCGATTGTCAATTGTCATCCCTCCCTAGCCTAACGATTAAGAAAGTCTCTGTGAGAAAGAAATTAAAAAAAAAAAGTTGAGGCGCTAGGGTTTAAGCACTCACTTGTGGCTAGGTTACAGTCGACTTAAACCTCTACAACTTACTCGTTTTCTTCTGCCATTAACAAACACCATGCCTCCAGTCTTATGAAACCTGTAGCACCCCTTCGATTCATGTGAACAATATTCGAATTTAAGATGATGATCGGTCACAGCCGTTCGTTCTCCAGGTACGTTTTCAACAATCTCCGATCAATTTCCACACATAATCATAGATTTCATGCTACAATTAGAACACCAAACCCTAGTTTTCATATTAGGAGTTATTGTAACAACAATCAATGGACAGAAGAAGAGATACAATATTTAGATGAATCAGGTAGTGTTATTTACACCGGAAAAGGTGTAAGATCGGTCGAGCCTCGGGTGGATGATCACGTAATGGTAGGCGGTTTAAAACACCCGTTTTCGAATGCTTCCGCTGTTGCTAAAATTGTTGAGATTGTTAAGAGGTGGAAATGGGGTCCTGAGATGGAAACTCACTTGGATAAGCTTCAGTTTGTTCCCAACATGACTCATATCACGCAAGCGTTCAAGGTTACCGATGCGTCTTTGTCTTTGAGTTTGTTTAAGTGGGCGAAGCGGCAGTCGTGGTATTCGCCTAGCGACGAGTGTTATCTCGCGTTGATTGATAGGTTGAACCAGAGTAGGGATTTTGACGGGATTCAGTCGGTGTTTGATGATCTTGTTCTTGATTCGGACGATAAAACAACGATGGTTCCTGATTTCGCTGCGTTTAGTAGAGTTGTTCAGTGTCTTGCAAAAGCTGAAAAGTTGGAAGTTTCGTTTTGTTGTTTTAAGAAGATTAAGGAAGCTGGCTGTAAAGTCGACACGAAAACGTACAACTCGCTTATAACTTTGTTTTTGGACAAGGGCTTACCGTTTAAAGCGTTTGAGATATACGAAAACATGCAAGGATCGGGATGCTCTTTAGATTTAGCAACCTATGAGTTGATGATACCAAACCTAGCCCGATCGGGCCGGATTGATGCAGCGTTGAAGCTTTTTCAACAAATGAAAGAGAACAACTTGAAACCAGGGTTTACAATCTTTGCAGCATTAGTTGATTCATTGGGGAAAGCTGGTAGATTGGATACATCGATGAAAATTTACATGGAAATGCAAGGATTCGGGCTTAAACCGTCCGCACCCATGTTTGTTTCTTTGATTGAGTCGTATGTGAAAGCTGGAAAGCTAGACACAGCTATAAGGATTTGGGATGAAATGAAGAAAGCCCGATTTAGACCTAATTACGGGCTCTACACCATGGTTGTCGAGGCCCATGCGAAATCAGGAAAACTCGAGACGGCAATGTCTATATTCTCTGATATGGAAAAGGCCGGTTTTTTACCAACCCCGAGCACCTATTCTTGCTTGTTAGAGATGCACGCAGGTTCTGGTCAAGTTGATGCAGCTATGAAACTTTACAACTCAATGAGCAACGCAGGTGTAAGACCGGGTTTGACCACTTACACTGCTCTACTAACGCTTTTAGCGAAAAAGAAACTCGTAGACATTGCTGCAAAGATTCTTCTGGAAATGAAATCAATGGGATATTCTGTAGACGTGACTGCTAGTGATGTTTTAATGGTTTTCATTAAAGATGCATCTGTTGATCTTGCTTTAAGATGGCTTAGATTCATGGGTTCATCAGGGATTAGAACAAACAACTTTATAATAAGGCAGTTATTTGAGTCGTGCATGAAAAGCGGGCTATATGACTCTGCAAAACCGCTTCTTGAAAATTATGTTGACTCAGCGGCTAAAGTTGACCTCATACTCTACACATCGATTCTAGCCCATCTGGTGAGATGTCAAGAAGAACAAAACGAACGGCATTTGATGTCAATCTTGAGTGCTACTAAACATAAAGCACACGACTTTATGTGTGGGCTTTTCACGGGCCCGGAACAAAGGAAACAGCCCGTGTTAGCCTTTGTTCGGGAGTTTTTTCAGAATATTGATTATGAATCGGAAGAAGGAGCAGCACGGTACTTTGTTAATGTGCTTTTAAACTATCTTGTTCTAATGGGTCAGATTAATCGGGCCCGTTGCGTGTGGAAAGTTTCATATGAAAACAAGCTTTTCCCGAAAGCAATTGTGTTTGATCAACACATTGCTTGGTCACTCGATGTGAGAAACTTATCGGTTGGTGCAGCCTTAATCGCAGTGGTGCATACGCTTCATAGGTTCAGGAAACGGATGTTGTATTATGGCGTGGTTCCTAGACGGATTAAGTTGGTGACAGGGCCCACGTTAAAGATCGTTGTTGCGCAAATGCTAGACTCGGTTGAGTCACCATTCGAGGTGAGTAAGGTGGTTTTAAGGGCACCTGGGGACTCTGTATCAGAATGGTTTAAGAAGCCCATTGTTCAGCAGTTTCTTTTGAATGACATACCATCAAGAAGTGATATTCTGATGCATAAGCTTAATATACTTTTTCCCAGTTCTGCCCCTGAACTTAGGTCATTGAATCCACCCAAACCCCTTGTTTCTGGAAGGGTAATGTAGTAATAATGGTATGGTTATAATAGACTTTAATCTTTTTCTTTTACTGTTTTTAGATCTATCATATGTAATTATGTATTCCCATTAGCATTTAATCTGTCTTCGAATTAGTGATCGATTTGTTATACACTCTATTATTAATGTCAATGCAGACTTCAATTTTACTGCTTACACTCCTCCTTTCCCAAATTATGGTGCAAGTTCGTTTACAACCTTAAGAATTTGTAACGGTCTGGCCAGCTGAAAAGTGATTATGTAACAATAACACCACATCAAATTGGTGGTAGAGTTATATATATTCTATTTTTCAACATCTTTAATAATTTTTCTATATATCTGCCATACAGAGGTCTAGCTCTATATAACTGCATGCTTACAGCAATTTCAAGTGGAGTTGCTCTAACCACAGTTAGTTAATTGCTCAAGCAATTTTTATTAATTATGTAATTAAAAAAAAACCATTAGATCAAATCCTGTGATGCGGCTTGCTGGAGGAAATCCGGCATTGGCTCTCGCAATGACGGTGATATCTAGTCTGTTGGGAATTCTGATAGTAAGTTCAACAAACAATAGTTCTGTTTCTTTTTCACCAACTGTAGCTTTGTAGGTTCCTTTTTCTATATCAAGACTAATCGCTGGTGGAGTTGGTGCATCCGTTCCAGCTGACGAGATGTTCAGAAACTTTATCGGCACGGTTTTGATACCATTCTGTACTTTTTTATTTTTTAGAATTTTTTTGATTTTTTAGAAATTATTTAAATTTTTTACAAATTTTTTGATTTTTTTAGAATCTTTTGATTTTTTTTGTGATTTTTTATTTTTTAGAGTTTCTTATTATATATATATTTTTTTAATATGGATCGATCCGGACAGTGATCCATCCATTTAAAATTATTTGGATATGGATCGGATCACGATCCATTATGTTGGATCATGGATCGGATCATGATCCATTTAAGTTGGATCATTAATAGATCGGACCATGATCCAATCCATAGCCATCCATTGACAGACCTACGCCTTTTTAAACTCGAATTTCATAGATGTCGAAGTGGGTTTAGAATCATGTGCATAATATGCGGTGCTCATATGTATATAACCTTTTGAGGTTTTCATGTAACAAGCATAAAAGTATGGCAGTGGTATCAACTTCAACTTGATTCTAACTCACAGTTTTCTGCATTTTGAAGCTTTTGTGTTTGTAAATTAGATGTTGTCATAACACTTTCCGGCCGACCACCGCTACTCGAAGCTGCCAATGACGCCGTGATTTCTTTTTTATTATTATCTTCTATTCACTTGAACAACTCTAGGGCTAATAATGAGGGTCAAAATAGCAAAAGACGGCTACATAAAAGGCACATGTTAACGAAAAGATCATGAAATACTTGATTGACGAAGGGTCTCAGGAGGGTCAACGGACCCCCCTGTAGTTCTGTTGTTGGTTCATTCTAATGAAACACAACATTGGTGGATCGCGGAATCTGCCGGTGGGTGGTCTAACTAAAATAACCATTCCATTCATTTTGTCACGTGTGACATTCATTTATTTTTGGAAGTTTAAAAATGGGCGATAGTGTATCACCCGTTTAATGGTTTTGGCCCAACCCATTCCTACAATCTCAAAAGTCCACGTGACATTTGTTTTTGCTTTGGTACGGACCCTGATCATCCCGACATCTTCGCTTCATACAATGCATCCAATGGTGTCTTTGGACCTATCGAAACCATAAAATATGGTCACAATCAATCATGCTACTAGAACTAATTGGTTTTGGAAGATCCAACTCGATAATTGGCAACATGATGTTGACCATAAACCAACCAAACTTAACTTTCAAACATTAAATGTTGTGTTAAAAAAATAAAAATAGAAATTGCTAAACATATGGATGTAATGAAGTAAGATTTCAATGTCACAAACTTTTTTCTTTTTTGGTACTGATATAAATGAACCCAAAATATCACAATCCGGTCCCATGGTCATGTACTCATGTCTATGAATCATGGTTTGGGCTCGGTGGTCCATGCATTGGACTTGGGTCATGAGTCATGATTACCTAGTTGGTTCACGTACAGGCCCATGACAATAACACTTCATTTGTTTCATTAAAACCAAATGGGGGTGGCGAGCTAGGCGAGGTGCTTTGTAATGTTTCTGGATGTTTCAGACTTTCAGTTATAGTCTATAGAACTTCAAAATAATTATTGACTTTATTGCACTAAATATGTTTCTGGAGTTGGCGACCCCGCGCGTTGCGATGGATCAAGCCTAGTTAACAGCTCCACACTCTAGCCAGGGTGTTGCGACCTTGCAGGTCCACACAGTCGCCTGAATAGAAATTAAAAACCCGTGTTAAAATTGCTTTCTTTGTAAGAAAATAACAAAATAATTTTTTTATGGCTTTCAAGCCTTTTCACCCTCCAAACATAAAACCATCCATCACCAACTATTAAAACATAAACTACATAACCAAATACATTAGCAAAGGTGACGACTAAATTGCAGCCTCTACACGACTCGTTTCGTCGGATTAAATAAAGAGCAAAATGTAAATTTAAACAAAAGTCGGTATCAATATCAATATCAATATCAGACTCAAAAGAAAAAATAAAACTATAGAAGGTAACCTTAACGAGCTTCAGAGAATCATCAAAAACTTGACCAGTTGAGGATCTGCTAATCATCCCTTACCTGAAGATCAAAATACAACCCAACGTTTTGGTCAATTTTATCTGAATAAATGTAAAATTTGAAAGTGATTATGTGATGTAGAAATTGAAAACATAGTAGTGAAAGGCGCAAAAAAACACTCGCCTAGACCTAGCCCAGAGCAGCAATAACACCATGCGTCCATCAAGGCTCAGTAAAAAAAAAGAACGATTTGAACGGGTCTGAAACAAACTCACCCTTTGCGCCTTAAGTGCGCCTAGCCCTTTCGACAACTATGATCGAGAACTAGACAATCAATTGCAATGCTATCATTTAGTAGATAACAGTTAACATAATTTGTTGATTCTAAACTTTAACCCGAACCCTTACATTTTAAACAAGCTTTTTTCACTAGAGAGATGTCCCCATGAGGACATTAAAAATGCAAGATGGGAAGCTATTCAAGTTGTTAAATCTTAAAATGAAACGGGCTAGCTAGAATTGAAACATTTTAGACACTTGAAAAGATTGGGGTGTGGGCATATTGTAAGTGTTCAGATAACTAGCACCCCCATCATCACTTTCCTTTTTTGTTCTATGGCGTTCGATACTCGCTTGATGTTCATTCGAAAAATGCTCGGATCGAAAGACGCTCGCTCGACTTTTGTTCTGTTGAAAAAACGCTCGGTTCGGTTCGGTTTGTAAACGAACCGAGCACGAGCAAAGGTCTGATCGGTTCGGTTCGGCTCGTGAACAGCCCTAGATACAATGTGTCCCCTAGGTAATAGCTAGTAGAGAAGATATAGATACATACTATTTTTATTAAATGATTAAGGGTTTATTTGTGTCATTTAAACCTATGAAACTCACCAACTTTATGTTGACATTTTAAACATGTTTTTTAAACATGTTTTTTCAGGTAAGTGAACGGAGGTTCACAACTTGTGGAGTCTTTAACATGCATCTTTGGGCAATACCTTTTTTGTGGGTTGCCTTGTATTTTCCATTTACTTTGGGATGTACGAGTCAAACCCTTGGTTATTCGTTTCTTTTGGATGAATGTTTGGAACTTGTATTTTATTCAGGTTATGTAGACCCTAAACTAATAACATTGGTTTGTAACTTTCAAAACACTTTGGCATCACTTTACACGGTTTAATCATATTTCGATGTTTGCTAATCGGATGCTTGAAAATTTTCATGCCATTTCAATTTCGGCGGGGTGTGATAATTTTGATACAATTGATTATCCTTAACAATATGATTTATCTATAAATTACATAAAAATACATCTCATAGTTGCAACGTATCTATACAATGGTTGTTTTTATAATTAACTAGTGGCCTATAACATTTTTTATGATTGTCCTAATATTGTTTTCTATGTCAAAGACATAAGGTGGCATGTAATGTATCACGATGCTTTTGGCCAATGATTTTTTTACCTTTTTTTGTGGTAGTATCAACCAAGAATTCAAATATATATTTAGGATGTATCCCTTTAATACTCGTATTACTATTCCCCTTAGTTTAATCTGCACCGAATCAAACGAACGCACAATAATAAATCATTTCTTTAAGAGTTAAATGTCTGATGAAACACCCGTTAACACCAAGGTTATCTAGCTGGATCGTCTCTTATGTGGGTTCAATCTCCTTCTCTATTCGTCTAAGACTGGGATCCTGCAAAACAGCAACACCGTTAGCTCGTTAAGAGGGGAATATGGGGGTTTCCCTCTTAACCAGGCTCCAGCGTGAGAATAAGTACTGTCCCGAGGAGGAAGAAATAGTGTGTGTTGTAGGTGAAATGTAAGGAGAATAGAATGTTTAACCTGAATGATGAAGGGTCCTATTTATAGCCGAAGGGTGAAGGAGGGAGGAGAGACCTTGCCAGCTGTTATCGGGCACCAGCTGTCCGACCAAGGGGAATATCCTCTTGGTCTCCTCTGTTGTGGTCAGGATAGTGGTACACGTGGCGCGCCGTTATTTGCCCATGTAGGAGAATTGGTACTGCAGCTGTCGGTCTGCCCCCAGGTAGTGTCGCAAGTCCACATGGCGTCCGATTTGTGGTGACACATGTTGTCCTTTTTGTCTGAATGAGCATCTTCGGTGCCACCTTGACGTCTTCCAGAAGCTTCTGGATTTGCTTGCTGATATAGGCGTCATGTTGGACGGAAAAAGTGGTGTGGTCCCTGCCATGTGTGCATGGAATTGGGACCATACCTCTTCAATGTCATTTTAGTTCTTGTGGTTTGAGTCATTTTGCTAGTTTAGTCCAAAGGTTTCATTTTTTGCCTGTGGGTCCAAAAAGGTTTCATCGTTGCCATTTTAGTCCACTGGGTTAACTTCATCCATTTTTTCTGTTAACAAGAAGGGCAATTCGGTCATTTTATATGTAATTTTGTTAACTAGAAGAGCAATTCGACCATATAAAATGACCGAATTGCCCTTCTTATTTACAGAAAAAATGAATGAGCTTAACACAGTGGACTAAAATAATAGTATTGAAACATTTTTTAACCCAATATTGAAACATTTTTTAACCCACAGACTAAAAATAAAACATTTGAAGAAAATAACAAAGATTAAAATAGCATTTAACTCGTTCTTTAAATATGACTACTCATCTCTTCCAAGTTGATTGACGGTGTGTCAAAGTAAACATTTATATGATAAAAGATATGCAAAATCATGTATTTAATACTCACATCTCATCATATGGATCCCACACAATTAAACATTGATTTATGTGATAACTTAGGTAGTGTTTGTTATACAGGAATGAGAGGGGGAATGGAACAGGTCATTACGAGTGAATGAAGAAAAGGGTATTTGGTTGATCAAGGGAATGGAATCACTCATTCCATAAGGCATTTCATTCCCTCAAAATCTTTCCATCCACTCCCCATGTTTTTTTTTTTCATTCCATCCCCTCTTGCACCCTTCATTAACAACACCACAACCCACCACCTTCGCCACCACTCACTACCACTACCATCACCACCACCGACGCCTATCGCCGCCGCCATCCACACGCCACCGCCGCCACCAACCACCGCCGCCGCCAACCACCGCCGCCGCCACCCACCGCCGCCGCCACCCACCGCCGCCAACAACCACCGTTGTCGTCAACGTCGCTCGCCGCCAACAACCACCGTTGTCGTCAACGTCGCTCGCCGCCACCAACCACTACCACCGTCGCCGCCGCCACCAACCACTGCCGCTACCAACCACCATCGACGACCGCCGCTGCCACCCCCGTCTCCGCCACCCATCATCATCGTCGCCGCCACCACCTACAATCACTACCATCGACCACCACTCACCGCTGATTTATTCCTTAATTTTCTTGCCTACCAAACAATACACGATAATAATTCATTTTATTCCCACATTGTAACCAAACGAGACATGAAATGGTAATGATCCATTGCATTCTCTTGTCTATTCCATTACCTCGTCCATTCAATTCTCTCATTTATTACATTACCCCATACCAAACAGGCCCATAGTTTTTATACATGCCAATATACAAAATGTTCCGCATGTTGAGATCTCAAGTATCTCATGCGTTATGGAAAAGCCAAACAATTTAATTGGTATAACTCATTACCTAATGGTCTAGTATTATGATATTTGGCTCTTACAAAAGTGTTAATGTGCTTAAATCCATGCAAATACTAGATTAGTGATATTTATGTGTGTATATTTGTTTTAAAAAAGAAGAGAGTTAATATTCACACACCTATTTCCTTTATCTTTCTATACATATATAGATATATATATAGAGTGAAAAGGACGTATGAATAAAATTTAGTGATACGAGAATAATGAGAGAAAAAAGAATCCCTAATTGCTAATTTGCTATAAACGCATGACTAAGGTAAAATACCATTGGATAAAGTATAATTTGAAAAGGACAAAAAAGTCATGTAGAATATTTAAAGTTACGTATTATGCCTTTCTATTTATACTATATGATTACACTAAAAACTAAAACAATTACATTTTTTTTCTTCTTTTAATTAAATAATGTTTTTATACTTTTATCATTAGGGTTGTAATCGAATCGAACAAACATGAACAAGGTAGTGTTCATGTTCGTTCGTTAAGGAAATTAACATGTTTGTGAACTGTTCATGAACGCATACTGGACATAAGTTTATGTTCGTGATCGTTCGTTAAGGATATTCGGTTGTTCGCGAACAATTCGTGAACACTGGTCTTGAACGCAAACGAATAAAGACGAACGTAAAGAAACATCTAACTTGAAAATAAAAAATAAAACCATTCTTAACCTTAAACATTTGACATAAGTAGTTAAATATAATCATCAAATGATAAATCAAAACAGAAGAACTCTACTACAACCACCAAACGATGAATCAAGTTTAACTAACTTAGCCATAATTATTCAAAGTTTAACTAAGTTAGTCATAATTACCCCAAAAACTATCTTGAATGTCCAAATTTTAGCTAACTTAGAAAAAAATTGGGGTTCAAGTTTTCAATGTGTTTACATAAAAGGTTTATTATTTATTAATTTTTTAATATAATCAAACGAACACGAACGGACGTAACCGAACGAACATGAACAAACGTAACCGAACACATTACCGAACGTTCACGAACGTAGTCGAACGAACGAGACCTTTGTTCGTGTTCATTCGCTAAGCTAACTGAACGGAATTTTTTGTTTGTGTTCGTTCGTTAAGCAATCGAGCGGACATAAACGAACTTCCCGTCGAACGATTCACAAACTGTTCGCTGAACGTTCGGTTCGTTTATAGCCCTATTTATCATGCCTTTTCTCTTTCCCCACTCATAACTATTGTCAAAATATATTAAAAAATTATAGAAGGTGAATAGTGTCTCCCTAAATATACAGTTTAACAATAACATTTTCTCTCTCCTCCACTAACAACTACTTAGAGCATTCACAATCCGTCCCCCAAATTCCGTGAGGGAGCTTTTTATATTATGAAAAGTGATTGTAGTTGGTTGGAAGTTGTTGTGAGTATAGGAGAGAGAAAATGTTAATATTTATCCGTAAATTTGAGATATTGTTCATCCCCTATAATTTTTTAATATATTTTGAAAGTGGTTGTGGCCTTGTGGGTGAAGGAGAGAGGAAAAGTAATGATAAAAATATAAAAAAAATATTATTTAATTGAAATGGGAGAGAAAATGTAGTTGTTTTTAGTAAAATGATAGGGTAAAAAAGATGGAATGGATGTGAATGCTCTTACAACTACTTTTTAACATAGGGTAAATTACATTTTTCGTCCTTTATATTTGTATTGAATTGCAATAGATGCCCTTTAACTTCAATAATTACAGTCACAATCATTTATTTAGAAAACTCGTTACATCTTTCATCCTTTAGCTCTAACAAGGTTAAAATTTTAAGTTAAGTTAGAACATATGTCTTGCACATGAGGGTAAATTGATAATTTCACCTTTATATATATAAAACCCTATTTTTTTCTCTCAACCATCTCTCTCTCCCTCTTTCTCTTCAACCGACCTACACCACCACCACCACCATCTGCCAGCCACCGCCACCACCACCGTATCCAGTAAACACCACTTCTCCCTCTTTATAACAAACCCCCACTTCCTTCTCATCTCTCTCTCACACCCTCAGTAAACGCCACTTCTCTGGCCATACTTTACACAAATTCACAAATCAAGATTCAAAGAAACCTTGTTGGTGTTCAGATCTAATAGGTTTCCGGTCAAACACCTTCTGGTTTTTTATTCACTTTCACATGAAACCCATTAAAGCAAACACCGCTTCTCCCACTTATAGGTATTCAAATAAAACCATTGGTGTTCAAAGAAACCCATTAAAGCAAACACACTACACGAGTCAAGCATTTCATCAAAGAAACCCTGTTTGTGTTCAAAGAAACCCATTAAAGGTTTTGCTTCAAAAGATATCTAAATAACCAGAAGGGGTTACAAGTCACCGGAAACCCATCAAGATTCAAAGAAGCTACGGTCAAGTTTCCGGAAACCCATTCAAGATTCAAACACCGCTTGCCGACTGCGATGGAAAAGGGGTTGGATCCGTCACCGTTCAGATCTAATTCCAACAAGATCTATTTGTGTTCCGGCGAAAGGAATGAGTGATAGGTAATGGTGGTGGTGGTTGTTAGGGGTGGTGGGTTACGGAACCCGTTGATGTTCAAGATCTGCAAATGTGAAAGTGAAGTGGGTTAATTGTGAAATCTAGCAAATGTGTATTGTTGAAAAAGTTTTGATTTTGAGTGTTGGTTTGTGTACCTGAAGAGAAAAGATGTAGATCTGGTCCTCTGGAGTGACGGGATGAAGTTGAAAGGGGGAGAAATGGGTCAAGATGCAGGTGTGTATTTATTTATTGATTTTTGTTTTATTTATAAAATATTTTAATTAGATTGGTAAAAAGACCAAAGTACCCTTATACAAATAAATTTAACCTTGTTAATGCTAAAGGACGAAAGATGTAACGAGTTTCCTAAATAAAGGACTGTAACTGTAATTATTGAAGTTAAAGATTATCTATTGCAATCCGATACAAACATAAAGGACGAAAAGTGTAATTTACCTTTTAAAATATAAAGACTGCCGTCACATAATTTGATGTAAGGGGCATTGAAGGGGTATGGTCCCAGATCTCGCACCAGCATGGCCGCGAGTGACCATTACCCTTATCAAAACCTCCACCGGCAAGAACTTATCTGTGTCCGTGCGGGCACGCGCGAACACATCGGTCAAATCCAATCGGTCAAGGGATGAGAAGACTTACCTTGTGTATGAAAATGGGTGTACACATAGCGATGCGGCTTGGCACCGCATCCTATGAACATTTTTGTCACAACAGGGGATCTGGACAACAGCAACAGTCACCACAAGTGGCGATTCGGCCTGGCACCGCATCCCGCACATGTCTTATGTCGCAACCCCCGCCCCCTATCTGTCCCGGGAACGGGAGACCGTGAGATTCGGTGTTGGTGGTATCGGTGTTTATTAATTTGGCAGCAGAAATTACATTAGGACCGTAGTTAGGAAATATTTTATCAGACTAAAACACCATATTTTATATAAATAAGTAAATTGGGATAAAACCCAAGTTTTCATTACAAACTGATTTATAGGGATAAATCCCATTTTATTGAAATAAAACGCCTTCTTTATTTGGGTAACTTTTATAGCCACTTTTCCAAGCCTTCAGTGCTGTCCAGCTGGCTTCTAGTTGGCTTTCACATTGTGTTACCTGAAACGCATTTAAAAACATTTTGTTAGTGGAAAATACTGGTGAGTGAATCCTGGTACGGGTAAGGATTCTCTAAAATTCCCCTAATGAATACATCGTTATCATAGTAGGGATCTAGAGGGTCCAAACCTGGGTAGGCTGCTAGATTCGGCATGGGTTCATTTTCTGCTATTGGGTATCATTGCACATAATCCCTATTGTCATCCCACCACGGGTCATAATCTGGGTCTAAGGGACTGGGTGCTGGTACCCTAGGTATCTCCTCTGGGTTGAAATCATGCATTTCGACTTGATTTTCAGGGTTGTTTTCTATTTCCATTTGGCTGAGCGGGAAATAGAGGTAATGGTTGGGGTGCTATCAGTTGCTCCAGGTTAGGGTCGGCGGCTGTGGTTGCTAAGATATGGAAATTGGCTAAACCCCTATTAAGCATATCCTGGGCATGGGCATTTGTTTCTCTTTTAGCGGCAGCTAGGGCTCTCTGTTGTTGCAACTTTTTCATTCGTTTCCTACGTTCATGTGCTCCCCTACTGAACCATCCTCTCTTTTTAGGAGGGAATGGCTCTTCAGACTGAGCCTTAAACACGAATATTCCTTCTTCATTATCAGCAGAATACCCTGAGAGGGCAGGCTGTGAAGAGGCGCCTTCGCTTCTAGGCGAACCGGACAATTGACGATACGCGTCAGATGGTCCTTGGTCGCTCAAACTGTAAACTAACAAATAGTCAAATAACACACAATAATAAAATATAATTATGCACATAGTTCCATAATTTATTTCCTAACATATTGAATAATATTTTGGTGTCAGCAGAACACTTATGTGGCTGAATCAGTGGCTTAGCTCTGATACCACCTTCTGTCGCAACCCCCGCCCCCTATCTGTCCCGGGAACGGGTGGCCGCGAGATTCGGTGTTGGTGGTATCGGTGTTTATTAATTTGGCAGCGGAAATTACATCAGGACCGTAGTTAGGAAATATTTTATCAGAGTAAAACACCATATTTTATATAAATTAGTAAATTGGGATAAAACCCAAGTTTTCATTACAAACTGATTTATAGGGATAAGTCCCATTTTATTGAAATAAAATGCCTTCTTTATTTGGGTAACTTTTATAGCCACTTTTCCAAGCCTTCAGTGTTGTCCAACTGGCTTCTAGTTGGTTTTCACATTGTGTTACTTGAAACGCGTTTAAAAACATTTTTTCAGTGGAAAATACTGGTGAGTGAATCCCAGTTTAATCAAGAAGAGATTTATCACTTAAACAGTATTGAGAGCGACTACAATGTTTATATCTTCACAATTACTCATTCAGTACTGTCAATCCTGACTGGTGGGTCATATTACACATTGGCTAACTCTTTGTCCAATGGTAACGTGTCTCACATTTTGTATACAATACCCCAACATACCGGCAGTTATTGAAGACTACAAAGACTCAATCACTGCTTAACCACATTGTAAAATATTTAAGGTTTTGTAAAAACAGTTTAAAAAGGAGATTACTCACATTGCTGTCTTAGGTTTTCTGTAAGGGTTTCCTGGTGATTATCTATAAGTTACACAAATGCATACGTGTTAGTATAATAACCCTTAACATTTACATTAGTAAAGACGGCATTCTAACGACTACGTCGGGCAGAACCACGACAGCCGTTACGAAACCCTGGATCAATCGGGCAGCGTATCTAATACGTAACCGGGGTTATGATACTTACAACGGAGCAGAACTTCGTTATTTAGGGGTATTATACCCGGAAATAGCTTTAATTATGTAGAAAGTCGAGAGAGAGAAAGAAAATGTGAGCGATCGGAGACTGAGGCCGATGCCCTCAATTTATACGGCTGAAATTTGACTTCCTCACGCCCCGCGTAAGCCTTGGCCAGGGTCTACGCAGCCCGTGAGGGCTTGTAGACTAGGCCTTCGCCTTGCTGCGTTGACCGTAGCCTTAACACGAGTCCAACACGTGGCGGCCTGGGGACTCGCCTGAGATTGAAGCTGTCGCGGCCCGCGTAGGTCGAGGGGGTGGCTTACGCGCCCCACGAGAGACCATTAAAATTCGTTTTTATTTTATTTTAATAAAAATAAAGGTATTCGGGGTCCGTTTTCGCGTATGGGGTGTATTTTAGGATATTTTGGGGTATCTTAAATATTTTTAGGGTGTCGGTTTATTTTAAGGTTGTTATATCCTCCCCACCTTGTTTTAGAGCTCGTCCTCGAGATCTACTGGAATAAGTGCGGGTATTTCCTTTGCATTTCTGATTCAAGTTCCCATGTGTATTCTTGTCCTTTTTGGAGTCCCATTTTACTTTGACCAGAACCAATCTTTTGTGCTTGAGGTTCTTAACTTTCCTGTCTTCAATCTGTAGAGGCTTTTCTACAAATTTAAGTTGTTCATTTACCTCTATATTCTTAAGAGGTACCATCAATGATTCATCAGCTAAGCATTTCTTGAGATTAGATACATGAAATACATCATGTATTCCTGCCATTTCCTCTGGCAGTTGTAGCTGATAGGCTACAGGTCCTATTCTTCTAATAATCTCAAAAGGTCCAACATACCTGGGACTTAGCTTTCCCCTTTTTGATGAATCGTACAACTCCTTTCCAAGGAGAGACTTTCAACAATACTTTGTCTCCTTCCTGAAATTCCAACGGCTTTCGTTTGTTATCAGCATAACTCTTTTGTCGATCACGTGCTGCTTTCAATCGTTCCTTGACTTGAATGATCTTGTCGGTTGTCTGTTGCACTATTTCAGGTCCAGATAATTGCTTTTCTCCTATCTCTGCCCAACAGACTGGGGTTCGGCACTTTCGTCCATAAAGTGCTTCGAACGGTGCAGCTTTGATGCTTGTGTGATAACTGTTACTATAAGAAAATTCTATCAATGGTAAGTGATTGTCCCAATTACCTCCGAAATCAATTACACAAGCTCTAAGCATGTCCTCCATTGTCTGAATTGTCCTTTCGCTTTGTCCGTCCGTTTGAGGATGATAAGCTGTGCTTAGATTCAACTTGGTTCCCATTGCTTTTTGGAAACTTGTCCAAAAATAAGAGGTAAAATGGATATCCCTATCAGAAACAATTGATAAAGGAATTCCATGCAATGAAACTATTTCATTTACATATAGCTTAGCTAACTGTTTCATACTGAAATTTTCCTTCATTGGTAGGAAATGAGCTGACTTAGTTAGCCTGTCTACAATCACCCAGATTGTATCATTACCTTTTCTTGTTTTGGGTAATTTGGTAACAAAATCCATTGTTATCAGTTCCCATTTTCACACTGGCATTTCTAACTGCTGCAATAAACCTGAGGGTTTCTGATGTTCAGCCTTGACTTGTGAAGAGGTTAAGCACTTAGAAACATAAGCAACTATATCCTTTTTCATTCCTATCCACCAAAATTCTTTCTTAAATCCTGATACATCTTATCATTTCCAGGATGCATTGTATACTTAGATTTATGGGCTTCCTCTAATATACGGTGACGTAGGTTTTCTAATTTAGGTATCCACATTCCTTTCCTATGGAATCTCCAAATTCCATCTGTTCCTTGTTCTAGTTCTTTAATAATTCCTTTTAACTTTTCAGTATCATCCTTGATTACTGATTCTTGTGCTTTTCTAATTTGTTCATTTAAATCTATGTGTAGATTTAATTTAAGAGAACGTACTCTTTTTGGCTTCTCATGATATTTTCGACTTAAAGCATCAGCCACTACATTGGCTTTTCTTGCTTGATACTGGATATTGCACTCATAATCATTAAGAATTTCCATCCAGCGTCTTTGCCTCATATTCAACTCCTTTTGTCCGAAGGCATATCTTAAACTCTTATGGTTAGTAAAAATGGTAAATTTACTACCGTAAAGGTAATGTCTCCAACTCTTAAGGGCAAAAATTATGGCTCTTAATTCTAGATCATGGGTTGAATAATTCTCTTCATGATTCTTAAGCTGTCTAGATGCGTAAGCTATAACCTTTTGGCGTTGCATTAATACACATCTATAACCTAACTTAGAAGCGTCACAATATACTATAAAGTCTTCAGTTCCTTCTGGAAACGCTAGTATGGGTGCATGGGTTAGTCTTTGCTTAAGAATTCTAAAGGCTTCTTCCTGTTTTGGTCCCCATTCAAACTTAATGGATTTACAGGTTAACTTAGTAAAGGGAATGACTATTCTAGAAAAATCTCGAATAAATCTTCTATAATAACCGGCCAATCCTAAGAAACTTCTAACCTCGATTGGTGACTCAGGGGTTTTCCATTTAGTAATTGCTTCGATCATGGTGGGATCCACATGAATTCCTTCATGATCGACTAAGTGTCCAAGAAACTGTACCTCTTCTAACCAGAATTCGCACTTGGAAAACTTAGCATAAAGCTTTTCCTTCCTTAATAAACTTAAAAGTGCATGCAAATGCTTTGCATGTTCCTCTTTACTCTTAGAGTAAATAAGAATATCATCTATAAAAACAATTATGAATTTATCCAAATATGGCTTACATATTCAGTTCATCATGTCCATAAATGCGGCTAGGGCATTGGTTAAACCAAGTGGCATGACAGTAAATTCATAATGGTCGTACTTTGTTCTAAATGCGGTCTTAGGAATGTCCTCTTCCTGTACCTTTAATTGATGATATCCTGACCTTAAATCTATTTTAGAGAAAAATCGAGCTCCTTGCAATTGATCAAACAGATCATCGAGTCTTGGTAATGGATACCGGTTCTTAATCGTGACCTTGTTCAATTCACGGTAGTCAATGCACATACGCATTGATCCGTCTTTCTTCTTGATGAATAAAATTGGCGCTCCTCACGATGATGCACTTGGCTGTATGAATCCTTTCTCTAACAATTCGTCTAACTGTTTCTTCAATTCTTACATTTTTTGCGGGTGCCAAACGATAAGGTGCTTTGGCAATCGGTGCTGTCCCTAGTAGCAGATGGATTTTGAATTCAACTTCCCTGTCTGGCGGTAATCCTGGCAATTCTTCTGGAAATACATCTGGAAACTAACAGTCGCCTGTCAGCCCATACGTAAGCAACAGACTGACACCGCAGTAGGACGTTGCTTCACCCACAACCGACAAGCCTGACACACCTGCATAAGGGCGGCGCGTTGTCAGTCTAGCCACTCAATTACCCTCCTTCACTCCTCGGCTATAAATACCCATCCCAGACCAGACCAGGTTTGAGGTATCGGTTATCAACTCTCTCACCACTACTACTATCACACACTTTGCTTCCCAAGAAAATTACTGATTCTCACGCCTGAGAGTGGTAACAAGGAGCACCCCCCACCCTTCCTCCTTGTTACGAGTCACGGTGTGTTTTCATTGTGCAGGAGACAGATCAGCGGACGATCCAGCCACCGATCCTCGGAAAGAAGGGATTAACCCTACTTGACGAGACCAGTGAATTAACCTCTCTTGGTTAACCACTGTTTCATCATTGGCGCCCACCGCTACTCTTAGCACTTTTTTCACATCATTTTCTTCCTTGAAGATCATGTATGATCGTCAAAACAATCCTACCGGGGAAAAACTAAACCCCACAAACTTGGTACCTACGGGGAATACTACCCCAGCACAACCAATCAGCCACATAGGCACATCCGCACAGGGGGCTCTCCCCCAGTGTTCATGCCAGATTTTTCACAGTATAGTTCTGTGATACCCCCAGGAATGGATCTCCATACCTGGTTTTACCAACAACAGACTGCCCTTGCGGCAACCTACAACAAAGCTTGCGCAGAGGCGCAAGTACCTGGAGGACCACACCCGCACCATACACACCTGCGGCTCGTATCTTGCAATACGAGGGCAGGGCACCCGCCAACCCGGCCTCCCGGGATAGGGTAGAGGAACGCGAATCCTCCTACTGTAGCGTCCGCACACCCGAAGAGGACGACTCTACATATGGGTCCCGCCGTAGGGGTCCAATACAAAGCTGCCAAGGCCCGCATGGCGAAACTCAGTGACAATCAACAGCCCACCACGGCTCCAGCATCCACAGCCGTCTGGGACCACAACCCCACAACGAGGGGTATGATCGCACCGACCCAGACGACCGTACATATTGCAGGGAATCCCACTCGGCCAACAGCCGACCAGGAGGATACAATTACATTCCTCCCACTCAACCCCGCACTAGATACGTCCGCGCTGCAAAGCGCAGACAAGCCCAACCCTACAAGCCAAGGTCCGTGGCCGAAAACTTCAAATTCATACCGGAGATCGCCCACGCCGAAGTAACCACAACCAAACTCCCACTTACGATTGGGAAATACAGTGGCTCGTCCGATCCGGACGAACAAATGAATGTTTTTACCGGCGCTGGGTGCATGGGCAAGTGGAACGAGGCCACATGGTGCCATTTTTACCCCCAGACCCTCACAGGATTGGCGAGGGCCTGGTTCGATTCTTTGCCAGTTGGATTGCTGGCTTCATTTGAACAACTGCAAGCAAAATTTCTGGCACATTTCAGCTAGCAGCGACGTCACAAACGCGATTCAATGGACGTCATAAACATCTGGCGTGGAGACAACGAAAGCCAGGAGTCTTTCGTAATCCGCCACATTAGATAATGCCTCGAGATCGGCGGGATAGCAGACCAAATGGTCTGCAACCATTTCATCCGAGCCGTCAAAGACGATGAAATGGTTATGACCATCTCAGGCAAGGAAGGCTTGCTAGAAAACTGGGACGACGTCATGGCTGCGGTCAAGACGTACGCCTAAACCCAACGGTCTCTTAAACCGCACACTCGCAAGACGCAACCCCAGGCGGAAGGTTAATCCTCCCGCCAAGACACCAAGCGCAACAACAAGCGCAACCGAGACACATGGAATCGTGGCAACGATTCCAAACCTTACGTCCCGTGCGGTTACCAGCCCGACGGAAGGGCAACGAGCAATGCCCAACGTAACCAATGGGTATCTAAGAAGGAATCTTGGGATCGCAATTGGACCGAGATCAACAAGTCACCAAGAGAAGTCCTCCTTACGGATGTACAATTCTTGCGACCAGCCCAACCGATGAAGTCCAAGAAGAACCAAGATCTCACTCTTTACTGTGAGTATCATAAGGACACAGGCCACTCAACCAACAACTGCATCAGTTTTCGGTTGGAGATTTAACGAGCCCTAAAGGAGGGGAAGCTGCAACATCTGTTAACAGCCGCGCAGAAACAAAACAAGCGCATCACCCCCACACGACGAGGGTACCTCCACAGGCAAAAAGACCATGCATGTGGCCTCAACCCACATGATCAACGCAGGCCGTGGAAGGCCGCGCAAGGCGGAAAGGAGAGGGGATAACGACTGGAAAGATGAACAGGTCTTTTTCCCCAAAGTTCGAGGCGGACCGCGCGATAGACGCGACATCATAATCACCGGCTACCTAGCTCATTACTGCACGTAACGTCTATTTATCGACCCGGGCAATACCTCTGACATTATCTATGAGCAATGCTTCAACCAATTCGATCAAGAAGATAAAGATCGATTGCAGCTGGTAGATTACCCGTTGGCTGGATTTGCGGGAGAAACACTTTTTCCCCTGGGCCAAATCACATTTCCCGTGCGCCTTACCAACGGTAAGCACACGCGGACCGAGGAGGTAAATTTTCTGGTTTTGCCCCACACCTCCCGATACGACGTACTTCTCGGGCGAGAATCTCAGGGCGATTTTAACATGATTACGTCCGTCCCCCACTCTGCCATCGGTTTCCTAACCGAGAAGGGGGTCGCGATAATTTATGCCCGCAGAGAAGTTATGTCTACGGACGAACTGCGTCCGACCAAGACGACAAGGCTTACCCCCAACACCGAACCAGAAAAATGGGTACTTAACGCGAGGTACCCCGAATAGACGGTGACAATGGGTCTTGCCTTGTGTCACACCCTGGCTTTGCGGAAGCGTGGTTAATTTGTGTGACTTCTTAATACCATAGCTTAATCATAACAAAGCTATATGAATTTAAAAACCATGCAAGTCATCCATTAAGTTTTTGAAAACATCATACAATACCATTGTTTTTAACATGCAACCATAACCTTGTTCAGAAACATAACAACTTATAACAAAACATAAACGTGATTTAGGGATTGTGTCTTGTCCAGGTAAGAGACACAACCCTAAACCCTGATGACTTCATGACCAGTGCAGCGGAAAACGTTCCATACCGTGCCAGATCCGTTTAATTTCCTGAAATACATGTGAGTTGAAAAATCAACAATAATGTTGAGCGAGTTCATGTGTAAGTGAGTATGTAAAACCTTTGTGAGTATGAAAATAGTTGTGGTATGTAGCAGTGTAAGAGGACTTGTGATCACCAATGGTTTGCAAGGCCACTGACATATGTGAAGTGCAAATAGGGAGACTCAAACCTAGCAGATTTATGCCACGGCAAGTATGTGGACAAAGTCACCCCACGGTCCGTTTCTAGTTTGGCCGGGGGCTGGGCTCGCTACACCCAGATAGATCTACCGCTCCTGTCCCTCGGTCCCTCCATGAGGACTAATGGCCCCATGTTGTTCCTATCCACTCACATGATCGTCTAACACCTCCTTACGTTAAACATACCGTTGTAAAGTACTCGTAAATCATAGTAACATGTATTTCACCCCCGCAGTTAAGTAAACTGAAAACAGTTAGAGAAAAGGGGGACATGAACTCACAGTGAATGCGTATCTCTACCAAGTAATCCGAATATCCGAAGCTGTGCAACGACCTACAGGTGCTAATTCTATTAGACGGATGGCCGTGCCTTAGCTTTATAACTTATATTTTTAGGAGACGGTTAGACAACCGTTTCGTGTACATACTTGGTATTTTACTTTCCTTCCCAAGGATGGGGGATTTAAATACATGTGTATTTATACTATCTCATTAAGTCCCACTTAATATATTTTTATTTCTCATTCCAAAATATAATTATTTTTCTCAAAAATAATATATTTTCTCTTTACATAATACTTTCCAAAATAATACGTTGACAACATACGTGTTGGTGAATATTTCCGCGTAATGCGTAAGTTACGTTTTAAATGATTAGGTGGTAATAGAAATTACCGTTGTAACTTTTATGCTTGTCGTATAAGCGTTGGTATTATTTTGGGTTTGACAAGTTAGTAAATATTATTTTTACTCTAAAAATAATATTTATACATGTTCACAAAATAATCATAAACAGTGTTGTGACAAAATATATTTACCGAATATATATTTATCACGTTTAGTTTTGTGAAAATCCCACCTCCGATTATTTATAAATAAAGTTGTGGCGAAATATATTTGAAAACATGTCAAAGTAGTCTAACACTTGTAAATAATTCTAAGTGTTATATTTTTAGAAAATTTCGCCAGAGTTTCCTCTGTAACTGGAGGTGGCCACGCTTTTAAGCGTATCATTTTCTTTTACAAAATCACTTCTTTTATTTCAATCAATCAATTTCCAACATAATAAACAAGTTTCAACACTTCGAATTCGTAGACTAGTATGTAAAGTCACAATATTACATGAACTTGTAGTTTTTCTAAAAACTATTACGTAGATCTCGTTATTTTTAGTGGATCTAGGTATAAAATAGTTTAGTCTTGCAAAAACCCCGTTTTTGGAACAAATCACTCTTTACAACTTCCGACAATTTTTATAAAAATTGTTATTTTGTCGGATCTTTCATTTTATAAGTGTTTCTACACTTGTAGTTCATAAAAATCACATTTGTTAACATGTTATACAACTTTTATAAAACATGATTTTCTCGACACCCGGTCCTACGAATATACCACTTGTACATACGTAGATCGGCTCGTTTTAAATACTATTTTTCACGTTAAAACATTTTTACACAAGTTCATGTTTCCCGTGTGGTGGAGTTTCACCTTTTAACCCTTGTACCAAAGAAACAAGTGTATGTCAAGATACGTGATCCTAACAAAGTCGGGTTAAACGATGATGAGAGCCACCACATCATAGATCGGGCCATAAAAACCAACATATTCAAATACTACGACATTTACACGCGTTATGTTCTTTTATCCAACGATTTTCACTTTTTAGTAGACTTTAAAGATTCATGAAGCGGGTTACCGACATTTAACCGATAAAAATCCTTTTAACCACTTTAAACATGACTAATAACGAGTTTTAAACAATATACCTCTAGCTCGAGGCTAGGGAAGAAACTAGTCGAATACGGCGTGGATAAAAGCAAACGGTAGAGGTCCTTGGCGTTCCGTTTGTTCCAAGCTTCGTTGTACGTGATCCCCGACACTTGTATGGACTTGGAATGGGTGAATCAAGAACCGAAAAATGGTTGGGTGTGGGTGTGTGGTTCGGCCGAGAGGGAGCAAGGGGGAGGGAGAGAGAGAGTTTTGTGAAGTGTGTGTGTTTGTGTGTGTGAGATGTGAGGGAATTTATAGAGAATGTCGTCTCGGTCTTTGCGAAATCTAATTAAATATTCAAAGGTGTACTCTCCCCGGGTCCCACTAGTTGGCCGATTTCATTAGAATGTAATGGTATCCGGTTCGTTTCCAATCGTTCAGTTACGGTTCAGTTTGGTTAAGTGCGTTAAGTGAGAGGTCTAACCCCGTTAGTTGTTCAATGCATTAGAAAGCGGGTGTTAGGGTAATCAGGGACCCTAACTGGCTCAGAAAAATACCAATATTAATTTTGGCAATATTTTTATGTTCCGGGTATTGTCCGGTTGTTCGGTCGGATAGTAATCCGTTAAGGTGCTTAAGATATCCTTTAAGCGTCATAAATAATATTTTTAGCGACACAATTTATTCTGCAAAGTGTCAGGAATAATTCCTCATATTTTGGCACTTTATTTATTAGCTAGAAGCTAGTGTGTAAATAAAAGTGCTGTGTTCCGTGCTTAAAGTACGTTTTAGGCACATCCAATCTCTGTATCTTATTCCTAGAGACGTAATCATACAACCCTTGTATCCTTACACACACTATGGTGTAGTAAAATAATTTTGGCTCATTCAGGCCTTTAGAGGCAGTGTCTGCCTGACGCTGGCTACATCAGCATGTTCACTGTGTATCCGTTTAGTGCTACTGTGCTTTTTGTGCATCAAGTTTGTCACTAGAGTTCAGTAAATAAATAATGTAGTGACAGGAAAAATCAAAGTATGATGCAGACATGTACATGTATCAACAACCAAGTAGCAGTTTATCAGAAATCTCAGTTAAGCACAGTAATTAGGCAACAGTTAATAGCAAATTAAGTCGTACGGATACCTGGTTTTGTGAGGGTTGTCACATTCTCCCCCCGTTAAATAAATTTCGTCCCGAAATTTAAGTTCTGCTTGTAGATGCAGAGTTTTTAGGAAATAGGTGGGGGTATTTCTCTCTCATCCGGTCCTCACGCTCCCAGGTGTATTCAGGACCATGTCTGGTATTCCAGCGAACCTTGACGAGTTTGACACTGCTCCGGCGGGTCCTGTTAACTTTCCAGTCTGTGACCTCGACAGGTGCTTCTACGAAGTGGAGCGTGTCGTCAACATGAATCTCGTCGATAGGAATGGCAACGTCAACTTGAGTTGGACTCTTCTTTAAATTGGATACATGAAATGTATCGTGAACACCATTTAGCTCAGCAGGTAGGTCCAACTTGTATGCTACGGTCCCAATTCTTTCTAGAATTCTGAAAGGACCAATGTAGCGTGGATTTAACTTCCCACGCTTCCCAAAGCGTGCCACCCCTTTCCAGGGTGATACCTTCAATAACACCATTTCTCCAACTTGAAAATCCACATGCTTTCGGTTTGGATCCGCATAGGCCTTGTGTCTGTGGCGAGCGGCTTCGATGCGTTTAAGAATCTGCGCAATCTTGTCTGTCGTCTCTTGGACGATTTCGGGACCGGCAAGCTGCCTATCACCTGCGTCAGCCCAACATAGTGGTGATCGACACTTGCGTCCGTAAAGGGCTTCAAAAGGCGCGACACCAATACTGGTGTGGTAGCTGTTGTTGTATGAAAATTCGACCAAAGGTAAGTGTTTATCCCAGCTACCGCCCAAATCCATAGCACATGCCCTCAGCATGTCTTCCAAAGTCTGTATCGTTCGCTCGCTCTGGCCGTCAGTTTGCGGATGGAACGCAGTGCTCAGATTCAATTGTGAGCCAAAAGCTTCTTGGAAGGATTGCCATATCCTTGACACAAACCTTCCGTCTCTATCAGAGATGATTGAGAGGGGTACTCCATGTCGTGCTACGATCTCTCTCAAGTAAATTTCCGCAAGTTTACTAGTACTGTCTTTCTCCTTGATTGGCAGAAAGTGTGCGGACTTTGTTAGGCGGTCAACAATCACCCAAATCATATCATGGCCTCTTGGCGTTCTTGGCAGTTTTGTAACAAAATCCATTGAGATTTGTTCCCATTTCCATTTGGGAATCTCAGGTTGTTGCAGAAGTCCCGAGGGCTTCTGGTATTCCGCCTTGACCTTAGCGCACGTTAAACATTTGCTCACGTAAATAGCAACGTCGCCTTTCATCCTAGGCCACCAGTAGTAATTTTTGAGATCTTGGTACATCTTATCCGATCCAGGGTGGATAGAGTACCGTGACTTGTGCGCTTCATCGAGAATAACTTCCCTTAATTCACCAAATAGAGGAACCCAAATCCTTTTCTCAAAACATAATGTTCCTTCCTCGTTTGGCACCAATATCTTCTCCATCCCACGGAGATACTCCTTCTCAAGGTTCTCCTCCTTGAGAGCTTCTTTCTGCGCTGCACGAACGCGCGAGGAGAGATCGGTTTGGATTATCATTTCCATAGCCCTAACCCTTAGGGGCTTGATCCTTTCCTTACGACTTAGGGCATCAGCGACTACATTCGCCTTCCCTGGGTGATACTTGATCTCGCAGTCGTAATCGTTCAATAATTCAACCCATCGTCTTTGCCTCATATTCAACTCCTTCTGGTTGAATATATGCTGTAGGCTTTTGTGATCTGTGAAGATTGTGCACTTCGTACCATACAGGTAGTGTCTCCAGATCTTCAAAGCAAAAACCACTGCGCCTAGCTCCAGATCATGAGTGGTATAGTTCTTTTCGTGCACCTTCAGTTGGCGTGATGCGTAGGCGATAACCTTTTGACGTTGCATCAACACGCAACCCAATCCTTGACGCGATGCGTCGCAATATACCACAAAATCGTCGGTACCTTCCGGTAGAGCTAAGATTGGCGCGTTACAAAGCTTGTCCTTCAACACTCGAAACGCTTCATCCTGTTTGATTCCCCAATCAAACTTCTTATCTTTCTGCGTGAGGAGCGTCAACGGTTGAGCGATCTTCGAGAAGTCCTCGATGAACCTTCGATAGTAGCCAGCCAAACCCAAGAATTACCGAATCTCGGTTGGCGTCTTTGGCGTTTCCCAATCTTTGATCGCCTCGATCTTGGTTGGATCCACGTGGATTCCATCTCCATTCACCACGTGCCCAAGAAACTGCACTTCTCTTAGCCAAAACTCACACTTAGAGAACTTGGCGTACAGCTGTTCCTTCTTTAGCAGCTCCAGAATAGCTCTAAGATGTTGCTCGTGCTCAGCCTTCGTCCTTGAGTAAATCAGGATGTCATCGATGAATACGATCACGAACTTATCCAAGTACGGCTTACAAACTCGGTTCATCAAATCCATGAACACTGCAGGCGCGTTTGTCAAACCAAACGGCATAACGAGAAACTCGTAGTGTCCATAACGAGTTCTGAAAGCTGTCGTCGGGATACTCTCCTCCTGTATCCGAAGTTGATGGTATCCGGATCGAAGATCGATCTTTGAATAGAAGCTTGAACCTTGAAGCTGGTCGAACAGATCATCGATTCTTGGCAGGGGATACCTATTTTTGATCGTTAGCTTGTTCAACTCTCTGTAGTCGATGCACATGCGGAAACTTCCGTCCTTCTTCTTGACAAACAAAACTGGAGCTCCCCAAGGCGAGAAGCTTGGTCGGATAAAACCCTTGTCTAACAACTCTTGAAGTTGTGTCGACAATTCCTGCATCTCAGACGGAGCAAGTCTGTATGGTGCCTTAGCCACAGGCGCGGCGCCTGGTACTAAGTCGATGCGGAACTCCACTTGCCTTTGAGGTGGCAAGCCAGGCAAGTCTTCTGGAAAGACTTCTGGGTATTCCCTCACGACAGGGATGTCTTCGATCTTCGGCTCAGCAGCCTTCTTATCCACAATGTGTGCTAGAAAAGCAACACATCCTTTCCTCAAACACTTCCTTGCTTTCAGGCAACTAATCATCCTTAACGGCGTCTCACGCTTTTCTCCATGAACAACAATGGTCTCACCATCACCGGTCGGGATACGAATAACCTTTTCGTGACACACTATCTCAGCCTTGTTTCTCGTTAACCAATCCATCCCTACTACCACGTCGAAGCTTCCCAACTGGACTGGTAGTAGATCTAGAGTAAACTCGCGTTCTCCTAATTCAATCACACAGCCTCTGATCACATCATTGGCTTCTACCAACTTTCCATTAGCCAATTCGATTACGTAGGGAATGTCTAACTTATTAGCGGCTAGCCCAAGTATATTCTTAAATTCTAGTGATACGAAGCTATAGTCGGCACCAGTATCAAACAGAACAGATGCATAACGTTGATTTACAGGGAACGTACCAGTAACAACGTTGGGATCCTGGCGCGCTTCCTGTGCACCGATCTGGAACACCCTTCCACGGGCTTGGTTCAATCCTGGGCAATCCTTCTTGAAGTGCCCAACGTCACCGCAATGAAAACATCCTAATCTTTTTCCATTCCCTGCACCGCCCCCAACTGGCGGGTTGTTTTGATTGGCAGTTCCGGCTTGATTTGCATTGTAGCCTCGATTATTCCCTTGTGGGCGATTTCCCAAACCACCACGATTATCGTTTCTATTCATATTTCCTCCCTGGCCTCCTCGGCCAGTACTAGCCCAACATGATTCCTTTGAGTGGCCCGGTTTTCCACAAGTTTCACAAACTTTCACGTTACAATTGCCCGCATGGTGGCGTTGGCAGTTGTTGCATTTGGGCTGGGTGCCCTGGTGCCCTTTTCCTTTCTTGGTACTACCAGCTGATTTTCCTTTCTTTACTGCCGTACTGACACCTTGTTTGAAGTTTGAAAACTTCCTTTTGTTGTCTCCTGAGGACTCAACGTGAGTCTCTGTCTTCTTCGCCTTGACTTCATCAAACTTGTTCAAACGAATTGCCTCCTCAGTGAGAGCCACGCTCAAATCAATGGCTTCCGTAATAGTTGCTGGCCTGGCGGAGGTCACCATGCTAATGATTTGGGGAGCTAACCCCCAAATGAAGCGCTCAATTCGCTTGTATTCAGGCGTGACCATGTAAGGAACCACTTGAGATAGGTCATGAAATCTCTGGACGTACTCTGCAACCTTCGGTCCATCCATCTTTAGGTGCCAAAATTCAGTCTCCAATCTTTGAATTTCTGCACGGGAACAATACTTCTTGCGCATAAGCTCTTTCAATTCGGCCCAAGTCAGGGCGTAGGCGGCAGCTTCGCCTAGTGTTTGCACTTGTAAGTTCCACCAAGATAGGGCTCCGTCTAGAAACAGCCCTGAGATGTAAGTGACCTGCTGGTCGAGCGCACATTTGCTCATGCGGATGGTGGAATCAGTCTTCTCTGCCCAGCGAACGAAAGCAACAGCACCTCCTGTGCCGTCGAAGTTGATGGGCTTACAGTCCAAGAATTGTTTGTAGGTGCACCCATGTGGAGGATTTTGGTTGCCGTTGATGTTCGTGTTGCTTCCGCTGGGTCCTTCTTGCGAGGCAGCATACTGAGCAATGGCGGCAGCAATGACTTGCTGTAGTTCTTCAGGAGTAGTGGGCATCGGCTGCGGTTGACGTCTTGGTGCCATCTTCTAAAGATGCGTACGTCGATTAGGCCATAATAAACATACGTATATAGTAATAGTAATAGCATATAACATCTCATGTTATCAATATATCACACACAACATCCCATGTCCCAACATCCCATGTCACAAATATCATCTACACAACATCCCATGTCACAAAACATAAATAAGCAATCAAGTGAAACAGATATGGTGAGAATACGGCGATTGTTATATATATCGAGACCATAAAGTGTAGCAAGTGTGTCAGCACGTCACTGTATCATACAATCATAAATCAAATAGGGGCTACATCACCCCTGTCGAAACAACATCACATCAGTGTCACATACAACCAGTACAACAACAAATATCAGCAAAAATCTGTATCGTCAGATGGTCTCCAAAAATCTGTGCAGTCACAATCGCGGTCGTCTCACCATCGCCTACCACTACAGTACCAATGAGCCCTATGCGGATGGGGGTGGGGAGGGGGAAAGTGAGCAAAAAGTAAGCGGCGTAAGTGGTACCAGTCCTCCTCCATCGCCTGCTGAGTACGGATCATGGACGCAACCTGCTGCTCCAAGGTCGAAAGTCGGGCAGCAATGTCAGGAGGAAATGATCGAAAAGGCTGAAATGACGAAGATGTCTGACCAAGATATGGACCAAAAGACAACTGAGCTCTCTCGAGCTCCTGGAGTCGCTGCGAATGAGACTCGTGCTGGTGTACAAACGACATCAAAAGATCCTCAATAGTATGGCCCAAATGAAATGGGTGGTATGGATCTGTGGGTGGCATGGGTGAGGAAGATGACCAAAGTAATGGCGTGCTGGTAAGATCAATAGGTGCAACAGAAGATGGGATAGATGCTATCTGAGGCATGAATGGCATGGTCGTCGGTACATGACCGAAAGGGTGGGCTGAAGAGCCCTCTCCAGGCCCCGCTGGAGGAATAAACGGTGGGATCTGAAAAGAGAACTCAGTATGATGTGTGCCAGTGTGATGTGGGGGAAACGGTGGAACATCCTCGTCCGCCGGTATCCACCCGTGCTGTGCCTCCTCATCTGGAGGATCCATGTGCTCAGCAAAAAGAGCGTGCTCGGGCTCGATGGGTAAAGGATCGATAGGAGCAATAACGGGGTCAACAGGTGCAATAACAGGATCGACAGGATCAATAACAGGGTCAGCAGGTATGTCACCTACGGGTAAAGGAACAATGGGATCAGCAGCAACATGATCGCCCTCGATCACAGGAACACCTACAGGGGGATCAACATCAACAGGCTCAAGAGGAAAATCAGCATGAACAGGGTCATGCTCAGGTAAAGGATCAAAAGCAGCTGCCTGCTCTGGGGCTACGGCAGGCTCAGGGTCGTCGAACGCCATATCAAAGTCAAAGTCTGGATCAATGGGATCGATAGGATCATCAGGGTCCTCTATATGCTCATCCATAGGAATATACTCGATATCATGGTCAGGATCAAATCCTGAAGGGAAAACAGGGTCAGAATCCTCGATCTCATCATGCTCAAACGCGTAGCTCGGAATAGGGGCAGCTGAAGACGCCTGATCAGGGTCTGAGTCGTGAATAAACTGCTGCGCGCTCGCCCCGCGAGATGATACAGATGCCACAGACTCTAAAGAGTCCGGGACTGGTGAGTGAATGGGCGAGTCTCCAGCTGGAACGTCAGCTATCATCAAGAGACCGCCAGCAGGTAGAGGAGCTATGTCAGGATCCTCGTCCTCAAATGGCGCGTCCTCGTAAAGCTCGATGTCGCCGTCGGCATCGGCGTCTGGCATAAGCTCATAAGCAGGGTAAGCAGCAAGAGGAATCGGTGCCGGAATCGCAACAATAGGGAGGTACTCAGCAGGGTCGCCATCAATGGGCTCATAGGCAAAAGGTATGGGTGCCGGAATCTCTACCAGAGGGTGCCGAAAGTCATCGTCGTCCGTGCTCGTGTAAATCTGAGGTATGCACCTCACGCTCCGATGACATAATGTCATCCGACACTATGGGTAGGTCCAGTGGTATCTGATCCACCTGTAGCTGGTGAATCCATGGGTCCATAACACAATCACAGAATAAGCACGAAAATCAGTAAATCAAATAGTCACATAAGTTACCAGATAATAATCACATAATCCACCTAGTCCCACTAGCCTCCCAGCCTCTCAGACTGTCCTTCCTAGTCTCACTAGCCAACATTCCTAGTCCCACTAGCCAACACTCCTAGTCCCACTAGCCAACACTCCTAGTCCCACTAGCCAACACTCCTAGTCCCACTAGCCTGATCCTCAGCCTCCCAGACTGAGCCTAAAATAATGAATAATATGTGCTCAACATTTGTTTGTAAAAAGTTTGTGGATCTGGACTTAAGTGGTATGCAGAAAAATGTTTTCGTGAGAGCCCTAGTGATCATAGTCTAGACTCGAGAATGAATCCTAGTTCGCTATGATCAGAGCTCTGATACCAAGCTGTCACACCCTGGCTTTGCGGAAGCGTGGTTAATTTGTGTGACTTCTTAATACCATAGCTTAATCATAACAAAGCTATATGAATTTAAAAACCATGCAAGTCATCCATTAAGTTTTTGAAAACATCATACAATACCATTGTTTTTAACATGCAACCATAACCTTGTTCAGAAACATAACAACTTATAACAAAACATAAACGTGATTTAGGGATTGTGTCTTGTCCAGGTAAGAGACACAACCCTAAACCCTGATGACTTCATGACCAGTGCAGCGGAAAACGTTCCATACCGTGCCAGATCCGTTTAATTTCCTGAAATACATGTGAGTTGAAAAATCAACAATAATGTTGAGCGAGTTCATGTGTAAGTGAGTATGTAAAACCTTTGTGAGTATGAAAATAGTTGTGGTATGTAGCAGTGTAAGAGGACTTGTGATCACCAATGGTTTGCAAGGCCACTGACATATGTGAAGTGCAAATAGGGAGACTCAAACCTAGCAGATTTATGCCACGGCAAGTATGTGGACAAAGTCACCCCACGGTCCGTTTCTAGTTTGGCCGGGGGCTGGGCTCGCTACACCCAGATAGATCTACCGCTCCTGTCCCTCGGTCCCTCCATGAGGACTAATGGCCCCATGTTGTTCCTATCCACTCACATGATCGTCTAACACCTCCTTACGTTAAACATACCGTTGTAAAGTACTCGTAAATCATAGTAACATGTATTTCACCCCCGCAGTTAAGTAAACTGAAAACAGTTAGAGAAAAGGGGGACATGAACTCACAGTGAATGCGTATCTCTACCAAGTAATCCGAATATCCGAAGCTGTGCAACGACCTACAGGTGCTAATTCTATTAGACGGATGGCCGTGCCTTAGCTTTATAACTTATATTTTTAGGAGACGGTTAGACAACCGTTTCGTGTACATACTTGGTATTTTACTTTCCTTCCCAAGGATGGGGGATTTAAATACATGTGTATTTATACTATCTCATTAAGTCCCACTTAATATATTTTTATTTCTCATTCCAAAATATAATTATTTTTCTCAAAAATAATATATTTTCTCTTTACATAATACTTTCCAAAATAATACGTTGACAACATACGTGTTGGTGAATATTTCCGCGTAATGCGTAAGTTACGTTTTAAATGATTAGGTGGTAATAGAAATTACCGTTGTAACTTTTATGCTTGTCGTATAAGCGTTGGTATTATTTTGGGTTTGACAAGTTAGTAAATATTATTTTTACTCTAAAAATAATATTTATACATGTTCACAAAATAATCATAAACAGTGTTGTGACAAAATATATTTACCGAATATATATTTATCACGTTTAGTTTTGTGAAAATCCCACCTCCGATTATTTATAAATAAAGTTGTGGCGAAATATATTTGAAAACATGTCAAAGTAGTCTAACACTTGTAAATAATTCTAAGTGTTATATTTTTAGAAAATTTCGCCAGAGTTTCCTCTGTAACTGGAGGTGGCCACGCTTTTAAGCGTATCATTTTCTTTTACAAAATCACTTCTTTTATTTCAATCAATCAATTTCCAACATAATAAACAAGTTTCAACACTTCGAATTCGTAGACTAGTATGTAAAGTCACAATATTACATGAACTTGTAGTTTTTCTAAAAACTATTACGTAGATCTCGTTATTTTTAGTGGATCTAGGTATAAAATAGTTTAGTCTTGCAAAAACCCCGTTTTTGGAACAAATCACTCTTTACAACTTCCGACAATTTTTATAAAAATTGTTATTTTGTCGGATCTTTCATTTTATAAGTGTTTCTACACTTGTAGTTCATAAAAATCACATTTGTTAACATGTTATACAACTTTTATAAAACATGATTTTCTCGACACCCGGTCCTACGAATATACCACTTGTACATACGTAGATCGGCTCGTTTTAAATACTATTTTTCTCGTTAAAACATTTTTACACAAGTTCATGTTTCCCGTGTGGTGGAGTTTCACCTTTTAACCCTTGTACCAAAGAAACAAGTGTATGTCAAGATACGTGATCCTAACAAAGTCGGGTTAAACGATGATGAGAGCCACCACATCATAGATCGGGCCATAAAAACCAACATATTCAAATACTACGACATTTACACGCGTTATGTTCTTTTATCCAACGATTTTCACTTTTTAGTAGACTTTAAAGATTCATGAAGCGGGTTACCGACATTTAACCGATAAAAATCCTTTTAACCACTTTAAACATGACTAATAACGAGTTTTAAACAATATACCTCTAGCTCGAGGCTAGGGAAGAAACTAGTCGAATACGGCGTGGATAAAAGCAAACGGTAGAGGTCCTTGGCGTTCCGTTTGTTCCAAGCTTCGTTGTACGTGATCCCCGACACTTGTATGGACTTGGAATGGGTGAATCAAGAACCGAAAAATGGTTGGGTGTGGGTGTGTGGTTCGGCCGAGAGGGAGCAAGGGGGAGGGAGAGAGAGAGTTTTGTGAAGTGTGTGTGTTTGTGTGTGTGAGATGTGAGGGTATTTATAGAGAATGTCGTCTCGGTCTTTGCGAAATCTAATTAAATATTCAAAGGTGTACTCTCCCTGGGTCCCACTAGTTGGCCGATTTCATTAGAATGTAATGGTATCCGGTTCGTTTCCAATCGTTCAGTTACGGTTCAGTTTGGTTAAGTGCGTTAAGTGAGAGGTCTAACCCCGTTAGTTGTTTAATGCATTAGAAAGCGGGTGTTAGGGTAATCAGGGACCCTAACTGGCTCAGAAAAATACCAATATTAATTTTGGCAATATTTTTATGTTCCGGGTATTGTCCGGTTGTTCGGTCGGATAGTAATCCGTTAAGGTGCTTAAGATATCCTTTAAGCGTCATAAATAATATTTTTAGCGACACAATTTATTCTGCAAAGTGTCAGGAATAATTCCTCATATTTTGGCACTTTATTTATTAGCTAGAAGCTAGTGTGTAAATAAAAGTGCTGTGTTCCGTGCTTAAAGTACGTTTTAGGCACATCCAATCTCTGTATCTTATTCCTAGAGACGTAATCATACAACCCTTGTATCCTTACACACACTATGGTGTAGTAAAATAATTTTGGCTCATTCAGGCCTTTAGAGGCAGTGTCTGCCTGACGCTGGCTACATCAGCATGTTCACTGTGTATCCGTTTAGTGCTATTGTGCTTTTTGTGCATCAAGTTTGTCACTAGAGTTCAGTAAATAAATAATGTAGTGACAGGAAAAATCAAAGTATGATGCAGACATGTACATGTATCAACAACCAAGTAGCAGTTTATCAGAAATCTCAGTTAAGCACAGTAATTAGGCAACAGTTAATAGCAAATTAAGTCGTACGGATACCTGGTTTTGTGAGGGTTGTCACACCTTGTCTATCAGCACAAGGGCGCACCTGAAGCAACTCCTCTTCAGGAATTAAGACATCTTCGCATGGACACCCGCAGACATGACAGGTGTGCCACGCGAGGTCGCGCAACATTTCTTGAATACCCTACCGGGTATAAAGCCGGTGATCCAAGGCCAAGGCAACCTTGGATCCGCAAAGAACGAGGTGATGAACGAGCAGGTCAAAGAACTACTCTCTGCAGGTATCCTGCGGGAGGTCAAATACCAGACTTGGTTATCCAACCCAGTCATGGTAGAAAAAACGACCTGGGGCTGGCGCATTTGTGTCGACTACAAAGATCTCAACAAAACCTGCCCCAAAGACTGTTACGCACTTCAAGAGATCGACGAGGAAGTCGATAACCTCGCCCCATTTCGATGGAAGTGTTTCCTCGATTGTTATAAAGGCTACCACCAAGTGCAGATGGCAATCAAGGACGAAGACAAAACGGCATTCCGCACCCCTACGGGGAATTACTGTTACACAAAAATGTCATTCGGGTTGCGCAACGCAGGCGCAACCTACCAAAAATTGATGAATGACACTTTTAGCAATCAAATCAGCAAGAGTGTCGAAATCTACATGGACGACTTAGTTGTCATGAGCATGGAGGAAGATACCATGCTCACAGATATCGAAAGAACATTCCAAACTCTGCGAAGCGTCAACATGAAGCTCAATTCAGGGAAATGCTCGTTTGGAATGGAAGAAGGCACGTTCCTTGAATTTATCGTCACAAAAGATGGATTCAAGGTCAACCCGGAAAAAGTTCAGGTGATCGAGCGCATGTCGTCGCCTTCTACAATAAAGGAAATGCAACGACTAGTCGGCCGGCTAGCCGCGTTAAACAGATTCTTAGCTAACCACGCGGCTAAATCTTACCCCTTCATCAGTACTCTGCGGAATTGCTTAAAAAAGGAACAATTCCAATGGACCGGAGAGGCAGAAAACGCTTTTTGGGAAATGAAAGAGTGTTTGATCCAACTCCCAACTCTCACCGCACCACGCAAGAAAGAACCGCTCATCCTACACCTATCTGCCACAGACAACGCGGTGGGTGTGGTACTCATAGTGAAACGAGAGGGAGTTCAAACACCAATCTATTTTGTCAGAAAAATGCTCAATGATCCAGAGACAAGATACTCTATCATGGAGAAGCTGGTACTCACACTAGTACACGCATCCAGAAGGCTACGCCGTTACTTTGCAGAACATAGTCATCACCGTGTTAACCAACTATAGGATCGGGCAAATCCTGTCCAAACACGAAATCTCTGGGAGACTAGCAAAATGGGCCATTGAACTGGGCGCGCACACATTGATTTACAAACCACGCCAACAATCAAAGGCCAAGTTTTAGCTGACTTCATCGCGTAAGTACCGGCGAATCGCATTCAAGAATGCGAAGACGAACAAACTCCTACACCTCTGCCGTCCTCATCAGACATCTGGGCACTATACACCGATGGTGCGTCCAACGAAGACGGTGTAGGTGCAGGTCTGCGACTCGTAAGCCCCGATGGGTGAGACCTTACTTACGCCATCTGCCTCGATTTCAAGAGTAAAAATAATGAGGCAGAATATGAGGCTTTACTAGCAGGGCTGCGCTTGGCAGTCAAACTCGGCGTCCAACACTTGGAAGCACACGTCGACTCATTATTAGTTGCGGGGTAGGTCCGCGGCGACTATGCCGCGAAAGGAGATATTGATACGTGCGTGACTACACATATTTTTACAATGAAATTACACACGAATTGGTTTTAAATTTATAAAAGTGATTATTACTTTTACATCAAAACACACACGAAAGGGCAAGTGTACCCCGTCATATATGTAGTAAAGTATCGGTAAGAACCAAGTATCGATCCACGGAAATGGGCGGAGAAATAATACTAGACCTTTGTCACTGAATTACCGGTAAAAACATAAGTTGTTTTGGTTTTAATTAAACTAAAGTAAGCATAAATAAAAACTTATAAAACATAGTAAAATATATATAAATAGCCTTGCTTAATACACAACCACAGCATGTCAACTAAGTCAGTTTTGGCACTAGAAGCATTCGGTCAATTTTCCATTTTGAGACAATTAGTATCCCTTTCGGGAATCCTAACATGACAATCATTCGGAAAGTTAAAACGATAGACACACTTTAACCACCTAAAATTGTTCTTTAACGTGCGATTGATTAATGTCTACAAAAATCTCCTAAAAATAAGTTAGTCATCCGTTAGGAGTTTTCTAACCTCACTTAATCAAGGAAAGCAACACCGATAAACACAATGCAACCACCGAGACAAGCATAAACTAGATTAAATCACAACCGAATTCATTTTACAAATCTTGCACATAAATTCACCAAGATAGCAATTTTGGCCGAAACTACTAACTAAGCTAACAAATCATGGCAGGAATTCGTAACAACACCATCTAACCCGTTAGAGTCCTTCCGTGAGGGCAAGCTCTCTTGATTAATAATAATTACATTTTATTAAACCACTAACCCGTTAGAGTATCATGGTGCCTACATTTTAACCAAGTTAAACTAGTTAACCAAATTAAAAGTTTACTAATACATGATTAAATAAGCTTCATTTTGCAACTATCTTACCTAACCAAGCACCAATCATCCAACACAATTACTTATAATCAAGAAATCAATATCAATAACAAGGTTGCAAACTAATCATCAAAGATAATCATAGAAAACACTTCAAAATGTCATTACAAACATAGATTGACATACTACAAGCTATAATCAAGCAAGGGATTGTTGTGTTTTTGCCCGAAGGCTTACATTAATACATAATAATCAGTCTAGATGCTTGAAACATAACAAAATTATGGAAAGATTTGAGAAACCAAACCATAAACAAGCATAAGAATGAGAATCTGGATAGTAAATGAGCAAAACCGGGCAATGTGGCTTGAATCCGAGTGAAAGCAGCAGCCTTCGGAGCCTCAAAATCGCCTGCAGAGCTCCCAAAATGTCCAGAGTTACGGATAAAATGGTTCTGTTCTGTTTATATGCAATTTCGGTGTCGCACGGCCGTTCTCCCGATCGCACGACCGTGCACTTTAAGCATTATTGGTGGTGGGCCACCATACTGCATGACGTCACAGATCGTTGACTGGTCTTCGGTCACGCACGGTCGTTCTTGGTTTGGCACGACCGTTCCTTTCCGAGGTTTGAGTTGCACGCTCGGTTCTTTGGTCGTTCTTTTCCGAGTTTATGTTTGACCTCGGATCCGCACGATCGTTCTTCATCGGGAACGGTCGTTCCTTATCGGGCTTGCCTTCAGTGCCTTGCACGGTGAGTTGCACGCCTGGTTCACTGCCGGATCTTCTTGGTTTGTCGGATATGCACGGTCGTGCATATGGCCGCATGACCGTGCCAAACGCCCAGGTCAGTCTTTTTCCACAGAATCTTCGCAGCTTCATCGTTTTGTCCGGAAAGTCCTCGTTTTTGGTATCATCTCGTCTGGTATGCTGTTTTAGGCCTGTAAACCAAAATGTAGATAATTAAGTATCCGAATGACGGTTTTACGGCCGAAAACGCATAAAATGGGGGTAAAACGGGGGACTAAAATATGTGTAAATTAGCGAATATCAAATCTCCCCACACTTGAACCTTGCTTGTCCTCAAGCAAGCAGAACTAAAAAGCAATAAAAGACGGAAAGAAACAAGTACGATAATTTACACACTATTTTATTGAAAACTACTATAAACGGTTGGCCGGTTTGTCGAAAGACATCATCAAAAGACTCAAACCCAACAAGCATATGCAATTATAATAGCGACAACCAAAAAGCCGTGACTTCACATTTAATTGACTCAACATGTTAATCTTCACACGACTCACAATATTCACACACACTCGGTTTTATTTATGAAACATACATAAAATGTGTATGTGCAAACACTCAATGCCATGTCAATGAAATATGCAATATCATAAGCTTGTCATAAGATCTCGTCTCCACCAACTAACATGCAAATAAGTGTAAATCAAGAGGTCTTTACGGGTTGTAACGTTAGGCTTGGGCGAAGGGTATGGAAGTAGACATTTAAAGTGGCGAAAATGGTTAAAACTCGGTTTTAGCGTTTAACTAGCAAGAACATAATACAACTATACATACAAATGCCTTAAAAAGGCGACTAAAGCGCAATCGAGCTTGTCAACGAAATTTTAACATTTAAGCATTCAAAATTGCTCGATTTCTATCAACTTCACCCTATTTTAGGGTGTTTTATTTTCTGGGTTGTGTTGCTTTTTTTTTATATATATAAATAACTATACAATAAACCGAAACAAATGCTAGTTAAACGATTATTTTGTCCGAGTTTCAACACTAAAAAGGGTTTAAAAACATACAAAGGCTAAATTTGGCTAAGTGGGCGATAATGTGGGTAAACAAAGGTAAACGGGAAGGCTCGACATGGTTAATCCTAAAGGGTAATATAAGGTGAACGGGAAGCACAACACAAAGAACAAGGTTTACAACAAAGGGGTAATCTAAGTGCCTCTATCACTTTTACACGAATTCACAAGTTCATGGTCTTAACAAGCATACTAGTGACAAATTCTAAATTACACATAACATCCGGCTCACTCCTATATTCGAAATGAACAAATATATAACAATAGGCTCAAATATGCTCACGTAACGGATGGAATGGGTAAAAGTGTGAAAACTATCATGTAAGTCTTTCTTTGTTTGTCACGCTTTCCGGTTTCCTTTTTCAAAAATATTTTGCTTGTCGAGTTTTTATCAAGTCCGATGCTTTCTAAAACAAAATCAACCGGTTTATTTACTAAAATATATCCAAAATACAGGTATTTTTTAATGATTTTTCTGATTTTTTTTTATATAGAGGACAAACAAAGTTAACAAAGTTAACCCCCTCCCCACACTTGAACTTCGCATTGTCCCCAATGCGAAACCCGAAATATAGAGAAAAAGGATAATAGTACTTCCCTCAAGATGATACCAAATGAATCGAGACTTCCAAAGCTACGTCTGGTCATATGCTCCGATCAAAGACTTGATAGCCAGAATCTGCAAGTATGGCATATGGCACAGCAAAACAGAACAGTAATAGATAAACACAAATAAACCATAATGTACATGCATACTAATAGTTCAAATAAAGACATAACAAAAAGTAAAATGTTTTAAAATACAAAACAATCCGAGGGTGTTGGAAATAGTATGCAAAAATAACACCCGAAATAACAAATACTAATATAAAAGCCACCACGATTATCACCGGCAACTCCTACTCGTCATCATCGTCATCGTGTCTCGTGAAGGACGGGCCCGCACCACCGTAACCAGGAGGGTTCCACGGTGGGAACTCTGGAGGGTTCTGGAAGTAGTTGGGATATGCATGGTGCATTTCCCCAAATAGGTACGAAAACCCGGCACTCACCCCCTGATACAAGCTCTCCTGGCTCTGCCTCAGCTGATCCTGACTGGTCCGCAGCTGATCCTGACTGACCCGGATCTGGTCCTGGCTGGTCCTGATCTGATCGATATACGTACCATGTTGTTCCTGCGTGACCCGCATTTGCTGGAACTGCTGATAAAATTCAGGCCAATCCTGATGCTGGTAGAACTCGTGGTGCTGCGGCTGGTGTGGCGGTGTGTGTGGCTGGTGCTGCTCGTGCATCTCTACATCTTCTTCCTCTTCCTCTGCTGGGAGCGGGGGTAACGGGTCCCAGACCTCGTTATTCAGCCCCCTCAACCTATCCCCGTGATCAGTCTCGACAATAACCCCCATCGCCTTCAGCGACCTGATGTCAACATGCACTCCCTCAGTAATCAGGTTGAGACTCTGAAGTACCTCGTCAGTCATGAGGTGTTCGTTGTATGCAAGTTCGGTCACATATTGACCGCCATGTATCTGACTGTTAGGGGTCCTTCCTGAGCTCTTCACAAAGTATTCAGCCATACGCGCCGCTAAATTAATTGGCGCCTTCTCCACCAATGCGTAAAGAAAAATCAGATCTGGTGTTGGACAGTTACCAAGACTGTCCATGCGCCCGCATATAGTGTGGCTAAACACATGGTGCATCACCCGCACTAGAGGGTCTTTAAGTCGTGAGGCCTTTGACATCCTTGGGTTGTATGGGTCCCCAACAACATTTGCAGCCCAAAACTCATCCCTTGCTGCATCAGACGGGAAAGTGAACTGCTCTGTGAAGACACTGGCATCATCCATGTCTTCCCTAGTGTAAATACCGAGTCTCCTTCCCAGACGACCAACCGACCACCGGTGCCATTTACCACACAATCGGAAAGCTATCCGCTCCTTGTGGCGGAATTTGGGTCTACGAGCAGCAACTGGCTTCTCATAAGCATATGATGCAAAGAACTCTATGGTAAGCTCCAAGTACACGGGTCGGTTGCAACCGACCAGATTTATAGGTGGACGACTCATCATATTTTCTAAACGGTCGTATTGATTTAGTTCTTGCATAACTTCCCAATCAAGCCATCTAGGGACTCCGAATTGCCCCCTCCGGGCCCATAACTCGTCTCTTTTTGGAATGCACAAAGCTTCACGCTCGTTGTTAGGATCGAACTGTAGGAAGGGATGATCCATCTGTAATGGGGAACATTGTTAGAAAGACAGAAACAGGAGAAAATGGAATTGAAAACAGCCGAGCAGCAAATTATGAAGCTTCTGTCCAACTGAACTGGGCAAATGGCACGTGCGTGCTTCGATATGCACGATCGTGCATATCCGAGAACTAACAGTCAAGCCCAGTGATTGTCGGACACACACGCCCGTTCCTTAAGCAGAACGACCGTGCAAAATCGGACAACCCGTTGCACTACCGTGCATCACCGATCAACAACAGAAATTATGAAAAAGTAGGAACTGCACGTCCGTTCCACCTGAGGAACGACCGTGCCGTTCAGTTTCTGCAGTTTTCGACCCCTGTATTTAGAACAACCTGATTTCTATAAAATTTTAACAAGCATTGGGTCAACAGGGGTCTGAAAGTCAACCGGGTGTTCACGATACTTCGATTCAACAAGGGTTAGGGTTTCGATTTGTTTATGAAGAGAACCCTAAAAATTTCCTTGAAGAATCGGAATAAATCTAACCTAGAAAGTGGGAAAACAAGAAATCTAACACTAGAGACGTACCGTGCGAAGTTGGGTGCGAGATCGTGCGAAAAATCGTGCGATTTGGTGTAAAAACCGCTCTGGAACGGCTGCAGTTTCTAGGGTTCGCGAATGATAGATTTTTCTGCAGATGAGGGTATATATAATGTGCAAAATGACATAAATGCCCTCAACCTGCCGCACGGTCGTTCGACCTTTGGCACGGTCGTGCGAAACCGACGTTTTTCATTTTCCTCGGTGATGCACCGAGTGTGCGACCCATCGTGCCTGATCCTCGAAAACGCACGGTCGTGCGGATACTGGCACGGGCGTGCATCAGCTGCAGATCAGAATTTTCTGCAGAATGCATTTCCAGCAACTGTTTTGGCCGTTTTTCGCCATTTTTTTCGACACACCAACTGTTCTAATAATATTGCAACATAGAACCCTCGCTCGGCACGAATAGAAACTGTACAAACTATCGGAAACTACCTAACTAACCTAAATTACGCTAAAACTATAAAAACATAAAAATGGACAATTTTGCCCCTATAGCGCCAAAGACGCTCTTGCTGCATTTTTGTCGGCGAGTCAGTAGCGTAGACTCATGCTAAATTTTTGTCGACGAGTCGATAGCAAGACTCCAAGCTAAAACTAGAAAAATAAATCCTAAATGACTAAACTACCCCTAAAGCGCAAAATACGCTCTTGCTGCATTTTTGATCCACGAGTCAGCAGCGTAGACTCTCTCCTCCCCACACTTATGATGTGTGCGGGGTTTGGAGTTCAATGACCTCCATCACCGACTCTGTCGGCCCGGCAACGTATAACTTCAAGCGATGCCCATTTACTTTGAAAATAACGCCGTCCGCGTTCTCTATTGCAACAGTCCCATACGGAAATACCTTTTTAACCGTGTATGGGCCTGTCCAACGTGAATGGAGCTTTCCGGGAAATAAGCGCAACCGCGAGTTGTAAAGAAGGACGAGATCGCCCGCTTGGAATTCATTGTGGTCCTTCAAGCGTTTATCATGCAATCTCTTCGTGCGCTCCTTGTACAACACGGAGTTCTCATAAGCGCGCTGTCGCAACTCTTCCAACTCGTGAATCTGGAGGAACCGGGCTTCACCTCCGGCTTTTAGGTCCAGATTTGCGGTCTTTAGCGCCCACATCGCTTTATGTTCCAACTCAACCGGTAAATGGCATGCCTTTCCGTAAACAAGCCTAAAGGGAGTAGTCCCAATAGGCGTCTTGTAAGCCGTACGGAAGGCCCACAACGCTTCATCAAGCTTATCTGACCAATCCTTGCGGTTTGCACCTACTGACCGCTCAAGGATTCTTTTCAGCCCCCGGTTCGTGACTTCCACCTGCCCGCTTGTCTGTGGATGATAGGGCGTGGATAGACGGTGATGCACACCGTAACGGGACAAAGCTCTCTCGAGCTGAGTATTGCAAAAATGCGTCCCTCTGTCACTGATAAGCGCTTTCGGAGCGCCGAACCGGGCAAATAAGCTTTTCAAAAATCTCACGACCACCCTGGCATCATTGGTGGGCAAGGCCTGTGCCTCCGCCCACTTCGATACATAGTCAACCGCGACCAGGATGTACTTATTACCTCGTGAGGGGGGAAATGGTCCCATGAAGTCTATCCCCCAGATATCAAAGACTTCACAAACCTGAATCCAGGTCTGAGGCATTTCATCACGTGCCGATATATTTGTCGCTCTCTGGCAGGCATCGCACGCTCTAACCCAGCTCTGCGCATCATGAAATATAGTCGGCCAATAAAACCCGGAGTCCAATACTTTCTTGGCGGTAAAGTTGGCTCCATGGTGGCCTCCGGTAGGTCCCTCGTGACAGTGGCGCAGAATGTCGGTCGCCTCCTTCCCTGAAACACATCTCCTAATCACCTGATCAGCACCAACCCGAAACAAGTAAGGGTCATCCCAAATGTAGTGCTTGACATCCGAAAAGAATTTCCTCTTTTGCTGGTGAGTCAACCCTTTGATCAGAATCCCGCAAGCAAGGTAGTTCGCAAGGTCAGCGAACCATGGCGACTCATCGCATATCTCAACACTCATCAAAGACTCGTGTGGGAAGTTGTCATTTATGGAATCCCAACGCGCGTCCACGATGTCTCCATGCTCTAACCGAGATAGATGGTCAGCCGCTACATTCAACGCACCCTTTTTATCTTGAATCTCAATATCAAACTCCTGCAGCAACAAGATCCACCTGATCAGACGTGGCTTAGCGTCCTGCTTGCTGAAGAGATATCGGATGGCAGCGTGATCAGTATACACAACGGTTTTCGAAAGCACCAAGTACGATCTAAATTTGTCAAATGCGAAAACGACCGCCAAGAGCTCTTTTTCAGTCGTGGTATAATGCTCTTGAGCGTCGTGAAGAGTTTTGCTCGCATAATAGATCGGATGAAAGTGCTTTTCTCTCTTTTGACCAAGAACGGCCCCTATGGCGTAATCACTCGCGTCGCACATAATCTCAAACGGCAAACTCCAGTCCGGTGCAACTAAAATAGGGGCCTCAATCAACTTTTGCTTGAGAAGGTCAAAGGCTCTCAAGCAATCATCTCCGAATATGAACGGAGCGTCTTTCTCCAACAGACGGGTCATGGGTCTGGCGATTTTTGAAAAATCTTTAATGAATCGCCGATAGAACCCGGCATGACCGAGAAAGCTCCGTATCGCTCTAACAGAGGTGGGAGGCGGAAGTCGTGAAATGATATCCACTTTGGCTGGGTCGCCCTCCATACCAGCATGCGAAATCTTGTGTCCCAGAACTATGCCCTCCTTCACCATGAAGTGGCATTTCTCCCAGTTCAGGACCAGATTCGTCTCCTCACACCTCTTCAACATCTTTCTCAAATTTTCCAAGCAGTGATCGAAGGAATCTCCAAATACCGAAAAATCATCCATGAAAACCTCCATGGAATCCTCGATCATGTCATGGAAAATTGCAACCATGCATCTCTGGAAGGTTGCTGGTGCATTACACAACCCAAAAGGCATCCGCCGGTAGGCGAATGTGCCGAAGGGGCATGTAAAGGTAGTCTTCTCCTGATCCTCAGGAGCGATAGGAATCTGAAAGTACCCAGAGAATCCGTCAAGGAAACAGTAATACAACTTCCCCGACAGACGTTCCAACATCTGGTCGATGAATGGAAGCGGGAAGTGATCCTTGCGAGTAGCATCATTGAGCTTGCGGTAGTCAATGCAAACTCGCCACCCAGTGACGGTACGGGTAGGAATTAGCTCATTCCTATCATTCGAGACTACAGTCATACCACCTTTCTTAGGTACAACCTGCACCAGACTCACCCATACAGAGTCAGAAATAGGATAAATCATGCCGGCATCCAACAATTTAATCACCTCCTTCTTCACCACGTCCTGCATATTTGGATTTAAACGTCTCTGATGCTGCGCACATGGTTTGTACTCGTCTTCCATCAGAATCTTGTGAGTACAAAAAGAAGGATTGATGCCCTTGATATCCATGATTTTCCATGCAATGGCTCTCTTATGAAGTCTCAGAACCTCGAGAAGCCGATTTTTCTCATCCTTTTCCAATGATGCTGAAATTATGACCGGTAGGCGACGCTCCTCGTCTAGAAATGCGTACTCGAGATGTGGCGGGAGTTCTTTCAACTCCAAAGGCGTCGGATCATCAACCGCAGGCTCTGCTTCCCCCTTTTTCACATGGTCAATTTCAAGAAATCTCTCCGGACTCTGGGAACCATCGTCACCAATCTGATAGACTGGCTGCTCGAAATCGTGGCCCTCCTGCGTAATGCCAATCAGGTCCCCACACGACAGACGTGTGTCCGAATCAATCTCGTCAATAGTACCTTGAAAATGAGAGCACACACATGCATCGACAATGTCGACGTAATAAAGCTTGTCATCGTGACATTGCGGATGCTGCATCAATCTTTTGATATCGAATGTCACGTGCTCATCATTCACTCGGAGCGTGATTTGGCCAGCTGCCACATCAACAATCGTCCTCGCTGTATTGAGGAAAGGACGTCCAAGTATCAAAGGTACCCTTGAATCTTCATCCATGTCAAGGATAACAAAGTCCACGGGGAAAACAAATTTATCGATTTTTACAAGCATGTTCTCCACAAATCCGCGCGGATACTTTATTGAGCGATCTGCCAACCGAATGCTCATCCTAGTGGGTGACGGCTCACCCAGATCCAATTTAGTAAAAACCTTATATGGCATAAGGTTAATACTCGCTCCCAAGTCAGCCAATGCATGGCTAACAGACATGTTTCCAATCAAACACGGGAGCGTGAAACTATCAGGATCTCCCATTTTCGTGGGCAGACGGTTTTGCAGAACGGCGGAACAAGTCTCGTTCATCACCACACATGATATATCCTCGAGCTTCTGTTTATTCGAGAGGATATCCTTAAGGAATTTCGCATACTTTGGCATCTGGGCCAAGGCTTCAACAAACGGTATATTGATGTGTAGTTGCTTAAACAACTCTAGGAACTTACCGTATTGTTCTTCATTCTTCTGCTTCTTCAGCCTGCCTGGATAAGGTACTGGAGGAGTGTAATCTTTGACCGGCTCCTGGACTTGTGCTGTACTTGCTGGGCGTAGCCTGGCTTGCACCTCGTCCGGTGTGTCAGTCGGGACCGCTTCAGTGATCGGTACTTAGTCCGATATGACGGGTCCGGTAGTTTTTCCACTCCTGGTCATCACAGCATTTACATCCCTCTGTCCGCCCGGGTTTGGTTCTGTATTACCCGGAAGACCGCCTGGGGGTCTTTTGGACATCATCTGTGCCAGCTGACCAACCTGATTCTCGATATTCTGAATCGAGGCCTTCTGACTCCTCATTTCTCCCTCGTTAGCTAGAAAACGATACTCGCTTTGTTGGTATCGTTTTTCAGAGCTAGAGAGGAGCTGAGCCATCATATCCTCCAGTTTGGAATTGGACTGAGGGGCCTGTTGCTGGGAGCTACTCCCAGTACCCTGATTCTGGTACGAATATGGACGCTGCTGGTAGGGTTGGTTGTACTGCTGGTACTGCTGACCCTGCTGAGGCGTAGGAGCACGCTGAGTGAACCCCAATGGGTTCTGATTTCCTGCATTCGCTCGCCACCCAAAATTTGGATGATTTCTCCATCCGGGATTATAGGTGTTGCTGTACGGGTTGTTCTGCGGCCTCACTTGATTACTCACAAAATCTACCTCTTCATGGCCCTCATATACGACTCCCTGAAAACATGCCCCAGGCTCGTGTGACACTCCGCACTGGTCACATCCCGAGCCAGCATGCGCAATCATCTGGGACTTGTCGAATCTCGATGTAAGAGCCGAGAGTTGTGCAGTAATGGCCGTGTAGTCGTCTACAGCATGAACTCCTGAGCGAGATGATGATGATGTTGCCCGACCTCTATCTCCATCCCGACGCGAGCTGGATTTCAACGCAGCTTTTTCGATAATATCATACGCTTCAGTCGGCGTCTTAGTTCCAAGATCGCCGCCCGCGTTCACGTCTAATCGCTCCTGCGTGTTATAGCTGAGCCCCTGATAGAACGTCAAAACCAGCTGTCGCTTGGAGAAGCCGTGATGTGGCACATCAATCAACAGATCCTTGAATCTCTCCCAAGCCGCATGCAACGACTCGCCCTCGTCTTGGCGGAAGGAAACAATCCGGTTCCGTAGTTTGTTCGTTTTCTCAGGTGGAAAATATTTCTGCATAAACTGCTCCGCCAACTGATTCCAGGTCCTGATGGACCCGGCAGGAAGTGACATAAGCCAAGCTCTAGCTTTGTCACGTAACGAAAACGGAAACAACCTCAACCGAATTGCATCCTCTGAAACACCAGTCATCCTAAATATCGAACAAATAGCAAGAAAAGCAGCGATATGCCTCCCGGGATCCTCATGCTCACGTCCGTCGAACTGCACCGAATTCTGCAACATGTTAATAACACTAGATTTAATTTCAAAATTAGGTGCATCTATAGTGGGCTGAAGGATACTCGGCTCCAGGCCTGCCCTTCCGGGCTGATTTGTTTCATTCAATGGTCGGTCGTCGTCCGCCATGACGACTCTCTCCTCGTCCTCTAAGCTTTCGTCTTCAGAGATAATCACCGGCTCGTCAATTGCATTTGCAATGCGTTGTGCAACGACGAGTGACCTTTCGCGCAGCCTCCTACTTCTTCTAAGATTATGCGCTGGTTCGTCAGTCGGCTCAGCAATAGCGGGTGCGGGAGTTGAGGACATCAACCTGCAAACGAAAAACTGACACAATGAATATTTTATTAATAAAATAATGCTGTTTTTTTTTTTTTTTGAATAGAAGCAGAGTATGTATAAATATGGGCTGTAAAATTTATAAAAATCCGAAAATGGGCCGAAATTTTTATAAAAATTAAAGCAACGAAAATAATCGAATCGGCTAGTACAAGAATGATTTTTAAGAGCCGAAAACTCAAAGAATAAATGAATAAATAAATCCGGATTAGAACAAATAAAAAGAATAAAAATTTACAAGTGTACAGAGAATCACGAAAATGAATAAATTGAATTAAAAGCAAGAAATATTAACAAATAAATCAACAAATAAACAATCACGAAAATATACACAAATATTAACAAGTATATACACCGATAACACAATGACTCGGGTCGTTCCTAAAACTCGCCATTTCCCCGGCAGCGGCGCCAAAAACTTGATACGTGCGTGACTACACATATTTTTACAATGAAATTACACACGAATTGGTTTTAAATTTATAAAAGTGATTATTACTTTTACATCAAAACACACACGAAAGGGCAAGTGTACCCCGTCATATATGTAGTAAAGTATCGGTAAGAACCAAGTATCGATCCACGGAAATGGGCGGAGAAATAATACTAGACCTTTGTCACTGAATTACCGGTAAAAACATAAGTTGTTTTGGTTTTAATTAAACTAAAGTAAGCATAAATAAAAACTTATAAAACGTAGTAAAATATATATAAATAGCCTTGCTTAATACACAACCACAGCATGTCAACTAAGTCAGTTTTGGCACTAGAAGCATTCGGTCAATTTTCCATTTTGAGACAATTAGTATCCCTTTCGGGAATCCTAACATGACAATCATTCGGAAAGTTAAAACGATAGACACACTTTAACCACCTAAAATTGTTCTTTAACGTGCGATTGATTAATGTCTACAAAAATCTCCTAAAAATAAGTTAGTCATCCGTTAGGAGTTTTCTAACCTCACTTAATCAAGGAAAGCAACACCGATAAACACAATGCAACCACCGAGACAAGCATAAACTAGATTAAATCACAACCGAATTCATTTTACAAATCTTGCACATAAATTCACCAAGATAGCAATTTTGGCCGAAACTACTAACTAAGCTAACAAATCATGGCAGGAATTCGTAACAACACCATCTAACCCGTTAGAGTCCTTCCGTGAGGGCAAGCTCTCTTGATTAATAATAATTACATTTTATTAAACCACTAACCCGTTAGAGTATCATGGTGCCTACATTTTAACCAAGTTAAACTAGTTAACCAAATTAAAAGTTTACTAATACATGATTAAATAAGCTTCATTTTGCAACTATCTTACCTAACCAAGCACCAATCATCCAACACAATTACTTATAATCAAGAAATCAATATCAATAACAAGGTTGCAAACTAATCATCAAAGATAATCATAGAAAACACTTCAAAATGTCATTACAAACATAGATTGACATACTACAAGCTATAATCAAGCAAGGGATTGTTGTGTTTTTGCCCGAAGGCTTACATTAATACATAATAATCAGTCTAGATGCTTGAAACATAACAAAATTATGGAAAGATTTGAGAAACCAAACCATAAACAAGCATAAGAATGAGAATCTGGATAGTAAATGAGCAAAACCGGGCAATGTGGCTTGAATCCGAGTGAAAGCAGCAGCCTTCGGAGCCTCAAAATCGCCTGCAGAGCTCCCAAAATGTCCAGAGTTACGGATAAAATGGTTCTGTTCTGTTTATATGCAATTTCGGTGTCGCACGGCCGTTCTCCCGATCGCACGACCGTGCACTTTAAGCATTATTGGTGGTGGGCCACCATACTGCATGACGTCACAGATCGTTGACTGGTCTTCGGTCACGCACGGTCGTTCTTGGTTTGGCACGACCGTTCCTTTCCGAGGTTTGAGTTGCACGCTCGGTTCTTTGGTCGTTCTTTTCCGAGTTTATGTTTGACCTCGGATCCGCACGATCGTTCTTCATCGGGAACGGTCGTTCCTTATCGGGCTTGCCTTCAGTGCCTTGCACGGTGAGTTGCACGCCTGGTTCACTGCCGGATCTTCTTGGTTTGTCGGATATGCACGGTCGTGCATATGGCCGCATGACCGTGCCAAACGCCCAGGTCAGTCTTTTTCCACAGAATCTTCGCAGCTTCATCGTTTTGTCCGGAAAGTCCTCGTTTTTGGTATCATCTCGTCTGGTATGCTGTTTTAGGCCTGTAAACCAAAATGTAGATAATTAAGTATCCGAATGACGGTTTTACGGCCGAAAACGCATAAAATGGGGGTAAAACGGGGGACTAAAATATGTGTAAATTAGCGAATATCAGATATCATGATCCTCTACCTTGAAGAAGCCAAGCAACTAAAATCACGGTTCACCTCCTTCAATATTTGCCATATCAATAGGAGTGAAAACAAACCCGCGGATGCACTTTCAAAACTCGCATCCACTAGCTTCCAACATCTGGCAAAGGAAATACGTATTGAGATCCTGCAAAACCCCTCAGTACCCCTGCGCCAAGTTAACGTCATCCAATATGGTATAACATCCTGGATGACGCTAATTATCGCATACCTACAATCAGATGTTACCCCCGAGAGCAAGGCAGATGCACGCAAGCTACAATACAAGGCGTGTCACTATCAGATGGGGGATGGTATTTTACCACAAATCATACCTGGGGCCACTCCTATGATGCGTCGACCCTTAAGATACCACGTATCTTATCAGAGAGATACATGACGGAATATGTGGCATACACGCAGGCCCGCGCATGGTAGTGGCCAAAATCATGAACGCTGGATATTACTGGCCCGGCATGCACCTAGACGCGGTTAAAGTCTTGCGCAAGTGTTTTAATTGCCAACGACACGCACCAAAGACATTGCGCCCAAAGAATAACCTCGTCCCTGTCATCACCGCATGTCCTTTTCAAAAATGGGCAATCGATGTGATGGGACCATTTACAGACGCACCAGGTGCGGTAAAGTTTATCATAGTGGCTGTCGACTATTTCACCAAATAGGTAGAAGCAAAACCGCTAGCCTCTATGATAACAACGAAATTTGTCTGGGAACACATTATCTTCCGTTTCGGTCTACCAATGTGCACGATAACGGCACCAACTTCGTTGCCGAAGATTTCCAAAACTGGCTAAAGGAACTAAACATTGAACATGTCTTCTCCTTAGTGGCGCATCCGCAAGGGAATGGCCAAGTGGAGAACATCAATAAAAGTTTAGTCGAAGGCATAAAGGCACGATTGGGAACAGCCAGACGCGGCTGGGTCGATGAACTCCCAAGTATCCTATGGGCCCATAGGACTAACCCGAAGACAAGTCACGGGGAAACACCTTTCAACCTAGTCTATGGCTCCGAGGAGGTGATTCCCGCTAAGATAGGTCTCCCTTCACCTCGAATGTTAGTTGTCAACAAAATTGACAACAGTGACGAGCGAAGGCTTGACTTGTACCTCTTGGAAGAACGGCGCGAAAACGCAGCAATCAACGAGGCCAAGTACAAAACAAAACTGGAAAAATACTACAACGTGCGCGTCTGCATCTGCACATTCAACCCGGGAGACTATCTCCTTTACGACAATGAGGCCTCTAACGCAGAACGCCCAGGGAAACTTGCCCCCAAATGGGAGGGCCCCTACCTCATCCAAGAGGTCTTGGGCAAAGGTGCGTACAAACTACAAACGTTAGAAGGAGAACCTATCGCAAGGACATGGAACGCACAGCAACTTCGACGTTGTTACATGTAAGCTGCGTTTACATTTTCAATGTAACCTCATAGCCCGCAGGCCATTTGTCAATAAATAAATGAACAATTCAATGCAATATTGTTTATCTTTTCTATTACAAATGCGTGTTCCACTTTGTGGTATCTGCAAAAACGGATTGGCAAAATCTTCATTCGCGATACCCACACAAAGCGGTGACCACACACAAATATTGTAATAGGCCAGCAGAGACAAAACATCAATGTCTATCCGGCCGGATACGCACCTGCGATTTTTACAAAACCTACACAATTCCTAAACCCTAACGGGATAAAAACGGGAATTGACTATTACTCACACAACAAAGGTGTAGAGTATACTCAACCGCGCTCTACAGCCAACAGAGTCATTCATATACTTGCATATCACCTAGACATGCAAATGGCAAGTAATGACTTAGTATTATTTACATGCCTGAAACATTGGCCTTAAATAAACACTATTTCAACCGTGCTCACACAAAGACAAAGTAAATGTTCTTTACTTACGCACTTTGAGCCACGCGTACTTGCATATCACCTAGACGTGCAAATGACAAATTCAGACTTAATATTATTTACAAAGGCCTTAAACATTGGCCTTACAAAACATTAACTCACACATGTTCAAAACGCAAGAAGTAAAAACACTTGTACAAATTGAGCAAAAGGATAAAACCTTGTATTCCAAAAAGATTTCTACACCGATGCGGTGCATAAGAAATTTTACATAAAATTTTCCTTCTAACATTTACATAAAAAAAGAAGTCAAACAGGGCACGCAGGCCAACCTATTCTTCTTTTGTACCACTGGTGCCCGCATCCTCCTTTGCACCACCAGCGGCTTCCTCCTTCTCAGGACGTTCATACAACAACCGTAAACGGTCCACATAATCTTACGCCTCCAAGCATTTCTCAATATCTTAAATAGCGGAAAGGGACAAGTTGTTGTATGCATCAACAGCTGCGGGATACAGAGCTTCAGTATCTATGCCATGAAACCTGGATCTCTCATCACTAAATTTGCTCTGATAGAACGGGTTCACATGACTGAGGCATTCGTTTTAACCAGCCTTGAACCCCGCCTCCCGTGCACGCTCCTTAAGCTCATTTACAGCAGTTGCGTTCTCAGGCGCGTCAAGAACGTTTCCAACAATCTACAAGAATACAGGTGACAAGTTTAACAAAAGCAAACCTAAGGATGGGAAAGACACCAGGTACTTACATGCCCAATACTGTGATCACGCATCCAATCACGATCCGTATTAACCTGATTTAGAGAGGTGGTCAACCCATCTCTAGCCTCTTCAGCCTGCCTAGCCCGTGTTTCAACCTCAGTAACGCGAGTAGTCACCTCCTCAAGGATGGCCGCACGACTTTGCACATCCGCCTGTTGACAATCGGTAGAAATAAGTATAAACAGGCACCATCTTATATAAAAGAAACAAAGTAATAACTCGTGTGTAATCAGAGTTCATACCTGGAGTTCCTCAACAGCTTTGTTTAACTTACTACGGTCAGCATCCGCCTCTTCAAGCGCCATGGCACCGCGTGCCTCCGCCTCCTTTGCCTCTTTTGCAGCCGCTTCAGCTGCAGCCTTTTCCTTCAACAAATCAGCATTTACGGCCTTGAGGTTGTTCAACTCCTGGCAAACACGTAAAAGTTTTTCATTCTCTCGAGCATAAGCTTCCTCCAACCCTTGCGCTCATCAGAAAGCAATTTGGCAAGAGTACGAACCTATTTAAGGCCAGCAGTTGTAGCCCAAGCCTGAGTCTGCTTCAGCTTCTCAAAAGCAGCCTAATCTTTTTCCAACTGGTCTGTACCTTCCCGAGCAGCCTTCACCAATGCCTCAGCTTCAGCTCGCAGGCGAACGGTTTCCTCCTCCTTGCGACCCAACACCTTGTAGTCTTCCATAATTGCATCCGTAATTATAGAGCTTCCAACAAGCATGGAAGAGAGCTGGTTTATCCGGTTCTCATGAGATAAACCACGGGCACTAAGAACCTCAAAAGGGGCACCCAAACCGCTCAAGATGTCCCTGCAAGCGGAGGGATCGTTGGAAACATCATCCCCTTACATAACAGTCCAAGGAGGGCGATGATAGTCCAGACCCTGGTCTACCGTATAAGAACGGTAATAAAACTCCAATTCAGTCTCACCAGGCTGAATGGAAGGTTGATCTTCAAACCCCGTATCCGCAGTATTGAACCAGAAACCTTCTTGGCAACGGGGGAGTTTGGCTTTTCAGCATCAGGGGACTTCGATTTCTCGCCCCCTGAACTTCAGTATTATGCGGGTCAATTAAGTTGTCGGACGAATCCAACGTATTAGCAATGGTTTGACCCGCAGCTTTCTTTGCGGAATCCTCCGCATGCGCAGATGGCGGAGTAACCACTTCAATAGAAGGGCTTCTTCTACCCTCCTTATGGACTTCCACGTCCGCAGCCGCGTCTCGCGAGGGAAAAGGAGGAGCGTCAAACAAGGAAAAAGTTTCCTCACGCGGCTCTACAAAGCAAAAAACATCTATAAGTTACAAGTTAGAATAGCAACACTTGTGTAAACATATGGTCAACTTACTAGTTGTAACCATAGGTTTTGCCTGCTAGATAGCAGCTGTCCGAGTTCTTCTCAACTTCGGACCCTTCTACCCACCGGCAGCAGAGGCATCTCCTTTCCTCTTCTTCTCATCAGCAGGTTTAGAACCCGTAGATGATCCACCCGCAGCCACACCACCACCTAGAACACCCAAACCCTCAAGGGTGTCAGAAACTAACACGTAATCATTGTATGTGCATAAACGAACACGAGAGATACTTGCCACCTCCGGCACCAAAGGAGGAATAACAACCGGCTCATGCGGTTTCTTCGGTCTGCGAAATCGTTTATCACCATGTTTCTCCACGTGCTGTTTGGGAACACCCGTGGCATCAGGGTCTCCCAAGGCCTCAAGATCCCCTGCGTTTCGTCCATCACCAAACAATCAGCCAGGCCAACTTGTTTACAAAACAAATAAAGAAAGTACAAGCTAATATACCTTTGCCTTGCGGCAACGCCACCTCCAGTGCGGCCTGCTCAGGCACCAAGAAATTACCACGAATGGTGACATTGAACCCTTCCTCACTATCTTCACACACAACCACCGCAACCTTGCCCTTGAAGTCCGGGTGAAACATTCTCCAAAGGGGCGCTTCCTCTGATAACACATTTATACAAACTCAGTGACAAAAAAGAGGAAGCAAAAAACCGCACAGGGAAAAAAGACACTTACCACCACTTTTCTCCCACACCACGGGCCTTGCCTTCCTGCTCATCCTCCGTAGCATCATCCGCAGCACCCACAGCAGCGCATTATCCAGTTTCACCCAACCAATGATCCGCAAGTTCGGGAACCAGTCCACCGTCACCGCTTTGGGGAGACTGATGTTCTCCGATATGATCGTGCCCGTTACGTTTCTAAACTATAACCTTGCAGTAATAGCAGCAGCTTTAATGGAGAAGAACTTTGTCTTCCACTTCATTAGACTCTTCGGAGGGACAATCAACTTAGGGCTACCGTCCTGTTGACGGAAAGAGAAGAAACCCATAGAGACAGTCATTTGATAAAAACTGCCAGAAATCTCCGACGGTGGGTTCTATACCAAAAGCATGATACGTGTACTCAAAGTTTCGAACCCGAATCATCCCAAATGGACTCACTTGAGAAATGTGAGTTTGTACCACTCCAAAACTTCAGCGACAAACACCGTCAACGGAAAACGGAGGTGATAAACACCGAAAAAATCAGACCACATGGTGACATACCCCGCCGGGGCATCAACGGCGGTGTCACCCTCTTGTGGGTAGATAGCCCCATACTCTGGTGGCATCTGAGTATCCCTTAAAAGATTATCGAACAACGATTTCGACCACCTCAAAACCGGCAACTTCTCTCCAGGAGCATCACCTTCAGCCTCCTCCTCCACCGCCACCGGCGACGAAGGTTCAGGGTTTTCACCCGGAGTAGAATGTTGATTAGATGGTTCAGCCATCACGAAGAAGAAAGAAAATGTAAGATGAGTTCAGGAACTTCGAAGAAACCTTACCGGAAAAACAAAGGGTTGATCGGAGAAGACAAAGGTTTTCACTTTCTCTTGCCGGAAAATTTTTTGAATTTTCAAAGAAGTGAGGGGAAATACTAAACGGTTTCCCCTGTTATACTCATCACAACTAATGCTGTACAGTAACCGAAACGTCGTGCATAAAAAGAACGAATTATGCATCGCCACGTGTACAGCGACGGTTCCGCTGACGGTTACAACGCGCTTGACATCACTAGACTTTTACACTTTAGCTACAGTGCAGTGATTGCCTTGGGCAGTGCAAACGTCCTTTCGTTTCACCACATGCCAGGCATTGACGGGTGGTCCGTAGGACAACCCTTAAGTGCTTTTAAAAGATTAAAATACCATACTTTACACGGTTAACTGCTTGAACTTGGTAACTACTAGATGTTTGATGTTGCAGGTGCTAAAGTGCATAAGGATTGGCTTTTGTGAAGTTTGGATGGGAGTTGCAAGACGAACGAAACAAAGTGGAGACATCTACATTTGATAAAGGAAACAAGAAAGGCAACCTAAGTCAGCGCCGTAACCTACGGCTCTGGCCGTAGGTTACGACCTCCACTTGTGCAAAATCCCTTGCCGTAGCCCAGTATAGGAGGGTCGTAAGACTTATATTGGCACTGTAGCCTACGGCTGGTGCCGTAGGTTACGGCGCCCTGTTGACTTCCCAATGATTGCTGACCGCCGTAAGCTACGGCTCTTGGCGTAGCTTACGGCGCCGTCTGGACATCTTGTGTAACTTATGCATTAAATTGCTCTTTGATGATATTTCCTATCATGGTTTTTTGGTTACACAACACTTTAGAGACGAATTTTGGCTAGTTTTTGGAGCTTAAAGACATTGGTTATCATTGTTCTTATGTTTTTAATTTCTTTTGAAAATCAAGACTTTCTGATGAAGGTTTGTAAGACTTTATGCTTTGATTTCCTTATTTCTAGAATGACAACCTCTATCTTTATGCTTTGTTTGTTATGGTGTGTGATTAATTGTTAGTAAATTGTTGATTCTTATGTTAAACTAGTTTGAAACCATACGTTCTTGGTGCCGTTGGCAATCGAGATATCACGGGTATAATTAGGATTGGGTAAGGGTTAATTGATCATCGGGTAACAACCTCACGTTCTAGGAATCTGAGTACTTAGTTCCCTTTCATCACTACAAGTAATCACACATGAACTATGTCTATGTAGTTCTTTCTAGTGGAATGATAGCATAAATGTCAGCGTAAACCGGAAACTAAAGATGGTCATTTGTCTCTAATTTGTTTACAACCAACACTTTCAATTTGCAATTAGAATAGTAATCTTAGTTTTAAAAATCAAATCAATCAAACCAACTCTGGAAATTTACTTTTATTGCAATTAGTTTAATTTTAGTTAAGTTAGGTAAATCTTTAAATAACACATATTCCACAAACTCCCTGTGTTCGATACCCACTTACAACTAGCTATTAGTAGTAATTGGATTAAATTTGATTGTGACTACTAAACATCACGTCAAATTTTGGCGCCGTTGCTGGGGAGTAGTGCGCAACGTGTGTTATTTTTTATCTTTCTAAGTTTGTTATTTTTTCTGGTTTACGCTGGGTGTGTTAGTGTGCAGGTATTTATAGGTGCATGCGTACTAGGAGCTCTCACAAGCTATCACCATTGGCATTTGATCCAGAAATTGAACGGACTTTGAGAGGAAACAAAATCTTGCTAAGGGAAAACAAAATCAGTGGTTCACCAACAACACCTACTACACCAATTACATCGATTAGATACATGGATCCACCGCCACCACCCACTACGGGTGAGTTTATACCACCTTTCATACCATCATCAACACAACCTTCGCCAAACACCACCATGCCTAACACCACTACTAACCCTACTCCACCTCATGATGTTACACCAACCAACACTACACAACCTATTACCACCCAAGTTGAACCTACGCATACTGTTAGCCCTTCTACTACAATTCCACCATTTCCCCATTTCTTCCCAGCTTCGGGTTAATCATCTTCAACCGATACACTACCACAAAGTTCAACTTTCGTTCATGCTACTTCTACATTTAGACCACCAAACCAATCGGGTTTTCAATATTCATCTTTTCCATTTGGGCAATATTCGGGTATAGGAGGAGATGGGTATGAAGATTTTGAGGGTTATGAGGAAGAAGGATACGCATATGGGGGTGATGGAGATCAAGGGGAGCTTACTTATGTACAAGGTCAAACTCAAAGAATGCCAAGTGTTGGTGGAGTTCCTCAACAACAAATTATACCACAACATATTCGGCCAAGGCCACAAGGGCCACAATTGCAATGTCCTACACCATTACAACAAATTCGTCCGCAAAATGCACAACATCAATTCCAAAGGCCAATTCAACAACAACCAATACAAATCAATTTCAACCACCACATGTACCTCAAGGGCCTATGCAAAGACCAATGGGTCCTATTCGTCTAAGGGTTCGGTTGGGTGTACCAAGACGACATCTTTAAGAACATGCAAGAGGCATTGAAGCACATTTTAGACCGGTAATCACTCATAATCCTTCACCGGTAGTTATTCCTCACAATGACCAAGGGAGGACATTTGAAGTGAGAACCAATTCATTGCAAAGCTTGCCAAAGTATAAGGGTCTAGCAACGGAGGAGCCTTATTTTCATTTGGAGGCTTATGACTCGATTTGCAACACTCTTGGGAGTCAAGGATTTTCGGCTGATGATGTCAAATTGGTATTATTCCATTTTTCTTTGGAAGATAAGGCGAAAAAGTGGTTTTACACATTACCTTCGGCATCTATTTACACATGGGCGGAAATGCAACAAATTTTCTTGGATGAATTTTACACCGGTCAAAAGACAAATGATGCTAGGAAAGGGTTGAGAAGTTTTCAACAACAACAAGGTGAGATGTTCCATGAGGCATTTGAACGGTTCAACATGATGATCAAGAATTGCCCTCATCATGGGATAGAGTTATGGGAATTGATGAATGCTTTCCATGAGGGGTTAAGTGCCGAAGATGCTCGCGATTTAATGTCTATCACCAATGGCACTTTTGGCACAAACTATGAGCATGACAATTGGGAATTCTTGGAGCAAATGGCGATCACATCAAAAAGAAAAGCTCAAGCATCAAGGAGAGCACGACCGGCCATTACCCGAACTCAAGTGCACGCGGTAGACGATGGTAATGTTCAAACTTCTAATCAAATTTATGATGTTTGTGCTATTTGTAATGGGTTAGGACATGCGGCTGAAAATTGTCAAGGAATGGAAGGGCAATATGAAGAGGTTAACGCCGTGCAAGGGCAAGGAGGGGGTGGTAGAAATTACAACATGAATTCTAACACTTACCACCCCGGTTTGAGAAACCATCCAAATTTTCGATATGGGAATCCCTCAAATCAAGCCAGCCCGAATTTTCAAGGTAGTCAAGGTAACTTTGGTTCGCGTCAACCTTACAATAATCAAGGTGGATATCGAGGTGGGAACAATCAAGGATACCAAAGACAATATCAAATGGGTCAAGAGCAAGGGGGGTCTTCGGGTGGAAATGAGATGATGGAGATGTTAAAGACCATGCAAGCGGAGATGCAAGAGAGATATCAAATGGATGACGTGCGCATGCAAAAGGATGAGGCCCATGACAAAGCAATGCAAACTTTCACCACCCAAATGGGTCAACTCGCAACCGAAGTGGCGGACTTGAAAAAAGGTAAAGGTCAACTACCAAGCGACACTAAGGTAAACCCGTCTCATAATTCTTCTAGAGGCAATAATGTTAATATTCATCATGTAAGTGTTTTGAGAAGTGGGAAAGAGTACAAAACTAATCCTTCACCGGATTTGGTTGATGGGGTGGTTGAAGATATAACGGGTCAAGAGAGTGAGGAAGAAAATGAAACACCTAACAATTCTTCTAGAAAACCCAATTTTGAAAACCCCGAAAATAATAAAGAAGTAGAAAATAAAAATGAGGAAGGGGGATCGAGTTAAGTACCATTTCCCTCGTCCTTGTTAGATTCGGGTAAGAAAAACTTTATTTCAAAACGGGGTCCTCAAAAGGAAGAAATGTGGGAGGTTTTCAAACAGGTTAAAATTAACCTTCCTTTACTCGAAGCAATCAAACAAGTACCCGCGTACGCCTAGTTTTTAAAAGAATTATGTACTCAAAAGAGGCAACAAAAAGTTCCTAAATTGGTTGATTTGACGGAGCGGGTAAGCGCGGTTTTGAAAGGAGATCTTCCTCCTAAGCTACAAGATCCGGGAACGCCTCTTATTAATATTCAACTTGGGAATTTTCAAACTGCAAGGGCGTTACTAGATCTTGGGGTCGGAGTAAGTATCTTACCGCGGGGGGGGGGGGGGGGGGGGGGGTTATACAACCAATATGATTTTGGTCCATTGAAACGGGTTGAGACAACGGTGGTTTTAGCCGATTTGTCTCATAAACTTCCTCGGGGTATTGTGCGGGACGTTATAGTAAAAGTTGATGAATTTTATTATCCCGTTGATTTTCTTGTGTTAGATTACTCATCCGCAGACCCAATTCAACAACAAAATGTTATTTTGGGTCGGCCATTTTTGAACACCGCACACGCCGTAATTGATTGTCGATATGGTACGGTCGTCATGACATTCGGTAATATAAAAATGAGATTAAATGTTTTTACTAACGGTGCTAATGCTTTTGGTGATGAGTTTTTTCTAGCAGACTTCATTGATGGTTACAACCCGAAGGAGTATGAAGAAGAGACTTTGGAGTCGTGTTTGTGTGATGTTTCTTTGCAGGTTCACGCATGTGCATTGGAAGTGGAAGAGAGAGAACAAGAGGCTCTAGCGGTGAAAGAAGGAAGGCCATGGACCCACCAAACGGAGACTTTACCGGTGGGAATTGATTCGGGTACAAAACCTTCCTTGGAGTGTCCACCAAATGTGGAATTGAAAGAGTTACTGAAACACTTAAAATATGCATTTGTAGCCGAGAATGACACCTTACCGTTGATCATTGCTTCCAATTTGGCGGTAGCTCAAGAGGAGAAATTGTTACGGGTTTTGAAGGCTAATAAGGCGGCAATTGGATGGACGATAGCCGACTTGAAAGGTATTAGTCCATCCATTGTCATGCACAAAATCATTACAAGTGAAGATGCAAAGCCAACCCGTGAAACACAAAGAAGGCTGAACCCGAAGTTGAGGGAGGTGGTAAAGAAAGAAGTGATAAAGTGGTTGGATGCGGGGATCATCTATCCCATTTCAGACAGTGCATGGGTAAGTCCGACTCAGGTAGTGCCTAAAAAGGCCGGTATCCAGGTAATTAAAGATGAACAAGGCGGGCAAATTGCCACCCGACCCGTCATCGGGTGGTGAGTTTGCATTGACTATATAAAATTAAACGCCGCGACCTCCAAGGACCATTTCCCATTACCTTTCATTGACCAGATAATTGAAAAACTTTCGGGTAAAAAATACTATTGTTTTTTGGATGGGTATTCGGGTTATAATCAAATTGCTATTCACCCGGACGACCAACACAAAACTACGTTTACATGTCCATATGGTACATTTGCTTTTCGGCGAATGCCATTTGGACTATGTAACTCCCCGGCCACCTTCCAAAGATGTATGATGAGTATATTTTTGGACATGGTCGGGGAGTCTCTTGCAGTGTTTATGGATGATTTTTCCATCTTTGGCCCAAGTTTCGAGTCTTGTCTTGATGAATTGGAAAAAGTTTTAAAAAGGTGTGTTGAGACAAACTTGGTGCTAAGTTGGGAAAAAAGCCACTTTATGGTTCAAGAGGGTATTGTGTTGGGTCATGTGATCTCGGACCCGAGAATGGAGGTAGACAAAGCAAAAATTCGGGTAATTTCATCTCTACCCCCACCAAAGAATGTTAAGGGGGTGAGATCATTTTTGGGACATGCGGGATTCTATAGAAGGTTTATTAAAGGCTTTAGTGTAATTATAAAACCTTTATGTAACTTGTTATTAAAAGATGTTCCATTTGATTTTACTGACGAACGTTTGCAAGCGTTTCATGTTTTGAAGGAACAGTTGGTGAAAGCTCCTATCTTGCAACCATTGGATTGGTCGAAGCCGTTTGAAATTATGTGTGATGCTAGCGATACGACCATTGGAGCAGTTTTGGGTCAAAGAGTTGATAAGAAGCCGGTAGTGATCTGTTATGCAAGTAAAACTTTGTCCGAGGCACAACTGAATTACACCACAACCGAAAAAGAATTATTAGCGGTGGTGTATGCCTTGGACAAGTTTAGATCCTACATTTGGGGGAGCAAGGTGATCGTGTATTCGGATCATAGCCGGTCCGATATTTGATGGAAAAGAAGGATGCAAAGCCCCGGTTGATTCGTTGGGTGCTTTTGTTGCAAGAGTTCGATTTAGAGATTCGGGATAAAAAGGGGTGTGAAAATGTTGTTGCGGATCACTTGTCCCGGATCCCATTGGAAGGTGTTGACGACCCGAGCGAGATTAATGAACGGTTTCCCGATGAGCAATTGTTGGTTGTCTCCACTTTTGTTGCACCTTGGTATGCCCACTATGTGAACTATTTGGCCAAGGGTGCAATTCCAAATAATTGGATGAAGAAGAGAAGACAACAATTTCTAAGTCAAGTCAAACAATACATTTGGGATGAACCGGATCTTTTTAAAATTGGACCCGATCAAGTGATAAGAAGGTGTGTTCCCGAGACCGCGGTACTAGAGATTTTGACCCATGCTCATTCGTCGGCATGTGTAGGGCACTTTAGCGGGAACAAAACGGGTTATCGGGTGTTGTCTTGTGGGTTTTATTGGCCCACAATCTTTAAGGATTCTTGCGAGTTTGCTTGAAATTGCATAAATTGTCAAAAAATGAGAAGCATTTCGAAGCGGGATGAAATGCCTTTACAATCCAATCTTGGTGGTGGAGGTGTTTGATGTTTGGGGAATAGATTTCATGAGTCCTTTCCCAAATTCGAATGGGTTTTTGTACATATTGGTTGCAGTTGATTATGTTACGAAGTGGATAGAAGCTATTGCTACAAGAACCAATGATCATTCCGTTGTGTGCAAGTTTGTGCAATCAAATATTTTCGCTCGATTTGGTGTGCCGAGAGTGATAATAAGTGATGGTGGTTCACACTTTAAAAATTTTAATTTTGGGAAATTGCAAAAAAGATACAATGTGAACCACCGAGTTGCTACACCGTACCATCTACAAACAAGTGGACAAGTTGAAGTATCCAACCGTCAAATTAAAGAGATCCTTATGAAGACGGTTCGAACGGATAGAAAGGATTGGTCAAGTAAACTTGACGATGCATTGTGGGCATATCAGACGGCCTACAAAACCCCAGTTGGTACCACCCCTTATCGGATGGTGTATGGGAAGGGGTGCCATCTACCAATGGAGTTAGCACATCGAGCGCATTGGGCCATCAAAACTGTTAATGCGGATTATGACGAAGCGGGTCGAGTAAGGAAGTTGCAATTGAGTGAAATTGAGTAGATTAGAGATGAAGCATACGAATGTGCATCCGCATATAAAGACAAACTGAAGAAAGTTCATGATGCAAAGTTAAGAAAGAAGAACTTCGAAGTGGGTCAAAAAGGTGTGGTTGTATAATTCGAGGTTGAAAATGTTTGCGGGTAAACTCAAGAGCAAATGGATGGGTCCTTATGTCATCCGAAGAGTGGGGAGATTTGTAGATGTCGATATTCAAGATGAGCAAACTAATAAGCAACAAACGGTGAATGGGCATCGGCTTAAACCTTACTTGGAAGGCAACGACATCAACAATCTCGAGCTCGACAAAGTGGGTTATACTCTACGCCCACTGGATGAGGAAATTTGAAAGAAGCCCAGGTTTGGTTGTGTAAATATTTAGTTTAGTTTGTTTTGTTTTGAATAAAGTACCGCCTTCATTTAAAACTTGTGTTCGAAACAAGTGTGGGGAAATTCTTACGAATTGCCCGAACATTGTGTTGAGGACGTTTAGTTTGTTTTGTTTTGAATAAAGTACCGCCTTCGTTTAAAACTTGTGTTCGAAACAAGTGTAGGGAAATTCTTACGAATTTCCCGAACATTGTGTTGAGGACAACACGGGTTTTTAAAGGGGGGTAGGGTATAATTTTACACGCTTTTGAAAAATTATAAAACCATAAAAAGTATAAAATTTAGAAAAGCTAAAAAAATAACATAAAACATAAAAGTTGAAAAGTTAAAAAATGGTCGATCTCAAGTTGCCCAGTGCCCGTCGTAACCTACGGTCATGGGCGTAGCTTACGGAGGTTAACAAACAAAAAAGAACCTTACGCCATTGATCTACTGTCTTACGGCTAGATTTTGTAACCCAGGTCCACCGTAACCTACGGTGAGGACCGTAGATTACGCCACACACGGAATTGATGGGGGTGTCTTGTCGGCGATTCATATACATATATAAAAAAACCGAAAAACAAAAGTTAATAATAATAATACATTTAATAAAAACTCATAACATCCCCCAACCACACAATCGATACTTCAATCCCTATCCACATATTCACTTTCTTTCTTCTTCTTCATCTCTCTCACAAGAACCCTAGTCTCCATCACCTTCAAACCTCCATTACTCCTTCATCTCTCAACCAAATCAAGTGATTTTTGAGTCGATTTTGACTAAAATTTCACGAACATTCTATTGTGGGTAAGGATTTGGAAGAATACCACATTTGCTTGGCCGAATTTCGAACCCTAGGGCCGAAAATTTGGGGATTTTTTGTAATTTTTGCTTAAGAGTGAAGTGTTTGTTATTCTCATCCTCTACAAGGCCAAGGTATGCAATTTCCTTTCATTCTTTGAAGTACATTGCGGTTTCTAAGTTTCCATTCTTGTTTTTGCTTACACACTTGCTTGTAGTAGATAGATGATAGGATTTTGTTGAGTTGTTGAACATGAGGATATGAATGTAAGTGTTGTCTCATTGAAGAATTTTTGGAAAAAACTCTATGTTATGGGGACACCATGCCCAAATTTTTATTTGAAAAGATGAAATTTTTGGGGCTTTTATGTTCATATCCATAGTGCTAAGCAAGTGTGGGGAAATTTTTGAAGATTAACTCATATGTTTTTGTTGTGTTTTGGTGATGTGTGTAGGATATGGTGAGAACAAAGGAGAAAGCAGGAGCAAGTTACTCTAGTCAACCGCAAGGGGAAGCACAACCAAAAAAGAGGAGATTGGTACGGGTTGGTGACCCAGACTCAGAGGAAGATGCTCCTCCAAGGGGACCAAAACCAGAGTGGACATCTGGTTCACTACTTGAGCAACCCGAGGAATGGCGAGAGGAGTTGTTCCACGATCAAATGAATAAGTTGCAACAAAGGAAAGAATCGTTTATTTGTGAGAAGGAGATTCGGGAAGTTGACTTCGGGCCTTTTGGGATAACGGATAAGTTCAAGGCCTTGGGTTAGGAGGCGGCTCTAAAATACTATGATAATGAAGTGAAGAAAATGTATGATGAATGAATTCAAGAGTGGATGGCCACACTTGAATGTCCCCCATTTAAGGCCCCAAGTAAGATGAAGCTCATTGGATGGAGTAACGGGGTGAAGGTCGAGATGTCATATGATTCCTTACGCCGCATTGCAAAGTTTGATAGTAAATCTTCGAATGAGTACATTTATCCAAGCCTTAAAGATCTTTACCACGAGCCCGACAAACACCCCAAATGGCAACACATGCTCGATTACCTCTTTCTTCCCGGTACTACCCATGGGAAATTGTTGAGAAAGAACTTGAGAATGGAGGCGAAGTTATTGTTGGTGCTGTGTACACACAATGTCATTCCGCGACGGGGTGATAAGATGGAGGTGAGATTTCAGGAGGTGCCGGTTTTGTATATGTTAATGCACGGGTCACCCATGGTTCCCTTCTGGTTCTTAGTGTTAAACAATATTTGGCTCAGTCAAAATAGTGGTGAGAGAAAAATTGTACCCCATTGCCGATTGATCACGGTATTGTTGAAGAAATATGGGGCGATTGGAGCCGAGGACAAAGGCTCGTACAAGAGGTTTAAGCCATTCGATATAAAGAATTTGGGACCAGGATGGGAATACAAGGAATCAGAAAGGTACCATAAGTTGAAGAACGATGGGAGACGGTGGAGAGTTTTGAAAGTGGATGCGAGGCCACTAAGACCGGGGGAGGCTGATGAGCCTGAGACGAGTGACAAGGAGGTCAATGGAGATGATGACTACCGTGAGGACACATTCACGGTTGATGTTCTGATGGGGGCGCTGGCCCAATTGGTGTTCATGGAGCAGGAGTACAGTCGGGGTATGTGGGTAGTGCATTTGACTATGCACAACAGCCCTATGATGCTTATTGGGCTCACACGGGGAACATGGGGCAGCTTATTGAGCAGAGGCGATCGCCTACTTTTGGTGATTGGTTCGAACTCAATCAAATGCTTTTTGATCAGCAGACTTATATGGGGGCTAGCGTGGAGAGAGCTATTAAATAGAGTTATGACATAAATGAGCAATGGAATCGAGCTCACATGTATGCCCGTCATGAAGAAGTGAACAGCCGTTACTTGGATGACCGCCAGAGACGTTTACATGATCAGTGGCATGCGGGCCAACCACTTGTAGCTGACCCACCAGTTGTGGATTATACCATATTGCCGCCATATGATGGTAGTGTGTCATATCCCACCCTACCATTGCACCATTCTCAATGGGTGGATCCACACACCATGGGTCATCAGCAGGCGAGTCAAGGAGGTGATCAAGGCAGCAGTAGTGGTAGCGGAGCATTTGGATTTGGCGAATGGAATGACAAGATGACTTCCATTTTCGGACCTCCACAGCCAAAGTACTATTGATCAGGTCGTGTTTCGCTCTTTTGTATATTTGTGTATATTTTTCATGTCTTATGTTTATGGTTGGGAGGTCGGGTGGTGTTTAGGTGTTGATGTGATTTATGGAATGTGCTAGTGGTGGTGTGTTTCTAATTTTCATAAAAAAAAGTTCGGGTTTGAGAGTATTAGCGAAAGCTAATGTTTTTGGTTAAAAGCGATCTTCCCTTCAAAACCATACATTGGGACAATGTATCCCAAGTGTGGGGATGGGGGAAATTTTTGAGAATTTTAAAAATTTGTGAAACCAAGCGAAAATTGTCAAAATTTGAACACTTGATATTGTTCCAATTGACACACCGACACCCCTTTCTAGTCATTTCTTGGTGAGTGTTTGAGCCACATATGATTATTAAATATGCTTTCTTTGTTTTGAGTGGCGGTGTGTGGCTTGTGTTAATAGAACTTGTGTATGAATTCTTGTTGAATCTTAGAGTTAGCATGCTTGTGAAAATGATAGGGGACTTTTAGGTAGCCTCGTCTAGATGTGTGAGAGTGTGGGAATTGAGGGTTGGACCTCATACGTTACATATATGAGCTTGGTATTGTGAGGGGTGGGGGTTTGGTCTTTAGAAAGCCATGTTTGAGCCTTATACCATTCGGTTGTGACCCGAACCTACTTCCTACAAAACTTTACCTATTGAGAAGACCCGGTTTAGGAGATTTAGTATGTAGTGTTGATGTTCTTGTATATATTGTTGAGTTTTTATGTCTTACGTGAAAAAAAGAGAGAAAAATACAAAAAGAAGGATGTAGTCGCGTTAGTAGATGGGAAAGTTGATGAAGTTGTGTATATAGTTGATGTTTACTTTGTTTAGTGGTAAAAATAAAAACCGGGTCGAATCATTGGGCTACTTTCACATTCCCACTATTTCCTACCTTTCCACATAACCTTGTTACAACCCGTAAGTCTTTTTGATTCATAAGCATGCTAAATATTTGATAGGAGGAAACTTGATTTTTATACAAGCTTATTGATGCACAATCACACACATGCATTGAGTGATTTTAGCATAATGTTGCTAATGTTACTTATCACCGAGAGTTGTTGTGAGGGGGGTGTCTTGTGGTATGATAAAAGGTTAGTAAAAGAACGGTATATTTTAGCTTGGTTTGCATGATTGATCACTTGAAGTTTGAAATGGTTTTTGAATGAGTTGCTTGGGACAAGCAACGGGTATGTGTGGGGATGTGACGGGTGGTCCGTAGGATTACCCTTAAGTGCTTTTAAAAGATTAAAATCCCATACTTTACACGGTTAACTACTTGAACTTGGTAACTACTAGATGTTTGATGTTGCAGGTGCTAAAGTGCATAAGGATTGGCTTTTGTGAAGTTTGGATGGGAGTTGCAAGACGAACGAAACAAAGTGGAGACATCTACATTTGATAAAGGAAACAAGAAAGGCAACATAAGTCAGCGCCGTAACCTACGGCTCTGGCCGTAGGTTACGGCCTCCACTTGTGCAAAATCCCTTGCCGTAGCCCAGTATAGGAGGGCCGTAAGACTTATATTGGCACCATAGCCTACGGCTGGTGCCGTAGGTTACGGCGCCCTATTGACTTCCCAATGATTGCTGACCGCCGTAAGCTACGGCTCTTGGCGTAGCTTACGGCGCCGTCTGGACATCTTGTGTAACTTATGCATTAAATTGCTCTTTGATGATATTTTTATGGCTCCTGTATTGGTTTTTCGGGTACACAACACTTTAGAGACGAATTTTGGCTAGTTTTTGGAGCTTGAAGACATTGGTTATCAATGTTCTTATGTTTTTAATTTCTTTTGAAGATCAAGACTTTGTGATGATGTTTGTTCAAGCCATGAGTGGCTAAACTTGTTATGATTGTCTTTAGTTGAAGGTTTGTAAGACTTTATGCTTTGATTTCCTTATTTCTAGAATAACAAACTCTATCTTTATCCTTTGTTTGTTATGGTGTGTGATTAATTGTTAGTAAATTGTTGATTCTTATGTTAAACTAGTTTGAAACCATACGTTCTTGGTGTCGTTGGCAATCGAGATATCATGGGTATAATTAGGCTTAGTGTAACGTCCATAATTTCCTTTAAATATCGATTAAATAACAATGTACTTTTCTCACAAAATTTGGGCATGACCCGTTTGAAAAACGAGTGGTCCCCTGTTTTACATAATCCAACATCATTCGAAAGACACAAAATACACGTCAAACATACCATGTTTTACTTACAAAACCATTGAGTTTATGTACGTACTTACGACAAGTTTTCCAAAAGACAACATAATGAAAACTAGGTTTATGTACTAGACGAAAACATAAGTGACAAAGTTTTAAACATTGACTTTTACAAAATGCGGAACGCTTGACGGGCTTGAGGCGTGTTCGAACCGGGCGAAGCTTGATAGCTAGACATGAGATTTACCTACATGACCACAACATCAAAAACTCATTAGAACAAAAATTACTTTCTTTAACTCAAGAATCTAACTTACGGACTTGTAACAAATGTGACATTTACAACTTGCGCTTTACTACATTCTTTCATTCTTGCACGGTAATGTATTCCAACGGAACCTCTTACCATTCCTTCTAGACTTACAATAGCATTATTCGACCCATTCAAGAGAAGGGTCCAAACATACATTCTCTCCCTACTTGATTCGAATTAATACATTATTTGATCAACACATATCTATAGTGAAAGCTAAAATTGTACAAGTAGCGTACCTCGGTCTTGATTCCCTTGTTGCTTCACTTGACTCGAACTTTCTTCCTTAACGCCTACATATAACCATTCATTCTTTTAATTTATGTTTCATACTCATTCACACATATCAATCGATAAAACATCATACAATTTACTCACGCTTCATAAACATATTCAATTCACATAAAGTTTACGGCTTACAAGGCTAATATTTTCATTGAGGCATTTTGTCAAACACTTGGTGTGCGCATTATCATCAAAGCACAAGGTACAAGTGTTTATAGCATAATTCTACATGTTCCCTTTTCTAGTATAACAAGAAACAATCGAATTCACCTATTCCTTCCATCCTACCTTAGCTTATCTAATTTCTCTATCATATTCAGATTATGTATCAATTCACCTTCATAAGCATATTATCATAATTCATCATGTTCACCTTTTTCCTACAACAAGTGGGTATGAACCCTAATCATCCAAACAATCAAAATTAAGCAAAATCCTCAGTCTATTATGAATTCCTAACTCACAATTACACAAGACTTCCACACAAATTCATGATTGGGTTAAAACCCACTTTCTACCATTCATCCAAAACAGAAAATTCGACTTACCGCTTGTTGTACTAGCTTAGATGGTTAAGGTTTCGAGTTCATGCATGTGATTTGGCCTTGAATTCCCTTTCAATTGAGCTAATTTGCAGAATTTAGGGTTTCCCCCTTGCTTTCCCTTCTTGGTCGATCTCCAGAGAACACACGTATGTGTGTTTTTGTTTTTTTGTTAATTCTTATTTACTAGTAAACTTATAACTTCCATCTTTTAACAAGTTTAGTCCCCCTATTTATTTAATTTGCTCATTTATCATTTAACCTTCCTTCTAATCATTTACTAGTATAACTATTTAACTAGGTTAAATATAACATGTCTAGACATTTCAAATAACATAAATAAATTGCATATTTTGGGGTGTTACAAGTCTACTCCCCTTAAAAGAGGTTTCGTCCCCGAAACCTTAATACGTACCAAATAATGTCGGGTAGAGCTTCCTCATTTCATCTTCTAGCTCCCATGTAAGGTCTGATCCTTTCCGATGTTGCCATTGCACCAAGACTTGCTTTTTGGTTTTGTTCCGAAGGTGCGTTACCTTGGAATCCTTGATAGCTATCGGCCTCTCAATATAATTCAATTTTTCATCCAGCTCAATATCGTCAAGGGGCACATATGCCGTCTCATCCGCTAAACACTTTCTCAATTGTGACACATGGAATGTGTCATGTATTCCATCCAAAGTTGGCGGTAATTCCAACCGATATGCTACCTCCCCAACCCGGGCTACAATCTTGAAAGGTCCTATGTAGCGGGGACCTAGCTTTCCTCGCTTACGGAAACGGATTATACCTTTCCATGGGGAAACCTTTAATAACACATAATCACCTATTTGAAATTCGATGGGTCGCCTCCTTTGATCTGCGTAGGCCTTTTGTCGATCTTGAGCCGCTTTTAAACGGGCTCGCACAAGATCGATCTTCTCGTTAGTTTTAACCACTACCTCGTTGGGTGCAATTTCTCTCTGTCCCACCTCTCCCCAACAAATTGGAGTTCTACACTTTCTTCCATATAACAATTCATACGGTGCCATTCGAATGCCGTTGTGGTAGCTATTGTTGTACGAAAATTCCACCAACGGCAAGTGGTCATCCCAGCTTCCCCCGAAGTCTATCACACATGCTCGCAGCATGTCGATAAGTGTTTGAATGGTCCGCTCGGACTGACCATCCGTTTGGGGGTGGTAGGCGGTGCTGAAATGTAGTTTTGTACCCATACTTTCATAAAAACCTTGCCAATATCGAGATGTGAATCGGGTATCTCGATCTGACACAATGGATACAGGAACTCCGTGTCGTGTTATTATCTCGTTAACATAGATCTCCGCCATCTTTTCAGAAGAGAAAGCCTCCCGAATGGGTAAGAAGTGCGCGCTCTTGGTGAGGCGGTCTACAATCACCCATATAGCATCGTGACCTTTCCTTGTCTTAGGAAGCTTGGTCACTAGGTCCATCGTCAATTCTTCCCATTTCCATACCGGAATCTCTAACGGTTGCAACCTCCCGTATGGTTTCTGATGTTCTGCCTTCACTTGCAAACACGTCAGACATTTTGCAACATGCTTGACGATATCACGTTTCATACCGGGCCACCAATAACTTTTCTTTAAGTCCAGATACATTTTTGTAGCTCCTGGATGAACCGAAAATCGGGATTTGTGAGCTTCTTCGAGTAATGCACCCTTTGCTTCACTAAACCGAGGTATCCAAATACGACCATACATGGTTTTAATTCCATCGGATCTTTCTTCGAATTTATCCACAACCCCCTTTGTTCTTTCCTTTTTAGAATCCTTTCCGCTTAGTGACTTGATTTGAGCTTCTTTAACCATTTCGAGAAATCGAGGTGTAATTACCATCTTCATGGACTTTACTTGAATTGGAGGCGGGTAATCCTTTCGGCTCAGGGCATCGGCTACTACGTTAGCTTTACCCGGATGATAAAGGATCTCACAATCATAATCTTTAAGAAGTTCTAACCACCTTCGTTGCCTCATATTTAATTCCCTTTGCTCAAAAAAGTATTTAAGGCTTTTGTGGTCAGAATAAATAACGCTTTTCGTACCGTAAAGATAGTGCCTCCATATCTTCAAAGCAAACACTACTGCAGCTAACTCCAAATCATGGGTTGGATAATTACTGTCGTGTGTCTTCAATTGCCTAGAAGCATAGGCAATGACTCTACCCTTTTGCATCAAAACACATCCCAACCCTTGGTGTGACGCATCCGTAAACACCACCAAATCTTCCGTTCCATCAGGTAAGGTTAGTACCGGGGAACTCGACAGCTTTTCTTTCAAGGTTTGAAACGCCCTCTCTTGATCTGCACCCCATGAAAACTTCTCATCCTTCTTGGTTAACTTGGTCAACGGCAAGGCCAATTTGGAAAAATCTTGGATAAACCTCCTATAATAGCCTGCTAAACCCAAAAAGCTTCTTACTTCACTTGGGTTCTTGGGAGGTACCCATTTCATAACGGCTTCCACCTTTGACGGGTCTACTAAGATACCATCCGCATTAATCACATGACCGAGAAATTGTACCTCTCTAAGCCAAAAAGCACACTTGGAGAATTTCGCGTACAATTTCTCTTTGCGAAGTACTTCAAGAACTTCACGTAAATGGCATGCATGTTCGGCTTTACTTCGGGAATAAACCAGGATGTCATCGATAAAAACTATAACGAATTTGTCTAACATGGGCCGACAAACTCGATTCATAAGATCCATGAACGCGGCAGGCCGTTCGTTAATCCAAAGGACATTACTAAGAACTCATAATGCCCGTATCGCGTTCTAAAAGCCGTTTTCGCCACATCCTCATCTCGCACTCTTAACTGATGGTACCCGGACCGCAAATCTATTTTTGAAAACCAACTTGCCCCTTGTAACTGATCGAAGAGATCATCGATTCGGGGCAATGGGTATCGGTTTTTCACTGTCAGCTTATTCAACTCTCGGTAATCGATGCACATGCGCATCGAACCATCTTTCTTTTTGACAAAAAGTACAGGCGCTCCCCATGGCGACACACTCGGGCGTATAAAACCCTTGTCGAGCAATTCTTGTATTTGTACCATTAACTCCCGCATTTCAGTTGGGGCCAACCTATAAGGGGCCTTGGCTACGGGTTTGGCATCAGGGTACAATTCAATCTTGAAATCCACTTCGCGTTCTGGTGGAAGCCCCGGTAAATCTTCCGGAAAAACATCAAGAAACTCATTCACGACTTCAACCTCTTCTATCTTAGGGGTATTCTGCTTAGTATCCACCACGTAAGTTAGAAATGCCTTGCTTCCATTTCGTACGTACTTGTATGCTTGGACTATAGAACAAAGCTTCGAATTGATATTCCTTTCCCCTTGTATGCTTACTCGTTTTCCTTCCGATGTTAACACTTGAATTACCTTCTTCTCACATTGAATTTCGGCCCTATGTTTAGCTAGCCAATCCATGCCAACTATAACCTTAAATTCCCCCAATATCATGGGAATAAGGTCAATGGCAAACTTCTCGTCTTCAACGATTATTTCACAATCTCTACAAACTTCGTGCAACAAATAACTCTTACTATCGGCTATTTCTACTTCTAATGGTACATGCAGTCTTTCGATTCTAAAGGAAGGGTGTGACACTAATTCACTTGATACAAACGATCTACTGGCACCGGTATCAAATAACACGTACGAAGGCATCGAGTTCAATGAGAATATACCTGATACAACATTCGGGTGGTCCTTCGCTTCCTCGGTTGTGATCTGAAACATCCTCCCCTTAGCTCTTGGGGCTTCCTCCTTTCTTGCCTCCTTATCGGTTTTCTGTTGAAGCTTGGGACACTCAGCCTTAATATGACCCGGTTGGAAACAATTGTAACACGTTCTTGAAGGATTAGGACACCTATAGTATGGGTGTCCCTCTTGACCACAATTGTAACAGCCCTTCTTCCCTTTCAAACACTCCCCCGTGTGTAACTTTCCGCACGTTTTGCATTTCGGAATACTACCCTTCGCCTTATCCTTCTTGCTTTGATCTTGAAATTTTGGTTTCTTTGAAGGGCTCGAGCTGGAAACATTTTCGGATACTCTCTTTTCACCTCTTTCTGCCTGTCTTCTTATTTCAATCTCCCTATCTCGGGCCAAGTCAATGAGCTCATTCAAAGTTTCACATTTAGCGGGAATTATGAACTCCCGATATTCAGCCTTCAACATACCGTAATAACGGTTTATCTTCATTCTTTCCGTTCCTGCTATATCATTACAGAACTTCAGCTTGTCAAGGAAAACGTTGGTGATTTCATCAATGGTTTCATCTTTCTGACGAAGATGTAAGAAATCTTCTTGGATCTTGTCAATGGCAGATTGCGGACTGTGGTACTTTAGAAAAGGTTCCTTGAACTCTTGCCATGTCAAGACTTGAACTTTTTCTTCCCCAATCTCTTTACTATAAACATCCCACCAATCTTTAGCTCGGAGTTGCAACAAACCGGTGGCGAACATCACTTGGTCCTCCTTCTCACAATGACTCCTTATGAACACCGCTTCAGTACTTGCAATCCACCTTTGGCATGCTATAGGATCAATTTCTCCTTTGAATGGTAATGGGTTGCATGCCATAAATTCCTTATAAGTACATTTGCGAGCCCCTTTCTTTCCTTGCATTTCTACAATCATTCCCTTCAACTCATCTATCTTGCCTGCCATCATTGTTTCCACCACTTCCAGTACATGACCTTCCACTTCTTGGGCTAAATGAGGGACGCTTACTTGTATTGCCCTTCCGACCTCTTCCGAGATCATAGTTTTCAGTTGCTCCTGTTGTGTCACTTCATTGTCATTCGTATCCGCCATCTACACATAAACATCATTCTTTATTCCAAGCATTCAATCATCCTTTCCATCATATAATCATTCTATTAGTACATAACTTCCTTTGAAAGTTAACATTCATGCATACTATCATTCTTTAGAGTCTTATTATAGCGTTTGCAATACTTCACGTATGATAGAAAACATTAAGCAGAACATCGCAATTGAAAAAGGCTGAAAACAGTCTCCACCGTAAATTACGGTGTCACCGTAATTTACGGTGGCATTATTTCTTTTACGGTGTAAAGCTACTGCCTTACGGCAGAAGAATTTCGTCCCAGTGTCTACCGTAAGTTACGGTGTCACCGTAGCTTACGGTGACGCCCAGCATACTATGATGAATTTCTTATTTTGCAGCCATCTGTTCAACCCGTTTTAACCCGTACCAGTCCGTTTCATCCCAAACTTTTACACATCATCCCGTGATGATTTTCCTAACATTCCCTAGCCAACTCATTCATAATGCGAAATCAACTTTAAAGGTACTTACTTGCTTCGCGCCGCAGATCGAACACACGCTTTACATGAGCTTCCGGTTTGAGTTCAAGCATTTAATGCTTGAATCCCTCAAACCTACGCTCTGATACCAACTTGTAACGTCCATAATTTCCTTTAAATATCTATTAAATAACAATGTACTTTTCTCACAAAATTTGGGCATGACCCGTTTGAAAAACAAGTGGTCCCCTGTTTTACATAATCCAACATCATTCGAAAGACACAAAATACACGTCAAAACATACCATGTTTTACTTACAAAACCATTGAGTTTATGTACGTACTTACGACAAGTTTTCCAAAAGACAACATAATGAAAACTAGGTTTATGTACTAGATGAAAACATAAGTGACAAAGTTTTAAACATTGACTTTTACAAAATGCGGAACGCTTGACGGGCTTGAGGCGTGTTCGAACCAGGCGAAGCTTGATAGCTAGACATGAGATTTACCTACATGACCACAACATCAAAAACTCATTAGAACAAAAATTACTTTCTTTAACTCAAGAATCTAACTTACGGACTTGTAACAAATGTGACATTTACAACTTGCGCTTTACTACATTCTTTCATTCTTGCACGGTAATGTATTCCAACGGAACCTCTTACCATTCCTTCTAGACTTACAATAGCATTATTCGACCCATTCAAGAGAAGGGTCCAAACATACATTCTCTCCCTACTTGATTCGAATTAATACATTATTTGATCAACACATATCTATAGTGAAAGCTAAAATTGTACAAGTAGCGTACCTCGGTCTTGATTCCCTTGTTGCTTCACTTGACTCGAACTTTCTTCCTTAACGCCTATATATAACCATTCATTCTTTTAATTTATGTTTCATACTCATTCACACATATCAATCGATAAAACATCATACAATTTACTCACGCTTCATAAACATATTCAATTCACATAAAGTTTACGGCTTACAAGGCTAATATTTTCATTGAGGCATTTTGTCAAACACTTGGTGTGCGCATTATCATCAAAGCACAAGGTACAAGTGTTTATAGCATAATTCTACATGTTCCCTTTTCTAGTATAACAAGAAACAATCGAATTCACCTATTCCTTCCATCCTACCTTAGCTTATCTAATTTCTCTATCATATTCAGATTATGTATCAATTCACCTTCATAAGCATATTATCATAATTCATCATGTTCACCTTTTTCCTACAACAAGTGGGTATGAACCCTAATCATCCAAACAATCAAAATTAAGCAAAATCCTCAGTCTATTATGAATTCCTAACTCACAATTACACAAGACTTCCACACAAATTCATGATTGGGTTAAAACCCACTTTCTACCATTCATCCAAAACAGAAAATTCGACTTACCGCTTGTTGTACTAGCTTAGATGGTTAAGGTTTCGAGTTCATGCATGTGATTTGGCCTTGAATTCCCTTTCAATTTAGCTAATTTGCAGAATTTAGGGTTTCCCCCTTGCTTTCCCTTCTTGGTCGATCTCCAGAGAACACACGTATGTGTGTTTTTGTTTGTTTGTTAATTCTTATTTACTAGTAAACTTATAACTTCCATCTTTTAACAAGTTTAGTCCCCCTATTTATTTAATTTGCTCATTTATCATTTAACCTTCCTTCTAATCATTTACTAGTATAACTATTTAACTAGGTTAAATATAACATGTCTAGACATTTCAAATAAAATAAATAAATTGCATATTTTGGGGTGTTACACTTAGGTATGGGTTAATTGATCATCGGGTAACAACCTCACATTCTTGGAATCTGAGTACTTAGTTCCCTTTCATCACTACAAGTAATCACACATGAACTATGTCTATGTAGTTCTTTCTAGTGGAATGATAGCATAAATGTCAACGCAAACCGGAAACTAAAGATGGTCATTTGTCTCTAATTTATTTACAACCAACACTTTCAATTTGCAATTAGAATAGTAATCTTAGTTTTAAAAATCAAATCAATCAAACCAACTCTTGAAATTTACTTTTATTGCAATTAGTTTAATTTTAGTTAAGTTAGATAAACCTTTAAATAACACATATTCCACAAACTACATGTGTTCGATACCCACTTACCGTTAGCTATTAGTAGTAATTGGATTAAATTTGATTGTGACTACGACATCACGTCAGGCATATCCCGCCAATTTCCACCAACCCGCACCTGCAGTCTACAACATTGACAAAACGCTACAATTGAAGACAACTCTCATGTACGCGGCATGCGGTTTTTTATGGTTTCTCAAACCATAACCTAGACCACATGTCGTCTTTTACATACCCCTCAAAAAATAGAAAAATATATATTTACACTATGTAAAGGGGAATAACCAACACCTTCATATATCCACTGCCACACGTGGAAAATGCGGAGATGACACACACGAGCCCGCACAGGTGTGTCAGATACTCAGAACCAGTGTTGTTCTTTGGACTGCGAAAACCGCTTCTCAGGAACATGCAAACCTCATTCCCTTAAAGCTTTTTCAAGCTTCAAATCCCTCGTGTCCAGTACACAACCATTTAGGGAACGCAAACAGCTTCTCCATAGGGAAAAGGATAAGTATGATGAGCGACCGCACATTAGCAACCCTGACTCCTGATCCTTCAAGAGCTACATCAAAGCGTAACACTCTTTTAACGCAAGTCTTCTGTTACAAACCGCAGACACTCATAAGTCGCTGTGGCGAAACGTAACCACGCGAACGGTAGCTACGGAAGAGCCACGACTAAGTCATCACAAGGATGAGCAAAGCTACTTCCAGAAAAACTGCTTTCCAACTAAGCATGAAGGAAAGTGGCTACAGAATGAATGCGGACAAGTTTCACCCAGATTCCTAACTATCCAAGGTGATCTCCTTGAGCAACAAGCCAAGCAACAGTGGTAACAAGTCTGCTTATGACTTTGTTTGCCCACCTATGGACCGCATAGAATAAACAATGGTGGGCACTACCATGCCTGCGACCATGTTTATTTGCCCATAGTTCAAGTGAACGATTCACATTGTTCGACCAAACATGGCCAACAATGACGCAAATCCCCCATGTTGTTTAACCAAACATGGCCAACAATGTAAGGAAACGAGGTAACCGCAAAAGACATGCGGTTACTTGAGAGCTAAACTGGAAGAACACGAATACCCCACAAAATAGGGATCATCGTTCCATATCCAGTTGATAAACATAAAGCGATAGCAAGGCACTTACAACATTGCATCAGCAACCGTAGAGGTTAAAACTAGAGTTGCTGACACTAACATCTTCAGTCACCATCTCAAAGGTTGGTTCGGCACACCAACAGGTGGCAACCAACCCTAATGACATCAGAAAAAGGTAGAACATTGTTGGGATTGAACCCTACCAGAGGAACAGTTGATTAAATCCAAAACCGGATCAGGGCAGTGGATCCAAAATAAGCAGATGTTATGTTTACATTCTCTCCCCTTGAAAGTGGTTCTATCAACTGATGACCTCCATCCACTGATCCTTTACAACATCTGCTGACTTACAACTGCTGATCAAGTTAAAGACTGATGACGACTAAAGCCCTGTTGATCAATCTACTGCTATGGGTCAAGCACTGCTGAAGAAATCAAGTACTGTTGGAGTCACAACAGTGGAAGGATAAAAGCAGTAGTTTAGTCTTTCTTATGTAATGTATTGTAATCAGTAGTTAGCATAGAAGTGTTTGTATTAGATCAGTAGTTAGAGTTTGTTAGGAGGTTAGATGTCACTTTCATGGTGACGTCAGCCAAGATGCTTCAGTGGTTTGCTCGTGCCTATAAATAGAACAGTACCTTGTACTGTTCTATTAGCTCTTTCACCACTTGTCTTCCTGTACGAGCAAATACTGTGAGCTCAGGCTGAGGGGGAGTTTGTTACATGCATGCAAAATTGTAATCGGTGATTGGAATAAATTCAAGCATTTTCAATTTTCAAACATGTGTGTTGAAAGCATTTCTCTTGTTTGATTGTGTGCAAATTTTTGTTTCCATTTTATTTCCGCTGCAATTACTTGTTCATCTCCATTAATTTCTAAACAAAAACACAATAAAAAAGAAACTCAGATCCTAACAATTGGTATCAAAGCTCGGACAGTCAAATTTGATCTAACAATCATTTTGACGTAAATAGTTCAGCTCACAATCGTTGATACTGATAGTTGTTCGTTTTGTTGAAAAACAGAGTAAGGTTTAATCACGATCAAAGTTGATTAATCAGTTCCTGTAAAACAACCAGGATGACGTCACAATCACAAGATGCAAACAATAGCACCGGGTCACTCTTCAAACCATCCATGTTGAAACGCAATGTGTACAACATCTGGCAGAGAAGGATGGGTCACATCCTTGCTCAACAAAATGCCGGATGTTGGAAGTCGGTTATCTTTGGACCACATATTCCAATGGTGCCGAGTGCTGAGGATTCAAAGAAGTTTGAACCTAAAAAACCTGAAAACTATACTGAAACTGATTTTCAAAAGTTTGAACTGGATGCCAATGCATTTAGCATCGTTGCATCTGCTTTGCCAAATGAAATATATGCTGGACTGTTACACTGTAACAGTGCCAAAGAGTTATGGGATGCACTTAAGGAACAATTTGGGGGAACTGAAGAAATGCTTGAAAACAACAGGGAAATTCTGAACCAACAGCATGAAACATTTTGTCACATTAAGGGTGAATCATTAACCCAGCAGTTTGAGCGATTTAGCTGTCTCATGAGTGAGCTAAAACTTGTTAATGTTGAATTTACCAAATCAGCACAAAATAGCAGGTTTCTTAGATCACTACCTGAAAAATGGGATACAATTGCTATTGTTACCAGAAATTGTGTTGAGTTCAAAGATCTGACACTGACCCAACTTCATGGTAGACTCCTAACCTTTGAAAGGGAGTTGAACCAGAAAAAGAAGTTGCAAGAGTCTGGAAAAGTTGCTGATGACTACTCATTTGGCAGCATAACTCTTCTGGGTCAGGAAGAATCTGGTAGCAGCGGTAAGGATCAGAGTTATGATCATTATATTGACATAACTACTGGTGGAGCCTTTAACAACTCTGATCCTCACTCTGCAAATTATGCTTTTACTGCAAATTGTGAAAACCAGATGTCAGATAATTTGTGCTTTGAACTCAATGACTTACAGCACTTTGATCCAACTGATCTTGAAGAAATGGACATTTTGCATCAATTGACTTTGCTTAGTGTAAGAACAAGCAAATTTTATAAAAGGGGAGGGAGAAAATTCTCAGGGTTACATGGGAATTTAAAAGTGGGGTTGGATAAGTCAAAGATCAAGTGCTATAAGTGCAATAGGCTAGGCCATTTTGCTAGGGAATGTAGGAGTCAAACCACTGGTCCAATTGTTACTCATCCCAGCTCAAACCCTAGACCACAAAACCAAAGCACTGTGCACTATTCCCATTATACCCCTGCTACCCATGTAAACACTGCTCATTATACAAACCATGTTCCTGTGCATTATGTTCAAACCACTGTCCCACAAATTCAGTATGTCTAAGCTCCTGTACCTCAGGTTCAAGTGCAACCAGTTGCACCACAACAGGCTGCACCACCAACAATGGTTCAACCAGATCAGCAAAGCTTTTTCACTCAAGGCTTTGTTGACTGGAGCAGCTTACCTGATGAGCTAGGTGATGAAAATTTTGCACTCTATGCTAATCCTGATGCTTCTAATGATGAATTTTGTTTAATGGCATTAGAGTCAATACCAAAAGGACTGGAAACTGAAAAAGGATAGTCAAGTGCTGAAACAGTGGATGAAGTTGTTGAAGCAGTGGTTACTACTGTTGCAAATGAAATACTGCTGGGAGAAAGTTTAGAACCTCTGTTGGAACCACTGACTGACCCCTGGTCTGAAGAAGAAAAAGAAAAACATGGTGAAAAGGAAGAGAAGGTGACTGGTGAAGAAGAGCATGTTTGTGACTATGCCATGATGGCTGCAGCTAAGGTATCATCTCAGGTTCTTAAAAATTTGTGTTCAGACAAATGCATCATAGCATTTGCTAACATTAAAGAGGTGAATGAAAACCTTAGGGATAGAGTGTTGAATGATGAAGTCAAATTTGAGAAGTCTTTAAAAGAATATAAAAACAAATTGGCTGAAAAGGATAAAGAAATCTGCAGTCTCAAAGAAGAGCAAAGCATAACCAAGAACCAACTTTAAACTATGATAGAAAAATATCAAGTTTGCAAAAAGGAGTTGGAATCCACCCAAATCACTTGTGAAAGATGGGTGGAATCTTGCAAAGGTTATGAGGTCATGCTTGAAAAACAGCTTGAAAGCAATGTAAAATTTGGCATAGGGTTTAGAAAATATGATGAAATTGTAAACACTGCTGCTAAACAAGCTGGTTCTGTTGAAATCACACCAACCAACAAGAATGGCCAAGAGGTTAAGATAACTGACAAACTTGGTAACAAAATCACTCTGGAAAGATCTTTGGAATCCTCAACATTTGAGGAAATTGAGAAATATCAATTCAAACCCACATGGTCTGATGAGTGTGACATTCTTGAAAATTTTAAACCAATGGACTTCACAACCACTGATGGTGTAAAAGCTCCTAAAGCAAAGGTCATTCCTCTCAAAGACATCCCAACAGTGGTTCAAAACTCTGTTGCTAAGGAGTCTGAGAAGAAGAAAAGAAGAGAAAAAGTTAAAAACTTGTTTTGTGATTTCTGTGAAAAGAAGAATCATCTAACAAAAGACTGTTTTCATCTAAAAACATATGATATCAACAAAACAAGTGTTATTGAACCTGCTGAGAGCTGCACCATCTGTGGTAAAACAAACCACAAAACTCAGGAATGTGTGTATCTCAAATCCTTTGATGTAAAAAAGAATGAGTACACTGCAAAAATTTCCTTGAGTTCATCAACATCATCTGTCAAATTCACCAAGAATCAACCACTGTTTGTGCAAGTTCAAACAGCCGAACCAAACCTCTGTTAAAAGAGATGTTTAGGTAACTGATGCACCCCCTGCCAACCAATACCGAAGAGGTAAAGGTCAACCACCATACCAAAGGATCCCACATGTTTATGAGGTGTACAAAAACCCTCTAAACCAAGAGTGAACAGGCATCCATTTGGTTATCAGCAGATCATTGGGCAAGACCCCCATCAGTGGTTAGAGAAAAACAGTACCAAAACTGTCCAAACCCCTGAGCTAACCACTGTCCATCCACCTGAACTCAACCCAGTCACTATTGAGACCTCATCCAAAGCCTTATTGGCTTTGGAGACCCTAATGAACTAATCCTTTTACTTCATGTGCAGGGAGCTTCTGCATGCTTGGATAGCCTTTGGTATATAGATAGTGGAGGCTCCAGGCACATGACATGATGTAGAGCCCTACTCAAAGATTTCAAAATCCATGGAGGGGGTGATATATCCTTTGGCAATAATAGTAAAGGGAAGGTTCTGGGGTCTGGTATAGTACAGTCTGGTAATGTCAAATTTGAAAATGTCAATCTAATAGACAATCTAAAATTCAACCTCCTGAGTGTCTCTCAAATGAGTGATAAGGGCTATGGCTCATTCTTCACAAAGGGTTGTTGTAGGACTGTTGAACCAGAAATGGTTAAAAAGATTGAAGAAATTATAAAAAATGGAAAAACTCAACTTGTTGCTCAAAGAAGTGGCAATGTTTATGTTGTTGATTTGTCAAAAGAGAATCCCAGGACTGATGTCTGTCTGTTCTCAGCTGCCTCTAACAAAGAGACAGAATTATGGCACAGGAGATTGTGGCACACAAATCTCAAGACAATCACTGCTATATCCAAACAGGGGTTAGTAAGAGGCTTACCTCAAAAACTGTTCACCTGTCCTGAGCATTGTGTTTCCTGCCTAAAAGGAAAACAACATAAAAGCTCATACAAATCAATTGAAGAGTCCAAAACAACCAAATGTTTGCAAATGCTTCATATGGATTTGTTTGGCCCAGTTAAAGTCATGAGTCTTAGGAAAAAAAATATATTGTTTGGTTATTATTGATGACTTTTCTAGGTTTACATGGACCTTCTTTTTACATTCAAAAGATGAGACCGCAGGCATTCTGCAAGACTTTGTTACACAGGTTGAAAACTACTTTGATCTTCTAGTAAAAATCTTTAGGAATGACAATGGCACAGAGTTCAGAAATAAGGAGTTAGATGATTTCTGTGTGTCAAAAGGAATTGTAAAGCAGTACAACATTCCAAGAACACCATAGCAAAATGGGGTTGTTGAGAGAAAGAACAGAACTTTGATTGAGGCTGCAAGGACCATGCTTGCAGATTCAGGTTTGCCATTAACTTTCTAGGTAGAGGCAGTAAACACTGCTTGCTATGTCCAGAACAGAGTTTTAATCAACCCTAGACATCAAAAGACTGCTTATGAACTGCTGTATAAAATAAAGCCATTGATTTCATATTTCAAAGTTTTTGGCTGCCCATGCTTCATTTTAAATTTAAAAGATTCTATCTCAAAGTTTGTAGCTAAAATTGATTGTGGTTATCATCTGGGATACTCAACCACTGCTAAGGCCTACAAGGTGTTTAACACAAGGACTAAGACAGTGGAAGAGACTTTGAATGTAAAGTTCAATGAACTTTCATCAATGAAAATCCCAGCAAACCCTGTAGATTTATTTGATCTTGATAAATTCACATTTGAAAGTGTTGCAGTCAAGACTAACAATGCAGGTCCATCAGAAAATTCTTCATCAGACTTTGGATATGAAGTCATCATTCCACAACAAAAGTCTGCATCAAATGGTAGAGCAGCAGATGTTCAAAACAGTTGTTAAAGTTCAACCACTGCTACCTCAACAGTTGTTGACCAAAGTAGCCCATTAACCCCTGCTTCCACATCATCAAACACTGTTGATAAAAGTCCTCAAATAGTGGATCAAAGTCAGCATGTGTCCACACAATTACCTCCTATTCCACCACCTTTTAAAGCCACTACTGGATCATCAAAGTCACCAGTAGTGGTTAGCTCAGATGATTCACATCTGCAGCCTTCACCACTTAATGCCATTGTTCCATACAAAGGAGATCTTGTCTTCTTGAAGTCTCATCCACCTGACCAAATCATTGGCAACATCAGTGAAGGGGTGCTCACAAGAAGTCAATCCCAAAACATCTGTATTTTTGTTGGTTTCCTATCTCTCCATCAGCCAGTCAAGTACCAAGAGGCACTAAAGGACAACAACTGGGTAGAAGCCATGCAAGAAAAGCTCCAACAGTTTAGAAGACAACAAGTTTGGGAGCTTGTACCATTGCCAGAGGGTGTGAGTCCTCTTGGCACAAAGTGGGTCTTCAAAAATAAAACTGATGAAAGGGGTATTGTTGTCAAGAATAAAGCCAGGCTTGTGGTTCAAGGGTTCAGACAGGAAGAGGGCATTGACTATGATGAAACATTTGCCCCTGTAGCAAGATTAGAAGCTATCAGACTATCCCTGGCCTTTGCTGTCAACCACAACATCAGGGTGTATCAAATGGATATCAAATGTGCTTTCCTCTATGGTAAGATTCAAGAAGAGGTTTATGTTTGTCAACCTCCAGGCTTTGAGGATCCATTTAATCCAAATCATGTCTACAAGCTAAATAAAGCTTTGTATGGCCTGAAACAAGCACCAAGAGGTAAAATTGATAAAACATTCTTTTTGAAATGGAGAGGGAAAGACTTGATGATTGTCCAGATTTATGTGGATGACATCATTTTTGGAAGCACACGTAATAAAATGTGTGAAGAGTTTAGGCAACTCATGACAGCTGAGTTTGAAATGAGTGCAATGGGTGAACTCCAGTGCTTTCTTGGTCTCCAAGTAAGGCAACTGCAAAATGGCACTTTCATCCATCAAGGCAAATATGCCAAAGAACTTTTAAAGAAATTTGAGATGGATGATTGTAAGCCATGCAGTACACCCATTGCAACAAATAAAATAGTCATGTCTGATGAAAAGGATGATTTGGTTGATCAAACCTTATATAGAAGCATGATTGGGTCTTTATTGTACCTAACTGCATCTAGGCCAGACATCATGTTTGCAACATGTGTTTGTGCAAGATCCAAATCAGCCCCTAGAAAGTCAAACCTTATTGCTGTAAAAAGGATATTCAGATACCTAAAAGGTGCTCCCACACTTGGTATCTGGTATCCAGCTGATGGAAATATCAAGCTTTCAGGTTTCTCAGATAGTGACTTTGCTGGATGTGACAAGACAAGGAAGTCCACTTCAGGAGGGTGCCAATTCCTAGGCAATTGCTTAGTGTCTTGGCAAAGCAAAAAGCAAGCAGCTGTTTCTACATCCACTGCTGGGGAAGAGTATATAGCTGCTGCAAGCTGTACAGCCCAACTGCTTTGGCTTCAAAATCAGTTGCTAGATTTTGGTATCACTGCCCTAAAGACACCTCTCATGTTGGACAGCCAGGCAGCAGACAATATCATTAAAAATCCAGTCTCTCATTCAACCACCAAGCGCATTGATATCAGACATCACTTTGTGAGGGATTGCTATGAAAAATGTTTGATTTCTCTGCACCATGTTCCAACTAAAGGTCAGCTGGCAGATGTGCTAACCAAAGCATTAGACACATCCACCTTTGAAAGCTTGATCTCTAGGATCGGCATGCTAAACATGGAATAACAAGCAAAATCCTGTTTTTCTAGGAATAAAAGCATTAAAATGTTTTCAGAAACCCTCAAAAATCCATCTTTAAAAATAGCTAAAAATGAATTTTTCATTAAATCCTTAAAAGTCTGCCATAACCACTGTTTTGTTCAAACATCTGTTCCACTAAAAACTAACCACTGCTGAAAGTCAACCCCTGTTTTCTCATTTTCTTGTTAATCACTGTTGTTCAAAATCAGTGTTTTATCCACTGATAAGCTATCCACTGATAGTAAAAGTCAACCACTGCTTTCATTCTAACCGTTACAACCACTGATATTGTTCCATCAGTGGTTTCCATGAAACACTTGTCCTTCATTATTCATCAGGGGTTGGCACGTGGACAGTACATAGCGGTCAGATCTTTTGTAACCGCTGCCACATCAGCATTCACTTTTTCCCCTTATAAAACCCTGAGCAAAACCCCCAAACAGGGTTTTTACTGTCGAATCGAATTCACAAATTCCTTTCTTAAAACAGTTACCATCCTTTTCTCTCAAAACATTCATCAATCTTCTTCCTCAAAAATGGCAAAATCATCGTCTTCTTCATTTGACAAACCCACTGAAAAAGCCATTGAAATCCAATACAAAGCTCCTCACAATTACTTGGGTCTACTCACAAAGCCCACTCACACTAAAACTTTCAATTCCATCATTGACGTTCTTTCGTCTACAAAGTACAAAACTTTGTTGACTGCTGATGCTCTGATTTACCTGAAAACCCAGAGAGAATTTTGGAAGAATGCCACACTTGAATCTCAAGGTGAGACAGTCATAGCCATCAATTCCTCTCTAAAGGATAAAACAGTCAAAATCACACCGCAATCCATCTCAGAGGTATTCGAACTCGATGATCAGCAAGGTAAAACTTCTTTTCCTAAAATCGAGTATCAAACTGATTTTCTTGAGAGGGGGTATGCAGAAGAAATGAGAAGGGATACCTTACAAAAAGGTAACTTTCCTCCTGCAACAAGATTTTTATTCCATACCCTCTTGATGTGTGTTTCAAATAAAACAATTGCTTTTAATGAGATACCATTAAAGATCCAATACCTGGGTTATGCTATTTTACATAATGAAAATTTTAACTACTCCCAGGAGATCTTTGATGACTTGGTCAAAAATGTTACTACAAAATCATTTTTATTGTTTCTAAGGTTCTTAAGCTTATACTTTCAAAAGAAATTTGGAAAAGATGATGCTCATGTGCTCATCCAAGGTGAACCTTTTCAAATAAATGGCTTAACACCTGAAACTTTTACAAGATTATCAAAGCCTTCTAAAACAAAAGCAGAGGCTCCTGAGCAGAATTTAGCAAGCTACCACTGCTCCTCAGGCACCTGCTGCTGAGCCACTGCTCTAGGTGATCACAGCAGCAAAACAACTGCTGTGAAACCCACACCTAAAACCACCAGAAATCTAAGACAAAAGAAAACACAAAATCCCCCCAAACCAAAAACAAAAAAGGCAACTCTGGAAGATGAGATCCTAGAGCAACTGCCAGTGACAACACAAAAGTCACAAGAAACCACTGCTGCTACTTCCTCACAGCAAATGGTAGAAAGATCTCAACCCATGCCTGAAACTCCTCTTGCTTCTTCTCAAAAAGAACAGGTTGTAAGAATACGGACACCACAATATGATGCTCTGGAATCACTTGCTTCCATCATCCACAGCCCACTGCCCGGGGCAAATTCACTTTCTACACCCATACTCACTGCCACAATTCCCCCACAAACAAAGCTATTGTTGGATGCTCTTGATTTGAACCAGACACAAACCAGTCCTTCTCACTCACCTGTCAATGAGAACATACCTCAACAAGTGACTAGGTCTAGTGTTTCAATCAGTGCTAACCCACCAACAACACCTGAGGAGGTTACACCCCTTGAGTTACAAGTAACTCTTGGTGGTAGTTCAAGTGAAGCAGCTACTACAAGTGCTGAACCCACTGGTTTGCACTTGGACAGTAGTTACAACAATCAGACTTCCTTGAAGGCAATTCCTTCTTTGGGAACCATGGTGCATCCAGTTTTTACTGGTTCACTAAAAGTGGTCACCCCAGCTGAAGGAAGAAGTCCCCAGTTCCAAGAAAAAGGGGCATCAGTGGATGACTTTTGGAATACATTCCCTGAGTCAACCACTGTTACAACCACTGAATGTGGGAAATCAGATGATCCCATTAAGTTGGGTGATGGTTTAATGTACCAAGAATTGATGGCTAGAGTTGACAAACTGGATACATCTGTTGCAGAAATCAAAGACATGCTGCAACAGTTATTGAAGGTTCAAAAGGTACCACCCACTGCTGCACCAACTCCAACAGCTGCTCCATCATCTACTACTTCTACAGATGAGCTGTGGAGTTTGTTTCAACCTCTGCTCCATCATCAAAGAGAGTTAGCTGATCAGCAACATGAGATACAAGTTCAAAAGATCAGAAATCTCATGGAGTCAAGGTTTAAAGATACCCAGGCTGATATCAAGGCTATAAAGGCCCATTTGCTGAACACCACTGGCACTGCTCCTCCCACTGTTATATTTGTGGATAACCCTCCAACAGATAATGCTAAAAAGGGGGAGAAATTAAAGCAGTTCAAAAAGAAGGGATATGAAGATGGGCTGTACATTGAACCAGAGAAGTCAAGCATGCTTGCAGACATTCCTTTGCCAGATGGAACCAAAAAGATTGATGTAACCACTAATGCCATTGTTGATGCACAAGCAAGGGTAAAAAGGGATTTGGAGGTAAAGGATAAAGCCAGGTTTAAATAGGAGAAAAGAGTTTTCATGGAACTGAATGAGCAGGGTACTTCAGAACCAAAGGATGAAGAAAATCCTAAGGTCAAAAGAAAGCAGCCCACTAGACAAGTGAGGCAACCCAAACACACACCATCCAGATCCACAAAACAGACTCCCAAACCTTCCAAAAGCTCCACACATCAATCTCCAAAAACAACAGCTGTTGTAACACCTGCTGTATCAACAACTGTTGGTACTTCAGTGGTTTCAGCAGTTGTTAACCCTACAACCACCACTTCAACTACAATCACTGCTCCTACTTCAACCACTGACCCACCAAAAAATACCATCACCACCAAAAACCACCTCACCACCAAAAACAACTACATCACCACCATCACCTCCTGCCAAAAAGCAGAAGACAGTTGATGACACATCATCAGTTGTAATGACAACAGTGGTTGAAATGCCAGTTGTTTCAACAACTGTTAGTCAGCCACCTTCCACTACAATAACCACCACTCAAATCACCACCACTGAACTGACCAAAACACAACCAGCCTCTCCTAAACCAAAAAGGAGAAGGATGATTGAATGATGATGATCCTTCACCACCACAAACAACCACACAACCACTGCCTCTTGTACCTATTCCTAACCCTATACCTCTCTCTTCAGCCCGAGTACAACAACTAAACACTGCCATTACTCCTGCAGGTGTCCAATTTCCTTTGTAACTTATAGCAGTCAGAGAAGAGATCAAATCTTTTTATTCTGAAGATGACCCTTCTAAAAGGAGCCTACCATCTGTCCAAGGATATCCAAGGCCAAACAATATTGAAGAGTATTTGAAGGTAAAAGCTCAACAGGCTGAGGATATTTCTAAAAGAGACACACAAGGTAAGTCTGACAAGGAAATTCAAAGACATTATCAATTTCTGCTTTCTCAAGTGCCTTGGAAAGGTTTGCAAAAAATCTCCGTCAACAGTTTTCAGAAAGAGATGATGAAACCTTGAAGAAATATTATATTGAGCACATTATGGCATTCAAAAGGTACAAAGGTGACAAAGCTCAATACAAAGAATGGACAGTGGGTGAACTCAAAGAGAAGTTAGAAAGGATTGAAAAGATGAATAAAGACAAAGTCAAACACACTCCTCCTATTTGGTCAAAGTATTTGAAGAATGTACCAGACAAAGTGCTAGAGCTGAAGAGAATGAAAGAGGAACTTATTACTGCTGATTTTGGTTCAAGAAATCAAGTAACAAGGTGGAAGGAAGATAAGGTCAGGGCAAGTTACCAAAGGCTGGAAGAACTTAGGAAGAAAAATCCTGATATTCCACAAAAGCCTGATTACTCTGAAACAGTGGTTTCAACTGTGCCACAAAAGCAACAGTTTAAAAGATCCACTGCTCCACCCATTGCTATCCTTTACCAAAGAAGGAAACAAAAGCAGATGGATCAATTAACAACAGCTGATAAAGAATCAGAGGATTATCTTATGAAAGAAGGAGTTAAAAGAATGATCATTGAAAGACTTGAATCTGCTCAAAATCCAACAACTGCTGAACCAGTTATCACCAAGCCACCATCTCCAAACTCATCTGCAATAAAACCTCTCCCAAGAAACCCACTGGATTCAAAAATACTAAAGTGGAAAATTGAAAAACAGTCCCACGTATTGACTCTGATCAAATCCAGTTGTGAAGTGAAGAAAATATCAAAGGAACAAGCATTAGGCCTGGGTGTTGAAGATCTGCAGGATCTCCTTGATCTTCCACTGTGCATGGACGAGGATGATACAGATGCCCTAGACTTTGAGTTACAACTTAAAGGTCAGATAAGGGAACTGTTGATGAGACAATAAAGATCTACAATAATGAAGGGTTTTGGCATCATCTGTTCCAGGGGGAGATTGTTGGGATTAAACCCTACCAGAGGAACAGTTGATTAAAGCCAAAACCGGATCAGCACAGTGGATCCAAAATAAGCAGATGTTATGTTTACATTCTCTCCCCTTAAAAGTGGTTCTATCAACTGATGACCTCCATCCACTGATCCTTTACAACATCTGCTGACTTACAACTGTTGATCAAGTTAAAGACTGATGAAGACTAAAGCCCTGTTGATCAATCTACTGCTATGGGTCAAGCACTGCTGAAGAAATCAAGTACTGCTGGAGTCACAATAGTGGAAGGATAAAAGCAGTAGTTTAGTCTTTCTTATGTAATGTATTGTAATCAGCAGTTAGCATAGCAGTGTTTGTATTAGATCAGTAGTTAGAGTTTGTTAGGAGGTTAGATGTCACTTTCATGGTGACGTCAGCCAAGATGCTTCAGTGGTTTGCTCGTGCCTATAAATAGAACAGTACCCTGTACTGTTCTATTAGCTCTTTCACCACTTATCTTCCTGTACGAGCAAATACTGTGAGCTCAGGCTGAGGGGGAGTTTGTTACATGCATGCAAAATTGTAATCGGTGATTGGAATAAATTCAAGCATTCAGTTAAATGTTCAAACATGTGTGTTGAAAGCATTTCTCCTGTTTGATTGTGTGCAAAGTTTATTTCCATTTTATTTCCGCTGTAATTACTTGTTCATCTCCATTAATTTCTAAAAAAAACACAATAAAAAAGAAACTCAGATCCTAACAACCATACTACCAGATCAAAATCCTCGGCTAAGAATTCCGCATCAGACGGAACTTACTCACCGGTACGGAAGAGACGTCACACGACTCTACCAGATCCCCAGCTTGATTTACTTGAAGCAGGAGCCATCAGTCTGGCCTAGAATCTTCTCCAACTTCCAAAGTACCCACTCGACCTCATAGTCCAGTATTCCTCCCACATGCAACTTGCATGAGGAAACAACATTAGACTAGGGAGACTTGAAGGGGTATGGACCCAGATCTCGCACCAGCATGGCCGCGAGTGACCATTACCCTTATCAAAAACCCCCACCAGTAAGAACTTATATGTGTCCGTGCAGGCACGCGCGAACACAACGGTCGATTCCGATCGGTCAAGGGATGAGAAGACTTACCTTGTGTATGAAAATGGGTGTACACATAGCTAGGGGTGTTCAAGATCGGATTATCCGGTTTTCGGATATCCGAAAACCGGATATCCGAAAATTTCGGATAGTGAATATTGATATCCGAATCCGTATCCGAAATTTCGGATATCCGATTTTCGGATATCCGAAATTTCGGATACGGATTCGGATATTCAAACGGATATCCGAATTTATAAAAAAAATCAAAAAATCCGTTTCGTGTATAGATTAAAACTAAACTTATATTCGATTTTATAAATTTCAAACATTTAAAACTAAAAACAATCATAAATTCACACGAATACAATTATTTACTACTTTTTTACTAACTTTTACAACACTTCAAACAAAATATAATGCTTATATACTATATATATTTATAAAAAAATTATTAGTTTTCGGATATCGGATAATCGGATTATCCGAAATTTTTGAAATTCATATCCGAATCCGAATCCGAAAATTCGGATTATCCGATTTTCGGATATCCGAATTTTCGGATATCCGAAATTTCGGATATTTCGGATACCGATTTTCGGATATTTCGGATTCGGTTTCGGATCCGAATTTTTTTGAACACCCCTACACATAGCGATGCGGCTTGGCACCGCATCCTATGAACATTTTCGTCGCGACAAGGGATCTGGACAACAGCAACAGTCACCATAAGTGGCGATGCGGCCTGGCACCGCATCCCGCACATGTCTTGTATAACAGCCCTAACGTAAACCGACACCCTTATAACTTTTCCGACACCCTAATACATCTTAAAATGTCCCAATATGTCTTATATTACATCCCGTATGTGAAAACCGAGCCCAAAATAGAGTATAACATATAAAATAAATTAAAAATAAGAAAAAATGGAGTTGAGGTGAGCCGCGTAGACCCACCCCAACCATTCACGCGGGAGGTATCAGGGTTGAACCTGATATCGTTGATTTCTTTAGTTCAAGCGGGCCGCGTAAGAGTTTATATTAGTTAATGCGGGCCGCGTGAGATCATGAAACGCGGAGGCATTCTGAGCTGACACGTGTCGACATCGTGGCGAGTCTAGGCAACGACCCGGATCACCTAAACCCTACCCGGGCTAGTACGCGGGCCGCGTAAGCCCTGTCTGTTCTTTACGCGGGCCGCGTGAGGACCAAATTTCAGCACTATATAAGAAGGCCATCGGGTTTCACTTTCCGTCGTTCACAATTTCATTCTCAATCTCACTTTCTGAATTAGAGGCATTATAGTCGGGTATTATACCCCCTAAATAGCGAGGTTCTGCTACGATGTAAGTATTATAACCCCTGGAGACGTATTAGATACTCTGCCCGATTGATCTAGGGTTCCGTAACGGCTGTCATAGTTCTGCCCGACGTAGTCGTTGGAATGCCGTCTCGGGGAGGGTATTACTAATGTTAAAATGGGTTATTATACTAACACACGTGCATTTGTGTAATTTATAGATTATTCCCAGGAAATCCATACTGAAAACCCTAAAACAGCAATGTGAGTTGATCCACTTTTTGTAAATCTTTTTGTTAACTGTTTTTACAAAACCTCACTAAATTAAATATATACAAAGCAGTTATTGAGTATTTGTAAGAATACAATTATAGTGGGTATGTTGGGGTTTTGTATACAAAATTTGTTACTGGCGTGGTAACATTCCACAAGTTGAGTATAACAGTGCCACTGATGTTAATTGTTATATATTGGAAACAAATGTAATTGCGGATGTGCCCTCAATACTGTAAAATGATTGGTATTTTAACTTTATTAAACTGGGATTCACTCACCAGTATTACCCACTGACAAAATGTTTTTAAAACGCGTTTCAGGTAACAAAATGTGAAAGCCAAATAGAAGCCAGCTGGACAGCACTGAAGGCTTGGAAAAGTGGCAATAAAGCTACCTAAAAAGAAAGAGATGTTTTTCTTAAATAAAATAGAGTATATCCCTATGAAATTATGTGTATTGAAAACTTGGGGCTTTACCCATGTGTTTAATATTATAAAATGTGGTGGTTTACTCTGATAAAATATTTCCTAACTACGGTCCTGATGAAAATTTCCGCTGCCAAATTGAATAATTAAAGTGATACCACCGAAACTGGCTCGCGGCCGCCCGTTCCCAGGGATTTGAGATCGGGGGCTGTGACAGAAGGTGGTATCAGAGCTATGCCACTGATTCAGCCACAGAAGTGTTCCGCTGACATCAAAATTCAAAGTGTTAGGAAATAAATTAGTGAAATACGTGCATAATTGTATTTTCTTGTTATGTGTTATCTGACTATCTGTTAGTTTACAGTATGAGCGACCAAGGACCATCTGACGCGTATCGTCAATTGTCTGGTTCGCCTAGGAGCGAAGGCACCTCCTCTTCTCAGCCTGCCCTCTCAGGGTACTCTGCTGATACGGAAGAAGGAATCTTTGTGTTTAAGGCTCAATCTGAAGAGCCATTTCCTCAGAAAAAGAGGGGATGGTTCAGTAGGGGAGCACATGAGCGTAGAAAGCGTATGAAAAAGTTGCAGGAACAGCGAGTGTTAGCCGCAGCTAAAAGAGAAACTGATGCCTATGCCCAGGATATGCTTACTAGGGGTATAGCCAATATCCACATTTTAGCAACCACTGCAGCTGACCCAAACCTGGAACAAATGCTAGCACCCCAACCACAACCACCAATTCCTGATCAACTCATGGAAATAGAAAACCCTGAAAACCAAATAGAAATGCCCGATTTCAACCCGGAGGAGATACCTAGGGTACCTGCACCAAATCCTCTATACCCAAACAATTACGACCCCTGGTGGGACGATGTTAGGGACTATGTGCAACGTTACCCGATACAGGAAAATGTGCCAATACCCAACTTAGGAGCCTACCCAGGGTAAGATCCTCAAGATCCCTATTACGATAGTGATGCCTACATTAGGGAGATCTTAGAAAATCCTTACCCATACCAGGACCCTATACCTCCGTACCAGGAACCCGCACCCCAGATTCCAAACCCAGTCCTAGAACCTGCACCCCCAATGAGTGCAGAAAACGTACAAGAACTTAGGACTTTCGGTGAGGAAATTTTAGAAAGCAGTGAGAGAATGCGACAGGTGGGAGAGCGTCTCGTATGGAAATACGACGAACGCAATATGGATTTTTGGATGAATCCATATCCATGAATGTGATGGTGGAAACGGTAGTAATAATAATATAATTTAATATAATATAATAATAATATATGTGTGTATGTGTTAGAAACAAAAACACTACGGATGCATACTATTAGTATTGTAGCTTTACATTTTAGTCGGTATTGTAATTTTAATTTCAGTACTGGTGTGTAATAGATGCATAATATATGAATAGAGTAAAAGTTCGACGCTTTTGACCAAAAGTGCGTGTCATGTGATTGGCTATATTCAAATATTAATTGTGATATTAATATATGGTAAATGTTTAAAATTCAGATGGACAACGAAGTGAATCAGGAAAACCAGAATGATAATATCCAGAACGACAACCACTCGAATAACAATAATCTGAATAACGAGAATCCGAACAACAATAACAATGGAAACCAAATGGATAATAGTGTCGTTCAATACATAGTGGCACAAGGAATTATAGATGCAATGCCATTTATTATTCAAATAGTTCAAGAAGCGAATAATAAAAGTAAGCATAGCAGTAAGTGACCAACTGAACTAGAACACAGCGTGAACAATGGACCCGTACTTCAGGTGCCCGTTCCCAAAAGAAGAAGAACCATGCCATATGGTTGTTCTTACAAAGAATTCTGGTCCTGTAAACCAATAGAATTCTCAGGCAATGAAGGACCAATTTCAGCTCTACGCTAGATAGAGAAAACTAAGGCGGTTCTGAAAATAAGCAAATGTGCTGAAGAGGATAAGATAATGTTTGCTTCAAATCTGTTTAAGAACTCAGCTCTAGAATGGTGGAACACTATCCTCCAGTCAAGAGGAAGTGATAGGGTTTATAACATGGAATGGGAGGAGTTTAAAAATATGGTAGAAAGGAAGTTCTGCCCTCCCAATGAAAAGGAACAGATAGCAAACAAGTTTCTGAATCTTAGAATGACCGGGGTAGATAATAAGGGTTATACTACTACATTCTTTGAATATGCTAGGATAGTGCCAACCCTTGCATCACCTGAGCCGGTATTAATCTCCCGTTATATCTGGGGATTAATTAGGGAGATTAGGCATGTAGTCAAGGCAGCTAGACCTCAAACCATAGAAGAACTGTAGAACTAGCCAATACCTTGACAGATGAGTTAATCCGTACTAGAGAAGAAGACCAGAGGAGAAACCTAACCCAAAGGCTTACTCAAGAATTCCGTTCTGGGAATTTCACCCGTAGGAATGTAGGTTCTACCTCTGCACCGTACTGCAAAGCCTGCAGAAAAAAGCATTCTGGAAGATGCTCTACTTACTGCAATTTTTGCAAGGCCCCAGGACACAAGGAGGAAGATTGCAAGAAGAAATCCAGTAATGGAATGTGTTTCAATTGTGGAGAAAAAGGTCACATCAGGACAAACTGTCCGAAATTGGCCCCAGCTGCAAACAACAAGAACATTAAAAATGCTAGAGCATTTGTTCTAACTGCAGATGAAGCCAAGATGATTCCGGACGTCATAGCTGGTACATTTTTAGTTAATGATATTTTTGCTAAAGTATTATTTGACTCTGGTGCAAACCAAAGTTTTATTAATACTTCGTTTTGCAAACTTCTGAATCAATCATTAACTAAACTACCACAAGAATGTCTAGTAGAGACAGCAAATGGAGAAACCGTTAGGATTTCTGAAATCTTGCAGGGAGCAAGAATAGAAATTTTTAATCAAAAATTTACTGCAAACCTTTATCCAATGAATCTGGCAGGATTTGATATTGTATTAGGAATGGATTAGTTAATAGCCAATAAAGCCAGTATTTTATGTGATCAAAAGTCAATTCAAGTAAAATCACCAAAGGGTGAAAAGATCACAATTAAAGGAAATAAACCATCTAGATCCACTAAATTCATCTCTGTGATGAAAACTGCAAGTTATATAAGAAAAGGATCTATAGTGTATTTGATTTCTATAATCACTAATACTAAAGGAAAAAAATTAAAAGACATGCCAGTAGTGTCCCAGTTTTCAGATGTCTTTCCAGAGGAATTTCCAGGACTACCGCCAGATAGGGAAGTTGAATTCAGAATCCACCAGCTACCAGGGACAGCACCGATTACCAAAGCACCTTACCGTTTGGCACCCGCTGAAATGCAGGAACTAAAGAACCAATTAGACGAATTGTTGGAAAAAGGATTCATACAACCAAGCTCATCGCCATGGGGAGCGCCAATTTTGTTTGTCAAAAAGAAGGATGGATCAATGCGTATGTGCATTGACTACCGTGAATTGAACAAGGTCACGATTAAGAATCGGTATCCATTACCGAGGATCGAAGATCTGTTCGATCAACTTTAAGGAGCTCGATTTTTCTCTAAAATCGATTTAAGATCAGGATATCATCAATTAAAGGTACAGGAAGAGGATATTCCTAAAACCGTATTTAGAACAAGGTATGGTCATTATGAATTTACTGTCATGCCATTTGGTTTAACCAATGCCCCAGCTGCATTTATGGACATGATGAACCGAATATGTAAGCCATATTGGATAAATTCATAATTGTCTTTATAGATGATATTCTAATTTACTCTGAAGAGCATGCAAAGCACTGCACTTACTTTTAAGTCTGTTAAGAAAAGAAAAGCTTTACGCTAAGTTTTCAAAGTTCGAGTTTTGGTTAGAACAGGTACAATTTCTTGGATATTTAGTTAACCATGAAGGAATCCATGTAGATCCAACAAAGATCGAGGCAATTACCAAATGGAAAGCCCTTGAGTCACCAACTGAGATTAGAAGTTTCTTAGGATTGGCCGGTTATTATAGAAGATTTATCCGAGATTTTTCTAGAATAGCTATTCCTTTAACCAAGTTAACCTGTAAATCTGTTAAGTTTGAATGGGGACCAAAACAAGAAGAAGCCTTTAGAATCCTTAAGCAAAGATTAACCCATGCACCCATACTAGCGTTACCAGAAGGAACTGAAGACTTTATAGTCTATTGTGATGCTTCTAAGTTAGGTTACGGATGTGTGTTGATGCAACGTCAAAAAGTTATAGCTTACGCATCTAGACAGCTTAAGAATCATGAAGAGAATTATTCAACCCATGATTTGGAATTAGAAGCCATAATTTTTGCTCTTAAGATTTGGAGACATTACCTTTATGGTAGTAAATTTACCATATTCACAGATCATAAGAGTTTAAGGTATGTTTTTGGACAAAAAGAGTTAAATATGAGACAAAGACGTTGGATGGAAATGCTTAGTGATTATGATTGTGATATCCAGTATCATGCAGGGAAAGCTAATGTAGTGGCAGATGCTTTAAGTCGAAAGTATCACGAAAAGCCAAAAAGGGTACGTTCTCTTAAGTTAAATCTACAAGTAGATTTAAACGGTCAGATTAGAAAAGCACAAGAATCAGTAATCAAGGAAGATACTGAAAAATTAAAAGGAATGATTAAGGAATTAGAACAAGGAACAGATGGAATTTGGAGATTCCATAAAAAGAGAATGTGGATACCTAAATTAGGAAATTTACGTCACCGTATATTAGAAGAAGCCCATAAGTCTAAATATACGATGCATCCAGGAAGTGATAAAATGTATCAAGATTTAAGGAAAAATTTCTGGTGGATAGGAATGAAAAAGGATATAGCAGCTTATGTTTCTAAATGTTTAACTTGTTCACAAGTTAAAGCTGAACACCAGAAACCCTCAGGTTTGTTACAACAGTTAGAAATGCCAGTTTGGAAATGAGAATTGACAACAATGGATTTTGTTACCAAGTTACCCAAAACAAGAAAAGGTAATGATACAATTTGGGTGATTGTAGATAGGTTAACCAAGTCAGCTCATTTCCTACCAATGAAGGAAACTTTTAGTATGGAACAATTAGCCAAATTGTATGTAAATGAAATTGTTTCATTACATGGAATACCTTTATCAATTGTTTCTGATAGGGATAGCTGTTTTACCTCTCATTTTTGGACAAGTTTCCAAAAAGCAATGGGAACCAAGCTGAATCTAAGCACGGCTTACCATCCTCAAACGGACGGACAAAGTGAAAGGACAATTCAGACAATGGAAGACATGCTTAGAGCTTGTGTAATTGATTTCGGAGGTAATTGGGATGATCACTTACCTTTAATAGAATTTTCTTATAATAACAGTTATCACACAAGTATCAATGCTGCACCATTCGAAGCACTTTATGGACGAAAGTGCAGAACCCCAGTCTGTTGGGCAGAAACTGGGGAAAAACAACTATCTGGACCTGAGATAGTGCAAGAAACAACCGATAAGATCATTCACGTCAAGGAACGACTGAAAGCAGCACGTGATCGACAGAAGAGCTATGCTGATAACCGACGCAAACCATTGGAATTTCAAGCAGGAGATAAAGTATTACTGAAAGTCTCTCCTTGGAAAGGAGTGGTAAGATTCATCAAAAGAGGAAAGCTAAGTCCCAGGTATATTGGACCTTTTGAGATTATTAAAAGAATAGGACATGTAGCCTATCAGCTACAACTGCCAGAGGAAATGGCAGGAATACATGATATATTTCATGTATCTAATCTCAAAAAGTGCCTAGCTGATGAATCACTCGTAGTACCTCTTAAGGATATAGAGGTAAATGAACAACTTAAGTTTGTAGAGAGGCCTCTACAAATTGAAGATAGGAAAATTAAGAATCTCAAGCATAAGAGATTAGTTCTGGTCAAAGTGAAGTGGGACTCCAAAAGAGGACCTGAATACACATGGGAGCTTGAATCAGAAATGCAAAAGAAGCATCCACACTTGTTCCAGTAGATCTCGAGGACGAGCTCTAAAACAAGGTGGGGAGGATATAACAGCCCTAACGTAAACCGACACCCTTATAACTTTTCCGACACCCTAATACATCTTAAAATGTCCCAATATGTCTTATATTACATCCCGTATGTGAAAACCGAGCCCAAAATAGAGTATAACATATAAAATAAATTAAAAATAAGAAAAAATGGAGTTGAGGCGGGCCGCGTAGACCCACCCCAACCATTCACGCGGGCTGTATCAGGGTTGAACCTGATATCGTTGATTTCTTTAGTTCAAGCGGGCCGCGTAAGAGTTTATGTTAGTTAACGCGGGCCGCGTGAGATCATGAAACGCGGAGGCATCCTGAGCTGACACGTGTCGACATCGTGGCTAGTCTAGGCAATGACCCGGATCACCTAAACCTGTAAGGACCTTCAAAAATGTCCCTAATCTATTCATACGTGAAAACTCGGACCCCTAAAACCCTAACCAGTATGAAAAACCAAGAAAAACAAGAAAAATTGGGTTTTAAGCGGGCCGCGTTAGGGATAGCTTAACATTACGCGGGCCGCTACAACTTAATGCTCAAACCGGATAAGTTTTAGGAGTCCAGGCGGGCCGCGTAAAGGTTAAACATATCCTGACTCGGGCCGCGTCAACTTATGTTTGACCGGATAAGTATTCCGGGGCCACATGTTGACCATATGGGGACCTACTCATGACCAATCAGACCTACGCCTAGACTAGGCGGCCACGCGGGCCGCGTAAGGTTTCACTAATGTTTTACGCGGGCCGCGAGAACACCAATTTCAGGCTATAAATAGCCTGTGCATGGGACTTTCATTCCGTGCTCAAAATTTCGATCATAAACAAAGATACACTATCCAAAACTATATTTTCATATAGTGGGGTGCTGCCACAATACCGGGTAATAACTCGATCGCTGCTACGATTAAATATCCGATCGATTGAAACCATCCAACGGATGTTTAAGTGTTGCCCGCATTAGGGTTATACTTTGTCATTCGTCGTGATTCCGACAGGATATTTGAGTGTCGCCCAAATTCGGGCTATACTCTGTCATTCGTTGCGAATCCGCTGGATATTCAAGTATCGCACTTTGTCATTCGTTGTGAGGGTTGTATCTCGTGAGTTATCGTAAATGCTGTATTAGTTACTAACCTGGTTCGTGTGCATTGTTGTTTAAACTAGGTTATTCGGCTTATCAGTAGGCTAAACCCTGCCCGTCTAAACTTGCAATGTGAGTCATTCTCTTTTTATCAACTATTTTACAGTACCTCAAATTATTTTCAAAGTGTTATAATTATAGGGATTAAGTCGTGGTTATCTTGAATCACTAGCTAGTGGGGTATTGTGCACATTACTTAGTTTCTCACGGTTAGGTTAATAAGCCCTAACACAGGTTAGGCAAATAAGTCCTAACAGTGATAATCGTCACTATTTGGGGAAAGACCCAATAGTGGCATGACCATCGTCACCAAGAGGTGACACCGGCGCCAGATAAAAATAAGATACTGCCATTGTAATCGCTCTTATGCTGTAATTTATAACTATGTGTCATTTTATTTAAAAATGAATGATTCACTCAGTGTTTCCCCGCTGCCAAAATATTTTTACAACATGTTTCAGGTGACCTACTTTGAATCAAGTACAAGTGCTATGGAGCACTCCCAAGCTTAAAGTAGTGGCTCGAATAAACAAATAAACATGTTTTGTAAAATAAAGGAATTATGAAATTCCTCCACTGTAAATTACGGGGTTTATCCCGAATTATAAAATAAATAATACGCGGGCATTTTCAAGTTTAAACGATCCTGTTAAGACTTCCGCTATGAACATGAATACCACGGGTTTCTGTCCCGCGGCTCCTGGACCGGGTCAAACCGGGCGCGGGGGCCGTGACAGAAAAAGGTGGTATCAGAGCCACTGATTTAAGCCAATTAAGTATTTAGAAATACTTAATTTATCTGATTGCCATTCTGTGATTTTGTGAAACTTTAGTTTACAAAATTTTAACTTAGGCTTGTGTGCGTCTTCGTGTGTGCTAACAGCATGAACGAACTATCAGAAGCCCTACAGAGTATTTCAATCCATAGTACAGATATGGATATTACCAGTATTACTACTGGATACCAGGCAGATGTGGATGAGCCTATGGTATTTAAAGCCCAACCTCAGGAAAAACCTAAAGTAGTGAAAAAGAGACATAGGTGGGCAGGTTGGAGGCGTGTACGCAGGAAGAAGCCAGCGACACAGAAAACCATGAAAAAGGAAGACCCAAAAGATAAAGGAAAGGGAATAGAAATTGGGGAGAGTTCCAGGCAAAACCAGGAACCACTATCTTGGGAAGAAGAGCTGGACCGTAAACTGTCACTAGGTGATATCATCGGACCTGCCGATGAAACTCTCTTTAACTACCCAGCAGAAGCCCTACTGCCTGTTAACCTAGAACCTGCCATTCCAGACCCTATTATGCACCCTAGACCTTTACCAGGAGCATTAGAGGAGTGGTGGACTGCCGACTGGCAATTTCAAAACATTATGAATAGCCCTAACACTTTTCTCCCTCAATTCGACCCGGAACCGGTACCAAACCCACCAATGAGTAACGAAAACTTAGCTGAACTCCGCCACTATGGCGAGGAGCTGGTGGATGTCGGAAATAGGATTCGGGAGGTAGGAGAGCAGATCTCCTGGAAATACGACGAGAGGGAACGTCGTTTCTGGAAAGCCAGTTAACAGGGATTGCATTGGGTGGTGTGGTTGTAGTGTATAATACTAATAATAATAGTAAAATATAAATCTTGTAAAATAGTCTAAAAATAAAACGTTGTAAGATAACCAGTGTGTACGGACACATACTATTAAAAATATATAAAAACGAATAGTCACAAAGTCGACAGTTTTGGTTGTACATATTTGTGTGATTATTTGTTTCCTTATTTGTCCTTTCGTGTTAATTGACTACTTGTTAATGTACATAATGGGTAAGCAAAAGCTTTCGGATATTTATCATCAACTAGATAGTGCCCAAAAGACTAAGAGAACCTCGTCCCAACCAAATTCCTCAAGATATTCAGTGAATACTAATGAAGGAATATTTATTCGTAAGGCACACTATGAAAACCCACTTACTCCCAAGAAGAGAGATTGGATTATTAGAAAAAGCCAAGAGAAAATAGGAACGTCCAATTCAAAAGAAGTGGTAATTAATAAGGAAATAGGTAAAAACCCGCCATGGGTAGATGAATTAGATGAAAAATGGTCAGACCTTTACATGTTAGCCACTACTGCAGTGAATCTTGATCCCTAATTAAGATAAGTGACCAAACCAAGACCAACCATGGTAAATAAATAAGTACGAAGGAATAAAATAAATGCAGGGCGTAATTGTCGTAGTTAAAATAATAGTATGTTTTTGAATTTCAATGTAATAGATCTATAAGGTTGTGTGCTTGCTATTTTAAATAAAGTTTGGTTGTACAAGTGTACCAAAGTATGTGTACTAAATAATAGTTCGTGATTGATACACATCTAGATGGAACACGCTGTTAATGAACCAGTTAATGAAGTTAACCAATCAGAACACAATAACGAGGATCACTTCCTAAATCGGCAAGACATAGAAAACATCGTTGCTCAAGGAATAGTTAATGCTATTCCAGCAATTGTAGCTGTGGTAAAAATCATGTTGAGCCTTTGCAAGCTCACCCTAGTAAACGTATGCACGACGATACTGCTAGTAATAGTGTCAATGGAGGCGGTAATAATAATAACAGAATTCAAGCCCCGATACATAAAAGGATGAAAGCTACAACACCTGGTTGCACTTACAAGGAATTCTTTGCCTGTAAACCTGTGGAATTTGCAGGTAACGAAGGGGCGACTGCGGCACTGCGTTGGTTAGAGAAAACCAAGGCAGTGAGCAAAATAAGTAAATGTGCTGAGGAAGATAAGGTCATGTACGCTTCGCACCTTTTCAAGGAAGAAGCATTAGAATGGTGGAATACAGTATTACAAGCTAAGGGAAGTGACATGGCCTATGCCATGAGTTGGGAAGAATTTAAACATCTGATAGAAAGGAAATTCTGTCCCGAATATGAAAAAGAACAAATGGCAAACAAATTCCTAAGCCATCGAATGGTGGATGTGGACTGTCGAAGGTATACTTCAAAATTCCTTGAGTATGCCAGGATTGTACCTACTCTGGCTTCGCCGGAACCGGTACTTATCTCTCGCTATATTTGGGGTTTGATTAGCGAGATTCGTGACATTGTTAAAGCTGCTAGGCCTCGCACGATTGACGATGCGATAGAGTTAGCCAACACCTTAACTGACGGCCTGGTACGCACTCGAGAAGAAAATAGAAAGAAGGATTTGGCTCAGAAAATTTCCCAAGGATTTCGTGTGGGTAATAGTAGCAATTTCAGAAAAAGAGAAGCCGGGCGATTTTCCACTATTCCATTCTGCGATACCTGTAAAAAGAAGCATTTTGGGAAATGCAAAGGGTACTGTAATTTTTGCAAAACTCTAGGACATCAAGAAGAAGACTGCAGAAGGAAGAAAACAACAGTCTGCTACAACTGCGGAGAAGCTAGACATTTTAAGCCAGACTGCCCAAAATTGGTTAAACCAACAGACACCAAGGCGAAACCTACAGAAGGAACTACTAAGAAGAACGCAAGAGCCTTTCAATTGACTACTCAGGAAGCCGAACTAATTCCTGACGTCATAGCTGGTACGTTTTTAGTTCACGACGTTTATACAAAAGTATTATTTTACTCTGGTGCAAACCAAAGTTTTATAAATACTTCGTTCTGCCAAGCCCTTAATTTACCTTTAACCAACCTTAGGCATATTTTCACAGTCGAAACAGCAGATGGGAATTCAGTTAAAATAAATAAGGTTTTGCGAGAAGAAAGGATAGAACTCTTAGACCATAAATTTTCTGCAAACCTATTACCTATGAATCTAGCCGGATTCGATGTTGTATTAGGAATGGATTGGTTAATAGCCAACCATGCTCGAATTCTATGTGATAAAAATTCCATAGAAATCCATACACCCACAGGAGAATTAGTAATGATTACCGGAGATAAGCCACAAAAGCCACTGAAATTTATTTCAGTAATGAAGTTGGCCAGTTATTCAAGAAAACAAGGAATAATATATATGGTTTCGGTAGTTGTTAATACCAAAAGTAAGAAACTGGAGGATATTCCGATAGTATCAGAATACCCAGATTTCTTTCCAGAAGACCTACCAGGGTTACCACCTGATAGGGAGGTAGAATTTAGAATTCATCTAATTCTAGGAACTGTACCGATAGCAAAGGCACCCTATCGGTTAGCACCTACTGAAATGTTAGAATTAAAGAAACAGTTAGATGAATTACTAAGTAAAGGGTTTATACGACCAAGTTCCTCTCCATGGGGAACTCCGGTGTTGTTTGTAAAGAAGAAAGACGGATCGATGAGAATGTGTATCGACTATAGGGAATTAAACAAAGTTACAATTAAGAATCGATACCCATTACCTAGGATTGATGATCTTTTTGATCAATTGCAAGGAGCTAGATATTTTTCTAAGATAGATTTGCGCTCCGGATATCATCAATTGAAGGTACAAGAAGAAGACATACCTAAAACTGCTTTCAGAACTAGGTATGGACATTACGAGTTTACAGTCGTGCCCTTTGGATTGACAAATGCTCCAGCAGCATTTATGGACATGATGAATAGAATCTGTAAACCGTATTTGGATAAATTTGTAATCGTTTTCATCGACAATATACTTATTTACTCCAAAAGTCAGGAGGAACATTGCGAGCACTTGCATGCACTCTTAACTTTGTTAAGAAAAGAAAAGCTTTATGCCAAATTCTCGAAGTGTGAATTTTGGCTACAGGAAGTGCAATTTTTAGGAGACATGGTGAATCACGAAGGTATTCACGTAGATCCCTCCAAGATTGAAGCTATCACCAAATAGAAGGCCCCGCAAACGGCTACTAAAGTTAGAAGTTTTCTAGGATTAGCTGGATATTATAGACACTTTATTAAAGATTTTTCTAAGATAGCCGTTCCATTAACTAAACAAACCTGTAAAGCCGTAAAATTTGAATGGGGACCTAGACAGGAAGAGACTTTTAGGATTTTAAAGCAAAAGTTAACTAATGCCCCAATCTTAGCATTACCAGATGGAATAGAAGATTTTGAAGTCTACTGTGATGCTTCTATGCTAGGATTAGGATGTGTGTTAATGCAACGCAAAAAGGTAATTGCGTATGCCTCAAGGCAATTGAAAAAGCACGAGGAAAATTACACGACTCACAATTTAGAATTAGGAGCAGTAATTTTTGCCCTTAAGATTTGGAGACATTATCTGTATGGAAGTAAGTTTACTGTCTATACGGATCATAAAAGTTTAAGGTACATATTTGGGCAAAAAGAACTGAACATGAGGCAAAGAAGATGGATGGAAATTTTAAGCGATTACGACTGTGATATTCAATATCCTGAGGGAAAGGCAAATGTAATTGCAGATGCCTTAAGTCGTAAGTATTATGAGAAACAAAAGCGAGTTCGTGCTCTTAGATTAAATCTACAATTAGATTTAATGGAACAATTAAAGAATGTTCAAACCACAGCAATCAAGGATGATGCTGAAGGAATGAAAGGAAGAATAAAAGAATTAGACCAAGGAGCTGATGGAATTTGGAGATTCCACAAGAAAAGGATTTGGGTACCTAAACAAGGAAATTTAAGAAAGAAGATTTTAGAAGAAGCCCATAAATCTAGGTATACTATGCATCCTGGAAATAATAAGATGTACCAAGATTTAAGAAATAACTTTTGGTGGATAGGTATGAAAAAGGACATAGCTAGTTATGTATCTAAGTGTCTTACTTGTTCACAAGTTAAGGCGGAACACCAGAAACCTTTAGGGTTACTTCAACCGTTAGAGATGCCTGTTTAGAAATGGGAACTAATAACCATGGATTTTGTTACTAAGTTGCCCAAAACCAGAAAAGGTAATGATGCGATTTGGGTAATTGTGGACCGATTAACCAAGTCAGCTCATTTTCTACCCATGAAAGAAACTTTCACCATGGAAAGATTAGCAAAATTATATGTTGATGAAGTAGTATCCCTACATGGAGTCCCACTCTCTATTGTATCAGATAGGGATAGTCGCTTCACCTCACACTTCTGGACAAGTTTCCAAGAAGCCATGGGTACTCGATTAAATTTAAGTACAGCTTATCATCCCCAAACAGACGGACAAAGTGAAAGAACCATTCAAACCTTGGAAGACATGCTTAGAGCATGTGATATAGATTTTGGTGGAAATTGGGATGATCATTTACCCTTAATTGAATTCTCCTATAACAATAGTTATCATGCAAGCATTGAAGCTGCCCCGTTCGAAGCACTATATGGACGCAAGTGTAGAACTCCAGTTTGTTGGGCAGAAATAGGAGAAAGTCAATTATCAGGACCTGAGATTGTGCAAGAGACCACCAACAAGATAACACAAATCAAAGAAAGACTAAAGACAGCTCGAGATCGCCAGAAGAGTTATGCAGACAATCGTCGCAAGCCGCTAGAATTTCAAGTCGGAGACAAGGTACTCTTGAAAGTTTCTCCTTGGAAAGGAGTAGTACGATTTGGGAAGAAAGGAAAGCTGAGCCCAAGATACATAGGACCATTTCAAATAATTCAACGAATAGGACCAGTTGCTTACCATTTACAACTACCAGAAGAGTTAGCTGGAGTACATGATGTGTTTCATGTATCCAACCTCAAGAAATGTCTATCTGACGAATCTCTAGTCGTACCTCTTCAAGATGTAGAGGTAAATGAAAAACTAAAATTCGTGGAGAAACCACTACAGATAGAGGACAGAAAGATCAAGTTTCTTAAGCATAAACGACTGGTGCTGGTTAAAGTCAAATGGGATTCAAAGAGAGGACCTGAATACACCTGGGAGCTGGAATCAGAGATGAAGCGAAAATATCCACACTTATTTCAATAAATCTCGAGGACGAGATTTTAATTAAGGTGGGGAGGATGTAAGGACCTTCAAAAATGTCCCTAATCTATTCATACGTGAAAACCCGGACCCCTAAAACCCTAACCAGTATGAAAAATCAAGAAAAACAAGAAAAATTGGGTTTTAGGCGGGCCGCGTAAGGGATAGCTTAACATTACGCGGGCCGCTAAAACTTAATGCTCAAACCGGATAAGTTTTAGGAGTCCAGGTGGGCCGCGTAAAGGTTAAACATATCCTGATGCGGGCCGCGTCAACTTATGTTTGACCGAATAAGTATTCCGGGGCCACGTGTTGACCATCTGAGGACCTACTCATGACCAATCAGACCTACGCCTAGACTAGGCGGCCACGCGGGCCGCGTAAGGTTTCACTTATGTTTTACGCGGGCCGCGAGAACACCAATTTCAGACTATAAATAGCCTGTGCATGGGACTTTCATTCCGTGCTCAAAATTTAGATCATAAACGAAGATACACTGTCCAAAACTATATTTTCATATAGTGAGGTGCTGCCACAATACCGGGTAATAACTCGATCGCTGCTACGATTAAATATCCGATCGATTGAAACTATCCAATGGATGTTTAAGTGCTGCCCGCATTAGGGTTATACTTTGTCATCGTCGTGATTCCGACAGGATGTTTGAGTGTCGCCCAAATCCGGGCTATACTCTGTCATTCGTTGCGAATCCGCTGGATATTTAAGTATCACACTTTGTCATTCGTTGTGAGGGTTGTATCTCGTGAGTTATCGTAAATGTTGTATTAGTTACTAACCTGGTTCGTGTGCATTGTTGTTTAAACTAGGTTATTCGGCTTATCAGTAGGCTAAACCCTACCCGTCTAAACTTGCAATGTGAGTCATTCTCTTTTTATCAACTATTTTACAGTACCTCAAATTATTTTCAAAGTGTTATAATTATAGGGATTAAGTCGTGGTTATCTTGAATCACTGGCTAGTGGGGTATTGTGCACATTACTTAGGTTCTCCACGGTTAGGTTAATAAGCCCTAACACAGGTTAGGCAAATAAGTCCTAACAGTGATAATCATCACTATTTGGGGAAAGACCCAATAGTGGCATGACCATCGTCACCAAGAGGTGACACCGGCGCCAGATAAAAGTAAGATACTGCCATTGTAATCGCTCTTATGCTGTAATTTATAACTATGTGTCATTTTATTTAAAAATGAATGATTCACTCAGTATTTCCCCGCTGCCAAAATATTTTTACAACATGTTTCAGGTGACCTACTTTGAATCAAGTACAAGTGCTATGGAGCACTCCCAAGCTTAAAGTAGTGGCTCGAATAAACAAATAAACAAGTTTTGTAAAATAAAGGAATTATGAAATTCCTCCACTGTAAATTACGGGGTTTATCCCGAATTATAAAATAAATAATACGCGGGCATTTTCAAGTGTAAACGATCCTGTTAAGACTTCCGCTGTGAACATGAATACCACGGGTTTCTGTCTCGCGGCTCCTGGACCGGGTCAAACCAGGCGCGGGGGCCGTGACAAAACCCTACCCGGGCTAGTACGCGGGCCGCGTAAGCCCTGTCTGTTCTTTACGCGGGCCGCGTGAGGACCAGATTTCAGCACTATATAAGAAGGCCATCGGGTTTCACTTTCCGTCGTTCACAATTTCATTCTCAATCTCACTTTCTGAATTAGAGGCATTATAGTCGGGTATTATACCCCCTAAATAGCGAGGTTCTGCTACGATGTAAGTATTATAACCCCTGGAGACGTATTAGATACTCTGCCCGATTGATCTAGGGTTCCGTAACGGCTGTCGTGGTTCCGCCCGACGTAGTCGTTGGAATGCCGTCTCGGGGAGGGTATTTCTAATGTTAAAATGGGTTATTATACTAACACACGTGCATTTGTGTAATTTATAGATTATTCCCAGGAAATCCATACTGAAAACCCTAAAACAGCAATGTGAGTTGATCCACTTTTTATAAATCTTTTTGTTAACTGTTTTTACAAAACCTCACTAAATTAAATATATACAAAGCAGTTATTGAGTATTTGTAAGAATACAATTATAGTGGGTATGTTGGGGTTTTGTATACAAAATTTTTACTGGCGTGGTAACATTCCACAAGTTGAGTATGACAGTACCACTGATGTTAATTGTTATATCTTGGAAACAAATGTAATTGCGGATGTGCCCTCAATACTGTAAAATGATTGGTATTTTAACTTGATTATACTGGGATTCACTCACCAGTATTTTCCACTGATAAAATGTTTTTAAAACGCGTTTCAGGTAACAAAATGTGAAAGCCAAATAGAAGCCAGCTGGACAGCACTGAAGGCTTGGAAAAGTGGCAATAAAGTTACCTAAAAAGAAATAGATGTTTTTCTTAAATAAAATAGAGTATATCCCTATGAAATTATGTGTACTGAAAACTTAGTGGCAATAAAGTTACCTAAAAAGAAATAGATGTTTTTCTTAAATAAAATAGAGTATATCCTTATGAAATTATGTGTACTGAAAACTTGGGGCTTTACCCATGTGTTTAATATTATAAAATGTGGTGGTTTACTCTGATAAAATATTTCCTAACTACGGTCCTGATGAAAATTTCTGCTGCCAAATTGAATAATTAACGTGATACCACCGAAACTGGCTCGCGGTCGCCCGTTCCCGGGGATTTGGGATCGGGGGCTGTGACATCTTGGCCAGAGCAAGAATGCGGAAACAACAGCAGTTACCACGAGCAGCGATGCGGCGCGGCACCGCATCCTGCCCACGAGGCAAGTGGGACTGACACCACAGAGCAAGTGGCACCAATGACAGTCGCCTGTCAGCCCATACGTAAGCAACAGACTGACACCGCAGTAGGACGTGGCTTCACCTCCATAACAGACAAGCCTGACACACCTGCATAAGGGCGGTGCGTTGTCAGTCTAGCCACTCAATTACCCTCCTTCACTCCTCGGCTATAAATACCCATCCCGGACCAGGTTTGAGGTATCACTTATCAACTCTCTCACCACTACTACTATCACACACTTTGCTTCCCAAGCAAATTACTGATTCTCACGCCGGAGAGTGGTAACAAGGAGCACCCCCCAGTCCCCCACCCCTTCCTCCTTGTTACGAGTCACGGTGTGTTTTTCTTGTGCAGGAGACAGATCAGCGGACGATCCAGCCACCGATCCTCGGAAAGAAGGGATTAACCCTACTTGACGAGACCAGTTAATTAACCTCTCTTGGTTAACCACTGTTTCATCAGGTATGAATGTTCTAAACTCATGGACTCGATCTATAAATAACATTGACATGAGATCATATTCGTAATTTTGATCAAATTACAAACATATTTATAATCAAAAAAATAAAATTTTCTATTAAATTTTATTAAGTATTAAGAGTACTTGATTGTTATTACCATAACAAGAGCTAATCTATAATCCAAAATAAGGGTCAAATTTTAAAAGACTAATTAAAACTCTAAAATTCAAATAATATATTTGAACTATTCGATGTCTCTTTGTATAGAGCGATTCCCCTTAAATATAAGCATCAAGTGGATATATCTTCGTTTTTACATTGTAACAAATTAAAATATTGTTGAAATAAAATTAGAATGTTATTTCTGGTGGTTTCATTAATAGGTCCGGTCAGTGGTGCAAAATTCAAAATCTGTATTTTGTTCGGTTTCAAGGACATCCTAGAGATTCATGGTCATGTGGGTTTGCAGGGAGATAAAAAGGAAGCATTCAAAGGCATTGTGAGGATCACGGTTTGGAATATTTGGAAAGCTAGAAATAAGGCTAGATTCGAAAATAAGGAAATAAAGGCGGGTGATATTATAAGCGAGGTGAAAGCGTCGGGTTATTTATGGTTCAAAAATAGATCTAGGTTTAAAAATCTGTCTTGGAATGATTGGTGTAAATTTGTAATTATGTAGTTGGTTGTGTTTTTGGGCCCCTCAGTTTGAGGGTGTCGGTGGTTTTTTTAATGAAGTATACCTTTAAAAAAATTAATAGGTCCGGTCAGCCATACCGGATTTATATAACTGATTAAACAAAATAAAACTACTTTTATCTTTTTACGTAGATTTGCAGTGTTAACAAAAAAAATATCTATATAATAAACAATTATGGAGAAATATAAATTCTAAAAATCCGATCCAACTGATGGTCGAGTTCGGCGGTTCAATCATTCCGGCTCAAGCGAAGACGGTTCAAAGGTATGGTTGGATGTCGAGGGTCCGATCAAAGATAAGTTAAAATGTGTTCTTAGTTACCTTAAACTATATAGCTAGTGACAATAAGAGTATCGAACCACAAATAATTTATGGTCCGTGTTTAGATTTAAATTGATTAAACGGGTCAATTATGACGTTTGTTTTTTATGTCAAAGGTTGTTTGAAAGTGGAAATCAATTGAATGATTCCAATTGGTATTGTAAAACAAGCTAATAATTTCAATTATAATCGGAAGTTATTAAACGGTAATTCAAATGGATTTGTAAACAATATTTAGAAAACTCATCACACCCTGGATTTTGATAATTTACAAGTAACTAGGACATGTTCACAAACAAGGTTTAAACATTCAAGCAATTCAAATGATATTTGGAGTTAGGCAAACAATCGTTGAATCAAAAGCCTCAATGATCAACAACGAAATGTAAATGGCACAAGGAAAGCCTTCACAAGATCATTTAACAATTATACCTGTTGATACAACAAATACAAGACCAAGGTCTGTAGCGATATCTCCAGGTAAAAGGGTTCAAGGTTTCGATTAGCCTAACGCAGGTCGTGGGGTCCCCCCACGTTTGCAAGACGTGGAGAGAGGTTCATTAGTGTTATTGTTGTTCTTCTTGAATTCTAGACTGATATGAAACCAGCCCAGAACGTAATCGTTGGAGAAGATGAATTATTCCGTGTGAAGAAGAGAAGCATAAAGCTAGTTCTCATGGGAGAAGAAGAAGAGAACAAGCATGAAGCTTGTTCTTGAGAGGGAGAAGGAGAATCAGAGAGTTAAGATAGTTTTCAGCTGATTCTGGAGTGTTTCATATGTTTGGCACGGGCTGCAATTTATAGGGGAAGAGGTTTCTCAAAGGAGAAACCTTTAACTAATGAACCTGGCTTGCAGTGAGGGACTTACCCTTTTAGGGGTTGAACGGTTTGGACATGCGGACAAAAGGGTGTTCTCTATGCACATGTTCTGTCTGTGCAGAAATGGTTCACACGTTAAGTGTTGATGTGACCGGACACTGTGCTTGTCCTTTTTACTGTTCACCTGAGTTTGCGCGTATTGAACCTCTCAACCTTTTAACCTTTTAAGCTGTTATGTATATTAGTCATTTTATTGAGATTTGGGCTACTCCCGTCATCAGCCCCCCAAGTCAGAGGTGTTTGGGATGTAAGCTCAAATACTTCTGACTTTTACACATTATTTTTTATTGCTTAAAGGCTTCAGGGCTTTAAGGCCTTTGAGTTTTGAGATTTGAATTTCAGAATAATAGTAGGCTTCAAGGTTTCAAGGCTTGAAGGCTTAAAGGCTTCAACTGTCTCACTCAAGAGGTAGTTGAGGATCGACCTAAAGTTTAATCCGGTGGCTCTGGGTTTTGGCAAATCTATCGATTATTGTCCCGTTGGTTCGATTGCTCTTTATTGCTGAGTTTTCGAGTTTTCCAACTTGTGTCATTCATTTTCGGTCTTTGTTCTGAATATTTTATAGTATTATCGTGTGTCTCTTGGTCAGTTGCGTCCTCAAGGTCTTGCTGGGACTTTACACTTTGAAGTTTTGCGATAGGGTATGGCCCATCATTGTTGTTCCGATGATTCTTCCGGTTGACCAAGAACGACGATTCACGTTTGATACATCCCGAGTTGATGTTTATTTGATTTCCTCAATGGTTACTACCTTTGATTCTTGGAAGGACCGATTTTTTCAGGATTTATGAGTCCATTGTTCCCTTCAAGCTTGTTTGGAGGCACACTGATGCTGTGTTAAACAAGCTTGAGCCATATGAGTCTGAACTAGATAGTTGGTTGTTAAAAGTCGTTAGGAAGCGTCCTTCGAGGCTTCATCCCTTTCCTGAACACTTTTTAGTGTTGATGGGTGTGAGCACTTAGTGGGACAAGCCGGATCGTGGCCCTGTGCTCATGAGGGATGATCAGGGTATGATGTTTTGCCTTAAGCTTTATCAAGAGTGATGATACCTCTGATGTTGTGTTTGGGGATGCTGAGGCTACCCCCGGTGAAGATGTTGTTGCCAGAGGTGCTGAACACAGGTTCGAGGGTTCAGGTTATGTGAACGTTCCAAATGTCAAAGGCTTTACTAGGTTCCGTGCTTCCAAAGCTTCTATTCGTTGTTTAACCCGAGGTATGTTAAAGGTAGTTGACCATCCATCGGCCTCTGAGCCAGTTCAACTGAGTGGATGTCACAGAGGCTTCAAATGTTTGGACGTTGGGGTTGAGGAAAAAGACAAGGATTTGTCCTTGGTGATGGATAAGGGGAGTAAATCGGCAGGTAAGAAGGTTGTGAGCTTGAAGGGTTTCGGTAAAGGTGGTGAAGGTTCCATCAATGTTAATCCCGGCAAGGTTTATGTGCCGGATTGGAAGGTCACAGTTGGTGACAACTTCAGGTATTCATCATTTGTGAGGATGTTCTTACCCATTTTGTTACTTCTACTGTTCGAGGTTCTTGCTCATCTATGGACGATGAACCGATGATCCCGAAGATGATGATGGGTGCGTGCAACCTTGCTGCCTTGCTTCTTGAGGGTGTATCCTGATTTCGCAAAAGGATGCAAGAATATGAAGTCTTTCCGAAGAAGAGGGATGAGATGAAAGCTTCAATGGTTGCTTTGAGAGAAGCTGAGTGCTACACTGAGAAAGCATTGTTGTTTGAAGATTTGAGGAGTTTTCTTCCCGCACAAGACTGATATGGTTGAGTTGGAAAAACGCTTGCAGACTGACAAGGTTTAAGTCAGGGTCGATAAGGCTGCCTTGGAGGTTCAGAAAAAAGCCTTATTAGAGGAGAAAGAAGGGTTAAAGGCTTCACTTGCCCAAGCAACTAGTGATAATAAATGGCTCAATGAGCATGGATTCCAGCAAGTGGTTACCTATCTTCTCCATTCATCGGAGTTCAAAAAGGTCTTGGGTGATGTGTACACCGAGCTTCTTGCTCATGGGAGACACCAAGGTTTGTTTGCTGGTTACAAAGCTTTGTGAGCCTGGGGAGCCTCAGGAAAAGTCTTCTCTTTTTCAACCCAAAGCATTCGAAGTCTTCAAGGAAACTGTTTTGAAGATATGGCATATGATTTACCCTTATGTGGGTGAAGTCTCCAAGTGTTTTGATAAACCTTTGCCTGTCTTGAAAGGGCTAAAACCTCGGGGCCTTAATGAGGCTGTTTATAACGAAGTGCTGAAGTCCCTCTCGAAGAAACGTCCTTGCTCCGGAGATAGCGAGGAAACGTGTTCTGAAGGTGGTGAGGGCTCAAAAGGTTTGAGCCTTGATGAGGAAGGCTGAAAAGGTCCAATATGATGGGGTTTCGAAGAAGGATGGTGCAATAAAGTCTACCATCTCTGATGCTACCAAGTGAGGAAGAAACTTTGATTTGTAGCATTCTTAGCATGTCGAACAATGTTATAGATTGTTTGTTTGAACATCCTTTTATTTTAAGGGAACCGTTTAGGTCCCTTGGTGGTTAAAGCCTGGAAGGCTTGTGGATAATGTTTTATGTTTGATGGCCAGTATGGCCTTTGCTATGTCTAGGTTGCTATGCTTAACTTGTTATGTTTGCTTTGTTTATCTTGATGTGTTGTTCTATTTACTCCCTTGAGTTTTCATTGGTTTTGTATGTTGTCTTTGTTTTAGGTGGTGCATCTTATGTTACTCATACCTTGAAGGGTTCAGTGCTGCAGTCACTTAGCCTTAGGATATTTTTAACAAGAAGATACAACCTCTATCCTATGTATGACATTCACTTAGAGTATTTTTGGTTCGTAAGCCAATGTTAGGGCTTAAGGAACATTTGGTGTAGGCTGTTCAAACCCGCCTATGAGACATGATTTTTAAGATTTCTATGAGTCTCATGGAGTTGTATTGATTTAGGAACTCACCCCTTATATAGGTCCATTCAACCCTTGAACCTATTGAGCGATGTGGCCTGGGAGCTCATCCCCTTACATGGCCCTTGCCATGGAGTTTCTTGCTAGGTTCTCAACCTGATTATAGGATAGAAAGACAAATTTTGTTTCATTGTTCATTCATTTCAAAGTACTTTGATTACTAGGGGAATAGAACAACTTTTTGGAACTATTTGTAACATGTTTTGGTTAAACATGGAACCTTTTAAGGTTTTTGCCATCCTAATGGCGGGGAAGCTTTTTGCCTTGCGGACCTTCCAGCTTGTATGATCCCCCTTTGTGGGCTTTAAGGATAGTGTATGGCCTTTCCTATTTAGGGCCAAGCTTTCCTTGGCTTTCTTTCTTGCAGACCTCGTTATTTCGAAGCACAAGGTCCCCAGGCTTGAAGCGTTCATGCTTCACCCGTGTATTGTAATACAATTCCATGTTTTGCTTGTACCTTGCTTTTTGTATGGCTGTTTGATCACGAGCCTATTCGAGGAGTTCCAAATTCAACATCATCTCTTTCTTATTTGACCCGAGGTCGATGTTGAATGTTCTTTGTGTTGTTACTCCGATTTCAGTTAGGATTACAGCCTTTGATCCAAACACTAGGCTGTAGGGTGTTTTCTTGTGGCTCGTTTTCTCAGTTGTTCGAATTTCCCATATCACATTGGGAAGTTATTCGAGCCAGTTGTTGTCGTATCTTCCCAACCGAGATTTAATCCCTTCAACAATATTTTGGTTTGTCCTATCAAACTGGCAATTGGATTGTGGGTAAGCTACCGAGCTGAATACTTGAGTTATTCTGAACTCCTTACACCAGGAGCTAGAAGGCTTCTCGGCAAACTACTTCCCGTTATCCGTAACTAGTACCCCTGGGAGCCCAAAACGATAGATTGTGTTTTCCTAAACGAAATCAATGACCTGTTTCCTTGTGATTTTTGCCAATGGTTTTGCTTCTGGCTACTTGGTAAAGTAGCCCATGGCTACCAATAAGAACTTGACTCCTTCTTTGGCTGGTGGGAATGGTTCAACAATGTCCATTCCCCGCTTACGAAATGGCCAAGCCGAGGAGGTGGGAATGGGGTCATGTTTTGGGGCTTTTGTGTACCGGAGCATTTAACTAACAAGGTTCATATTTTCGCAGTTTTTCGAAGGTATATCGATGTATGGAAGGCCAAAAGTATCTGTGGTTCATCAGCTTTGATACTACCAATCTTGGGCCATAATGAGCCCCACATATCCCTTCGTGAATCTTTTTGATCAGATGTTGGCTTTGTTTTGGGCCAACGCATCAAAGTAGTGGTGCAAGGTATCCTTTTTTGTAAAGGATATCTCCTTGTAACACGTATTTCCTTGACTTGGTACAAACCTTTTATGCCTTAGTCTGGTCATCAGGTAATTCACCTTTTTGAGGAACTTTTCTATGGGAGTCATCCAATTTGGCCCTTCTTTAGTGATCATATCTTGAACCTCATGTTTTTGGATGGATGAGGTTTTTAATACCTCAACTAGTATGTTCTTGGTGAGATGGGCAAACGTAAGAGATGCAAGCTTGCTTAGTGCATCAGCTCTCTTGTTTTGAGATCTTGGAATTTATTTGATGGCACGTGTTTGAAATGTGTTCATCAATTCCTTTGATTTCTTTTGGTACTTATCATGTTGGGTTCCTTTGCTATGTAGTTGTTATTGTCTTGGCTTGAGAGAGTTTGTGAGGACTTGAAGCTTTTGAACCCCCATTTCTGTGGCTAGATTTAGCCCAGTGATCAATGCTTCGTACTTGACTTTATTATTGGTAGTCTGAAATACAAGCCGAAGAGCATATGTGGATTTTAACCATTCAGGGTTAATTAAAACTAGCCCAGCCCCTGACCCTTCGATACTGGAAGCCTCATCGGTAAAAAGCTTCCAGGTATCAGGGTTGGAGGGTTCAGGTGCAATTGTATTAATTTTTGTTATGGCTTCTTTAGGGATTTACAAGATGAAGTCAGCCAAGATTTGAGCTTTGACAGCTTTTCTCAGGACATAGGTGATTTTGTGTTCACCTAGTTTCACAACCCATTTGGCTAATTGTCCAGAATTTTCTTGTTTTTAAGCACATTCTTAATAGGTTAGTCAGTGACCACTTGTATTGGGTGTTACTGAAAGTACCTTCGAAGCCTTCTAGCTGTTTAGACTAGGGCTAGAGCAAGCTTTTTCGAAGAAGAATATTTGATTACTGCTAATTTTTAAGTTTTAAAAAAGTAAACGGGTATTTGAACTTTGTTTCGTTCAATGATCAGAGCCGTACTTATGGTATTTTCAGCAATCGAAAGGTAGATAAAGGTTGTTCCTCCTATTTCCGGAGCCATAATGGCTGGGAGTGAAGCCAAGTGTTGCTTCATTTGGTTGAAAGCTTCCTTTTGAGGTAAAACGCTTCAAAGCTGTAAGCTTTCCATCGAAAGCCTTTCGTGTTAGCATATCCCCTGAGGGTTAACTTTTATGCTTTGTTTCCCAATGATATGCCCTACAAACGAGCACTTGATTGGATTAAGCCTCATGTTGATCTTTCTCGAGTTTTGGAAGGTTTCTTGTATGTTATCGAGTATTTGGTATTCCGTTTTGATCTTGATCACCAAATCATCAAAATAAGCTTTAATGTTTTTGCCGATTTGTCTGGCAAACGCTTTGTCAACCAGACGTTGATAAGTGGCACATGCATTTATTAAACCAAAAGATATTTTTTGATAGCAAGATATACCTTCATCAGTGTGAAATGTGGTTTTTTATTCATCTTTTTTTTCATTATTAGGATCTGATGGTAACCCTTTTAGGCGTCAAGAAAACACTTGAATGGGAAGCCTGTGAGCGAGTTATCCTTGAGGTCTATCTCGGGTAGCGGGTAGCAATCCTTTGGGCGTGCTTTGTTCAAGTCTTTAAAATCGATACACATTCTCCCAGACTTGTTGGGTTTTTGAACCATTACCGGATTGGCCACCCATGATTGATACTTGACCTCTCGAAGGATTCCGGCTAGAACAAGCTTTTCCATCTCTTGGCGTTATACAAGGTTTCTTTTAGGGGCTTGACTCCATTTCTTTTGTATAATGGGCTTAACATCAGGTGGGATCCATAACTTCATGTTTCAACAATGCTACGAGGGATGCCGGTCATATCTTCCGGGCACCAAGCAAAGACATAGTGCAAGAGCAGCTTTTTAAGGTATGAGATGGTTTCTTTGGAAAGGTTAGTGTTTACCCTTATCCCCTGTTGAGGATATTTTAGGTTTATGTCCAACCCTTGTTCATCGTCTTCGTCCTTTCTTGAGCTTTCCCCTTCAACCACAAAAGCTTCTTGGGTAGGTTGAAGGGTTGCTATCCCCTTTTCAGTGGGAAACATCACAGTGCCTTGACCAACTGAAACTGTCATTCCGAACGCACTTTGACCTGGCCTTCCTGTGATGATATCATAGTTGGAAGGGATATTGATCACCGCAAAAATGAGTTGTTCGGTTCGTCCCTTTGTTCTCTCGTTGAACAAACATTATGGGTTATTTGGCCTAAAGGCTTGATAGGTATGTCTGCGATACCTTCGATGGAGGATTCAGACTGTTGAAACTTTGAACGTTCATCGTCGCTGAGAGGGTTAAAACATTTCTCAAATATGATTATGGTGGTTGCACCGGTGTCAATGTAAGCCTTTTGTGTCTTGATGGTTCCTATGTTGGATTCCATCACCAGAGGGTTTGAAAGCAACTCTCCTTATGTTGATGTTCCCATGCCTCAAAGTGATGGCGTTTGTGGGAAGCTTTGTTTTCAGGGTCTACCATGTTCACTATTATTATTATTATTATTATTATTATATTATTATTATTATTATTATTATTATTATTATTATTATTATTATTATTATTATTTAAACCATCTTGTCCTTGACCCCTTTAACCAAGTGAGCCAGTTCGGACTTGACGGCTTTGTTAAGATCTGGGGCCATCATGATTGTGTTTGTTTGCATAAAACGAATAATAAGTGCAGCGGAAATGAGTAGCAAACTTGGTAAACATAATCAAAGGAAAGTATAGATTGATAAACTATTGCTATTCATTGAGTCAAAAGATTTACAATAGAGCAAAAGATTACAATGCAAGCTTACAATCTAAACTCCCCCTCAGCCTGATACACCAGAGTTGGTTGCACAAGATGAAAGGATTGAATTGAGGAGAAGAACTCACTCAAAACGATCAAGTATAACAGTACAGAATACTGTCATATTTATAGGCAAACCAAACTACTGATGAGCTTCAGCTGACGTCACCATGATAGTGACATCTAACGACCTAACAAACTATAAACACTGTTCTACACAAACTACTGACATGTAACATCTGATAAGTAGTAAAATGCAAAACTAAGAAAAACTACTGCTTCACGTTCCACTGTTGTAGCCTGAGCACAGATGTTGAATCTTCAGTGCAATCTTCAAAGGTGATCAGTCTTTGAGAGAGCAGTGCTTGAGTCTTCAGCAGTACTTAGGAAACAGCAGTAGATAGAGCATCAGTGTTTGTCTTCAGCAGTCGTTGGATAATCATCAGAGTTTGGTTTATCAGTTGTTGTAATTGAGCAGCACTTAAGATCCATCAGCTGTTAGATAACCACTGTCAAGGGGAGAGCATAGGATAAACTGCTGCTTATTGATGGTCCACTGATGAGATCCGGTTTTGGCTTTACATTATCTGTTCCTCTGTTAGGGTTCAATCCCAACAATCTCCCCCTGGAACAGATAATGCCAAAACCCTTCCTTATTCAGGACCTTTATTACTCATCAAGAGTGCCTTAGCTTGTTCCTTAAATTCAGCTTCAAATTCTTTGGCACTCTGGTCATCTTCATCCCTGCACAGTGAAAGCTCAAGGAGATCCTGCAAATCTTCAACACTAAGGCCTAGTGCTTCTTTCCTTGATATGTGCTTCACCTCACCATTGGATCTGAGCAAAGTCAACACGTGGGTCTTTTGATCAGACTTCCACTTTAGTATTTTTGAATCCAATGGGTTTCTTGGGAGATGAGTTGAGGGATGATGGCCTTGAAAACACATGCAAATTCTCAGACATTCTTTTGAAAGCTTCTTTAATGACTTTGTTTGCTGCAGCTATGTCTTCTGCAGTTTCTTGTCCAGTAAGCTCTTGTTTTTCTTTTTCTATCATGCCTGTTGCAGTGTTTGGGGATGCAGGACTGTTTAATACCTTCTTAAAAAGGTTTTGAATTCTTGCTGAGCTATCTTCTTTTAGACCCATTTTCATGATGGTGTCTTTGAGATACTCTGCTTCCTTTTCTTTGACCTCCTTGTCAGACAGCTGTTTACCTTCTTCTTGGTTTGTCACAAGAGTAAGGTTGTCTGCTGATTTTAGCATTGTTTTGAGGCTTTCAATTTGTTGTTCCAGCTTCACCATTTGTTCTCTCTTCTTCCTTTTCTTCAGCCTCTCATAGGCTTCATCAGTTTGCTGCCTAGACCATTTTGATATGGCTTCAGCAGTGTCCACCTTAGCATCCACTAGCTCCTTTTTCTTTCCTTTATATTCAGCAGTGAGGTCAGCAATGAGCTTTTTGTATTTACTCCAGTTTGGAGCATTCTTTTTCTTTAAAGGATCATTTTTGATTCTTTGGATCCTTTCAGCCTCATGCTTTAAAGCTACTAAAGGCCATTCTTTAAACTGTTGTTCTTCAGCAGGATAGAACTTTTCTTTCATGATGAAGGCTAGAAGTTGTTCTCTCAACTTCTTCTTTTGATCAGCCTTTTCTTTGTCTAGCTCTTGTGCAAATTCTTCTATCTGCTTAACCTTTGCAAGGTAGAACTCCAGTCTATTAGCAATGCCTTCTTCGCTTAGCCTTTCATTTTCACTGTCAACCTTAGCTTTAACTTTAGCTTGCCTAGCCTTTATCTTGAGATAATCATTTATATCTTCTGGAGCTATATAGCCTATGAGTGAGGAGAATTTTCTTTTTGAGGGATCTGTTTCTGTATAAAACTGCCTCATCTCATTTTTGATGGCTTCAAGCTCCAATGGATACTTTTCAGCATTCGGATCATGTATCCCTTCATCGGCAGTGATTGGCTTTCTTTTTCTGCTAAAGAGCTTTGGTTGAGATATAGGAAAGGATAGAGTAGTGGTGGATGATTGACTAACAACTGTTGAAACAACTGGTGTCTCAACTGCTGTTGTCATCACAACTACTAATGTATCAGCAGATGTCTTCTGCTTTTGAGCAGGGGTTATTGTGGCAGTTGTTTGGGTGGTGATCAGTGGTTGACTAGCAATAGTTGAAACAACTTGTGCTTCAACCACTGTTGCCATTACAACAGATGTTGTAACATCTGTTGTCTTCTGCCTTTTAGCAGGGGGTGATGATGGTTTGGTGGTTTTTGATTTTAATGGTGGTTTTTGTGTTGTGGACACAGGTGGTGGTGGTGGAACAGTAGTTGTGGTGATTTGTGTTGAGGTGGTGTGTGTTGGAGGTGTGTGTGTTGATGAGATGGCAGCTGTTTGGTTACAGACAGTAGTTTTTGTAACTGCTGTTGTATCAGTTGTTTGAGTTGAATTTTTTGAGGTTTTAGGTTTTTCTGGTTCAATGTACAACCCATCTTCTATACCTTTCTTTTTCAGCTTGATTTTCTCTCCCTTTTTGGCATTATCTGCCAGGGGTGTATCCATGGGGTGTATCCATGAAGAAGATGGCAGATGGAACTTTCTCACTCTGAGCAGTCTTTTGTATGCTAGCTTTTATAGCCTTGATGTCTGCTTGAGTGTCTTTGAACCTTGATTCCACCATGTTGGTCAGCATTTGTACTTGAAGAGCATGCTTTTTATCAGCCATTTGTTGCTGTTGTTCAAGCATTGGTTGGAAAATATTCCAAAGCTCATTTGCAGCAAATGCTTGTGGAGCAGGTGCTTGAGCAGGAGGAGCAGATGATTGGGCTTTTTGAGCTTTTAACAGCTGCTGCACCATATCTTTTATCTCTGCAACTGAAGATTCCAGATTTTCAACTCTGGCCGTCAATTCATTGTATTTTGAATCATCACCTGAATCAACAGGATCATCTGAATCCCCACCAGCAGTGGTTGTATCAATGTGTGACTTAGGAACAGAGTCCCAAAAATCATCCATTGATGCCCCTTTTTCTTGCTACTGGGGACTTCTTTCTTCAGCAACCGATAAACCTTTGATGGTACCGGTGGTTAAAGTTAACTCACTGGTGGTTACCGATGTTGCCATGGAAGAAATTGCCTTCAAGGGAGTCTTAGTAATGTAACAACTGTCCAACTGAAGATCTGTTGATCCATCAGTTGTAGTTGCTGCTCCACTTGAACTACCACCAAGAGTTACTTGTAACTCAGGGGGTGTAACCTCCTCAACTGTTGCTCGGGTAGCAGAGGTATGAGCATCAGACCCAGTCACTTGTGGAGGTATACTCTTAGTAATAGGTGATAGAGAGGAATTGGTTTGTGTCTGTGCCATATCAACTGCATGCAACAGGGGTATTATTGATTGTGGCAATATGATTGGTGAGGGTATGGGTGTTGAAAGAGACATGTCCTTGGGATCAGAACTGTGGAAGATGGATCCGAGTGGATACAGAGCTTCATAATTTGGTGTCCCTGTGCTTACAACCTGATCCTTTTGTGAGGATGCAGGAGGAGTTTTAGGTTGAGGTTGAGATCTTTCTTCCAACTGCTGTGAGGAAGTAGCAGCAGTGGTTTCTTGTGACTTTTGTGTTGTCACTGGCATTGACTCTGGGATCTCATCTTCCAGAGTTGCCTTTGGTGTGGGTTTGGTGGGTTTTCTGGATGTTTTTCTTTTGGTCTTTTTGGTGGAAGGTGTTGGTTTCAAAGCAGTGGGTGTGCTACTTTGATCACCTGGAGCAGTGGGCTCAGCAGTGGTTGCTTGAGGATCAGTAGCAGTTTCTAAAACCTGCTCAGCCTCCTTTGTTTTTAATTATATTGGTGTCATCATTCTTGAAAATGTTTCAATTGTTAAACAGTTTATTTTGAATGAGACACCTTGTTTGGGCAATTCTGCATCTTTCTCGACAAATTTTTGTTCAAAATAGTAGCTTAGAAATCTTGGAAAGAGCAGAAATGCTTTATTATCAACGTTCTTTACCAAATCATCAAATATTTCCTGGGAGTAGCTATAGTTTTTATCGTTTAAAATTGCATACCACAGGCATTGGATTTTTGTTGGTATCTCATTAAAAGACATTGTTTTATTAGAAACACACATGAGCAGTGTGTGGAATAAAAATCTGGGTGCAGAAGGGAAGTAACCCTTTTGTAGGGTATCCCTATTTGGTTGTTCTGCATAGCCCCTGTTCATGAAATCCTTTACCAACTCGTCTTTAGTAAATGAGGTTTTTCCTTTCAAATCATCGAGTTTAAAGGTTTCAGAGATGGATTTTGGTGAAATTTGTACCTTCTTACCCTGTATCGAGGAGTTGATGGCGGCGATGATATCTCCTTGTTTTTCAAGGGTGGCATTTTTCCAGAACTCTCTCTGGGTATCAAGGTAAATAGGAGCGTCTGCTATTATCAAAGTTTTGTACTTTGATGCAAAAAGGATGTCAAGGATGGAGTCGAAAGTATGGTTATCGGTAGGTTTTGTGAGAATACCTACATAGTTGTGTGGAGCTTTGTAACGAATCTCCGTGGTTACAGCAGCCATTTGAGTGGCCTCTGCTGTTGTGGAAGAAGATGATGGTTTTGATTTTGGTTTTGCAGATGGCTTCGATTTTGGTTTCGTCATTTTAGATGAAGAAGATCGAAGAAGATTTTTGGAGTTATGAGAGGGAAACTGCTTTGTGAAGAGAATGTTTGGAATTCAATTCGACAGTGTAATCCTCTGTTTGGATTTAATCAGGGTTTTATTTAGGGAAAAAGTGATTGCTGATGTGGCAGCGGTTATTTTGATCTGAAGGCTAAAAACTAACCACGTGTCAAACATCTAATGGAATGGTAAATAATGGAGGACAATTGTTTTGACAACTACTGATGGATCAAGTATCAGTAGTTACAACGGTAATAAAAAGAAACAGTGGACGTATCAGTGGATGAAACAATGATTTTAAACATCAGTGTTTTTGAAGAACAGAGGTTGACACTTAGCAGTGGACAGATTTTAGTGAGCAGATGTTAAGGCACAACAACATTTTAGATACAACAGTGGATAAAAACCAATGAGAATCATATGTTTAACAACTGTTTGTGCAGCAGTGTTTTGACTTTTGACAAAAACTTTTAGCACCTGTTTGTTCAGATGTAGAAAATGATTTGTTCTTGTAAAAGCACAATCTCTTGTCTATCATCTGTTGAGTACCAGAAATGCTATTCTTAACACCACACATTTTAGATGTATAATATCAAGATTAAATTGTCAGCAGTTATCTTCAGAAATTTTGTTCAAGGTTTTACCATCTGTCTATTTTTCAGACAGTGGTTTAGCATCCCAGATGATGAGTCCTTTTTACTACTAAACAACTCATTTTGCTTCTAATTACTTGAACTAGAACATGAGTGTCTCTGTAGTTCAGAATTAATTTGCAATCAATTTTTAATCTATTACTACCAAACTTGAGCTTAACATGACCTTGATATGTGTGTCATTTCCTTTTGACCAGTTTTAGGGATAGTAATTACACACAAAAATAAGGTAATTACATCCAGACCAGATATGAAATTTTACTATATAAAAAAATGAGTAAAAGATCATAATATATTAAAAAAAAATACATCTGGTTTTTATTTTAGAGGAAAACACCTTAACAAAAATCAAAGGAAGTTTTGAAAATAATCAAAAGGATCCGACAATTTTCCAGTAAATTCATGATCATATTATTCTCAAGTTATTTTGACCATTGTTTAGGTCATTTTCTTGTCAATTGATTGAAAGTTTCTTTTAATCATAATCACTGGAGATGCCATTGTTACCAGAACAATTTCTGCATTGATGAATGCACACAGTTGCATGATGATGACCACTGATGATCTAACTTTTAAACCTCAAAAGTGTTTTATGCTTATACTTTTTTCTTTTGATTTCAAAAGTTTTTGAGATAGTCACACTTTGAGATTTGTTCATTTTTCTTTTCCCTTTTTACCCTTTTTATTCATATGTTCAGAAATACTCACTAGGAGATTATATTTTGAACATACTTTGTCCATAATCATTTTGAAGCAATGTTTTGAGAGATCTGAACATTTTTGACCATATTTTCTTACAGATCTCACATCACTTATGATTAGGACTGTTTTGACACCTTATTTTCTCAATGTGTTTTAGACAAAGTCGATTTGGTCCTTTTGAAGGTACTCAACTTGTCTTTGAGCACATGAGAGATTTTGCCTAAAGTTTTATTTCCCCCTTTTCTATGTCAGCAGTATTCTAGTGTTTTGGATGAACACAAGTTTTGCTGAACTGAGGTACATACTTTAGTGTTTATTGAAAACATCACAAATATCGAAACAACAATTGAAATCAATTTGAAAACATCGAACGATCCCATAATTTATCAGATATTTTACAGATCTGAAAACTATGAGTGACATATGCATGAAAACACTTGTTGTGTGAGATTTGTGTGTCATATGACATCTTGATTTACAGAGTTTTTGAATAACCATTTTGACCATGATTCACTCGTTACTCTGTTTTTCAACTGAATACAACCAATCCTTTAGTATCAATAACTTTTGAACTGAACTGTTATGTCAAATTGATTGTTAGATCGAATTTGACTGTCCAAGCTCTGATACCAACTGTTAAGATCTGGGGCCATCATGATTGTGTTTGTTTGCATAAAACGAATAATAAGTGCAACGGAAATGAGTAGCAAACTTGGTAAACATAATCAAAGGAAAGTATAGATTGGTAAACTATTGCTATTCATTGAGTCAAAAGATTTACAATAGAGCAAAAGATTACAATGCAAGCTTACAATCTAAACTCCCCCTCAGCCTGATACACCAGAGTTGGTTGCACAAGATGAAAGGATTGAATTGAGGAGAAGAACTCACTCAAAACGATCAAGTATAACAGTACAGAATACTGTCATATTTATAGGCAAGCCAAACTACTGATGAGCTTCAGCTGACGTCACCATGATAGTGACATCTAACGACCTAACAAACTATAAACACTGTTCTACACAAACTACTGACATGTAACATCTGATAAGTAGTAAAATGCAAAACTAAGAAAAACTACTGCTTCACGTTCCACTGTTGTAACCTGAGCACAGATGTTGAATCTTCAGTGCAATCTTCAAAGGTGATCAGTCTTTGAGAGAGAAGTGCTTGAGTCTTCAGCAGTACTTAGGAAACAGTAGTAGATAGAGCATCAGTGTTTGTCTTCAGCAGTTGTTGGATAATCATCAGAGTTTGGTCTATCAGTTGTTGTAATTGAGCAGCACTTAAGATCCATCAGCTGTTAGATAACCACTGTCAAGGGGAGAGCATAGGATAAACTGCTGCTTATTGATGGTCCACTGATGAGATCCGGTTTTGGCTTTACATTATCTGTTCCTCTGTTAGGGTTCAATCCCAACAGGCTTCTTCGATCCTATTTTTTGGGTTGGAAGAAATCATTGGTATGGTGACCTTTCTATTCGTGAAACTCACTATATTGGCTTGATTTTTTCGATCTTTTGTTTTTTGGCAAACGTTGAGGAGGGTGGAAGTTGTGTTTTACCTCTTCGGTTGCCAAGATCTCTTGCGGAGTATTGGTTAAGGCTGTAAAGTTTATGGTTTTTTCTCGGCTTGGAGGGTTCTGGCCTTCAGGCCTTCTGGAATCCGATCCTTTGAACCGTTTGTCATAAGAGCCATACTGGAAGCTCCGGTTAAGAGTTTATTTTTTTTTATTTATTTTTGTTCTTTGATGTCTACAGCTTATTCTCCTCGAATGTGGGCCTCAGCCCTTTTGAGTGTTTCTTCAAGGGTTTTGGACAGGCATTTATTAAAGTCTCTTGTGAGACATTTGAAATTTATAGCATTCATGAACCCTGTAACCCTAATCTTTTCATTGGCGTAAGTTAAACCTTCCTTCTGGTACCTTTCGGTGAAGTCTCTGAGACTTTCATCGTCATGTTGTTATGGGAAACCTTTGCTAAAATCGTCAAAGGTCTGAATGCTTTGTTCAGGAAGGTCATTAAACCATATGCGTGGAGACCCTTCAAGGGTTCGTATGAACATGAGACAACATCCGGGGTTGGGCCATTTTTCAATTCTTGTTGCCCCGACGAAGATTTGGAGGTGGTTTCAGCACCGTAATAGTATCTTTATCTGGGTTTGAAACTCGTACTCAACAAATTGTTTGGGGGAAGCAAGACAAGTTGTTGGGCTTGTAAGGTTTTGAGAGGTATTTTACTACCCTTGAAGCTGGGTTACCGCTTGAGGTACCCTGGTGAGTGGTTGGCACTTGGTTGATGAAATTAAAGTTAAAGCCTTGAAGGCTTTCTGTGTTATCAACCAACTTTCACGTGCTGCAAAGGAAATTGTGCCATCATTTGTGTCATCAGCTAGGGCATAAGGTTAAATCCTTAAAGGCTTTCTGATGGTACTAATAAAAGATGCCATTATCTGTGTCATAAGGTTAAAGCCTTAAAGGCTTACTGTATAAGGCATTCCCATGGATGTGCTCATGACCGCACCTCGAGCCAAAGGCGGGGTGACCATGGCTTGTTTTCAGGAAGTAGCAATGGGAGGGGGAACACTTGAAGCTGGTGACTGCCATAATTGATCAAGAGTGATTTTATGCCCCATAGGTGCACCGGTTGTAACGGATTGGGAGGTAAATAAGGGAAAAACGGTTGGACTTGGCCTCCCCAAAAGCTAAAGGGCTTGAGTGGTTGGTCTGTCACACTAGGACCAGCTTCAAGGTAAGATGTGGCTGAACGTGAGCTGCTAAAAGGGAGAGATGGAGGGCCATGTGATAATGAGGGTTCAGAATCCTCATAATTTAGTCTTATTCTCACCTTTTTTTCCCTTTCTAAGCTCACATGCTAGTTGAGAAGAAATCTCAGTTGTAAGAAATTTCTAGCTAGTCACTCGGGTGTTAGATCTATGCGTTCCGGTGTATGCATTACATCGATTTGAGTAGGTGCAACCCCTGACCGAGATGGGTTTGTGTTTGAAAAGAAGTGAATTCCGGGAACATATCTCGGTGGAGTACTTCCGGGAGTAGAAAGAGGTGTAGATAAGACCGGTGAGATCCGACCCGAATTTGGTGTTAAATCGGTGTTGTTAGGCACCTGATTTACCTGACCGAGAGACTCGCTTTCAGACATGATGTAAAGAGAAAATGGAGCTACACAACTGGTCTTTAAGATAAAGTAAGCGGCGTAGCCCCACGGTGGGCGCCAACTTGTTGATACAACAAATACAAGACCAAGGCCTGTAGCGATATCTCCGGGTAAAAGGGTTCAAGGGTTTCGATTAGCCTAACGCAGGTCGTGGGGCCCCCCACGTTTGCAAGACGTGGAGAGAGGTTCATTAGTGTTATTGTTGTTCTTCTTGAATTCTAGACTGATATGAAACCAGCCCAGAACGTAATCGTTGGAGAAGATGAATTATTTGGTGTGAAGAAGAGAAGCATAAAGCTAGTTCTCATGGGAGAAGAAGAAGAGAAGCAAGCATGAAGCTTGTTCTTGAGAGGGAGAAGGAGAATCAGAGAGTTAAGATAGTTTTCAGCTGATTCTGGAGTGTTTCATATGTTTGGCACGAGCTGCAATTTATAGGGGAAGAGGTTTCTCAAAGGAGAAACCTTTAACTAATGAACCTGGCTTGCAGTGAGGGACTTACCCTTTTAGGGGTTGAACGGTTTGGACCTGCGGACAAAAGGGTGTTCTCTGTGCACATGTTCTGTCTGTGCAGAAATGGTTCACACCTTAAGTGTTGATGTGACCGGACACTGTGCTTGTCCTTTTTACTGTTCACCTGAGTTTGCGCGTATTGAACCTCTCAACCTTTTAACCTTTTAAGCTGTTATGTATATTAGTCATTTTATTGAGATTTGGGCTACTCCCATCATCAATACCCAATAGAGATTCAATGTTGAAGAACAAACCATAACATAAACTAACAGAATTGACAATTATCCTATCACAATGTAAAAAGGTGCAAAATTCCTTCACAAAAGTAATCACATAACCATATTAACAATCAGTTCATGATTTTCAATCAAAAGAAACAATCAACACATGTTTAAACCCAATGTTTATGAAAGAAGCCCTAGAACTTACAAAAACCTACATGCGGGGATGATTATGAAAAAATTAGCCAATAACGGTTGATGATTATATTTCAATTCTCGATGGAATATGATAATATATCAAATGGAACCTTGAAAAGCCTCTAAAAATCGCCTCTTAGAAGCCTAGGTGGAGTGTGGAAAGGAGATTTGAAATGGGTTCAAGAGCTAGATAAAGAGGGGGTTCCCCCTTTTTACGAAGGTAAGGTGTCTGTCTAGGACGCCCTAAGCACATTTTCAAAGCTTGTTTTCTCCATTTTGCTCTGTTTACTCTGTTTTTCACCCTCGTTATTGCTAGATCCATTCCAATGCTCTGTTGAGTTACCAAAACACACCTTAAACCTATTACGACATGTAAAATACTTCTAAAACTCAATTTCACATAAATCAGTAAAATTAAACACGTTAAACTTTAAAAATTTACAAACCCATCAAGGTATTAAACTTAACCATTTCAAATCCAATCAGATCATTATGGTCCAACTATGAGAAAATTCGTTATTACACGTAATAGCAACCTATTGTAAGTTGTACATCCTAATTAGTCAAATTATTATTTTTTAAATATATCTCTACAAATAATAAAGTGTAAAATATGTTATTAGATTTATTAAAATAAAAGAAATACTAGGAGAATCAAGACAATAATATTCTTAGAAAATAACGCATCGTTTACCAACCTAACGTAAGTAAGGTAATAAAAAAGTGATTCTAACAACCACTCTTTTTGAAAACGTAATATTTTACAGAGTTTATAACATGAAAAGACAAAAAGAGCCTGGTTACCACTTGGCGACCATCAAAGGACAAAGATCAATAGATACCATCCTCATGAGTCATGCCTATATGGCTTTATATGGTCCATACACACAATTACACATGCATATTATATGATATCATGATTTCCACTATATGCATACATATGCGCATGTGTATATACCATATACCTACATACACATACATGTTTTATTTTGTTTTATTTTTTTTAATAAAGATGGGTGGAATTTCATACATTTCAACTTATGAAATATTAAGTAAATAATAATTTAACCACATATATGTTGATAATGAAAATTACCTATTATGTCATTTTCATACTTATTTACTAGATAGAACATAAAAATTTATAATAAAAATTATTAATTACACTAATGTACCTATTTTGTCATTTTCTTACTTATTCAATGAAAATTACATAATTGATAATTACGTTTACAAATGGTTTCACAATTAGTGCAACACAGATAATATTGGTGAAACCATTTATTTAAGTTTGTATTAATGGTGTAATTTTTTCAATAATTAGGTATAAATATGGCAAAATTGAGTGTAATCTTTCTATACTAATAAATGAAAATCATTTTTGGATACGTATCACTTTTTTGTGCTTTCTTACTTTATTTTCCTATTTATCTCTTATATTAAATAATAAATAATAATAAAATAATTTTAAACAAAATATTAAATAGTAATCAAAGTTCATTTTTAAAAGATAAATCTTGACGACTGTATGTGTTAAGATATGACATTATATTTTATTCAACACATGCAATATATGAGTTTTTTTAAAGATATATCTTTTTTTATTATTTATTATATAAAATTACATTTACGTAAAATAAAAAATAAAGTAAAATGTTATAATTAGTAAATATACATCAATGTTAGTTTTTAAAAGATATATCTTGATGACTATTTGTGTTAACATATGAAATTATATTCTATTAACAGGTGCAATATATGAGTTTTTTTTTAAATATATTTTTATTATCTATACTATATAATAAAAGAAACCAACTTTGGGACACTTGTCATCATATTAGGCCATGTGTCATAGATAATTATTATTTAAGTTTAATCTCTTTTTATTAATTATAAATAAATAACGCTCCTACGAAATATTATTTAGTTTAATATCTTATGGATAATTATTATTTAATTTAATCTCTTCTAAATAATTATTGATAACTCTTCTACTAAATATTATTTTGTTTAATCTCTTCTACTTAACTATAGATAGTTATTATTTAATTTAAATTTAATATATACTTCTCATTTATAATATTATTTATTTGATTTTCTATATCATATGACAAACACAAACTTTGTATTTGTAATATACAAATTTACTCTTATAATTTTCGATTACCAAATAAATAAAAATTAATATTAAATCTTATTCTACTTTAAATGTCGAATAGAATACTTCTATTTTTCTAATAAAATATTATTCTTAAATTTAAATTGTTAATTTAAGATATTTTTAAATAACCAAATTATTTATCACTAAATTCAAGCTTTGTATTAATATATTATTTATTTTTATTTTCATTATTAAAAAATTATTATGTCTATTTTATTACATAATTTTAAACAAATTGTATATAATTTCAATATTACTTTATATATAAAATTATATTTATTACGGGCTTTTTAAATATAATTTTTATTTTCACTCAAATTGCTGCTTATTTGCTTCTTAAATAACATGTTTGACCACTGTATGTTTGACCACTGTATTTTATTTTCAATAATTATCTCTGCAATTTATAATACACAGGGTTTATATAGATATAACTATATATAACTTTTTATTGATTGGTATATAAAATACATGTGCTCAACCCATACAATATATGGGGTTCTTAAAAATGTAACTTTTTTATTATTTAATATGTAAAATTAAATTTACTCAACTCATCCAATACATGGGGTTCGTAAAGATATAATTTTTTTATTATTTAATATATAAAATTATATTTATTCAACCCGTGCAATAAAGAAGGTTTTTAAAGATATATTGTTTTATTATTTAGTATATAAAATTTATTTATTCAACCCGTGTAATACACGGGGTTATAACCTAATTTATTATATAAAATTATATTTATGCAACCCGTGTGATACACAGGGTTCTATAATCTAGTTAATTCTAATAAAAAAGATTATTGCATTATCTATAAAGTTAATATAATCTAATTTTTCGACCAATTGAATTTAAAACTTTGAATACCCTATGATGGGCATTAATTTATTATATGTCACTAATTGAAAAGCTACCATAGTATAATTTCGGTTATTCACTTTCACCACCGACCCCACTACCATCGACCCGTCGTGGTCTATCCCTATTAATCTACAGGATGTGCTTTCCAGACATATGATAAGAATTCATAACCTAACCAAGATTAAAATTCTCCACAACCACCATACCATACCTTGTAATAAGTTGAAAACATAGGTTTTGTATTAGTTTAAGCATTGGGTAATATCTTTATGAATTGTGTGATTTAGATTAAAAGTGTTTTGGTGGTATTAATAAACTCTTAATAGGATCATTTAGAAAGAATTAAGAATAAATAAATACATATTTCTTGTTGTGAAAAAATACCTAATAGAAACTAGATTTTGTGTTACAATAGGGTATGAACCGTCACAATGTGTAATTGAAAGGAGATAATCCAAATGGAAGAGTGCCAGTTTGGCAAAAATTTAAATGGTTGATGGTTGATTCTAGTAATCAATTATAGTAAACGGTAACCATCACTAGTGTTCAAGTGGTGGCCACGAGTATTTAAGTTTCACTTATGGTGGATCCAGGTGAGTTTTCCCCTTCAGGTCTCAAGTTCGAGTATGGGTGATATGGGTTTCTCATTGAGGGTTTAAATTAGGGATCTATTATGCGAGGAGGCTATCTAGCGCGTACTAGGTTAAAACAACGTATGCTAGACCTCCCGACATTCGCGAATAATTCACACCTTTTAAAAAAAATTACAGTCAACGGTAGCTACTACTAATGCTTGGTTTTTGTCGAATGTAGACGTGTTACTAGGGCTGCCAATTTAGACACGTACACGAATACACGACACAAACCTACACGAAGTTAACATGTATCGTGTATGGCCTTAACAAGTAACATGCACTAAATAAGTATACACGAAAATACCTGTTAATTTTCGTATCTAAACAGGTAAAATACATGTTTGCCTGTTTAGTACCTGCTAATACATGTTACCAATTTTAATATAATACAAAAAATATAATTTAGTGGGACCATGTGATTTGAAAACCCGATCTTATCACTTATCTTTCTAGTTTCTCTAACCTTTCCCGTTCCCTAACCTTTTGTGATTTGTCATTTATGGATTTTGTTTCAAACTTGTTACAGGTTATGCGTTTATGCATTATTTAAGCGTGTTGTGATTTTTGGCAACTTTTGTTTCACTAAACAGTTTCCTAGATATGTAATTATTGAAACATTCGTAAACATGTATTAACATGTAACTATCGTGTATACCTGTTAAAAATATTTCGTGTTCGTGTATGGAAAACTGGACACGTAACCTTATCGTGTCATATTCGTGTATGAGATTTCGTGTATCGTGTATTATCATGTACAGGTATACACGATATGCCAGCCCTAAGTGTTACTACCGATGACATGTGAAGGGTTCTCATTTATAAACCAACTCCCTAGTTTGTTATAATGGATTCCCATTATTTATTTGAATTTCAACTTGTAAATATTTAGTTTCAAATATTTATTATCGATGGCATATGAAGGATTCTCATTTATAAACCAACTTCCATCTCTACGCCAGAAAGCAGTGTTAGGGTGTCTTCAGGGTCCTTATGCTCACGACTTCCTAACTGTTATCCCTATTGAAGGGCTAGGACAACACATGTCGGTGGTAGAGTATCGAGCCATCCTTAAATATCGGTTAATGATCCCGTTGTTACCAGTCGATGAGCCTTGTCTAGTTTGCCGTAAGGTTTGTTTGGATAACTTTGGGGTGCATGCGGTCCACTGTTAGGAGCTACCGGGCTTTAAGTACAGACATGACTTGGTCAGTGATGTCCTATGTGATGTCCTCAAGCGGGCTTGAATCTCTACCATAAAAGAGGCCCCAATGAATTTCCTGACCGCCCCACTTGAAGTGTAACGCCCTGCTTTTTCATAACTTCCATAATTAGAAAGCTCGCCTTGTAATGCTATTTTTAGAAATCTTGTATTATTGTAGTCTTCTTTTCGTTGTAAAATCCGAGACTTGGATCATAAATAAAATTCGTATTTCTTTAAATTCACCATCTACATATTCATACATGTTCATACGTTCGAATTCATTGTACATCGAATCCTTATTTGTAATTCATACTTATACGATACTTATTCACGATGCATGTCCATGCTCGTCCTTAAATTGTTGATACCTAATATGTGACATATACTTGTCACTTACAAACATGTTACATACTTGTACATTACACTTTTTACCTAGTTAAATCATGTTTTATTTCATATTTCACCTTGTTACAAGTTAGGGGAAACATTGTTGCATATTATTACACAACTTAATTAACAAAATTACTCATTATAATGTTTTTAAAAAATAAAAAAATAAAGAAATATGGCAGCCCCAATTCAGCAAAATTCAGCCCCATATAGTTGGGTTTTGTGGGCTAGTTTCAAGGTGTAACCCCTTCTAAACACTTACAAAGCCCAACCCATTGAAACCTTAATCCTTCCCCCTATAAATACCACTTATAACCAGCCTCCCTACCACTTTTGCAACACCAAAAACTCTCAAAACATCCTCCAAACCGTAGCTGAAAGCAAGGGTTCGAGCAGATTGACACCCCTTCACGAAAATGAGCATAACTCACTCATTTCTTAACGAAATCACTTGATTCTTTTTCCTACTTACTTGGATAATCATGGGGTTCGATTCCTAGACTTCTCCTTGGAGAAATCAGACCTGGAAATGCCCCGAAATCATCCATAAACTTTCTGTTTGTTTTTATGTTCATAAAAAACTTGTTTATACCTATGTAACTTGTGTTCAACACATCTCATACCTATGTCCTAATGCTTACAACTTATCCCATGGTTGGTTAAGCTTAAAAACAAGGTTGAGACACTTAAAAATCAGAGGATTAAACCTCATAAACTTGGTGTTTTGTTTAGGGTTTTTAACCCACAAGTCATGTCAAACTTTGTCTTTGATACATGAGTGATTATGGAACAACTTGGGTTGTCCAAACATACAATGCTCACATGATTTGATGATTTCTCTTAGTTAGTGTGTATATTTCTTATTCTTTATTGTATGTTCATGACCCTCCTTGATTGTTTTTTTTTACATCAAGTGTAGTGGTGAACCATATGAGGTACCTAAATGGAAGCTTGTTCTTCCTACCTCCTACATGAATTCTATGACACAATAGAGGTACCTAAATGAAGATTTATCTTCTACCTCATGCTTGATTATTGGACTAAATAATACATATAATACTTATACATATGTTTACTATTCGAACCCTTGATGGTGGACTTATGTTCATTCATCGAAATAGTAGAATACATCATCCAAGACATAAGACTTGTTACGATTCTAATGAGTATACTACTCATGAAAACATTAACCCTTGAGGTTTCATAGTGTCAAGAACAAGTACTTGGTGTTAAAGGACGATTACTTTTGAATACATATATTCTTGTGTTTTAACTTCCTAAATCCCTAAACGGACATATTCAACCTTCTAACCTCGTCAACTTCGTCACATTGGATAATCGGAAAGCTTATACAAATTTTGTGAGTATACTCGCAACCCCCTTTTATGTTTACCACTTTTTGGGGTGTAACATGTTTTACTATTAAACTACACTTAAACTTATTCTTTATGCAATGCACAAAACAATCCTTATACATGAATACTATGTTATAATACTTGATGCTTACGTGGACCATACTTATGTGATATGTTTTAGTCATTAGCTCTCACGAGCCTCCCTTCGACATGTATAGCGCTATAGGAGTAACGCACCGCCCCCTTAAACTTGGGTCATGTTGAATTAATTAAACTTTCTTGCGTAAACAGAGGTTGGCTAGAAATATTGCATGCCACGCTAGGTTGATCTCGTATAGACTAAGTTGCCATGTGGATTCGTTTTAAACTTTTATACTTATACTTATACTTATGCTTAAACTTGTATACTCGCCTTTGCTTTTGCATTGAACTTTATTTTAAACATGTTACAGGCTGAGGATGATGATGCTATGAAATGAAGTAGCGTTGATGCCTAGATACACATATAGACGTTTAGGTTTAATCGTTCTATCAATTTTGCTTATGTTGTTATATACTTCTTTGAACTTGTTGTATTTGAATTTTTTTTGTAATGTTGACAATCTACTTTATGAAATGAAATCGATTTATTAAATACTGTCACAAATAGCGTTATGTGTGATGAGCAATCTTTCTTCGTCTCACTCCGATGTTTCCGCCATCGGTTGGGGTGTGACATGAAGGGAGGTCCACTCTGCGGCCGACGGATGTTCTTGTTTTCGGTTAGGTAGGAGGGAAACACACTTGTGTGGACCTTACTGGAGTATCCCTCTTGTTGGTCTCAGGGAAAACAGTTTTGTGGCTGGTCAGGCTGTGTCGAAGGTAGAATCAGGGAAAGTTGCTAAACATGAAAAAGCTTGTGCTGAGAATCAACATGTCTTCATTCTCTTTGCCTTTGATACATTTGGTTCACTTGCTCCTGAAGCTGTTGTTTTTTTTTTGGACAGAGTGCAGAGGGTCGTGAACAACAATTTCTCAACGCCAAGGAACCAGAGTTTTATTTTCGGTAGAATTGGATTTGCAATTCAAAAGGGGTTGCGACGCAGCTTGTTGCCCGTTTATCTGCCATTCTTATGTAATTTTTCCGATATCTATCCAGTGGAGTTTATGAAAAAAATTATTGGTCACCCTTAGTTTAAAACCAATTAAATCAAAAATCAAACCAAAATTATGTAAAACTGAACCAAACTACAAATCCCATTTTCGGTTTGGGGTTAAACCGAAACCAAATTAGGTTCACAATCTTTACTTAAAACCGATAAACCCACATTTACACATATTAGCCTACAGATTATCTTATTTGTAAAAGTCATCAAACATTCAACCCATTAAAAAACCGAGGAGACCATACAAAAGAAATTTTATCAACCTAAAGTCTGAACCGATAAACACCCATCTTGTTAGGATTTGTTCCTCCAATCGACTTCTACCAACTTAAAAAACGGTCCAGTCCAATTTTTAACCTTGACCAACAGATATTCAAACCAAGAAAAACAAAACCCTCATATCTAGGGTTGTAAATGAACCGAACGAACACGAACAAAGTCTTGCTCATGTTTGTTCGTTAAGGAAATAACGGTGTTCATCAGCGTTCATGAACACTTGCCGAACAAGATTTAATGTTCGTGTTTGTTCATTGAAGAAATGAACGTGTTCATGAATGGTTCACGAACACAAATAAAATCGTCGAAAGCGACATAGTCTAGAGGTGGATGGCGGAAGAAGCAAGGCTGGAACTTGAAGCCATAATAATGGAACGGAGGTTGATAGTGTTCGTCAATGTGAATAGTGAGGAAGGAAAGGAGAATGCCGTATAAGCACCGTGAGAATAATCTTTTCTATTTTATTTTTTAGGATAACAAAATAAATAAAAGTTAAAGAATATAAAAAGTTTAGATAAAATAAATAAAAGTACAAAAAACTCATGAACAACATACACAAACGAACATAAACGAATGTTCACAAACACCTTACCAAACGTTCACGAACACAATTGAACGAACAAGACCTCTATTCATGTTCGTTCATTTAACTAATCGAACAAAATTTCTTGTTCATATTCGTTCATTTATTAATCGAACAAACGTAAACGAACTTTCTGCCAAACAATTCACAAACTATTCACTCAAGGTTCGGTTCGTTCTATCCACAAAACCTAACAAATCAAAAACACCATATCTCTATAACCAAACACCCCAAATTCCATAAACTCAAAAGTAGCACATCACGACAACACATCAGGCCAGGCCCCTGTTCGCATGCATCAACAGTCACAAGAAAATAACAATAATTTTGACTCACTTCACACATCCAACGGCCCATATCAAACAACCACCACGTGTCACCATCTCCACCGTCGATCTTACCCTAATATCCAAACCTCACCTGTCATGTTACTTTTCAAAACTCCAAGTAAAAATTCCCTCTCTTCCTTCTGCAACTGAATAACTGCTTCGATCTGAGCTCGTTAATGGCGTTATTCCCTCAGATCTGAAGCCACTACATGTGATATTGTTATCGGATTGTGTTCGGTGTTGTTTGATTGCTGTTAGTGCCGTGAAATGTCGTTTTCCGGTGAGGTTTTTTAGGTTTTTGTTACCGGTGGTGAAGTATAGTGGACTTGTTGCTGGAAGAGACGGTGGAGAGTGTGATACGGTGTTGATTGATTGTAAAGTATCGGTTTCCGGTGAGGCATTTAGAGTTTAGGTTTTTTTTTTTTTTTTTTTTTTTTTTTTTTTTTTTTTTTTGTAACGGCGGTGATATACGGTGTTCTAGTTGCCGGAGGAGGTGGTGGAGAGTGTGATATAGCTAACGGATTTGTCTCCGGTGTTGATTGACCATAAAATATCGTTTTCCGGTGAGGATTTTTTTAGGTTTTTTTTTTTGTCACGGTGGTGAAATACGGTGTTCTAGTTGCCGGAGGAGGTGGCGGAGAGTGTGATATAGCTAACTGATTGTCTCCGGTGTTGATTGACTGTAAAATTTCGGTTTCCGGTGAGTCATTTTAGTTTTTATTTATTTTTTAAATTTTATTTTCACTCCGGTGTTGATTGATTGTATAATCTCGTTTTCTGGCGACGCGTTTTAGCATTTTAGGTTTTCTCACGGCGGTGAAGTACGGTGTACTTGTTGCCGGAGGAGGTGTTGAAGCAATAGATTTGTCTCCGGTGTTGATTGACTGCAAAATCTTGTTTTCCGGCTAGTCATTTTTAGTTTTTTTTTCACGGTGGTGAAATACCGTGTATTCTTAGCCGGAGGAGGTGATATAGCCACCGGATCTGTCTCCAGCGTTGACTGATTGTAAAATCTCGTTTCCGGTGAGGCATTTTAGTTTTATTTTGTCACGGGGGTGAAGTATGGTGTACTCGTTGCCGGAGGAGGTGTTAGAGCATGTTTTCTCGTTCATAACTTCTGACAAGGACCGCAATGCGGTTTCACTGGTGTGTAAGTCATGGTACGAGATAGAGCGGTGGTGCCGGAGGAAGGTTTTCGTCGGAAACTGTTACGCGGTGAGTCCTGGAATCATGATCAGGAGGTTTCCGGAGCTTAGGGCGGTGGAGTTGAAAGGAAAACCGCATTTTGCGGATTTTAATTTGGTACCGGATGGTTGGGGAGGATATGCTTGTTCTTGGATTGATGAAATGTCTAGGGCTTACCCATGGCTAGAGGAGATTAGGCTTAAGCGGATGGTGGTTACTGATGAGAGTTTGGAGTTGATCTCTACTGCTTTTAAGAACTTTAAGGTTTTGGTTTTATCTTCTTGTGAGGGTTTCAGTACCGATGGACTTTCTGCTATTGCTTCTAATTGCAGGTGAATTATCTTCTTTAACTGTTTCTTTTAAATGAAAATGTAATATAATTTCACATATTTGTATTCATACATTGTCATCATTTGAATTGAAATGCAGAAACTTGAAAGAATTGGATTTGAGGGAAAGTGAAGTGATGGATTTAAGTGGCCGTTGGCTAAGCCACTTTCCCGACACTTTTACCTCACTCGAATCACTCAACATATCCTGCTTGGGTTCCGAGGTCAGCTTCTCAGCTCTCGAACGATTAGTTGCAAGGTCACCCAACTTAAAGACGCTTCGACTCAATCGTGCGGTACCACTTGGAAAGCTTTCTACCTTACTACACCAGGCGCCACAGCTGGTTGAGTTGGGTACCGGTGCCTACTCATCAGGAATTCGGTCTGATGTATATACAGGTCTTTCTAAGGCTTTCTTGGGCTGCAAGGAGCTTAAGGGACTGTCAGGGTTTTGGGATGCTGACCCATCGTATCTTCCAGCTCTATATTCAGTTTGTTCTAGGCTGACTACATTGAACCTCAGTTATTCCACTATTAGAAGCCCTGATATCACTAAGGTCATCGGTCAATGCCCTAATTTGCAGCGTTTATGGGTAAGTTTTGATTTCATACTTGTACTTGAATATGTTATCTATAAATAGTTAAAGAGTCTACAAGATTGTGAGTTGTGATGCATGTTTAGAATAACCACAAGATTATGTTGTTATATATTTATAGTATGAGCTTAAAAGCAGTAACATCTTTTCTGTTGCCACATAATAGTTCTTTAATTTATATAATTATGATAATAATATTGTAGTCATAAGTAACCCAATATTTGTTTACCGTAAAATGCCATTTTCATCACTGAGGTTTGGCCAGTTTTGCGATTTTCGTACAAAGGTTTGTTTTTCCGCATCTGGCTCCAGGAGGTTTGAAATCTTGCCATTTTCATCCGACTCGTTAACTCCATCAGTCAGGGGTATTTGTGTCTTTTTTTGCTAACTTAAAGGGCAATTCGGTCTTTTTCACTTTATTTAAAAAGACGAATACCCCTGAAAAAGACCAATTTGCCCTTTAAGTTAACCAAAAAGACAGAAATACCCCTGACTTAACCGAGAAAAATGGATGGATTTAACAAGCCGGATGAAAATGGCAAGATTTCAAACCTTTTGGATCCAGATGTGGAAAAACAAACCTTTCGACGGAAATTGCAAAACTGGCCAAACCCGGGGACGAAAATGGTATCTTACTCATTTACGTATAACTAACTGTGAAAACTGGATTTTCCCAATTTGAGCAGAGCTTAAACTTCACATTTCAACCCAAACCCGTTTTGACCCACTTCACAAACCGCCTGACACGAAAAACGTCAGGAGAACAATCTAACAGGGTGCGCTATGCATGTCTAATTGTTACTCTTGCTACTGGATCTTTTTGTTATTGGAACTCTTTTTTGTATTTACACTATTACTCTATAATAGCGCCACATATTTATAACTAATGTAAATTTATCATCACAGGTACTAGATCACATTGAAGACAGTGGGCTCAACGCCCTAGCTTTATCCTGTAAAAACTTACAAGAACTAAGGGTATTTCCGTCCGACCTGTATGCTGCTGATGCGAATATCACCTTAACAGAACAAGGCCTTGTTTCCGTTTCACAAGGGTGCCCAAAACTCCAATCTGTTCTTTACTTCTGTCATCAGATGTCAAATTCCGCATTAATCACCATCGCTAAAAACCGCCCTAACCTAACCTGTTTCCGTCTTTGCATAATCGAACCACGAACTCCCGATTACTTGACCCATGAACCGCTCGATATCGGTTTCGGAGCCATAGTAAAACACTGCAAAAATCTTAACCGCCTTTCGTTATCCGGTCTACTCACGGACCGTGTGTTTGAATACATCGGGACCCACGCGAAGAAACTAGAAATGCTTTCTATAGCTTTTGCAGGAGACAGTGATTTAGGTCTACATCATGTTCTATCCGGGTGTGAAAGTTTGAAAAAGTTGGAGATTAGAGACTGTCCGTTTGGTGATACTGCTTTGTTGGCTAACGTCGCCAAGCTGGCGACAATGCGATCCCTTTGGATGTCATCATGTGCAGTTAGTATTGGGGCGTGTAAGATCTTAAGTCAGAAGATGCCTATGCTTAATGTTGAAGTTATTGATGAAAATGGAAGTTTAGATTCAAGGTTGGACAGCTGTCTTGTTGAGAAGCTTTATGTATATCGTACTGTTGCAGGCCCGAGGTCTGATATGCCGGGCTATATTTGGACTATGGATCGAGATTCTGCCAATAGAATTTGAGGTACACATTTATTTGAGTTGTCTTAAATCTTCGATTGAGGATTTCTGGTCTTGTGTAGATGTATGATGTATCGGTGGCAACTTCTGACCTGATTGACCAGTTCAACCCTTCATATAAGTATATGATCCAAGTTGACCCGATTATCCATTAATGGGTCGAAACCGCCAAATATAGAGGCAGCTCAACGGGTGGGTCGGGTGTGTTTAGTTACAGGTCAAATGGGTAATTTTGCGAAAGCTTCATTGTGTCTAAAAACATTATAAAAATATTATTTTTACAGTAATAATCTGATATATAAATAAAATGATTTAGGAGTTTTACATTGTGAATAGGTTAACCTCTTTTTATTATAGCTTCTAGATGTTTAAATTTACCTTGTATTATGACTTTGCATAACATATTACAGTTTTAGTGATTATATTTGAAATAATATTTTATTTGTTGTTGATTGTAGAGGTGATGATTAGCTGTGGTGCAGTCTAGAGAACCAAAAGATGCATGTCCCAAGTTGTTTGAGGCACATTTTTCATAGTGGTCACATTTTCCTTGTACTTTTTAATGTATGCTTTTCTTGATCCAAGTATATCACTTATCACATGTCTGTACTTTTAACATTGTTTGCCTGTTGTATCCTGATAAACCCAACTTTGTTTGAGATTCAAACTTCCATAAATTTATTCCTTCCATTATCAAATCCTTGTATTCTTAAATATTGATGCTTACTTTTGTATGCATATTCCTTGGGTTTAAAAGACGCCCCTTAGGCGTGATAGAGGCAATCACTCGATCAGGGCCTCAAAGGCTCAAAGCGAAGAAGCTTCATGTACACGTGGGTCAAAATTGGTCAAATACAAGGTCTGGTAAATGAGTTAAAAGTTTAATAATATGTACATATCTAATAGCATCAATGAAAATAATAATTAATTTTTTTTATTGTAATTTTTTAATTTCATTCATACTTGCCAAGTTACATCAAAACAGAAGGGAGATGGGCAACAAGCTACGCCGCCACCTCATATATTGAAACCAAACTTCATTGTTATTCCCATTCCCTCATTCTCAAACCCTAAAATGAAACCTTTTTTCAAGGGTATCATTCCTGTTTTAAAACCCATCCCCAAACCCTTGTACGCTAAGGACAAATATAACACGGTTTTTGTCATAAACATATCAACTGAACGACGATCGTCACCCGAGTTAAGGCTTGGCTCCCTTGTGTGCCGTTAATTTCACTCTCTGCAACTACATGACATAACAAGTGCTTTATACACGTATATAGTTATTTTTGTATATGTGTTTATAGTTATAGTTTTATGTAATATATATCTATTATATTATTAGATTGAAATGATGACATTTATATAAATGATAAGCTCGTTTAAACAAATAAGCCACAAGTCTAGCCGAGCTTAGTATTTGAAGCTCAGGTCATTTATTAAACAATCTTATTTTTAGGCTTGGAATTGTTTAAGCGCGGCTCGAAACAAGTTTTTAGCCGACGAATAGCTTAAGCATCATTTTTACTCCGTTAACACCCGTGATTTTATCACAAGGTCTTTTAAGCTCAATTCCTAAATTGCTGAAAAAATGTGTCTGCAAAGTGTGGGAATCTTCTTGAGACAAATACTGTAAAATAATATGGATTGACAGTAGGCTGTACTAGTAGTACAACCACTCTTTTCTGTTGATAATATTAACTATCAAATTCATCCTCATGTACAAGTATATGATGCATGATCATCTCATGTACAAGCAAACACTGCAGAGAAAATGAAAATGAGAATTAAAAAAAAAAAAAAAGTCATACAGCATTATTTTTTTTTATCTTGGATTCATTTGAAGGTGGTTTCAGTAATGGTTACTTTACACACAGACAAACACACAGTGGGCCTGAGAGAAAGATCAGAAGAGCTAGGGACCATAGATTCCAAGCCAAGGTGTTCCATTATGTCCACAAGTTCTTCCTTATCACACCTGATGATCTAGCCTGCCTTTGGAAAGCAGACAAGTAATGTAAATTTCATCTTCTTTTTATCTTTCTAGGGACCACTATATACGTATACGTATACGTATAGTATACATGTTCGTATTTTACTTATGTACGGGGTCTCACTTCACTAGAAGCAACCTCTCTATTCCTACAGGGTAGAGGTAAGGTTGTTTACATCTTACCCTCCTGAGACCCTACCTTAGCTTAGCTATTGGTGGAAATTACTGAGTATGATGATGACTATACATATTCGTATTTTACTTATGTACATATTCACTTCTAAGGGTGTTCACGGTCTGTTTTGGCTGATTGTGACGAAAATTATGGGCCAAACCGCTAATTGTGGTCTAGGAGAATGATAAACCAAACCAGTAGGGTTAGGTGGTCTTGTCAGTCGAACCAACCGTTTTTACCAGTTTGACGGTTTAACAGTTCGGTGTTGGTGGTTTAAACCCTTTTTAATTTTATTTATTAAAATCATTAGTGTGTATTAAAAATGTAATATAATGAATTAATGGTAAAGAGGATTCAGGATTATAATACATACAAGTAACTACATATTTCAAAAATGAAAAATATGATATAAATAATAGTAATATTGGATTTTAATAATCTCAACTATTCGCCGTTGGCGGCCAACAGTCCCAACTTAAAAAACAACCACTGGCAGTTCCAACTACTAACATATTGGTCTCCAATGGACCCTGACTAACAGAACCCTAACGTCGTTAGTCGCCGAAAAAACGTTTTTAGCCAGAAAAGGCTCCTAAATGTCCGATCTAAGGTTACAAAGAGGTTTGGGACGAAAATGTTGAGTTTTCCGGTGAAAAATGATTTTCCGGCGACCGACTAGTGGCCAACTCGCAATGTGTTTTCATAAGAAAAATAAAACGTACACATTGAAGCATCCTAAGTTATGGTTTAGACAATCTTGGTCTAGGAAATGATTTACCTAAATTTAAAGCTGCCCACTTTTTTCATGAGTCAAGATTCTCAAAAACAGAGTAATGTACAACCTTAGCTGTATAATGTACAAGTGTCTGTAGCAGAAGTGACATACCAAGAATTTAATCTTGAGTAAATTAAAAGCACTTTTTTGGTTGATGATGCAGAGTACTTTATGAATTTATGATCATCATCTTCATATTCATCATCATTATTCATATTCTCTTTGATTCTTCAACCCCCACAACCCCCTCATCATTTCCATCTTACTACTTGAATTTATTCACCACCTATAATTATTATGATTTCCACTGCCCATATACAATATATATATATATATATTTACTACATATATAAGTGATGCCTTTAATGGCATTGCTTCTGGTCCATAGTAGTGTATCAATGTTTTAGATTCCTGAATTTGGGGTTGTTTGAATCATTAAATTGATTTTGCTCGAGTAGTTAGCTACTTACTAGTACGGATCTCAAGTTTTAACACGTTTTCTGTCACGTATTGTGGTACTATCGAGCTTCCTTACGCGCTAGTGAAGTAGTGAGTGCGCCTTGTTGGATGAGTTGAACGGGTTGAAAGTGATCCTAAAATAAATACTTATAAATGGTTTACATGCTTTAAAAAAAATTAGTTGATATTAATATACATACTATATATGGTTTCATGATAACTTTGTAAAGTAGTAAAAATATAAGGCAAATTGGAAAATAATAATCCCATCTTTCTAAAATTGGCCGATAATAATTCCAAGCCAGCTATTAGCCAATAATAATCCAACCTCGTCCAATTTTTTTGTAAAATAGTCCGCTGTTAAAATAGCTTAACGGAGTTAAGTTTTTTTCCGAATTACAAACCGATGTTTTAGGGCTTTTGATCAGAACGAGGATACGAGTCGATTGATGTAAAACTTACCTCAAAATACTGCTCCCAACCCACGAAAACGGTGCTTCAATTCGGGTGTTTAACTTCCAATTAACAAAATTCAAGCCATTTCGAACACAATTTCAAGGTAAGTTTTACATCAATTGACTCGTATCCTCGTTCTAATCAAAAGCCCTAAAACATCGGTTTGTAATTCGGAAAAAAACTTAACTCCGTTAAGCTTATTTTAACGGCGGTCTATTTTACAAAAAAATTGGACGAGGTCGGATTATTACTGGCTAATTGGAAAAATGGGATTATTATTTTCCAATTTGCCAATGCCAAAATATAAAGTTCTTTTATGAGAAATAATGAAGCATTGTCACGTTTTATGCACATGTTCAATGTGATGACTAATTAACCTCTAGTAGTTTACTTTTATTGCACTTAAAACTTGTTAATTGTTAAGATAAACATTAAAATCCCCTAAAAATCATCACAAGTCACTTCATGTAAGTCAAGTCTAAAAGGCTTAGACTTTTGTCGTTCAAGATGTAAATTATTAGTTATAATTGCTTTTGAATGACCGCAAAACAACTTATATCATTAGACGCTTCATAAATACCATAAACTAGCCACTTGTATTAAAAATACATAAACGCGTATCATTATAGTAAAAACACATCTAACGACACAATCCATTATGCTCATAAGATAAGGATCATATTTCATAATCCTCTCATCAAAAAGCAATGTTTGATTGTCTCTAGGCTCCTCATGCTTAGGATTTCCTTAGAGTCATACATATTGAAAGACTGGGCCAATACATGTCGGCTGTGGAGTAGCAGACAGTTCTTAAGTACCGGTTAATGATCCTTCTATTTCTTTGATGAGCTTTACCCAGTTTGGCGTAAGGTTTGTTTAGTTTTAAGTGAGCATGTGGTCCACTGTAAGGAGTTACATGTGTTTAAATACACACATGATTTGATTAGGAACATTCTTTGTGATGTGCTAAAGCGAGCATGGATTTCGGCAAAAGGAGGCCCCGGTGAACTTTCTGACGGATCTGTTCAATGGGAGGTCTACTCTTTGGCCAACTGATATTCTTATGTTTGGATGGGAAGGGGGAAAACACGCTTGTGTGGACCTTACATGAGTGTCCCCTTTTGTTGGGCTCAGGGATAATGAGTTTCTTGCTGGCCAGACAATGTTAAAGACGGAATCAGGCAAAGTCGCCAAACACGAAAAAACTTGTTTAGAGAATTACACGTGGTTATCCCATTTGCCTTTGATACATTTGGTTCCCTAGCCCCAGGGGTCGTGGAATTTTTAACAGGGTCCAACGAGTTGTGAATAGTAATTTATCGACAATTCAGAGTCACTTTGTCTTTGGCATGATCGGTTTTGCAATTCAAAAGGGGGTTGCAGCGCAACTTGTTGCCCGTGTACCTGCCATTTGTTTGTAATCAAGGGCGTAGCTTTGTGGGGGCGGGAGGGGGTGGCCGGCCCGCGAACATTTCGCTCAGTAGTAGAGAGCATGTAGTTTTTGTATAGAAATTTTTGGATATATACGTTTTTTACCCCCCGGTTTTATAGAAATTTTTAGTATATACGTTTTCGACTCCTCAATCGGAAATCTCAAGCTTCGCCACTATTTGTAATATGTTGTTTTGGCATTTTAATGAAATAGTTTTACTGATTAAAAAAAGTATATAGTGTATTGTATGTCAAAATATATAAAAAAAAAACCTTAACGAAGTCCCAATCTCCATCATAAGTTACGCCCTAACACAAATATAAAATATGAATTTGCTAAATTACAAAGGCTAAAATATGCAGGTGATATAATTAGGGTGCATACAAGCCGAGCCTGGCTCGGTTTGATAGGAATATATATATATTTTTTTTAGCTCGGGCTAAGTTTCTTTATTATTTATTAATTAATAATTAATTTCTATTAATTATAATTATTTTTTATAAATTCATATATAACATAATACACACACATACATATAAGCTCTCAAGTCGGTTCGATAAGTTAAGCTTGGGTTTTGGCTTGAGCTCATACAAGCCTTGCTTATTTGAGTTTTTTTTTTCAAGTCAACCTTGAGTAGCTCATTTCGATTGCACCCTTAGATACTACAACATCCCGGGAGGGGGGGGGGTCACCAACCAACCCATGTAAACCATCACCACCAAGCAATCCTATTGTGACACCACATCTCCATTATTTGAACTCACACAAGATCAAATTAGTTGTGATAGTGTTCAGTAAACCCCCACGCTTCCAAATGCATGTCCACTCTCCAATGGTCACATCCTCCTCCATCTAGCATATGTTCATGAACCCCCTCAACCCGCCATCTAGCTAGATCAAATATGTTGCGGTGGTGTTCTAGTTGAACACGCAGAACCCCCTTGTCCATCTAGGAGGCGCCATGACCCCCAAGTGGGGTATTGGGTGTAACGTTCCGTATTTTTGTACTTTCTTATTTAGAAAGTGTATTCGTATTTTCTATTTTTGGAAACTTGTAATCATATCGTGTTCGCATTTTATTCCCAATCTTGTAATCTGAGGCTTTGATCGTAATGAAATTCTATTTCTATACATATTATGTCCCACCCTAACTTTTGCGGAAGCGTGGTTATGGTTTGACTTTCTTAATATCATTGCATTCAATCATAACATCAACTATATGATAAAACCATAGGTTTGTCATCCATTAAATAAGTTTAAAACATAACAACATCGTTTTAAAACGTAGACTACAAATTCTAATTTTACAAATCGTACAAAATACTTTTGATATCATTAAAGTCTCGACAAAAGATATTGAAGACATGTCTCGTCCAGGAATAAGACACAACGTCCAAACTCATAGACCATGGATGACTTCTTTATTCTTAACGCAGCTTAAAAACTTCCAACGCCCGCCAGATCCACTAAAATTTCCTGAAATACATGTAGTTTGAAAAACATCAACATAAAGTTGAGCGAGTTCATGTGTTTGTTTGTGTGTATGTATAAACCTTTGAAAATGTTGTAAGTATGTATGTAAGTCCCTGGTATGTAGCAATAAGGAAAAAGAGATCATCATTGGGTTGCAAAGCCAATGATATGTGTGAAGTGATGCAGGAAGACTCAAACCTAGCAGATTTGTGCGTCGGACACATAGTCACCTCATGGTCCACTCGGCGGACTCAGGAGTGGGGCTCGCTACACCCGAATAGATCTATCACACATGCCCCTCGGTCCTACAACGAGGATTAATGGCCTTAAGTTCCACCTACCCACTCACATGATCTAAGTAGTAAAACCCTCCCTACGCTAACCATACCATGTAAGTAAAAAGTTGTAACATTTGTCGCATGTATTTCACCTCCGAAGTATAAAACTGAAAACAGTAAAGAGAAAAGGGGGAAACATGAACTCACAGTATTGCGTCTTCAGTATGTGTAACCCAAGTCTCCTCAACCAACACGACTACCTACAGTGTACTAACGTCTATTAGACGAACGGGCCGTGCCTTTGCTTAGTATGAAGGTTTTTGAGTTACGCTTCTTGTGTTTCCAAAATTATTCCAGGTTATTTTTATTAGTTAAAATATTTATTTTAACTTTAAATTATAGTTAATGTTTGGAATAATCGTTAATCAATATTTCATATTCCACTTCTCAAGTATTTTAACTTCGTACTTCCTTCCCAAGGGTGGGGGTATTTATACATGTACGCTTTATAATTCCGAAAAATATATTTTAAGTCCCACTTAGAAAATATATTTTAATCACTTGTCTAAAACATTTTAATTCCAAAATATATATATATTTTCCCAAAAATGTTATATTTTACCCCATACATTTTCCAAAATAATACTTTATCAAAATATACGTATGAGAGTATTTTCCGAAATATACATAAGTTACGTCTTAGCGTGTCGTAAAGCAACAATACTTGTGTAACTTAAATATTTATTCTGTGAGAGCGTTGGTATTATTTTAAAGTCGTAATTTCAAGTTATATTATTTTTACCCTAAAAATAATATATCTAGTGCACAAAATAACAAACAATCACACAAGCGTTTTAGTATAAAATATATATTTATCAAATCTTATTTACGAAAATCCACCTCCGGTACTTGGTAATTTTGAAATAAAAATGACGGCGAAGTTTATTTAGAAAAATAGAGTTAAAAATATATTTGCAAACTCTTGCTAGAAAAATATTTCTAAGTGTTGAAATTCTAGAAAAATTTTGCCAGAGTTTACTTTGTAAATGGAGGTGTCCATGCTTTTTAGCATATCATTTTCTTTTGTAAAATCATTCAAACAATTAACAACCAACAATATAAAATCTTTAATCACTAATCTTGCCAAAAAAAAAAATAAAAATAAGCCTAAATCATAAACTCATGAACTTGAAAGTTTATAGAAACAAGTAGTAATTTACTAACATAATTAGTGAGTCTTGTTACCTTTAAAAATGTGATTAGTTTCTTAAAAACTTTATTTTTAAAGAGTTTGTATTTTCACAACTTCTAGTCATATTTCTAAAAATATTTCTTTGTTAGATTTTCTTTCTACACAAGTGTTCCTACACTTGTTTACCCACTATAAATGTGTTTATTTCATGTAATATCCAAGTTTTAACAAAACTTGTTCCTATCACTTGGTTCTTTCGAAAAACCGCTCATAGATCTTTAGATCTACAAGTTTATAACTTTATTTTTCAAGAAAACTTTCATTTATTCAAGTCCAAAGCTTATGTATGGATGGTTTCATCATCCTTCATATCTTTAACCTTCACATCTTGCTAGTTCATGTCTTTAAACATGATCTAGCAAGTCTAGGTGATGAACCATCTTACTTTTACTAACAAACAACATCCAATAATCATAACAACGCAAGAACAACATGATTTCAACCTCATTCTAACACTACTTCATCATTAGTTAGTTTATGTTCATAGACTTTGATTATGTTCTTTGGAGTTTCTTAATATTTATCATTCTTTCAACTATTAACCACCAAAAATAAGAACAAGATGATGATTTAAAGCACTTACTATTAGCACAAGGCTAGGGAAGTTTCAAAGCGTAAAAGTGGTGGATAAAAGAAAACAAGAGCGGTCCTTGAGCTTCCGAACACCAAGCTTACTTGTAGGGTCTCTTGCACCTTTGGATGAGTGTAGATTGCATGAAAGAAGACTTGAAGGTGATGATGGTGGGGTGGCGGTCGAACCAAAGAGGAAGAAGGAGAGAGTGTTTTGTGTGATGTTGAGTTGTGAAATGAAAATGGGTTAACTCTTGTGCATTTAAGTAGACCATGTTCATCTTTAACCATCATGTAATATGCTTTTAATCCACCAACATCTATAATTAAAATAATGGAAAGAATTGTGGGGGTGTCCCACTCCCACACAACCGGTTTGAAGGGGGGGTATGGGTTGGGTTTCAATTGTTGGTTACTAGTTCTAGTTAGATTTAATGATTAAGTTAGTATGTTATGATGTGTTGTTATTTATATAGTGTGTTAGGGTGTTCGGGGACCCTAACTAGCTCAGAAAAATAAAAACAATGTGTTTGGCAATATTTTTATGTTCCGGGTAAAGTCCGGTTGTTCGGTTGGATGTTGATCCGTTAAAGTGCTAAATTAGTCTACAAAGTGGCTTTTATATTATTTTTAGTGACACATTAAATTCCCAACACTTTGAAAAGTGTCTAGGACTATCTTGCCCAGTTTTTTACACTTTACTAGCATTGTTAAATGCTAAATTTTGTTTATTTAGTGCAGAATTTTGTACTTGGAGTGTATTTTAGGCACTTCCGGGCACTATAACTATCACCTAGTGACGCAGTTTTATGGTCCTCACCTCCCTACACTCCCTACTGGTGTAGTATTCTATCTCTGGCTCATACTGGCCTCAAAAACATTGTCTGTCTAGGTGCTGGCATTGTCAGCATGTTTTCTGGGTTATCCGTTCACTGTGCTAACTGTGCTTTTGTGCATTAAGTTTGTCACTAATGTTTGTGTGAAATAAATAGAGTGACAGTATAAAATGTGATGCATATGTATGTATGTAACAGAAAACAGAAAGCAGTTTAATCACAGTTGTAATCAAGCACAGTCATTAAGCATAAATTAATTATAAATTAAATGTACGGATGCATGCAAATTTGACGGTTGTCACATTCTCCCCCTGTTAAGAAAATTTCGTCCTCGAAATTTGTACTACCTTAACTCCTTATGTACACGTCATACGCGTGTGTATATGAATAATACCGAGGTAAATAATCACTAAACCGAATCAAACCTTACTCACATCCGGTGAGTCCAAGAATATATAACAACCCGATTCCTTTGGGTAAAAGGTGTGTGCCTTTAGCATTTGATGTCAAAGGCGCAAAGCGTATTTGACGTATAGTCTAGTATAATCCAGCTAGCAGGGGGGTTCCACAAAAGAGGAGTTTTGACTATTAAGATTCTCGAACCGTATCATCCGCTGTGAGATTTCAAAATCAGTAACTCAAATGTAATAGTAAAATAGTCTGCTAACTACCGAGTAAATGGATGGTAAGGTTTAGTGTGTTGACATTCTTAAATTTCGAAAGTACGCCAAATGAAATTCAAGTGAATTTGGTGTCTTATTGTAGTTGCATCGGAAATGTTTAAATGATGAGCCATACGAAAGTATATGCAGTTTTGTGTGAAACGGTTGACCATGATTAGCACAAGCTACAAGTTTGTAATGACACCACGAGGGGTCGTAATGACATAATTCAAGTATAGTGGTGACCGAACAAGTTCACTGTTTTGGAAATCAAATAAAAGGCACCGAACAAGCCTGAAGATTTGATTTTACACAATGTCGTAGAGTTTCCAGTCATATATGGAACATCAAAGAGCCACTGTTTTCGGTCGAAAGTGAGAAAGCAATAGGTACCGCAAGGCATTCGACCAATCAAAAAGAATCGTTAGGAGGTACACTGTGATATGAAATGAATTTATGTACCTTTGCCTCAACACACAACTGTGTCGAGACCGATTTCATCGTGATAAACAAGACGGATTTAGGGCAAACTATCAATAATCAATTAAATCTGTGTATGAAGTGAGTAACCAAACAAGCGCAAGCTTCAGTTTTGTGAAAGTATTCCCCACAAGGTGTCGTAATCAACAAATGGTTTAGTGGAGTCGTAGACCAAACAAGTTTACTACGACTCGAAACAAAAGAATCTTGCCAATGATTTGAATATGATGCTCTCAATACATCATATGTCGTCTTAAACCGAAATGAATAAGTTCAAGAAATTGAACTTGGTTTTAGTGTAACCCGGCAATAACGTATGTATCAACAAAGGAATCTCGGCATGGTCGCAAAGATAAACCATGAATGTAAAATAAATGAAGTTTCAAGAGAGTGTGTTGACTTGGTATCAAAAGAGCCAACAATAACAATAATGTAGGTCATTCGAAACATGAATCAGTAATTAGGTTTAGCAAAATAGTATTTAAATTTCAATGAAGTGTTTGTTCGAAACGAAATCACATGCGTAGCAAATGATGCATGTATGTCATGGAAGTTTCCGAGTACTGAAACAATGAGTACTTGTTGAAATGAAGAAATGACCAAGTATCGAAGCGAATGTGTGTTCGCTCTTTGCGAAGAAAATTAACGCGATGCAACTACCATCAAGGGGAGTAGAGATGCAAACGTCTACTCGCTTGAAGTAAAAGAATTTCAAGTACTTTCGGTTTGGTCAACGGAACTGGCATATATGTCAGCGTAATGGTGTCTGCTTGAGTTAACAGATGTGGTTCCTAAGTACATGTTTCCTAGATTCTCAGAGTTTCATATTCGGTGTAGAATCGTTCTGTGCATCGTATAGGAGACACCTTTCTTATGTGCATTTGAGAACAAGTTATTGTCCCACAATTTTCCCCCAGTATACTTTCTTCCTGAATTTACAGCTACTCGATCATCGAACAGTCGGGACATACGGGTTGGATCCTCGCAGTTAGTCCAATAAGTAGTTCGTCAATCCTCAGCAAGAGTCGCTGACTCTTGTTGGCTAGCTTGTCCGGCTCCTGGTAGTTTGATGTTCATTTGAAAGTCATCATCCTTTCTTTTGACGAGCAGAACTGGGGTAGCCCAAATCGGCAATTTTGGTCTGTTATCTTCCTTCTCTATCCACTACTGAAACTACACTGTCAATCCTTGCTTTTTCGAAGGGGGTAAGTCTCTGGAGTGCATATACTACAGACGCGGCGCCTGTAATCAAATCGATGCGAAATTCGACTTGTCGTTGAGGAGGTATTTCTGGAAAATCTTCGAGGAAGACTTTGGGGTATTTCCTTATCACAGGAATGTATTCGTGTTTTGGTTCTTCGACTCCCCCTGTCCCCGACATGAGCCAAGAAAACAATACATTCCTTACGCAACATCCTTCGTGCCTTCAAGCAATTAGTAATTTGCAGAGGCGTATCCCGCTTCATGAGTCAAGATCGCTTCTTCGTTCGCCATCGCGGTGCGGATATCAATCTCCTATTGATCAATTGACAACCCATCCATCCAATTACCTTGTCGAAGCTCCCAATTCACTGGCAATAGATCAAGCGTGAATTCACACTCTCCGGATCCTATCTTGCCGTGTCCCATTTACTTCGTTGGCTTCTACTAGCTTCTCATTAGCCGGTTCTATCGAGTGTGGGTTACCTAACTTACTTACTACTAAACCTATCATACTTTCAACCTCTAGAAATGCGAAACTAAAATTCACGACAGTATCTAACAACACGGATGCATATTGTTGAGTAATATAGGACGTACCGATATCCACGCTTGGATTCCTGGCGAGCTCCCCTAGCTCTGCTACTGAGCTTTTATCCTTGCGCCTGATTCTTCTTAGGACAGTATTTTCTGAAATGCTTCTTGCTCCCACAGTTAAGACAACCTTCAGCACGTTTTTGTTTGTCACTCGTCCTGCCTTTTTACATCGCCCGACGTGATAACGTAGAAAATTGTCGCATTTAGGTAGGATACCCATGTAGTCTTTTCCCTTTCTGGCCTTCTTCTCGTTACTCACCCGAGTAACCTTTTTGAAATTTACGAGTTTTCTCTTGTTATTCCCAGATGACTCTACAAAAGTCTCATTTTCTCTTTCGGAGTGGAAAATTTTCCTTGTCTAATCGCTTCTTCAGTGAGCGCCACACTCATGTCGATTGCTTCGATGATTGTTGGAGGCTTAGATGTTGTTACCAGGCTTAGAATCTGAGGTGTCAGTCCCCCGATGAAACATTCGATCTTCCTAGATTCTGGTTCCACCAAACGTGATGCAACTTGTGTTAATTCGCCAAATCTCTGCACATATTCAGCTATCTTTGGACCTTCCATTTTCAGGTTCCACAATTCAGTTTCCAACTTCTGGACTTCCGCCCTAGAGCAATATCTTTTGCGCATTAGTTCCTTCAGTTCGTCCCACGTCAAAACATATGCAGTAGTTTCGCCCATTGTTTGAACCTGAAGGTTCCACCAAAACAGAGCCCCTTCTACAAGTAATCCGGCTACGTACGTGACCTGATGTTCTGGGGCACATTTGCTCAACCGTAAGACGGAATTCGTCTTCTCCACCCAACGCACAAAAGCTAAGGCACCCCCAGTGCCGTCGAATTCTCGAGGTTTGTGGTTCAAGAACTTCTCGTAAGTGCAGCCGCTGGGTGGGTTACTTCCTGAGGTACCTCCGTCGTGCTCAGAGCGGAGGGCCTCGAGTTGTGCGATGGCTTGCGAGATGCGTCCTTGCAGTCCCGACTTTGCTGTTGTCCGCAGAGGGTTATTGGTATCGACGTTCCCTTGCGTCGACATCTTCTGAGAAGAAGATCGGTTAGGTCAGGTCTTATTGTACAGGGGGTGCATATAGTTGCTTAGAGATCATATGCACATACAGATACTAGGTTATCATACCAACCAATCAAGCAATAGTATAATCATAGTGTAACCAAGCAACTTGGTAATTATATTTATGGCAAGTAAGCACGTAGCATTATAATTATAGCACACACATATAGGTCGATAACACGCCTAATGAAGACATAGCGACTGAGCTTTCGTTGGTCATTGGTCACAAAGTATTGTCGCATGCCTAATGATGTTTGACTTCTCATTATTCCCTGGCCACAATTGTATCGTCTTCCAAAATGTATCACATCAACAGGGACACAGGGTCACCCTACCCTTGTCCATTAGTGTATCAAAGTTACGTAGTCAGACATGGTCTTCAAGAGTCTCCACAATATCGGCTTTTCATTAATGTCCTACCCAGTGTAATGCAATCTGCATAATCCAGTAAACAACTATACTGGTGACTGAGGTGGAGGAAGAAAGAGGAGTAAACTGTCGACATGCGTGAATTCCTCATCGAGCTTGTATGTACATCGAAGGGGTAACTGCTCTGCTGCTTGGCAGTAAAGATGCGAGCATCAAAACCTGGGAAAGGTGTAATAGCAGCAGGTAAGAGCGCAAAAGGAACCTTGATGAAAGTATACTGGCAATAGGCAGGGTGGAGGACATGGTGTCAGCTCAAGCTCCAACATTCTGCGACTTATATCCTCAAACTGTAGCTAACGTTACAGGTGTACTTGTCCCGTGTGTAGTCTTCACAAAGTGAGGGATGGTAAGGGTCTAAAATTAGTATAGTGTATGATAGGAACCATCGAAATGGTTCGTCCAGCGATGTAGGGATGAATGCATCAGACGGTGCGATCTGTGAGGTCGTAGAGAATGCTGTTGTAGCAAAAGGGATCGTTGTGCGGGTGCTGGCCTGGAGTACCTTCCCGGTGTGTGGGTATGTCTTGAAAGAAAGCGATAGGCATGTTGGCGCATTGGACGTCGGTCTTCACAAGAGCATCACCAGCGGTTGAAGGTGCAGCAGTAAATGTCTCAACGAAAGGAGAATCACTAGGTGCAGGTACTATGTCAGGTATAAGGGGTGCAATGTCTGGTAAGCCAAAATGAAACAGGGTCATGATCAAGTAAGGGTGCAGGATCAGCAGGTACAACATCAGGCTGACCCCAAAAGGAACAGGAGCTGGCTCAGGAGCAGGCTCTGGGTTGTGTAAAGGTGTGGCGTCTTGAGCAGGTGTTGGTGCAATAGTCATAGCGATGTCGTCGTCTGAGTCAGCAGCAGAAAGCTGTAGTCCGGCCGTCTGTAAGGCTGCAGATGTCACAGACTCAAAGGAGTCTGAGATCGAATGTATGCTAGAATCAGGGGGTAGCCTGTTAACAGGAGTCTCAAAAAGTGAAATTTGTAACAACGTGCTCGTCAAACTTTCCATCATCATAGGTGTTATCAGAAGGGCCATCAATAACATGCCAACGTCATCATCAATTATCTGTTGAGTAGCCAACCTTCGGAAGGAATGTCCATAGGAGGCGCATTGTCGAGGATTGGAGTCAAGAGGTGATCTCCACCGAAGTGTCCAAATGGCAAGGCGGTCGTGGACCGAATCAAGAATGACAGGAAGACTCTCGTCAAGGAAACCATCAGCAAGGGTAATTCATCCCCAAAGTCTGGCAGCGCGGACGCTTGGAAATTGTCCTCGTCCTTGGTCAGCATGTCAGGGTCACTCTCAGTGTCTGTCGTAGATATCTCCAGCGCAGGTATAGCCTCATCATCTGTGGCGGTGGTCGTAGGGTCATCATTATCTGACAATTTGTTCCCTGAGGAAAGTGTCGTGTGTGCCGGTACATAGTAGTCATAGCACGCATATCCATAATAATCATTAGAAATCGGTGTATGCAATTAAGAGTAATTTATCACATAGTCATGCATTCACATTATCTTTCCTAGTCTCTTAGATGAATCTCCCAGTCTCTCAGACTAAACCACCCAGTCTCTCAGACTAACACATCCTGTCTCTCATACCAAACCTCCCCAGTCTCTAAGACTAACACATCCCGTCTCTCAGACTAAACCTCCCCAGTCTCTAAGACTGAACTCCCTAGTCTCTAAGACTAACTCCCTGGCCTCTAAGACCAAACCTTCCCAGTCTCTAAGACTAATTCCCTGGTCTCTAAGACCAAACCTTCCCAGTCTCTAAGACTAATTCCCTGGTCTCTAAGACCAAACCTTCCCAGTCTCTAAGATTGACCCTCCCCAGCCTCTAAGGCTGAACTCCCTCAGTCTCTAAGACTGAACCACGAATTTTGAAAAGTGCATTTGTGCCTTTTGTTTGTAAAAATGTTTTGTACCCTGGATCTAGACGTTTAGTGTATGCAATGTAAAAAAATGTTTTTGAAAATATTTTCGTGAGAGCCCTGATGATCATAGTCTAGACTCGAGAAAGAATCCTAGTTCGCGATGATCGAGGCTCTGATACCAAGCTGTCACACCCTGACTTTTGCGGAAGCGTGGTTATGGTGTGACTTTCTTAATATCATTGCATTCAATCATAACATCAACTATATGCTAAAACCATAGGTTTGTCATCCATTAAATAAGTTTAAAACATAACAACATCGTTTTAAAACGTAGACTACAAATTCTAATTATACAAATCGTACAAAATACTTTTGAGTTCATTAAAGACTCGACAAAAGATATTGAATAATATCAAGGTTTGGAAGACATGTCTCGTCCAGGAATAAGACACATCGTCCAAACTCATAGACCATGGATGACTTCTTTATTCTTAACGCAGCTTAAAAACTTCCAACGCCCGCCAGATCCACTAAAATTTCCTAAAATACATGTAGTTTGAAAAAACATCAACATAAAGTTGAGCGAGTTCATGTGTTTGTTTGTGTGTATGTATAAACCTTTGAAAATGTTGTAAGTATGTATGTAAGTCCCTAGTATGTAGCAATAAGGAAAAAGAGATCATCATTGGGTTGCAAAACCAATGATATGTGTGAAGTGATGCAGGAAGACTCAAACCTAGCAGATTTGTGCGTCGGGCACATAGTCACCTCATGGTCCACTCGGCGGACTCAGGAGTGGGGCTCGCTACACCCGAATAGATCTATCACTCATGTCCCTCGGTCCTATAACGAGGATTAATGGCCTTAAGTTCCACCTACCCACTCACATGAGACGAACGGGCCGTGCCTTTGCTTAGTATGAAGGTTTTTGAGTTACGCTTCTTGTGTTTCCAAAATTATTCCAGGTTATTTTTATTAGTTAAAATATTTATTTTAACTTTAAATAATAGTTAATGTTTGGAATAATCTTTAATCAATATTTCATATTCCTACTTCTCAAGTATTTTAACTTCGTACTTCCTTCCCAAGGGTGGGGGTATTTATACATGTACGCTTTATAATTCCAAAAAATATATTTTAAGTCCCGCTTAGAAAATATATTTTAATCACTTGTCTAAAACATTTTAATTCCAAAATATATATATTTTTCCCAAAAATATTATATTTTACCCCATACATTTTCCAAAATAATACTTTATCAAAATATACGTATGAGAGTATTTTCCGAAATATACATAAGTTACGTCTTAGCGTGTCGTAAAGCAACAATACTTGTGTAACTTAAATATTTGTTCTGTGAGAGCATTGGTATTATTTTGGAGTCGTAATTTCATGGTATTTTCAAGTTATATTATTTTTACCCTAAAAATAATATATCTAGTGCACAGAATAACAAAAAATCACACAAGCGTTTTAGTATAAAATATATATTCTAAATATATATTTATCAAATCTTATTTACGAAAATCCACCTCTGGTACTTGGTAATTTTGAAATAAAAATGAGGCGAAGTTTATAGAGTTAAAAATATATTTGCAAACTCTTGTTAGAAAAATATTTCTAAGTGTTGAAATTCTAGAAAAATTTTGCCAGAGTTTCATTTGTAAATGGAGGTGTCCATGCTTTTTAGCATATTATTTTCTTTTGTAAAATCATTCAAACAATTAACAACCAACAATATAAAATCTTTAATCACTAATCTTGCCAAAAAAAAGCCTAAATCATAAACTCATGAACTTGAAAGTTTATAAAAATAAGTAGTAATTTACTAACATAATTAGTGAGTCTTGTTACCTTTAAAAATGTGATTAGTTTCTTAAAAACTTTATTTTTAAAGAGTTTGTATTTTCACAACTTCTAGTCATATTTCTAAAAATATTTCTTTGTTAAATTTTCCTTCTACAAAAGTGTTCCAACACTTGTTTACCCACTATAAATGTGTTTATTTCATGTAATATCCAAGTTTTAACAAAACTTGTTCCTATCACCTGGTTCTTTCGAAAAACCGCTCATAGATCTTTAGATCTACAAGTTTATAACTTTATTTTTCAAGAAAACTTTCATTTATTCAAGTCCAAAGCTTATGTATGGATGGTTTCATCATCCTTCATATCTTTAACCTTCACATCTTGCTAGTTCATGTCTTTAAACATGATCTAGCAAGTCTAGGTGATGAACCATCTTACTTTTACTAACAAACAACATCCAATAATCATAACAACGCAAGAACAACATGATTTCAACCTCATTCTAACACTACTTCATCATTAGTTAGTTTATGTTCATAGACTTTGATTATGTTCTTTGGAGTTTCTTAATATTTATCATTCTTTCAACTATTAACCACCAAAAATAAGAACAAGATGATGATTTAAAGCACTTACTATTAGCACAAGGCTAGGGAAGTTTCAAAGCGTAAAAGTGGTGGATAAAAGAAAACAAGAGCGGTCCTTGAGCTTCCGAACACCAAGCTTACTTGTAGGGTCTCTTGCACCTTTGGATGAGTGTAGATTGCATGAAAGAAGACTTGAAGGTGATGATGGTGGGGTGGCGGTCGAACCAAAGAGGAAGAAGGAGAGAGTGTTTTGTGTGATGTTGAGTTGTGAAATGAAAATGGGTTAACTCTTGTGCATTTAAGTAGACCATGTTCATCTTTAACCATCATGTAATATGCTTCTAATCCACCAACATCTATAATTAAAATAATGGAAAGAATTGTGGGGGTGTCCCACTCCCACACAACCGGTTCGAAGGGGGGGGGGGTATGGGGTTGGGTTTCAATTGTTGGTTACTAGTTCTAGTTAGATTTAATGATTAAGTTAGTATGTTATGATGTGTTGTTATTTATATAGTGTGTTAGGGTGTTCGGGGCCCCTAACTAGCTTAGAAAAATAAAAACAATGTGTTTGGCAATATTTTTATGTTCCGGGTAAAGTGCGGTTGTTCGGTTGGATGTTGATCCGTTAAAGTGCTAAATTAGTCTAGAAAGTGGCTTTTATATTATTTTTAGTGACGCATTAAATTTCCAACACTTTGGAAAGTGTCTAGGACTATCTTGCCCAGTTTTTTTTACACTTTACTAGCATTGTTAAATGCTGAATTTTGTTTATTTAGTGCAGAATTCTGCACTTGGAGTGTATTTTAGGCACTTCCTGGCACTATAACTATCACCTAGTGAAGCAGGTTTATGGTCCTCACCTCCCTACACTCCCTACTGGTGTAGTATTCTATCTCTGGCTCATATTGGCCTAAAAAACATTGTCTGTCTAGGTGCTAGCATTGTCAGCATGTTTTCTGGGTTATCCGCTCACTGTGCTAACTGTGCTTTTGTGCATCAAGTTTGTCACTAATGTTTGTGTGAAATAAATAGAGTGACAGTATAAAATGTGATGCATATGTATGTATGTAACAGAAAACAGAAAGCAGTTTAATCACAGTTGTAATCAAGCACAGTCACTAAGCATAAATTAATTATAAATTAAATGTACGGATGCATGCAAATTTGACAGTTGTCACATATTACATACTTGTGCTACACGTTAAAAACTAGAATGCATATTAAACGCTAAACCAATACTTACGATACTTAGATCTACAATTTATATGTACATTATACTTGTATAATGTGTCGTTACATTTTAGTTATATATTTAAAACGGGTTAAGAATATGAGGAAACTATTACAACCAAACCCAACCCATAACCTTTGGGCTAAAGACACACGAAGGCAGCCCAATGGGCCACCCTCGTGGCCTTCAAGCCCAAAGGCGAAGTAGGCTAGGCCTCCCACACGAACAAGGCACACGAAGGGGAGCCTCCGTGGCCCACTCCCTTTGTCGCGAAACACCAACACACGAAGGACCTTGGCCTTCGTGTCCCTCCTTTCCCTTTTCCCCTATTTGTGTCACCCCAAACACACACACGAAGGCACCACCTTCGTGTAAACAAGGTGGCCTTCGTGTGGTTTGGTCTGCAGACGAACATTTTTGCGCAACTTTTCACAAAAGCTTCTAAAAGTTTCTGTTACACTTTATCTCAACTCCCAACCACCACCAACCTTATTAATGACCAAAACCCTAATATTAGCTTATAAATAGGAGCTTTCTTCCACTCCTAAATCCTTTCCACTCACCTAATTCACTCTCAAGTTCTCATGTTATCTCAAGCAAAGTAGTGAACTTTCAAGTGTTCACAGTGAGTCTTACTCACTAATCCTTCTCTTTTCTTCTACTTTCTTTTTCTAAACTTCTTGGATAACCTCTAGGAAGGTTTTCACAAGTTTGCCATAGCAAACAAAGGTGGAACCTCACCACATTTGAGGTCCAAAGAAGTTATAACATTCTGTTGTGAATTTCATTTTTGTAACTTGTTTATTTTGACTCAAACTTGGTGTAATATTCTACCTACTAAGCTGCCAGCTAATCTCATAGTTGTGGGTTTGTGTTGTGGTTGATTTCTACCTGACCTGGGCTTATAGCTCAACGGTTATGGGAAGTGATGGAAGACCGCTGGCCGAAAGGTCACCGGTTCGATTCCTGATCCTGACTGGGTTTTACCGGTTATGCACTGTCGTGCCTTTGGGCGGGTGTAGGGTCGGGTTTTCCTCGGAACTGGTGGCTTGGTGGGCTAGGGGATTCGTATGTGTGGAATAGAGGCCGCCGCGGGTAATCTTTCAGCCATTGGGTGCCGCATACGAAGTGTCACACCCCAACCAATGGCGGAAACATCGGGATGAGACAAAGTGTGAATATTGCTAGAGACATCATAACGCTATTTGTGACAATATTTAGAAAATCCAAATTTCATTTCATTTCATAACTTCAAATAGTCAACATTACAAGAGATTCAAATACAACAAGTTTAACGAAACAACATGATAACATAACAAAATTTGATACAACATATTAAACCCTAACGTCTATATGTGTATCTAGGCATCAACGCTATTTCTTTTCTTAGCATCGTCCTCATCAACCTGTAACATGTTTAAAATAATTCAATGCAAAAGCAAAGGCGAGTATACAAGTTTGGTACGTACATAGCATAAGATAAAAGTGTGAACAATTCCTCATAGCAAGCATGCGATTCAAGATAAACATTAAATATGGCATGTGTATAACATATCAAACCAAGAAAACGCAACTTGCTCATGACATAACCAAAGTTTCAGTAGAGGCGTGTCGTTAATCCTATAGCGCTACATATGTCAAGGTTTGGCTCGTACGAAGTTAATGATAAGTTCAACACATAAGAATCACCCAAATTTAAAGTATCAAGTCATCACATATACAAGCATGTTATAGGAATGTTCATGTGTTTAGACAAAAGTTCATGTGTAAGTTTCAATAGGTAAACATGTTACACCCCAAAAGTAGTAAAAGTAAAAAGGGGAAAAGTACGAGTATACTCACGGTTTACAAGTGGTGACTTGAAATTCCGAGAGCAAGTTTGTAGATGAATTAGTTCGGAGCACCTTGTCCTTCTACACAAGGAAACGTAGGTGTGTGAGTTTGGCGTATAACGGAAGATTATAGATTCGGAGTTTTTAATATATAGAAAGTAACATAGCTGAAAATAATCATCTTGTACGCATAACTCTTGTTCTTGACACCATTGAAACTCAAAAGAGTTGGTATGATTTCATGGATTCTAAGATCCATTAGAGTCGTAACAAGGGCATGGTCATAGATGATGTAACGTCCACTTAACAAATAACTATTAAGTCATCATCAAGTCTTAGTTACTTAGATGTATACATATAGAATAACTTAGATATTATATAGTTTACAAGTCTTATGATTCAAGCATGAGGTAGGAGATTAATGTCTCCATTTAGGTACCTCTTTGTGTCATAGAATACATACATGAGGTAGGAAGAACAAGCTTCCATTTAGGCACCTCTATTGTTCACCACTACACTTGTTGTTATAAACAACAAGGAGGGTCATGAACATACAAGTATCAAGGTATTAACAACAACTAATCTATAGCAAAACATCAAGTAGTGAGTGGATTCTTATGAAGGATAGCCCAAGCTAATCCAACCATCACACATTCAACAAGTTTCACACTTGAACATTACTTGTGGGTAAAACCCTAATTAAAAACAGAAAGTTTATGAGGTTTTAACCTCTGATTTAGATGTCTCAACCTTGTTTTTAAGCTTAACCAACCATGGGATAAGTTGTAAGCATTAGGACATAGGTATGAGATGTCTTGGACACAAGTTGCATAGATTTAAACAAGTTTTTGATGAACATAAAAACAAACAGAAAGTTTATGGACTATTTCGGGGCATTTCCAGGTCTGATTTCTCCAAGGAGAAGTCTAGGAATCGAACCCCATGATTATACAAGCAAGTAGGAAAAAGAATCGAGTGAATCGGATAAGAATTGAGTGAGTTATGCTCATTTTCGTGAAGGGGTGTCAATCTACTCGAACCTTTGCTTTCAGCTACGGTTTGGAGGATGTTTTGAGAGTTTTTAGTGTTGCAAAAGTGGTAGGGAGGCTGGTTATAAGTGGTATTTATAGGGGGAAGGATTAGGGTTTCAATGGGTTGGGCTTTGGAAGTGTTTAGAAGGGGTTACACCTTGAAACTAGCCCACAAAACCCAACTATATGGGGCTGAATTTTGCTGAATTTGGGCTGCCATGTTTCTTTATTTTTTTATTTTTTTTAAAACATTATAATGAGTAATTTTATTAGTTAAGTTGTGTAATAATATGCAACAATGTTTCCCCTAACTTGTAACAAGGTGAAATATGAAATAAAACATGATTTAACTAGGTAAAAAGTGTAATGTACAAGTATGTAACATGTTTGTAAGTGACAAGTATATGTCACATATTTACAAGTTCAACATATGTTTGTAAGTATCACAAAGAAGTATCAAATGATCTCATGATTAATCGTATTATGGTGTATGTATAGTATGTAACAAGGAAATGCAAGTTTTCATTCATGATCAAAATCTCGAGTTTACAACGAGTACTAGAAGGAACGAGTACAATGATACAAAGCTTCCAAAATTAGCAACACGAGTAAGACAAGCTATAAATAGAAAGTACAAAACACAGGGCGTTACAGTCTCCCCTCCTTTAGGAAATTTCGTCCCGAAATTTAGGAAGACTCAGGGAAAAGATGAGGATATTTCGATTTCATTTCGCTTTCGAGCTCCCAAGTAAATTCAGCGCCACGTTTTCCTTCCCATCGAACTTTGACAATAGGAATTCGACTGCGCCTCAATTGCTTGGTTCCTTGGTCCATGATTTCGACCGGTTTTTCTACAAAGTGAAGTGTTTCGTTGATTTGCAAGTCTTCGAGAGGAACGTGGAGTCCTTCGTCAGCTAGACATTTCTTTAAGTTGGACACGTGGAAGACAGGGTGTACATTGCTGAGCTCTTCGGGCAGGTCCAGTCTATACGCAACCTCGCCAATCCTCTCGAGAATTTTGAAAGGACCAACGTAGCGAGGTGCGAGTTTCCCTTTCTTGCCAAATCGAACCACGCCCTTCCAAGGGGATACCTTGAGAAGCACGAAGTCACCTGTCTCGAATTCCATAGGTTTGCGTCCTTTGTCAGCGTAACTCTTTTGTCGGTTCCTGGCTTTCAATAGGTTGTCTCGAACCTGTAAAATCTTGTCCGTCGTCTCTTGTATAAGCTCGGGACCGGTGAGTTGAGCTTGACCAATCTCGTGCCAACAAATAGGCGAACGACACTTACGACCATACAATGCTTCGAAAGGTGCCATTTGAATACTCGCGTGATAACTGTTATTGTACGAGAATTCGACCAAGGGCAAGTGTGAATCCCAGTTGCCACCAAAATCTATTACGCATGAACGAAGCATATCCTCTAAGGTTTGGATGGTACGCTCGGTTTGACCGTCAGTCTGAGGATGGAAGGCAGTGCTAAGTTTGAGTTTAGTACCCATAGCAGATTGAAAAGTTTGCCAGAGACGAGACGTAAAACGAGCATCACGATCAGAAATGATGTCGATGGGAATACCATGACGACAGATTATCTCCTTCATGTAGACCTTAGCCAATTTCTCGACTTTGAAATCTTCACGAATAGGGAGGAAGTGAGCTGACTTGGTCAATCGATCAACGATTACCCAAATGCTGTCATGACCAGCGGTAGTGCGAGGAAGCTTAGTGATAAAATCCATGGCAATGCTCTCCCATTTCCAGATAGGAATCCTGGGTTGTTTGAGTAAGCCAGAGGGACGTTGATGTTCAGCTTTCACTTTGGAACATGTGAGACATTTTGAGACGAAAGTGGCTATATCCTTCTTCATTCCAGGCCACCAATAGGATGTACGCATATCATGGTACATCTTGTCGGCACCAGGGTGAATAGAATACTTCGTGTTATGGGCCTCCTTCATCAGGAATTCGCGAAGATCATCACGGTCGGGAATCCAGATACGATTGAGATAGTATAAAATGCCATCAGATTTGGACACGAGACTATTTTCAGCTCCACATTGCATCTCGTTGTAGAGGTTACCCTCATTAACGGATGTATACTGAGCGTTGCGTATACGATTTTGAAGATCGTGGACGAGTTGGAAACAACGAATACTTTTGACATGAGTTTTGCGACTAAGAGCGTCGGCTACTACATTCGCTTTACCTGGGTGGTATTTGATTTCGCAATCGTAGTCGTTTAACAATTCCACCCAACGACGTTGACGCATATTCAGTTCTTTTTGGTTGAAGATGTGTTGAAGGCTCTTATGGTCGGTGAAGACCACACATTTAGTACCATAGAGGTAGTGTCGCCAAATCTTCAATGCAAAAACGACTGCACCAAGTTCAAGGTCGTGGGTAGTATAGTTTTTCTCATGAATTTTGAGTTGTCTCGATGCGTAAGCGATAACCTTGTCACGTTGCATAAGGACGCAACCAAGGCCAAGGTTTGAAGCGTCGCAATACACGACAAAATCATCGTTACCATCAGGAAGCGTTAGGATAGGAGCATTGCAAAGCATGTCCTTGAGCGTTTGAAAAGATTCCTCTTGTTCGGGACCCCAAACAAAAGGTCTCTCTTTTTGAGTCAAGGAGGTCAAAGGAACAGCGATTTTTGAAAAGTTGGAGATGAAACGACGATAGTAACCAGCAAGACCAAGAAACGAGCGAACATCAGACGGAGATTTAGGTGCGATCCAATTTTTCACAGCTTCGATTTTTGCGGGATCAACGTGAATTCCAAGTTCGTTGACAGTATGACCAAGGAATTGAACCTCTTTTAGCCAAAATTCACACTTGGAGAATTTGGCGTATAGACGTTCAGCCCGGAGGAGTTCAAGGATAAGATGCAAGTGTCGCTTATGCTCTTCTTGCGTCTTGGAATAGATGAGGATATCGTCGATGAAGACGATCACAAAACGGTCTAAGTATGCTTTGCACACGCGGTTCATTAAATCCATGAAGACAACAGGTGCGTTGGTCAAACCAAAGGGCATGACTACGAACTCATAATGACCATAACGTGTACGGAAAGCGGTTTTAGGTACATCTTCTTCGAGTACTCGAAGTTGATGATACCCAGAACGAAGATCGATCTTTGAAAAGCAGGTCGCGCCTTGCAATTGGTCGAAGAGGTCATCAATGCGAGGAAGAGGGTATCGGTTTTTGATAGTAAGCTTGTTGAGCTCACGATAGTCGATACACATACGAAATGATCCATCTTTCTTTTTGACAAACAAAACGGGAGCGCCCCAAGGAGAAGTACTAGGGCGTATAAAGCCTTTGTCAAGAAGCTCTTGAAGTTGACTCGAGAGCTCTTGCATCTCAGAGGGTGCTAAACGATAGGGGGACTTAGCGACAGGCGTAGCACCAGGCACTAAATCGATGCGAAAATCGACAGAACGAGCAGGAGGCGGACCAGGAAGATCGTCGGGGAATACATCCGGAAAATCGCGTACAACAGGAATGTCGCTTATGCTTGGGCCTTTTTCCTTCTTTTCCATGATGTGGGCGAGAAAGGCGAAGGTACCCTTGCGTAAGCATTTGTTTGCTTTGATACACGACATAAGCTTAAGGCCTTGAGAAGGCTTTTCACCATAGACGTGTAGAGAATCACCGTTTGGAAGAGGAAGGCGGATAAACTTTTCAGAACAAACAACTTCAGCACGAACTTGCCTAAGCCAGTCCATGCCTACTATGATGTCAAAGCTACCCATTTGCATAGGTATAAGGTTGATCGAAAACGTATGATCGTTGAGAATCAAGGAACAATTGGAGAGAACGGAATTGACAGTGACGGTTTTACCATTAGCGACTTCGACAACGAAAGATTTTGGCAACTTAGAGCGTTTACACTGGAGCAAGGACTCGAATTCTAACGACACAAAACTTTTATCGGCGCCAGTATCAAATAAGCATGAAGCATAGACATGGTTAACGAGAAACGTACCAGTAATGACGTCGTTTGCGTTTTGAGCCTGAGCTGTGGTGAGGAGGAAAGCTCGACCCCTAGCGGGTTCTTGAACCTGTTGTTGTTGCTGCTGGGGTTGTGGCTGTGGTAGATGCTGTCGAGGCTGTTGTGGTTGATATCGTTGAGGACACACATTGGCCATATGGTTGGTATCACCACACGTGAAACATGCTCGCACAGGAGCGACTTGGGTTGGAGCTAAGAGAGCTTGGTTTTGGTTGACATGAGTGGTGTAGCGGCAGAATGGGGCGGTATGCCCACCTCGGCCACACCTGTCGCACTTCCGACATTGAGTGTTTAGAGGGTGATGATATCGGCACTTGTCACACTTTGGGTGCGTTCCAGTATACACCTTGCGTGGAGTTTCATTGTTGGTAAAAGCAGGCACAGTTTGTAGAGGTTGTGGGTTTGGCGGAGTGACGACCGCACAGTTTTGGCTTGAAGCCTTCCGCTTCTTGCCTTGGTTCCTCTTAGACTGTTGGGAGGGTTTGGGCTCATCAGAAGAGTCAACAGTAGCTTGGTGTGCATTCTTTGTTGAAACCTTGTCATAGGTTCCATGAAGAACGCAGTTGTTGTTAAGTTCGGTGGCTATACGAAAAGCATCTTCAATGGTTTGGGGATTGGCAGAGGCAAGATGGTTTGTCAGGGAAGGTGCAACACAACGGACGAATTTGGCTATGGTTTTGGGTACGGTTTCAACTTGTCCAGGACAGAGAACACTGAGTTGTTTAAAGCGCGTAATCAGGCCATCCATGTCACTCCCCTTCTGAGTAAGGTTCCAAAATTCGTTCTCCAATTTTCGGAGTTCATGAGGAGGACAGAAGTGGTCTTTCATAAGCTGTTTGAGATCGTCCCAAGGCATAGCATGTGCAACCTCGTTTCCCCTTTTGTTGCGTTCAGTCGTCCACCACTCGAGTGCCTTTTCACGAAACACCCCAGTTGCATTCAAGGTTCTTAGTTCGTCAGGGCAACCACTTTGCAAGAAGGTAAGCTCGATGGCATCAAACCAGTTCATCATGGCGGTAGCGCCATTCTTGCCAGTAAATTCTAAGGGTTTACAAGCCATGAAGTGCTTAAATTGGAAGGTCGATTTGGGTTTGTCTGCCTTTGAGTCAACGGAGCCATGCGGTGAGTCGGTTTGAATCTTGCTAACGATGTCGGGTAGGACTTTAGCAAATTGTTTGGCCATGAATTTCATGCAATCTTTTTGAGACATGGCGGAGGAAGTCGAACCCTTCTTAGACTTGAGTCTCTTGGAGGAACTAGACGACATCTAAAAGATTGAAAGAGAAGGAAAGGATGAGACTTTGATCATTAATCGAAAACAAGGTTTGTGTATGTAAAAGCAAGTAAATGTTCGTGTACCAAGTAAAGTTCACATAGAGCATAAGTTTCCAACATACATTCAACAAGAGTAACACATAAGTTGCGTAAAGGGGTATAAATTTAGTTTGTTCACGAGGATTATTATTGTTTGTGATTGCGGTAACGTGCGAAATGATTTAAAACGACATTTCGAAACGAATGAACGTTCAAGTATAAAATCACATATAAATTGAGATACATAAAAGAGAGGCTCAATAAAACATAGGAATGTTTCGGGTAGAGAAACGTCGACAATTCCAAAGTGGGTCGAAAGTCCTTTCGATTTAGAGATATTGTGCTTTGGCCTATAAGTAAGATACTCTCGTCGAGAAGCGATTAACGGTATCTTACCCTTCCGGTTACTACACATCTCTAAATGATTGGAACATTCGGGACTTTGGTGAGAATAAAAATCAAGGAATGGGACTTAATCGACAAGATGCGGGTTTCACCCCTAACTTGACGATTTCGTACCCTAAATGTGGTTGGTACTTGTCGGCCAAAATAAAATTTTGACACTTTGACAAGGGTCCACTAGAGTTGAAATGGAAATTACCATTAAGTTGTGGATGTCACTCCTAGCTTAATGGTGAAATTTCGTGCAAAAATAGATTAAAGGTAGAGTGAGAGTCGTTTACCAAATTGTGGGTTTCACGCCTATTTTGGTAAAGTTGTCTCGTTGATGTTACAAGAGTATAAAATAGCATAAGTGTATTCGTGTTAGCCTTAGGAAAGGCGCATAAGTTTAATAACAAGAATTGTAGCTAGGAAGCATGCATGGTAGAGTACAAAAGTTTTAAACAACAAATAAGAGACAAAGTTCCTAAAACTATAGACTAGGGCAAAAGCATGGCAATTTTCCTAATTCCCTATAGTTATGGCTCTGATACCAATCTGTCACACCCCAACCAATGGCGGAAACATCGGGATGAGACGAAGTGTGAAGATTGCTAGAGACATCATAACGCTATTTGTGACAATATTTAGAAAATCCAAATTTCATTTCATTTCATAACTTCAAATAGTCAACATTACAAGAGATTCAAATACAACAAGTTTAACGAAACAACATGATAACATAACAAAATTTGATACAACATATTAAACCCTAACGTCTATATGTGTATCTAGGCATCAACGCTATTTCTTTTCTTAGCATCGTCCTCATCAACCTGTAACATGTTTAAAATAATTCAATGCAAAAGCAAAGGCGAGTATACAAGTTTGGTACGTACATAGCATAAGATAAAAGTGTGAACAATTCCTCATAGCAAGCATGCGATTCAAGATAAACATTAAATATGGCATGTGTATAACATATCAAACCAAGAAAACGCAACTTGCTCATGACATAACCAAAGTTTCAGTAGAGGCGGGTCGTTAATCCTATAGCGCTACATATGTCAAGGTTTGGCTCGTACGAAGTTAATGATAAGTTCAACACATAAGAATCACCCAAATTTAAAGTATCAAGTCATCACATATACAAGCATGTTATAGGAATGTTCATGTGTTTAGACAAAAATTCATGTGTAAGTTTCAATAGGTAAACATGTTACACCCCAAAAGTAGTAAAAGTAAAAAGGGGAAAAGTACGAGTATACTCACGGTTTACAAGTGGTGACTTGAAATTCCGAGAGCAAGTTTGTAGATGAATTAGTTCGGAGCACCTTGTCCTTCTACACAAGGAAACGTAGGTGTGTGAGTTTGGCGTATAACGGAAGATTATAGATTCGGAGTTTTTAATATATAGAAAGTAACATAGGTGAAAATAATCATCTTGTACGCATAACTCTTGTTCTTGACACTATTGAAACTCAAAAGAGTTGGTATGATTTCATGGATTCTAAGATCCATTAGAGTCGTAACAAGGGCATGGTCATAGATGATGTAACGTCCACTTAACAAATAACTATTAAGTCATCATCAAGTCTTAGTTACTTAGATGTATACATATAGAATAACTTAGATATTATATAGTTTACAAGTCTTATGATTCAAGCATGAGGTAGGAGATTAATGTCTCCATTTAGGTACCTCTTTGTGTCATAGAATACATACATGAGGTAGGAAGAACAAGCTTCCATTTAGGCACCTCTATTGTTCACCACTACACTTGTTGTTATAAACAACAAGGAGGGTCATGAACATACAAGTATCAAGGTATTAACAACAACTAATCTATAGCAAAACATCAAGTAGTGAGTGGATTCTTATGAAGGATAGCCCAAGCTAATCCAACCATCACACATTCAACAAGTTTCACACTTGAACATTACTTGTGGGTAAAACCCTAATTAAAAACAGAAAGTTTATGAGGTTTTAACCTCTGATTTAGATGTCTCAACCTTGTTTTTAAGCTTAACCAACCATGGGATAAGTTGTAAGCATTAGGACATAGGTATGAGATGTCTTGGACACAAGTTGCATAGATTTAAACAAGTTTTTGATGAACATAAAAACAAACAGAAAGTTTATGGACTATTTCGGGGCATTTCTAGGTCTGATTTCTCCAAGGAGAAGTCTAGGAATCGAACCCCATGATTATACAAGCAAGTAGGAAAAAGAATCGAGTGAATCGGATAAGAATTGAGTGAGTTATGCTCATTTTCGTGAAGGGGTGTCAATCTACTCGAACCTTTGCTTTCAGCTACGGTTTGGAGGATGTTTTGAGAGTTTTTAGTGTTGCAAAAGTGGTAGGGAGGCTGGTTATAAGTGGTATTTATAGGGGGAAGGATTAGGGTTTCAATGGGTTGGGCTTTGGAAGTGTTTAGAAGGGGTTACACCTTGAAACTAGCCCACAAAACCCAACTATATGGGGCTGAATTTTGCTGAATTTGGGCTGCCATGTTTCTTTATTTTTTTATTTTTTTTAAAACATTATAATGAGTAATTTTATTAGTTAAGTTGTGTAATAATATGCAACAATGTTTCCCCTAACTTGTAACAAGGTGAAATATGAAATAAAACATGATTTAACTAGGTAAAAAGTGTAATGTACAAGTATGTAACATGTTTGTAAGTGACAAGTATATGTCACATATTTACAAGTTCAACATATGTTTGTAAGTATCACAAAGAAGTATCAAATGATCTCATGATTAATCGTATTATGGTGTATGTATAGTATGTAACAAGGAAATGCAAGTTTTCATTCATGATCAAAATCTCGAGTTTACAACGAGTACTAGAAGGAACGAGTACAATGATACAAAGCTTCCAAAATTAGCAACACGAGTAAGACAAGCTATAAATAGAAAGTACAAAACACAGGGCGTTACACGAAGTACCCGACGTTTATTATGTTGGTCGTTCAAAAAAAACCTACTTTATGTTATGTCCAAATGTTCTAAGTGATGAAGAACGTCCAAGCTTCAACTCTCCATGTTGAAAGACTTGTGCATGAGTTATGTGTGAAATATGGAAGCTTTGGCTCTCCCAATTTGTTCCATAAACCTCACTTGTTCACACTTTTCATACCCTAAATCCAAAAAAAAACTTCCACTAACAAGGCTATGACACGTCCCCGAATACTTTCTATGCTCGGGATGCACGCACCTAGCTTGCTCTCTTGGTTGTTTTAGGATTTAGAGCAATACCAAGTAGCTTCCAAGAATCAAAGCAAGATAACCCCGCCTTGCCTTCAACATTTTCCATGTTGGGTATGACACGCCAGGGTTGTTCTTACTTGGCTACTTGATAACTTAGTTAGTTTTATTCTTATTCATGACCAACCGGGTCATCCACTAAGTTGATGCTATTGTGCTTTGCTGAATCATACAATGAGGTCTAATAGATGGAAATCATCCTACCTCCCTGCTTGACTTACATGATTATACATGATGGACTAGATTATAACATATCCTATGTAATATATATATATATATACATATATATATTCAACCGAATTCTTGATACTAACCAGTTAGGGTTAGATGTCATGAACTTAGGTTATACTATCTTCGTTTCTAGACTCCCCATTTGTGATTCTAATGGGCAAGTTAGGGCTCATGAAAACCCATGGAAACTTAGTGCCCAAACGAGTATTTAGACAATATATATTTTCGTTACACCTATACTTTTTCGTATTAATTCTAAACCCAAACTTCCTACGAATTCCATATACTCATACACCTTCGTTTTCCCCAATGTAGGGTAACTTCGGTGTTCTCAACTCTCAAACGCTTCAACTCACGTACACAAGGTTACTACGCAAACCGAGAGTATACTCGATCTCATTTTCCGTTTTATGCACTTTGGGTGCAACATGTACACTTTATACAAATCACGAATCATGATTAAACTTGTTTACGAACATACTATATCCGTAAAAAACATGATACTTGTATTATTCTTGTTATCGCATGCTATGTTATACTTGTGTACTATATGCTCATTAACTTTGCAAGCCTACCTTAACAATTATAACGCTATAGGATTAACGCACCGCCCGTATTCTTGTGGTATTGTTAATTAATATATTTTACAACCTTGTCGTTTCGGTGACAACGGTATGCATGATTGCGATACACTTTGGTTGGACTTATAGTTAACACATGCTAGTATGATAACGAACAATGTATGCAAATTACCATGTTGGATACGAGACAACTTTTATTCACAATTATCCTAGGTATTCAAACTTGTATACTCGCCAACTTTTGTTGATCTTTATTTTAATACATGTTGCAAGAAACTAGTTGATGACGATGAAGAATATTACTTAGGGTGGATTAGAAACACACCTAGATTTTAAACTTATGTATTTGTTTCATGTTGTTACGTTATTTGCAACTTCTTGTACTTTCTTTTCCAAAACAGTGTATTTCCATTTTAGCATCAATGAAGTTTGCAATTATCTAAATATTATCACAACTCACAATTAGTCGTTATGAAGTCTCTTGCAATCTCGTTTTCGTCTCACTCCGACGTTTCCGCCATCGCTTGGGGTGTGACATTGGGAGGGTGAAATGTATGCATGTCTTAGCTCTATCATGGTGGTTGAGGCACCCTTAACCCTATCACACCATCACTTACAAAACCAATTATAGTCTGTCACATCATTTCATCCAATTCTGTCACACCATCACTAAATCACTTGCACTACTCATAACACTCGTCACTAAATCATTCCTAACCAATCATAAACAACTTACCAATCACAACAATGGCACCTCATTTTCCACAGAAAAAAAAACCAATTACAACAATCACAAAACACAACCATCAAACTCACCACTACTGTGATGGCCACAAAAAAAAAAAAAAATCCATCACTAGCATGATGAGAGTGGTTGCGATGGTCTTTGATACGCGCAAAATGCAACATATAAATTATATCAATTGTGGCATAAAACTAACCATTTTTTAGTACTAATGTTGAAAAAAGTGTGTTTTTGTCTTCCTTTTGTATTTTCAGGATTAAATGAGCTCAAATTAATAAAAGAAGCAAAAAGACAGCAAAATCTAACAGAAATACAAGAAAAGGGACAAAAGTGGATTGCCCGACCCCTCGACAGCATCCTCCCAAGCAAAACAAAGAAGGCAGAAGACTGAACACGCCCCGTGCTCAGCAAGCATGGGGCCGTGCCCAAGAAACAGCAGAAAAGACAAACTAATAGAAGCCTCTATTGCCCACCACGGGGCCGTGCCCAGCGGACACGGGGGCGTGGTCAGAGTACTGCAGGCGCATTTATTGTAATTGCGAATTACAATTAATGAAGAGAGAGAGTGTCAGACGGACACGGGGCCGTGCCAAGCGGGCACGGGACCGTGCCCAGGCTTCTGTTCAGCCTATAAATAGGAGTGCTTGGAGCCATTTCAACTCATCCCTTGGCACACCACCTCTCTCACACTTCACCCACCACCCACCACCACCATAACACCATCATCCACCACCATCATCCATTGTCCATCATAGAGTGTGTGAGTCGTCTCGGGATCCAAGATTGATCGTAAGAGTTCTTGACAATCAAAGGCCATGTTTGCCTAAGTCTCTTACATCACTTGGTGAAGACAAGTGTCTAGTGTAATAATTTTTATTTTTAATCTTTTGCACTTTTTATTTGGTTTTGTATTAATGACTTTAATAACTAGTTTCTTATGTTGAAGGTGATTCTTCCTTATCGTTTGTCCGTGGTGTCTTGACATTATTTTACTGTCTATATAAAATAAAAGATTTTCACCATTCATATCTCCACGGTCTATATGGAGGTATGTTGGCTACCTGGTCGGGGGTTAAGGGAATGGTTTGGTAAGAGTCTTGCCCTTGTTCAGCGTTTAGAGGTCCTGCAAGGGACCTGAGTCAAATTTAGTAGGATCTCCTTCAATACCCAAAGGTATTGGATGGCAGGGATCCAAACTCTTTGACCCCCTCATAAGTTAAATTACTATTAATACTATAACCCGACTATTTAGGACTGTATCCCTGCTGACTCAGACTACTTAGTCGAGGGTAACGTCACCTTCAAAAGAGGGGCCTACCATAATTTGCATTAATAACTTAATTAATTATCTTTCAATAATCCGACCCTTTAGGATTGTATCCTTGCTGACTCAAACTACTGGGTTGAGGGTAACGTCACCTTCAAAAGAGGGGCCTACTACAATAACTAAGATAATCTCTTAAACAAGTGCAAAAGTGCGAAAATAATCAAAGGTTACACTATACACGAGTCGGATCCAAGTGATTCATCTTGTCAATCTGTTTTTTTTATTTTTATTTTTCAGCATTTAGTTAGTTTTATTTTCTTAGTTTTAAAATCTTTTTCTAACATTTTGATTTGATTAGACGTTGAGGATAAACCAGTACTAAAAGCTCTTGTGTGCTTGGACGACCTCCGTATCTTACCAACACTATACTACGTCCACGATGGGTGCACTTGCCCATATGTGTATGTAGTGTTAGTAAATATCGTGTTTTACAAATTTAAAACTTGGCTAAAAAGTGTAAAAAGGGCTTAAAATATATACCTAAAACATATACACACTAGCACGCATCAGTCTTTCATTCCATTACACCGATCACAAAGCTCTATCACGGTACGCCTCGACCACCCTCAGAGGAGATATATATATATATATATATATAATGAGACCCCTGGCTACTAAGCCATCTTCAAACATAAAAGTCAAATAAAAGCATACATAAACACATGATTACTTAAAAAAAGTACACAATAGAAAAACATAGAGTACGAAAAATGTTCTTAGTTAGCTACCAAACTAGAAATTTATGGAAACATATAGTAGGACCAAATAATATTTTAACTAAAAGAACACTATTTTCTCTAAACTTTGTTTATTTTTTTAAAAACATCTCATATTTTCTATCTACGTCTTTATCTTACCCACAAACATTTATTTTTATTGTTTTTTCTTGGTTTTATATCTATACGTATAATAAAGTAAATCATATGAGGACACATGGCGCTCTATTAGGTGATCTCAACTATTTTTTCCCGCCTAAATAAAATAGATATAGATAATATTTGTTAATAAGATTTAAATAAAAAATATATTATTTTAATCCATAAATTTTATCTTTTACCCTAAACATATACATATAGATAATATTTATTAATAATATTCAAATAAAGAATATATCCTAAACAAATAGATTTAGATAATATTTGTTAATAAAACTCAAATAAAGAATATATATTATTTTAATCTATGAATTTTATCTTTTACTATTTTTTTCCATTTATATTTATCATGTCTTTACTTTATAATAGTGTGATTAATAAAATTGAATTATAATAAAATAAGAATACGTAACTCATGGCTTCTACTAATGTTTTAGATTTTTAATTTAAAAAGGTAAATGAACCTTTTTCTACTAAAAGCTCCAATTATTGAGGTCGCTGTAAATTCTTTCATCGCCGGAAAACTTCTCTTTGTCCGGAAAACTCAAGTTTTTGGCCGGAAAACTCAACATTTTCGTTCCAGACCTTTTTGTAACCTTAGATCGGACCTTTATGAACCTTTTCCGGCGATCGGAGACTAACAACATTAGGGTTCTGTTAGTCAGTGTCTATTGGAAGCCAATATGTTAATAGTTGGGACAGCCAGTTTTTAAATTGGAACTGCTAGCGGCCAACGACGAATAGTTGAGATTATTAAAATCTAATATTTCTTTCTTTAATTCAACTTTTCCCCAGTTTTGTTGGTGTGAATTTTGATGACTTTGTTTCTGTTTTATAATTTTAAGAGGTTTATCCTATGAAATTTAATGTTATTAGAGGTTTGTCCCATGAAATTCAATTTTATCTTTTACTATTTTTTCCATTTATATTTATCATGTCTTTATAGTGTGATTAATAAAATTGAATTATAATAAAATAAGAATACGTAACTCATGGCTTCTACTAATGTTTTAGATTTTTAATTTAAAAATGTAAATGAACCTTTTTCTACTAAAAGCTCCAATTATTGAGGTCGCTGTAAATTCTTTCATCGCCGGAAAACTTCTTTTTGTCCGGAAAACTCAACATTTTCGTCCCAAACCTTTTTGTAACCTTAGATCGGACCTTTATGAACCTTTTCCGGCGATCGGAGACTAACAACATTAGGGTTCTGTTAGTCAGTGTCCATTGGAAGCCAATATGTTAATAGTTGGGACAGCCGGTTTTTAAATTGGAACTGCTAGCGGCCAACGACGAATAGTTGAGATTATTAAAATCTAATATTTCTTTTTTTAATTCAACTTTTCCCCAATTTTGTTGGTGTGAATTTTGATGACTTTGTTTCTATTTTATAATTTTAAGAGGTTTATCCCATGAAATTTTATGTTATTAGAGGTTTGTCCCATGAAATTCAATGTTATTAATGATAATTTATGAATTTATCATGTATGTTCAATCAAAACTATCAAGAGTAGATTAAAAATAATAAGTATATACAAATAATAAAATATATCGTTTTTATTAATCAACCCGTGTAACACACGGGGCCATAACCTAGTACTCACAATATATAGATTTATGCATGGTTATAGAAATCCCTAGTCACTAGTCCGCCGGTGAGGTGGAGACTAGCGATTAATTGAGATTAATCGACAATTAATCAAAACTAGCCGACGATTAATCGACGCCTAGTCACAGAATAGTAACCAAATTTCAAAAGGGTTCTAATTAGGTCACTTGTATCTTTTTTGTCCCAATTAGATAACTTAAAATTCAAATCGAGTCATGTCCTTTTTTCATGTGTCAAGAGAAAAATGAATCATAAGATGCTGTGGTCGAATTATTCTAAGATATAAAGTTATATTTATTAAAAAAAACACTCTAACTACATCAAACATTTTAAAAACAAGTTAAAATTCATATCATCACTCAACGTTAGCATCAAATAAAATTAAAAAAAAACAAAAATACACATCATCACGGTTACCAATGAAATGAATGAAAAAACCGTTAATTTTAATGAAAAATGAATGTTGAATGACCTGATTGGAACTTGAGTGACCTAATTGAAACATTTTTAAAACTTGGTTAGTTCTACAAAGTTATCCCGATTGATAAATAGCAAACTTTTAAATATAGAGGGCCACTTTAGATTTCTTTAAAATTTTGAGACTTTGATGTAGTGAATTTTAGTTATTTTATCTATTTTTTCTCCTTTAGGGTGTGCAAAAAACCAAATGAATCGACTCATAACCAAATTAACTAATAAAACCAAACTGAAAAAACTGAACCAAATAAAAAACCGGTGGGTCGGTCAATGGTTTTTCGGAAAACCGAAAGTAACAGGTCGGTTATGGTTATCGTTGTTTCCATATTCACCATAACCGAATCGAACCGACATATAGTAAAATTGTTGTCAAATTTAGGACTTTTCACAATCTTTTAAGTATGTGATGCTTTTGTTTGAACGTTTTTAGTGGTTATGGGTTATTTCATATCATTTTGTTTGAATGTTTATATGAATTTATGGAATATATAATATTACTTTGTTTGAATAATCGATATTAATATTGTAGAATATATGTATTTTTAATACATTAATATATAGAAATATGTATCAACAATTTATTTCATGTTAAAAAATAGCTATTTTTAGCTAGGCCTAAATTAACGGTTAACCACCATTAATCGATCTATTATAACCTTCAAAACCGATTAACCAAAATCACCATAATCAATCAGTTATGATTACAGTTATTCATTAATCGACATCACAGTTATAATTATGGTCTTGAGTCAAAACCGACCGAAACCAACACACGCACACCCTTGTAACGGACAATGTAAAATGTTTCAATGGACACAAAGTTTTAAGTGTTTCTTTAAAAGAGCGAACTGTGCAGTCGAGCTGATGAGGTGCCTTAAACGCCTACGGGACCCTCAGAGCGAGCTCCTCTTACTTCGTTCTTGTATGAGTGTTGCTAAATTGTTGTTTGGTCTTCGAACGTGTCAACCTTCTTTGGTCAGGGGAGCTGTCTCTGTTTTTGATGAAGGCCTCCGGGGAGCATTAGAGGATATTGTTGTTTGTGGGGGTGCCTTTTTTGGTGATCTCCAGTGGAGGTTGGCTTCTCTCCCGACCCGGTTCGGAGGCTTAGGGATTTGTACGGCCGAGGATGCCTCTTCATATGCTTTCGTGGCTTCAAGGGCCCAATCTTGGGGTTTGCAAGACCACATACTCCGAGAATGTGGTGGGGATGTTTTAGACTCCGATTACAAGAGTGCGTTGGACCTTTTGCATAGTTCTCTTCCCGACCTTGATATTGGCGGTTTCTACATTAAAGACACCGCCCCTCCTAAATCCCAGAAAATTCTGGCGAATGCCTTATATGGAGAAATTGTCAAGAGGTTTGAAGAGAAGTTTGTTTTATCCCCTCGGCAAAGAGCTGTGTTTGAATGTCTACGTGCCCCACACGCTCAGGATTTTCTGTCTGTCACACCAATTGAAGGCTTGGGGCAACACATGTCGGCTGTGGAATACCGTGCTATCCTTAGATACCGACTGATGATTCCTTTGTTCCCAGTTGACGAGCCATGTCCGGTATGCCGCAAAGCGTGTTTGGATTCTTTCGGCGAGCACGCGATCCACTGTAAAGAGCTACCAGGGTTTAAATATCGGCATGATTGGGTGAGAGATGTGTTATGTGATGTTCTTAAGCGGGCCGGGATCTCTGCCAAAAAGGAGGCTTCAGTAAATTTCCTTACTGACCCTTTAGAGGGGAGGTCCACTTTACGCCCGGCGGACATCCTTGTGTTTGGATGGGAAGGGGGGAAACACGCTTGTGTAGATCTAACTGGAGTCTCCCCCCTTGTCGGACTCAAGGACAAGGGCTTTGTCGTAGGGCAAGCGGTGCTCAAGGCAGAGGCGAGCAAAGTGGCAAAACATGACAAAGCTTGCCGGGAGAATCAACATGTGTTTGTCCCGTTTGCGTTTGATACCTTTGGTGGTCTCGCTCCTGACGCTGTACGACTCTTGAATCGGGTTCAAAAAGTCGTTAATAGTAATTCTTCGTCGCTAAAGGTTTCAAACTTTGTATTTAGTAGAATTGGTTTTTCTATTCAAAAGGGGGTGGCGGCGCAACTTGTTGCCCGACTACCTGCCATTGCTTTGTAATTGCCCTTTTTCATGTCGAATGGTATAAATTTAAACATAAAACCAAGGTCTATAAACATAAACACCTCAAACTAAAAGGTTCAAACCACTATATCACCCTACGTATTTAACCTGACCTATCACTTTTATCTATCACACGACATATTAAAATCTTATCTCTCATTTTCTCTCTCTAACTTTCTCTCTCATCTTCAACGTACCAACACTTCGATCTAAAGCTCGTTAATGGCGTAAATCCTCTCAGATCTGAACCTATTTCACACACTACACACACTCACAACCTCACACCACCATCCACCGCCTCACCGGCCACTTTTCCGGCAACCTTTTCCGGCGATGACGTACTCGTTTCCAGAAGAAGTGCTAGAACACGTGTTCTCGTTTCTGACGTCACAAAACGACCGTAACGCGGCGTCGTTAGTGTGCAGGACGTGGTATGAGATGGAGCGGTGGTGCCGGAAGCGGATTTTTGTCGGAAATTGTTACGCTGTAAACCCTAGGGTTTTGATTCGGAGGTTTCCGGAGGTGAAAGCGGTGGAGTTGAAGGGGAAACCGCATTTTGCGGACTTTAATTTGGTGCCGGAAGGTTGGGGAGGGTTTGTGTATCCGTGGATTGTTGAGTTTGCTAGGGTTTATCCGTGGTTGGAGGAGATTAGGTTGAAGAGGATGGTGGTTACTGATGAGTGTTTGGAGATTGTTTCTAAGGCGTTTAGAAACTTCAAGGTGTTGATTTTGTCGTCGTGTGAGGGGTTTAGTACTGATGGACTTGCTGCTGTTGCTGCTAATTGCAGGTCGAATATCTCATTTAATTCGTTCGGTTTTTTGATGAATTGTTATGTTTTTGTGTTAGGTTTAGCTGTTATTGTTAGCTATGTGTGAAATTGTTTAGTTAGGGTTTGAAGTTTGAATATGCTAATTGCTGGTTGAATATCTCGTTTAATTCGTTCGGTTTTTGAATTATTATGTTTTTGTGTTAGGTTTACTTGTTATTGAATAGTTAGTGTGAAATTGGTTAGTTAGACCTTATAGTTTGAATATTGTTTCACATATATAGACCTCCATTTGCTTAGAGAAAAATGTTAGTTGCTTATATTAAGGTTTTGTTAGATTAGAGGTACATATTAATAAGGTTTTGTTATATTAGAGGCACATATTAAGTATGTGCCTCTAGTCTAACAAAACCTTAATATAAACAACTTAATATGTGCCTCTAATCTAACAAGACCTTAATATAAGCAACTATCAGTTTCCTCTAAGCAAATGGAGGTCTATATATGTCACACATGATTCAAACTTCAAGGTCTAACTAAACAATTGGTCGGATTGGTGTAAATTCGTTCTTATGTAAGTTGTTTTGGTTTTGTTCGTCCCGGTCTTTGGGTTCAGTTGTGTTCTAATGAAGTATTCGTTTCAGAAAAAAATAAAAAAACTAAACAATTCCATACTTGGCTAAAGATGACAAATAAAGCTAACAGTAAAACTTAATATTTCAAAAATTGAAGATTTGAAGGAATTAAAGGAGATATTTGACCTGCAATTAGCAGATTCAAACTTCAAGGTCTAACTAAGCAATTTCACATTTAGCTGTAGATAACAAATAAATTGTGTCTGCTTATAGTATTGAATTTATTTACTTTTAGGTTCTTTAAGTTATGTTTGTTCTATGAATTGTTATCTTTTGCTTGCACAATGTAAGTTGCTCGCATTCTGCTCAGCTTTTATGCCATGGAAATTATAATATAGAAGGTGTATGCTATACGCTCTACTTGCTTTATTTCATTGAACTGAGTATACCATTGTTTTTCTCTTGTCGTATGTATGTGCGTATACTATTGAATTTATTTACTTTCTTTAGCAAAATATAAATCAATTTCCTTTCTAATTAGTTTATATACTTTCTTCTGCAAGCGACTTATAAAGTCTTTCTTTTATTAATATATGTTTCTTTAATCTTGTTTTCAATACAGAAACTTAAGAGTACTGGATTTACGGGAATGTGAAGTTGAAGAACTAAGTGGGCATTGGCTGAGTCACTTTCCTGATTCTTTTACCTCACTGGAATCTCTAAACATAGCGTGTTTGAGTTTGGAAGTTAGTTTCTCAGCACTTGAACGGTTGGTTTCCAGGTCACCCAATCTGAAAACCCTTCGACTAAATCGCACTGTACCCCTTGAGAAAATATCCAAGCTCCTACAGCGAGCCCCACAGCTCGCTGATTTCGGTACCGGTGCCTACTCAGCTGAAATCCGGCCTGATGTTTATTCAAGTTTACAAGAGGCTTTTTCAGGCTGCAAGAAACTTAAAAGCTTATCAGGGTTTTGGGATGTGGTTCCAGCTTATCTACCAGCTGTTTTTTCCGTGTGTTCTCAGCTTACTTACTTAAACTTGAGCTATGCAACTACACAAAGTCCAGATCTTATCAAAGTTATTAGTCAATGTCATAATTTGCAGCGTCTAGTGGTAAGTTCTAATGCATACGAACCTATTTAAGTTTCTACTTTAACCAACTGCATATGTTATTCTTTTTTATCACTGGCTTCTAATTGTTATTGCTACATTAACACCATGTCTGTGCATTCTGGTAAATGTATTCTTCACTAATATGTACTTAGACATGTCTGATTATTTGAACTAGGTTATGATGGATGGAATAGCTTGAAATTATTCTGTTTAATTCTGTATGAAAATTCAGATAGTAGTGGCTTAACTAGTTAAAATAGTTTTGTCGTATCATCATGCATATGCATACGTGGCAGTTGGCACAGCAATGCAAATTGTTAATACAGTTAATACAGTTCATTCCATCTTCCTACTGTCTTGAAGCTTAATTTTATATTTAGATTTTAGAGTAAACTGCCATTTTCGTCCCTGAGGTTTGGCCAGTTTTGGGACTTTCGTCCAAAGGTTTGTTTTTCCGCATCTGGGTCCAAAAGGTTTGAAATCTTGCCATTTTCATCCCGATCGTTAACTTCGTCCAATTTTCTCCGTTAAGTCAGGGGTATTTCCAACCTTTTTGTTAACTTAAAGGGCAGTTCGGTCTTTTTCACTTTATGTAAAAAGACCAATTACCCTTGAAAAAGATTGAATTGCCCTTTAAGTTAAAAAAAGACGTAAATACCCCTGACTTAACAGAGAAAAATGGATGGAGTTAACGAGCCGACTGAAATGGCAAGATTTCAAACCTTTTAGACCCAGATGCCGAAATACAAACCTTTGGACGAAAATGGCATTTTACTCTTATATTTATATCAATCCTTTTATTTCTTTTGAAATTAACATAAAGTGCAATTACAGGTATTAGATTACATCGAGGACATGGGCCTAGACACCGTTGCTGTAACTTGTAAAGACCTAAGAGAACTGGTGGTTTTCCCATCCGACCCGTTTGTAGCGGATGCAAACGTACTCCTAACAGAAGAAGGTCTCGTTTCGGTTTCACAAGGTTGCTCAAAACTCCAATCCGTCCTATATTTCTGTCGCCAGATGTCAAATTCCGCACTAATTTCAATCTCTAAAAACCGCCCTAACCTAACATGTTTCCGTTTATGCATTCTTGAACCCCGCGCCCCTGATTACCTAACATTCGAACCCCTGGATGTTGGTTTCGGTTCCATAGTTGAAAACTGCAAAGAGCTTACACGCCTTTCAATGTCGGGCCTTCTTACAGACCGTGTATTTGAATACATCGGGAAACACGCTAAAAAACTAGACATGCTTTCGGTAGCTTTCGCAGGGGACAGTGATTTAGGTTTGCATCATGTCTTGTCGGGCTGTGAAAGTTTAAGGAAGCTGGAGATTCGTGATTGTCCGTTCGGTGATAAAGCTTTACTAGCAAACGCTTCGAAGTTGTTGACAATGCGATCCCTTTGGATGTCTTCGTGTTTTGTTAGTTTTGGAGCGTGTAAACTACTCGGTCAGAAAATGCCTGGTTTAAACGTTGAAGTTATCGACGAACGTGAAAATCTGAATTTGCTTCCCGAAAACGCCCCTGTTGAAAAAGTTTATATTTACCGAACGGTTTCTGGTCAAAGGCTTGACATGCCGGATTTCGTACGGATAATGGGTAAAGACAAAAACGGCGTGTACAATCTTTCGTGAGGTATGTATCCGTGCCACATATTACTTGTTATATAATCCTTGTGGTTTGTTTCTGATTAACATGTCATCTTTGGTCTTTTTATAGATTTTGTTTTTAAAAAAAATTAGTAATTTCTTTAATTGGGCTTTTGGTTCTTAGGTTATGTGATAAAGGGTTGTGATTTGCTGCTACATTTGGATATTTGATCCTCTGATGCTGCTGCATCTGGTGTATGAGTTTGTAGAATGTATTTGTTGTATTGAGTTTCTTTTAATAAAAGATTCTTGTAACACCATAATGTTTGTCACCAAACTTGTATGTTTTACCCCTTGCATCTTCAAATAACATCAATATTCATATTCTTTTCATGTTCACACATATATATATATATATATATATATATATATATATTTGAGTTAAATGCCATTTTAGTCTTTTGATTTGGGTCATTTTGTCAGTTTAGTCTAAAAGTTTGATTTTCACCTGTGGGTTCAAAAAGGTTTCACCGTTGCCATTTTAGTCCATTGGATTAACTTCTTCCATTTTTCTGTTAACGAGAAGGGCAATTCGGTCATTTTATGACTATGTGTCGCATAATGCCTCCAAATGGGCTTTATGACTACGGATGACCTAAATGGATAAGGTTTATGAACCACAAAAAATGGTTTTTTTTTGGGTACTAAATGATGATATCCACTCTTTTATACATCCATGATGATGATGATGCCTCATGATGCACATGGGTTTCAAATTTCATATCATATCCTTGAGGCCATTCTGCAAATCTCTGGTTCAGATCTTTACCATCAAGTAGATGCTCATTTAAAGTCAATTCTCTGAATGACTTAACTTCTCTTTTTTAACTTTATTATAAACTTTCAGAATCTTTTTTTTCTCTTTTTAATCATTGCTGGTTTTAGGATTCTATGATGTCTCTCAATAATAACAGTAATTTCTACAAATAAATAAATAATAATGCTATAATGGCAACAACAACATAGTAATAATAATAATAAATAATATACAATTTTTCCCTAACTTTTAAGAAATTTAAAGATAATGCCTAAACTGTTTAGATCCTGGTTTTCTTCATCTTGGGTCTCCACAAATTTGGTATCAGGTTCTTTTAAAGATCGAAAATTGTGAGAAATGGAATATAAGCCGCAGATAGATGTTGAAGCGAAAACAGAAGCAATCGAACGAAAACAAAAACAAATCAATCTAAATGGAATTACATGAGTGGTGGAAGTGTTGACGTAAAGAATCACACAACACAAAAGGTAATTGAGCTAATACAATTAGATATCGAACAAATTAAGAGGCGATCGAATAGATATAATGCGGTAGTCAAAGCTTGTTTTGAGATGTTACATGTGGAAGCAATCAATTAGTAGAATCAGTAACGACGAAAGCACATATGCGTTTGAGAGATAGCAATCAGAGTCGTATGCGTTTGAGAGATAGCAATCAGAGTCGAGCTGTAATAAGGAATTTGTCAATTAGGTGTTTTTAAATGTACAAAGAAGTATTTATACGTGTAAAAGGGCCGGGCCATTTTTTTTGGGGCCAAAAGCGGATTTTAAGGTCGTGGCAAGCGGAAATAGGATGACACAAAGACAAACAATGGAATTTGAGTGAGTTTTAGTTGAAGGTATAGGGCAAATGTGGGTGTATAAAAGTTTAAGCGTTTAGTGGGTAAGATGTTGTGTAAGTAGGAGGCGGTGTGTAGAGCTTCTACCCAAAAAACAGGGGGTAGGTGTGCGTGAATGAGGAGGGCACGTATGATGTCATTTAGACGACGGATCATACGTTCGGCCCGTCCATTTTGTGAGGATGTTTGAGGGCACGAGAACCGAAATAGCTAGCCATGATGATTGGCAAAGCTTTTGAAAGCATGATTATCAAATTCGCCTCCAAGATCGCATTGAAAAGTTTTGATTTTTCTTTGAAATTGTGTTTCAATGAGTGTATGAAATTTAGTAAAGGTGGGAAAGGCCTCGGATTTAAATTTAAGTGGGTATACCCAAATAAAGTGAGAAAAATTATCAACAAGCACCATATAATATTTGTAACCTGTTTTGCTTGTGACGGGTGATGTCCAAAGGTCACAATGCACAATATCAAATGGGGCAAACGTAAAAGAATTTGATGCGGAAAAAGATAAACGTTTACTATTCGAAAGTTGACAAGAGTTGCAAACATGAGACAAAGTGACTTTATTACATGAAAAATGAAAATTACGACGTAATAAATCTAAAATTTGATTCCCGGAGTGACCGAAACGCTCGTGCCAAGGGAGGGATGGTGTGGTGATGAAGCAGGCTTGTGGAGGTAATTCAGGCGGAGTGAAAGGATAGAGGTCCCCGATACTGTTGTGTCTTGAAAGAGTCCGTTTAGTGAAAAGATCCTTCAAAGAAAAACCAAACGGGTCAAATTCGATAGACACATTATTATCACGAGTAAAACGTCGTACAGAAATAAGGTTTTTAATTATGTGTGGGCTGTATAGAATATTTGGCAAAATATAGGTTCGGTTGGGTAGGGTGTGGAAGCCAGTGCCCGTGCTACTAATTGGTATACAAGTGCCATTACCAACCATAATTGAACTGCGTACAGGACAAGATGTGGGAATTACAATTTTACCTGGGTCGCGTGCCGAATGCGATCCTGCCCCAGTATCCATGATATCATTATTCCATGATGCATTCGGGTTCATCTGCAAATTTGCAAATTGTTAAAAGCTGCCCTTAAATCAGAGGGGGACAATGCATTATACCCATATTGGTTTGGCCCGAACTGGGGAGACGAGTAATGGCCCGAACCAGCAAAGTGGGCCTGGGACTGCTGAGGAGGGTTGGGCCGCCAATTGTTTTGTGTTGGGTAAGGGCATGGAGGTGTGGTCCACCAGGCCCAATTTGGGTATGGAGAATTATAAGCTGAAGGGTTGCCAGCAGTCCAAAAAGAGCGGCCGTATCCTGATGAACCACCTCTGTTTCCGTAACGACCGCTGCCCCTAGAGTTGTTTCTGCCGCGTCCGCGTCCCCGGTTCTGATTGCTGCTGTTCGGATTACTGTTGTTCGGTTCAGGTGTGTGGTCAGGGACAGTAGTAGTGAGAGCCGGCTGTGAAGATGATGTATTGCTGATCGGCGCTACCAAGACTGAAGTGGTAGCTCCTTTTTGTGCTTCAATACGAATAGCATCATCTTTGAGAAGAGAGATGGCAAGGTCCCAATCAGCATCAGCATCTTTGTTGTTGATAAATGAAGCAGTAGTGTTGTACTCGGGAGGGAGACCACGGACGAGCTGTAAGACCAGCCGAGAGTCAGACACAGGTTCGTTGACATCGGCTAGTTGGGAGGCAAGGCTTTGAAGTTGTTGACAATAGTCATCTAAAGAAGCACAGGCACCAAGGGTCATGTTGCAGAATTGAGTTTCGAGAGCAGCAGCCCGTGCCTTCTTATTACTGAGGTATATCTTTTCCAGCTTGGCCCAAGTATCATGTGCCGAGGCATTATTATCAATGATGCGTTTGAGGATGTCATCCGATACAGTGCTGAAGATCCACTGCATTACAAGGGCATCAAGTTCCTTCCATAGATCATAATCCGGAGCTGTTTTTGCAGGGGCTGGGCTGCCATCAATGTGGTCTGCAACTTTGTAGGCGGTGACGTGAAGGTTAAACAGCTTAACCCAGTTAGAATAGGTTACATTCGTGCCATCTAAGGTGTGGATTTTAGCGTTAATATTAGTAACCGAATAGGCGGGGTGCAGAGTGTTTGGTTTGGTGGCAGCAGAGGCTTCAGGTTTGTCGTTCATGGCTGTGAAAAGTAATCGCCTGTGGAAGTGTGAATGAGCAGGGCCTTGTTAATAGGGAACAAGACCTTGTTGATACGGAAGCAGGGCCTTGTTGATAGAGGAGCAGGGTCTTGTTGAGATCGAAAACGTCAGCAATTTTAGGGTTTAGGTAATCCAAGAGTGTAATGCTCTGATACCATAAAAGTTTATGAAAACTGAATGAATATTATTGATTTACAAACCCCCTTATATAGGGATGATACAATCGTATAATAAGGAAACGAGATATATAAAATATATACAATTCAATATATTCCTAAAATAGTGGCTAATATTCTTTCTGGAATATTCATCGGCTAAGAAAACCTTCCTTCCAAGTATATTTATTCTTTGATCTACTTGTCAAAACCGAAAATTAAACAAAGTTAACCCTTACTTAAATCACAAATTTGAATCCAATCTGTGAAAAGAGCAAAAAAGAAAAACACAAGTATAAATTGTAGAAATCCGCTAACTTGTCAATTTGACACGATTAACACGTGTAAAAAACTATAAGAAATCAGGAAAATGGATACACAAGAAATTCAAATAGAAAGTTTGTTTGGGCTTTACTACACATCGGGCTTAACTAGTCATATCATTTGGTAAGATAACTGGCCCAATACTTGATAAACATCTCGTCACAACCTAAAAAATAATTAAAGCCTCTGATAATAAATTTACATCTAATCTGTTATATTGCTGAAACAAACTTTTTGTGATTTGTGATTAAGCTAATTACACCACCGACTAAATAATGAAACATATGGGATATTGAAATTGTATAATGTCAAAGCAAGATTTATTTATCCTTTTTTTTTTCCGAAATTTTACCAATAATCAATGTATTAATGCGACTACAAAAATTATTAAAACAAAATAACTTGGAGAGGTAAATATTCTAATACACTAACAATTTTCACTACTTTTACAGTAAAGCTATTTAGGATGTACAATTGTACATAATAATTAATATGTAAGAAAGCTATCGAAAGGAACATCAATCAAGTTGAATAACATGTAAAAATGTAATAGTGATAAAAAGATAACATATCAAATGGACTCTTTAAAAAGTAAACCTAAAAAAATAAAAGGAAATTAGATGTTAATAATCCTACTTAAATGTTGTCCCACCTTAGTATATTATCACTGACAGTCCCATTTTTTAAGTGTTTTTTTTCTCATTACACCCCGGTAAAAGAAACTTAACGGAGTTAAGTTTTTTTCGAATTTCAAACTAATATTTTAGATCTTTTGATCAGAACGATGATACGAGTCGATTGATGTAAAACTTATCTCGATCAAAGCTCCAAACGACTTGATTTTTGTTAATTGGAAGTTTAAACACACGAATTGAAGCACCGTTTTTGTCGTTTTGAGCACCGTTTCAAGGTAAATTTTACATCAATCGACTTGTATCCTCGTTCTGATCAAAAGTACTAAAACATTAGTTTGTAATTCAGAAAAAACTTAACTCCGTTAAGTTTTTTAACGTAGGTGCAGTGAGAGAAAAATACTTAAAAGGTGGGACTACCAGTGAATTCAAAGGTGGACTACCAGTACCGACGGATTGGACCAGGAACCGGGGGTCTGGCCGGTCCGCTCCACCCTATTGGACCGGATTTGAGTCGAATCGGTCAGTTGGACCGGGGACCAGCGGTTGGTCCGGAAAATCGGGTGGTTGAACCGAATTTTTTAGAGATTGGACCGGATTTGGTTTAGAATCTTATAATTTTACCCTACTTATGTTTGTAATATTTATGACATAACTCGGTTAGTACATCCAAGCCAACCGATTCGATCGTCCCGACCAGTGGGCCGGTAAGGAGACCGGTTCGACGTATGGACCGGTCCTGAAAACATTGTAGCAGATGTGAAGTGTTGGGGAGCTCGTATAAACATTTTTTTTTTCAATTTTAAGCATTCAAATATTTTTTTAGTTCCTAACTTCTAATTTTTCAAACCTTCGTCCCTAATCAAATAAATTAAAAATAATTGATCAAATGACAAATCAATAATTTAGTTGCAGAATACCATACCTAACGCCTAACTAATGGTCACTGGTTGTAATTCTGGTCGAGTTTGGGCTGATCGGTTTACAGCAATGGGATGGCGGCTCACGAGTCACATCTGGCGATCGGTCTTCTGCTGCTCTATTTTCTGCTTCTTTCAATATTTTTATAAGGTTTAAAATCATGACAAAGCTTAACATTTGGACATTGGACCTAAGAATTAAGCCCATAAAAGGTTAACATTTAGACATAAGCATTAAGTCCATAAAAGGTTAACATTTAGAGATTGGTTGTTGGGCCTACGAGTTTACATTTGAAAATTGAGCTTAGTTATATTAATTATATTAGTAATTTATTTTAGTTGAAAACTATTATTTGTATTAAATTAATATTTGAAAATTTATAAATTTCTAATTTGGTTTTCTTTGGGATCGGTTTTGAAAGTTCAAGGGGGTGATTTCAAAATTTTATGGGGCACTCCGGATTTTAACTTGTGTATAACACTATGCCTCCAACCCCCCTTTATTATTATTGTTAAAAATATAGAAAAATGGGATGGAGATGAGGAATGAGTATAACATATATTAAATGGTGGATGTTGAAAAGTGTGTTTGGGCTTTTCATTAAAATGGTTCTGGTCTCTAATGTGGTTTGGGTCTGTTTATTATTGGGCTTTTATTGTTATAACCGTTTCACTTGGTTGTTTGTGTATTGTTAAAGTTCAGGGGTGTTATGTAATAATTGAGGGGCTGCGATCATCTATGAGGAAACATTTGGACTGAAGTGTAATTTTGTTTAGATCCTGATATAAAAAGCTGGGTTCCGGAAGCACCTATCTCATCTCTCTCATTTGTACATTTTCACTTTCTCTGTAATAGTGTTAGGGTTTGTGGCGATTGGCTGCATCTTTGTTGTGTCTTCATATCTCTCATCTGTTAGAGAGATTTTGGTTGATTGATGGTATAGATGATCATCAGTTAATGATCATCAAGACTGGTTGTATCGTTTCCTTTGTTTAGATCTTACTTTTGTAAGATTTTTGGGTATTTGGGGGGCAAAGGTTTCTGGTTTGGGTTAATAAGAGTTTTGTCATCTGTTTTGTCGCTATATTTATGTTCATTCTTATTATTTGTTGTTGATTCATCATCATACCATCGTTTTCAACAGTGGATTTGAGGGATGAGAAGAGACACTGTGTTATTGTTTTAAGGTGACATTAAAATCACAGGAAAGACTATAATGCATAGCACACTATTTTATTTAATAATGTAATTATTTAATTAAAATATTACTTAATAATGTAATTATTTAATTAAAATATATTAAGAAAATAAGAGTATAATTATAAATTGCATCCTCATGTTATAAATTTTGCACTGAAGATTTAAAGAAGTCTTAATGTTTTTCAACGTGTAAGAAATTTAGTCTAACTTGAACCCCATCAAGCCTAAAATATTTAAAATTAACAAAATATGCTTGCTTAGATTTTAAGTACCGTCACGTGTCACATAATTTTGAGTTTTAGAGCACACAACGATTGCTTGGTAGTTTGCGTAGGTCCCTTTCGAATCTTGATCTTGGTGGGTTTGCTAATAAGGTATAACAACTCTCCTAGAATATTTCCGACATCCCTATAATATTTAGAACATCCCTACACATCTTAAAATACACGCCGTATACGTAAAATAGCCCTAAATACCCTTATATAATTAAAAATAAAATAAAACAAAATCTAAACATCGCTTAGTGGTCTCTTACGCGGGGCGTGACAGCTGGTCACCAAGGCGCAGCCTGGTGCTGCCACATGTCTCGCCATCCCTCGAACCTACCCCATGACCAGGCCAAGCTAGGCCCTACTGTGCCTACGTAGCGGGGCACGAAGGCCCCCTTGTATATCCTTCGCGGGCCGCGAGGGAGCCGAGATCAGCTCCTATAAATTGGGAGCATCGGCCTTCATTCTCCGATCGCTCACAAACGAATTCTCTCTCAAATTTCTGTAGTGTAGACACTATAATCGGGAATTATACACCTAAAATATTGAAGCTTTGTCTCGATGTAAGTATCATAACCCTCGGTTACGTATTAGATACGCTGCCTGATTGATCTAGCGCTCCGTAACGGCTGTTAAGGCTCTACCCGACGTAGTCGTTGGAGTTCTGTATCGGGGAGGGTATAGCTAATGTAAATATTCGGTTATTATACTAACGCGTATGCATTATGTAATTAATAGATAATAACCAGGAAATCACAAAGAAAAACCCTAAAGTTACAATGTGAGTAATCCTCCTTTTTGCAAATTGTTTTTACAAAACCTCAATGTTTTAATTTATATTTAACAGTGATTGAGTATTTGTATTCTACAATTATCGTCGGTATGTTGGGGTTTTGTGTACAAACATTGTTACTACACTGTGAGTAGTAACATAACCACAAGTCGGGTTGACAATATTGTTGGTGGTAATTAAAATAGATGGAAACAAATGTAATTGCGAGATCGCCCTCAATACTGTAAAACTGATTTACTTGTCTTGATTAAATTTGGATTTACTCACCAGTATTTCCCACTCACAAAAATGTTTTTAAACGCGTTTCAGGTAACAAAATGTGAAAGCCAATTAGAAGCCAGCTGGACAACACAGAAGGCTTGGAAAAGTGGCTATAAAAAGTTACCTAAATAAAGAAGATGTTGTATTTCAATAAAATAGGGTTTATCCCTATAAACATGGTTTGTAAAGGAAACTTGGGTATTGTCCCAATATGTTTATTATTATAAAATGTGGTATTTTACTCTGATAAAATATTTCCTAACTACGGTCTTGATGAAATTTCCGCTGCCAAATTGATAAATACCGATACCACCATCTCTGAGTAGGCCGCGACTGCCCGCCTCCCGAGGCAGGGGTCGGGGGTTGCGACAGAAGGTGGTATCAAAGCTACAACCACTGATTTCAACCACAGAAGTGTTCTGCTGACACCAAAATTTTATCTGTTATGTTAGGAAATTATCTACGGAACTACGTGCATATTTTATTGTTTTGTGTTATTTGACAATTTGTTAGTTTAGAGTGACCAAGGACCTTCAGACGCTTACCGTCAGTTGTCCAGCTCACTTAGGGACGAAGGAACCTCTTCACAGCCTACCCCCTCGGGGTATTCGGCTGACACCTAAGAAGGGATTTTTGTGTTCAAAGCACAATCTGAAGAGTCATTCCCTCCCAAGAAGAGATGATGGTTCAGCAGAGGAGCTCATGAATGTAGAAAAAGAATGAGAAAACTCCAGCAGCAGCGAGCTTTAGCAGCCGCGAATAGAGAAATGAATGCTCAAACACAGGATATGATCAATAGCAGATTAGCAAATTTTCATATCTTAGCAACTACAGCTGCAGACCCGAATCTAGAACAACTCATAGCACCCTAGTCGTTACCACTATTTCCCACACAACCTATGGAGATTGAGCCAACCCAAATTCCAGTACTTGATTTTGACCCAGCTGAAATACCTAGAGTACCAGCACCCCATCCCCCAGACTATGACCCATGGTTTGACGACCACGGGGATTACCAACAACTTTACCAAATAGAGGAACCTATGAACCCAGTAGCACCCTATCCAAACCTTGACCCCTTGGACCCATATTTTGATAATGACCAATATATCAGGGAAATCATAGAGAACCCTTACCCACACAAAGAACCGATGCCCCAGTTTCCTAACCCAATACCCGCTCCAGCCCCACCCATGAGTACTGAGAATGTGCAAGAACTCCAAACCTTTGGTGAGGAGATATTAGAAGGAAGTGAGAGAATGAGACAAATAGGTGAAAGGCTCGTCTGGAAGTATGATGAGCGTAACATGCAATTCTGGATGAACCCATACCAGTAATAGTAATATATATATATATATATATATATATAGACAACAGCTACGAATGCATACTAGTATTGTAATTTTAGATTTCAGTTACGGTTTGTACTAGACGCATATATATAAAATAGAGTAAAGGTCGCAATGTTCGACGATTTTGATCAATATGCTTGTTGTGTGATTGTTTGCATTAAATATTGTTTTGTAATATTAAAACATGGTAAATGTTTAAAATTCAGATGGACAACGAAGTGAATCAAGAAAACCAGAATAATGATAATAACAGAAACTAAGTAGTTAACAGTGCCATCCAACACATAGTGACACAAGGGATTATAGACGTAATGCCATATATTATCAAAACGGTTAAGGAAGCGGATAATAAAAGTAATACTGGAAGTAAACGAACACCTTCCGAACCCGAACACAGCGTAAACAATGGATCCTTACTTCAATTGCCAATTCCAAAGAAGAAAAACCATGTATTATGGTTGTTCTTACAAAGAATTCTGGTCCTGCAAACCAATAGAATTGTCGGGCAATGAAGGAGCCATTGCAGCTCTACGCTGGATAGAAAAGACTGAGACAATTTTAAAAATATGCAAGTGTGCGAAAGAAGATAAGATAATGTTTGCTTCCAATCTGTGTAAGAACTCAGCTTTAGAATGGTGGAACACCATCCTCCAGTCTAGGGGAAGTGACAGGGTTTATAATATGGAATGGAATTAATTTAAGAGCATGGTGGAAAGGAAATTTTGTCATCCTAATGAAAAAGAACAGATAGCAAATAAGTTCTTAAACCTTAGAATGACTGGAGTAGACAGCAAGGGTTACACTACTATATTCTTTGAATATGCTAGAATAATGCCAACCCTAGTATCACCAGAACCAGTATTAATCTCCCGTTACATCTGGGGATTAATCAGTAAAATTAGGCATGTAGTCAAGGCAGCTAGACCACAAACCATAGAAGAAGCTGTAGAACTAGCAAGTACCTTCACAGATGAACTGGTGCGTACACAAGAAGAAAACCAGAGGAGAAACCTAGCTCAAAGGCTTACCCAGGAATTCCGCTATGGAAATTCCAACCATGGGAAAAACATAGGTTCTACCTACTGTAAGGCCTGCAAGAGAAAGCATTCAGGAAGATGCTCCACCTACTGCAATTTCTGCAAGATACCATGGCACAAAGAAGAAGATTGTAGGAAGAAACCCAGGAATGGAGTATGCTTCAACCGTGGAGAAAAAGGTCATATCAAGCCAAATTGTCCGAAACTAGCTCTAGCCATGAACAACAAGACTACTAAAAATGCTAGAGCATTTGTTCTGACTGCAGAAGAAGCCAAAATGATTCCGGATGTGATTGCCGGTGCGTATTTAGTTAATGATGTATTTGCCAAAGTATTATTTGACTCTGGTGCAAACCAAAGTTTTATTAATACTTCATTTTGCAAACTTCTCAATCAACCATTAACTAAACTTCAACAAGAATGTCTAGTAGAAATAGCAAATGGGGAGACCATTAAGATTACCGAAATCTTGTAGGGAGCAAGAATAGAATTTTTAAATCAAAAATTTATTGCAAACCTTTATCCAATGAATCTGGCAGGATTTGATGTTGTATTAGGAATGGATTGGTTAATAGCCAATAAAGCCAGTATTCTATGTGATCAAAAGTCAATCGAAGTAAATTCATCAACAGGTGAAAAGATCACAATTAAAGGAGATAAGCCGTCTAGATCCACAAAATTCATCTCTGTAATGAAAACAACCAATTATGTAAGAAAAGGATCATTAGTTTATTTGATTTCCATAATCATCAACACTAAAGGAAAAGAACTGAAAGATATTCCCGTAGTATCTCAGTTTTCAGATGTATTTCCAGAAGAATTATCAGGACTACCGCCGGACAGGAAAGTCGAATTCATAATTCATATGTTACCAGGAACAACACCAATTGCCAAAGCACCTTACCGTTTGGCACCGGAAGAAATGCAAGAACTGAAGAAACAGTTAGACGAACTGTTGGAAAAATGATTCATACAGCCAAGCTCATCGCTGTGGGGAGCACCGATTTTGTTCGTCAAAAAGAAAGACGGGTCGATGTGTATGTGCATTGATTACCGTGAATTAAATAAAGTCACGATTAAAAATCGGTACCCACTATCGAGAATTGATGATTTGTTTGATCAATTACAAGAAGCTCGATTCTTTTCTAAAATCGATTTACGCTCAGGATATCATCAATTAAAGGTATAGGAAGAGGACATTCCTAAGACCGCTTTCAGAACAAGGTATGGCCATTATGAATTTACTTCATGCCATTTGATTTAACCAATGCCCCAGCCACATTTATGGACATGATGAACCGAATATGTAAACCATATTTGGATAAATTCATAATTGTCTTTATAGATGATATTCCCATTTACTCTAAGAGTAAAGAGGAACATGAAGTGCATCTACATGCACTCCTAAGTTTATTAAGAAAAGGAAAGCTTTATGCTAAATTTTCGAAATGTGAATTTTGGTTAGAAGAAGTACAGTTTCTTTGGCATTTAGTTAATCATGAAGGAATTTATGTGGATCCCACAAAGATTGAGGTAATTACTAAATGGAAAACCCCTGAATCACCAACCGAGGTTAGAAGCTTTCTAGGATTGGCTGGTTATTATAGAAGATTCATCCGAGATTTTTCTAGAATAGCCATTAACTAAATTAACCTGCAAATCCGTTAAGTTTGAATGGGGACCAAAACAAGAAGAAGCCTTTAGAATTCTTAAGCAAAGATTAACCAACGCACCCATATTAGTATTACCAGAAGGAACAAAAGACTTTGTAGTCTATTGTGACGCTTCTAAGTTAGTCTATAGATGTGTGTTGATGCAAAACTAAAAGATTATAGCCTATGCCTCTAGACAACTTAAGATTCATGAAGAGAATTATACAACACATGATTTAGTATTAGGAGCCATAATTTTTGCCCTTAAGATTTGGAGACATTATCTTTACGGTAGTAACTTTACCATTTTTACCGATCATAAGAGTTTAAGGTATGTTTTCGGGAAAAAGGAGTTAAATATGAGATAAAGACGCTGGATAGAGATACTTAGTGATTATGATTGTAATATCCAGTACCATGCAGGAAAGGCTAATGTAGTTGCTGATGCTTTAAGTCAAAAGTATCACGAAAAGCCAAAGAGAGTATGTTCTCTTAAATTAAATCTGCAGATAGATTTAAATGAACAGATTAGAGAAGCACAAGAATCCGTAATTAAGGATGATACTTAAAAATTGAAAGGAATGATTAAGGAATTAGAACAAGGAACAGATGGAATTTGGAGATTCCATAAGGAAAGGATTTGGGTACCTAAACGAGGAAACTTACGCCACCAAATATTAGAGGAAACCCATAAGTCTAAGTATACAATGCACCCTGGAAGTGATAAAATGTACCAAGATTTAAGGAAGAATTTCTGGTGGATAGGAATGAAAAAGGATATAGCAGCTTATGTTTCTAAGTATCTAACTTGTTCACAAGTTAAAGCTGAACATCAGAAACCCTCAGGTTTATTGCAACAGTTAGAAATGCCAGTATGGAAATGGGAATTGATAACAATGGATTTCGTTACCAAATTACCCAAAACAAGAAAAAGTAACGATACAATCTGGGTGATTGTAGACAGGCTAACTAAGTTGGCTCATTTCCTATCAATGAAGGAAACTTTTATTATGGACTAGTTATCTAAGTTGTATGTAAATGAAATATTTTCATTACATGGAATTCCTTTATCAATTGTTTCTGATAGAGATAGCCGGTTTACTTCTCATTTTTGGACTAGTTTCCAAAAAGCAATGGAAACCAAGCTAAATCTAAGCACCGCTTATCATCCTCAAACGGACGAAGCGAAAGGACAATTCAGACAATGGAAGATATGCTTAGAGCTTGTGTAATTGATTTCGGAGGTAATTGGGACGATTTTACCTACCATTAATAGAATTTTCTTACAATAACAACTATCACACCAGTATCAATGCTGCACCATTCGAAGCACTTTATGAACGAAAGTGCCGAACTCCAGTTTATTGGGCAGAAATTGGAGAAAAATAACTATCTGGACCAGAGATGGTACAAGAAACAACGGACAAAGTTATTCAAGTCAAGGAAAGACTGAAAGCAACACGTGATCGACAAAAGAGTTATGCTGATAACAGGCGAAAGCCGTTGGAATTTCAAGTAGGAGATAAGGTTTTATTAAAAGTCTCTCCTTGGAAAGGAGTAGTAAGATTCATCAACAGAGGAAAGTTAAGCTCCAGGTATGTTGGACCCTTTGAGATTATTAGAAGGATATGACCAATAGCTTATTAGCTACAACTGCCAAAGGAAATGGCAGGAATACATGATGTATTTCATGTATGTAATCTCAAAAAGTGTCTAGCTGATGAATCATTAATAGTGCCTCTTAAGGATATAGAGGTAAATGAAAAGCTTAGATTTGTAGAAATGCCTCTACAAATTGAAGACAGTAAAGTCAAGAATCTCAAACACAAGAGACTGGTTCTAGTCAAAGTAAAATAGGATTCAAAGATAGGACCAGAATACACGTGGGAGCTTGAATCAGAAATGTAGAGAAAATATCCACACCTATTCCAGTAGACCTCGAGGACCAGTTCTAAAACAAAGTGGGGAAGGATATAACAACCTTCCTAGAATATTTCTGACACCCCTATAATATTTAGAACATCCCTACACGTCTTAAAATACACCCCGTATACGTAAAATAGCCCTAAATACCCTGATATAATTAAAAATAAAATAAAAACAAAATCTGAGCATCGCTCGCAGGCCGCGAAGACTTTAGTAGTCTCTTACGCTGGGCGCGACAGCTGGTCACCAAGACGCAGCCTGGTGCTGCCACGTGTCTCGCCATCCATCGAACCTACCCCATGACCAGGCCAAGCTAGGCCCTACTGTGCCTACGTCGCAGGGCGCGAAAGCCCCCTTGTATATCCTTCGCGGGCCGCGAGGGAGCCGAGATCAACTCCTATAAATTGGGAGCATCGGCCTTCATTCTCCGATCGCTCACGAACGAATTCTCTCTCAAATTTCTGTAGCGTAGACACTATAATCGGGAATTATACCCACTAAAATAGCAAAGCTTTACCTCGATGTAAGTATCATAACCCCCGGTTACGTATTAGATACGCTGCCCGATTGATCTAGCGCTCCGTAACGGCTGTTGAGGCTCTGCCCGGTGTACTCGTTGGAGTTCTGTCTCAGTGTAACACCCCAAAAACCCGAATGTTTATAATCGTTAAATGTTCTGATATGGTACATCAAGAAATAAATGACTAGGTTATTTAACCGAGTTAAGAGTATGGTAGAAACAATTAGAGGATGAAGGTTGTGCCAAATATAATTAGTGGCAACTTGAGGGACTAAAGTGGGGTAAAATGAAAGATGAATTTATTTATAAAATACACACACAAACACACACACGTACGTGTGTTTGAGAAAGAGCCAGGAGCTCCATGAAAGCTCACAAACCCTAATCATGAAGATCACCAAATTGAAGGGTTAATTGTAGCTCAAATTCAAGAAGGAACATGGATTAATGATCACCTTCCCAAGGGATCGTAAGGTATGTTTTAAAAGTTAGATTGGTGATTATGCACGAGGTGGGTTATGTTGTAAATCATGAATTGGTATGAAATTGAGTATGAGGATATGTTAGAATCATCTTATAGAACATGGGTTATGTATGATTTAGGTTAATTTGATGCTTAGAGGTGAAACCCATTAGTTATGGTGAGAATGATGACTTGAATCATCATCCATGTCCAAAATTCTTGTTCAAAAATTGATGTATTATGATAGGTATGATGTATTATTGTTAAAGGAATTAAAAGAAATGTGATGACAATATGTTTGATGATTATGTGTGAATGTTACATGTTGGTTAGTAGGAGAATTTGATGAATTATGTATGAGATTAGGAAATTGTGCATGAATTAGTTGTACATTATGTTTAGTAGGTAGTACACACACCAAGGGTATGATGAAATTAGAGATAATTGAGTTTAGATCACTAGTAAGTGATTAACAATGTAGTTATGAAGTGGGTTTTGAATAATATGATGAAAATGATGATATGTTATTGTTAATGATGTTTGAAATCACATACGTGTGTAAATGTTTAAAGGATTTCGGCTAGGATTTGATAGATTAGCATGTTTTAAGTTCGAATGATAATTTCGATATAATATCCGTGTGATGGAAGGGTCGTGATGAATGATAAATAAGCTAACTATCTTGCGAATGATATATAATAGTTTGACGCTAGACAAGTTATGTGGAAGCTTGGGAAAGAAGCGGGCCAAACAGAACATATATGCATGGGAAGCATATTTGGATGCGAAGTAAGTAAAGCTTACACCCCTTTTTGTAGAATATCTATTCATTGCATTGAATACCAACATGGTAAGTAAATATGTGAAGTATGATGTTCTGACAAGTATTTGATACGGGTCGGAATATGTGGGTTTGATAAGAAATTAAAGTTGATGTTTTCAAATGGTGAAAAGGGTATTATGGTAATTCTGGTTACAAGTTAACGAGGAAATAAGTTACATGGATGGGATAATGAATAATTAAAACCCCACAAGGGTAAAATGGACATTTAGATTTAACGGGTCGAATGGTAGAGATGTCACCATTTGGCGTTATCAACTAATGAATTGTTTTGTCAAGTATTATGAATTCACAGAATGTATAGCGAAAGGGTTTGCGTTGCTATTATATAGCAAGTTAGAGGATGAAATATTAAAGCGGGTCATAGCCTTGATCCGAGATAAGAGTTGTAGTTAAGTCATGGGAATTGTAAAATGTGCAATGAAGTCCTTTGTCGTAAAGGACAGAACAAAGTTGACCAAAATGCCCTTGATAGGCATATCGGGCAAACGATTTTAAAAGTTGTTTAGAAACAAGTTAATTGATTAAGTGAACCCTTTGGACCAGTGTATGAGTGAGGAGTATGATTTTTGTAAGTCAAAGACTTTAAAAACGCGTAAATACCCTTAACGGGTCAAAATAAGCTTTTGAGCAAAAATGGGTTGTGAAGATGTAAGGAATACGAGAATTGAACCTTGTATGATAGACTACCTTGAAATTTGTAACACCTCGAAATTTTGTGTCCAATAATGTATTGACACGTGTCTTGAGTTTACACGTGGCATTTAATATTAAATAAAGGACTAAAGTTGACAAACCTTGAAAGTATGTAAATTCGAGGGTTATAAATGTCAAACAAGGGTAAGTATACTGTATAGTAACCCTAAACGATGCTCGTACCTTCAAACGAATAAATCATGGATCGTACGGAAGCGAAACGCGGAAGAAAGTGAGAGACTACAAGCTGCAGGGGGTTAACTGTGTCAACATGTTTAATTATACCTCTGAGTGACCCTTTGACGAACCCGAGGCTTTGTAACAGTAAAATACGCTCACTAGAATGTACTATATAAAATCCGCGAAGTTCCGTTTAAAAACGAGAAAGTTATGATCAAATCCGTATGAGGGGGGTTAAAAGCGTCAACAATGAAAGTTAAGGCTTTCCAAATAATTAACAAACTAACCGGGGACTTAACAATACGGGTAAATAACACGAGGCCCTTAGTTGTAAATAATCGAGGGCCAAATCGCAAAGTTACCCCTTCAAACCCGAAAGGTCAGGTTATTAATTACCGAAGATTTCGTTATTAATTACAAAGATTTAGGCAATGATTATAAAAGATTCAAAAATCCAGAAATTTAGACCTAACGCGGGCCGCGTAAAGGTCATGGGTAAGTTAATGCGGGCCGCGAGCCTTCTGCAATTACGCGTCCTGATATGAGAACTCAGGCGACCCGCGTACAAGGTTGCCTGATCTTCCATGCAGGCCGCGTGAAACACCCAGATGCAGAAACTTTGGACAGACTTGTTGTTTGAAGTTGTGAACGATCAAAAGTGCAATAAGTGAAGCATGGGTGCCCCCTACTTGCCTCCTAGCATCAAGGGCCACCTGCTGAACATCCATACTCACTTGTAGCCTGAGTTGTAATGATCTAAAGGCCATTCTTTCACTATAAATAGGCCTACATTGTGCATAAGTTCACCACACCTCAAAACACATCTTCTGATCATTCCTGAAGCTCACAAGATTTCTTCTAACATTCCTAAGTCATGCACAAGTCTCTGTAAGTATGCCAAACCTTCTATGGCTTTGTTTTTGCTTAGTTTAGCCTAAAAGTCAATCCGTCGTAACTAACGATTGACTTTGCGATGAATCACGAATGGTCCAGTGAATTGTCGAATCAAAAGTAGTTATGTGTTGGTATTTATGTGGGTAATAAACCCCTAAAAGGGTTCCCCCTGATCACCACTCTAACTAGTTCAAATGTCGAGTCAAACGTATACTTAAAAAGTCAACAGAAAGCCATTTTTGCGATTCTTGCATAATCTGTAATATAGATGATATGAAACCTGTTTGAACACTTATAAAACATGAAATTAAGTATATAAACTTGGCTAAGCTCGTTTGATTCGGCCATTTGCTATATTGACCCGGTTCGGAGCCGAATGTCGCAAAAGTTTGACTTTTGCTTTGACTTCAGTTCTGACCCGTTTTAGTGCAATGTAGATATGCCTTAGGACTCTCTTAGGACCAGGTCATGTGATGGTATCACCCTCTGTGACCGGTTCGTTGTTTGTCCGAGTCTTTTACGTATTCCCGTTAATTACTTAAAAGTTGACCGTAACGCCCTTTTCAAAATAAAACGAGTATTTCGGACACGTGAAGGGACCATAACCTTGCTTACTAAATTTTAAGCATGTCCCTAAAGTTTCACGCCAATCCGAGGTCTAGAATAGGAGTTATGCTAAAAAGCGCAATTAAAGGAAACTTTAGTAATAAACGGCGCGATTAGCATAACGCCTACCTAAACCAAGATTCCGACACCAAACATTTTACTCACTGTTGTAAAATAATATTTTGGGATTTTTAAAGATTTTTAATTAATTTTAACCTGCTCATAACCTGCGGTTATGGCTACGGTTCGGTAAATACCGAATATGCCCTTTTCGGCCAAAACTTGAGTTCTACAAGGTCTTTTGACCCGATTCCAGTTGCTACTGATTTTAAATAATAAATAAAGTATTTTAGACTTTATAGACTGTTCGGGAAACTCTGATTTCCTGTAGAACTCTAAAACCTCTTTTAAAAGTCCTTAAAATGACCGGAAAACCCCTACGGGGCGTATAATGAACTTAAACTCGTTACGGGCATCACGGAAGGTATCCTACTGATACCACAACCTCTTTAATGCATATTGACTTAGGAAACAAGTGTCGGACTCTTACGGTTACCCGTTGCGCCTATTGCGCGCACGGTTCGGCTTATGTAACTAGTTTACATAAATTAGCCGATACGGGTCAAACCATATTATTTTGACCCCAAAATCCAGAGTGTGAATATTAAACCCATATAAAACAAGTCTTCGAACTTGTTGGGTCAGAATCACATTCCATTCTTGGTTTTCGCCTTTCACGCGATTAAACCGTATCTATCCCTTGAAACTGACCGGTCTAGGCTACGGCTAATATAAAGACCCGTTAGGATCCTAATAGGTTATTTTAAAACCTTCGTTCCAGAATAGGAGCCCCAGTAAAAGATATCTGTGATTTAATCAATTAAGGACAATACTTGCAAAGGTAAATACTTTTAACTTATTTTCCGTATTACGGGCTTGGGTTACGGTATATATAAAATACCGCCTGATCGAGCATCAAATCTTCCATCGTTTGGTGGTTAATTGAATAATTTGATCGGCTCGTTTAAACAGTCTTGTTACTTAAAAGCCTTTGGGGGGTTAATGACCATGTCCCGGATATCCTAGGCATCATTTTACGAAATGGCCACGACCTCGACATCCGGGTGTAGGCGTACACCCGACATTATGTCTATATTAATAAAAGACGTAACCGTTGGTTTACCCACCTCGGTTTTACGCAATGTGGTGTGTCTATTGATCTTTAACCCGGACTAGATCCGGGCTACTGAACGCAAAAGGAACATGTAATTCGTTCACAAGATTATAATATTAAATAATTCTCCCAAGTTATAAAAGAGTTTGTGCATTGTGTATTCAAATCAATTTTTAATAAACATTTTACAAAAGTGTCGGTTGAATGTATTTACCAGTGTAAACTGACGTATTTTCCCAAAAAGATTAAGTGCAGGTACTACACGTAATCGGCTGGCTATAGCTCCTTAGCATCTTAAGAAGTCTCGCAAGCTTTGATGCCTTGTCTGTTGAACAATACTTTTTATTATTTTGATCCCCTGTGGATACCATTCGACTATTTTTGATACATTCGATATTACAATCAATGGTTGAATTATATTTATCTTTATGCTTCCGCTGTGCATTCACATAATTGTGTGGTTTGACTATATTGTTGCCAACTACGTCACGGTAATCCCCCACCGGGCCCACCGATGAGACACGTGGAAATCGGGGTGTGACAGGTTGGTATCAGAGCCAACATTGAGTGAATTAAACACTATCCTAATGTGTTTAATCTCAGTGACACAATTGCACATACTTGAGTCTAGACAAGAACATAGGACAAATTCGAATTGTTATTCCAAGTTTGTCTTTTTCTTTTATTATTGTTATTTAAAGTTTTAAAAGCAGGAAATATGGCACCTGTAAGTTTCTGAGGAAGAGGAAGGGGAAGAAGAGGCAGACGAGAGATCGTTACTCACCACGATCACGAAGCTGGACCTTCAAATACGCGAGCTCCTTCGACCACAAGGAGTGAAGAACCGCAAAGACGGAGAAACCTTTTCGAACCTGCGAGGCATTCCACCTTGTACAGCTCGACGCCATCGTATCGTCACTCGTTCGGGCCATATTCCGAAAATAATCCCAGTAACCCTCAACCCTCCTACATACCTCTACAGCGTTCGGTATCGCACCGTGCTTTTGACGATCCCACTCCTTACTTCAGAGGCCAGTTCAACCCAGCAGATTACATTCAGGAACCTGCAGGCTTTGTCCCGTTAGGACCACAGGATCACTTCTCAGAAGACCATATGGATGAGGACACTGATCCAATCGAACCTGCTCGTGATACGCCCACACATCCTATCGAGATCTCAGATGGGTCTTCTTATCATGGCACACCGTACCAAGGGCCAGATAGCTTTCAAGCGTTGTTCAACCAACATGAGTGGTACTTCACACCCTCCCATCAGACATCGCAACACGAGCAGCAACAACAACAAGATCCCTCCGAGGATCCACGTTTCGTGGCAGTTACGCCACCACCTCCGCCACCGGTTCAACAAGTAATGCCTGATCCACCGAGGCGTAGAAGATCGGGTGCTCGTATGTCCACCCGAGGAGGGGAATTCCACTTCAGCACCCCTCGACACTCTAGTAGTAGCCATTACCTGCCACTACAAGAAGAAGGACCTTCAAGTCCAGTACAGGAGGCGAACTCCGCATCAGTTGCACCATCTTCGCCACCATTTGGGTATGACCACCCAATACCTGCATACACGGGTCCAACAACATACAACCCGTTCGAACCGTCGTCTCACGCACATTACAACTACAACTATGAGCGCGACCCATATGTGGTAGCGGCTAGGTATAATGCCCGCTATCCCGACGGAGCTTTTGGAAACATGGGAATACCGGACTACTCAGCTCATGGGTATCCAGCACCTCCTAGACCTCCAGTTCCGCAACCGGCGCCACAACCACGTTTTTCTCCGCCCGAACAAGAAGAAATCCTCCACCGCTTAACTCGTGTGGAACGGGATTTCGAGGAAGAACGAAAGAACAACAGGGGATTCCTGAAGGGTCTAGCGAACCTGTTGAAAGGCAAGAAGAAGAAACGTGACCATTAGTCCTTATATATGTTCTAATGTAATGTCTATTTTAAATAAAGTCCCTGCGTGGACATTTATCGTATTTCAGTCCCTACGTGGACTTATCTTTTAGTCCCTGCACGGACATCTACCTTGTATTAGTCCCTGCGTGGACTTGTCTCTTTATTAACCTCTATGTGGGGATGTACTTGTTTAAAAGTCCCGTTTAGGGCAACGTGTAATCTATTGAAGTTTTGGAATGTTGTGTTATGAATTTCATTTTTGTTATTACTATATATGAAATAAATCAAAATCATTCCTTTTAATTTGATCTGCCTAAATAAAGAATCTTAAGAGTGAAACCTAGCCAGGTGTCTTTTAAGATCTGGGCAAGATGGTAAGACCTAATTAAAAGATTCGGATTCCCTGTTAACCTCTGTAAGCATGTTAACAATCATGGCAGATGTGATTCGTTAAAATCGCACACGTCATTCTTATACAAGAATCCTTTAAAGGATTCCAAAGCCCAAATTAATGATATAACAAATCATGGGTTAAATCATCAATGAAGATGATCACTTGTTAAACATCCATTAGCAATGTAGTGCCTACGGGACAACCCTATTAAACATCCATTAGCGATGTAGTGCCTACGGGCCAACCTTATCAAACATCCATTAGTGATGTAGTGCCTACGGGCCATAATTGTTGTCATAATAAGGCAAAAGACAGTGGTGGTCTATGACTCCCTGTTAGAAAGGGTAAAAGAACTACGGTTCAAACCTTCATACCTTGATTCTCTGTAATCTCGGCTAATATTATAATAACGTCCTTGTGACTAGGCTTTTATGCCACTAGCAATATTAATTGTGATTAGGATAAGTATGCTCAAATCCTAAATAAAAAGTGAGTAACAAATTAACCGGATATGGTCTTCGTTACCATGGTTAATGAATTGCCATAAAAGACAATTCAATAATAAACTCCTAAATAGAATTTTCATTATCTTCTGCAGCAGATACAAGCTACTATGGCGAATCCTAATGGAGAAAATAGTCATACGAGTGAAGATGAATATGATAATGCCCAAGTACATTTAACGGGCGCTCAACTAAAGGCTCTTGTCGACAACGCTGTTCAAGCAGCTCTAGATCGACAATATACCGAATCTCGAAGCAGAACCGTTTCCAAACCACCATCAAAGCCGAAGACACATTCAAAATCCCACAGCAAACCATTATCCAAACCCCTCTCCAAACCCAAAAAGGACGACGACAATCACTCGTCAAATGAAAACAGTGTTCATCGTGAAAGGGAGTATACTGATGCATCCGGTGCCAGGGGCTGCACCTACAAGTACTTTGTGTCTTGTAAAACCCGAGACTTCACGGGGGAGAAAGGTGCCGTCGATTGTATGACGTGGCTGGATGAGATGGACACTGTGGTGGACATCAGTGGCTGTGCGGAAAGGGACGTAGTGAAGTTTGTGTCGCAATCGTTTAAGGGCGAGGCCCTGGCTTGGTGGAGGGCGTTGGTTCAAGCCTCGGGAAAGACTATGCTTTACAGCATGACATGGGAGGAATTCATTTCTCTCATCAAAGAAAATTACTGCCCTCAACATGAGGTGGAGAAGATAGAGTCCGATTTTGTATCATTAGTGATGACAAACCTGGACTGCCAAGCCTACTTAACGAGCTTCAACACGATGTCTCGGTTGGTTCCATATCTGGTAACCCCGGAGCCAAGGAGAATCGCTCGTTTTATCGAGGGGTTAGAACCCGCGATAAAGGCAAGTGTGAAGGCCTCTCGGCCAATGACCTTCAGGTCTGTAACTGACCTCTCTTTGTCCCTCACAATGGACGCGGTCCGACTGAGATCGCTGAGGAATAAAGAGGCCGAGAAGAGGAAGCGTGAGGATGATACCTCACGAAGGTCGGGAAAGAAGCACCGTGGGAACGGTGATGGCAAGAGAGGGACAGAGTCGAGGAAAGATGGGCAACAATCTGGAGAGAAGCCGAAGTGCAAAAACTGCCAGAAGTATCACTTTGGGAAATGTAGGCTTGGGTCAAACCCACAGTCTCAGTCGAGGTCGCATACTTGTGGACTGTGCAAGTCCAAGGACCACAAGACTATAGACTGCAAGAAGATAAAAGATGCGACCTGCTACAACTGTAGTGAGAAGGGGCACATCAAAAGCAACTGCCCCAAGCTCGCCAAGAAGACTGAAGAAACCAAGAAAAACAATGCTAGAGTCTTCAAGATGGATGTGAAGGAAGCTTTGCAAGACGACAACGTAATCACAGGTACTTTTCTCGTGAATAATATCTTTGCAAGAGTACTTTTTGATTCAGGCGCTGATAAATCCTTCGTAGACCAAAAATTTTGCAAATTGCTGAATATGCCTGTCAAAACCCTAAATATGAAATACGAGGTAGAGCTAGCAGACGGAACGGTAGAAACCGTCTCCACTATACTAGATGGATGTGTGATATCTATTAAGAACCACTCTTTTCCACTATCTCTACTCCCCTTCAAACTGGCTGGTTTTGACATCGTTCTGGGTATGGACTGGTTATCCCACAACCAGGCCCAGATCGTCTGCAACAGAAAAAAAATAATGCTAAAGACCCCGACTGGTGAATCGCTCACCATTCGAGGAGATACGCAGTATGGATTGCCCGAGAATGTAACTATGCTCAAGGCTTCAAGATGCTTAAAAAGAGGCTGTGTCATCTACATGGCACAGGTGATAATTGAAGAGCCCAAACCAAAGATAGAAGACATTCCTGTCATTTCGGAGTATCCAGAAGTTTTCCCCGAAGATCTGCCTGGTTTGCCACCAGATAGGCAAGTGGAATTCAGAATAGATATCATCCCTGGAGCAGCTCCCATTGCTAGAGCACCCTACAGGCTAGCACCAACTGAAATGAAGGAATTGAGGACCCAGCTGGATGAACTGTTAGCAAAAGGTTTCATCAAGCCTAGTTCATCTCCCTGGGGAGCACCTGTCCTGTTTGTTAAGAAGAAGGACGGATCGATGCGTCTGTGCATCGATTATCGTGAACTTAATAAGGTCACGATAAAGAATAGATACCCATTGCCAAGGATCGACGATTTGTTTGATCAGTTGCAAGGGGCTAGCTATTTCTCGAAGATCGACTTGAGGTCAGGCTACCATCAGCTGAAAGTCCAAGATGAAGACGTACACAAAACAACATTTAGGACTCGCTACGGTCACTACGAGTTCCTAGTGATGCCTTTTGGGCTCACAAATGCACCGGCTGCGTTCATGGATCTCATGAATCGCGTCTGCAAGCCGTACTTAGACAAATTCATCATCGTATTCATCGACGACATTCTTATCTATTCTAAGAACAAAGCTGACCATGAGAAACACCTACGATGTATTCTCAAATTGCTGCATCGCGAGAAACTCTATGCCAAATTCTCTAAATGCGAATTCTGGCTACGAGAAGTCCAATTTCTTGGACATGTCGTAAGCGAGCGTGGTATCCAGGTGGATCCCGCTAAGATAGAGGCGGTCATGAATTGGCAAGAGCCAAAGACGCCTACCGAAATTCGTAGTTTCCTGGGGCTGGCAGGATACTACAGGAGATTCATTGAAAATTTTTCAAGGATTGCTGCGCCCTTAACCTCCTTGACCAAGAAGAAGGAAAAGTTTGTTTGGGGCCCTAAGCAGCAAGAGTCCTTTGATATTTTAAAACAAAGGCTGAGCAACGCTCCTGTGTTGACGCTACCGGAAGGTACCGAAGAGTTCGTAGTTTACTGCGACGCGTCACACACTGGCATGGGGTGTGTGCTCATGCAGAAAGGCAAGGTGATTGCCTATGCTTTGAGACAGTTGAAGGTGCACGAAAAGAATTACACCACCCATGACTTGGAGTTGGGTGCCGTTGTGTTCGCACTAAAACTGTGGAGGCATTATCTGTACGGAATCAAGTTTGTGATCTATTCAGATCACAAGAGCCTTCAACATCTGTTCAATCAGAAGGAGCTAAACATGAGGCAACGCCGTTGGATGGAGACCTTAAATGATTATGATTGTGAGATCCGATACCATCCCAGCAAGGCGAATGTAGTCGCTAATGCCCTGAGCCGGAAAGAAAGGATGAAACCCATCCGAATCAATGCTAAGAGCATTGAAGTAAAGAATAATCTGATTGAAAGGGTGTTAGCTGCACAGAGAGAAGCTGTGTTGGAAGCTAACTATCCTAAGGAGAAGCTGGGAGTAACTGAGGAGCAGTTAACTCTTAGCAAGGATGGAATTTTGAGATTGAATGGGCGAATATGGGTTCCTATTTATGGAGGACTACGAGATGTTATCCTCCAGGAAGCCCATAGTTCCAAATATTCTGTCCATCCTGGAGCAGATAAAATGTATCAGGATTTAAAGGCAAATTATAGGTGGATAGGCTTGAAAAAGTCTGTAGCCGCTTATGTAGCCAAATGCTTAACTTGTGCGCAAGTCAAGGCCGAGCATCAAAAGCCATCTGGCTTGCTACAACAGCCTGAACTTCCTGAATGGAAATGGGAGTGTGTAACTATGGATTTTATCACCAAGTTACCAAAAACAAGGAAAGGAAATGACACGATATGGGTTATAGTCGATAGACTGACTAAGTCAGCTCATTTCTTACCCATCAAGGAGACTTATAGCTCCGACACATTAGCCCAGTTATACATTGATAAGATTGTAGCCCTGCATGGCATACCTGTGTCTATATTCTCTGATCGAGATACTAGATACACGTCTCATTTCTGGAAAAGCTTCCAGCAATCTTTGGGCACACGTTTGAACTTTAGTACGGCTTACCATCCTCAAACAGACGATCAGAGTGAGCGTACTATTCAAACGTTAGAAGACATGCTGCGTGCATGTGCTATCGATTTAGGTGGTAGTTGGGATAAGAACCTACCACTAATCGAGTTCTCCTACAACAATAGCTACCATACCAGCATAAAGGCTGCGCCTTTCGAGGCATTATACGGTAGAAAGTGTAGATCGCCCGTTTGTTGGGCGGAAGTTGGAGAGGTCCAATTATCAGGACCAGAGATAGTTTTCGAAACAACGGACAAGATTGTCCAGATTCGGGAACGTCTCAAAGCTGCCTGTGATAGGCAGAAAAGTTACGCTGATCCAAAGCGTAAGGATTTTCACTTTGAGATAGGTGAAAAAGTGTTACTAAAGGTATCACCCTGGAAGGGGGTGATGCGCTTCGGTAAGAAGGGCAAACTGAGCCCGAGATACATAGGACCTTTCGAGGTTATCGAACGTGTCGGGTCAGTTGCCTACAAGTTGAACTTACCAGAAGAGCTCAATGGAATTCACAATGTGTTCCACATCTGCAATCTAAAGAAGTGCTTCGCTGATGAATTATTGGTGATCCCACACACAGATGTGCATATAGATGAGAGCTTGAAGTTTGTGGAGAAGCCTTTGTCGATTGAAGACCGACAGGTGAAAAAGCTTCGAAGAAAGCATGTACCTATAGTCAAGGTTAAATGGGATGCCCGGAGAGGTCCCGAATTCAGGTGGGAGGTTGAATCCACGATGAAAGATAAATATCCCTATTTGTTTGAGTAAATCTCGGGTCGAGATTTATTTTAAGGGGGTGAGGATGTAACACCTTGAAATTTTGTGTCCAATAATGTATTGACACGTGTCTTGAGTTTACACGTGGCATTTAATATTAAATAAAGGACTAAAGTTGACAAACCTTGAAAGTATGTAAATTCGAGGGTTATAAATGTCAAACAAGGGTAAGTATACTGTATAGTAACCCTAAACGATGCTCGTACCTTCAAACGAATAAATCATGGATCGTACGGAAGCGAAACGCGGAAGAAAGTGAGAGACTACAAGCTGCAAGGGGTTAACTGTGTCAACATGTTTAATTATACCTCTGAGTGACCCTTTGACGAACCCGAGGCTTTGTAACAGTAAAATATGCTCACTAGAATGTACTATATAAAATCCGCGAAGTTCCGTTTTAAAACGAGAAAGTTATGATCAAATCCGTATGAGAGGGGTTAAAAGCGTCAACAATGAAAGTTAAGGCTTTCCAAATAATTAACAAACTAACCGGGGACTTAACAATACGGGTAAATAACACGAGGCCCTTAGTTGTAAATAATCGAGGGCCAAATCGCAAAGTTATCCCTTCAAACCCGAAAGGTCAGGTTATTAATTACCGAAGATTTCGTTATTAATTACAAAGATTTAGGCAATGATTATAAAAGATTCAAAAATCCAGAAATTTAGACCTAACACGGGCCGCGTAAAGGTCATGGGTAAGTTAATGCGGGCCGCGAGCCTTCTGCAATTACGCGTCCTGATATGAGAACTCAGGCAACCCGCGTACAAGGTTGCCTGATCTTCTATGCGGGCCGCGTGAAACACCCAGATGCAGAAACTTTGGACAGACTTGTTGTTTGAAGTTGTGAACGATCAAAAGTGCAATAAGTGAAGCATGGGTGCCCCCTACTTGCCTCCTAGCATCAAGGGCCACCTGCTGAACATCCATACTCACTTGTAGCCTGAGTTGTAATGATCTAATGGCCATTCTTTCACTATAAATAGGCCTACATTGTGCATAAGTTTAACACACCTCAAAACACATCTTCTGATCATTCCTGAAGCTCACAAGCTTTCTTCTAACATTCCTAAGTCGTGCACAAGTCTCTGTAAGTATGCCAAACCTTCTATGGCTTTGTTTTTGCTTAGTTTAGCCTAAAAGTCAATCCGTCGTAACTAACGATTGACTTTGCGATGAATCACGAATGGCCCAGTGAATTGTCGAATCAAAAGTAGTTATGTGTTGGTATTTATGTGGGTAATAAACCCCTAAAAGGGTTCCCCCTGATCACCACTCTAACTAGTTCAAATGTCGAGTCAAACGTATACTTAAAAAGTCAACAGAAAGCCATTTTTGCGATTCTTGCATAATCTGTAATATAGATGATATGAAACCTGTTTGAACACTTATAAAACATGATATTAAGTATATAAACTTGGCTAAGTCGTTTGATTCGGCCATTTGCTATATTGACCCGGTTCGGAGCCGAATGTCGCAAAAGTTTGACTTTTTCTTTGACTTTAGTTCTGACCCGTTTTAGTGCAATGTAGATATGCCTTAGGACTCTCTTTGGACCAGGTCACGTGATGGTATCACCCTCTGTGACCGGTTCGTTGTTTGTCCGAGTCTTTTACGCATTCCCGTTAATTACTTAAAAGTTGACCGTAATGCCCTTTTCAAAATAAAACGAGTATTTCGGACATGTGAACGGACCATAAGCTTGCTTACTAAATTTTAAGCATGTCCCTAAAGTTTCACGCCAATCCGAGGTCTAGAATAGGAGTTATGCTAAAAAGCGCAATTAAAGGAAACTTTAGTAATAAACGGCGCGATTAGCATAACGCCTACTTAAACCAAGATTCCGACACCAAACCTTTTACTCACTGTTGTAAAATAATATTTTGGGATTTTTAAAGATTTTTAATTAATTTTAACCTGCTCATAACCTGCGGTTATGGCTACGGTTCGGTAAATACCGAATATGCCTTTTTCGGCCAAAACTTGAGTTCTACAAGGTCTTTTGACCTGATTCCAGTTGCTACTGATTTTAAATAATAAATAAAGTATTTTAGACTTTATAGACTATGGGGCGTATAATGAACTTAAACTCGTTAGGGCGTCACGGAAGGTATCCTACTGATACCACAACCTCTTTAATGCATATTGACTTAGGAAACAAGTGTAGGACTCTTACGGTTACCCGTTGCGCCTATTGCGCGCGCGGTTCGGCTTATGTAACTAGTTTACATAAATTAGCCGATACGGGTCAAACCATATTATTTTGACCCCAAAATCCAGAGTGTGAATATTAAACCCATATAAAACAAGTCTTCGAACTTGTTGGGTCAGAATCACATTCCATTCTTGGTTTTCGCCTTTCACGCGATTAAACCGTATCTATCCCTTGAAACTGACCGGTCTAGGCTACGGCTAATATAAAGACCCGTTAGGATCCTAATAGGTTATTTTAAAACCTTCATTCCAGAATAGGAGCCCCAGTAAAAGATATCTGTGATTTAATCAATTAAGGACAATACTTGCAAAGGTAAATACTTTTAACTTATTTTCCGTATTACGGGCTTGGGTTACGGTATATATAAAATACCGCCTGATCGAGCATCAAATCTTCCATCGTTTGGTGGTTAATTGAATAATTTGATCGGCTCGTTTAAACAGTCTTGTTACTTAAAAGCCTTTGGGGGGTTAATGACCATGTCCCGGATATCCTAGGCATCATTTTACGAAATGGCCACGACCTCGACATCCAGGTGTAGGCGTACACCCGACATTATGTCTATATTAATAAAAGACGTAACCGTTGGTTTACCCACCTCGGTTTTACGCAATGTGGTTTGTCTATTGATCTTTAACCCGGACTAGATCCGGGCTACTGAACGCAAAAGGAACATGTAATTCGTTCACAAGATTATAATATTAAATAATTCTCCCAAGTTATAAAAGAGTTTGTGCATTGTGCATTCAAATCAATTTTTAATAAACATTTTACAAAAGTGTCGGTTGAATGTATTTACCAGTGTAAACTGACGTATTTTCCCAAAAAGATTAAGTGCAGGTACTACACGTAATCGGCTGGCTATAGCTCCTTAGCATCTTAAGAAGTCTCGCAAGCTTTGATGCCTTGTCTGTTGAACAATACTTTTTATTATTTTGATCCCCTGTGGATACTATTCGACTATTTTTGATACATTCGATATTACAATCAATGGTTGAATTATATTTATCTTTATGCTTCCGCTGTGCATTCACATAATTGTGTGGTTTGACTATATTGTTGCCAACTACGTCACGGTAATCCCCCACCGGGCCCACCGGTGAGACACGTGGAAATCGGGGTGTGACAAAATTATAAGGTTTGTATGAAATTAAGGTCAAATAAACATGTTATGTTGATAAATGTATGAACGGGTCAAAACTTTGTAAAAAGGTAATAAGCCGAAAGTTTAAAAGTCTAAAGTTTTTTTAATCCGGATGACGGATGTTAACTCCATATGATGGAGAATTACATTACGATCACGTAGGAAAAAGAATCGTGTAAAACGGATAAAAAACGAGAGAGTTATGCTTGTTTCCGTAAAAGTTTGTTATGCTGGTAATATTCAGCAACCAGCTGCGACCCGTCTGTCAAAAAGAGGCCGTCGCGCTACGTGACGGTAAAAGGTAATGATGGTCGCGTAGCGCGACAAGGCCCGCGGCCCGCGAAAGCTTGGGCGTCCTTCGTCGCGCCCCGCGAAGGCTCAAAATGACAGCAAACTTGTTGCTGGGTGTTTATTTTCAATTACGAACCTGTCTAAACACATTTTAAACACTTGTAAGTTACGTATGACCAACTAATCTTACGTATGACCAAATTTACGTATGTATGTTTATGTGTATAATAAGTAAGTATATGCGAACGTATGTATGTATTTACAAGGGTAAATACGTATGTAGGCATGTATGTAGGTAGGCATGAATGTGTGTAGGTATGTATGCAAGTTTTCAATACAATTGAGTATTGACGATATTAATGGCGTGCCTTGTGAATAATGTGTAAGACAGGTACAATAAGAAAGCCTCACCATGGCTTATATACTCGGATGGAAAGCTTGAATGTAAAGAGACAATGGAATGAAAAGTAAACAAGAATGAATCTTGTTATGTTTATAATTTGTGCTAATATTGTGAATGTATGTGGTGAGTGCAGGTTGTACGAGTCACGGAGGATCATCAAGGAGTAGAGATCGAAGACCGAGTCACAAGATAGATTGTACGGGAACGATAGTGAATGTATTGTAATCGACATAAGTTATGTTTTTATTTAGTAAACGAGTTGATTGATGATTTTATATGAAAAAGTTATTCTAAAATGAAATTTCAAGTAAGTCAAGACAGTTGTAATGAAAGAAATTTTATGGCACAAATTTCCGCTGCGTCTTTTTGTCAAAAACGAAATTGGGTCTTACACTCGGGGAGGGTATAACTAATGTAAATATTGGGTTATTATACTAACGCGTGTGCATTATGTAATTAATAGATAATCACCAGGAAATCACAAAGGAAAACCCTAAAGTTACAATGTGAGTAATCCTCCTTTTTGCAAACTGTTTTTACAAAACCTCAATGTTTTAATTTATATTTAACAGTGAGTGAGTATTTGTATTCTACAATTATCGTCGGTATGTTGGGGTTTTGTATACAAAATTTGTTACTACACTGTGAGTAGTAACATGACCACAAGTCGGGTTAATAGTACCGTGGGTGGTAATTAAAGTAGATGGAAACAAATGTAAATGCGAGATCGCCCTCAATACTGTAAAACTGATTTACTTGTCTTGATTAAATTGGGATTCACTCACCAGTATTTCCCACTGACAAAAATGTTTTTAAACGCGTTTCAGGTAACAAAATGCGAAAGCCAATTAGAAGCCAGCTGGACAGCACTGAAGGCTTGGAAAAGTGGCTATAAAAAGTTACCGAAATAAAGAAGATGTTTTATTTCAATAAAATAGGATTTATCCCTATAAACCTGTTTGTAACGGAAACTTGGGTTTTATCCCAATATGTTTATTATTATAAAATGTGGTATTTTACTCTGATAAAATATTTCCTAACTACGGTCCTGATGAAATTTCCGCTGCCAAATTGATAAATACCGATACCACGATATCTGAGTAGGCCGCGACCGCCCGCCTCTCGAGGCAGGGGTCGGGGGTTGCGACATAAGGACACCGCCCCTACAAAAGCTCATAATACTTTGGCGAGTGCCCTTTATAGTAAGGCCGCCCAGAGTTTAGGAGAGAAGTTTGACCTATCTGTGCACCAAAAAGCAGTGTTGGAATGTATACGGGGTCCTCATGTTCAAGACTTCCTGATCATTATCCCCACTGAAGGCCTAGGACAACACCTGTCAGCGGTGGAGTATCGAGCCATCCTTAAATATTGGTTAATGATCCCTTTGTTTCCAGTCGATGAGCCTTGCCTAGTTTGCCGCAAGGTTTATTTGGATAACTTTGGGGAACATGCGATCTTTTGTAAGGAGTCACCGGGTTTTAAATACAGGCATGACTTGGTCAAAGATGTCTTATGTGATGTGGTTAAGCGGGCTAGAATCTTTGCAAAAAAGGAGGCCCCTATGAATTTCCTGACATACCCACTTGAAGGGAGGTCCACTCTATGACCGACGGATTTTCTTGTTTTCGGGTGGGTAGGAGAGAAACACGCTTGTATGGACCTTACCAAAGTATCCCCCTTGTTGGGTTCAGGGAAACCCGTTTCGTGGCTGGTTGGGCTGTGTTAAAGGCAAAATCAAGGAAAGTTGCTGTAACACCCCGTCTTCCACGTGTTTCACCGGTGGGCCCGGTGGGGTTTTACCGTGACGTAGTTGGCAACAATATAGTCAAACCACACAATATTTAAATGCACAACGGAAGCATAAAGATAGATATATTTCAACTATCGAATGTAATATCCAAGTATCACAAGTAGTCGAATAAATCCACAGGGGATCAAAATAAAATAGAAATATTGTTCAACAGATAGTGGCATCCCAAGCTTGCGAGACTCTAACGATGCTAAGGAGTGGCCAGCCTATTTCGTACAGAACCTGCATTTAATCTTTTTGGGGAAAATACGTCAGTTTACACTGGTAAATACATTCAACCAACACTTTTGTAAAAGGTTTAATAAAAATTGATTTGAATGCACAAGGCACAAACTCTTTATAACTTGGGATAATTTATCAATTAAATCTTGTAAAAGAATTACATGTTCACTATGCGTTCAGTCGCCCGGGTCGTCCCGGGTTTAAGGTTAATAGACACGCCACAAAGCATAAAGCCGTGGCGGGAAAACCAACGGTTATACCTTTATAATTATAGACACATTGTCGGGTGTACGCCTACACCCGCGTGTCGAGGTCGTGGCCATTTCATAAAACGATGCCAAGGATATCCGGGACATGGTCATTAAGCTCCCAAAGGCGTAAAGCCAACAAAACCAATTTTTAAACGGGTCACATTGATAATACCCAACTACTAATGAGTTGGGGTCAAGTGCCCGACCAAGCGGTATTTTAAATACCGTAACCCAAGCCCGTATAACGGAAAATAAGTTAAAAGTATTTACCTGAGCAAGTAATAACCTCAATCAAACAAATGCAAGTATCGTTTACTGGTCTCCTATTCTGGAACGAAGGTTTATAATAACCTATTAGAATCCTAACGGGTCTTTAATTTAGCCTTAGCTTAGACCGGTCAGTTTCAAAGGATATATACGGTTTAATCGCGTGAAAGGCGAAAACCAGGAATGGAATGTGGTTTGGACCCAACAAGTTTGAAGACTTGTTTTATATGGGTATAATAACCACACTCTGGATTTTGAAGTAAAAATGATAAGGTTTGACCCGTTTCGGCAAGTTTATGTAAACTAGTTACATAAACCGAACCGTGCGCGCAAAAGGAGTAACGGGTAACCGTAAGAGTCCTACACAAGTTTCCTAAGTTAATATACTCTAAATAGGTTGTGGTATCAGTAGGATACCTTCCATAATGCCCGTAATGAGTTTAAATCCAATATACGCCCCGAAGGGGTATTTCGGTCTTTTTAAAGATTATGAAAGAGATTTCCGAGTTCTACAGGGAATCTGAGTTTTCCGAACAGTTTATAAAGTCCAAAATACTCTATTTATTATTTGAAATCAGTAGCAACTGGAATCGGGTCAAAATACCATGTAGAACTCAAGTTATGTCCGAAAAGGGTATATTCGGTATTTACCGAATCGATGCCATAACCGCAGGTTATGTGCAGGTTAAAAATAATTAAAAATCTTTAAAAATCTCAAAATATTATTTTACATCAGTGTGTAAAAGGTTTAGTGTCGAAATTTGGGTTTAGATAGGCTTTATGCTAATTGCACCGATTAATTACTAAAGTTTCCGTAATTGCGCTATTTAGCATAACTCCTATTCTAGACCTCAGATTGACGTGAAATTTTAGGGACATGTCTAGAAATCAGTAACTAAGGTTATTGTCCTTTCACATATCCGAAATTCTCGTTTTAAAGTAAAAAGGCGTTATGGTCAACTTTTAGGCGCTTAACAGAAATGTGCAAAAGACTCGGACAAACAACGAACCGGTCACAGAGGGTCATACCATCATGTAACCTGGTCCTAAGAGAGTCCTAAGGCATATCTAAATCATACCATAACGGGTCAGAACTGAAGTCAAAGCAAAAGTCAAAGCTTTGCGACTTTCGGTTCCGAACCGGGTCAAAATAGTAAATGGTCGGATCAAACAAGCTTAGACTAGTTAATATACTTATTATCATGTTATATGAGTGTTAAAACAGGTTACACGCCATCTATATTACTGATTATGCATAAAATCGCAAATTAGCATTCTGTTGACTTTTTCTAAGCAAGTTTGACTCGACATTCGGACTAGTTAGAGTGGGAATCAGAGGGTGCCCTTTTAGGGGTTTAATGCCCACATGATTACCAATATATAACTACCTTTGATTCGACAAATCACTGGACCATTTGTGATTTATCGTTAAGTCAATTGTTAATTACGACGGATTGACTTTTAAGCTATAACTATGCAAAAACTAAACCACAAAGCGTGGAGCACACTTACAAGAGTCCTATGCACGACCAGGGATGAGAAATGAAGGCACTTGAGCTCCAGAAGTGATCAGAAGAGTTGTTTGAAGGTGTGAAGAACAATGGTGCACTAAATGGCCTTTTATAGTAAACTTCACACCTTAGATCATTGACAACTAAGGCTACAAGTGTTCTTGGATGATCACCAAGTGTCCCTGAGTGCTAGAGGACGTTTAGGGGGCGCCCATGCTCTCATAATTGGCTCTAAGGTCGGTTAAAACACTCAACAGTGCTTCTGACCACGTTTTCTGCATCTGGGGGGCTGACGCGGCCCGCGTAAGAGATCACTTAACTCTTACGCGGGTCGCCTGAATCCATACGTCAGAGCCCATATCTTTATCGACAACGCGGCCCGCGTAAGATCCTTTGATTCTTTAACGCGGCCCGCCTGAGACTTGTTTTTCAAGATTTTCAAATCTTTTTAACTATTGCACTTGGCCTTTGGGTTTCGAAGGGGTAACTTTGCGTTTTGGGCCTCGTTTATTTACGAATAAGGGCCTTGGAACTTTTACCCAACGTATTAACCCTTGGTTAATCTATTATTTCCCGAAAAGTCATAACTTTCAATGTTGGATGCTTTTAACCCTTTTTAACGAATTCGATCATAACTTTCTCATTTTAAAACGGAACTTCGCGAAATTTATATCATACATTCTAGTGAGCTTAATTTACTCTTACAAAGTCTCGGGTTCGTTAAAGGGTCACTCAGAGGTATAACTTAAACATGTTGACACATTTAACCCCTGTAGTGTAACACCCCAAAATATGCTATTCATTTACTTGTTTTATTAAAGGTGTATAAATTGTAATAATTAACCAAGTCAAAAGATTTTGGTAATTGTTAACTAGAAAGAAAATTAGTGTGATAACTATCCACACTTATAACCCTAGGGACTAAAATTGTGATTATGACAAAATTTTAATAACAATAATAATATAACAAAAACCAACACACTGGTGTTGGTGGGGGATCGATCGAACAAGCAGAGAGAAGGGGGAAACCCTAGCTCAAGCAAAAACAAGCAATTGGATCTAAATTCTCAAGATAATCTAGTGCATGAGTCCATAAATCTGAATAACTAACCTCAATTTCGTAAGTGGTAAGCTTGATTTTCTGAATTTATGATTTTTAGAATGAGGGGTTAGACCAAATCTCGATTCCTTGTAACCAATGTAATGAATCTGAGTTAAGATTGCTTTTTAGAATAGGAATCATGCTTGAAATTATGTTCTATAAAAAGTGTAGTGAAAAACCCACTTTGTAAAGATTATGTTACTAATAGGAAATTCATGAGAATTAGGATCATGAGTTAATTGATATGTGAAATTGTTGTGATGCTCGAATGCTAGATAAACTGATTTTAGAATGGAAATTATATGAATTTAGAGGAAGATGATTCTTGTGTTGTGATGAGCTAGTAGGGACATGCTTAGTAAACTTGTACCTTGTGCCTTATGTATGATGCTTACCAAGTGTTCGATGAAATGCCTAAAAGAAGAATTTATGTGGAAATAGTATAATGATGCCACAAACTAAATAAAGTGAACGAATGTTCTAATGTAGGCGTGAAAGAAGAAGGTACAAGCACTAAGCAAGCGGAAGGAGCACAAGATCGAGGTATGCTTCGTGTCATACGAGTCTTTATTATATTTCCTATTTATATAAAATTTCGTTGTAAAAGCTATTCTTATATAACGAGATCGACGATGTAGTAAGCAAGCGACAAATCCCTTGTGGATTTGGGTATGTTAATGAAAGTAGTGTTGAGTTATGCTAACCCAATTTCATGGGTCGAATGTGTATGCTTAGCTCTCTACGAGAGTGTTTATGCTAAACCCAATTTCATGGGTTGAATGTGTATGCTTAGCTCTCTACGAGAGTGTTTATGCTAAACCCAATTTCATGGGTCGAATGCGTATGCTTAGCTCTCTACGAGAGTGTTTATGCTAAACCCAATTACACGGGTCGAATGCGTATGTCAAACTCTCTACGAGAGTGGTTATGCTTAACCCAATTATTGGGTTGTTGTATGCTTAAGAGTAAGAATGTTTTATGTGGTTAAAGCTAAATCGAAAGGTTATGATTTTCTATGAGATAACTAACTTATTAAATTTGTGAATGTTAATGTAGGTAAAGCACCTCTATAGGCGATTTGGAGTTATGGGACGAGCACATGTTCAAGCCTTATAATACCAAGCGCTTCCGCAACTCATATGCATACTTTTGGGTCCATGTTTTGCCACTTTGTTAGACTTTGTTGAAATGTTTTAGATTTAAAAACTCGTTACTTTTATTGGAATGGTTTTATGTAAATTGGGTCGTAGGTAAACGTTGTATGTTATGTCAAAACAGGGGGTATGTCCGTTTTACAAACGGGTCATGCCCAATTTTTGTAAAAATTTCTTTAAGCGTCAAAGTGGTATTTTAATTCTCCGAAAAATCTTGTTTATGTAGTTAATCTATTATTTTTGAAAAGCGGTCCTTACAAGTTGGTATCAGAGCCATGGTTTGAGGGATTCGAGCTTTTAACGCGATGCTTGAACTCAAACCGATGGCTCGTTCGAAAGTGTGCTCGCTCCCGGATCGCCAATGAGGTAATAATGTATGATTTCGATAAATGCTAGTATATGTTATGAGTTTAAGATGTAAGGTTAAGTTAAATATGTGAAGTAACAATTATGGGCATCAAAACAAGTAATTCCGGAACCCGGGCAGCTGGTACGGACCTGGAAATGGGTTAAAACACAAAAAAATAAAGTTGCAGCGAAATGATAAGGGGAAGGCCGTCGCCGACGCCCTGTTGGTCCGTCGCCGACGCCTTATTTTGGCCGACGACCTAAGTTCCTGTCTACGGACATTTTTACCCGACGCCCACTTTTAAGAGCCGTCGCCGACGGGCTACCCTGCCGTCGCCGACGGCTAGCGTGTGTCTGTTTCGCTGATTTGCCTTGTTTTTACCCATTCTAAGTCCCCGCATCAATTGAAAGCCTACTAAATTGCGATGAAAAGTCCATGAGGGACTTCATAAGTATGGGGAACCATAAATAGAAATTTTGAAGTGATGAACTTGAAATAATCGGAGGTGACGAGTCGAATAATATGAACGAAAAGTAAAAATTTTAAAAGGCAAGTAAAATTCAACTAAGGGAAGGTGGATGAAATAAACTTGGAGTAATGAAATATGACGTAATGAAAGCTTGTTAGTTGTGTTAAATATAAATGTGATGTTGTGTAGATGGCCGATGCAAGAAATATCAATGATGATAATGATGATAACAATGATGCGGCTAGACAAGAAGCATTCGAGAACAGAGTTACAGAAGTAGCGGAAGGGGTTATACAAGCCAATCTTCCACGGTTGGCTCAAGAAGTAGAAAGCCGAGTTCTAGGGGTTGTGGATGCTATGATGACTAATAAGTTCGAAGAGTTGAAGGAATTAATCGAAGGATCCAAGAGTAAAGGTAAGGAACGAAGGTGCACTTACAAGGATTTTATGGCATGCCATCCGATGACGTATGACGGTAAAATTGACCCAGTCGAATGTCAAAGATGGGTCTCGAATATAGAGGCGGTGTTTATACGAAGCCGGTGCGATAAGGAGGACCAAGTGATGTTCGCTACCGGTTTACTAACCCATCAAGCGAAAGATTGGTGGGATGCGCACAGCAAGGAAATAGGCGAAGATAGGCTGCAAGCTATGACTTGGCAAGAGTTCAAGGGGCCCTTCATGAGATATCATTGTCCTCAGTCGGCGATCGACAAGATTCAGGAGGATTTCTTACGCCTCCGGCAGAAAAACGAATCAGTGAATGAAATAGCAAACAATTTTATGGATAAGATGAAGTTCTGTGGAGAATTGGTAACAACCGAGAGGATGAAGATAAGTCGCTTCTATGGCGTGTTAAAAGCAGAAGTTAGAGAGTTCATCACTCCCTCAAAATGTGAAACTCTTGAAGAGCTCATTGATTTAGCGCGGGATAGAGAGATCGAAATTAAAAGGCAAGAGGAGCGAGGTGAAAAGAGGCCGAGTGAAAAAGGTGCAAGTTTTAGTCCATCCAAAAGGGGGAAGTTTCAGGATCAAGGAAGAAAGGGTAAGTCGAAAGGTGGGATTACACCATGCAAGACATGTGGAAAGCTCCATACCGGAGAGTGTTTGCTAGGTAAGAAGGGGTGCTTTAAATGTGGTAAGGAGGGGCATTCGTCCTATCAATGCCCGGATAACCCAAAGACTTGTTTCAACTGTTTCGAAAAAGGGCATATCAAGTCGGAATGCCCAAAGCTTCAACAAGGGTCAAAGAAAGAAGATAGGAAGCAAGAGGGTTCTAGGGCAAAGGGGAGAATGTTTCAGATCACGTCTGAAGAAGCCAAGTCCCAGCCAAATGTGGTCTCAGGTATTTTTCTAATAAATTCTATACCGGTTTACGTTTTGTTTGATACCGGAGCTACCATGTCGTTTATCTCTAGTGAAATTGTTCAACATCCATCCTTTAAGATTGAACGAATGCCGTTGCCCTTAGAAGTAGAGATAGCAGATAGTAAAAGTTACTTGTTGCACGAAATATGTAAAAATTGCAAATTGACCATTGAGGATGAGGAGTTTGCTATTGATCTTATCCCCATGATCTTGGGGGAATTCAAAGTAATAGTGGGTATGGATTGGATGTCTCAAAACCATGCAGAAATAAAATGTGAATCCAAATCTATATTTCTTCAAACTCCAAGTGGAAGACGATTAAATGTACAAGGCGAAAGGAAGATGGAAGCGAAGCTATGTACTCTCGATCAAGCCACTAAGTACGTGCTCAATGGGAGTAGAGCATACTTAGCTTACGTAGCAAATACTCAACAAAGCTTTCCAAAGCTTGAAGATGTTGAAGTTGTGAACGAATTTCCGGATGTATTCCCGGAAGAATTGCCGGGACTCCCTCCCGAGCGAGAAGTGGAGTTCAATATCGAATTGAATCCGGATGCGAAACCAGTCGCGAAGGCTCCCTATAGATTAGCTCCCACGGAAATGCGGGAATTAATGACACAAATACAAGACCTCTTAGACAAAGGTTTTATACGCCCAAGTGTGTCGCCTTGGGGAGCGCCCGTCTTATTTGTTAAGAAGAAAGACGGGTCGATGCGCATGTGCATCGACTATAGGGAGTTAAATAAGCTAACCATAAAGAACCGCTACCCTTTACCTAGAATTGACGACCTTTTTGATCAGTTACAAGGGGCGAGTTGGTTCTCCAAGATAGATCTGCGATCGGGGTACCATCAGGTTAGAGTACGAGAAGAAGACATTCCAAAGACCGCATTTAGAACCCGTTACGGACATTATGAATTTTTAGTTATGTCCTTTGGGTTAACAAATGCGCCGGCGGCATTTATGGACCTTATGAACCGTGTATGCCGACCCATGTTGGATAGATCGGTAATTGTATTCATAGATGACATTTTGGTTTATTCACGAAGCAAAGACGAACATGCGGTACATTTGCGTGAAGTACTTGAAACTCTCCGTAAGGAGAAGCTCTACGCAAAATTCTCAAAGTGTGCCTTTTGGCTTAGGGAGGTACAGTTTCTGGGGCATGTGATAAATGCGGAGGGTGTTATGGTCGATCCTTCAAAGATCGATGCTGTAATGAAATGGGTTCCTCCGAAAAACCCAACAGAGATAAGAAGTTTTCTGGGTCTTGCTGGATACTACCGGAGGTTCATACAAGATTTTTCCAAGATAGCCTTACCCTTAACAAAACTGACCAGAAAGAAAGAGAAGTTTGTATGGGAAAAAGAACAGGAGGAGGCTTTTCGAATGTTGAAAGAAAAACTATCAAGTCCCCCAATCCTAACGTTACCAGACGGAACCGAAGACCTGGTGGTCTATTCAGACGCTTCACACCAGGGATTGGGTTGTGTTCTAATGCAAAGAGGGAGAGTTATCGCTTATGCTTCGCGACAATTGAAGCCTCATGAGGTGAACTACCCCACACACGACTTGGAATTAGCGGCCGTAGTGTTTGCATTAAAGATTTGGAGGCATTATCTATATGGGGCAAAATGCACCATTTACTCGGACCACAAAAGCCTTAAATATTTCTTTGAACAGAGAGACCTAAACATGAGGCAGCGGAGGTGGTTGGAACTTATCAAGGATTATGATTGTGATATCCTCTACCATCCGGGGAGGGCAAATGTAGTAGCCGATGCATTAAGCCGTAAAGAGTATCCATCTCCCATAAGAGTGAAATCCATGAAGATGGTAGTTACACCACGATTACTTGAGGAGATCCGCGAATCCCAGATAAAGTCGCTCGGAGCGGACGACCTGAAGAGGGAACGATTAAAAGGTGTGATCGATGATCTAGAAGAAAATTCGACCGGGCTTAAGACGCGGTTCGGCCGAATTTGGATTCCGCGATTCTGCGAAGTCAAAGCTGCCCTGCTCGACGAGGCACATAAGTCTCGATATTCGGTCCATCCCGGGGCTACAAAGATGTATCGGGACTTGAAAGCCAATTATTGGTGGCCGGGTATGAAGCGCGACATAGTTAAATACGTCGCGAAATGCTTAACATGCTCCCAAGTGAAAGTAGAACATCAAAAGCCGTATGGGAAATTACAACCCTTGGAGATACCGGTATGGAAGTGGGAGGAACTAACGATGGATTTGATAACCAAACTTCCTAAAACAAAGAAAGGGCACGATACAATATGGGTAATCGTAGACCGGCTTACAAAAAGCGCTCACTTTTTACCCATCAAAGAAGCTTACTCTTCCGAGAAATTGGCAGAAATTTATATGAACGAGATCATATCCCGTCATGGAGTGCCCGTGTCGATTGTCTCGGATCGGGACACTAGATTTACTTCTCGTTACTGGCGGAAGTTTCACGAGAGTGTGGGTACGAAGTTGCACATAAGTACCGCTTACCACCCTCAAACGGACGGCCAGTCAGAAAGAACCATTCAAACGCTCGTTGATATGTTGAGGGCGTGTGCCTTAGATTTTGGGGGAAGTTGGGACGACCAATTGCCACTGGTCGAATTTTCTTATAACAACAGTTACCATAGTGGTATTCAAATGGCACCTTACGAACTATTATACGGGAGAAAATGTAGGACTCCCGTATGTTGGGGCGAAGTGGGACAAAGGGAGCTTGCACCAAGTGATTTAATAGCAGTAACGAATGAAAAGATTGAAATGGTTAGAACAAGGTTGAAAGCAGCTCAAGATCGGCAAAAAGCTTATGCAGACAAGAGAAGGCGTCCTATCGAGTTCCAAGTTGGAGATTTTGTCTTGCTAAAGGTGTCCCCATGGAAGGGTATAATCCGTTTTCGCAAACGGGGAAAGCTAGGTCCTCGTTACATTGGGTCGTTTAAAATTTTGGCTCGGGTTGGAAGGGTTGCGTATTGATTGGAATTACCGCCTGCTCTAAACGGGATTCACAATACCTTCCACGTGTCGCAATTAAGAAAGTGTCTTGCGGATGAGACAGCACTAGTACCACTCGATGATATCGAGTTGGATGAAGGGTTAAATTATGTCGAAAAACCCGTAGCCATTAAGGACTTCAAGGTGAAGAATCTCCGCAATAAAGCTGTTAAACAAGTGTTGGTCCAATGGCGACACCGAAAAGGTTCGGATCTTACATGGGAAACTGAAGACGAAATGAGGAAGCACTACCCTTATCTTTTCGGTATGTCAATACTTAAATTGTTATGTGATCAGGTTTCGGGGACGAAACCTCTTTTAAGGGGGGTAGACTTGTAACACCCCAAAATATGCTATTCATTTACTTGTTTTATTAAAGGTGTATAAATTGTAATAATTAACCAAGTCAAAAGATTTTGGTAATTGTTAACTAGAAAGAAAATTAGTGTGATAACTATCCACACTTATAACCCTAGGGACTAAAATTGTGATTATGACAAAATTTTAATAACAATAATAATATAACAAAAACCAACACACTGGTGTTGGTGGGGGATCGATCGAACAAGCAGAGAGAAGGGGGAAACCCTAGCTCAAGCAAAAACAAGCAATTGGATCTAAATTCTCAAGATAATCTAGTGCATGAGTCCATAAATCTGAATAACTAACCTCAATTTCGTAAGTGGTAAGCTTGATTTTCTGAATTTATGATTTTTAGAATGAGGGGTTAGACCAAATCTCGATTCCTTGTAACCAATGTAATGAATCTGAGTTAAGATTGCTTTTTAGAATAGGAATCATGCTTGAAATTATGTTCTATAAAAAGTGTAGTGAAAAACCCACTTTGTAAAGATTATGTTACTAATAGGAAATTCATGAGAATTAGGATCATGAGTTAATTGATATGTGAAATTGTTGTGATGCTCGAATGCTAGATAAACTGATTTTAGAATGGAAATTATATGAATTTAGAGGAAGATGATTCTTGTGTTGTGATGAGCTAGTAGGGACATGCTTAGTAAACTTGTACCTTGTGCCTTATGTATGATGCTTACCAAGTGTTCGATGAAATGCCTAAAAGAAGAATTTATGTGGAAATAGTATAATGATGCCACAAACTAAATAAAGTGAACGAATGTTCTAATGTAGGCGTGAAAGAAGAAGGTACAAGCACTAAGCAAGCGGAAGGAGCACAAGATCGAGGTATGCTTCGTGTCATACGAGTCTTTATTATATTTCCTATTTATATAAAATTTCGTTGTAAAAGCTATTCTTATATAACGAGATCGACGATGTAGTAAGCAAGCGACAAATCCCTTGTGGATTTGGGTATGTTAATGAAAGTAGTGTTGAGTTATGCTAACCCAATTTCATGGGTCGAATGTGTATGCTTAGCTCTCTACGAGAGTGTTTATGCTAAACCCAATTTCATGGGTTGAATGTGTATGCTTAGCTCTCTACGAGAGTGTTTATGCTAAACCCAATTTCATGGGTCGAATGCGTATGCTTAGCTCTCTACGAGAGTGTTTATGCTAAACCCAATTACACGGGTCGAATGCGTATGTCAAACTCTCTACGAGAGTGGTTATGCTTAACCCAATTATTGGGTTGTTGTATGCTTAAGAGTAAGAATGTTTTATGTGGTTAAAGCTAAATCGAAAGGTTATGATTTTCTATGAGATAACTAACTTATTAAATTTGTGAATGTTAATGTAGGTAAAGCACCTCTATAGGCGATTTGGAGTTATGGGACGAGCACATGTTCAAGCCTTATAATACCAAGCGCTTCCGCAACTCATATGCATACTTTTGGGTCCATGTTTTGCCACTTTGTTAGACTTTGTTGAAATGTTTTAGATTTAAAAACTCGTTACTTTTATTGGAATGGTTTTATGTAAATTGGGTCGTAGGTAAACGTTGTATGTTATGTCAAAACAGGGGGTATGTCCGTTTTACAAACGGGTCATGCCCAATTTTTGTAAAAATTTCTTTAAGCGTCAAAGTGGTATTTTAATTCTCCGAAAAATCTTGTTTATGTAGTTAATCTATTATTTTTGAAAAGCGGTCCTTACATGTAGTTTGTAATCTCTCACTTTCTTCCGCATTTCGTTCCGTACGATCCATGATTTATTCGTTTGAAGGTACGAGCATCATTTAGGGTTACTATATAGTATATTTATCCCTCGTTGACATTCTGAACCCTCGGATTCACATACTTTCAATGTTTGTCAACATTAGTCCTTATTTAATATTTAATACCACGTGTAAACTTATGACACGTGTCAATACATTATTGGACGCAAAAATTCGAGGTGTTACAGTTGCTAAGCATGAGAAAGCTTGTGCTAAGAATCAACGTGTCTTCATTCTCTTTGCCTTTAATACCTCTAGTTCCCTTGCTCCTGAAGCTGTTGGTTTTTTTGACAGAATACAAAGGGTCGTGCACAACAATTTCTTGACGCTAAGGAACCAAAGTTTTATTTTTGGTAGAATTGGTTTGCTATTCAAGGGATTGCGGCGTGGCTTGCTTCTTGTTTACCTGTCGTTCTTATGTAATTTTCTATCGTGAAATGAAATTTAATTTTATCTTCTTTTTCATGTCCACTCGTGTTATTTATCTTTGCTAACCGTTGTAGCCTAGTAGGTTGACCAATTACGATTTAAGTTTCTTTAAAGCACTTCAAACTTACATAAATAAACCTTTCTTGGCTAGCCAAGATATGGATTGTTTTCCAAGACATAGACTATCACTTCCCATCTCACATATACAAATCTCTCTTAAATAGCCACGATCAGCCTTGTCTTCCAAGACATAGACCATCACCTTCAAATTCGCATGTATAAACCTGTGTTAGCTAGAATTAAAACTTAACCGCATTTTAAATATGTTCCTGTTCTATGGCTATACATACATTTTCGCAAAAATAACTACCATAAGACAAGAATTTGTGTGGCGGAAATAACAATTCAAACTCATTACATTTACATTGACACTTTTTTTAGTCACCAGTTTTTAAACACATCAACCAATTCCATTAAACAAGTGGTATGTGTTTGTTTCTCTTTTGCTTGAGCCTACTCTGATTCGATACCTAACAAGTGGTATAAGAGCTTCTAGTTTAGTTAAACACACGGTTATCGCAGGAGAGGGAGAGAGCTATTCGAGAGGTCCAGATATGTTGTGCCGCCGTTGCCGAGTTGAGTACTGCCCGTACCGGATCTTTGAGTACGATTTAGGGTTTGTGGGCGTTGGATTTTTTGTTGATGTTCTGGTGGTTTTGGGGTGTTTGGCGATTTCGCTGGCTTTACGCTCGAGTTTGTAGGAGAAGTCGTCGGTTCTGGTGCTTCGGGTTTCTGGTTGATTGATGGTTGCTCGGGTTTCAGGTACTTGGTTTCTGTTGTTTTTTTTTTCTGGTTTTCCCGCTTGCAATGGTTGAAGAAGGGAAGTTCCGAATTGAGAAGTTCAACGATACTGATTTTGGATGGTAGGGAATGCAAATAGAGACGTGGTTTGGTGAATGCGATTTGGATATGGTACTGGAAGAAAAACCTATTGTAATGGATAAAACTACTAAAACAATTTGGGCTCAAAGGACAAAAAGGCAAGAGGTAAAATAACATTGGCTTTGACGAAGAGCATTGCCTTTAATATCATGAAAGAAACAACTGTTCATGATATGATAACAACTCTGTCAATTCTATATATGAGAAGCCGTATGCCGGTAATATGGTGTTATTAATAAGGGAATTGTTCACAATGAGAATGAATGAGGGTAGTCCAGTTACTGATCACATTACTGAGGTTAATTTGCTTTTGTCCAGGTTAGCAAATGTGGGCATGAAGTTCGATGATGAGACTTAAGCTATGATTTTGTTATCTTCCTTACCTGATACTTGGTCAAGATTTGTGACAATGGTTATTGAAACTGCTGAAACTGGAAATTTGAAGTTTGATCGGATCAGGGATAGTGTTTTCGGTGAAGACATTCGTTGGAGGAACTCTAGTGGAGGATCTACTTCTGGTATATTAAGTGTTAGCAGGGGAAGAGGTAATAACAGAAGCAACGAGAGTCGTGAGAAAAGCTTGTCTAAAGTTGGAAAGAATGTGAGGTGCTGGTACTGTGGTGAAAATGGGCATGTTGAAAACGAGTTTCCTGGTCCTAAGAAAGAGGATGGTAAACAAAATGTAAACAATGTTGCATCAGATGAAGAATCTGATGGTGACGTACTTGTTTGCTTTGAAGAGTCTATAGACTCTGGGGCTATGCAGTGGCGGATCTTGCCCGTTGAACCTGCCAGGGCCGAAAGACACGGACACTAAAATTAGCACTACGGCCGAAAAACTTGCCAGGGCCGAACATAGTATATATACAAAATTTCGATCGAAATGCGAAAAAATTAGCACTACGACCGAAAAACTTGCCAGGGCCGTGGCCCTGCCACGGCTCCACTAAGATCCGCCCCTGGGGCTATGGATTCTGATTCTTCGTTTCACGCCATGCACAACGGGGAGACGATAGTGAATCTGAAAACGGGAGACTTTGGAAAGGTAAGATTAACTAACACACATGTTCTTAATGTTATGGGTATGAAAGATGTCAATCTGAAGACTCCATTGGGCACTACATGTTATGGGTGAAATTCTGAGCCCATATCCTGACTTTGTATCTTGATTTTTTATTAGTTGTATATGATCAGGATATCGGATCAGGATACCGGATCAGGATACCGTATCAGGATATCGGGCCAGGATATTGGTAATATCCTGAGGCAGTATCCTGACTATTACTAACGATTGGCTTGTAAAACGTTGGTTGCAAGGTACCAACGTTAAAAGACTTGATCTACCTGAAGATTCGCTCAAGGTGGTTGAAAAATGGACGTTGATGGTGGAAGAATGGGTCTTGTAACGGCCATAATAGAAGAAATGCATATTGCGCGAGAATATCGGATGTTGGTCAACTTTATTGACATTGTAACGGTTATATGAGCTGAAGACCCGGTTTTATAGTCAATAAGCACGTGAAAAACAAGTAGAAACAGCCCCCAACGTTCAGAATGGAATATTCCCAGCATCCCGAAATAATAGGAGGGTTAGTTTCTTATTTGTAACTATAAATAGAAGGCCAGATCAATAGGAACACACACTTCACTCTCTACTCTCGAACTCACACTTCTTTTTCCTTTCTATTACGCACAAACACTCAACACTTGTAATCGTTGTACCACTTAGCATTGATCTGAGCCATATCATGCACTGTATCCTGGTTATTCAAGCAATAAGAAGAACAAGGCAGCCGACGATTGTCAGCTCCCGAGGTTTTATGCCGGATATCTCGTGTCAACCTTTACATTTCTGCTCATTGTTTGATTGTTGATACAGCTCGGTATCCTGAGCTATATCCTGAAACTGTTTTTGTAAACAACTTAACCAGCATATTTTTCACGAACACTTTTTAACACACTACCTCACTTAACTAATTTGATCACTTAATTGCTTCGGTAATTTTTGACCAAAACACTACATGGCACTTACATAATGTCAGAGTAATTCCAGGTTTAACAAAGAAACTTATTTCTGTTAGTCCACTGGATAAACATTGACGAAATGTTAACTTTTGCGGTGGAAGGTGATTGATAGAAATTTTGTTGTTGCCTGTTGGAGTAGATGAGGATCGTTGTAATTGTTTGAGGTACATGCAGAGGGAGTAGTCGTCTCTGTCAAGCATAAAGTTTGGTTCACTGAATTTAGTAGGCAGAAGAGGTTTCAATTTGCAAACATGAATCTTGGTGCTACGGGGATGTCAGTTGAATATGGTCGGGGGTCTAAGCCAATCAGGGGATTTGGAGTTGTGGGAGCATGAGTCTTGTTTCGGGTACAATCACATAGAGCCATTTGGTTTTGAAGACGAAGGTTCCAACCGAAGAAAAATGTGCTCCTAGAAGTAGTTTGCAAAATGTGGAGAGTTATATTAATTCTCAATGTTTCTTTGGAGCTGGTGGATCGTACAAGCCAGTTGAGACAAGAATGGGTCAATGGGGATTTCAGTCACGGTTGGGTCTGGTATGACTGTTGAGTTGGAGCTTGTGGGAGCTTCAACTGGTCTCTCAGGTACTTGATGATAGGGGTGGTTGCAACTAGGTGGATATGATTCGAGTCTTAGCTTGTTCTTGGGAACTGAAGGCTTGAAGGACTAGAGTCTTAGCTAGTTTTTGAAACTGGAGTCTTAGTTTTTGGAACTAGCTAAGACTCTAGTCCTCCGATTTTGAAAAGTGAACATTAACGCATATATTTTAATTATTTTACATTATACAATGTATAATGCATGTGTAATAATAATAATAAACAAAAAGACGATAAAATAGGGTAATAAAACTACAATAAAATATTAAGAAACTTGAAAATAAGGTACTAAAAAACTCACAATTAGGGTATAGAAAACCTAAAAATAGGGTATTTTAATACCCGGTTTCTTAAGAACCGAAACTGAACCATACCCAGAACCGGGGACATAGGGTATGATTTTTTGGTCAAATACCCGGAACCGGAACTGAACCGGTTATAGCAATAACCGGTTCCAACCCTTAAAACGATAAATCAAAACTGGTTCCGAAACCGGTTATAAAAAATACCCGGTTTGTGCATCTCTACTTACAACTTACAAGTAAATATTATTTTTTTTGAACGGATTACAAGTAATATTATTAAAGCCTTAAATATGTATGTAGGCTAAATTCAGAACCACATATATTTTAAATGGCATGACTATATATTAGACTTCTACTTGTTTAGAATATGAAAAGAAATCAATTTCAACACCTTTGCTATATTGGATCATATATAACTTGATACTGACATAGTGACATTTGCAAACAACCATATTTATGATGGTGCCGTAACATGATCATATAAGTCATAAATAGTATATGTCCATTTTGGACTCGTTTTAACATGTTCTCATCAAACAATGTTCTAAACACATTGGATGTTTTCTTTTCTTTTTTTTTTTCTACTTCCTTACTAATGTTTTCTTTAACATCTATCAGTGAAAAAGAGCAGAGGTATTACGGATTGAGAAAATTGAGGACTAAATCCGTGATTTCTAAAAAAGAAAGGACCAAAACTAGAAAACATGCGTATCATAGGGACCATCCGTATAACTTACTTTTATACATATGTATGTATGTATGCATTCGATGGACCTATGGATTAGGAACGTCTTTTAATCCTAGAATTAAAGAAAATCGTGATTTTACACTAGTTGAATAATTATGTAAATTTGTAGAGTAATTATAATTACTCTATAAAATTAAAGAGTAATATAATTACCCTATAATAACTACTTTACTACTGTAAAATCATGATTTTTTTTACATTTTATAATCAAACATAATTCTTAAGTAGCACGGAAAATAATTTTCAAAAAGAAAAATTTTCCTTCACTTATTACGTTAAGGTATTTTGTATGTTAAGACTCATTTGTATTTCATTTTTATACTAAACTATATAATAGCAAGATTTCTTTTTTTTTTTTTAATTCGAATGTAATAAATATTTGCCAAAATAAATGTTATGAATTCCTGAGGCAGACCTAGCATGTTACTAGGAGTACCCTCCGCTACCCCTTAACGCTCTGACGTTAGTGTAAATTTTGGAAAAAATTGACGTTTTTTCGATTTCGTTACCCCTTTTTATATGATACTTTGCCCCTATAAAGATTTTCTAAATCCACCACAGATGAATTCTGTAATATGTTATACAAGCAAGCTAAATTCAAAAGATAAAAATCATCATAATTTATTTATAAAAATCTGGTATATGAAACTTATTCTCCCAATAAAATAGATAAATACGACACCATATTCATCCATCTATCCAGCAGCTCTAGCTTCACTTCCTGTTTCCTGGATGGCAAATTCGGTATTCTCTATATTTTCTTCTTAAGCCCATTTCAAAGCCTCAAGTTTTCACTTTAACCGATAGAGGGTATAACCGTCTTTTCACCATCTAAATCCAAACAAGCTACTTTAACCGCCACTTCTTCTTTCTTCCCTCCACCAGCTTCATCTCCAGCCACCACCGGTTTTTCTTGAATTTCCAATTCTACCCCTATCTCCACCACAGCTTTCTCTTGCATTTCCAATATTGCCCCCAAGTCCACCACCGTTGCGGCTGCCGCCTCACCTTTCGGTTGACCCATTGGTATCACTTGCTTCTTTTTGTCTTTGTAGATCATGTACAAGATCATTTGGGCTATTCCAAATACGAATCCTAACACATTTGGAGTCTACAAAAAATAAAACAAAAATATCAGTAGCGAAACTAGAACTTTTTTATTAGCGGACTTTATAAGATTTTTTTTTTTTTTTTTGAACCGTAACAACTAGATGGTCTAACTCATTTTTTTTACATCAAAGACCCAGGACACCAGGGATCACCCTTATATGGCGGAACCAGAGGGGGTCAAGAGGGTCCGCCAACCCCCGGACACAAAAATTTATTGGATTTGTGTATAATATGAGAGATTTTTTATAGGAAAAATATGATTTTTCTCTAGTCTTTTTTTTTAAAAAAATCTCAAATCTATACTATATAAAGAACCAACAATTACTAATTATGAGGTAACAAATGCGTTGTTTATTAAAAAAAAACAAATTTTGTATATGAAAAATCTAACAAATTTTGGTTAATGTTTATTCATTGGGTAAGATACCCAAGTGGGGTCTAGATTCTTACAAAATATTCAGAATCTGGTGGAAATACCAACAAAAAGATTGTTAAATAAATAAAAAAAATATTATATATAAAATATATTATAAACTTACAGCTACATAGTAATCTTTGATCAAAAGACCGTAAAAGAACCACATAACCGCACAAATCGTGAGGCACAAGGACAACGAGAAAGGCATGTACTCTACGCTCTTTGTTTTTATAACCAATCTCTGTAAATTAAAAAAAGATTGTTAGATTATGATAACTGAATCATTAATTAGTAATTTTTTTTTTTTTGAACGGCAATTAATTAGTAATTAAGTTAATAAATGAAGATACCATAATGCTGAGCGGAGCAGCAAAGACACAAACCGAAAACACGGCACAAATCCAACCAACAACTGCTACTCGTTTCGGCCCAGGATTGGTTGCATATCTTGTTGTAACGAGGATCAACCCGAATGAGAGTATGTTGAACAACACAAGTAGCTTGACGGTAGATATCTACAAAAGTCACAAATATTAACTTACATATGTATGTAAATGTACTTTATTGGTGGGATTTACTGAGTATGATGATGATGTAAATATAAACGTACCAGAGACTTTCTGGTGGCGTAGATGAGGAAAACAACAAGGTATGCGGTTTCAATGGCGCAACCGATAGAGTTGATGGTGATGATCATCATGCCATTTTCGGTCTTGAGATAGCCGTAGAAAAGAAGCAACATGCAACTGAATAATGCGACCGAGTATGGTACTGACTGAAACCCTTGTGTAGATTTTTTCTTGCAGATACTGTAAAAAGTTGGCCTGCAAGAAATTCATTTCAGAACCAATAATATGTTGAGAACTGCGAAAAGTGTATGATCTAAAACACAGAGGATGAGACTTACATCGGCGCTAAGAAGACGCAAAAGGAGATGATATTGCCTGCAAATTATCAAACAAAATTTAGAAAACTTGAAAGAGTTTGTGGGGAAGATGAAGAGATGAAGATGCATACCAAGAATGCCAAAAATAGAAGGCAAGAGATGATGAGCTGCATGGAAAGCCATTAATGTTGGTGGTGAAGTGGTGATGAAGCTCAAGTCACAATGATTGAAAGAATCAAAGAAATGAGCTTATGAAAAAGACTTGAGTAAACCAACATATTTATAGGTCTCTCAAAGAGCAAGTAAATGGGATTGATGTGCTTTTACATGTGTAATGTTTTGGCTGAATTTGTAGATAATTGCTAACATTGCTTGCAAAGGTTAAATGATTGCGTGATTATTTTTGCATTAATTTTTTTATATAATTAGTTTTTTTTAAAGTATAAATGTTAATATGTCATAAATAAATACAAGAGGAATTGACCTGTAATAATCCCAACTAGACGTCATTGATCATTGTCAGTTCCGCCTTTGAATATTCCTCAAGTCAGTCCTACATTTCATCTATTTTTCCTCCACCGGTCCTCAGTTAAAAAACTTAACGAAGTTAAGTTTTTTTCCAAATTACAAACTAACGTATTAGGGCTTTTGATCAGAACGAGGATACGAGTCTATTGATGTAAAAATTACCTCGAAATTGTGCTCCAAACGACTCGATTTTTGTTAATTGGAAGTTTAAGCACCCGAATTGAAACACCGTTTTCATCATTTGGAGCACAATTTCAAAGTAATTTTACATCATTCGACTCGTATCCTCGTTCTGATCAAAAGCCTTAAAATGTCAGCTTGGAATTCAGAAAAAAAATTAACTCCGTTAAGTTTTTTTAACCGAGGACCGGTGGGGGAAAAATTAGTAAAAGGTGGGACTGACATGGGGAATATTCAAAGATATGACTGACGATGGCCAATAACGTATAATTAGGATTATAACAGTGCAATTCCCTATAAATATAAATATATGATTTGACACATACTTTTAGCCAAATACATTACAACTTTATTCTTCTTATATATTTTTAAAATTTAGTCAAGAATAACTTTATCTCATGGTTATATTTTTCTGTTAATTTTAAAATAGAAAACCTAAACATCATTTTGGTTATACATATAGGATTAGATTAATTAATTAGCCGTTTTAGTTTTTTTTTTTTTTTCATTTTCAATTTTACCTTAATTTTCAATTTTACCTTATGAATATTAGAAAAAAAGAACAAAATTTAATAAATGCTACCCTTAGTGAAAGGACGGTTCATATATGATCTAGAACATATATAGAGTGTATGTTTAAAAGAAGTAAATATTGGATACTCACACACCAAAAATGCATTTTTAAGAACAATTTGCGTGATTATTATATGCAAAGGTTGTTGATACTTTGCTAATTAAAGATTGAATGCATCATATGTATGTGCTGTACAAAGTTTCTTTTTACTCATATAAGTTGTAACTTTAACTGAAATATACAATTTTAATGGAAGTAAAGTTAATATGGGATATAAGTGATTATTACAAGATGATGTAAATATACACTTTTTCACGGCAAGCTTATTTTTGGTAATAATCACTATTCTAACATAATTATGATTCAAATAGTTACTTCTTGTGGTGCTTAGACAACGCGTATGGAGATAGAATACTAAGCTAAAGCCTTACTAAAACACGTGAAGATAGAACTTTCTTCTGACGTTGTTTACTGATCATCAGTAACAGGTGAAACAACACAAGAAAAACGTGAAATATTTTATCCCTTTATTTCGCGTGAATATAGTACTAGCTGTTTTAATTAAACTTTGAAATTAATTTTTTAAAATTATTAATTTTATTGTTTTTTTTTAACGTTAGAAGAAAAATAAAATAAAAATTTACAATAAAAGTTTTTTTTCGGGAATATCTTCAAACTTGATAATAATAATAATAATAATAATAATAATAATAATAATAATAATCTTTTTGGTTTATATAATTTTATTTTCAGATTGAATTGTTTTTTTTTTTTCAACTATATATTAACAATAATTGTAATTGATAATGAGGTAGTGGTGGAGTGTTTGAGGAAAGACTTGATGTTTCTTGTAACTGAGGTTCAACTCTCACTCTTCCCTTTATTTTCTGCGGCATCCAGGTGAAGGGCGAATACGGGTGGCGCCGGTTCGTCTTGATTGGGAGACGAGGTTTTACTGATTATTCCACTGTTGTACCTTCGGGCGGGTGGAGGTTGGGTTTCCGCGCATCTGGGAGAGCCAAGGGGCTGGTGGCGGTCGAGTAGTCGACCTTGGTCACAACGCCCGGTGTCACGGTGGTTTACACGTCGTTCTTTGCTGTTAAAAAAAACAATAATTGTAATTAATTATACGGATATTAACATATCAAAATATTCTAACATATATGGGTACTAATAAACGGATATTAACATACCAAAATATTGTAACATACATGGGTACTAATAAAAGGTGATAGTTGATTAGATTATATCTTGCTTATTTCATTAACTTGTGTGTTCAATTCTTTATCATCCAATCTCGTTTCATATCATACTTGTTAAAAAACGCAACTACCAATAGGTTTAGAAACTTGATTAGAAATCGATATATTTTATATTCTCTAAAGTTTTATCTCAAGCAATAGATTAGAAATCGATATATTTTATATTCTATAAATCAAATTTAAACATTTATAACAAAATGGTTATTACATTCACATGGTTTCAGACGGCAATGCTATTTATATATGTTTATTACATAACATGAGAGTTTGAAAAAACTTCTTTCCTTTTGCTAATTATAGTAAACTTGTTCTCAATACGTATATAAGCAACAACTTAACGGCGCTCAATCATTCTTGCACACCAAAGCTTCTACGTGTACAAATTCTTGAGCCGTACGCCACACACAATTAGATAAAACAAGCAGTGGCTCGGTTAGATTGGGTTCGATGATCGAGCCATGAGGAGATCGAACGTTTGAGATTAAATTTATGGATGAACAATCGGTTAGGGAGGGCTCCATCATAGACAATGGTTACGTTTTGATATCAAAAAAAGAAAAGGAAGTCCACTTGTACAATGCTACCCCTAACGCCAACGCCAGCATTTTTGCTTTTTTTAGGCTTTCTTCTATCATCTTCTCAGGGCTACTTTCGTCATTTACTAATTATACTATCACCAATTAAATGATTCAAGTTAAATTTGCGAAATGATTTGTACATTATATTATTTAATATACTAATTATATTATTTTGTTTACTTTTCAATCACATAAAATAAGAGAATCCATATTGATGAGTGTTCATTCAATCAAACATCGAATTGCTCGAATCGAATTTTTTGAATAATTTTTTTTTGCTTGAATTCGTATTCGATTACGAACCAGCTAATTCGATTCGAATTCGAAAAAATTCGTTTTAATTCAAATTCATTTAAAATATGAAATAAATTCGTTTAAGTCATAAGATTTGTAATGGGTTTGGTAATTTGCTATTTTAATACTTAGAATAAATTTAGAGATTAATTTATACTACAGCCTGATAAAAGTTATATATGTATTATATAAAAATAATAAATAAATATGTATAATTTTAATTCGAATTTGGAATTGAATCAAATTTAAAATTATAAATTCGTATTCGATTTACTGGACTCGAATTGAATCGAATTCTTGACAATCGAATCAAATTAAATCGAATTTTACATTTTTTGAATTTGAAACGAATTATAAACACCCATACAATTAGTAAAGCCCGTATTAAGACATCTAAGTAGAATTGAACTCGGTTTTACCTTTAGAACTCGAAAGGCTTGACGTGCATAATTTGAAATGGATTGGGCTATTAGAACTTGATTTGGGTTTTAATTTTACAAGTTCAATTGAGATTGACATTCGCAATTGCAACTGACTTGTAGTTGCAGAACTTAAATTGTTTTCAATTACTCACAAGTTTAACCATCTATTCTGGTCAAACAGGTCAATGGTACCAAAGTTAAGTTATTAGCCATGGCTGCCAACTTGAACCGCCTTCAATTACAAACAAGTTTGAGCATTGTATCATCCATATTTATAACTTTTCTAAATCCTACAAATCCCTGAACAAGCTAAGGCCTTAATTATTACAGCCTTGACTTATTCCCTGGTCAAATCCATTGTCAAGTTATAACCAATGCCTACCACACAACCCTTAGTATAAGTCTTATAATCAAATTGTATCATCCTTGTTTAAAATTCACCTAAATCCTATAAATCCCTGATCAAGAAAAGGCCTTGCTAATCACAGCCTTGACTTATTCCCTAGTCAAATCCATGTTGAAGTTATAAGCAATGCCCAAAGTAGTTAATGCGGTAAAATATCGGATATCAGTCAAGGACCGACATTTGAGATATCAGTTATCGCGGTGGGATATTGGTGGGATATCGGTAATTTTAATATCATGCTAAATTTATATATATAGCAATTTAACACTAACAATTGTAACAAGTAAGAACTGACTATGACTTAAAACACTAACATTTAACACTTACAACTAACAATTAAGACTTAAAACACTAATAGTAGCAATAAGAAGAAAAATGAACGGCAGAAATAAGTAAAATGGTACTGATATCGGGAAAATCAGTTATTTATCGATCAAATATCGAACAATATCGCTAATATTATCGGTATCGATATCCTGACCAATATTTTGTACCGCTATCTCAGCAGGAGACCGATAACCGATATATCATTGATATATCGGGATATTAACTACACACACAACCCTTTTTATAAGTCTTGTATCCAAATTGTATAGTCCATGTTTGTAACAACCCGCACGTTCGTGCAATGTTACTAATCGTTATACTCGTTACGCCTAGCGCCAGAGATTCGGATCATAATGGAGCTATATCGCATACATCGCTACTTCGCAGTATTTTCGCATAGTACGCATACTTTATCGCTATAACACATCATACCGCATAAACTAACGCTCACGATGACGTTGAGTGATGACCTATTCTACCCTCCTCGATAGCCGTGATGCGTCGCAAAGTAACGCATATTTGAAACGAAACCTGATTATTGTATCGCAACTTGGAAATGTGGATATTTATATACGACCATTTGTGATTAATTATAATATATATATATATATATATATATGTGTGTGTGTGTGTGTGTGTGTGTGGAAATGTGTGAACAAACCACCGCAACGCTCAACGAACAAAACAAAACCTCAAAACGCAACTCGCCGGAGACCACCGATCGAACGACCATTCGATCGAATGGTCATCCGATCGGATGACCATCCGATCAAGTGACCAACCGATCAGATGGCCATCCGATCCATTGCACTTCATCACCTTTTCTCCTCTTCACCTATAAATAGCACATGTCACATCACTTGAACAGTGATGTGACAACTCTCGTTCGACCAACACGCTTTTGGACCTTTTTCTCTCGATTCCACGCGATTCTTGTAAGTTTCTACCTCAAATCCTTTACTTCTATGATCTACACGCACTCCTTCATCTTTTCCAGCATCAAATCTCACTTTTTCACCGTAAAATCCTTTGATTTGTGGCGTTCTAAGGTGATGTCATCATGGAATTCTTAGGAACAATGAAGTGTGACCTCATCTTATCAAGAACAGTTCAGATCTAATGGATTCCACGGTGTGTAAGCACTAATTTCACCTAGATCTAAGACGAATCTAAGTATTTCAAGTTTCTTTCAAGCTTTCTTAAATTTTTACTCAAAACCAATAGAATCGGAGCTCGTTCAGGCCTTCTACTCATTCTATAGAGAAGTGTCGGTTTGAGAACTGATTTCTATCGACAAGACGACCGGTTAACGGGTTGAACACAAACAACCGTCAAGAACAGTTAACTGATCGGACGGGGTGATTCCCATCCAATCTGATGACTCAGCCTTGGTGGGGTTCCATTGTTTAATACGTTGTCATATCGTCTCGATCAAACCGCAAAAATAATCAAAGTTCAAGACGACCAGGTTCGCTGGGACGGATTGCCGCCTGATCGGATAGCCATCCGATCGGATTGCCATCCGCTCGAACTGCAACCCGATCGGATTGCATTTGATTCCACACTTAGCAATTTTCAAACTTTTCAAAGTATCTGAATGTCGAACGGATTGCCGACCGATCGGATAGCCATCAGATCGAACGACCATCCGATCAGTTGACATTTGGAATTTCGACACTTAATCATTTTCATATCAGTTTCTAACGGAATGCCATCCGATCGGATTGCTATCCGATCGAGTGACAATCCTGCTGTGAACTTGTTCTCACTAGGTGTCCTGCCAATCGGATCGCCATCTGATCGAACAACCGTTCGATCGACGACCTTAAAGGTAGAGAGATACTTCTTTGTTTTCAAAATGCTACAATGAAAACTTCAAAGCCATCATACACAAACACAACCATCCCAAACGAATGTCAATCCAATCGAATAGCCATCCGATTGGATGACCATCCGAACGGATTGACATCCGATCGAATGACCAACCGATCAGATAGCCATCCGATTGGATTACCACTCTACACTTAGTCACTTTTCACAGTTTTACGCGCCGTTCATCGCTTGCGCTATCAATCTGCAATCAGGCTAATCTCAGACGTGCTCTCTTCAATCCAACCAAGTTGTGTTTACTTGCTGAACACCGACTGTGAGTATACCCGAACCCCTTTTTATCGCATTTTTGGGTGTAACATACGTTTCTATCAAATCAAACTAATCGAATTCTTAAACTATTTGTCACTTGCGAATGACTGAATTACATATTAACATGTGATGCTAGTTACATATATGCTAGGACTTTTACTCGCGACGTCCCGCCTTAACTAGTATAGTACTATAGAACCCGACGAGGTCTAGTTAGGATGAATAGCAATCGCAATCGCTATGCAATCGCTATCGCAATCGCAGCGTAGCGGGTAGTAATTGTCTTGTGTACATGTTCGTGTATCTCGTTTATGTATGTGGTAATTTGCAGCACGTTTTATCTATTATGCTACTTCAACAAAACTTGTATACTCGCCAATACTTTTGTATTGACGTTGTTTTAACGTATGTTGCAGGTTTAGTCGCAGTCTACACCAAATCAAGCTAGGAAGTCTTGAAACTCACCTAATATCTAGGTTGTCGGATTTGTATTGTTCGAGAGGACAAGAAATCTGTGATGACTTATGTGATTGTATTGTTTGTTCGTATGGGATAACAAATGTAATAAATATTGTCGCTATTACTTGTTATGGATTCTCTTGAGCAATCTGATTCGCCTAGTGCCGGCATCGGTTGGGGTGTGACAGATTGGTATCAGAGCCATAATTATAGGGAATTAGGCCAGACATGACCTAGTCCGGGTCGATGTCTTAGAAACGACCTAGTCTACAGTCTAAGTACCAATGGGCCGACTCGTACGAACCCAGTAGGATTTGTACGGGCCTACTTGATACTCTTGTACGAATCCGCTAAAACTACAACTTCGCGTGAACACCGCATACTACATCTTCACACGAAGAGCCTTTCGTAAGGCTGGAATATTACTTAGCCTTTCCTAAGGCCAACACAATACACACATTTTCGAAAATATTCGTATAACACAACCGAGTGGTCCAGTCGAGATCAGGCGTGAAAACCAAGAACTCTTGATAGGATCGCTCCCTCAGCGCATTTTTCTAGCACGAGAACTTTTCGTTGAGCTAGGAGTGATATCCACAACTCAGTGGAAGTCTCCATTTCAAAATCTAGTGGAACTCCCGAATTTATTCGAAGAGCACAACCACAGCTAGGAGCGAAGTTATTAAGTCAGGGGTGAAACCCGTATCTTAATAAACCGTTCCACTCTCTATAAAATGGTTTTCAAAATCCCTCACCAAGGACTCGACTATAACGATGACTCGAGCCACGCGATGACTAGGAGGACGAATGCCTTGAGCTGCATCCCAGTGGAAGCATAGTCTTCTAGGGCAACACGTGTGCACGAACTTGTTGGGTATAGTTGGGTTACCTTGGGTAGTTGACGCCTAAACACCCGAGGCACTCTATCTATCTTTCTACGAATCGCCGATTTTATGCTTTATGGAACTTATTTACGCTTATGTGTTTACAATTTAAAACTTGCGCATTATTAATTTCCCAATTTATCGCTTTTCGCTCCCTGCTTTATAAACGCACGACTCGCACAGCCATCGCAATCTAAAACGAAAACCGAATGTTCGCTAATGTCTAATTAATCGCCCTAGCTTTCTCCCTTTAACGCGTCCTCGCGCATTCTACACCGGCATGTATGTGTATAAGTATAAGCTACGACTATAGATATATACAAACAAATCATCTGTGTGAGAACTTAGGAATCTCGTGTCTCCTATGTGGCTCCTATGTGATTACGTAATACTATACTACCTACAAAAAGTTTTGATCGTGCTCAACCGCATCGCAAAAACTCATAAATCATTATGATCGAATCTCACTCCTAATCTCTCTCTGTCTAGATGTCTTCCAACGACTTTACCTCGAGACAAACAGCTAGGAGAAGAGCCAATCGAAGCGCCGAGAAGAGGATTGCCTCGCTTGTGGCCAAGGAAGTGGCCAAGGTCATTCCTCAAATTGTTGCTCAAGTGCGCTCTCTCAGCAACTCATGAACCTCAGAAGACTCTAAGACGGAAGCGCCGCAAGCTGCCTTCCTCTACAAACACTTCAAGGCATGTTACCCGATGGAGTTCATGGGTGAAGGAGGTGTGTCCCAACTACTCCAGTGGTTCGATTCTATCGAAGGTACCCTTCGTCAGAGTGGGTGTCCCGATAGTTTCTGTACTACTTGCGCAACCGGAGTATTTCAATCGCGAGCACTCGACTGGTGGACAGCCGAACGTAACAAACGTGGGATCTCCGCGACTTATGCTCTTTCTTGGGATGAGCTGAAGGAGCTCATGAGGAAAGAGTACTACCCTCCCCACGAAGTCCAGAAGCTAGAAGACGAATTTTGGGAAATCAAGCAAGTCGAAGGTGACAATACTGGCTACACCGCAAGGTTCAAACAGCTCAGCATAATCTGCCCAAGTCAAGTCAACACTTCAGAAAAAGCCATCACGAAGTACATTCGCGGCTTGTCTGAATGTGTGGGCGATTTTGTCGAGCTGCAAGACCTGCTACCATCGAAGAAACCTACCGCTTGGCCACAGAAATCAACGATAAACGAGCCTTGGATGGATTCTTCTCCAAGAATCCTGTCAAACAAGCTCACCAAGCAATCGTCATCGATTCTTCCGACGATTCTTCCGACGATTCTACCGATGATTCTTCAAGTGAGTCCTCAGACGAATCCTCCGATGATAACACATCGCTTCAGGAAGCTCAGCTCAGCCGCAAACGAAAGACCATGAGCCCAAACTCTTCAACAACTGAATTGTCGCAACCAGAACCTCTCCAAGCAATCCCAATTCACTTGAAGCACGCCTACAACAGGACTCATCCCCTGTGTCTAACGGGTACGTATCATCACCCGCCAAAAGCTAATTGTCGTTATTGCGCAAATTGCAACTGGTATGGTCATCTTACCCAGCACTGCCGCACGAGGCCGCAGACTTGAGGAATTTCAGCAACGATCGCAGTCTCCGCAGAAGTCCTCCACAACAACATTAGTTATGCTTCCAATGTTGTTGTAATGATACGACTTTCACCGTTAATTTCTTTTATATGTTGAACTTGTTCTATTTCTTGACGCAATGTGGACTCTATTTATCTCTCATTCTCTCGCACTCACGCACGGACTATATACTAGCACTATATACTATATAATGTGTTTTACCCCTACTATGCGTTCTTGAAACGAGTTGCGATAAACGTTCAAGGGACAACTTAATCACGGGTGCACACGGGATTACTATGATCAGTGCACGGAGATCGTAATGAGTTTCAATGATGCCATAACGTTAAAAGCATGGTTAAGCGTGGTGGATACGCCGCTGGTACTTCCTATATATAAGCGTCTTGACCATGTTGACACAGTGTGACACCTATTCACGGGGCAGAGGCGTGTGGTGGAAGCATGGTGGATACGCCGCTGGTACTTCCTATATATAAGTGCTTCGCCATGCCAACCAATGTCTTGTGAAGAAAGTGCCATACAACGTTATTAGACCAAGTATACTATTAAATCTATTTTCGACACACTAAACTACATCGCAAGGCATAACAACCTCAATCGCAACTCAAAGCGTGTCATCGCTAGACTTTTCATAAGTCAAACACGCTCGCAATCGCGTTATCGCTGGAATCTATCTCGCAATCTCAATCGTTCATTGAGTGTTTCGCTCAATCGCTTATCGTATGTATCGCCCTATCGCTTTGTGTATTGCTCTATCGCTCATCGTGTATCGCTTAACGTTTATCGCTATCGCTATCGTTACCGTTATCTATATTATCTGTGTGATGGATACACCATTGGGAATTCCTATATATAAGTGTTTTAGCCATAGCAGTAGACTTTCGTGGAAAAGGGCCATGTGGGGCTTAATGTCAGTTGAAACTTGTGGTGTTGAATCTAATCAAATCGCATGTTCCTATCGCTTGCAACGCATCTATCGTCGCCTATCGCTTATCGCCTATCGCCGTCATCTTCGCTTACTATGTTTATGTTTGTGTTGCCCTATCAATTATCGTGTACCGCTTATCGCTTATCGCACTCGCTCGTGTCGCTAAACTGAGTTCGAAAACGACTTCATCGCTCGGTTTGCTCAATCCTACTCTTAAAACTTGGTCCGGCCATTCTTCTCTTGGACCAAGGGAATCGAAATCTATCAGTACTATGTCGACACACATGACACTACTTCACGGAACGAAAGCCATATGGCTAAAACATGGTGGATACGCCGCTGGTACTTCCTATATATAAGTGTTTTAGCCATACTGTCGAACTTTCATGGAAAAGTGCCATGCGGGGCCGACTTTGAATTTAAAATTTTCATATTATTAAGACCTTTATGTAAACAAATCTTTTCTTAGAAGTCTTTTTCAAAAAAAAAAAAAATGTAATCAAAATCTTTGTACAAAACGAGAATTTTCTTGTAACGTGGGTGTGACAATCGACTCAAGTTAGTACCGCGTGACGAGAAAAATTTCATAAAACGAGTTTTAGTCACCCTAAAATATTTTAGTAACCTAATAAAACTCCTCTCATAGCGCTGGTGTGAACATCGAAACAGTTTAACACTGCACTGTGGGAAGATTTTTTTTTTCATAAACAAGTTTTCTCCAAACCTTTTCGAATTTATCAACTTTTCGAGAATTCAAAACACTTTCGGATCACCTTTCGTGTGTTGCCGTCTTTTGTATACGAATCGTCTTACTCGCCGCCATCGCCCAGACTTCGCAATGCTCTCTCTCGTCAATCTTCAATCGATCTCCCGCTCATCTTGACGCTTTTATCGCTACTCCCACTCGCATCAATCCTCGCAACCTGTCTTGAGGACAAGCAAAGATTCAAGTGTGGGGGTATTTGATGTGCACAAAATGCAACATATAAATTACATCAATTGTGGCTTAAAACTAACCCTTTTTTAGTACTAATGTTGGAAAAAGTGTGCTTTTGTCTTCCTTTGGTATTTTCAGGATTAAATGAGCTCAAAATAACAAAAGAAGCAAAAAGACAGCAAAATCTAACATAAATACAAGAAAGGGAACAAAAGTGATATGCCCGACCCCCCGACAGCATCTTCCCAAGCAAAACAAAGAAAACAGAAGATTGAACACGCCCCGTGCTCAGTGAGCACGGGGCCGTGCCCAAGTGCCAGCAGAAAAGACAAACTCATAGAAGCTTCTGTTGCCCACCACGGGGCCGTGCCCAGCGGACACGGGGGCGTAGTCAACTTCCTGCAGGCGCATTTATTGTAATTGCGAATTACAATTAATGAAGAGAGAGAGTCAGACGGACACGGGGCCGTGCCCAGCGGACACGGGGCCGTGCTCGAGCTTCTGTTCAGCCTATAAATAGGAGTGTTTGGAGCTCTTGCAACTCATCCCTTGGCACACCACCTCTCTCACACTTCACCCACCACCCACCACCATTATAACACCATCATCCACCACCATCATCCATTGTCCATCATACGTGTGTGAGTCGTCTCGGGATCCAAGATTGATCGTAAGAGTTCTTGACAATCAAAGGCCATGTTTGCCTAAGTCTCTTACATCACTTGGTGAAGACAAGTGTTTAGTGTAATACTTTTTATTTTTAATCTTTTGCACTTTTTAATTGGTTTTGTATTAATGACTTTAATTATTAGTTTCTTATGTTGAAGGTGATTCTTCCTTATCGTTTGTCCGTGGTGTCTTGGCATTATTTTACTGTCTATATAAAATAAAAGATTTTCACCATTCATATCTCCACGGTCTATATGGAGGTATGTTGGCTACCTGGTCGGGGGTTAAAGGAACGATTTGGTAAGAGTCTTGCCATTATTCAGTGTATAGATCCTGCAAAGGACCTGGGTTAAATTTAGTAGGACCTCCTTCAATGCCCAAAAGGTATTGGATGGCGGGGGTCCAAATTCTTTGATGCCCTCATAAGTTAAACTACTATTAAAACTTTAACCCAGCTACTTAGGACTGTATCCTTGCTGACTCAGACTACTTAGCTGAGGGTAACATCGCCTTCAAAAGAGGGGCCTACCACATTATGCATTAATAACTTAATTAGTTATCTTTCAATAATCCGACCCTTTAGGATTGTATCCTTGCTGACTCAAACTACTGGGTTGAGGGTAACGTCGCCTTCAAAAGAGTGGCCTACTACAATAACTAAAATAATCTCTTAAACAAGTGCAAAAGTGCGAAAATAATCAAAGGTCACACTACACACGAGTCGGATCCAAGTGATTCATCTGGTCTATCTGTTTTTATTTTTATTTTATTTTTCAGCATTTGGTTAGTTTTATTTTCTTAGTTTAAAACCTTTTCCTAACATTTTGATTTGATTAGACGTTGAGGATAAACCAGTACTTAAAGCTCTTGTGTCCTTGGACGACCTCGGTATCTTACCGACACTATACTACGTCCACGATGGGTGCACTTGCCCATATGTGTGTTTGGTGTTAGTAAATATCGTGTTTTATAAATTTAAAACTTGGCTAAAAAGTGTAAAAAGGGCTTAAAATATATACCTAAAACATATATACACTAACACGCATCAAGTTTTTGGCGCTGCTGCCGGGGACACAAGGATTTTAAGAATGTTAGGAATCAACGGCCTAATCATTTTTTTATTTTCTTTTTATTTTTTTAGGATTTTCTTAATTTTTTAGCTTCTGCAGAACTCAGCACGGGCCGTGCCGGCTGAACACGCCCCCGTGCCCAATCATTGGAACTGGTAATCTTGTTTTAAGTCAGACAGTAAGCTGAACACGGGGCCGTGCCCACTCAACACGCCCCCGTGCCCAAGATTCAGTTACTGAAAACAGAACCGTAAGATCCTGACGGTTGGTAATTTCTAACACAAAAATGAGTGATAATGATCTTTTTTACTTTCGACACTCTTATGGTACGTGGTGTCAATTATGTGGAGGCAATCATAAAGAATTAGAATGTTATTTTCTAAATTATAAGCCCCACTATATAGACCCATCGTTTGCCTGTAGCCTTAAGAGGGGCGAAAGTAAAAATAATCCTTATCTCTCACTCGAAGGCGCCCAACCAGATATTCTAGGAGAAATGCTTCTTGATGAACTATTTCAACTAGAAGATCTAGTTCTTAATAGGTTAAAAGAACTTAAGATGGATTTCCTTAATTCATCTCAAGACGATTACCAAGAAGAAGTATTGGGGTCGCATTCAAACAACCTCGATGCTCCCGATAATACCTTCAACTCTAACGAAGACTTGGACGATAGTCGTCCCTGTGCCGATTGTGCTGTGAAGGACTCCCCATCGACTTCGTTCGATGCATACATAGACCTGAGCGATTCGGCATACACCTTCTTTAACAAGAGCCCGGAAAAGGGTTGGACTTGTCCACCTACATTTAGCTTAGGAATCACCCTCACCGACAACCTCTTGCGTTCTCGTCTTAATCTAGATCAATTAAGGTATCTTAGGCACTTTGGGGTTGTTCCATCCAGTAAAGAACCACCCGATCTGGATAAGTTCCTTGAAAATAAGTAAATTCTATAAGACAGCTTCCAGACACGGGGCCGTGCCCAGGTCAACACGCTCCCGTGTCCACCCAAAGATTCTCTTCTGATTTTATCAGAATACGGACAAAAATGTGTCAGGATTCCGTCTGCACACGGGGCCGTGTCCAGCCGACACGGGGCCGTGTCCGGCGTGCTGTCGTTTTCTATAAATGCAGCATGATTCCTGCTCATTTGGACCACTTCAAAAGACAGAGATTCCTGAAATCTTCACTCATACTATCCTAGGTATGTTCTAAAAGAAGGTTCTCAAGAGCCATCTTGTCTTTTCCACTTTTGTCCATTTCCTTCTTCCTCAATTTTCAATCAACACCTCCATTAAAGATTGAAAGCTTCATGTTTCCAACCTTTATTGTAGTGTTTGTAAAGTTCTTATTCAAGGAATCTTGTCTAAAATAAGTTATGCAAACTTTGTTTTGAATTATTTGTGCTTAAAATTAACTTATGAACCAGGAAAATAATTTAAAACTCCAAGATTCCTATGTTTAAAAACTTACAGACGCTTAGACACGGGGTCGTGTTCATTGAACACGGGGCCGTGTCTGTGGGACTATTTTGCAAAAATTGAGCTCTTTTCGGTTTGTTTTCCCAGAATGGCAAGCAGAACAAGCGGAACGTCTTCATCGCACTCAAGGAGCAACCAACAGGGGAGGAGGTCATCAACGGCGGAAGATTCTCTTGTAAACTATGTTTACGCCCTAAGAGAAGCTATTGATGAAATGACGGGGGTGGAAGAAGCATTGGTCGACCGTATCAACCATCTAACAGTGGGGTTGGAAGGGTGTCTCCGGGAGGTCACCCTCTTGCACCAGAGGTTGAACATTCTCGCATCTCCTCCTTTGGTGCCTATAATAACCCAAAGGGCATCGAACGTGGTGCCTGAAGTCATCATACCAGCCGAGTGGTATGCCATGCACCCGAGACCCCCTCGAGACATATTGCAAGGAGTCCCGGTTGGCATCTCCCCTCCTCCACAAGATGTTGAGGAAAACGAGGCCGCCTTCTTTCTCCCAAGAGAAATAGAAGAATGGCTTTAACAACATCTAGGAAGATAACCTTCGGCCAAGAGTCCTATTATAATACCGAGAATCTATTCCCGGAATTTTGGCTCTTAATGAGAAAAATGACTCTTTATGATAATTTTATGTATCACTAGACCTATCTAATTTAGGATTTTTTTTTATTTCTTCTTTGTTTTTTTTTATTTCCTAGGACTATGTATCTCTCTATGACGGTTTTTAATGAAATGATGGTTTTAAGGTTTGGATGATGTTGTAATAAATACTCGTGATGGTAAAGGATAGCAAGGGAAACGAGAAACATAGCCCCATGCACGAAAACAGGGCCATCCAACAACAATTTATTCATTATAGTAAGCTCAGCACGGGCCGTGTCCGCCCAACACGGCCCCGTGCTGCACACTCTGCAGAAAATTGCCCAGTTCAGGTAACTGGACACGGGCCGTGTTCATTGAACACGCCCCCGTGTCTAGGTTTCTGTTTCTTTTCTTTAATTTTTGTCACTGGCACCTGAACACGGGGCCGTGCCCGGTCACCACGGGGCCGTGTCTAGGATACCAGTAACATAAAATTTTGCTTTTAACACCATTTTACACATTCAATCAACCTAAAAACTTATTTTTGGGACACATTAAGGACAATGTGTAATTTAAGTGTGGGGGAGGATGCTAAAACCTTGAATCTTGCAAGTCCTAATAACAAGCCTTACACAAAACTCTATTGGAACCGCTAATCACCCCAAATTTTTTTCAAAAATTTTCATTTTTTTTACTTGTCTAAGTTTACGTTGGAAATTCAAGTTCTAATAAGGTTATATTTTTTTTTAAATTTACAACCGATAGCGTCGTGATAAAAAGAACCAACATAAGAAAATTATGAAAAGGCATGACAAACTTAGTTAAAATTTGATTATATATACTTGATCACATAAAAAACCCTTTCCTACAAAAGTGAGTTTTGAGCCTTTATCGAGCATACAAATACATATCTTTACACTAAATGTTCATTTTTCGTTGCTTGTGTGAATAGCCCCTTGGTTCGTACGACTCTAGAACTTGCCACAACAATACATTCCCGGTCCTTACCAACTTAAACCCGAGTAAGTAAATGATGGAGGCATTAGGACTAACCCTTTTTCTTTCTACACCATTATTTTTATTTTTTTACCACCTACCCAAAATCCCCCTAGTTAACCCCTTTGAGCCTAAACCTTTTCATTTTTTAACCCAAAACAATCACCCTTTTTACCCACCTAAACCTTTTTATTTTTAAACCTTTTTTTAGTAACCACGTTCGGTTTTCTAATGACTCTTCCAGAATATATATATATATATATATATATATATATATATATATATATATATATATATATTGATGAAACCAAACAAACAAACAAGTTCATCAAAAAAATAACTTTGTTTGAAACAATTGATTCATCAAAATAAAATAAAAATGTGAAAAATAAAAAGTCTTTCAAAAACCGACGTTTGTTACGCTTTTCGCCCTTTTACTAACCACTAACCCAACCACCCACCTTTAGCCCAAGCCTAACCCTTCACCCAAAAAGTCCTCTTGATATTTACAAAGGTATATAGTTAAAAAGGAGGAGGATTGATTGCTTGGCAAGCTTATGGTAGAAGTAAGTTCCATGCCGCTCTCGAGTGATTCACTAAAAATACACCTTCGGCCGAGTGTTGAGTGATTCCCCGTGAGGTATGTGAACTTGTATATAAATGGAATTTCAAAGAGGTATGTTATGCCCCGATAAACAATTTATCTTATGAAATGTTTTTAATAAATCATGACGAATAGGATTGTAAATAAATAAAAATAAAACCTAAATGATCTTGCAAATCCCGACACTCTATGACAAGCCCAGAAACCTTCTCTTCTACCCATTCCATTTGGGAGTGAATAAAGCCACATTATAAAGAGTTTTGCTTGAGGACAAGCAAAGATTCAAGTGTGGGGGTATTTGATGTGCACAAAATGCAACATATAAATTACATCAATTGTGGCTTAAAACTAACCCTTTTTTAGTACTAATGTTGGAAAAAGTGTGCTTTGGTCTTCCTTTTGTATTTTCAGGATTAAATGAGCTCAAAATAACAAAAGAAGCAAAAAGACAGTAAAATCTAACATAAATACAAGAAAGGGAACAAAAGTGATATGCCCGACCCCCCGACAGCATCTTCCCAAGCAAAACAAAGAAGACAGAAGACTGAACACGCCCCGTGCTCAGTGAGCACGGGGCCGTGCCCAAGTGCCAGCAGAAAAGACAAACTCATAGAAGCTTCTGTTGCCCACCACGGGGCCGTGCCCAGCGGACACGGGGGCGTGGTCAACTTCCTGCAGGCGCATTTATTGTAATTGCGAATTACAATTAATGAAGAGAGAGTCAGATGGACACAGGGCCGTGCCCAGCGGACACGGGGCCGTGCCTGAGCTTCTGTTCAGCCTATAAATAGGAGTGTTTGGAGCTCTTGCAACTCATCCCTTGGCACACAACCTCTCTCACACTTCACACTTCACCCACCACCCACCACCATTATAACTGTAACGCCCTGCGTTTTCAAACATCCTACATTTAGAAACCTTACGTGAAATTCTATCTTTGGAAATCTTGTGTTCTTATAACCATTCTTTCATCGTAATCGTTGTAAAATACGGAACTTGCTTCGTAAATAAAACTTGTACATTACACTTTTTACCTAGTTAAATCATGTTTTATTTCATATTTCACCTTGTTACAAGTTAGGGGAAACATTGTTGCATATTATTACACGACTTAATTAACAAAATTACTCATTATAATGTTTTAAAAAAATAAAAAAATAAAGAAATATGGCAGCCCAATTCAGCAAAATTCAGCCCCATATAGTTGGGTTTTGTGGGCTAGTTTCAAGGTGTAACCCCTTCTAAACACTTCCAAAGCCCAACCCATTGAAACCCTAATCCTTCCCCCTATAAATACCACTTATAACCAGCCTCCCTACCACTTTTGCAACCCTAAAAACTCACAAAACATCCACCAAACCGTAGCTGAAAGCAAGGGTTCGAGTAGATTGACACCCCTTCACGAAAATGAGCATAACTCACTCAATTCTTATCCGATTCACTCGATTCTTTTTCCTACTTGCTTGTATAATCATGGGGTTCGATTCCTAGACTTTTCCTTGGAGAAATCAGACCTGGAAATGCCCCGAAATAGTCCATAAACTTTCTGTTTGTTTTTATGTTCATCAAAAACTTGTTTAAACCTATGCAACTTGTGTCTAACACATCTCATACCTATGTCCTAATGCTTACAACTTATCCCATGGTTGGTTAAGCTTAAAAACAAAGTTGAGACATTTAAAATCAGAGGATTAAACCTCATAAACTTGGTGTTTTGTTTAGGGTTTTTAACCCACAAGTCATGTCAAACTTTGTCTTTGATACATGAGTGATTATGGAACAACTTGGGTTGTCCAAACATACAATCCTCACATGATTTGATGATTTCTCTTAGTTAGTGTGTATATTTCTTATTCTTTATTGTATGTTCATGGCCCTCCTTGGTTGTTTTTTTTACATCAAGTGTAGTGGTGAACACATAGAGGTGCCTAAATGGAAGACTTGATCTTCCTACCTCCTACATGACTTCTATGACATTTAGAGGTACCAAAATGAAGATTTTAATCTTCTACCTCATGCTTGAACTATTGGACATATATTATATAACCTAAATATATTATTCGAATAATCGAATCTTTGATGATGAACTAGTGTTCATATGTCGGGGTACTAGATTACATCATCCTAGACTATGATAACTTGTCACGATTCTAATGGAACCTTGTTCCATGAAAACATCTAAACTCCTTCGAGTTTCCTAGTGTCAAGAACAAGCATCATATGTACTAAATGATTATTTTCCATGTTATTCTCATGTCTTATTTTTATGTTGTTTTAAACACCGAATCTCGACTCTAAACATACTTGAACCTTAACCCTTATACATTCGGACTCTAAATCTCTACTCGTCAACAATTGGATAATCGGAAAACATATGCAAACTTTGTGAGTATACTCGTACTTTTCCCCTTTTTACTTTTACTACTTTTGGGGTGTAACATGTTTACCTATTGAAACTTACACATGAACTTTTGTCTAAACACATGAACATTCCTATAACATGCTTGTATATGTGATGGCTTGATACTTTAAATTTGGGTGATTCTTATGTGTAGAACTTATCATTAACTTCGTACGAGCCAAACCTTGACATATGTAGCGCTATAGGATTAACGACCCGCCTCTACTGAAACTTTGGTTATGTCATGAGCAAGTTGCGTTTTCTTGGTTTGATATGTTAGACACATGCCATGTTTAAATGTTTATCTTGAATCACATGCATGCTATGAGGAATTGTTCAAACTTATCTTTTGCTATGTACGTATCAAACTTGTATACTCGCCTTTGCTTTTGCATTGAACTTTATTTTAAACATGTTACAGGTTGAGGACGATGATGCTATGAAATGAAGTAGCGTTGATGCCTAGATACACATATAGACGTTAGGGTTTAAAATGTTGTATCAAAATTTTGTTATGTTATCATGTTGTTTTGTTAAACTTGTCGTATTTGAATTTCTTGTAATGTTGACTATTTGAAGTAATGAAATGAAATTTGGATTTTCTAAATATTGTCACAAATAGCGTTATGATGTCTCTAGCAATCTTCACACTTCGTCTCATCCCGATGTTTCCACCATTGGTTGGGGTGTGACAGATTGGTATCAGAGCCATAACTATAGGGAATTAGGAAAAGTAGGAATGCTTTAGCCTAGTCTATAGTTTTAGAACCTTATTCGTATGCTTTGCTTGGACTACTACATGATACTTTATTTGTTACTTATTTATGCTCTTTTAAACATGTATGTTACTCATGTGTAATATTCGACATGTTATTCTTACGCATTAATGCTTGTTTTATTATGTGTTAACACTTGTTTCGTTGTTCGATTCTTTATGTGTTATTCTTGACATATTTCTCTATGTGTTAATACTTGTTTTATTTCATTATTTAAGTATCATCCTTGATATGCTTTCTTATGTGTTTATACTTGTTTGTGTATCTCCTTCGACATACACTTCCCTCATGCATTTTACTCGATTATTCTAAATCCGACAACACTCATATTGTACAAATGAGACGAATTCACCAAAATAGGCGTGAAACCCACAATTTGGTGAACGACTCTCAATCTACCTATTCTTTTTTTTTTACACGAGATATCGCGATTAAGCTAGGAGTGAAATCCACATCTTAATGGTAAATCTCAAATTTCAAATTCTAGTGAACCCTCGTCAACATGTCGAAATTTAAATTTTGACCCGACGAGTACCAACCACACTTAGGATACGAAATCGTCAAGTAAGGGGTGAAACCCGCACCTTGTCGACTAGTTCCACTCCTTGGCATTTTTTTTTCATAAATCCCGCCAAGTCTCGAAATTTCGATTGATTTGGGACATGTAGTAACCGGAAGGGTAAATACCGTTAACCGACTTGTCGGCGAGAGTATTTTACCTATTAGGCCAAAGCATGCTCCTCAAATTCAAAAGACCTTTCGACCACTTTGGTTAGTCAAAGTTCCGTTTGGAACACTCCAAACTTTGGTCAAACATGTGTTTCTATTGTTCGTTTTATACGATGCAATCTTTCAACCTCGAGTTTACCTTTGATTTCTCTTTTCACGCGCACAACATATCGAACCTTTTCGATACACTTATATATGCATGATTTTCATATAATTTAAATTCATATTCCTTGTAACAACTAGTGGAGATGTATCATCGAGATTGGAGTGACTTCCTTACCTTGACGATTGACTCCACCCCTCTTCCCCTAAAATGACCTCACCAACGAGTTAGGGGTGATTCCCTTACTTAGGTGACCGTTACCAAAACTCCTCTTTCAAAATATTTTATTATGCAAACCCGATCATGTTTTATACCTAAATCATTTATCATTATTCAAAATACCTACTTATACCGATTTCAAAATACATTGTTTATCAAACGTACTTCTTATTCTACCATCCATTTTCACTCAAATCATATACACGAGATTCTTAATCATGTCTTTACCGTTTTACTACACGAATTTCCAAACCTTACGAAATGCTACCTATCAATTTAATCGGTCTAATGAATCTCTTGCCCATGAACTTCACATCTGACTTATTAACTGAAACACGTTCACATTATATCATCATACTAGAGACTTCCACTCTTAATCGAAATCAAACTAACCTTTCTCAATTACTTATAAGGCCTCATAGATGTTATATGATCGTTTTACCAAATACTCTTTCCAACATCAATAAATCCTTTGTTAAAATTATTTTTAAACAATCACTAAGTTCTTTTACTAAATTTCTTTTCTAAGGGTCGACGTTTTCACAAGAACTTTCAAAGTTCAAAATTTCATGTTTTGATGCAAATGAAACAAGCCCGTTATTAAAAAAAAAAAAAAAAAAAAAAAAAAAAAAAAAAAACCCTTCTCTACAACGCTTAACTCGTCATCCAAATTTCAAAACACGTGGGCTAGAAGACTTCATGGGGACCGACAATTTTCAACATACGTGAACTCCTTTTTTTAATAAAAGTAGCATTTCAATCATTACAAAATACGTTAAGCATGACCAATGAGTACTTTATGTTCCTTTACATATACAAACTATATTCTACCTTTCAAACCAAGCTCAATCTAATTTTGATTCGACAAACTCAACGTTTTGTTTAAACAACTATACATGCACATCATCATACACATTTTAGACGATATCTCGCGATAACATCATTTATATCGTTCGTATCTACATACTTAACTTTTTTTTCTCCGCAATGTCTCAACGTACACCATATACACAATATTTATTTTTCATACCTACACCTATGTTCATACGTTTTATGCTTGTACTCATACACATACTACTTATACGTTTTACGCTTCTACTTGTACACATACAACTTACATGTTTTATGTTTATGCTCATACATACATGCATATTCATACTTGAACTTATGCTCATACTTTCATCCTTACTCATGATTCGTACATTCGTACCTATACGCGAACGTAATCCGAGGGATTCGCTTACGTGGGTCCCATACATGCTTAAACATAAACATGCTTACATACGACATTCTTCTACGTACACATTCTTATTTTCAAATTCATGTATACCTTGATTCATACATAACTAGTACAAGCTATGTGGATCATGCGACAATCAGTATAATCGCGGGTGCACACGGGATTATAGTGATAGGCGTATGAGAACCATAGAGTGTACTACTGTGTATGGTAAGACACGGAACGTAACATGACCCCAAGTAACGAAACGGACGTGATGTGGTTAAAACATGGTGGATACGCCGCTGGTACTTCCTATATATAAGTGTTTTCACCATGTTACCAAACTTTCGTAAAACGTGCCATGAGAAATTCAGTGTGTTGCAGACCTTTTGGACCTAATACAACTTCACGCAACTCACAAACGCATTATATCCGATTATTCATGACGAGACTTCATCCTTAACACACTACGTTCATCTATCCAACACTTATGCTATTCACATACTTGTACTCTTTAAGAGCCATTCGTTCATTCTATACTCGTATTATTTTATACAAAACTCGTTCGCAATCCAGCTTGTTTAAACATTTGAGTCCTAACTTACCTCATTACCTATAAAATAGCCTCCCTATTCTTGATTCTTGTGTAACTATACTTAGTATCTCTCTATTGCTTTATTTAAAGTAACAAACCTTTTCGTTCCTCTCAATAAACAGGTTTTACGAAAGTATGATTTTTTTTATACTATCCTTAAAAACTTCCCCTTGCAAATCTACCTTGACGTTCTCCAAAATTTGGTACTTTTCAAAACTTTCAAACTTCCCAAGTTTCAATTCTTAATGATCACCTTTATGCCAAAAACTCTTTCAAGCCTTCCTCTTGAATAAATTTCGGGACGAAATTTCCTAAAGGAGGGGAGACTGTAACGCCCTGCGTTTTCAAACATCCTACATTTAGAAACCTTACGTGAAATTCTATCTTTGGAAATCTTGTGTTCTTATAACCATTCTTTCATCATAATCGTTGTAAAATACGGAACTTGCTTCGTAAATAAAACTTGTACATTACACTTTTTACCTAGTTAAATCATGTTTTATTTCATATTTCACCTTGTTACAAGTTAGGGGAAACATTGTTGCATATTATTACACAACTTAATTAACAAAATTACTCATTATAATGTTTTAAAAAAATAAAAAAATAAAGAAATATGGCAGCCCAATTCAGCAAAATTCAGCCCCATATAGTTGGGTTTTGTGGGCTAGTTTCAAGGTGTAACCCCTTCTAAACACTTCCAAAGCCCAACCCATTGAAACCCTAATCCTTCCCCCTATAAATACCACTTATAACTAGCCTCCCTACCACTTTTGCAACCCTAAAAACTCACAAAACATCCACCAAACCGTAGCTGAAAGCAAGGGGTTCGAGTAGATTGACACCCCTTCACGAAAATGAGAATAACTCACTCAATTCTTATCCGATTCACTCGATTCTTTTTCCTACTTGCTTGTATAATCATGGGGTTCGATTCCTAGACTTCTCCTTGGAGAAATCAGACCTGGAAATGCCCCGAAATAGTCCATAAACTTTCTGTTTGTTTTTATGTTCATCAAAAACTTGTTTAAACCTATGCAACTTGTGTCTAACACATCTCATACCTATGTCCTAATGCTTACAACTTATCCCATGGTTGGTTAAGCTTAAAAACAAGGTTGAGACATTTAAAATCAGAGGATTAAACCTCATAAACTTGGTGTTTTGTTTAGGGTTTTTAACCCACAAGTCATGTCAAACTTTGTCTTTGATACATGAGTGATTATGGAACAACTTGGGTTGTCCAAACATACAATCCTCACATGATTTGATGATTTCTCTTAGTTAGTGTGTATATTTCTTATTCTTTATTGTATGTTCATGACCCTCCTTGGTTGTTTTTTTTTACATCAAGTGTAGTGGTGAACACATAGAGGTGCCTAAATGGAAGACTTGATCTTCCTACCTCCTACATGACTTCTATGACATTTAGAGGTACCAAAATGAAGATTTTAATCTTCTACCTCATGCTTGAACTATTGGACATATATTATATAACCTAAATATATTATTCGAATAATCGAATCTTTGATGATGAACTAGTGTTCATATGTCGGGGTACTAGATTACATCATCCTAGACTATGATAACTTGTCACGATTCTAATGGAACCTTGTTCCATGAAAACATCTAAACTCCTTCGAGTTTCCTAGTGTCAAGAACAAGCATCATATGTACTAAATGATTATTTTCCATGTTATTCTCATGTCTTATTTTTATGTTGTTTTAAACACCGAATCTCGACTCTAAACATACTTGAACCTTAACCCTTATACATTCAGACTCTAAATCTCTACTCGTCAACAATTGGATAATCGGAAAACATATGCAAACTTTGTGAGTATACTCGTACTTTTCCCCTTTTTACTTTTACTACTTTTGGGGTGTAACATGTTTACCTATTGAAACTTACACATGAACTTTTGTCTAAACACATGAACATTCCTATAACATGCTTGTATATGTGATGGCTTGATACTTTAAATTTGGGTGATTCTTATGTGTAGAACTTATCATTAACTTCGTACGAGCCAAACCTTGACATATGTAGCGCTATAGGATTAACGACCCGCCTCTACTGAAACTTTGGTTATGTCATGAGCAAGTTGCGTTTTCTTGGTTTGATATGTTAGACACATGCCATGTTTAAATGTTTATCTTGAATCACATGCATGCTATGAGGAATTGTTCAAACTTATCTTTTGCTATGTACGTATCAAACTTGTATACTCGCCTTTGCTTTTGCATTGAACTTTATTTTAAACATGTTACAGGTTGAGGACGATGATGCTATGAAATGAAGTAGCGTTGATGCCTAGATACACATATAGACGTTAGGGTTTAAAATGTTGTATCAAAATTTTGTTATGTTATCATGTTGTTTTGTTAAACTTGTCGTATTTGAATTTCTTGTAATGTTGACTATTTGAAGTAATGAAATGAAATTTGGATTTTCTAAATATTGTCACAAATAGCGTTATGATGTCTCTAGCAATCTTCACACTTCGTCTCATCCCGATGTTTCCGCCATTGGTTGGGGTGTGACAATAACACCATCATCCACCACCATCATCCATTGTCCATCATAGAGTGTGTGAGTCGTCTCGGGATCCAAGATTGATCGTAAGAGTTCTTGACAATCAAAGGCCATGTTTGCCTAAGTCTCTTACATCACTTGGTGAAGACAAGTGTTTAGTGTAATACTTTTTATTTTTAATCTTTTGCACTTTTTAATTGGTTTTGTATTAATGACTTTAATTACTAGTTTCTTATGTTGAAGGTGATTCTTCCTTATCGTTTGTCCGTGGTGTCTTGGCATTATTTTACTGTCTATATAAAATAAAAGATTTTCACCATTCATATCTCCACGGTCTATATGGAGGTATGTTGGCTACCTGATCGGGGGTTAAGGGAACGATTTGGTAAGAGTCTTGCCATTGTTCAGTGTATAGATCCTGCAAAGGACCTGGGTCAAATTTAGTAGGACCTCATTCAATGCCCAAAAGGTATTGGATGGCGGAGGTCTAAACTCTTTGATCCCCTCATAAGTTAAACTACTATTAAAACTTTAACCCAGCTACTTAGGACTGTATCCTTGCTGACTCAGACTACTTAGCTAAGGGTAACGTCACCTTAAAAAGAAGGGCCTTCCACATTATGCATTAATAACTTAATTAATTATCTTTCAATAATCCGACCCTTTAGGATTGTATCCTTGCTGACTCAAACTACTGGGTTGAGGGTAACGTCGCCTTCAAAAGAGGGGCCTACTACAATAACTAAGATAATCTCTTAAACAAGTGCAAAAGTGCGAAAATAATCAAAGGTTACACTACACACGAGTCGGATCCAAGTGATTCATCTTGTCTATCTGTTTTTACTTTTATTTTATTTTTCAGCATTTTAGTTAGTTTTATTTTCATAGTTTAAAACCTTTTCCTAACATTGTGATTTGATTAGACGTTGAGGATAAACCGGTACTAAAAGCTCTTGTGCCCTTAGACGACCTCGGTATCTTACCAACACTATACTACGTCCACGATGGGTGCACTTTCCCATATGTGTGTTTAGGTTCGCTGGGATGGATTGCCGCCCGCTCGGATAACCATCCGATCGGATTGGCATCCAATCAAACTGCAACCCGATCGGATTGCACTTGATTCCACACTTAGCAATTTTCAAAATTTTCAAAGTATCTGAATGTCGTACGGATTGCCGACCGGTCGGATAGCCATCCGATCGAACGACCATCCAATCAGTTGACATTTGGAATTTTGACACTTAATCATTTTCATATCTGTTTCTAACGGATTGCCATCCGATCGGATTGCTATCCGATCGAGTGACAATCCTGCTGTGAACTTGTTCTCACTAGGTGTCCTGCCAATCGGATCGCCATCCGATCGAACGACCGTTCGATCGACGACCTGAAAGGTAGAGAGATACTTCTCTGTTTTCAAAATGCTACAACGAAAACTTCAAAGCCATCATACATAAACACAAACACAACCATCCCAAACACAACCATCACAAACACAACGAAAACTTCAAAGCCATCTATCTGACGATTCCCTGGTAGTACCTCTCCAAGATGTTCAAGTAAATGAAAAGTTGAAGTTTGTTGAAAAACCACTTCAAATAGAAGATAGAAAGATTAAGTTTCTCAAGCATAAGCAACTGGTGCTAGTTAAGGTCAAATGGGATTCAAAAAGAGGACCTGAATATACTTGGGAGCTGGAATCAGAGATGAAGCGCAAATATCCATACTTATTTCAATAAATCTCGAGGACGAGATTTTAATTAAGGTGAGGAGGATGTAAGGACCTTAAAAAATATCCCTAAATTATCCATACGTGAAAACCCGGACCCCTAAAACCCTAACCCGCTTGAAAAATCAAGAAACCAGAAAAATGGGTTTTAGGCGGGCCGCGTAAGGGATAGCTTAACCTTACGCGGGCCGCTTTAACTTATTAATCAAACCGGATAAGCTTTAGGAATCCAGGCGGGCCGCGTGAATGTTAAACTCGTCTTTACACGGGCCGCGTCAACTTCAATTTCAACCGGTTATACATTTGGGCCACGTATAACCCATTTGGCAAGTCTAGCCCATGACCAATCAACCCTATGCCTAGACTAGGCGGCCTCGCGGGCCGCGTAATACTTACCTATGGGTTTACGCGGGCCGCGTAAAACCCATTTTCAGGCTATAAATAGCCTGTGCATGGGACTTTCATTCCGTGCTCAAATTTTCGATTGAAGAACGAAGTTAGGCTGTCAAAATTATAATTTTCATATAGAGAGGTGCTGCTACAATACCGGGTAATAACTCGATCGCTGCTACGATTAAATATCCGATCGATTGAAATTATCCAATGGATGTTTAAGTGCTGCCCACATTAGGGTTATACTTTACCATTCATCGTGATTCCGACAGGATGTTTGGGTGTCGCCCAAATTCGGACTATACTCTGTCATTCGTTTTGAATCCGCTGGATATTTAAGTATCGCACTTTGTCATTCGTTGTGAGGGTTGTATCTCGTGAGTTATCGTAAATGCTGTATTAGTTACTAACCTGGTTCGTGTGCATTATTGTTTAAACTAGGTTATTCGGCTTATCAGTAGGCTAAACCCTGCCCATATAAACTTGCAATGTGAGTCATTCTCTTTTTACCAAACTCGCTTTCAAAATCATGTTTGTTTCCAAAGTTATAATTACAGGGATTAAGTCTTTGTAGTCTTCCATTACAGCCGGTATGTGGGGTTTTGTATACATTACTTGATAATCTTCACCATTGGACAACGAGTTAGCCAATGGGTGATATGACCATAGTCACAGAAACGAGTCGAGTGACAAATACTGTGGGTAATTGGTTGACATATAAACATTGTAATCGCTCTTAATACTGTGGATTATAACAAGGTGTTATTTTATTAAAAATGAATGATTCACTCAGTATTTTCCCGCTGACAAAAATATTTTTACAACATGTTTCAGGTGACCTACTTTGAATCAAGTACAAGTGCTCAGGAGCACTCCAAAGCTTAAAAGTAGTGGCTCGAATATCTAAATAAACATGTTTTGTAAAATAAAGGAATTATGAAATTCCTCCACTGTAAATTACGGGGTTTATCCCGAATTATAAATAAATAATACTCGGGCATTTTCAAGTTTAAACGATCCTGTTAAGACTTCCGCTGTAAATATAAATACCACGGGTTTTCTGTCCCGCGGCTCCTGGATCGGGTCAAACCGGGTGCGGGGGTCGTGACATGATCAATCGAAACGCAATCGAAACTCAATCGCAATCGAATCGCAAACGCTAAACGCAAGTAACGAAGGATGATTGTATGTTAGATAGAGTAGTTGGGATTAAAAGTAATTTGAATAGTAAACTCTATCGCATTCGTAATCGAAACAGCAAAACTCGTCGCACCGAACACTCAAACCAGTTGACTGATCGACCAGGTGACCAACCGATCGACCAGCTGATCGATCAAGCTGCCGCTCGATCGGCCAGCCAATCGATCGGGCTACCACCCGATCGACCCACTCCTTTCCACTTTGGGTAACCCTATAAATACCCCATGTCACCATCAAACTTTCTACTTTTGGTACTCTCTGTCCGACCAGCGCTTCAACCTTGCTTTTTCTCCGATTTCTCTCAAATCCGGTAAGATCTCAGCCTAAATCTTGTACATCTTTGATCTACACTTGATTCTACACCTTTCTATCTTTCAAATCTAAACTTTTAACCGTGAAATCACTAGATTTGAAGTGTTTTAGGATGATGTCATCATGGTGTTCTTGAGAACTTCATGTTTTGGCCTCAATCCACCGAGAACAACTTGAATCTAACCGATTTCCACATAAATAAACAAAGATCTTTCATAGATCTAAACATATTCACGGTGAAAAGGATTGAAAGATGGTTTTCCAACTTTCTTTCAATTCTTTTACACTCAATGCACTCAAAACCGATAGAATCTGAGCTTGCACCGACTTCCACTCATTCTTGTGGTTGTGTTGGTCCAAGATCTGGATTCTATCAACGAGGTTTACCGATTTCGGGTTGAACATGGAACACCGTCTTGAACAGTTAACTGACCGGATTTGGGTGGTTCATGTCCGATCAGGAGTACCAAGTATTGACGAGGTTTCTGTTGCCTAACACGTTATCAAAACATCTCGATAAAATGACAAACTATCAAAATAACCAAGTGTAAGATGAACGGAACGACCAGGATTGAATGCTGTCTGAGCGGACTACCGTCCGATCGAACTGTCACCCGAACGGTTGTCATCCAATCGATCTACACCTTGGGTCCCACGCTTAAACTATTTATCAACATTTGAAGTATGAACATTGAACGAATTGTTGTCCGATCGGACTACCATCCGATCGGATTAGCCGCTCGAACATGTGACATTTAAACTTCAATACTTAAACAATTTTCAACATGTTCAATATCAGCAAGATGTCACCCGATCGAACTACAGTCCGATCAAGTAACCAATTGTTGTGAACTTGTTCTCACTAACGAGTCCAACCAATCGGGGTATCGCCCGATCGAACGGTCGATTCGATCGATCGACCTGAAAGGTAGTGATACTTCTATGTTTTCAAAATGCTACAACAAAAACTTCAAAAGTCAAGCCATCATACACAAACACATCTTTCCTTAAGGGAAGAAACAATCCACTCGAAAGGTCGTCCGATCGGATGACCATCCGAGCGGACTATCACTCGCACGATCAGCTGTCCGATCGGACTACCATCCGATCGAACTGCTGTCCTACCCACTCGCACTCTTTATCGTTTTACGCGATGCTTACCGTTATGCTATCGTTCTAATCAGGCTAACCTTACTCTCTAACGCTCCCTTCAATCCACCAATCGCTGTGAGTATACTCGATCCCTTTTTGCTTTATGAACTTTTGGATGTTACATACGTTACTTATTCTAAATCACATCGAACACACTACGCAATACTTTTAACGCTAACCGTTACCGCATGTTATACGTGACTTAATGAATGCTTGTTTGTTATGTTTACACATGGAATGTTGTCTACCTGCCTTAGCAACGATACTACTATAGTTTGGACTCAGCACCTGTTTACTCAGGGGTTGTTAAGGACAATTAGTTACATGGCTCACGGTGGTGAGTGTGTATCGCGAACTGCCTTGGGCAGTCAACCCGCAGTCATTGGTATCGATAGGTTCATGTCGATAACTAACATGCCTCATTTTACACTGTGTACGTGCTGGTTATGCGTAATCGATTTCGAACTCTATTATATATATTAAACTTGTATGCTCACCTTTACACTATGTGTATTGACTTTTACTTTAACGTATGTGACAGGTGCTTAGGATGCTTATTTGCTTTCTTTGCTGTGAAATCGAGGCTAGGAAAGACCTAGGTCAACAATAAACAATTGTCTGTAATAAGAATCTGAGTTGTCGGAACAGAACCATTTGACTAGATCTTTTCTGTAATAATTGTATTATCATTTATGACGTGGTATGGGACGTGTTGCTTTAAATATTTGGTAAATATAGTTGTTATGGAAACTTCTGGACAATCTGTTTCGCTCAGTGCCGCGCCCCGATGATTCCGCCATCGGTTGGGGTGTGACACTTGTATACTCGCCAATACTTTTGTATTGACGTTGTTTTAACGTATGTTGCAGGTTTAGTCGCAGTCTACACCAAATCAAGCTAGGAAGTCTAGAAACTCACCTAAAATCTAGGTTGTCGGATTTGTATTGTTCGAGAGGACAAGAAATCTGTGATGACTTATGTGATTGTATTGTTTGTTAGTATGGGATAACAAATGTAGTAAATATTGTCGCTATTTAGTTGTTATGGATTCTCTTGAGCAATCTGATTCGCCTAGTGTCGCGCCCCAATGATTCCGCCATCGGTTGGGGTGTGACAATGTTCTATATATAACTAACTCACATTATGCATAAATCTCCTAAATACTACAAATTCCTGATCAAGTTAAGGTCTTATAACCAAATTGTATAATCCCTTACAGTTAAATGAACAGGTTTATCTACTGTCCTATACATTTCATTCCAATCTCCAAACAAATCCCTGGTTAAAAACAATAGACATTCAAAACAAGCATACCATTCAATAGACATTCAACAGTAAGCATAGTTAAATAAGGAGCATTGTTAAAGATCATTAGTCCTACTACATTGTTGCATACTACATTGTCATGTACCAAAACATGGGTTACCCCCTGATCACTAATCCGACATTCCCAAAAGTTGATCAACCCTAGTAACCCACTTTAACTGTTATAGGCCAAACTTATCATCAATGACAAAAACCCAAAAATGACCAGGGCTAAACTTAGCAACATCAATAGTTATAGTTAGGCTATTCGATATGCATCATATATGTACATGAAAAACAACCAGAATCCTTCACATGCGACGGGCGAAACGGAGTTCCACTCGAAACCCCCCTCCCAGTCCTCATTAGTACCCTGTACTGGATCCTAATGTGACGCTTTGTCACCTGGACCCTGGGTCTCACTAGAGTTGCAAGAAAAAGAAAGCACATTTCAGGTATTGATCACGGACAATACATGAATCAAATGATCAAATGAGACTGCGAATACAAAATTAAAACAATGTGGTACCTATAACGTGGAATGTGATCAAAAGAACATCGCATTGTCTCATTGTCGACTTGATTGATGATGATCGGAGCTCACAGTGGACAGAAATGTGTAATCGCCGATGGGGTTTTCACTTCGAGAGGGTTTTGGGGATGAGGGATAGGATTGTGGCTTACATCATAAGTTAACGGATTAAATATATAGGCGCCTTTTTCAGATTTGAGGAAATGACACTTTTGCCTCCACGTCGTTAACTAAATGAACGGTCAATTAACGGTCGTTAGTGGGAGGGACCTGATTGCGAGCAATCAACAACCACAGGGACCAGAGTGTTGAATTTTTCAAAATAGGGACTGAACGTGTAAGTGGGTGTAAACCCCAGGGACATAAATTGTAGTTTACTCTATTTTCAAATTACAACTTTCGTGTACTTTAAAATGGTTTAATGTAGAATACTTAAAATTTTGAAAGCATTTGCAGTAAGGTTGGATACTATTTACAGTGTAGACAACAGATATCATCCAAAACTTCCTGTTTGGACTTTCTTTTTGAAGTCGTTGGATGCTTTGTTTTAAGAATTTTGTATACTTTTTGAAGTATTTGGATGCTTTGTTTAAAGAATTATGTATATATATTTCAAGTCTTAATTTAGACAAGTTGTATAAACTCCCAAAGAGTTCAAATCGTGAAACCAAACCGTTAGTAACAGTTTAGTTTGGTTCAGCTTTAAATTTAAACGGTTCATTTTCGGTTTCCAATAATAAAATAAACGGTTCATTTTCGGTTTCTAATAATAAAAGACCGTCAAAACCAGATCGTGAACACCCCTACATATATATGTAACAATAAAAATCAAGCGTTTTAAACCCACAAATTGTAATTTGACTAAAAACCAAATTTAAGCTTATTAAAAAACCAAATTTCAAAAACCCATTTTGGATTTTCAATTTGAGTTTCTGTTTTTCTCTAGTCCAGTTATACAATAAACAACCCATGCCTCGTAAACCAAATTATTCATAAAATTAAAATACTGTTCAGCTAAAAATAAATAAACATATTAATTGCATTATTCATTATCATCATCATCATCATCATACTCGGTATATTCCACCATGAACAAAGCTAAGATAGGGTCTGAGGAGGGTGAGATGTAGGCAGCCTTACCTCTACCCCGTAGGAATAGAGAGGCTGCTTCCAATGAGACCCCGGCTCGATTGTAGTTTTGCATCAAGCCTTGGACATAAGGCACATAACACTCAGCAATTAAGACAAACACCGAATAGTGCATGTACCACCTTGTCTTTCGGCTATCAACGCCACCACATGATGCATGATTAACCATCCCCCTTTTTAACTTTATTTTCACGAAATTAGTAAAATAACGTTAAAATTAGTGCACTTTCACTTTTTCCCCCCGAACGCCCACACATATATACATTATATACATTATATTAATTGCATTATTATTTATAAAAATATGAAAAAAAAAAATGTTACACCACCACCTTCACCTATAAATGAAATTACAAGTCTTACATTAGTTACTAGGGGTGTAAACGACCCGAGCCTTACCTTAATCGAGCTAGGCTCGTTACAACTTTCTGAAGCTTGAGCCGAGCCCGAGCCTTACCTAACTCCAAACCATTTTTCCACCTCTACAAAACCATCTTTATTTGCTTTACAAGCTACACTTACAACATACTCAGAGAACATATAAAACAATTACGCGACTAATCAAACTACAACAACTGCAAGGCGGAATAACACCATAGACTACCGAAAAACTACGGTAGCAAGAAACCGAGTGGGTCTGCGCTCACGCTCATCTTCCACCACCGGTTTCCACATCGTAGCACATTTCTACACTACACAATACATCATCTAACTAGCATATAATAACCTCAAACATGTGTACAACGATTCATCGATCCATTTTGGCGAAACGTCCCCTGATTCTCGTCCTGCTTTCAGCCCGTACCTTTCGTGACTCGTATCTAATAAGCTTGTCATACCTGTTATGACACCAATGACAAAAAAAAACCTCCAGTTAACTTCGGTTTTACACACCTAGATATGATTTTCAATGCACTTCTAAATATGAGTTCGGGTCAAAACGGGTTATGAGCAGAATGAACCTGAGTCAAAATGGACCGTTTTAATAAAAGTATCAATTTGGTTCGGGTCAAAACAAGTTCTGGCAAAAATGAACAAGAGCTTAAGTTGAACAAACCCGTTATGGTTTTTTAAGCAAACGAATACAATTTAAAACATTTTCAACCCGTTTGACATGTTTCCTTTTTAGTTAAATCTGGGGGTGTAAACGAGCTCGCCTAAGCTCGAACTCGAGATCGTTTAACTTATGAGAGCTCAAGCTCGGCTTGGTTCAAGCTTTATTTCTAAAGCTTGGCTCGTTTATTAGTTATTAATTAATGGGTTATTGGATTTTATCACCCTTAACTATTGGCTATGGGCCGCTGTCACCCCCAACTATCACTTTGACGTCTACCACCCCCAACTTAACACTTAGTGTGTTCTGTCACCACATCGTTAACTGATTACTAACTTTTGATCCTGTTACTATACATTTGGGGTGTCCTAAGATCCCTAAAACCTTCGTAAGATCCCTATGACACCCCCAAAGGTATACTAACAAGATCAAAAGTTAGTAATCAGTTAACAATGTGGTGAAAGAACACACTAAGTGTTAAGTTGGGGGTGGCAGCGGCCAATAGCCAATAGTTAGGGGTGATAAAATCCGATAACCCTTAATTAATTTATATTAATTACAGTTGTTTTTTTCTACAACTACTATATATAACATAAAATATGTATATATTTATTTATCATTTAGTATCATAGTTTTGTAAATAAAAATGATATAGTAGATAACAGGCTCGTTTATGCTCGCGAGCCGGCTCAAGCTTGATAAGTGAAGCTCGGGCTTGGGTTCGTTTACTAAACAATCTTATTTTTAGGCTCGGGCTCGAGCTCGATTAACCTCGATTCGTTTGAGCTTTTTTCGAGTCGATCGCGAGTAGCTCGGCTCGTTTACACTACTTAAATCCCTTAGCTTGACCAGTTTAGAGTTAAGACATAACAAAACAACTACCTTCTAGATTTCTTCTTCTCTTTGTATCTTGTGAGTGCCGTCTCTCTCTCCTGGGTGTTGATTTCACGCACACCGACACTATGAAAGACTTGTGTGTTTTCAGCGACAGTATGATGCGACTGGCCTTCACAATTAGCGCTAATGTGGCTTGCACTATGAATATTGATAAACTTTTCATCAGGAACTATACAGCTTCTATCGTCGGCGTTATGTCCTATTAATTGATCAGAATAAAACTCTGGATCCCCAGCATCAGTACCATCAGGGCACCATTGAAATGTACTATTCGTCTGTAAATAAATACAAAAACACAGCCACCATCAGGCTATGGAACTAGAGGCCCGGCCCGTTAAGGGGAGGCCCGGATAGACAAGTCAGGTGGGTTGCGTAACGGGTTAACCATGTACATATCTAGAGTTGGTTCTTTTTTGCCGTTTTTTTTTTTTTTTTTTGTAAATTACATAATAGATATAATTAATTATGAATTTAATAAAGGGAAATTGGATTTTAACAAACTAAGCTTTGACCTCCTAGTCAGGATTCACTAACCGAAAGTTAACCCAATTAGTTTTTGCTGGCATGGATTGCTTATGTGGCAAAAAAATCAAAGTTTTGACGGCGTGGACTGCTTATGTGGCAAATTAGTCAAAGTTTTGATGAAGTGGATTGCTTATGTCATGTGGCAAAGTTTTGATGATGTGGACAGTGGACTACTTATGTGGCAGTCCAAGTCAGCAAAAACTAATTGGGTTAACTTTTAGTTGGTATGGGATCGCTGAAAAAAAAATGTTCAAAGTTGGAACTGTCGGTTAGGGCTGTTCAAATTGTTCGACGTTGTTCGAAAAATACTCGGAATTTGCTCGTTCGATCCAGCTCGATTGAAAAAACGCTTGGTTCGGATCGGTTCGTAAACGAACTGAGCACGAGCAAATGTCCGTTCAGTTCGGTTGGTTCAATTTATTTTTTAACTCTCTCTCTCTCTCCCTCCCTCCCTCTCTCTCCCTCCCTCCCTCCCTCCCTCCCTCCCTCCCTCTCTCTCTCTCTCTCTCTCTCTCTCTCTCTCTCTGTGTCGAAAACTGCACTTTATTCTAATAACTAGCACCCCCATCGTCACTTTTCTTTTTTGTTCTGTGACGCTCGATACTCGCTCGACGTTTGTTCGAAAAATGCTCGGATCAAAAGACGCTCGCTCGACTTTGGCTCGGTTGAAAAAACGCTCGGTTCAGTTCGACTCGGTTTGTAAATGAACCGAGTATGAGCAAAGCTCCGATCGGTTCGGTTCGACTCGTGAACAGCCCTACTGTCGGTAAACATTTCTTGAGTTGGGAATAATCCAGGCCAATAGGTCAAAGTTGAGATTATTAAAATCCAATTTCCCTTTAATATATTATGTAGACGAGATTATAATTTGTACCTCATATGAAGAATTTGCATTCTCTTCAAACTTATGTTCAAAACCCGAACCATGGAGTATGAAGTTTTGTGTGGGCGGAAACTCGTTTATTGGTTTAACCATTTCTTGACCATTATCTACATTCGGCTCAGACTTGGCTAATTCTCGAAGCTGGTGAAGAAATTCTTCTTTATATGCTCCGAAAGCAGCATTTCGGTTCTGATTTCAACAGAAACAACCTAAACAAAGTTAACAAACGCGAAAAACCCGCAACAAATGTGATCTTAATAACAAAACATAAAACACATAAACATAAACATATCTAAAATTAACAAATTCAATAATAAGTTCATAACAATTGCAGGCTCTCACACTTAACACCAAATATTCATATCTAATTCTATACTAATAATCAAATTTGCATAAACCCTAAAACAATAACCAGTTTGTATAAATAATAAATAGCAAACACACGTTCAAACCCAACTTGGGCCTGACGTACGTATCCTTACCTTGCATTTCCGCAACTCGAGGCCAAGGTTCAAACCCAACCATCAATCAGGCTGAAGGGTATGGAGGGCGCCATCCCTCCACCTCATCCATGTATAGCGCCATAGGGGCTCCACCACACCCAGGATTTTAAGAGGGGGCGCCATCGCTTCTCCGCTACCATGGTAACGCCAAGAATGAGATGTTCAGGTGGGGCCCACTTGATTTAATCCAATGAAATCTTTTTTTTTTTTAATTTTGTTTAATAGAGGGCTCCATCCCATACCCTGCAAGTTAAAGGGGGGTGTGATAAAACCCCTGGCTGACGTGGATCCTACGTGTCGCTTACGTGTGTTGATAAAGCCCCTAGGGGCTCCATCCTACACCCTCCAGCCTCACAAACCCAATAAACCAAACATCAAAAAGCCACAAACTTTAACAAACAAAGTTAAACAACTTGACAAACAAACAAGCTATAATAACATCCAGCACCACTAGAAACAATCAAATCATCAAGACTTACAAAACCCGGGTTCAAACCCAACTTGGGCCTGAAAGTACATATCCTTACCCTGCATTTCCACAATAACCCGTTTCCACAACGAGGTCACGGGTTCAAACCCAAGCATCAATCCAAACCCAAATCACAAACTAACCAACCAAACAAAAAAAAAGACAAACTTCAAAACAAATTTAACTATCCCATAGCCTGGTAATTATATTTAACACCACTACAAACAATCAAATCATCAAGACTAGGGTTGCTAAACGGGTGTGTTCGCGGGTTGGCGGGTTCAACCCGACCCGGACCCGGACCCGAAAAATGTGTGTATGAACCCGAACACGACCCGTTCAACCCGATTTTTTTTAATCTTTTTATTGTTTTTCAGCAAAATAATATCTTTTTCCAACTAATTGATCTTTTCGTGTTATGAATTTATATCGAGATAATTGGTAAACGGGCAACAAGCTGCGCGGCTACCCAAAACACAAATGTATATAATAAAATTACAATTAAATTGTAAAATCTTATGTCAATTATCTCTTTTTAAGTTACAATTATGGCATAAAATACACACCAATTTAATTTATGCCACAAAACATATTGTAAAAAAATAATATAATATAAATGGGTCAACCCGTTTAGACTAAACGGGTCGCGGGTTCAACCTGAACTGAAACTGACCCGGACCCGTTTAGATTACACCCCAAACCACGAATTTTGTGTTAGAAATTTGTATTAGGTTGGGGTGGGTGATGTCAGAAATTCACACCCCTAATCAAGAACCAAAAGGCAAAAAAGCACAAACTTTAACAAACAAATTTTACCTTAGGCAAAGGAGGAACACCCATAGCCTGATAATTATGGTCACCACCACTAGAAACAATCAAGTCATCAAGACTCACAAACCCCGGAGTCTCCCAAACAAGATAATCCTCAAACCCACCACCACCATCCCCACAACCACTCAAATCATCAAACCCCAAATACGATAACAAATCAAAAACTGTGGGACACCCACTAAACCCCTCGAGTGGCCGCCTATCATGCGACGAACTGGAGTTGTTGTGGGTCTCCCAATCGCAATTGTTGCAGTGAACGAAAGCGTGAGTGGAGCAGAAGATTGATGCGGGTGAGGTGGAACAAGTGTCGCATAGTAAGGATCGTGTGTGTTTGGTGAAAAGGGGGGTTGTTGAGTGGATTTCACGGTCGCAAGATAAGCAGAGTTTGGCCGTGTCGGCTCTGCAGTATAAGAGTGCGGGCGAGTGGTTGCAGTTGTCGCAGAGGCGGTTGGTGGTGGTGTCAGGGGGTGGTGAATCAGGCATTTTTCTTCAAAATTGGTGAAATTGAGATATGGGTATGGAAGAATTTGGGTTTAATTTGGGGGAATTGGTGAAATTGAGAAATGGGTATGGAGGAATTTGGGTTTAATTTGGGGTTTATGAAATGGGATTGAAGTGGGTGGTTGGGGTTATGCTTGTGGGTCAAGAAATGAAATGGGATAAGGGGAGGTGGTCTCATCATGAGTTCATCATGAGGGTTGATGGTGAAAGACTAGTAATTTTTTTTTTAGAAATTCTAACAAGTATTTTTTAAGATTGGATGGTGATGATATTTTAGGGTGATGCTAATCGTACCTGTTAAATACATTGGTTAAAATGGTTTGATGGAGAAGTTTGGGATGAAGGATGGAGGGTTAAATAGGATGGTCATGATGAGTATGGATTATAAAGAGCAAAAGCGGTATAAATCGGGACTGATGGGATCGGGATGCATGTTACGTGGTGAAGGGAAATGGTCCTAAACAACCCACTCAGTTGTGCGCACACGACCATACCCACAAGAGAGCAAGTAGCATGTGTCCCAGTGTTAGAATATCTTGCATGGGAACTACACACGCGTCTACACTTACGTGGCTGGAGAAATTATGTAAGGGACAACAGGTACAAAGGATAGACACATGGCACCAACCAGACGTCGCCAGGCCCTGCTACATGATATTCAAAGGACAGCTGATTGGCAGGCCGACAAAAGTTAAACCTAGGTAGTGCCAAACGACTAGTGGTATGGCTCCACATCAACCCATACGACATACAATTTTTGTCCTAACAGAGGGGACTAAAAGGATATTCGTCGACCAGGACAATTGTACCAAGGCCCACCATTCTCCTCTCCCACATTTGGCTATGAATACAGATATTCACCTCCAGATTTAAAGATCAGCTCTCTCATTCTCTTATTCTTAACACACACATGTTTACTCTTCTTAAACGATACTTATTCTCACGCCAGGGGGTGGTTACAAGGAGAACCCCCCACCTCTCCTCCTTGTAACGAGGAAAGATTAAGGATTAACCATTCTTGACGAGACCATTACCACAAGGATAAACCGTCGATTTAGACAAGGTGTTTCTTCACCTGACATGAGTACCGGGCCAAACTTTCATCTTGAAGAGGATGTTTGAGTGAAGAGAGGGTCGGGAAGGTCATGGTTGGCTCCTTACCTTTCCGCATATTCATTCTCGTTTATATTTAATTTTCATAATTGATTTATTTAATTATAATAAACTTTAGCTTTTCATATCGTATAAAGTTCATAAATTTTTAATTTATAAATCCTAAGCTTAATAAATTTCTTATAAAAAGCTTAATTAGTATATAAGTTACAAAAATCCTGAAGGTTTGTTAAAAAGTCTTAAACTAATAAGTTTGTAGATTTAAAAAAAAAAAGTTACAAAAATTTTCAAAAATATAAATACTACTCATCTATGCGTTTTTGCCAAGTGCATGTACCAATTTGGATATTTTATAAATGTTGTATTTTTTAAGAAAATTACGGGAGATAGAAACTGGTAGAATTGAATAAAAAATAAAAAGACAACAAGAAGCTTCCCTTTTGGACTCGTTTCTCAACCATTTTAGAGTGAAATCATGTAGATGTACCGCCCACACCAACTACTACAAAACAACAATCATACGTCCGGTAAACATATATTTATATAACCCACTTAATTAAAAAATAATACACGTGACTACGTGAGTCACTCGATTATCCAACAGGTTTTATTAACTCATGGTTAATAATATCACTTTTAACCATAATTTTGTTATGTTGATTAAAGGTAGCATATGATTGGCATAAGTTTAATACAAATATACAACTATGATTGAGATAGATAGTTGTTAATAAACAGCCATAAGATCATATGCATCATGACTGCCTGTTTGACCTGTTACTTCTTTTTATAGGTGTGCCTTCTCTTCATGTCTTTCTATCTCCTCCCTTCTCGCATAATGGCCCTCCTCTGGCTTACATGCGATCGCTTTCATACCAGCGCCTCATGCCCTCTCAGTCTCTCCTTGCTACGTCCATAAACGACTATCCTCTCGTTTTCACGTCAACAGCAGATCCACTCAGGACACCACGTAAGAGATGGTTTAATAACAATAATAAAAAAAAGATATATTAGTTGTATAAAAGTTGAAATTTTATTTCTTTATCAAAATAATTTATAGAACTTCGATCTTTAACCTTTTTCACAGCTTTGACCATTTTCCGTAAGTTTAATTATTTATTATTTAGTTATTATATTTTCCATAGAATAGTTGACAAGTATACGAGACACGTTAATGATTGTATATGATATGAGAAAGTGATGATGTGACTAACGATTAGGACTAATCTGAAAAGTTAAATGATGAGGTCACCAGTGACGATAATTAGAATTTTCATGAACTAAAAGTTTTTTTTTTTTAACGGCCAACGAATCCTCCAAACGGGTGATTGGCGAAATTCCCACATCGGGATACATTCGCCTCCGAACCGGGGAAAACCCTCACCTAGGGCCGAAGCCCGTGAACACTCGCCCGAAGGCACGACAGTGCGGTGAGGTAAAACCCGTTCAGTTCAAGGATCGAACTAGCGATCTCCACCTATTCGCTTAGTCTCCCATCATCACCATGTACCGCAGAAAATAATGAGGAGGGCAGGAATCTAACTTGGGTCCCTTAAAACACCAAGACTCTCCCTTACCACTCCACCACCACCTCATTGGCCATGAACTAAAAGTTTATTCTTGGATCATATTCACTAACTCATTTCTTATTTCTACACCCTCAAAGCGTCCCGCTTTGACCAAAGCGAGGCGTTTAGGGTTGTTTTTCAGACAAAATGTGAGGCGATAGTGGTACGAGGTCCTGTTCTATACCCCAAAGCGCACCGCTTTGGCCAAAAGGGGGTGTTTAGGGTTCTTTCTGTAGACAAAGGGTGATGAGACATTGATATGATGTTATATTTTGTACAAGGTTGCAGAAAGTGTCACGCGTTAACCCTAAACGTCGCGCTTTGGCCAAAGTGCGACGCTTCGACCCCCATTTCAGTTGCATTTAAGAGGCAGGCCATGCATTCTCTTTCGTATTAAAAAAATCGAGGTTGAGGTTTTGTTGGGTTTTTTTTGTTTTGAACTGTGAAAATTCTGTTGAGTAGAGCATTTTCTCAGTGATTATGATGTCGTGGTTTAGCAACTACCTTTTCAGTGAATATTCTGAGAAGTCCGTTGTTCCAAATTCTTACGAGGGAACCGTTATTTCTGCCTCGTACGATATACCGAGATTAGAAGAGGTTTTGAAACAAGCCTTAGAAAAGTAATGAACCACCACAAAGTTCACCCCATGCTTGCAAATGTACTTCGAAATGTTTCAATATATGCTATTGGGCTTATGGCTTTCGAGCTACGACGTAAGGAAGACGGGTTGAGAGCCTACGGTGCAACTTGTGGTTGCCAGCTTGTCACACCCCTATTTTCCACGTGTCACCGGTGGGGGTATCGTGACGTAATTGATATCATCATAGTCAAACAACACAACATATAAATGCACAGCGGAAGCAAAAGATATAGATATATTTCAACTGCATAAATTGTAATGTTTATGTATCACAAAACAGTCGAAACAGATCCACAGGCGGATCGAAATAAAAAGGAAAAGTGTTCAACACACTGTGACATCTAAAGCTTGTGAGACTTGAGTAATGATGCCTGGAGTAGCCAGCCTATTTCGTCTAGTACCTGCACTTAGCCTTTTTGGAAAATACGTCAGTTTGCACTGGTAAATACAACTTAACTGACTCATTTTGAAAAGAGTTTGAAAATTGATTTGAATGCACTTCGGCAAAATATTTTTATAACTTGGGACAATTAATCAAAATAATCTTGTATACAGTTTTACTCATTTGTCGTCCATTAGGTCCGGTTTGTAAAGCCGGACTTAAATTAACTGACCCGCCACAGGTATAATGCCCACAAGGTCGATTCCTTATAGTGGGATACCAGTTTTTACATAATGCATCTGTCAGGTGTACGCCTACACCCCGTGCTTAGGTCGTGGCCATTTCTTTGAATGATGCCAAGGATATCCGGGACATGGTCATTTAACCCCCAAGGGCCATACACCAAATAATACATATCAAACAGGTTATGTAAATACATCAATCACAATACGATTTAAATGACTACATACACCCGACCAAGCGGTACTTTTATAGTACCGTATCCCAAGCCCGTATAGGGAAAATAAGTTAAGAGTATGTACCTGAGCAAAGTATAAATCAAATACAGCAAGTGCACGTAGCTTTTACTGGGCTCCTAATCTGGAACGAAGGTTTTTAATAACCTATTAGAATCCTAACGGGTCTTTAATTAAGTTTAGACTTAGACCGTTTAGTTTTCAAAAGGAAGACACGGTTCTAACGCATGATAAAGCGAAGACCGATTTAGAATGTGGTTTTGACCCGACAAGCTTGAATACTTGTTTAATATGGTTAACTTAATCACATTCTGGATTTTGAGACAAAAATGATATGGTTTGACCCGTTTCGGCTAATATGTGTAAACTAGTTACATAAGCCGATCCGAACGCGAAAAGTGCGTAACGAGTAACCATAAGAGTCATATACAAGTTTCTGAAGTTAATATGCCTTAAATATGTTGTGACATCAGAAAGATATCCTCTATTATGCCCAAAACGAATTTAAACTCAAATTACGCCTCGTAAGGGTATTTTGGTCATTTAACATAGGCTTAAAAGGTCAAAATTGGAAATCTGAGCTTAAGACCTTTGCTTACTGTTAGAATGTAAATATTTACTAAAAATATCAGTAAGCATCAAACCTTATATTTATAAAATGGTTTTAATACATACTACGCGTTAAAAACGCTTAAAAAGGCGATTTGGAGCCATTTCCGGGTTTTCAAAGGAAAGCTGATAATTTTATTATTCCAGAAGGCTCAAAATACTTTATTTATCATATTAGATTAGTAGAAAAAGGTTTGGGGTCAAAATGATTTGTAAAACTCATTTTATAGCCCAAAAGGGCAAAACCGGCAATTACCGAATTAAGCTTAGAACTCTATGTTATGCTCAGCCTAAAAATAAATAAAAATCTTCAAAAATCCCAGAATATTATATTACATCAGTGGGTAATAAGTTTGGTATCAAAAATTAGGTTTAGATAGGCTATATGCTAATTATTCGGTTTAATTACTAAAAAGCTTTCTAATTACGCTAACGAGCATAACTCCTAATCTAGACCTCAAACTGATGTCAAATTTTAGGGACAAGTCTATAAATCAGTAGTGAAGGTTTCTATTCTTTCACTTTATCAAAAATCACATTTTAAGATGATAAGGGCATAATAGTCAACATTTAAGCATTTAATGGAATCATGCATATGAATCGGATAACTAATGAACCAAGTTGTATAATCTCAGAGGGTTATACTTATAGGTAACTTGGTTCTAATAAAGCTCTAAGGCATTCCTAAATCATGCTCAAACGGTTCAGAACTGAAAGTCAAAGCATAAGTCAAACTATGCGACTTTCTGTCCCGAACCGAGCCTAAACTAAAAATTGTCGAGTTGAACATGTTTAGACATGTTCTTACATTAATTACCAAGTTATATTAATGTCAAAACAGGTTGCATAGCTTCTACATTGCTAATTATGCATTTATTTGAAAAATTAGCTTTCTGTTGACTTTTTATAATCAAGTTTGACTCGACAATTGACCTAATTAGAGTGGGAATCAGAGGGTGACCTTTTAAGGGTTTAATGCCCACATAATTACCAACTCATAGGTACTTTCAAAATGAAATTTGACTGGAGCAATTAAGATTAATGACGAAGTCAAACCTTAATTACGACAGTTTCACTAAATGCTAATAAACTATGCAAAACTGAATTAAAGGAGGTTAATGACACTTACCAAGGTCCTAAGCGGCTAAGCACGACTAATGATCACTAGGAAGAGGTCTTGAGCTTCAGGAATCTCCAAAATTTGGGTTATGAAGGTTTCCAAGTGCAAGTCCAAGTGTTGCAACTTAGAACTCCTTATATAGCACTTTAGATGCAACAAGATCATTCCACAATAGTCTATAGATGTTCCTTGATCATTTATGTTGAAATATATGTATATTCCAATTCAATATCAAACGTATGTTGAACTTTAATATTGTCGCTTCTAATATTTTGTGTTTTTTGTTTTATATTTGGGGCCGAGCTTAATGAGATCTGGAAGTTGGGCTTTACAGGGTTAACGTCTGGGCCAGGACAAGGCCCGATGCATCCTTCAACTTAGCTGATGGGTTCACGCGTAATATGGGCTAGATACTCAAACATGGGCTGCTGGAAGTTACTGGGCTAAAGTTTGGCTTGTTGGGCTTCTAAAGAAAAGATGGGCTTTCTCAGTTATGCGCATATTTGGAACGGGTGAAGGTTCCGGGTTATCCGAGTTTGTTTTGTCATGTGGATCACATATAAGTGTGCCTTTGAGTATTGTGCACCTAACTTGGTTCAATCGTTTCTCAATATCTCAGTTTGTTTTCCTCTCTCTTGTTTTAAGGCGACTCAAGGTTTGTAAAGGGATTTTCTCCGATTCTTTTTTTTTTATTGATTGATTTCTGTGTGTTGTCTTTGCAGGTTATCGTACGCGTCATCTCCTGTTGCATTTACTCTGTGTATTTTAGTTTCGTGTTGATTTCTGATTTGGTTGAATCTTGTTTGTTACCTAGTTTTTGCTGTGGTTATTGTAGTTGTTTAGATCGATTAGCATAGCAACTTATGTGCAAAGACATGGGTAGGCACCTATTGAGTGACGATCCTACCATCTGGACACTGGCACAGTTTCGCTAAGTTTGTGATTGTTGTCTGATCTTTTGTTTGTATACTTGGTGTATAGGAGTTGTTGTAGTCTTTTATGTGTATTGTTCCCATTGCTTGATTAGATTGAAGGGCACAAGCCATTAGTAAAATTTTCTTGGCTAGACTTGTGTTTTTTTTTTTTGGAACGTTTACGACACTGTAAGTCTTCTCTGTTCCTAATCTTGTAAAATTTTTAGTTTCACCACAATATAGACACGTATGTTAGGCATGCGATTGATGGAACACTACAACCTGTAATGTGTTATATGTGCATTTGTGTTGAGAGTTTTTTATTATTGTTGTTCCTTATATGTTAGTTGTGAAGGCTCTTGGGTGTTTTTTAAAGTGTAGAAAATACTTTGTTCGTTTTTAGTAACTTGAAAATTGGTTAACAAAAATAATGGTTTAGCAACTGATACATATTTGAATTTATTGGCCAAAATTGTTCTTAAAGATTCATGGGCCTGGTTGTGTGTTCTGAGTTCTATTAGTTCAGTCTTTATGATATGTTTTTATGTGTCTTGAACTTTGTTTTTAATCTTTGTTTTGGACTGTGTAATTCAATTTCGTCTTGAGCAAAGATAGAAATGCCTTCCAGTTTTAACCATGTCTGGATGTGTTTTTATAAAATCATATCTTGGTGGTTTATCGGGCCCATATGTCTAAAATCTTTGTCTGGTTAGTCGAACCGTGTGGTTCACGTACTGTTTAACTAGTTGTATCATGTTCAAGATTGTTTCTTGAATGACTGTGACAGCCTTATTTGCTCTTTTATGAGATGTTGTTTTTAATTGCAAAATCGTATGGTTTATTGTTACAATTAGAATTTGTTTTAGCTGTTAAATGTTGTCTGGTAGAATTGTTTAATTCTCACTATATAGATTTGTTTTGAATCATGTGATTCAGTTTTGTGGTTCAAATGACGTGAAGTTGAAAAAAATTATTTGATAAGTCAAATAAGTCTTGATGTTCTTCACACGGTTTTGATATGTTTTTTTTTTAATTTCAGATGTGGTTCTAAAATTTTGAAGTCGTGTGACTTTGCTGTATTAGATATGTATCTAATATTGGTTTTTTGAATTTCTGATTTTGTGTCATTGTGTGATGTTACAAGAAGTCAGTGTGTTTTGAAACGTGTTTTGAAACTTGTTTAGTATCTTGATAGTGGTTTTTTGGTTTTTTTTTCACTGGTCTAGGGTCGTTTGTAGATTCTGTGTTATTGAGTCTAGTCCCATTAGATCGTAGTGTTGGTTTTTATCAGTTCTTCAGGTTGTTGATCTGATTTTATATAGACATCTTCTTTACATGATTGAATGTTTGTGACGATAGTCTTGTATTTTTTCTCTTGTGTAAGAGATAATTTTCTGGTTATGAAATCATGTGATTTTGTATTTTGCCAGAGTTTGTGTAGGCTATAATTATGGTCTGGTATAGAAGTGTGTGCTTCATGTTATATGCAGACTTGTTTGTTGAATTGTGTGATTCATTGTTTGTTGTGAGAGACATCGTAGATCTAGGGTGTATTGTACAGTCAATCTGTTAGATCTGATGTTGTCTTTGTAGACATATCGTTGTGTTCATGATTTGTTAGAATATTAAAACAAGTGGGTCTTTAAGTTCTTTACAATTTAGTTTTTTGACATGAATTCAATCTGTGAGACAAGGTTCTAAGTTTGTTGGAGTTTCGTAACTCTTTGCGTGTCACATATGTTTGTGATATTATTATAGAATCTCTGATTCGTGGTTTTTATCAGTTCTCTTTGGAATGATTCTGGTGTAATTATAGTATGATTAATCGATCGTATGATTAAGTCTCTGGGGAATTTACAACTGTTTGCTTATTGAATTGAGGGGGGATGTTGAAATATATGTATATTTCCAATTCAATATCAAACGTATGTTGAACTTTAATATTGTCGCTTCTAATATTTTGTGTTTTTTGTCTTATATTTGGGGCCGAGCTTAATGAGATCTGGAAGTTGGGCTTTACAGGGTTAACGTCTGGGCCAGGACAAGGCCCGACGCATCCTTCAACTTAGCTGATGGGTTCACGCGTAATATGGGCTAGATACTCAAACATGGGCTGTTGGAAGTTGCTGGGCTAAAGTTTGGCTTGTTGGGCTTCTAAAGAAAAGATGGGCTTTCTCAGTTATGCGCATATTTGGAACGGGTGAAGGTTCCGGGTTATCCGGAGTTTGTTTTGTCATGTGGATCACATATAAGTGTGCCTTTGAGTATTGTGCACCTAACTTGGTTCAATCGTTTCTCAATATCTCAGTTTGTTTTCCTCTCTCTTGTTTTAAGGCGACTCAGGGTTTGTAAAAGGGATTTTCTTCGATTCTCTTTTTTGATTGATTGATTTCTGTGTGTTGTCTTTGCAGGTTATCGTATTGATAATCTACTCGTGAGAAGAGTTGTGAGAGAGATTCTTGTTGTTCTTTGTATTCCCAGTTTGTATTGTTCTTTTAGGGTTAATAACAGTTTGGTTTAGGTACATCAGGTCTTGATACCAGTTATTTTGACAATTTACAAGTGTCTCTAAGCTTGAAAAACCATCAAACAAGCCCCTAGAATCGAATACGAGGCTTCTAAGTCGGTTTAACCTGCTGAACTTGCAGGTGTACATGATTTCTGCCCGGCTAAGGTCCTCGCGTAGGGCTACGACAAAAGGGGTAGGTGCTCGCGCTACGCTAGCAAGTGGGTAACCAGCCAAACAAGTTTCAGCTAATTACATTTCAGCCCCTGGTCCTTCCAAACATGGTTTTAACTTTGTTTATTGCATTTTCAACCCTCTAACTTTACTTTTAAGGGCTCCAAGGCATAACCAAACACTGTTAAGTCCTCGGTTAACTTTGTGATCACCCGTAAAGCCTTAAATTCCAACGTTGATGCTTTTAATCCCTCGTATACGAATATTGTCATAACTTTCTCATACTTTGTCAAAACCTAATGAAATTTTTATCACACATTCTTGTGAGTATAATTTATCATTACAGAGCTTCGGGTTTGCTAAAAGTGTAACAACCCGCACCTTCGTGCGTTGTTACTACTCGATACACTCGTTACGCCTAGCACAAGAGATTCGGATCATAATGTAACTATATCAGATATATCGCTAAATCGAAGTATAATCGAATAATTACGCATATTCTATCGCTATTACAAACCTATTTTCATAAATTATAACACTCACGATGATGTTGAGTGAGGGCTTAATCTACCCTCCTCGATAACCGTGAGGTGTCAAAACGTAAACAAGCAACGCTAACAAAGACTATCGGGTGAGTACCATGTCTCCAGCCATCGTGACGATGACGGCAACACGAGCAAGTAGTGCCCCGATGATCATTGTGGCACATCACATCGAAGAACGCACTCGAAGGTACGCGTAACTCGATCATCACACCGAATATTGGATATATAGATGCGTATATGCAACCCTTTTTCTGATTAATTATAATAAATAAATAAATAATACTATAAATATATGAAAACGTGGCCCAAACTATCGCAACGCACCAAAAACGAGGATCAAAAGGCTTCCGTACGGACGGGCCAGCCAAACGGCTGGGCCAGCCGATCGAACGGACCAGCCGAACGGCTGGGCCGGCCGGTCGAACGGGCCAGCCGATCGGCTAGGCCGCCCAATCGGACAGGCCAGCCCATCGGCTGGGCCGACTGGTCGAACGGGCCAGCCGATCGGCTGGGCCGGCCGATCGAGTGGGCCATCCGAACCAGGCCACCTCTCCTCCTTCTTCCTCCCCTCTTGCCTATAAATACCCCATTCACCTCCCAAACACTTGTTGTTACTGTTGCTGCTCGACCAGGACGTTCTTGACCACTTTTCTCTCGATTTCTCCCGATTCTTGTAAGTTTTCAACCCAAATCTTGTACTTCTATAATCTATATTCAATCCTACACCTTTCTACCTTTCAAATTCCAACTTTCAACCGTGAAATCTCTGGATTTTGGGGCATTCTAGGGTGATGTCACCATGAAGTTCTTATGAACTTCAAGAGAAATGTCATCCCAAGCAAGAATGACTCGGATCCAGGTGATTTCCAAACGATTTTACATAAATCTCGTCTAAATCCATGATTTCTAACCAAGAAGTTACGGATTTGAGATGTTCTAGAGTGATGTCATCATGAAGTTCTTATGAACTTCAAGTGTTGGCCTCATTCCACCGAGAACAACTCAGATCTAAGAACTTCCGCAAGAATAATCAAGGTTTTCACATCAGATCTATACTTAAAATGATAGAATCAGAGCTTATACCGACCTTCTACTCATTCTTAGTGTCGTGTTGGTCAAAGATCTGGTTCTTAACGATAAGACGACCAATTTCGGGTTAAACACGGAAAACCCACCAAGAACTGCCAGTTCTGATGGAACGGGGTGATTCCCTGCCGTTAAAACAGGTCGGAATTGATGGGATTTCAGTTGTTCAACACGTCACAAAACGTCTCGACCAAAACCACCGAAAAACACGCGAAGATCGTCGAAAAACAGCTGGACAGGCTGGCCGATCGAACGGCCCAGCCGCTCGAGCAGCCCAGCCGATCGAGCAGTCCAGCCGATCGGCCAGGCTAGCCGATCGGACGGGCTGGCCGATCGAGCAGCCCAGCCGACCGAGCGGTCCAGCCGATCGGCCAGGCTAGCCGATCGGACGAGCTGGCCGATCGAGCAGCCTATCCGGATGGACCAACCTTCGATCTAACTTCGTCTAATTTCACGTATTCCGATACCAGTTAACGCGTAATCCAATACTCATGTAATCAGTCTGAAATCAGGGCATTCTCAGGCATCATCCCGTCAATCCAACCAAATACGCACTGTGAGTATACTTGACCCCTTTTTATCGAATTTTGGGTGTAACATACGTTCCTTATAAATCATAGTTATCAAACGAATGAATCAAATTGTCAATCTATCACTTGCGAATAACTGTTTGCATAGATATACGTGATGCTAGTTGCATGTATGCTAGGACTTATACTCGTGACGTCCCACCACGACTAGTATAGTACTATTGCGCCCGACGGGGTCTAGTTATGCCATCGAAGAGTCGAGCATCGAGGACTTAGCTGGTAGTATCAGTTTTGTGAGTATATATGTCGTGTATTAGGTTTATGCATATGGAAATTCGCAGCACTTTTAATCTATTTATTCTATTACATATCAAACCTGTATACTCGCCAATACTTTTGTATTGACTATAGTTTAACGTATGTTGCAGGTTTAGTCAAAGTCTACATCAAATCAAGCTAGGAAGTCTAGAAACTCACCTAAAAATCTAGGTTGTCGGATTTGAATTGTTCGAGAGGACAAGAAATCTGTGATGACTTATGTGATTGCATTATTTGTTAGTATGGGATAACGAATGTAATGAATATTATCGCAATATAGTTGTTATGGATTCTCTTGAGCAATCTGATTCGCCTAGTGCCGCGCCCCGATGATTCCGCCATCGGTTGGGGTGTGACAGATTGGTATCAGAGCCATAACTATAGGGAATTAGGCAAGACTCGACCTAGTCCGGGTCGACGTCTTAGAGAATGACCTAGTCTATAGTCTAAGCACCCACAGGCTGCCTCGTACGAACCCAGTAGGGTTTGTATTGCGCCTACCTGATGCTTCTGATGGAAATTGCAAAAACTATGACTTTGTGTGAACCCCGCATACTACAACTTCACACGAAGAAGCCTTTCCTAAGGTCGGAATACTACTTAGCCTTTCCTAAGGCGGACATAATACACATGTTTTCGAAAATACTCACATCTCACAACCGAGCGATCCAGTCGAGACCAGGTGTGAAAACCAGTAACTCTCGGTAGGATTGCTCACTCAGCGCATTTTTCTAGCACGAGAATCTTTCGTTGAGTCAGGAGTGACATCCATACCTCGACGAAAGCCTCCCTTTCGAAATTCTAGTGGAACTCTCGGATTCATTCGATGAGCGTAATCACAAATTGGGAACGAAACTGTTAAGTCAGGGGTGAAACCCGTACCTTAATAAACCGTTCCACTCCCTAAAATCTTTTTCAAAAAAGCTCTCACCAGGGACTCGACCATCACAATGACTCGAGCCACGCGATGACTTGGAGGATGAATGCCATGAACAGCATCCTAGTGGAAGCATAAACCTCCAGAGTCAACGCGTGTACACGAACTTGTTGGGTGTGATTGAGTTACCTTGGGTAGTCGACGCCTAAACACCCAAGGCACTCCGAGTATCTTACTAAGCCTACAACTCGCCGGATTTTACGATTTGATGAACTCAGTTACGTTTTATGTGTTTAATTGCGAGTATCCATTTTCGCTCCCTGTTTTACAAAACGCACAACTCGCACAGCCATCGCAATCCAAAAACAAAGACCAAATGATCACAACAAAACTAATGTCCAAATTATCCGATTTCTCTCGCAATCCCTCTCTCAACGCGTCCTCGCGCATTCTAAACCATATATATGTGTGTAGGTATGAACTACAACTATCTATATCTAAGTACAATCAAGACATTGTGTGAAAATCTAGGAAGTTTCGTGTCTCCTATGTGGCTCCTATGTGAAGTCTATTTATATTGCACGTTACAAGTTTCGACCGCGCTCAATCGCATCATAAACTCGAAATCATTATGATCGAATCTCATTCCAAATCTCTCTCTGTCTAGATGCCTTCCAACAACTCTATCTCGAGACGAATAGCTAGGAGAAGAGCCAAACGAAGGGCCGATAAGAGGATTGCCTCGCTTGTGACCAAGGAAGTAGTCAAGCTCATTCCTCAAATTGTCGCTCAAGTGCACTCTCTCAGTAACTCTCGAGCCGCGAAGGACTCTAAGATGGAAGAGCCGCAATCTACTTTCCTCTACAAACACTTCAAAGCCTGTGACCCGATGGAATTCACAGGTGAAGGAGGTGTGACCCAACTACTCCAGTGGTTCGATTCTATCAAAGTCACCCTTCGACAAAGTGGGTGTCCCGATAGTTTCCGTACTACCTACCGGGGTATTTCAATCACGAGCACTCGACTGGTGGACTGCCGAACGCGACAAACGTGGGATCTCCGCAGCTTACGCCCTCTCTTGGGATGAGCTGAAGGAACTCATGAAGGAAGAATATTGTCCCCCTCATGAAGTCCAGAAGCTAGAAAACGAATTTTGGGAAATCAAGCAAACCGAAGGTGACAATGCTGGCTATACAGCAAGGTTCAAGCAGCTTAGTGCAATCTGCCCAAGTCAAGTTGACACTCCAAGGAAAGCCATCGCGAAGTACCTCTGCGGCTTACCTGAGAGTGTGGGTGATTTTGTAGAAGCTGCAAGACCTGCTACCATCGAAGAAGCCTACCGTTTAGCCACAGAGATCAACAGTAAACGAGTCTTGGACGGGTTCTTCTCCAAGAAGCCTGTCAAACAAGCTCATCAAGCAATCATCATCAACTCATCCGACGATTCCTCTGGCAAATCGGACGAGGAATCATCCGACTACTCCTCTTAAGGTTCTTCTAAGGATCGCTCTGACAAGGTCTCCGTCAAATCATCAGGCGAATCCGACAACGACACTGCATCATCTCAGGAAGCGCAACCTAGCCGCAAACGAAAGACCGTGAGCCCAGACTCTTCAACAACTGGATTGCCGCAACCCGAACCTCTTCGATCAGTCCCAGTTCGACCGAAACGTGCTTACAATGGGCCCCATCCCCTGTTTTTCACGTGCACGTATCATCACCCGCCGGAAGCAAATTGTCGCTATTGCACAAATTGCAACTGGTATGGTCATCGTACACAGCACTGCCGCGCAGGACCGCAACTCTGAAGGAAGTCAGCAACGCCCGCAGTCCCCACAGGTGTCCTCCACAGCAACGTTATTTTGTTTCTAATGTTGTTGTAATAATACGACTTATCGCTACCGTTTTCTTTTATGTGTGAAGCTTATTTCCTCTATCGTCGCATGTGGACTCTATTTCTCTTTTACTCTAGCACCATCTAAATGCTAGCACTATGTACTATATAATATATTTTACCCTTACAACACTCTTAGAATGAGGTACGATGTACGTGCAATGAACAACTAATCGCGGGTGCACACGGGATTATTTTGGTCAGTGCACGGAGATCGTAGTGAAGTTCTAATGGTGTCATAACGTTTAAAAGCATGATCAAGGGTTTTGGCCATGTCAACAAAGCGTGACACCAAAGCACGGGGCATAAGTAGTAGGGGTAACGCAAGGTGTGCTTTACCATACTACCGAAGCTTCGTGAAGAAAGTGCCATGTGGAGTTGGACGTTATTAGACCTATCATATTATAATGGTTATTTTCAACACGATACAAATCGATCGCAAGGCGTAACAAAACTAAATCGCATCACTGCGGGACTTCTCGTAAGTCTGCGTACGCAACACAATTGCCACATCGATGGACTTGGGAAAGTTCACCCCGAAGAGCAATTGGAGCAACGCAGGACTGGTCGTAAGTCTAGAGCGCAACTCAATCGCAGTGTTGCTAGATCTATCTCGCAATCTAAATCACTCGATATATGGCTCGAAATCGCAATCGTATCTGGTGTTTATCTCGCAATCTCTAATGCTAGTTATTGGCTATTGTGTGAACTTCTACCGCCTGGTGTGGATCGCTTATTGTGGATCGCTAGACGAGTATCGAGAATCACTCGTCGCTTTTCGCCTTAATGCATTTCGCGCCTATTTCATCGACTCGATACTCTCATCGCGTGTCGCTATCACTCATCGATACTCGTGTTATCTGTGTTAGGTTAGCAGGCACGACCTTGCTTCACAAGACAAAACTAATAGGGTCGAAAGATGGTGGTGTTTTGACCATACTAGCAGACTTTCGTGGAAAGAGGCCATGCGGGCTAGCAATAGTTACTGTTTGTGGTATATCCAACTCAATCGAATCGCATATCGTTCGCAACGCAACGATCGTCACTTATCACCTATCAGGGTCTATTGCCTATCGATATTCGGTTATCACTTGGAAGTCATCGCAGTTGTGTAGAATTAGGGTACATGACATCGCTTCACGGGACAAAACTAATATGGGAAACGTGGTGTTTTCTATATTAGCAACTCTCGTGGAAACATGCCATGTAGGTTTATGTGGAACAAATCGAAATCGCATTTAGTTGAATCAAAATCGCGTCATTCGCTATCGCTTATCAACCGTCATCTAACCAAGTGTGCCATATCAATGTTTCATATGATCGAACTACTCGCATTCGCTATCAACGCCTTGTCTACATCCAAGTCGCTTCAATTCAAGACTCGGTCTAGCGTTCTATCGCTTGGACCGAGGGATCGAAATTCTATCTGTGTCTTATCGGCGAACGTGACACCGCCTCACGAAACAGAGGTAATATGGGTAAAACATGGTGGATACGCCGCTGGTACTTCCTATATATAAGTTTTTAATCATATTAACAAACTTTCGTGGAAAAGTGCCACGTGGGGCTCGATGTAAGTTATTTTTCCGTACTGTTAAAGAAAACCGATTTTTATAAAATTTTGTTAAAACCGTTGGACAAGTGAAATCTCCTTACAACATGGAGAAAACATCGAATCAATTTAGCTCCGTGCCCAAAGGAAGTTTCATAAGTTCAGTTTTTCCTTAAAAACTTTTGCAATGACAAAAAGAAATCTTCCCGAAAACGATGGTTCGACAATTGAGTTTCAGCTCGAACTCACGTTGTAGGAAAATTTTCTTAAAACTTATTTTGCCGCTGAATTCTTTAAAATGTATAACTCGTAAATCTGTTACCAAAATAACAAAAACCCTCCCCATAGCGTTGGTATGGACATCGATGCAGTTAGCGCCGCGCCATGAGGGGATTTTCCTAAATATCTTCGAAGATTAATCGATTATCGGTAAGTTTAAAACGATATGGAATCGCTTTTGTGTGTGTCAACGTTTTTGGTTATTCGAATCGTATCTTCTCACCACTCTCGCTCGCCGAATCTTAATCGATCGCTCGCTTATCTAGACGCTTTTAATCGCTAGTCTCACTCGCATCAACTCTTACAACCCTACTAATGGATTAATTTCGGGACAAAATTTCCTAAAGCAGGGGAGACTGTAACAACCCGCACCTTCGTGCGTTGTTACTACTCGATACACTCGTTACGCCTAGCACCAGAGATTCGGATCATAATGTAACTATATCAGATATATCGCTAAATCGAAGTATAATCGAATAATTACGCATATTCTATCGCTATTAGAAACCTATTTTCATAAATTATAACACTCACGATGATGTTGAGTGAGGGCTTAATCTACCCTCCTCGATAACCGTGAGGTGTCAAAACGTAAACAAGCAACGCTAACAAAGACTATCGGGTGAGTACCTTGTCTCCAGCCATCGTGACGATGACGGCCACACGAGCAAGTAGTGCCCCGATGATCATTGTGGCACATCACATCGAAGAACGCACTCGAAGGCACGCGTAACTCGATCATCACACCGAATATTAGATATATAGATGCGTATATGCGACCCTTTTTGCGATTAATTATAATAAATAAATAAATAATACTATAAATATATGAAAACGTGGCCCAAACTATCGCAACGCACCAAAAACGAGGATCGAAAGGCATCCGTACGGACGGGCCAGCCAAACGGCTGGGCCAGTCGATCGAACGGACCAGCAGAACGGCTGGGCCGGCCGATCGAACGGGCCAGCCGATTGTAACAACTCTCACCAAAATCAATAATTAGGATGCCAATTATCCAATAAGAAAACCCTAATTAAGACACCCAAGTAATTCTGCATTAGTCCTAAAATTTTTAGAACAATCGGAATCAGGATCAGGGCCCCTAAAACTCAAGGGGGGCAAACCCTAGTTTAATAATTATCTAAATTATACGTTGCTTAAAGCTGATTGGCCAAAATAGTTGATTCATGCAAGCTAGTCCCGAGCCTAGGCAGCCTATAATTAGACTGCTTAGCTTACGAACCGTAAGGGATCAGGCATACGGTCCGTAAGGGAGTCCTAAAAATTAGTATAAATAGCCGACCTTGGGACTTGCCTTCTGCCTTTAGAACGACGTTTATACCTTCTGTGTACGTCGAGTTATACTCAAAACAGTCCACAACACACACACGATCACGAAGTGCTGCCGCAATCAGGGTAATAACTCGATCGCTATTACGATTCAACGTCCGATCGATTATAACTATCCAACGATTGTCCGAGTGCTGCTCAAATTGAGCTTGTACTTTGATTATTCGTCGTGATTTCGACTTGAATATTTGAGTGTTGTTCGAATTCGGACTATGCTCTGTTATTCGTTGTGAATCCGTTGAATTTTTAAGTATTGCACTTGTTAATCGTTGTGAGGGTTTAATCTCGTGAATTGACATAACTGCTGTATTAAGTTACCTACCTAGTTCGTGTGCACTAGGTTACAAAGCTAAATCAATAGGCTAAGCTCTACCTGTATAAAATCTGCAAAAATATCAAGGCTTATCTGTAGACTAAACTTTGCTCATATGAATCTGCATGCTTATAATGTGAGTCATTCTCTTTTTATCAACTGTTTTACAATACTCCAAGCTATTTTCAAAATGTTATAATTACAGGGATTAAGTCGTGGTTATCTTAACCGCTGGCTAGTGGGGTATTGTGCACATTACTAATTTCTCACAGTTAGGCAATAAACCCTAACAGGGGTTAGGCTAATAAGACCTAACAGTGACAAAACGTCACTAATTGGGTGACTGGACCCAATAGTGGTATGACCATCGTCACACGGGTGGCAAGGCCAGATATTAATTAAGATACTGCCATAGTAATCGCTCTTATGCTGTAAATTATAACTATGTGTCATTTTATCAAAATGAATGATTCACTCAGTATTTCCCCGCTGACAAAACCTTTTTAAAACACGTTTCAGGTAATTACAGTATATTGGAGTAAGGATTGGATCCGGCACTGAAGGACTTCAAGAAGTGGCTTATTTTATTAATTAAGTCAAATTAAGAAATATTATTTTATATAATCAAATTTATCTATATTAAAGCTACCATTATAAAACATGGGTTTCATCCCATCTATTTTATAAATAAATAAAATCCGGTGTTTTTAAACTCTGATATTTTTCCTAACTCACGGTCCTGATGAAATTTCCGCTGCAATGTTTTTCAAAAATAATCACCGGTACCACTGGACTGCTCGCGGCTTCTGATCCCGGCCAGGATGGGTTCGGGGGTCGTGACAGTCATTCTCTTTTCTCACAGTGTGTGAGTCATTCTCTTTTTAACAACTCAAAACCTTTTTAAAACACGTTTCAGGTAATTACAGTATATTGGAGTAAGGATTGGATCCGGCACTGAAGGACTTCAAAAAGTGGCTTATTTTATTAATTAAATCAAATTAAGAAATATTGTTTTATATAATCAAATTTATCTATATTAAAGCTACCATTATAAAACATGGGTTTCATCCCATCTATTTTATAAATAAATAAAATCCAGTGTTTTTAAACTCTGATATTTTTCCTAACTCACGGTCCTGATGAAATTTCCGCTGCAATGTTTTTCAAAAATAATCACCGGTACCACTGGACTGCTCGCGGCTTCCGATCCCGGCCAAGATGGGTTCGGGGGTCGTGACAGTAAAGGTGGTATCAGAGCCACTGCTTTAAGCCTGTAAGTGTTGTAATAATAATACTTAAGCATAAATAAAAGAGTTAGGAAATTGCTATTAACTGGTAGCACAACTGACAATATTTAGACTTAAACATAAGAAAGGGTGCCTTAGTATAAGCTAAGCCATTTGTTTAAGCAATTAGATATTGTAATAATACATAATTTTAAACGAAGAATTAGGTACTTAATATTATCGGGGAGCACTCAGGATAATATTTAGACTTGAACCTAAGAATTTTGCCTTAATATAAGCTTCAAGATAAATTACTTATATAAGTATAATATGATGAATATTGGTATGCCATAAGAATAACGATTAGCAGGCAATAGCACTTAATTGCCATTTATTCTTGTTTATTGATATTACGTGATCGAGAATAAAGATATGTTATGGAAATACAAGTTTCCTTGATTCTGGATAAAAGTGTCACACCCCAACCAATGGCGGAAACATCGGGATGAGACGAAGTGTGAAGATTGCTAGAGACATCATAACGCTATTTGTGACAATATTTAGAAAATCCAAATTTCATTTCATTTCATAACTTCAAATAGTCAACATTACAAGAAATTCAAATACGACAAGTTTAACAAAACAACATGATAACATAACAAAATTTTGATACAACATTTTAAACCCTAACGTCTATATGTGTATCTAGGCATCAACGCTACTTCATTTCATAGCATCATCGTCCTCAACCTGTAACATGTTTAAAATAAAGTTCAATGCAAAAGCAAAGGCGAGTATACAAGTTTGATACGTACATAGCAAAAGATAAGTTTGAACAATTCCTCATAGCAAGCATGTGATTCAAGATAAACATTTAAACATGGCATGTGTCTAACATATCAAACCAAGAAAACGCAACTTGCTCATGACATAACCAAAGTTTCAGTAGAGGCGGGTCGTTAATCCTATAGCGCTACATATGTCAAGGTTTGGCTCGTACGAAGTTAATGATAAGTTCAACACATAAGAATCACCCAAATTTAAAGTATCAAGTCATCACATATACAAGCATGTTATAGGAATGTTCATGTGTTTAGACAAAAGTTCATGTGTAAGTTTCAATAGGTAAACATGTTACACCCCAAAAGTAGTAAAAGTAAAAAGGGGAAAAGTACGAGTATACTCACAAAGTTTGCATATGTTTTCCGATTATCCAATTGTTGACGAGTAGAGATTTAGAGTCCGAATGTATAAGGGTTAAGGTTCAAGTATGTTTAGAGTCGAGATTCGGTGTTTAAAACAACATAAAAATAAGATATGAGAATAACATGGAAAATATCATTTAGTACATATGATGCTTGTTCTTGACACTAGGAAACTCGAAGGAGTTTAGATGTTTTCATGGAACAAGGTTCCATTAGAATCGTGACAAGTTATCATAGTCTAGGATGATGTAATCTAGTACCCCGACATATGAACACTAGTTCATCATCAAAGATTCGATTATTCGAATAATATATTTAGGTTATGTAATATATGTCCAATAGTTCAAGCATGAGGTAGAAGATTAAAATCTTCATTTTGGTACCTCTAAATGTCATAGAAGTCATGTAGGAGGTAGGAAGATCAAGTCTTCCATTTAGGCACCTCTATGTGTTCACCACTACACTTGATGTAAAAAAAACAACCAAGGAGGGTCATGAACATACAATAAAGAATAAGAAATATACACACTAACTAAGAGAAATCATCAAATCATGTGAGGATTGTATGTTTGGACAACCCAAGTTGTTCCATAATCACTCATGTATCAAAGACAAAGTTTGACATGACTTGTGGGTTAAAAACCCTAAACAAAACACCAAGTTTATGAGGTTTAATCCTCTGATTTTAAATGTCTCAACCTTGTTTTTAAGCTTAACCAACCATGGGATAAGTTGTAAGCATTAGGACATAGGTATGAGATGTGTTGGACACAAGTTGCATAGGTTTAAACAAGTTTTTGATGAACATAAAAACAAACAGAAAGTTTATGGACTATTTCGGGGCATTTCCAGGTCTGATTTCTCCAAGGAGAAGTCTAGGAATCGAACCCCATGATTATACAAGCAAGTAGGAAAAAGAATCGAGTGAATCGGATAAGAATTGAGTGAGTTATGCTCATTTTCGTGAAGGGGTGTCAATCTACTCGAACCCTTGCTTTCAGCTACGGTTTGGTGGATGTTTTGTGAGTTTTTAGGGTTGCAAAAGTGGTAGGGAGGCTGGTTATAAGTGGTATTTATAGGGGGAAGGATTAGGGTTTCAATGGGTTGGGCTTTGGAAGTGTTTAGAAGGGGTTACACCTTGAAACTAGCCCACAAAACCCAACTATATGGGGCTGAATTTTGCTGAATTGGGCTGCCATATTTCTTTATTTTTTTTATTTTTTTAAAACATTATAATGAGTAATTTTGTTAATTAAGTTGTGTAATAATGTGCAACAATGTTTCCCCTAACTTGTAACAAGGTGAAATATGAAATAAAACATGATTTAACTAGGTAAAAAGTGTAATGTACAAGTTTTATTTACGAAGCAAGTTCCGTATTTTACAACGATTACAATGAAAGAATGGTTATAAGAACACAAGATTTCCAAAGTTAGAATTTCACGTAAGGTTTCTAAATGTAGGAAGTTTGAAAACGCAGGGCGTTACAGTCTCCCCTCCTTTAGGAAATTTCGTCCCGAAATTTATTCAAGAGGAAGGCTTGAAAGAGTTTTTGGCATAAAGGTGGAAGTTTTGAAAAGTACCAAATTTTGGAGAACATCAAGGTAGATTTGCAAGGGGAAGTTTTTAAGGATAGTATAAAAAAATCATACTTTCGTAAAACCTGTTTATTGAGAGGAACGAAAAGGTTTGTTACTTTAAATAAAGCAATAGAGAGATACTAAGTATAGTTACACAAGAATCAAGAATAGGGAGGCTATTTTATAGGTAATGAGGTAAGTTAGGACTCAAATGTTTAAACAAGCTGGATTGCGAACGAGTTTTGTATAAAATAATACGAGTATAGAATGAACGAATGACTCTTAAAGAGTACAAGTATGTGAATAGCATAAGTGTTGGATAGATGAACGTAGTGTGTTAAGGATGAAGTCTCGTCATGAATAATCGGATATAATGCGTTTGTGAGTTGCGTGAAGTTGTATTAGGTCCAAAAGGTCTGCAACACACTGAATTTCTCATGGCACGTTTTACGAAAATTTGGTAACATGGTGAAAACACTTATATATAGGAAGTACCAGCGGCGTATCCACCATGTTTTAACCACATTACATCCGTTTCGTTACTCGGGGTCATGTTACGTTCCGTGTCTTACCATACACAGTAGTACACTCTATGGTTCTCATACGCCTATCACTATAATCCCGTGTGCACCCGCGATTATACTGATCGTCGCATGATCCACATAGCTTGTACTAGTTATGTATGAATCAAGGTATACATGAATTTGAAAAATAAGAATGTGTACGTAGAAGAATGTCGTATGTAAGCATGTTTATGTTTAAGCATGTATGGGACCCACGTAAGCGAATCCCTCGGATTACGCTCGCGTATAGGTACGAATGTACGAATCATGAGTAAGGATGAAAGTATGAGCATAAGTTTAAGTATGAATACGCATGAATGTATGAGCATAAACATAAAACGTGTAAGTAGTATGTGTACAAGTAGAAGCGTAAAACGTATAAGTAGTATGTGTATGAGTACAAGCATAAAACGTATGAACATAGGTGTAGGTATGAAAAATAAATATTGCGTATATGGTGTACGTTGAGACATTGCGGAGAAAAAAAAAAGGTTAAGTATGTAGATACGAACGATATAAATGATGTTATCGCGAGATATCGTCTAAAATGTGTATGATGATGTGCATGTATAGTTGTTTAAACAAAACGTTGAGTTTGTCGAATCGAAATTAGATTGAGCTTGGTTTGAAAGGTAGAATATAGTTTGTATATGTAAAGGAACATAAAGTACTCATTGGTCATGCTTAACGTATTTTGTAATGATTGAAATGCTACTTTTGTTAAAAAAAAGGAGTTCACGTATGTTGAAAATTGTCGGTCCCCATGAAGTCTTCTAGCCCACGTGTTTTGAAATTTGGATGACGAGTTAAGCGTTGTAGAGAAGGTTTTTTTTTTTTTTTTTTTTTTTTTAAATAACGGGTTTGTTTCATTTGCATCAAAACATGAAATTTTGAACTTTGAAAGTTCTTGTGAAAACGTCGACCCTTAGAAAAGAAATTTAGTAAAAGAACTTAGTGATTGTTTAAAAATAATTTTTAACAAAGGATTTATTGATGTTGGAAAGAGTATTTGGTAAAACGATCATATAACATCTATGAGGTCTTATAAGTAATTGAGAAAGGTTAGTTTGATTTCGATTAAGAGTGGAAGTCTCTAGTATGATGATATAATGTGAACGTGTTTCAGTTAATAAATCAGATGTGAAGTTCATGGGCAAGAGATTCATTAGACCGATTAAATTGATAGGTAGCATTTCGTAAGGTTTGGAAATTCGTGTAGTAAAACGGTAAAGACATGATTAAGAATCTCGTGTATATGATTTGAGTGAAAATGGATGGTAGAATAAGAAGTACGTTTGATAAACAATGTATTTTGAAATCGGTATAAGTAGGTATTTTGAATAATGATAAATGATTTAGGTATAAAACATGATCTGGTTTGCATAATAAAATATTTTGAAAGAGAAGTTTTGGGTAACGGTCACCTAAGTAAGGGAATCACCCCTAACTCGTTGGTGAGGTCGTTTTAAGGGAAGAGGGGTGGAGTCAATCGTCAAGGTAAGGAAGTCACTCCAATCTCGATGATACCTCTCCACTAGTTGTTACAAGGAATATGAATTTAAATTATATGAAAATCATGCATATATAAATGTATCGAAAAGGTTCGATATGTTGTGCGTGTGAAAAGAGAAATCAAAGGTAAACTCGAGGTTGAAAGATTGCATCGTATAAAATGAACAATAGAAACACATGTTTGACCAAAGTTTGGAGTGTTCCAAACGGAACTTTGACTAACCAAAGTGGTCGAAAAGTCTTTTGAATTTGAGGAGCATGCTTTGGCCTAATAGGTAAAATACTCTCGCCGACAAGTCGGTTAACGGTATTTACCCTTCCGGTTACTACATGTCCCAAATCAATCGAAATTTCGAGACTTGGCGGGATTTATGAAAAAATCAAGGAGTGGAACTAGTCGACAAGGTGCGGGTTTCACCCCTATCTTGACGATTTCGTATCCTAAGTGTGGTTGGTACTCGTCGGGTCAAAATTTAAATTTCGACATGTTGACGAGGGTCCACTAGAATTTGAAATTTGAGATTTGCCATTTAGATGTGGATTTCACTCCTAGCTCAATGGCGATATCTCGTGTAAAAAGAAGAATAGATAGATTGAGAGTCGTTCACTAAATTGTGGGTTTCACGCCTATTTTGGTGAATTCGTCTCATTTGTACAATATGAGTGTTGTCGGATTTAGAATAATCAAGTAAAATGCATGAGGGAAGTGTGTGTTGAAGGAAATACACAAGCAAGTATAAACACATAAGAAAGCATATCAAGAATGGTACTTAAATAATGAAATGATAAAACCAGTGTTAACACATAATAGAACAAGCTTTAATGCGTACGAATAACATGTCAAATATTACACATGAGTAACATGCATGTTTAAAAGAGCATAAATAAGTAACAAATAAGGTATCATGTAGTAGTCCAAGCAAAGCATACGAATAAGGCTCTAAAACTATAGACTAGGTGAAAGCATTCCTACTTTTCCTAATTCCCTATAGTTATGGCTCTGATACCAATCTGTCACACCCCAACCAATGGCGGAAACATCGGGATGAGACGAAGTGTGAAGATTGCTAGAGACATCATAACGCTATTTGTGACAATATTTAGAAAATCCAAATTTCATTTCATTTCATAACTTCAAATAGTCAACATTACAAGAAATTCAAATACGACAAGTTTAACAAAACAACATGATAACATAACAAAATTTTGATACAACATTTTAAACCCTAACGTCTATATGTGTATCTAGGCATCAACGCTACTTCATTTCATAGCATCATCGTCCTCAACCTGTAACATGTTTAAAATAAAGTTCAATGCAAAAGCAAAGGCGAGTATACAAGTTTGATACGTACATAGCAAAAGATAAGTTTGAACAATTCCTCATAGCAAGCATGTGATTCAAGATAAACATTTAAACATGGCATGTGTCTAACATATCAAACCAAGAAAACGCAACTTGCTCATGACATAACCAAAGTTTCAGTAGAGGCGGGTCGTTAATCCTATAGCGCTACATATGTCAAGGTTTGGCTCGTACGAAGTTAATGATAAGTTCAACACATAAGAATCACCCAAATTTAAAGTATCAAGTCATCACATATACAAGCATGTTATAGGAATGTTCATGTGTTTAGACAAAAGTTCATGTGTAAGTTTCAATAGGTAAACATGTTACACCCCAAAAG